>NC_059398.1:6191207-7688009 GCF_905220565.1 Melitaea cinxia
GCGTTTGCCAAGACGCGGTTTCCACTGACCTGACCGGTCCTGCGACACAGATGACTAGCCCACTTCAACTTGCTAATTCTGTAGGTTATGTCGATTACTTTCGTTCTCTCGCGGATAGTCTCATTTCTAATCCTATCTTTGAGAGAAACCCCAAGCATAGCCCATTCCATTGCACGTTGAGCGACTTTAAACTTGTGGACCAGTCCCTTTGTCAGTGTCCATGTCTCGGATCCTGCATATATTTCCTGTATTAATATGATATATTTATAAGAAATGACTATTGGCGATGAGAACGCCTTTATTATATTTAAATATTTATATATTTTTATAAATAATAATAGCAAATTTCATAGTCTTATAAACAAGTTTGTTTATTATAATAATTGGAATATTCAGTTTGATGAGCAACAATATCAAATATTTTATAAAATACTAGCTGTGCCCGCGACTTCTTCCGCGTGGAATTTAATAAAAATGTTAGTGTTTAGTTCGCAGAGTTATAAAATAAATAAAAGTAGCCTAAGTTACTCCTTTACTACATCAGCTATCTGCCAGTGCATGTCCCGTCAAAATCAATCCAGCCATTTCAGAGATTAGCCGGAACAAACAGATTGACAGACAGACAGACAAAAATTGTAAAAAATGTTATTTTGGTATAAGTACAGTGTACACATCCATATACATTTAGCAAAAAGCGGTTATTTTAATATTACAAACAGACACTCCAATTTTATTTATTTGTATAGAATACCAAATCGATTGCGACGTAAGTTTATAATTATATTAATAGCTGGAAATCCACGCTAATACATAGGTTGTATTATAAACATAGTAGTATATATCCCGTATTTGCGATTCGATTTAAGCGGATAAACCTACGACGCGTATCCAGTGATTGATATAAATGTATGTGTGTATTAAATTCAAAAAGTATTTGCGTATTTTCCACGTACGCATAATTTTTATTAATAAAAAGGAAATGTTAATCTATACATATAATAAAATGGTAGGAAAGTCAAAACTGCACATTGAATATTTTTTTAAAAGAATACTTGGGGTGTGATTTACAATCGATACCGAAGCCAAAAATATAGTTTTTAGAATTTTTGTCTGTTTGTCTCTATGTATGTCCGGGATAAACTCAAAAAGTACCGCATGGATTTACTGCAAATTTGGCACGAATATTATTAAGAAGTCGGGTCAACATATAGGGTACATATTATCATGCTATCACCTACCGGGAACGAGCAGTGAACCTTTATTTCCTCAACGCATTCTGCAACAACGTGTAATCTAACGACGCATTTTTGAATGCTGTTGTTATTATGTTAATTACCATGCTATATAAGCTAGCTTCACACTATAAAATCACGCAATATTACTTATATTGCGTATTACTAAGCCGATAAACACAATTAAATGAATATAAGTAGACAAGACAATTTTGAAGCAGCGCCATCTATCAGATTTTTCTGTAGATATGAAATGTAAAGAAGAAACGGGTAAATGAATGTTATTTTAAAAGGTATAATCGTATGTATTTTTGGTGCTGTATAGCGTTCACGCAGACGACGTCGCGGGCAGCAGCTAGTACAGAATATATTTGTTCTTTAAATAGTAACGGTTATTTGTCAATTTATTAATTAAAAAAAAAATTGTATTTTGTTCCAATTTGTCCAAATAATTCAAATTAAATATCGTTAAATTTTGCTAAATATAAAGTAATTTAATTTTATAAATTAAAGTAATTTAAAAATAAATTTTTCATCCCTTTATATATTTTATATAGACCTCAGCATTTACGGACTCGTCTTGTATTTTCTTATCATTAGATACTTTTCTTTTACTTTCTGCTTATATTCCACCAACGTATTGTTTAGTAACATTTACAAGTAATGCTATTTATTACTCCAGTTATGCATTTAAATCGAAATTTTAACGAAATTTTAGAAATATACAGGTATTACGGGCAGAGTATATGAGTAGAATGCAGACTAAATGAGTTTAAATTTCCACCAAAAAATGATTACAAAGAAGTTCTATACTAATATTTCGCTGTATTATGCTTATTTCACTACGCACAAATTTAGTTGTAATTTTTTGTAGTGAAAAAATTATTTATAATAAAACTTAGATTATTAGATTAGACTCGATATGATGAAAAATATTATTGTCTAGATACAAAAGCCAAAATTCAATTTTTTTCAATCGTCATTCATTCTTCGTCTGAATGAATTCGAAAAAACACTGAATTAATTTAAAAGAAACTGTGATGGTATTTTAATGTTAGTACATGTACATATTATACATACATACAAAAAAAGATTAAATAAAATTCAGCCACGCATACTAATGCGTTACTACTCGTACCTAGTAATGCGCAAAGTTCACACTTTAGAAATTACAGAAACTATAACTCTCTGTATTAGATTTAAATAATTTGAAAACAAGAATGTACAGAAATTTTAGAATATACGGCTCACATGTCTTATAGGCCAATAATAGAGACGCCTATCGTGCATGAAGTAGCGGATAAATTTTGTGTAATAAAAAGTGTAAATAAAAGCCTACTTTCTATTATTATAGAAATAATTAAACGAAAGTAATTAAATAAATAACGAGCGTAGTAATATAAGTATGTGTCCGTTTAAAGCGACTTTCGGTACAGTTTTTAAACGATTTTTTGTCCCACGCCACCTACACGTTTTTAGGTTAATGTAAAAACGCGAAAGGATGTCAGAAAAAGGCTACGTTTTTATTAATGTCCGATTTTTATATTACTTTATTTTACATTTGACGGAAATATTATAAGTTGAAATCAAATAAAAATGTTTTAATGAAATTTCAGACTTAATTTTATCCGTTTATGAAAAAAGCAGCTTCTCAGCTGATATTGCCTTTTGTGTAAATTTTATGCAATAACTTTCGTTAGATACGATTTATATTTTCATAAGCACGATATACAGTACTGATCTTTCTACTTGATATTTTATTGTTGCCGATATACTGAATACACAAATAGTAAGAAAGTATCTGGGCCCACTTATTTACTTATTAAATACAAAATTTTAGTATCAACATATTACTTTAATTTCTAAAAATTAAGAATTGGTTGATATTTTATTTATTAATTTATTTTATTGTACTTATAAAACTAAAAGTTGTAAATTTAATTGTTCGGAAAGATATACGCCTTGGATCATCTCCGTTTAACATCGTACTAATAAGTCATATATAAAAACATAGATAGCATATAGCAAAACATACAAACATCTATACATACATTTTAATAAAAATGTTCTCTATTGCATCCATATAGGTATTGCCTGTCCGCGGCGTGTCATCGCTTATCAGTTGGCAATCACACCGCCGATCAATACACAACTAAACTTTCCTAAAACAATTCTATCATACCTTGATATATACAATACACGCTACTCCGTCTAGTACTATAAGTTTGTTGTCAGATTAAATTGTATATATTATTTATTGTATTATGAAAAAAATATTCAATGTAAAAGCTAAAACAGCGCTACTTTTCTGCGAAAGCTGTAAACTTATGAAGTAAATGTAATTCATACTTTCGTTCACTTTAATATAAACTTGAAGATACAAAATATTAATAAAAGTATAAAATGGTTTCGAGTGTGTCATATGGTTCAAAGTGTTCGATATATACTATTTCGATATCTTTACAAAAACGTTTTGTTGCAAAATTTCTTTTATAACTATTATTATACATTTTATATGGATAGAGATTACGAGTACGTAACTTACATACTTGTTATCTTTTAATAAACAGAACATAACATTTATAAATAAATTTTCTCTTTGTGTATATGCTTCAGGCTAAACCTAATTTAAAGCTAAGGTAATTTCCCCAGGATAAACCGACGTTTATAGATAATAATGTAATAAAGATCCACATATAAAAAAGTATTATCATATTCCATCAGAAACTTAACCCCGAGCTACCCTACTCTTATAGTTCGGTCCAATTCATTCGATTTAGAATATCAAGTTTGTGATTCATAACTTTGAGATATAGGAAAAAGGGCCTACCTGATATTATCATTCTCACCACCGCTTTTCTGCCATTTCCTCGTCGTAAAGTAATAATACATCACTGGGAAAAATACAGGGTATTATTGTAATAATTTGGAATAAGAAAAAATATAAGGAAAGTTTTTTACAATAAGGTAAAGGCTGAGTAATTCCTGGAATATGGAATATACACGAAGACTTGAGAGATTTAAGATTCTTGAAAGAAAGAAAATAATCAAAACTTATAATACGAGTATGGAATATACGAGATACACGCTACTTTCGGATATTGAATTATGTTCTTTGATCACCACCATTACTAAGTTTTCTTCTTTAAAGGTTGTTTGATTTCGAGATATTAAGATTTTGCTAACTTATCATATATTTCATCTCCACTTCTATGCTATTGTAATAAATCTATTAGTTAGAATATTTTTTGATTAACACAAAACTAAGACATCAGAAATTGTAACATAATTTCTTTGTTTCTTCTTCATTGTGAATCCTGACGGAAAAACCGCTATCAAAATTTAACTATCTTACTCCTTCATATTATTCTGTGTAAAAATCGATTTAATATATAACCGAACGATACATTCTAGGCCGTGTGAAATTTGAGCAAGATATTGGTGATATCGCCTGCAGACAAGCTGTATAGGATTATATAAATACGACCATCAATTACGTTCGACCGCTAACAACGTAAATACTGGATAACTGGATATACCGAACCGACCGTACTTGCCCTACTGACGGTATTATATTTAGTAAACATTGAGACAGCCGGCTAAAGGCCGAAAACGATTTGTATAATACGAGTATATGCAAATTCCCAAATATATTAGTATTAGAAAGTGTCTAATATTTGACTTCTCAAAGAACTATTTAAAGATGATTGAGTTGTAATAGGTAGATAAGTTGAGGAAATATATAGGTGGATTATCTTACTAAAAGAACTTATCTATATTTATTTCTATATCTGAATTCAAGCAAAAAACGAGTGTGCTTTAGACTACACGACTGAAGGAAAACTTCTTTAGCTTCATCTAACTTATATCTCCCCACTCAATTTCCGTTCGCCTCGCCCGATCACATTTTTCGTAATTCACACGTCACGCATTCACCAGCTTACTCCCCAAGTCGCGCGTGAGTAAAGAAGTTTTACTTCAAAAAATATCTTAATGAATAAAACTTTACTTGTATTTTTTACCTTATTACATTAAGTTTAATTACTATAATTAGTATTTTTACTATTTTTTAGACGCAGTGAAAGCTTTTTTAGTGGTATTATTAGTATATTTTCACGTTCAATGTGTAAAAAACAACGTGAATTTGGCTTAGTGTTTTTAACACGGATTCTAAAAATCAGAATTCTGAGGGTTTTGTATTTTCTATTAGCTTAAGACGCCAAAATTATTGTTACTTATGTGACAACACTAATTGTTTTTAAATTCGTTCTACATATAATAGATAATGGAATATTTTACATAAACTGATAGGCAAAGGGGCAAATGAGAAGCAGAATTGAACTGTGAGGTTCTGCATTAGCACTTTTTAACTAATCAGTTAAAAAACAAAATTGATAAAGCTTCATATTCATTGAAGAACCTAAAATTTAATGACAATCCACTTTTACTAAAGAAAATGTTGAAATAATAGTCTTTTACATTTCTTTATAAATGTTCTTTTAAAATAAAGTTAGTCATAACTGCAACCTTAGAGATATCTCTTCTATTGAATAATTAATTGATTTAGCGACCGCCATCTTTCTATCCGGATAAGATCGTCTAGTCTGCTCTTAAAATAATAAAAATTATATAGGGGTGCTCGACTCCTACCTCTTCCCCCTACAGAACCCCCAAGAATAAAAATTCCTATCGCTTTTTTAAATTTTATTTTGTCTTCATATACGAGCTACTCAGGAAACGCACTTGTGCAGAACCATCCAATACTATTTTTCTTAGCCTTAAAAAACGTCGAAAAAGTGAAATATTAATACTGTAGTATTAAGAACATACCGCATATAACTAAAGAACAGCATATGGAAACGAATTCGTTTTCCCCGTAGATGTTCTTTTTTTTTTTTTTTTTACTGTAAATTATAGCTGTACTTATGCGCTCACGAAAGGTATTAATGCGAAACACGTCTATCAAAGTAGCTTGTCTATTGTGTATAAAATTCTCGTGTCACAATGTTAGTTACCATACTCCTCCGAAACGGCTGGACCGATTTTTATGAAATTTTACGTGCATATTGTGTAGGTCCTAGAATCGGCCAACATCTATTTTACCTATTCCTAAGTTATAGGGGGCTGGGAAGATTAAGGGGGTTAATAACATATTAAAAAAAAACGTTTGCGTGGCCAGCTAGTATATATATTTGTGGCTTTCGGTTTTGCATTATTTCAAATCTTCGTATTTTTCACTTACGTTTGGATATGGCCAATTTTCAATATTCATTTTTTGAGAAAAATAAAACTACTAAACTACTTTTATTAATAAAATTACTAAATTGTAAAATAAAAGAAACTACTCTTTGTGTAAAGTAGATTTCACTATGAAGCTGAAAAATTACTATTTCAGTTTAGTTTCAGTCAGGTTTATTCAGTGAACAGAACAAAGGAAACAAATATTGTAAGAATCTACACTGAGATTTAAGGCGTACCAAGATTTACATAGTGTATTAAAATGGTAAAGAAGAACTTTTACAATTTATTCAAACTTTTAACTAACTTGAGTGTTAGAAAATAATAAACTGGCTTTATCAACCGTATCACTATTAAAGGAGTTAAACTGAGTGACAGGATAAGAAATAGTGAGATAAGGTAACGTTGTGGTCTGAAAGAAGATATAGTGACAAAAAGTGAGAAAGATATGCTCAGATGGTATGGCCATGTCGAGAGAATGAGTGAAGAACGATTGACAAAAAAGTGTATAAGGCGAGTGTGAATGGAAGGGTTGGAAGGGGTAGACCTAGGCGGACGTTCCGAGACCAAATAAGGGACGTCTTGAAAAAAGGCCAGGTCAAGAGTACCCTAAACCGAAGAGCATGTATGAAGGGAATAATGAAAGTGGACGAAGTGAAAGAATATGTAAGGATCGTAGCAAGTGGAAAGAAGTGGTCTCTGCCTACCCCTACAGGAAAGAGGTGTGATTATATGTATGTATGTATCACTATTAAATATGTCTTGAGTCATCTGTCCATGTCTATACAAATAAATAGTATTGTAGTGTCTGTTTGTAATATTAAAACTACCGCTATTTACTGAATGCATATGAATGTATACACGGCTTGTATACCAAAATGACATTTTTTACAATTTTTGTCTGTCTGTTTGTCTCTGAAACGTGTCTCTGAAACGGCTGGACCGATCTTGACGGGAATTTCACTGGCAGATAACAGATGTAATAATGAGTAATTTAGGCTAATTTTATTTTAGAAATTAATATATTTTGTGACTCTGCGAACTGAACAATATATTTTTTTTAATTCCACGCGGACGAATTTGCAGGCACAGCTAATATAGTAAATAAAAATACTAGCCAGATGTGTAATGCACATAATTTCGATACAATCCTTTTTAAGCGACTTTCAAAAAAGGAGGAGGTGCTCAATTCGATTGTATTTTTATTATTTATTTTATTTATTTATCAAATAAACAATGCTGTACTTATTCATTTTAAATAGCATTAAAAAAAACACGCAGGTTTATGACAATGCTATTTAGTAATAACCAATAAACCAAATATATATATATATATATATATGGTTATAATATATATATATATATATAATAATTATATAATAATTACATATTTACCCCCCCCCCTCCTATTAGAAGCAAGCTGGGACTGAAAACTCAAATAAAAAGATGCATACAACCAAATATATCAAATCACAATAGTATCAAGAAAATAATTTTGAAGTTTATTTTTAAAATTACCAGAACTTACTTGGTGGACCAATTTCTATGAGTTTTTTAATCGATGGGTCCTATTATAATCGTCCCATTTAAAATTGATGAAGTACTTTTTGAGTTATCTCTAATGCGCATTTACTTGACTATTTTTCGTCTACCTATGTTGTATTACTGGTACTACTACCATGTAATATTGAAGATATTTCAAAAAAAAAGTTTTGTTGAAAACAATAATATTTATTTGTATTTATTAAGAATGATATATATGTACAATAAAAAATAACTGTAAACTTGACTTTTAAAAAGTGCTTCTATGGGTCTGAATAATAATAGACAAACAATGTTTCGTAACCAAAATTTTAGTTATAAACTCTGTAATAATAATACTCTAAAGTAATTATAGTCATTTGATATTGATAGTCTCGGTATTCTAGAATATTCCTTAATTGAAATTGTATTTTAAAGCTTGATCAAAAATTCCAATATATTAAAATAAAATCTTGGTACACTTTAATATAAACAAGACTAAATAACATTACTAATAACAATACTATATATTAATTAGACAAAATAATTATTTATACAACTGCTTAAAAGCAACAATATATACTAGCTACGTTTATATATTCACATTTATAAAGTGAAATAATGGGAGCTAATGAGATATACATATTATATTTATGCATCCAAATAAGACATCTGTTTGTGTGATAAAAGAATATAACCTCTAATACAAAGTGAGTAACGAAAGGTCATATTAAACATAAGGGTTCAAGGGTTTCTTCATTAGTAATATAGACCTATTTATTAAGCGATGGTACAATAATTTACAAAGCAATTAAGAAAATTATGTCAACCGTGTTGAATTTTGAATTAATTGTCGTACTAAGAGAGCACGAATACGAATACGGTAAGAGAGTACGATTACGAATACGAGAATACGGTCGGTATTAACAATCACTTAATTACGTTATTTGTTATAAGTGTAATTACAAGAAACTGGATTTGTGTAGTGTATTTATCTATTGATACTACAACGCTTTGCTGGTTTATTTAGGATATGGTTTCAAGGTAAACTATGATCGGGAGCGGGAACAGGATCCAAACTCGCTCCCAAGTTGTCGCGGAAGGTGCGGTTGGCGACGCAGGGCTTACCTAACCAACCTGCCAGCTAAGCCTGCCCTAACGCCGGACCAGCGGGTGATATACCGGGGGATTTATTACCCGCATTTCACAGTCCCGAGGAGGGAGGCAACCTTAGTGTTCGAAGGAGCCTCCCGGAGGTCGCTTTTGGTGATGGGCCCTAATTGGGCAACACCGGTGGGATCGCGGAAGTCCTTAGCGTTCCCGTGATCCCACCCCAGGCAAGCGAAGGAACACCTCTTGGGTTTTAGTCCATGCGAATCGGAAATACCCTCTAGCTCCCTAGGGCTGAAGGCATTCATTAGGGATTTCCTCTGGGTCAACAAAAAAAAGGTAAACTATGATGTTAATTTATTGTTGTTCTTTTTTGTCGGATCAACTAATATGTCTATGCCGGTAGACTTGCAGTAGACGCTATAGCTTATAAAAGTATACTAACAAACAGGTAATTTAATGTAGGTAGCAAATATCAATGCAGTTGAAACAGCAAGAGTCCTCTTGTATAATTACGATTAGTTGTATATAAGAAAATCTTTAATAATACAATCAAATCCGATACAATGAAATAATGCTGTACTGGCACTGGTACTGAGGTACGTCGACCTTACCGAAGATCACAGCTAAAGAATACTGTTTTCAAGCAGTGTTGTATCCCTGTTGGTGAGTAAGGTGATCAGAACTCCGGGGAGGGGGGGGGGAATGGGGATAGGGTCGGAAACGCGCATACGATGCTTCTGGTCTTGTCAGCGTCTATAGGCTACGGTAATCGCTTACCATCAGATGAGCCGTTCGCTTGTTTGCCGACCTAGTTATATATATATATATATATATATATATATATATATATATATATATATATATATATATATATATATATATATATATATATATAATAATCGTTGTGATTGCTAATAAATAATAACGCCTAGCTATTTAAAATAACATTAGCATATTAAATTGTATATAATTGTATTTTTGACATAGTTTATAGTGTCATTTAACTTATTTTGAAGGAATCTTTTTGTTATTTTTATTCAGATTAAAGGCATTGCCAGCTGTAGACTGAGTGAGAGCTACTTGATCTCTACAGTCCTAAATAAACACACATTTCATTAAAATAATTACCTTTCAAAGAATTAAAGGTTTATGAATAACATTATAAATATTTATGAAAACATTTAATCGAGAGCGGTACGGATCAACGTTTATCGAGGGTCTAATTTTATTGTCGACGAGAGAAACGCTAATATTGAACTTACCTAAACAACCACTCTCGAAGGTGCGGTAGCTACCGCCATGACTTACGCGAATGACTGACGCTAATATGTAGAAATTAATTTATTAAATTAAAAGAGTCAACGACCCAGTCTATATATTAAAATTCTATATATTAATATATATAATTTTTTTTTTTGTAAATAACGATAGTAAATATATAAACGATGCACATTTAAACTCAGTCGTCCGAAAACACAGTCAAACGTCCGGATTTCCACCAATATCTTTATGACTTTTTATCATGTCTAACATCGAACTCGCGTCCGCTAGCACTAACCACTTGTTGCACTTGCACAACCTGCACCAGCGCGTCGTAATTATTATCGAACAATATGAAGCAATTTTTCGAATTTCAACACGGCTAAAGATTTTAAATACATATATACATGTAAGAAGGCCTATAAGCGAAAAATAGTGAAGCTTAACTGGGTACAAAATATCTTTACAGGAGTAGAACAAAAAAATTAACTTATCTAAATTTTTCAAAAATTTAAAATCTATGTATTATAGGTATATATAATATCGAATTGTGCGAAACTAAAAATTTCGACTGCTACCTGTACGAAATAATTTAAAAATATTTCTTCCCTAGTTTGAAAGAGTATCACTTGAGAATGATTCAGCGGATTTGGTTGACCTTTGTTTTTGGGTTCTTAATTAATTATTGGGACAATGTTTGTGCATTTTTTGTGAAAATCAAAGAAAAAATATGACGGTATTCATTATGAAAAATACGACTTCGATCATAACAGTTATTACTATACATATATTCATATATAATACTATTAAACGACCAATTCTTGTATAGGTATATATAGAATCTTAATTTCGGAAACGGCTCCAATGATTTTCAAGAAATTTAGTATGCAGGAGATTTCGGGGGTGATAAAATCGATACAGCTAAGATTCATTTTTAGAAAATGTCGTTTTATACTTGTTTTTACAGTTTATATTTTTTATTATTATGTCGGTAAAATCGAAAAATATTATTAATATTTTATCACTATGTTATTCGTATTTAAATATGATTTTAAAACACGATTTACTAAAAATACCGAGCTAAGCTCGGTCACCCAGGTATTTGACTTTAAACAAAAATTAGAAAGGAAGTATTTACAAGGTACACTGCTCATTTTCTTCTTTAGTAAATTAAAATAATACAAAATTAAAGCTAATAAATAATATGTAAACTATTTATGTATGTATAATAATAATGAGACTATAAATAAATAAATAAAAACGTGCTTGCAGTGCTTCTGGCGTTGCAGGCGTCTATAGGCTACGGCAATCGCTTACCATCAGGTGAGCCGTATGCGTTGTTTGTCGACGTAGTTGCATAAAAAGAAAAAAAAAAATACCTACGAATTTTTAATGAAAAAATAAATTCAATTGTTACTCATGTATTAATTATAATAAAAGCATACATTTACATTTGCGTCGTAAGCTGTTTATTTGTTAACAGTAGTTTTTTTATCACGATACCAGAAATTTATAAACCTAATGGTTTCTCTTTTACAGCCGGAAAATAAACATTAAGGATTCACAAAGTCCGCTGAGTGTGAGGGTAATAACAATATCGTAACAATTTTACGACTTGAATAAATATGCCTGAACTTGAGTACCTAAAGATATCAATAGCTATATTAATGCAATATAAAAACTGTCTGTTGTAAACCTCATCCAATAGTTTTCCAATGAAAAAAATGGGTGTTGTTTTAAGACTAAGCGTAAGAAAATATATTATTCTTAGAACAATGGAATACGAATACTAAATATTGTACGGCGTCTATTTTTATTAAAAGAATCTTAATTATATTAATTTGTCGAGGTGAAACTACAGAACATTATTTTAAGAGTAGCAGATATCGTCATGACATCATATAAGTTGATAATTCCATAGCCACCCATTTTTTGTACAAAAATCGAAAATATTCTAATATATTGCGGTAAAATTCACGAAGATTATTTTAAGAGTGTCGTAACGATATCGTGTTAACGTAATTAAATTATAATATTCTTATAACAGTAGAAGAAGAATACGACAGTTGCAATAACAACGTTATGACCGGAGCATTTTATTTATCAGTAGGTGGTTCTCATAATAGCTTTATTGAGTCATCACGAGCCAATCGAAGTTTCTAACGCCATGATCTTTATTATCAATTTGAAAGCGATATAAAATTTCCTTCCTAAAAGCTGTTGTGGAATCGTAAATTTTTATTATTATTTCGTCTTAAGTATTATTAGGTTATTGTTGCTGTGTTACTTTGTATTTTGGTAATGTCAAACAATTCAATCAGTCATAAAAGTAAGTTTTAAATTTAGTTTGATGTTACTTTCAATTATTTATTGTATATCAATTTCCATATCAAGTATATTTTCATTAATTCAATTACTCACTGTATTTCTTCTCACTACTACATGTATACAGACGATATTCAAATTTATCGTCTTTCTACGCCTGAGAATATTGAAAGTGCAATCAACATAATCAATATGGACTTTGAAAAAAATTTTAATTGGAGCAAGCGATATGGACTTAGTATCAACCCTGGTAAGTCACTGTTCAGGCATGATTGCAAAAATAAATAATTAACCACCTGCTACCTATAATGGTACCAGCTTGCCTTACTGGAGCCACTGTCAGAGATCTCGACATTCACTTAGACAAGACGTTTTCATGGTCGGCTCATTTAAAAACAATTAGTAAAAAAAACTATTGCAGCACTGAGTTCGTTACGTCGCCTTAAATCCGTTCTGGCAATCTCTATCAAAACTATGTTGGCAAACATTCTTCTCTTATCTATTCTAGATTATGCAGATGCAAGCTATCCTAATTTGACCATTTTCTTTGGACCTTTATGACACGCAATTGATTTTCTTAGCAGTATATTATTATTACATTTTATACAAACTTATCCGAATGTAAAGCATTAAAAGAATTATTTAATATATATTGAAGAATTTTATAGGAGCTGTAGGTTAAGGACAAAACTGAAATTAATCAGTTATATATCCATTGCTGATCAGTCTTTTCCTATAGAAAAAATAAAAATAAAAAAATATTTTATTGTCTTGCTTGACAATAACATAGGCTCATAGTTGGTTAGTGCAATATAATTACTTAAGAACTATGTAAAACAAAATACAAACAAAAAATAAAAATGAATAAATTCAAATAAATAAATAGTTACCGCAACGTTGTTGAAATTAAATTAACATAATTATATAAAATAAAAATAGCTAACAGTCGGCTTAATAATTTTTATTCTCTGATTTTGTTTATTTTGTTAACTTCTGACACATTTCATATGTAGCTTACGTCCTAATTTTATCTCTCGTAAGCCCAGTATTGTAGGTAAAACGTAGGTTTTTCTATTTTTATTCATAATGAAAAGACATGACATTTAAAAAACAAAAGAATTCAGGCGGGGCAAATATTATGCAAGTTGCCACACATATGTGTTCAGTGTAATGACGTCGCTCGTTTTAATTTTCTGCTAATACGTAGCACACTTGGTAGTGTTATGTTAAAGTTGCTTATTTGTTACCACCGATATTCCAACCACGCATCATGCATAGAAAAAATACACTATAATCACAGTTGTATTGTAGACGATTTATCATCTATACAAATAAATTAAAATTGGAGTGTCTGTTCGCAATATAAAAATAATAACTTTACTAAATGCATAATACACGCTACAAATACCAATATAACATTTTTTTTTACAATTTTTGTCTGCTTGTCTGTCTATCTTGTCTGATTTTTACTGGCAGATAGATGATGTAGTAAGAAGTAACATAGGCTACTTTTATTTTAGAAATGTATTTATTTTATAAATCTGCGAACTGAACAATAACTTTTTTGTTAAATTCCACGCGGACGAAGTCACGGGCACAGCTAGTTAAATATAAGAACGCTCATTAACAGCTTTATGTATGTAAGAGTATACATTCTGATTGCACATTTGCAATAATTTTCGTTCCAAAATGTAAAGTTCTTACAGTTATTGGGAAAGTTGGATTAATAAATACGACTAACATTTTGCCATCATTTTGTAAAATAACATCATATCACATTTCCTTTTTTTTATCGGCGAGACGATGTTGTATTGTTATTTTGTACTAGCGACCCGCCCCGACTTCGCACGGGTGCAATGCTGATACTAAATATAGGGTAAAACCGGGATAGATGCCTCACTTTTTGAAATAGCCACCTAATTTTAAAAATATAATTTTTATACGAATAATTTTTATTAATGTAGCTAGCTCAATCCTTTATGTTGAATTATGACTATTTTTTTTCAACCTAGCCAATGCAGATTAAGCAGAAATTAGCTTTTCGTGAACCCTATTTTTTGAGAATAGATGCCTACCTATATGGATAGTTGCGCCACCATAAAAATAGTGAGTAGGATAGATGCCCTTTAAGCCGTGTAAACGAAAAACCCAAACCAAATGTTAGGTTAGGTTAATTCTACTCTTAAAACATCGATTGTCTCCAAGAAACATGGGCCATAGTAATGAAAAATTTTTTGTGTTTTTTATATCTTTTAATTGTTATAATTAGAATATAATTTTTATATCACACAGATTACTATACCTAATTAAATTTTTAGAGATTTTGTTTAACTAAAATATAAATTCTTAAGTTTCAACATGATATATATATATATATATATATATATATATATATCATGTTGTATATATATATATGTATAAATTTAATTAAATTTTACAAACATTTATTCAACAAAAGTATAAATTCTTAATTGTTGGTCTAAAATATTCATATCAAGTGTCAACATGCACATTGCACAATCATACTTTCTCATCGAAAGCTGACTGTAGTTGACTGTTTTCTATAGTCCAAGAACATACTCGAGCTCGCATTTCTTCCTTTCTTTTATATTTTCGTGGCATAGTTCTGCTAGAATCAGTAAAACATCCAAACATAAATATACGTAAATAATTAAAAAATATAACAGACACAACAAAAAAATTATACATATAAACTTACTCTGTATATGGTGAATGAAGGGATAGATGCCCACGTAAGGGCACGTATACCTCAAAAAATCAGGGCAACTATCCTTTATGATTGGGATAGATGCCCACGTATTTTTTTAATAAATTATTAACAAAATAGCATCTATTTACAACTATATGCAGACTCAATGACCCAGTATATAGACGTGATAAAAAATATAGCGGAATTTATTACTATTTATAAAATTATACAACCTTAAATACTAACCTTTAAAACTTTGACGTGTTTGTAAATTTCGCCACGGAGAAAATTACACACACGATCTAAACGCGTCCTTGCCACACGAATATCTGTGGATATCTGAGGTACGGGGTGACTTCGACTCCTACTTATGCGATTAATTTTTATTTGTGAGTTCGGGATGTTAGGTTTTCAGAACATGAGGCATCTAACCCACTGCGGCATCTCTCCCGGTTTTACCATACTACAGAATGTCTTTATTTATAGTGTGAAGCTAGCTTATGAGATGGTTATTAACATAACAACAACAACATTCAAATATGCGTCGTTAGATTACACGTTGTTACAGAATACGTTGAAGAAATAAAGGTTCACTGCTCGTTTCCCGTAGGTGATAGCGTGATAATATGTAGCCTATATGTTGACCCGACTTCTTAATAATATTCGTGCCAAATTTGACGTAAACCCATACAGTACTTTTTGAGTTTATCCCGGACATACATACAGACAAAAACACAAACAGACAAAAATTCTAAAAACTATATTTTTGGCTTCGGTATCGATTGTAGATCACACTCCAAGTATTCTTTTAATAAAATAATCAATGTACAGTTTGACTTTCCTACCATTTTATTATATGTATAGATGTATTCCCGAACGGTGATATAGGTATCAAATCCTAAATTATTGAGTGTTTAACGATTATCTATTCATATATTTATTTTTAGTTCTTTTAGTAATAAGGCCAGAAATAAAACCAAAAAATTTCTTATTAGAATTTATGTATACCACATACACATGAAAAAAATATTAATTATTTGCCAAAATATTTCCAATATTTTATCTTAATTATAGCTTCAGACTGGAAATAGTCTTAGTACAAAAACAGTGATAAACACACAAATGGCGTACATTGGGGTCATGTCTAAGTGCCTTTTTTTGAGTACAAAACAATAGAACACATTTCTGTACTTGTCTATTTGTAAGAGTCAAATTAGGGTGATTAATCGTCGTAACCTCGTATAACACTAGACCGACCTTGATGACTTGCGAAGGGTAAATTTCCACCATCGGTGTAAAAACCGCTAATATGTCAGTGGAACGCATTGTTATACAATGTACATTATATACTAACTGTACCTGGATACAATTTTTTCATGAAAATATTGATTTCTTTCAATTTTCTTTTCAAAGGTATTCTGCAACGATAATGAGGCAAAAGTTATAACAAGCTACATAATATTTACGCTTCAGCCTGTAATATCCCAATGCTGGGAATAGGTCTCTTTTCCCATGTAGGAGAAGGATCAGATCTTAATCCACCACGCTGATCCAATGCGGGTTGGCGGATATATTCCCTAGTATTATGAGTAACGATCGCTATCAGGTGTACATGATAACAACCGGGACCGACGACGTAAGGTGCTGCTCCTAAGCACGGTGGGGAGACCTACAAGGACTGCACAAACATCCAGACCACGGCAAACACTTGTATGGCCAATACAAATGTTTGTCATGTGCGGGCATCGAACCCGCAACCGCCAGCGCAACAGGCACAATCCTTAGCTGTGACCGTTGCGCCAACGCGGCGTCTAATCGCATAATATTTAACGCTATAAAATAAAGCAACTTACTTAAAAGTACTTAGTACTTAGTAGATTACTACTACTTAGTAGATTTACTATTAATTGTAAGTAATAAGACTTGAAATTAATAGTCAACAAGTCTTATGACTTACAATTAATAGTAAATTGTTATTATATTATTTATTAATTGTTGTTTTGTTAGATTTTTTATTTTAAATTTTGTATGTTTTTGTCATTATATACAGACTGTTTGACCCATAACTGCATTTCTTCAAATGGAGGGTTCTGTAGGTCTTATAGATCACGTTCCACGTGAAAAAAATATCCTAGACTATTTTTTAATATTACTTAAGCTACTTTAGCAACATACTTCTGCGTAAGCGTCTAATAATATTTTTCTTAGCCCTAAAAAACGTCGATACAGTGAAACAATAATACTAATTGCCGCATACAACTAAAAACCGCATATGGAAATAAATTCTTTTTCTCGTAGAATGTTTTTATTGTAAATAAATGTTATCATGCGGAATGAGTCTATCAAAGTAGCACGCGGTATGTGATCTATTACACCTATAGAACCCCTCATTTGAAGGAACGCATTTGTAGACCACCGATAAGTAGATATTAAAGAAGTTTTAGGCTGTAATTTATCAAATTGCTTCCCTGACTAAAGATCACTGGAATAACTCAAATACAACTGGGATCGACACCTTTACGTGCTCCCCTAAACACAATAGAAAGACTCGCATGATCGTAAACCTAGACGAGAAAGAAATATTAGTACAAATACAAATACCTGCACAGAGTGAAAACCAATCCACGATCGCCGGCGTTTAGGCGAGACATACCGCTACATCAGAACGGCTTTATATTTAATTAATTAACATCGGATGAAAAGACGGTAATAATGTTACAGTCAGAAAGGGTGCGATGTCGTCAGCGCTTTTATTCGAACACAAAATATAGTTTCATAAAAGAGCTGACTAGAGGCGGTTATGACCAGCATAAAAATTGTGTGAAAATTTTAGAATGTGTTGTTGAATGCGTGAACAAGAATTGCAAACACTTCGAAGAGGGATTTGTTTAAATAAGCTATATTTAACAGATAAATTACAGTAAACTAAAAAAAAAACCTTAAGTATATATATACATAATATAATAACTAAAAAATATTATTAAAAGGAGTCCCTTTAGGCAAGGTTCCGAAGATACTGGCAGCGTTCCCCCTTTGAATAGCTAGACTAATTCTTTGTCTGAAGTAGCTGCCAGCTCCTCGGTCTCCTGTGACGTCGACTAACCTTTTTTAAATAATTATTTTTACATCTAAAATGGCAACATAGGAATAATTAGATCCCAAAAATTACGGTCAAAACCTAACTATTACTCGTATATTTAACGCACTTTTAAAACTTCTTGTTCTCAGTGTACTACATAAGTTCTGTATTATATATAATAGTTGTACTATAAATCATTATCGTGTAGCTTGTATGCGTCAGTTCAAAAGAAATAGGAACATAAAGCCGGACAGACGTATTTGCTACAAATTATGAAAGAAACTGATTAAATTTTGTTTTTGTTTTTTAGTATTAATAAGAGAAAATATAATTTTTGATTGCATTATATTATACTAGATACACTGTGTATTTATACTTGTAAAAACTATACCAAATGGAAAAATATGTATTCGTTAGATTACCTATTGTGTTCCAATTGCAGTACATAATATTAAAATGTGAGCAACCAAAATTAAACACGATATAGTTTAAAGATACGCTTGATGGGTGTGTGGAAAGCGGAATAACTGTACTTCCAAATCTAATTATAACACACTTGTATAAAATCTCAATTTGCGTTGACTATTTTAAACCTTAAAATATGAGTCTATTTCTAACTTTTATCAATAATAAAGTTTTATGATTTCATTCCACGCCTCGGGAATAGTACTGTTATATTGCAAAAATGGATATTGGATTATATGTATGTGTCTCATTAATGTAATTTTTTGAAGAAAAAAAAATGTTATCGTACTTTAAAATGACATAACGTGGTTGCAAAAAGCTTTAAAAATGGCTATGCAATTAAAAAATATATATTGTACAGATATGATGACAAACTAGCACACTCCTTGATAGTTAACTAGTTTTGATAGATAATAATTGTGTTTGCTCGCAAACGAAAAAAAAAACCGACTTCAATTACATCGACAAGTAATACAACGTAGATCGACGAAAAAATAGTCAAGCAACTACGCGTTATCAAAGATTACTCAAAAAGTAGTTATCAGATTTCGATAAAATTTATATGTGACCACATGATAAACATCAGCTTTCGATTAAATTAAAAATTATCAAAATCGGTACACATAGTAAAAAGTTATTACGGATTTTCGAGAGTTTCCCTCGATTTCTCTGAGATCCCATCATCAGATCCTAGGGATATCCCCTTTCCAACAAAAAAAGAATTATCAAAATCGGTACATCCAGTAGAAAGTTATGCGGTATAATACAACGTAGGTCGACGAAAAAAGCGTCAAGTAAAAACGCATTATTAGATATAACTCGAAAAGTAGTTGTTAGATCTCAAATAAATTTAAATGGGACCAATTGGCAAACACCACCTTTCGATTAAAATAAAATTTGTCGAAATTGGTCTACCCGGTCAAAAGTTCTGATGTAACATACATAAAAAAAAATACAGTCGAATTGAGAACCTCCTCCTTTTTTGGAAGTCGGTTAAAAAACAAGGGTTCTTGCCAATCACAGCATAATGTCGGGCGGGATTTTATTTTTAAGTAGTCAACATCAATGTCTGTAACCATACAGCAAAATCAAATGAAATTGAGTGCATAGCATTTTTTTAATTTCATATTAAAAAGGTCGTTTTGATAAATAGTGCAAGTCATATTAGATAAACAAACAATTTTGGTAGCTCACGCAACTGCCTCTCTAGATATAGGCAGCGTATTTAAAAAAACTAGTGGTCGTCCAGTGGTCGATATTAGACCATAATTAATGTAAATTATAACATATATTAATAATTGAACATTATTAAGGTTCTGTTGTCAAAGACCATAATAATAAACAAAAGAGTATGTGTGTGTAAAATACATGGTAGTGTGTGTAATGTCTTTTTTATTAATTGAATGCATTTTTATGCATAATTTTTAATTTTTTTTTTAATTTTTTTAAAATATATATATATTTCTGCACTCCTTCTCTGTATAAACTATAAGTGAGATATTTCATACTCTCCCGTCACCGAAATTTTCGTAAAATGGTTTACAAAGTTTTTGCTTCACGTATTAATATATAATACTAGCTGCGCCCGCGGCTTCGCCCGCGTTGAAATCAGTCTATCACAAAGTTTTCCCGGCAAAGTTCCAGTGAAACTCTTATCAAAACCTCCCTCTTGAAGCCTTCTCTCCATTGGTGAAACCGCATGAAAATACGTTCAGTAGATTTTGAGAGAATAGATCACATACACTTTTGGGGACTTTGTTTTATAATACACTAACTGTTGCCCGCGACTACGTCCGCGTGGTTACGAAGATATGCATTACTATTAAGATCTATAACAAAAATTATTTTTTTATTTCAGTCATGTTATCACACTGAGTAACTTTTTAAAAGGCACGATTTAGTATAATTTAATAGTTATTTTTATAAATCCTCTCTATACACCACATTTTTAGTTTTATTTCCAGACTGCAGTATAAATAACCTATCAGACGAACTTATATATCAGCCCCAATTAAACCCCCTTAGCGGTAGAATATCGCAAAATCCATTCTTAGCGGACGTCTACTGACTAATATTTTCCCCCCGGCCAAAATTCATCTTTGTCCAACCTGGATGGATGGACCATCCAGAGGTTTTTCAGTTCTCGTGATGAGTGAGTCAGTGACCTTTCTTTTTTATATATATAGATTACGATGCATTATTTGGACACCTCTTCACCATCTATACATCATACATTTTAAATTTCAACTCTCTTACTACAAAAACATAGGACTTTCATACAAACTTCCAACCCCCGTTTTACTCCTTTAGGGATCGAGTTTGTAAAATCCGTTCCTAGCGGATATCTACGTCTTATAAGGAATCTACCTGCCAAATTTAGATTTTATAGCTATTATAGTTTTGGAGATTTCGTTATGAGTGAGTCAACCTACAATCCCCCGTTTTTATCCCATAAGGGAGTTGATTTCTAAAGAGACATTACTTGGACACCTTCTCAGCATCTATAGAGCACACGTTTTAAATTTCAACTCTCTTACTACAAAAACAGGACTTTCATACAAACTTCCAACCCCCGTTTTACTCCTTTAGGGGTCGAGTTTCGTAAAATCCGTTCTTAGCGGATGTCTACGTCGTATAAGGAATCTACCTGCCAAATTTTAAGTTTATAGCTGTTATAGTTTTGGAGATTTCGTTATGAATGAGTCAAGAAGCTACCATCCCCCGTTTTAACCCCAAAAGGGAGTTGATTTCTAAAGGTACATTATTTGGACACCTTCTCACCATCTACAGAGCGTACATTTTAAATTTCAAGTCTCTTACTTCAAAAACATAGGACTTTCATACAAACTTGCAACCCCCGTTATACCCCTTTAGGGTTCGAGTTTCGTAAAATCCGTTCTTAGCGGATGTCTATGTCCTATAAGGAGCCTACTTTCCAAATTTCAAGTTTGTAGGTGTTATATTTTCGGAGATTTCGTGATGAGTGAGTGACCTTTCGCTTTTATATATATTATAGATTATAGATATAGAAGAAGACATTTGCAAGAACCGTCAGTTACCTAATATTTTGCGTTTCTAATTACGTATGTTATTGTACTGATATTACATTTTAAAAAATGTCTAAGGTGCAAAAATTTAATCAGAAAAATTAATAAGTTAAACTAAACTTAATTTATCTTTTTCATTTTGACACGTGAACGTGGCACTGTGATCGAGAATATAATATTAATTTTATGATGATAGTTAGGTTTAAGAAAAGGTAGCATCTTGCGTGCCTCGGTGACATATGTACTATACGATACAATAATATGATGATACATTATTGTATGACGCCGCGTTGACGCAACGGTCACAGCCATGAATTGTACCCGTTGCGCTGGCGGTTGCGGGTTCGATCCCCGCACATAACAAAAATTTGTATTGACCATACAGGTGTTTGCCATGGTCTGGGTGTTTGTGCAGTCCTTGTGGGTCTCCCCACCGTGCCTCGGAGAGCACGTTAAGCCGTCGGTCCCGGTTGTTATCATATACACCTGATAACGATCGTTACTCATAGTAGGGAATATATCCGCCAACCCGCATTGGAGCAGCGTGGTGGATTAAGTTCTGATCCTTCTCCTACATGGGGAAAGAGGCCTATGCCCAACAGTGGGTTATTACAGGCTGAAGCGTTAACATTATTGTATATATAAACAATAACAATTGTAACAATAAAAATGGTAAGGTACGGATGACAACTAATAATGATCAAAATAACTTCGGAATGACGTTTTTAAAGTTCGTGAAGATACAAAAAAAATAAATGTGAAAAAAAGGCTTCAGTTCCAGAATTTAGTGATTGAGGAAAAACAATCAGGTTACATTTTTTAATATAGCCATTCTCAGTTCAACTCCAATCACATATTTTACGTGTATGGTGTATACATAAATTATCATATTAGAATACTACCGTATGTATAGGTAACTTGTACGGTATTGGATCAACATACATCTAATTAACTCTCGAAAAGATAAGTGAAGTAGGATAAATACCTAAGACGAAGTGGTCACTTCCACACTACACAACTACCATAACTGACATAGCTCTTTAACTTTGTAGAATTAAACTGCAGCGGTCTTGTTAGTCGAAGACTTGACCATTGTTACAGTTTCGTCCTTAATTGGACACCGTGTTTACGTAGTTTTGGTACATCTCTGCTAGCCAGTACTCATATTTAAAGATATTTCAATAAAAGCATTTATTGTCTTAATTAATAAAATAATATTTTCCAAGTGTTAAACATGAAAAACATAAGAAATGGAATTCATATTCATAATATTTTAAGTTCAAAACTTACTACGTTCTGTTTTCAAAATCTGATCCTATTTGTGCTACAAAAGCATCTCAAACTTAGCACTTAAGCTACATAATTTCCAATCCTATGGGAATGTCGGGGGGCCTTCGTATAGTGTTATTGTAGTGTGTGTGTGTGTGTGTGTGTGTGTGTGTGTGTGTGTGTGTGTGTGTGTGTGTGTGTGTGTATTTGGATACTTTTAGTCAAGTATCACCGGCTATCTACGTCAAGTTTCGTTATAATTAGTTCAGTCCATCAAACCTACTGCCAGTTACCTAAATTTTTACAGCGACGCTCTAACAAGATAGAGTTATGTCACAAGCAATTCTTACATATCTGTAAATGAAATCGTGATGACAATTACCATCAACCGGATTTCCTCGCAAATACTGTCAGCTTTTTAAAATACGAGTATTTACACATGTTTAAAATAAATTTACCACAATTTAAAATAATCTATATTTGTTATAAATTCTAATTTGAGTATTTTTTTTTATAAATAAAATTGATTAGATGAATAAGTTTTTTTGTAAATTTTGTGGTACATTATTAAAAGTTGCTAACGGATAAAAATTACAAATAATCTTGCTCTGTCACATGGACGCTGAGCAATAAACATAAAATTCAACTTATGTAACCAACATGAAAATTTAACTTTTTTTATTTGACGCGTATTGACAGTAATGTAGCAAACGCTAAAAAAGTTTTAAATCACCAGTTTCATTTGTTTCATTTATTATCTGTGGTTGTTTATAGAGCGATAGAATTTTTTATACAATTAATGGGAAATTTATGTGAAATTCTCGTTTAAATGTATTTCTTACTTAAAATTTGAGAGATTTACTTATTTACACAACCAAATTCTATCCTCTACCAAATTCTCGATGGTTTAGTAATAGAGGTTACTAAAAAGCGATAAGACCGCATAAATGACTACAGTAAAACGTTAGATAAATAAATTATAATAACATCGGTGTCTGAATCTTCATAAATCTCAGATGACTCCGATTTTACATACCTTTTATATTTAATAAAAAAAAAAAAAAAATACAATCATATTTATAAATTAAAAGGTTGTTTACACATAAATGCTTCATTTATAAGATTAGTTCTCGCTCAACTACACAAACGTTATGTACCTAAGGCAAATCCAGGTTCATGAGGGCCAGTAAATTATATTAAAGTCTTTGAAATCTCAACGTAAGACAAGCTTTGAGCTTTATTAATAAACCTCGTAAATTTAGGAAAATTAACAATGTAAAGCTTAAAGCGCTATTTATTCAAACGTTTTATTTTGTTTGGATTATTTTCCACAAATTTTCTTTCCCGCTATTTATTTGTATACAATTATTACTACCTTAGAAGTTTAAAGGCTTCCTTTCACGATCATTGAAGTCATAGAAGCGTGAAATCAAAAGATATAAACTACACTACTCAACCAATCATCATGAAACTTTGTACACATATTCTTGGAGGTATTAGAAGTAACATAGGATACATTTTATGACAAAAAAAATATTTTTTACGAAATATAAAAAAATGTTTGTCAAAAAATCTCAAAATCTAGTTACGTCAACACCATCTAGCAGTCCAGTAATGAAGTTCCAAGCCTGAGTACTGTAATACCGTTACACTGTATTATCGACGGTAATGTCAATATCCAATCCAATTAACTATAGTTTTAGCTGTTTGAGATTTTTCTATATTTATTGTTATTTTTTTCTGTCATTATATATATATAATATTATAAATTACAAACAATAATACAAAAATAAATATATCTATATAATATATTATGTCATAATGTTTTCTTAATTCCGACGTTATTTTTATTACTTAAAGTGATAATTTGACATATCGTACACGAGAGACTGTGTTTTATTCTGTCCATAACAAACGCCATCTGTGCCCATTTGGCCCCACAAGACAAATGCATGAAACATATCATTATTTACTAATTTTGATCTAAATTTAGAAATAACGAGTTTTTATAAATGAATTTGATAGATGTTTTTCTCATTCAGTTTATATCATCACACTGCTGGGCATAGGCATCTTTCTACACGTAAGAGAAGGATTGGAGCTTAATCCTGGTGGATTTAAAAATATTTTTTTATTTATAAATTTCTACCTTAGAAACTTAAAGACTTCACGATCATTGAAGTCATAGAAGCGTGAAATCCAAAGCAGCATATAAATATGCTGCTCCATTGAGGGTTGGCGGATATGTTCCCTACTATAAGTGGCGATCGATATAGGTATTTATGATAACAACCGGGACCGACGGCTTAACGTGCTCTCCGAGCACGATGGGGAGACCCTCAAGGATAGACGTCCAACCCGGAAAGGAATATTTGTACAAAACCAAATATCCATCTGGACTTTTCGAGCGACATTTGAACCCGCAACCCGTTGGTGTTTTAGGTTGCTACTCGCGCCATTACACCAGTGTGGTTATTTTCTCTGACGTTGCATGAAAGAGTGAAAACTCTTTCTTGTAAACTATGGGAACAAATATTTTAAACGAGACAAATTCTCTTACGGTTAATCCTACTTATTTGCCTACATTGAAATTCATTTACATGAAAACGGTGAAACTGTGGTAAGTTTTTTGGCAATCATTTTGTTTTTATATTTTTTCTTAATCGAAAAAAAATAGCCTGACGTTTTTATTTAAGAGTATTCGATCGAACTATAAAACGAAAATTTAAGTCTAAATTCTTGTTTTATCATCGTCATCGTCATCATCATTTCAGCCTACTGCAGTCCACTGCTGGACATAGGCCTCCGTAAGTTCGCGCCAAAAATGGCGTGAACTCATGTGAGTTGCCCATAGTCACCACGCTGGTCAGGCGGGTCGCAGGGCTGACTTTGTCGCACCGAAGACGCTACTCCCCGTCTTCGGCCTATGTATTTCAAAGCCAGATTTGGATATTTATCACGACATTGGTCGGCTTTATAAGATCTAAGTTGGTAGTGGAACTTTATTATCCCTCAGTCGTCTCTTACGACACCCACTGGAAGAGAGGGGGTGGCTATATTCTTTAATGCCGTAGCCACACAGCAATTCTTATTTAATTTGATAGAATTCATCCATTGCTTTCTACGTACAAGGTAACATTATTTGTATGAAATTTGCTTTTTGTAGTAACCTTTCAAAGGTCAACCAATCAAAATATATTTCCGTACAAATTAAATGGTTCCTTGTCTTTCTTCTTTGGGTTATATAAACACAAGCTTCGTTCGCAATATGTTAGTCGTGTTATGAAATAAACATAAAAAAATATATATATAAGGGTAATAAAAAAACATAATTAATGTTCTCGCTTATGATAATATTTGTTTATTACGGTTCCATTGCCAGAATACGCTAAAAACCCCGCCATTTAGAATCTCTGCGGTGACTTCGCCTGACTGTCACAAGGACACACTTTTTCGTAATAGGTGAAAAACCAACTTCGATTTTTATTGTAATTTATTTTGTTTTATTTTATTATATTTTATTATTATTTATTTTTACAATTATTATATTAATTACAATTAATAATCAATTAAATTTGCATTATTAGATATAACTCAAAAAGCACTTTTCAGATCTCGCTCATATTTAAATGAGACTACATGACAAGTACAAGCTTTCAATTAGAAAAATTGTCCAAATCAATTCACACAGTAAAACTTATAAAATACATTAAAAAATACAATCGAATTGAGAATCTCCTCCTTTCTATCTCTAATCTAGAGTCTCATGTAGTTTTTGAATAAACAATCACTGTTTCATACAATTTTTTAACGAATCAAAATATTACTTGTATGTACTTTATAAATGACAGTCTCATAAATGGTCTGGGTACGCGCGCAGCTAGTGTACAATACGAACTTTTGCCACGCATAGGTAACCGCAGGTAGCCGCCGTAACCGCCAATGTAAACATATTTTTAGAGAGATTTATGATGTTTACTAATTTTTAGGCGTAATAAATATCATTTTTTTCTTCATATATTACATTTAGCTACGTAGAATGATTTAGGTGGTGTACCATAAAAAGTTGTGCCACCTAACCGTTTCGCTAAAACGAAATTTCGTTGATCCGTAAATCTATGACGCAGATATTTTCTAAAGTATTATCTGATACAACATTAAAATAACAACACAACGCAACACTTTCAACAACCTACAGTAGTATTAACTCCTGTGTCGCGGGTCCGGAAACATATATTTGTAATACCTACCATCAAAATGACAGCCATCATAACCACTCCGCCAAAATGTCGACATAGCTCTATATTATAATATGTATAAATTTTTTAACGTTAGTACTATATTTTTCTAAACAAACATTAGTACATACCAAATTAGAGAGAATAGCTTAGGTAATAAATATTTATTTATTATAAACATTTGTTTTTATGTATTAAAAATATTTGTGTAAATATACGCTCCGTGTATCCGTAAAACCTGTGATTCGTTAGCGGAAGTCACGTAGGCCGCTTGAAAACCGATTTTTCTCCGAATATCTAGAACTGCGCTGTGTTTTTAATCCAAATAAAACTAAAGCCTATTATGGCATTAATATTCATGCTTAATAGACGATATCGCTTCAGCCTGTAACATCCCACTGCTGGGCATAGGCCTCTTTCCCCATGTAGGAGAAGGATCAGAGCTTAATCCACCACGCTGTTTCAATGCAGGTTGGCGGATGATAATATACGACATACATAAACATAAATAGATATACATTTTTTAAACCCAGTGCCTAATTTTCAAATATCTATAAACCGTGTTAAGATTTAAACATAGTGATAAGCAAACATTCACCTGTTTCAAATTTACTATCATGTCTATTAGACTAGGCCAAAAATTCGACAATTTTTTGAACGATACTGTGAAAATATCATTCATTATGACAAAAAAAAAATTATCGTGAAAGTTTGAGCCCTCAATAATAATTTTAAGGGTATTACGACTATTGGCTTTTTAACAGTAATCGCATTCTTTTACTCAAAACTCGCCAATTATCAATCCGAAAAATTTGAACATGCATCATTCTTAAAGTAAATTAAATTTCCTAGAAAAAAGCTCATAATAAATTAATGTAAAATAAGCCGTTTCCTTGTAATCGTCCCTAAACATTGATTTATTTTTTCAATTTTACGTTTCGATTTTGAACTTTTATATAAATAAAATATTTTTATGGTTCAAAATACTTAAAATAAAATTTAATACTCAACAAAAAAAAAAAAAAACATTTTAAATTTAATTCCCTCCTTTTCATCATTTGTTCAATTACATCGACAAGCAATGCAACGTAGGTAGTAAATAGGAAAGTCAGTTATAAAAAATACAGTCGAATGAGAACCTCCTTCATTTTTTGACGTCGATTAAAATAAATCAATCTAAAACATTTTAAATATTTTAACGCAAATCTTAATTTATGTCACTTTAATTGAACATGTCAAAATTTTATAATATCTTTAAGGCATTAATAGTTTAGGCTAAATTAAGCGTGAACCGTCAAATGTTAATGCTAATTTAATACTGATCGTTAAAAAAGCATACCTAATAATAACAAAATCTTAAGACCTACAAAATACAATTGCTTGCAATTAATTCGCTTATACCTGCTTAGATATTATATTCAAAAAGAACTTATTTGAAATATAATTTTGATTTTTATAAATATATAATGAATAAGTGTGTGTTTGTTAAAATTCATTCTCAAGATTATATTTGTAAATTGTATTGAAAACTATATAATATATATAAAACTCGTAGTAATAATTTTTTTATCTCGTACTTTGTTCAGACTACTAATTAGTGAGTGTATAAAATTTTCGTGGAAACAAGAGACGTTCATGGATACGAGCAATTTAGTTCAATGATATTAATTGCGCAAACTTTGCTTCGTCTCGAACAAGTTACAAAGGTATATGATTATTTACGCCTCTGAAAAGTGTTACAAGTACGACGTACATAAATATAAACAATAATATTAATTTGACTGTTAACTAAAACGTCCCACAGTTGGGCCTAGGTTTCTTCTTATAGTAAGTAAAATTTAGTTTCAGATAAATAATAAAAATACATACCTCGGTGGCCTTCTGTCCTCCTCGGGTTCCTCTTTTAAGAATGATGGCTGTAAACTAAAACGCCGACGGAATTGATGTCTACCTTTCATATCGCTCAAGTTAATAGACACTTAACACATACTATCACGAATTTTTGTCGGGGCACGTAAACTCTCTAAGGGCAAGGTAAACGTGCGTTACGTGGGACGCTCAGGCGGCGAGTGGTGGCCGGGACGCTACGGAGTAGACATCTACGCAGCTTCAGGCTAGAGCTTGAAAACCACTATGAAAATAATATTTCTAACTTTTTCATAATATAATAAGTTGTGTTAACGAACCTGTCAGCTGAGAAACATAAAAAAAATGATACTGCTATTGTACATAAGATTATCTGTCTCTATGTTCACCCAAAGCCAAGTTCTGTTCGTATTTTTCGTTTTGTCACAATCGATTTTCACTTTGTTTTATCGCGAAAGTTATCGAATCCGGCACTAGATTATGTCTGCTTCATTTTGTTAATATCAATACATTTATTAGGAACGTTTAATCATAAAATGAAATAGAAAACAAAACTGTTTGATCATTATGTACACATTTGTCAGAAAATATATTTCTTATTTCAGAAATACTTAAATATCTAACGAACGTATTTCTAAATATTTTAATACAATAAGCTCAATCAAGAGTATTATACTGATTGCAGGTTCTATAAACAGCAACCTTAATAAAATAAAAGAGAATCTCTCCCAAATAAATTCTGATTGAGTATACAAAGGATTAAGTACGAATAGGTATGTACGTAGAGCCAGCCTGTTGCTTCGGAATCTCGACGTACATCTATTAGATGATATAAAATATTCAAGCGATAAGTGTTTTCACGAACTTTTCCGAAACGGGCTTTCTGTTCGTGAAGATTTTAATTGAATAGAAAATTTTGTTTAATTCCGCTTTAAAGCTTTGTCGTACTTTTCTTATATAAGTATATTGAAAATTCACTACTTTATAAAAATGGTAGGAATAAAGTTTTACGCTGTAGTAAGTGTTATGATTGCTAATAAAGTATATATTTGATAAATAAAGAATTATTGTATCAATAAACGTAAACAGCTTATGGCGGTTTCTTCATTTTAAAAATAGTTGTATATAAAGTTACAAGAAGATTTTATTCTTTTAACTTAAAGAAAGTGAAGGAGGCAATTTAAGAGGGTACGCCGCTGTTAAATATTTACTTTTATAACGAGGCCGGGTCGTCGGTAATATAGATATTTTATCTACGATTTAATTAAACATTTGTAGACGTCTTAAAGGATTACAATTAATATTATGTAAATTAACCATTGTGTGAGGGATTAATTTAACGTTTCTGTTTTTTATTAGTTTTGTTATTTCCAATTATTTTAAAAAATAACCTTAGCAATATTCATTAGTATTACAAAAAGATCACTGTATCTCAACACATGTATTTCCTATACAGGTAAAGTACATGTTTATTATTATTTATATAGTTCAAATAGAGTGTAAAAAGTTCCATTAAAATTTTAAATAATTTCTGAGGAATTAACAAAATAAAATAACTGAAAGGGTGTATGCACATTTTCGTATTCACCATTAATTACTAGAGGGCATAAATTCGATACCTTAGAAATTATCTTAAAGTTATTAAAGTTGATTGTTTGAAACTCAAATGGAACAGAATCGTAAATTACTTTAGCAAATTAGAACGACAGAGCTGGTCGTTGTCATCGAGCACGTACGCATTTTACAATTAGGTACGCGGATGTATCTTTAACTTGTCTTGTCCATACACTAACTAGTTCACCCAACTTTGCTCACGATCGGAACCGTATTAACCAACCATTAATCGGTCGTTAAACGGTCTATTTCATGTAGAAAACTCGGAAATTCCAGAATATGTATTACTTAAACTTTTTTTTTATGCAAACGTTTAGGAAACTGTATTTGCTATGCCTGGATTATACTCTTGTTTTCTATATGAGAATAATAAGATTCTCGTCTAATAAACAATAAACTTAGTCTAATATGACAAGTTTGTTTACGTTTTCGGTTTTTCTATTTCTACGAAAATAACACCGACTAATTGGTTCTTGGTACTCTAAGGTACACAGGATTTACCTTATAAATATCTTGTATATAATTAATAAAATTTGCGTACCTAATGTAAGAGATAAATTTATTTTCATGTAATCGATAAATTATGAAAGTACTTTAAGTATACTCCGAAATGATATTATAAATTATTTTTCTAGTGAAAAGTTAAGTTCGTAGAAGTGTGTTACTATACTTATATAATTATAATTGTTAAACACCATGCTACGACTTATCGTAGCGTAATTGTACCTACGTCTACGCGGTTGAAGCTGTGAGAGGCTCATACAGGAGGCAGCTACAATGACAAAATTTGAAGTGTTTTTTGTTTAATTGCTTAAACAAGCAAATTTTTTTTAAACCTATTAATAAAATTTTCAAATTATGTTCTTATTACATGTACATATGTGGTTGTACTAACAATTTCAAATCATCTAAATTAAATACCAATAAAATAAACAATAGGATGTCTTACTTACCTAATAGAAATAATACTGACATATAATAATTATTTACAAAACCAAACAAAAAAATAGAAATACGAAGAAATTATACTAATGATAAAACGGGCCAGTGTGAATGCAAAAAAGGAAACCAAAAAGGCCTTTCGATAAGGAGGACTAAATGTCTCATGATTATAAGTAAGTAGTGAAAAATTGTTTTCAAATTTCTACGTGCTCTCGTGTGAAGAAATATGGGCGTAGAGCGATATATGGTCGTAGTTTCGTATTTTGTATTACAAATTTCGTATTCTGTATAACTGTGGTAGGGCACAGCAGGAAATTTCCTGCTCAAAATATGGAGCAGCCCGACTGTGGCAGTGGTGTGGACCTCGACCTTACAGAAAATCACAGCTAAATAATACTGTTTTCAAGCGGTGTTGTGTTCTTGTTGGTGAGTAGGATGACCAGAGCTCCTTGGGGAATTGAGGGTAGGTTCGGCAACGCGCATGCAATGCTTCTGGTGTTGCAGTCGTCTGTAAGCTACGGTAATCAATCAGGTGGAGCCGTACGTTTGTTTGTCGACCTAGTTGTATAAAAAAAATCGTGTGAAAATTTTATCCTTATTTGCGCTTTTAATTAAAGAACTATCGTGAGCGTTTCATGTACATAAACTTTTTAATAATATAGGGCAAAATAAAATACAGCATATATTTTTTATTACTTAATTTATTTTAAATAGCTATTAATACAAATTCAGTGCAAAAAAATTGCTGTTAATTGTTAATATGTACTAGTACTTAAAGCGACAACTTTTTGAAGCGTCTATTTATGAACAATAAAATATAATTCAATTGAGCGCGCTCGACGCTCCTAACGATGTTGTGTTTTGTTTTCTTTATTATTGTTTGTCACTCTACATATCAAGTACTTATAGCTTGTCTAAATGGCTTATTTCAACTCATCAATTTGAATGCGACATTCTAATTGACTACTATTTGATTGGTCAAGGAGCTGACTAAGCTAATTAACCGATGAGTTACAATATTCTTAACAAAAATTTAATTTTAGATGTATTTCCATACAAAAAAATAAAATTGGAGTGCCTATTTGTAATATTAAAAGAGCCGCTTTTCACTAAATGCATATGACTATATACACGGTACATATACAATTTTTGTATGTCTATCTGTTTGTTTCAGCTAATCCCTGAAACATCTGGACCAGACCGGATTTGACGGAACTTTCACTGGCAGATAGCTGATGTAATAAGGAGTAACTTAGGCTACTTTTATTCTAGAAATTTATTTATTTTAAACAATAATGTTTTTTAATTGCACGCGGATGAAGTCGCGGGCACAGCTAGTTTAATTATAAATGTATTATATCTATGTATACTCATTTTAAAAAAAGCAATATCATTAGACTGTGAGCAATAAAACAAAGTTAAGTTTGCTTACCCTAAAAACATACACATGTGTGTTTATATATAAGAGTATATATATTTTTTTTTTCAAATATTTATCGATTTGTTCATCCTTCCAGCACTTAATGTAATAAATAAGTAAGCAGCGCTGTTACAATACTGTAATTGCTCACATCAGTCAGAATTTAGGTGCTGCCCCGAAATCTAACGTTGATCATAGAGGATCATAAGTACGCCACACTTTAGAAGCCACTAATTTTGAAATTAAATACCATTACAAACTCGTATACTGTACAAATATGGATAAAACACTGCTAGAACAAGTATAAAACATTTCTTTCGCTTTTATTGCCGAAGTTATTAATAACTCGCGGACCCTGCGAACTTTATAAAGATTTTTTTTTATAAATATAGGATTTCTTTTTTTAAATTTTCTTTTGAAGAAAATTAAAAAATTGAACGGAACAGACTAAAAAATACACAATATGGCGCAGTCATTCGGAAGTTATGCACGTACATACATTTCGACGATTTGTTTTTGTTTATCTATACATATAATAAAATGGTAGGAAAGTCAAAGCTGTACATTAAATATTTTTTTTAAAGAATACTCGTGGTGTGATCTACAATCGATACCGAAGACAAAAATATAGTTTTCAGAATGTTTGTCTGTTTGTCTGTTTTTCGGTATGTATGCCCGGGATAAACTCAAAAAGTACTGCATGGATTTACTTCAAATTTGGCATGAATATTATAAAGAAGTCGGGTCAACATATAAGCTACATATACGCTATCACCTACGGGAACGAGCAGTGAACCTTTATTTCTTCAACGCATTCTGTAACAACGTGTAATCTAACGACGCATATTTGAATGTTGTTGTTATTATGTTAATAACTATGCTATAAGCTAGCTTCACACTAAAAAATCACGCAGTATAAGTAACTTAGGCCGATAAACATAATTAAATGAATATAAGTAGTATCAAGACAATTTTAAAGCAGCACCATCTATGAGATTTCAAAAACATCATCATCAATCCGTTTTTGGATATAAATAATTTAAATTTGATCATGTTGGCGAGGTTAATATTTGTCAGTACTAGGCCAAGGCCGCACGCGTCGCCGTTATGGCTGGAAATTAATGTATCTACATTTCATTTATTTAAATTGAAATGTATGGGAATTAGGTAAAAAATTAAAAACCTATTTTTTTTTACATAATTCGAATGAGAATCATGTACCGAATATCCTCCTTAAATATTGATAGTAATTCACCAGTTACCTGTATATAGCGGATGTATTTATACGCTTGAAAAAACGAAGAGGTATGATAGTGTTGGCATGACCTGATATGATACGAGTGAAAAAATCAATCTTACAAAAGACAGTCTCCCTCTATTACTGCACTTTTTGTAGATATTAAATGTAAAGAAGAAACGGGAAAATTAATGTTATTTTAAAAGGTATAATCGTAAGTATTTTTGGTGCTGTATAGCGTTCACGTATACGACGTCGGGGGCAGCAGCTAGTAGTGATAATACTATAAAATACGATTTTAATAATAAAAGAACGTAACATTTATGGTGAGAACGATGTTATAAATTGTTCATTAAGACGTGTACGTCTTGTACACTGTTAATAAGTTTATGAAGGACGTAAATTAAAGACATTAAAAAGTTATGTGATACTACCAACCTGATAGTTGTCGTATATTACCTAAAGTAATTAGTAAAAAATAATTTATTTCGCTAGCTTGCATAACACTTTTTGAGGCATGCCTTTACAATTTTTTTTTGTTATCGCAGGGGAATCCATTTACGGGTGATATCTAGGACTCCTGGGTAGGCAGCCCTAGACCGTATGTTGATCTCAGCACTTGGGGGTGCAATACTGACCAAAACCCTTGCGGGAATCTTCAGCCATTTTAATTGGAGGGTCCCGGATCTGCAGGCAACAGGATCCCTCCAGCAACAAGCTGGCCTCGGCGAAAAGGCCAGACTTCTCCTCCATGGGGGCTTTCCGTCTCACCTCCCAACAATCCCGACGATGCCATGTCTAGCAGGACCGGGTTTCCATCCCGGCCCGACACGGGCACAGGGGCGTTGCTAAAAGCCCATTAAGTAGCGCCTCCTACGCACCCACACTCGTCGCCTCCGGAAGAAGGCCTCGTCGGCGGCCTCCTCTCTCACTCACTCGTCATTCTCCTTCTAGGACATTACTGTCTCGCAGAAGGAGACCGTCGCCTTCCAGGACTCGTCGTCACCGAGCATCGCGGTGATGACGCTCGGCAGTGACAAGTCCTAGGACTGGCATCAGATCACGACGTAGCGCCGTCTATCTCGGGCACGCCTCGATGGTGTGCTGGGCAAAGTCCAATGCCGCGCCACAATCTTGACATTCAGTCGTCGGCTCCGGCAGTCTGCAGCCGGCATGCCTATACATGCCTTAATGGAAAATTTCAATTTCATTATCAACTGGATGAATTCACGAATGTCGCGTCCTTAATTAAAAGAATAAATAATATTTCAACACATTTTTCTCAAACTACTTACCAATACGATGAGTTTTCAATTTAGCTATTCTATTTTTATCGTAAAATACAAAGCCTCAACGAGTATATTATAAGAGTATTAGAAAAAAATCGCTTTCATAAAATACTTTTTTCGCCAATGTAAATACTATAAGGCTTACAGCTTCTTTTCACAAATAAATTTATCGAAATGTCGTCGAAGAAATCCACAGGCGAACTGAGCTGCGGAGAAACAAGAAAAAGCGCTCCGGTTCTCTCGTTGCTATAATGGCTTTCCATGTATTTAAGTTTCACCGAGAGTGTACAACACTTTTCATTTAATATACACTGATGCTTTATTATAAATATATAGTGTTCGATAACTTCATTTAATAATAACAATAATAAATACTAATTAAATAAAATACAACAATCAAAATAACGAATGACCTTTCATTTATTTTTAATGCATTTGTGGTGTTAGTAAGTTTAAGCCTTTAAGGTAACTTACTTAAATTACCTTCAATATCTAATTAAGGCAAATTGAACAGAACAGATGTAACTTGTAAGATTTTCCTTTTCAATAAAACTGAGTTATTTTTAACCGACTTCCAAAAAAGGAGGAGGCTCTCAATTCGACTGTATTTTTTTTATGTATATTACATCAGAACTTTTGACCATGTGGACCGATTTCGACAATTTCAAATTTATTTTAGATCTAACAACTACTTTTCGAGTTATATCTAATAATGCGTTTTTACTTGACGCTTTTTTCGTCGACCTACGTTGTATTATACCGCATAACTTTCTGCTGGATGTACCGATTTTGATAATTCTTTTTTTGTTGGAAAGGAGATATCCCAAGTTTAGTACCATGATAAGGAAACCAGAATCTGATGATGGGATCCTAGAGAAATCGAGGGAAACTCTCGAAAATCCATAATAACTTTTTACTGGGTGTACCGAATTTAATAATTTTTAATTTAATCGAAAGCTGATGTTTGTCATGTGGTCACATATTAATTTTATTGAGGTCTGATGACTACTTTTTGAGTAATCTTTGATAACGCGTAGTTACTTGACTATTTTTTCGTCGATCTACGTTGTATTACTCGTCAATGTAATTGAAGTCGGTTTTTTTTTCGTTTGCGAGCAAACACAATTATTATTTTAATTTTATTTTTTGTATATATCTGAGAAAATCTAATCAAAGAATATGCAACCAGTGGTAACACATTTCATTTTTTTAAATGCCTTTATAGTAAGTGTTATTAGGTAACTACTTAAATTGCCTTTCAATATCTGATTTAGGCAAATTGGAGAGATGTGACTTGTAAGGTTCTTAATTTCAATATGAAACTGATTTAATTTATATTATAAACTTTTTATTTTTATATTATTTTTTGTATTTGTCTGAGAAAAACTAATTGTAATTTATATGTATATTAAGTGCTAATAATAATTAAATAATAAGGTCACAACGAAAAAAATGGAAATAAATCTAAATGAAAGACAAAATGACAAAAGACTCAATTTGTCAAGTAACAGTAGCCGACATATAAAAGCTTCTGATATGTATTTTCTACTTCACCACGAAAATGATGATATTTCTAATCGCAACTTATGACTCTAAAAGTTATTTTTGTTTAGATGGAACAGGCTAAAAGCGCCTGTTTACCTTTTATTTATTTATTTATTTATTTATTCTTAATGTACACCGAAATACAGACACTTATAAAGAAAGATACAATAGAAGATGTACAAAGGCGATCTTATCGCTAAATAGCGATTTCTTCCAGATAACCTTTGGGTACTGGACACGATACAGTAGCAGCGGTTAAGGTGTGCACAAATTAAGGAGTAAAAATCAATTATAAATAGATAAAAACTACGATATGATAAACTTACATAATTATTAAAAAAAGAAAAAAAAACATATAAATAAGTAAATATTTTAGTATATAATGTAAGAAACACATATAAACACACATACATACATATAACATACACATACATAATTACATTGTGAGGCATACATATATTTACATAATAATATGCATAAAAAATAATTAGATACATAAAATATACATTAACAATAATTATTTACTAATAATAATATATAAATATCATACAAATAAATGTTATTAACGATATGTAGCTAGAAAATATTTTTTAACACGTCGTTTAAAAATATCAATCGATTCTGCTTGGCGAATGTCTCGCGGGAGGGCATTCCACAGTTTTACGGCCTTAACACAAAAAGATTCGCTGTAACATTGACTGTGCAATATAGGATGTTTAAGTCTGTTGTCACCCTGAGAACGAAGGCCTAACGTACTGGGCACGTCCGAGCCAAGAAAAGTAAAACATTTTTTTAGGTATGGGGGAGTAGTGGGATGGAAAAAGATAGAGTAGAGAAAAGATAAAAGATGTAAGTTGCGGCGTTCTCTTATTTTAAGCCAGTTAAGCTGTGCTCGATAATCTGAGATATGATCGTACTTTCTTAAACCAAATATGAATCTAATGATCATGTTTTGAAGGCGTTCAAGTTTATTAAGGAGAATTTCAGACAGGTCAGAATAGCAGACATCAGCGTAATCAAGAATAGGGAAAAGAAGTGTGTGGCAAGTGATATCTTAGTTTTGATAGGCAAGAAATTTTTCCACTTTCTCAATGTGCCGATTGCAGCATATATTTTGCGACTGATCTCAGCAACTTGAGGTCTCCAAGAAAGTGTGCTGTCTAGAATAAGGCCTAGATTTTTGATACAGCTATGAAATTCTAATTTCAGCCACCAAAATAGACGGGAGGAAGATAGGAAACATTTACTTTGGATATCTGTACAGAATTACCTATAATGGAAATTTGCGATTTATTAGGATTTATCCACCATGGACCATGGTGCAGGAAGATGTTTAAGTTTGACTGGACGTAAAGGAGCATGAATATCGAATAATTGAGTTAAAAGAGAATTAAAAATATTAAGTTTATCACTTACGGCTGGAGCGCTTAAAACACTAGTCCAGTCAATGCCGCTCAAGTCTCGCTGAAAAGTCTCAGTATTAAAGTTCTTAAAACTTCTTCGCATCACAACAGTTGGCTTTGGTTTAGGTGCACGAATTTTATAAGATAAGTATACTAAGTCATGATACGAAAAACCCTCGGCAGGAAATTGACCATGTAAGTGCACTCGTTCCGGAGCCGAAACAATCATCAAGTCCAATTGCGACGGCACACAGTTCGGAAAAATATGTGTTGCGTTGGTAGGGAGTAGACAAAGTTTCGCACTGTTAATAATATTTTTTAATCGATGTGCACGGTGATCATTTCTCAACATACAAGTGTTAAAGTCGCCCATAATAATTGTGTGATCTACACATAAAGTATACCTTTCCAACAAGCTCTCAAATATATAAAAGTAGCTAATATGCATAGAAGGACTATAATAAACACCAAGTAAGACTTTGAGATTACCAAAAAGAATTTCAATAAAAATATTTTCAGCAGATTCAGAGTACTGTGGACTGTACTGGAGATTTATCAAGAATGGAAAATGAAATGTGGCTGCGTAAATAGATCGCAACCCCTCCACCACCCTTTCCAGTTCTATCGTTTCGAATTAAGTGAAAGCCTGGTAAGGCATAGGAGGTAGAAGGCAAATTTGGTTTCAGAAATGTTTCGGAAATTAGTATAGCATGTATATTCTTGATATTAAAGCTTGCTAAAAGATCGTGATAGTGAGAGGGTATACTTTGCGCGTTTATGTGAACCAGGTTAAAATTCTTGGAAGAAGTAGAAAAGGTAGAATCTAAAAGTGAATCAAGAGACAAAGACATACTATGGAAGCTATCTTCTGTTAAAGTGGATGCACTAAGGGATGAAACGCCATCATTAAGATTACTAATATAGTCATCAATAACATTCATTATAAAATATACCTTTTTTTTTACCCAGAGGAAATCCCTAACGGATGCCTACAGCCCGGGGGAGCTGGAGGGTATGTCCGAGTCGCAAGGACTAAAACCTCTGGGGTGTTCCTTCGACACGCCTGGGCGGAATCACAGGGACGCAGTTGGACTTCCGCGATACCGCTAGCGGTTGCCTTACAAGCTCGACGCGATTCGTAACTCCTGAGAGGCTCCCTCGAACACTAAGGTCGCCTCCCTCCTCAGGACCGTGCAATGAGGACGATGCCCCGACCTATCGCCCACTGGTCTGGCGTTACGGCGGCAGATTGGCCAGGTAGGCCCGGCGTCGCCGACCGCACCTTCCGCGACGAATCAGGAGCGAGTTTGGATCTTGTTCTCGCTCCCGTTCTGCCGCTTCCTTCTGCAGCATAATGGAATTGCAGTAGGAGGAAACTGCTATCCATTTTTTCTCAGTGTCGACCATAGCCAGCGCCTGTTTACCTGCTGTTAGCTCATAAAGACTCTCTATCAGTATTTTATATATGAGATAAAGGTCATCAGCACGCAAAATCATCGAAATAAAGTTGATGTAATGACATAATAGTTAATAAACTAGACACTTCTTGCAAATCTTTAGTATTCGTTAGATTGTCATGTCAGATTCCATTTGTATATATTATATATATACATATTCCATCCATATATATATATATATATTCAATTTGTATATAGTAATGAATACGCCGAGAAACAAATTTTGATACTTCTTTTAATAATATAATTTTTTCCATATATATATATATATATATATTCCATTTGTATATAGTAATGAATACGCCGAGAAACAAATTTTGATACTTCTTTTAATAAATAATTTTTTTTCTTTACTCTAAGTATTGCAGCTCTTCCATATATATCTTAAAAGCCAGAGCTGAGACCATTATAGATGACTTTCTAATAAATTACGCAATAACTCATTGTTCTAGAACACTCTCTGACGATATCGATTTGCGCATTTATTAGAAAACAGAATCTTGATCGATAAATAACATTATTTTGTACACGAACCTTCACTTAGACGGAATGGTATTAATTAATTTTTTCTTTCTTTCAGACACAATGCGTGTTGAGATTTATGGTCTTGTGAAAATTGCGTATTTTTGTTTTTATTCTGGATTCTTTTTTTAACCGAATTCAAAAAAAAAGAGGAGGCTACTCAAATCGACCGTATATTATATATTTTGTATGTATATTCGGGGATAACTTCGTTGTTTATGAACCGATTGTGATAATTCTTTTTTGTTGGAAAGGAGATATCCCAAAGGCAGATCTAATGATGGAATCTCAGAGAAATCGAGGGAAACCCTCGAATATTGTAGTGACGTCTAGTGCGTTTGTTAATTTTTCGTCTACTTACGTTGTATTACTTGTCGTTGTAATTGAAGGCGGTTTTTTTCGTTAGCGAGCAAACATAATTATTTATTAAATATATTGTATATATATAAATATATAAACAATTCACAACATAAGAACTAAATATTTACAGATAGTTTTGGTATAAATCATGTCCGCGTAGAATTGTGCCAAGAATGCTGGCAGCATTTCCCCGTTGAATCGCTATGCCGATTCTCTGGGCAAAAAATGCACCAGCCCTCTTGTCACCAGTGGAGGCAATAAGGCGAGGAGTTATCTCATTTAAAAAATTTTTAGCACTGCTACTCCAAGGTCCAAGTGTTTCGACTACAAACGGCACAAATATTGCACATATATAAACTAAAATTCAGGTAATAAAAATTATAATAAATAAATGCATTATTATACACTTTATTATTCTTGTTACTTTACAAATTCGTTTCGTACGCAGTCATTAAAATACTCTGTTGTGGATTTCTTTGATTGCTTGCAAATCTACCAGATATATTTTGTTGTCCTTGAAATTTATTCGAATGCCACCAGATAATTATTTTGCGTATTTTACATGTTTTTGCTGTCTTTATAAAATAGGTATACATTTAATGAGCTATAACACTGTTATGTCTTTATTGATATAAAAAAGTAATTTTAATGGCAAATTCTGCAGTTATTCAGAAATAGCTACTTATCTATGTCTTTATATTTTAACACTTTTTAATCACTTACAACATTGACGACGCGTTGGCACAATTGTGATTGCATTGGTTTGTAGCTGCTGGGCAGGCGGTTGCGGGTTCGATCCCCGCATATGATAAACATTGTTTACCGTGGTCTGCGTATTTGTGCAGTCCTTGTGGGTCTTCCCACTGTGCCTCGGGGAGTACATTAAGCCGTCGGTCTCGGTTGTTATCATGTACACCTGATAGTGATTGTTACTCACAGTAGGGAATATATCCTGCATTCGAGCAGCGTGATGGATCAAGCTCAGATCCTTCTCCCATATGGGGAAAGAGGCCTATGCCCATCAGTGGGATATTACAAGCTGAAGCGTAATGTGTCCCTAACAAGTGCGTAACACGTAAGCGCAGTTAGCATTGGACCTGCTTTTCACGATATATTTGGATATTAATCGATATTTACCTGTTCATACTAAACTTATCTATTTTAGGAAAACATAGGAACTAGAATGATTGTAAATAAAACTTTTCTATATTTTAAAAACAAAATAATAGATCAAAAATCATAAATCTAATGTGTATGCGTCGTGGTTTTATACATACTTTACGGCTAATTTTTCTGCTTGCTGTCACTTTATTTAGGCAAAATCAAAAACAGCTTTATTCAAATAGCACTTTCGAATCGTCATTGTACAAATTAAAACTTTAAAAATAAATTATTATATTTGTAGAAGTCATGCCTCGTGATCAATTAAATCGTAGTAAATTAGAACTAAATTAAAATTCGTGAAACAACTAAGGTGTAGTGTAGTAAACGATCATAGAAACACTTTGAAGCATTAAATATAATTATCAGCTCACTTCACCATTTCTCATAACAAAAACTTTTGATTAATGACTCTTTAATGTTTTGCGTGATATTCGCTGCACTTGTTTAAACTCTTACTGCCGTTGAACACTTCAGAACTTTCTGGAATGTACACAGTACGATAAATCATCTGGTTCTCAACTAGCAGCTGAGTCGCCTCATTGTCGATGTTGTTATAAATTATACAGTGCTGGTTCATCCCGTATCTTTCATACAATATTATAATTTTCTCACAGCATTATATTTTAGCTTGTTGACATAATAATAAGATATGGGCATACTTAATGATATGTAAAGCGTCATAAAATGGTTTAGGATATTTCGATAGACTTGACATGAATGCGTAACAATGTTATACTTTGCGCCTTACAGTTTTGACTGCATAATTTACGATCTTGGTGTAATTTTGGTTTAGATAATACCCTATAACTATGTTATTCTGAATCTCCACCAATACATGCATACCAAGTTTCATTATAACCAGTTCTGTAGGTTTTGCGTGAAAGAGTAACAAACATTCGTCTATCCATTCATCCTCACAAACGTTTCACGATTCAGCCTGTAATATCCCACTGCTGGGCATAGGCCTCTTTCTCTATGTAGGAGAAGGATCGGAGATTACTCCACCATGCTGCTCCTACAGGTTGGCGGTTATATATTTCCTACTTTAAATAACTATCGCTATCAGGTGCATATGGGCGGGGAGACTCTCAAAGTCAGACATCCGAAGCGGGAATAAATATTTGTAAAACAGATATCTATTCAGAGCGGGAATCGAATCCGCAAACTACCAGTGTGTAAGTGCCGACATGACACACGCACCACTACAGCGGTACATTTATAATATTAGTAGAAGTAGTGCAGGATGAATTAGACTTAATTATTTAAAGATGTTAATCTCGGAAAATAAGTAACTGTCTAATGGGTAATTATGAAATAAAGTTACCACAATTCGTTGATAAATATTGTAGGTATTCAAATATAAAACTTATTGTTAAAAAAAATTGTAAAAATAAAATAATTGTTTACAAGTGTTCACTGCTTAAAGTTAATTAATGATTACATTTTCAATTTTTTTGCATTAACGTTCGTTTCTTTCTGAATCGGATAATGGCGGAAACGACAAAATTACTCGATGAAATGAAAAAAATATATATTCTCATACAATTTCAAAAACTGAATAAATTGCAAAACATCAGCAAAAAGAATATTTTAAAATAAATCACCATTGTCATGGTAAGTAATTCGTCTCTTAGAGACATTTAGAAATGGCCGGTATGTAAAAAAGATTTTATTATAATTATATGCAATGCGACACAGAAAACCTTTTTATCTGGATTGCGAATAATTTAATTCTAAGGAGGCAATAATACTAAATTATTCAACAAGAACGCTTAAAGTAGCCACGTGCAGCGGGCAGTGAACATACAATATATATATCGTATTTTTTTATTTATTGGGATAGTACAAAGCTGGAAATATTGTAGCAGATTAACTGGGAAAGTTCCTCAATACTGTTCTCAAGTGTTCCTGTCCTTAGTGAGGTATCCAGATCTCTTGGGTAGGATCGGGACTAGAGTTGGCAATTCATTTTCAGTATTGCTTGCGTGCATAGGCTAGGCTATACCATCAGGCAGATCGCATGTTTTTTTTTGCAACCTCTGTATTTAAAAGAAAACGTGTATATATAGATAAAATTTTTGGTAGGTATATCCCGTATACCTTTATGCCTTGTAACAAATTCGGTATAACCGCTGTCATCACAATTCACGACTCTGAGCATGAACTTTTGCACATACACGTTATACATATGTTATCAAAAAAAACTTTACTGTAACAAACAGATCTAAAGTAATTACCGTTTCCAATGTTTCCATGAAATGCGAATTCTTATTAAGGGTGTAATCTTTTGTAGAATTTTTTTTACATCGTTAAGTAATACAACGTATTTAGTCGAAAAATAAACAATTAAATACGCATTATTTAGTACAGATACGTATAAGTATAATCTGGTAAAATTCAAACTTTTTACCTGCATTTTTTATTAATAATAAGCCTGACCTTCATTTTTACTGATTTTTGTATAGTCTACAGACTTGTTGATAAATCTTTCTTACAAAGAATTAGGATAGTTAAATGTATAACGGTAATTATCATAATTTATTTAAAACGACGCACGTTGGCGCAACGGTTACAGCACTGGTTTGTGGCTGTCGCGTAAAAGGGCATTTGTATTGACCATATAAATTTTTGCCGTGATCTGGGTGTTTGTGCAGTCCTTGTGGGTCTCCCCAACGTACCTCGGAGAGCACGCTTGAGCCGTCGGCCCCGGTTGTTATCATGTACACCTGATAGAGATCTTACTCATAGTAGGGAACATATCCACCAACCCGTATTGGAGCAGCGTAGTAAATTAAGCTCTGATTCTTCTCCTACACGAGGAAAAAAACCTTTGCTCAGCAGTGGGATATTACAGGCTGAAGCGCAGTAGTTTTTTAGTTTAGTTAAAACTAATTTTATTACGTTAATAAACTCCATAAAACACGCAAACGTAGAACTGTAAAAAAGTATAAAAATTAAAAAAAAAGGTTGTTTTTAAATATAACCAGGTTGGCAAATAAGCGTATAGCTCACCTGATGGTAACTGATCACTGTGCTTATAGACATCTGCAATTCCAGAAGCATCGCAAGCGCGTTGTCAACCCTATCCCCATTACCTCCAGGAGCTCTGACCACCTTACTCATCAGCGGGAACACAACACTGCTTGAAAGCAGTATTATTTAGCTTAGATCTTCTGTGTTATGGTTGAGATACTACCACAGTCGGGCTGCTCCATATTTTGAGCAGGAAATTTCCTGCTAAGCCCTACCTCAATTGTAAAAATGGTTAAAAATTAAGAAGTTCCAAGCCGTTTCGTTTACACCGTTACCCGCAGAAACTTCAATTAAACATAAATTATACTTCGTATATGTTTTATTTATGTTATTCTAATATAAATAAAACATATACGATCTTCGAAAAAATAATATCATATTATCTGGGATCCCAGAACCACAGTCTAACGATTATAAGGAACGGCGTAGGCAAGATAAGGAAGAGGTTTTTAAGGTTATTACGTCTTTATCAAAGGATTGCCCCGAACCTACTAAAGTTACCAGAATTGGCAAATACAAAGCCAATCATAATCGTGCTATTAAGGTTCACTTTGCGTTAGAACAAACCGCCAAGATGATTCTTCAAAACAGAAAAAAAAAATTAAAGAAAGCACAATAAAAATTTTCCCAGATCAAACGCCATTTCAACAAACACGTTTCAGAAAATTAAAAGATGAACTAAACCGTCGGATAACAAATGGAGAAGAAAATATACAAATCAAGCACATAAAAGGCATACCTAAAATTGTTACCTCTGCTCCAAAAAACCCCACGATTTAAGAAACCACTCTAAAAAAATCCAAGACACAGCACACCAAGCTTCAAACTCCAAAAATATACAAATTAATTGCATTACAAGCAAGCATACAATAGTAAAGACATTACCTGATAAAAGCCTAAGCATAAACAATACCGAAGACGAAGACAAAATTACTTACCAAGTGACAAACAATTACGACAATCTTATAATCAACACACAATCCTTGAAGTTCCTATACGCAAATATTCGCAGTGTTGTGACGCCCGGAAAATTTGACGAATTAAAATGTATCGTTCAATCGTTCAAAAGCATAATACATGTGATAGTTTTGACAGAAACGTGGATTAAATCTGATGCCGAAGCCAATAGATTGCAATTTAACGGCTACACGCACTACTATCAGTATAGACAGGATGCTATTGGTGGTGGAGTGTCAATTTTCGTTCATGATTGTTTGAAGCATTATAAGGTTGAGGAACTGGAAAAGGATGGAAATCATTACCTGTGGATCCATTTACAAAAACTCTCAATCGATATTGGTGCAATATATAAACCTGGCAGAACTAACGTTAAAAACTTTTTAGAAACTTTTGCATTACAACTGAATCAAAGAAGAAGGGCCGTGTTATTTGGTGATTTTAACCTGGATCTACTAAACCCTGATAGCACTGTTGAAGCGTACACAGATACACTACTGGAAAATGGGTATGCAGTAATCAATAAAATTTGCCCTGAGTACTGCACACGTGAAACCTCAAAAAGCAAAACTCTTCTTGATCATATATCGACAGACCTCAAAGAAAATAGTTTTCATTTGGCAATTATTGAATCATCATTGTCGGACCACAAGCAAATGTATTTTGAGATAAAGAAGCAACAAATAAAACCTAAGCGAAGAATTGAATATGAAGCACTCGATTATAATAAACTGTACGAAACAATTAAAATATTAAGCTTAGAAAACATCAAAAACAATGAATATAAAAAACTTGAAGACAAACTAATAAAAACTATTGAGGATTGTAAAATAAAAAAAGTCAAAATTATAAACCCACCAAGGCAAGAATGGATTAACAAAGGGATAATCAAAGAAATTAACTATAAAAACAAACTCTGGCATCAACATAAACACAATCCTAAGGATAAAATCACTGAAAATAATTTTATAAAACAAAGAAATTTAGTTGCTAATGAAATTAAAAAAATGAAAAAAGAGTATTTTTACAAGAAATTTACAGACTATAAAAATAAACCATCCAAGATGTGGAAACTTATAAATGATCTATCTAATAACAAAGTTAAGCAATCTTTGGCAGCACCAAAATTACTCATAGGAAATACTTTAATAACTGAAACTAAAGAGATATGTGAACATTTCAACTTATTCTTTTCGACCATCGGAGAGGAACTAGCACAGAAAATAGCTCTTCAGGACCATGATGATAAGATTGTCACTATTACTGAAGTCGATGCGGGTGACGATATACTAACAAATATGAAACCGGCCACGGTAGGTGAAATAATTAAAATAATTAATAACTTGGATTCTAATACTACTTCAGGCATTGATAACATCAGTACTAAATCGATAAAATGTTTAAAAAACCTAATTGCCCCAGAGCTGACTCGATGCTTAAATAACTGTCTAGAACAAGGCACATTTCCTGCTAATCTTAAAATCGCCAAAGTTACACCAATTTATAAATCTGGAAATAAAACTGACCCCAGCAATTACCGACCTATATCAATACTTCCCGTAGTGTCCAAAATTTTTGAGAAGGTAATTTATAATCGTCTTGAAACATATCTAAACTCTATTGATTTTCTTTATCATAAACAATATGGATTCAGGCCTAAATCTAACACACTGTCAGCAACTGTAGATCTAGTTACAAAATTAAAAAATAATATAGATGAAAAAAAAATCGCCATTGGTATTTTTATTGATTTAAAGAAAGCGTTTGATACAGTTTCCCACAAAATTCTCTTAAACAAGATAGGCGATATCGGCATAAAAGGTAAAGCTTTTGAACTGCTTAAATCATATCTCTCTAATCGCTACCAGGTAGTCCAAATTTCAAAATATAAAAGTAGCCCAAAAATAATAACGTGCGGTGTGCCACAAGGGTCAGTTTTGGGCCCGTTGCTCTTTCTAATTTATATTAACTCCCTAAGTAGATTGAGACTCAACGGTGATCTATCACTATATGCGGATGATACAAGCCTGTTTTATTTCGGTGGCGAAATTGAACCAATCATTCAAGACGCGCAAGGTGATCTTAATATATTAAAAACGTGGTTTCAGTCTAACCTACTAACTATAAACCTATCGAAAACAAACTATGTCATTTTTACAGCAAAAAATAAAATAATACCTAATTTCGCACCTTTGAAAATTGATGATTTTGAAATAAAAAGAGTTACTAGTGAAAAGTATCTAGGGCTAATTTTGGATAATCAGCTGACTTGGAAATTACAATTGGAAAAAGTAAAATCAAAGTTAACATCACTTACTGGAGCACTACGCGGAATTGTTCACTGTCTACCACAAAAAGTACGCCACTTTATTTATAACTCTTTGGCAAAGCCACACATAGACTATTTGATAGAGATCTGGGGATCGGCTGCTAAAACTAATCTTAACACTCTTCAAGTCGCTCAAAACAAACTGGTTAAATTACTATTTCATTACGATTTCCTAACACCTTCAACTAAAATATATAAAGATACGAAAATACTTAACATTGAACAATCATACAAATACTATTCTTGCATACTTATAAGAAAAATTATAAATAAAGATGTACGTAGCACTTTAACTTTTACTAAAAAGAAAACTATACAAACAAAAATGTTGAGAAGTTCTAATGACCTAGTTCTACGCCCACCGAGAACAAATTACGGGAAAAGGAACATTACATATGAAAGTGTACAAATATATAATAAAATACCCACAGTTATTAAAGAAGCTAAAAGCATCCTGAAGTTTAAAAAATTGCTAAAAAATTATTTACAAAATCTAAAAATATAATAAAAACAATTATCACAACTACAAACAAAAATTATCATCTAAAATAATGAGTGGAAGTAATAACGTAAATGAAATAAATAAATAAATAATAATAATTAAGAAATAGGTTGCAAAACAATAAAAAAAAAAAACTACAAATTTATACATAAAAAAAATATACCTACAAAATATCAAAATAAAATTCTTAGTCTGCAAAAAAAATATTATTAAAAAACAAAGTCAATTTAATATTATTTACATATGTATATGTTTAAAAGACTCTCACTTTAAATCAAAGTAATAACGTTAAAATAACTAGGAAATAGGTTACAAAATCTCAATAAAAAATAAAGTAATTAATAAATAAAAACCTTAATTATATAATTTTAAAATCACACACATACGAGTAAATATATATTTCGCCTGGCCGCATCTAGTTTAACATTTGAAGATCTGTGTATTTGTTTTGTGTTTCGTCGCTTGCTGCTTTTGTTGCTTTTTTTTTTACCACATAGTGACCGGTCTTACCATTGATGTAATGCGTTTCTACCCACTTTTTGGTTTTTGTGACGATATTGTATAATGAACTTTGTTTATTACCGACACGCTCGGCTAGAATTATTGTAAACTTGTAGATATTTAAAAATGTATTCTTTCTAATGTATTTCTCATATAAGTGAATTGTTAATTCTTATGAGAATAAATATCTTTGACCTGAACTAGTCGTGCCCGCGACTTCGTCCGCGGCGAATTAAACAAAAAAGTTGTTGTTTAATTTTGCAATTTATAAAATAAATACATTTCTAAAATAAAAGTAGCCTATGTTACTCTAAGGAATACTACTCTAAGGTGTTCAGCTATCTGTCAATGATAGACCCGTCAAAATCGATTCAGCCGTATCAGCCGGATTAGCCGGAACAAACAAACAAAAAGACAGATAGTCAGACAAAAATTATGAATAATGGTATTTTTCAATTTGTTATTAAATAATAATTGTTGCATTGTTTAATTTTTTTTACTAAATGCATATGGATGTAAAAATGGTATATATAAATAACATAATAGAACAGAACAAAACAGATTATAATATAATAAAATTGAATATAATCGAATATATAATAGAACAGAATAGAACAGAATAGAACAGAATAGAACAGAATAGAACAGAATAGAACAGAATAGAACAGAATAGAACAGAATAGAACAGAATAGAACAGAATAGAACAGAATAGAACAGAATAGAACAGAATAGAACAGAATAGAACAGAATAGAACAGAATAGAACAGAATAGAACAGAAAAGAACAGAATAGAACAGAATAGAACAGAATAGAACAGAATAGAACAGAACAGAACAGAACAGAACAGACCAGAACAGAACAGAACAGAACAGAACAGAACAGACCAGACCAGAACAGAACAGACCAGAACAGAACAGACCAGAACAGAACAGAACAGAACAGAACAGAACAGAACAGAACAGAACAGACCAGACCAGAACAGAACAGACCAGAACAGAACAGACCAGAACAGAACAGAACAGAACAGAACAGAACAGAACAGAACAGAACAGAACAGAACAGAACAGAACAGAATAGAACAGAATAGAACAGAATAGAACAGAATAGAATAGAACAGAACAGAACAGAACAGAATAGAATAGAATTCCCGCAGGGATCGGTGCTGGGCCCGATCCTGTGGGACATCAGGTACGACTGGGTCCTGCGAGGCCCTCTCCTCCCCGGGATGGGTGTCATCTGCTACGCGGATGACACCCTCGTTTACTCCCGGGGCCGAGACTATAAGGAGGCGGCGCGGCTGGCTGAGGTCAGACTCGACTTCGTGATCAGCCGCATAAAGAGTGTGGGGCTTCGGGTCAGAATTGACAAGACCGAAGCCCTCCTCTTCCGCGGGAGCGGACGCAAGGTGCCCCCACGGAGCCCCCGGGAGCTACCCTGCAGATCGGAGAGGGGAGGGTCAGGATGAGCCCCCAAATGAAATATTTGGGGCTCATCCTTGACAGAGGGTGGACCTTCGGCCCACACTTCGCTATGGTGGGACCGAAGGTCGTGAAGGTGGCGAGTGCACTGGGCAGACTCCTCCCGAACCTCGGAGGACCCAGCGCTGCCTGCAGGTATCTATATTCCGGAGTCTGCCGGAGTATGGCGATGTACGGTGCCCCGGTTTGGGCGGATCGCCTAACTGCGAGGAATAAGGCCGCACTGCGGTCGGCACAGAGAATCATCGCGGTGAGGGTGATCCGGGGGTACCGTACGGTATCGTGGGCTGCAGCTACTGCTCTAGCCGGCGACCCCCCGTGGGAGCTCGTGGCGGAGGTTCTTGCCGAGACATACTCATACATCTCGGGTAGGAGGGCTCTCGGCGAGAACCCCACGTTGGACGGGTGCGCCGGATGGGGCAAGAAGCATTAATGCGGAGGTGGTGGGAGGACCTGGCGGAGCAGCCGTATGGTACACGCGTAACGGCTACCTTGCGCCCGGTCCTTGAGCGGTGGATTCACCGCAAGCGCAAGCCCCTCACCTTCCGTCTGACGCAGGTTCTCACCAGGCACGGCTGCTTTGGTGAATACTTGTGTCAGACGGTCCAAAAGGAGCCGACGACTGGATGTCACGATTGTGGTGCAGCGGTGGACTCTGCCCAGCACACCCTCGAGGTGTGCCCGAGATAGGTGGCACTGCGTCGCGACCTGACGACAGTTCTCGGAGGGGACTTGTCACTGCCTAGCGTCATCACCGCGATGCTCGGCGACGACAAGTCCTGGACGGTGATGGTCTCCTTCTGCGAGATAGTAATGTCCCAGAAGGAGAACGACGAGCGGATGAGAGAGGAGGTTACCGACGAGGCCTCCTTCCGCAGGCGACGAACGGGGGTGCGTAGGAGGCGCTACTTAATGCGCCTCCAGTAACGCCCCTGTGCTCGTGTCGGGCCGGGATGGGAACCCGGTTCCGCTAGACATGGCGTCGTCGGGATTATTCAGAGGTGAGCCGGATAGTCCCCATGGAGGAGAAGTCTGGCCTTTTCGCCGAGGCCAGCCGGTCGCTGGAGGGATCCTGTTGCCTGCAATCCGGGACCCTCCAATTAAAGCGGCTGAAGGCTCCCGCAGGGGTTTGGTCGGTACTGCACCCCCAAGTGCTGAAGCCGACATACGGTCTAGGATTGCCTACCCGGGCGTCCTGGATATCACCCGTAAATGGGTTCCCCTGCGATACAAAAAAAGAATAGAATAGAATAGAATAGAATAGAATAGAATAGAATAGAATAGAATAGAATAGAATAGAATAGAATAGAATAGAATAGAATAGAACAGAACTGGTCAAGCCGTTTCAGAGATTAGCCAGAACAAACAACAGACAGACAAACAAAAATTGTAAAAAAAAATATTTTGTTTATCATTGGCCTTAGTCCATCTATTGCAGACGATTTAGACAGTGTCAGACAGACACTGTGTCGTCGAGGATACTCTTCTGGAAAACGCAGAGTTGCCTAAGCTCTGCGCCACCCTCTCGACCTCACTGGCTAGGCCCACAGGAACGACGAGTTGATACGTGTGGAGCCAGTTCGGCTGCAGGAGTCTTTCGCATTTTAAAGCTATGCCACAAAAGCTTGACGGAGACCCCATTCCGGGTTTCAAATGAAGTTTTCCTTCTACAGGACCCTGATGATTTTGAGCCAGGTTTATCCCTCGGTCGCTTTTTACGACCCCCACGGGAAGAAAGGGGGGTGGTACTATTCTACTCGGCTGACACCACACGGCAGATTTTGGTTAAGTACCGTGTAAAATCCATACGCATTTAGTAAAAGTGTTTTTTTTTTTTAATATTACAAAAAGACACACTAATTTTATTTATATGCGAAGAATGGTTGTATAAAATCAATATAATCGAGTAATATCATCAACTGAAAGTCAAATGAAATTGTTCCGATGAAATTGACGCAATTATAATTCAAGCACGGTGAAACTAATTTTGATGCCATGAATAATAATGGGTTATTATACAAATTACCAATTTACGTTTCATTTATCTTCTCGTCACACATTTGAGTACTTGTCGAAATAATCCGAAGACAAAACGGAATGAGCATTTGGAAAGCAACAACAAAAAAAGTAATCCTGAGATTAGCGCGTTTAAACAAACAAACTTTTCAGATTTGTAATATTAGTATAGATTTTTGAATATCATATCAAAAATTGACCGCTCCAGCGGGATTCGAACCCGCGTCTTCGACATACCGTGTCGACGCTCTAGCCAATTAAGCTATGGAACGATATACTCGCTAGAGCGAAACTTTTGATATGATGATTTTTACTTTCGGTTTAAGCGAACCGTGGCGCCGTCTATAGTGAGTTCTTTACAGAGACTCGTAACTATTCAAAGTTTCATATTACAATGAAAATCTTTGACAGGAGACGACACCATGCTATTTTTAATATGTACGATTTTTATTTTTGTGTTACCCACAATTAGGAATTCTAAACATTTTTGAATATCATATCAAAAATTGACCGCTCCAGCGGGATTCGAACCCGCGTCTTCGACATACCGTGTCGACGCTCTAGCCAATTAAGCTATGGAACGATATACTCGCTAGAGCGAAACTTTTGATATGATGATTTTTACTTTCGGTTTAAGCGAACCGTGGCGCCGTCTATAGTGAGTTCTTTACAGAGACTCGTAACTATTCAAAGTTTCATATTACAATGAAAATCTTTGACAGGAGACGACACCATGCTATTTTTAATATGTACGATTTTTATTTTTGTGTTACCCACAATTAGGAATTCTAAACATTTTTGAATATCATATCAAAAATTGACCGCTCCAGCGGGATTCGAACCCGCGTCTTCGACATACCGTGTCGACGCTCTAGCCAATTAAGCTATGGAACGATATACTCGCTAGAGCGAAACTTTTGATATGATGATTTTTACTTTCGGTTTAAGCGAACCGTGGCGCCGTCTATAGTGAGTTCTTTACAGAGACTCGTAACTATTCAAAGTTTCATATTACAATGAAAATCTTTGACAGGAGACGACACCATGCTATTGCCACCACCACCATGCCGTCGACACGGTATGTCGAAGACGCGGGTTCGAATCCCGCTGGAGCGGTCAATTTTTGATATGATATTCAAAAATGTTTAGAATTCCTAATTGTGGGTAACACAAAAATAAAAATCGTACATATTAAAAATAGCATGGTGTCGTCTCCTGTCAAAGATTTTCATTGTAATATGAAACTTTGAATAGTTACGAGTCTCTGTAAAGAACTCACTATAGACGGCGCCACGGTTCGCTTAAACCGAAAGTAAAAATCATCATATCAAAAGTTTCGCTCTAGCGAGTATATCGTTCCATAGCTTAATTGGCTAGAGCGTCGACACGGTATGTCGAAGACGCGGGTTCGAATCCCGCTGGAGCGGTCAATTTTTGATATGATATTCAAAAATGTTTAGAATTCCTAATTGTGGGTAACACAAAAATAAAAATCGTACATATTAAAAATAGCATGGTGTCGTCTCCTGTCAAAGATTTTCATTGTAATATGAAACTTTGAATAGTTACGAGTCTCTGTAAAGAACTCACTATAGACGGCGCCACGGTTCGCTTAAACCGAAAGTAAAAATCATCATATCAAAAGTTTCGCTCTAGCGAGTATATCGTTCCATAGCTTAATTGGCTAGAGCGTCGACACGGTATGTCGAAGACGCGGGTTCGAATCCCGCTGGAGCGGTCAATTTTTGATATGATATTCAAAAATGTTTAGAATTCCTAATTGTGGGTAACACAAAAATAAAAATCGTACATATTAAAAATAGCATGGTGTCGTCTCCTGTCAAAGATTTTCATTGTAATATGAAACTTTGAATAGTTACGAGTCTCTGTAAAGAACTCACTATAGACGGCGCCACGGTTCGCTTAAACCGAAAGTAAAAATCATCATATCAAAAGTTTCGCTCTAGCGAGTATATCGTTCCATAGCTTAATTGGCTAGAGCGTCGACACGGTATGTCGAAGACGCGGGTTCGAATCCCGCTGGAGCGGTCAATTTTTGATATGATATTCAAAAATGTTTAGAATTCCTAATTGTGGGTAACACAAAAATAAAAATCGTACATATTAAAAATAGCATGGTGTCGTCTCCTGTCAAAGATTTTCATTGTAATATGAAACTTTGAATAGTTACGAGTCTCTGTAAAGAACTCACTATAGACGGCGCCACGGTTCGCTTAAACCGAAAGTAAAAATCATCATATCAAAAGTTTCGCTCTAGCGAGTATATCGTTCCATAGCTTAATTGGCTAGAGCGTCGACACGGTATGTCGAAGACGCGGGTTCGAATCCCGCTGGAGCGGTCAATTTTTGATATGATATTCAAAAATGTTTAGAATTCCTAATTGTGGGTAACACAAAAATAAAAATCGTACATATTAGTATAGATTTGCTCACAATAATTCTATTTAATACAAAAATTTTGGTTATTTAATATCTATCTGGCCGGAAGATACACGGAGGTGGTAAATACGGTTTTTCCTACATAAATCTCGATTTCGCAGGGATTCCGAGATAAAAATAGCCTATGTGTTGCTCCATAACTAATAATAACAATAATAATAATTTACTCTTTATTGCACACATATAAGAAGTTAACAATATATTATATAAAAGAAAACAGGATGAAAATCAAATATACACACATACATGCATACATATATACACATACTACAAACATTATTAACTATACTAAAAATTACAGAACTTATTACATAAAAATATATAAATACACTACACACATAGATACATATAAACATATACACATACAAACATACATACACATATACACATATATACACATAATATTTTATATAACTATATATTATTAAGGAACAGTACTAGAACAAATAAGTGTATATAAATATATTATACAAATAGCAGTGACTAATGACGAAGTGAACGACAGTATTTTCAAAGTCTTAAGTAGTGTTTCTTAACCTTCTTTATGAAAGATTCCGGTGATGTTGCACGTCTAATGTGTAATGGTAAAGTATTTCATAACCGAGCAGCCTCAATGCAGAAAGATTTGCTGTAGAAGGCAGTAGAGTGTTTACTGATTTTCAAAGTGAGATTCTTACTAGAACGAAGTGATCTATTGTGTAAGTCGCAGAAAAATCCAAAGCGTTCTTTCAAATAAGATGGAAGGATGGGATTAAATAGTATAGAATATAGGAGAGATACTAGATAGAGTACTGTGTGGCTACGGTACGAAAGAATATAGCCACCCCCTCTCTTCCCGTGGATGTCGTAAGAGGCGACTAAGGGATAACACAGTTCCGCTACCATCTTGGAACTTAAAAAGCCGACCCGTCGCGGGATAACCATCCAACTGCTGGCTTTGAAATACACAGGCTGAAGACAAAAAATTTTTTTTTAGAATCGGTTCATAAACGACGGAGTTATCCCCGAACATACATAAAATATATATATATATATATATTTTGTGGCTGTGTTCACGTCATTATACTACTGTGACAAACATTTGTATTGGCCATACAGATGTTTGCCGTGGTCTGGGTTTTTGTGCAGTCCTTGCGGGTCTCCCCACCGTGCCTCGGAGAGCACGTTAAGCCGTCGATCCCGGTTGTTATCATGTACACTTGATAACGATCGTTACTCATATTAGGAATATAGACGCGGGCAGCGTCTTCGGTGCGAGCAAGCCCTGCGGTCATCAACCCGCCTGCCCAGCGTGGTGACTATGGGCAAAACACATGAGTTCACGTTATTTTTGGCATAAACTTGTGGAGGCCTATGTCCAGCAGTTCACTGTATAGGCTGTAATGATGATGGTGATGATGATAGGAGAGATGGCACATGAATATTCCTGCGCAGACGTATAGGAAGCCACTTTAGTTTCGCACGGACGCAGATACGTGGTCGTACTTGCGGAGACTAAATATAACTGAATATAGAGGTTTTGGAGACTCAAGTTTATTTAGTTGATCTTCCCTTCAGTCTAGATAGCAAGTGTCAGCGTAATCAAGTATAGGATGAAGAAGAGATTGGGCAAGAGCAACTTTAGTAGGATTAGGAAGAAAATTACGTAACCTTCTTAATGAACCGATAGATGTAAAAAAAAAATTGTTAACTTCGCAAATCTGTGGATCCCACGACATAAATTTGTCAAACATTATAGCCAAATTTTTTACTTTTTCATTGAAAGGAATTATAACACCGGCAAAAGTTATTTGTGTCACATTTGGCCAATCAATCGTGAAATGAGCCCTATCTAACTACTCTATCTTCTAGTGAAAGGCTAATAAAATTTGCCTCAGCCGTTTCGAAGATTAGCCCAGACCAACATAAAAACAGAGTAAGCAGCTATATGCACTTAAAATAACAAAGTTATTTTGAAATCAAGACACTTTAATATAATTTATCTGTGTATATATAAATAGTAAATGTCGTCAAAAAACCTTGGGACACTCTTAGACAGTGAAATTATTTGAATTGCTCTCGGTCTCCGGTTGGGAGCTCAACTGTGGTTTAGAGACAGATGTCCGTGCGGAAAAGAGATTGATTCTTTCGGACTACACGGCCTTTCCTGTAACAAGAGTTCAGGTATGTTTTCCCGCCACGATTCCCTAAATGATACCATCTCTTAACGAACCTAATGGAATTAGTCGCGATGATGGCAAGAGACCTGGTGGATTGACGTTGGTTCCCTGGGAAAGAGGACGGGCGCTTTTGTGGCTCGCAACCTGCGTTGACACACTTGCTTCGTTTCATGTCAGTCGGAAAAAGCTGAAACGACTAAACGGCACAAATATTAAAATTAAAATATTATTGACGTCAGAAGTAACCAAACCCTATTGTTAACACAAATACAAGAGCCCTTGGGTATGATTTGAAGCTGAGACCTTCCCTAGCATTATATATACATTTACAGGTTATTTTGATGAAGTTACATTGCAACATAACTAGATGGCGCTGGAACGGAAATCAAAAGCTTTAGATTTTTATAAATATAAAGGACACTTAAAAATTAGTTTGCCAAAGAAGTTTAACTTTTGACATGTGTACTTTTTACGAACGCACTTATTTTTTCTCAGAAAGTGCAGTGCACAAGTACAGTACAAGTATAGTACAACCGTTTCTATTTATTTTGTAACAAATTTCTACCGACAAAAATGTTAAATGTACGAAGCTTCGGATTTCTAACCGTACAGATGGTGGTTCTTTTAAAGACAGCTTCATTTCATACTCTGATGAAACGAAATAATTTTAATGACGCTCATTTTCCTGTGCTAATGGGTCGCAGAATTATCTCCTCGAATATGGAGTTGTATTCATATGACAAATGTTTGCTGTTATTTGACGAAAGGTTATAATTTTAGTAACGCGTATTTTAAAGATAAAGGATTTGTTAATTATATATATATATATATATAAAAGAGAAGGACGGGCAATGATATCTGAAACTAACAAGAACTTTTATAGAGAACTTTTTATAATAGTAATATTTATGTCAAAATAAGTGTTAAGTAGTGTGTGTGTAGTTGCAAGAGATATTTTGAAAAGATACATTAATTAAAATGAAGATATATTCATAGTATCTACAATTTAGTCATTATTATAGTAATGTCAAATAAAAGTAATGTATTATTTTATAAGCGTAGCTTTCTCTAAAAATAATTTATTACATAATTATAAAAATACATTTTGGTGACTAAATAAACTTAATACAATTTACAACTTTTCAACAAATCAATTCAATTCGCAAAATATCTAATCGGTATCATTATCGCAAAAAGAAAACTTATCTTTTAGGTAATTGATCTTATCAAAAAGGAAAACTACTAAAATTTCAATTTCATACATAATTCAAAAACAAATTTAAAAAAGTGTGTGTGTGTGAAGTACAAAATAACCTAATATGATAGAAATCAAGAGCATTCTCACAACATACGTATAATAAGCTTCCGTTATCCGAGAAACTACTTTCTTGTCAATGTTACAAATTGTTCTTCAACATATAATATTGTATTTTATACGTCCCTTTTATATTTAAATATATCAAATTCTGATTATAATCCAAGGGGGAATAAAAATACAATAGTATGCCTAAATTGTGATAAGGGAAGAAAAAAAAGGCTTGCACCAAATTGGATAATTCTTTTTTGCGTGTTCTTTATTTTCAGGACAAAATTTCTATAAAATAGAAACAACATAAAAATTGTATTTTAACTAGCTCGTTGGCGCATTTTGCCGTGACTCTGATTTCTGCTTCGGGCGTTGTGTTCGATTCTTGCCTCGAGTCTGAGTGTAATATCAATATTTATTTATATATGTATTATTTATCAAAAAAAGTAGGAGTGAGGGAGTCAGTCACCCAATAAACTAAGTTTTACAATTAATTCGGTTATTTATATCCTCTTTACATATTTCTTCACGACATTTTTTGCAAAAATGTCGATTTAAAAGTTACTTATTAATGAGCTGTAATTTCCTAAACGAAAGGACGCCAGTTTAATAACATGTTGTATGAATTAGTATAAACGATAATGTAATTAAACTTAAAATTATAAGTTTTCTCTTTTCTTACTAGATTATGTTTTTTTCTTATAACATTACTGATTACTGATTTAAGACTTGTTACGTATTTAAGTTATAATATTGTGATTCGCTCAACCGGTACATACCACGATACATTATAGATTCAGTCAATATTCTCAATATTTTCTATGTAAAAGAAGCTAAATTGAACAACGGAACAGTCCTCCGCAGATGAAGAACTATACTCGAAGCACGTTTCATCCTTTGACTTTCAGATTGTTCGTCTTTAAGTCTATTCCCTAGGACTTGTAAGTTTAACCTAACTTTTGGGTCATAGGAAACTAAATGATACAAGTGTTTTAAGATGAATCTTCAATGCGATAAACACAATTCGTATTATTAAAACATTACAAGAACATTGTTACTTTTCAACTATTATGCAAACAGATAAAATATTAAAAAAAAATGAAAATAAATTTAAAACAAATTAATTTAATTTTCTGCTTGAGTAAAAATAAGTACGTACAGCTAAGCTATACCATCGAATGAACCACGTTCGTTAGTTTAGTAAAATTTAAATAATAACAATGATAATAAGAACAATGTTATTTAAAGTAACTTAAATTGAAAATAAGTTGAAAATAATTAGTTATACAGACTAAGTCAGATCATACAATTATGTGACAGAGTAAATCGAAATGTCAAACACAATATCTGATAGACGATACCGAGATATCAATGTCGACCGCAAAAAAAGTTATCTTTTTATTACTGCTTTATTCTTTTTAATTTAAAATAAAGCCCACAATATATAAAGCGGAGCCGGGAAATGATAAATTTGATTTAAAATTGAATATGCTCAGCTAATGCTGATATCTCTCCTCGCTTTCGTTTGTTCTTTGAAGTAATTAATTAAAATGATTTATTACAACGTTGATACCCAAAATGCTTACTGTATGGTTTTATGTCAAAAAAAATCATATAGTAATCATGTTAATATTATATTTAATAAAGAATTATATAAAAATAAAAGTTTAAAAATAATTATGAAAATATAATTAGTATTATTGTACACTGTCTGAGAATATGGAAAATTTTTCCTATATCAGAAATATCGAAAGAACGTAGACTACATCCAAATTTAAATAATGAATACTAATAATGTTGTCTCACTATCTACTGATCTGCTTTAGAGGATTATTTTTGTTTTACTTTGCCTGTCTTTTGATGACGATCACTAAAGCAGTCTCAATCATTACGATACATAAGACCAAAGTCTGCATCATATAAAACATTCTAACAGGTACAAAAAGCACTTGTAATCGCGAAAGAAAATCTAATAGTGACAACCCATTCTGACATAACAACTGTCTGATCAACCAGTCGCAAGTTTCTGTCGCAAGTCAAAGTCAAGTCGCAATCTATTAACATGACAAATTCTCATTATAGTACCAATGCTCTTCGTCGTCTGGGCGTTTGTGCTAATGGGTTGTATTTATTGTCGGTCACCGGCCTCGTAATAAAAGAGTTAAACTTAATGTAATACACGTAAACCAGAAATTTATGTTAATTTTAATGAAATACAATGTTTTCTGTGGTAGTCACAACAGGAGACGTTAGGGATGATGTACATATACACACATACACATAACTATTAACGCCATGCGGTGAAACTTCTATGAGGATGATATCGCGACAGAGCTTTACTCGATCCGCTATTTCCCGAAGTTATATTACGGCTACGTGTTTCGATATCCCTCTAAAACTGTACCACTAATATTTTAGTAAGAGGATTAAACACGTTACCCTACTAACATGACAAATGGATAAGTTGTTCAGTTAGATGAATGTATGTTGCTCTTACGCAAAAACTACTGATTTGATTGTAATAAAGCTTGGTACGTGGACATCTGGAGATTCAGAATAATTAATATAGGAATCACCATCGTATTCAATCTCACGGGATCGGAAATTACATGGGTACAACAATAAGTTACAGCTAGTTATTAATATTCAAAATACGTTAAAGAACGTACAACAACAATAATATTTTTCGTCATTACGGACTTCTATGAATAGAAATTCTTTTCTCGTTGATAATATCTGTTAGTCTTCAGCCAATATTCTACTGTCAAACTGTCACAACTTCGTTACTATAATTAATCTTGTACTGGATCTAACTTATGAAATTCGTTACTATATTACTAAAATCCTATTCGAACTGAATTTCATTTACAATTTCATTAACTTCAATATTTTGGTCCTCGCTGTAAGCGGTTAATAAGTTGCATAATTTTTTTATGTCTAATCGTGTATATAAGAATGAATATAAATTTTGTGTATATAGAGCAGTGTTCTATTGTTTGTTGCCATAAAATAAGGTCGTAGTCGTAAAGAGGATTCCTCGCTCTCAACGACTTCTTAACCTTTCAAACAGATTACATGACACTCTCTGTGTGTAAGTCACTTCAACAGCAATAGTACTATTATTCTTCAGAAATTTCTACTTTAATATTTCTTCCTTTGTTTTTTTTTTTATCGTAAAATCGTTTTATAATAAGGGATTATACTTTGAGTATAATTTAATTTATTGAATGTCACTGAAAACCAACCGTGATAAATTTTGGTTGTTTTTCAAATACTGAACCGAACTTGTGAAATTAAGACTTCAGAGAATCCTTTATAATTAATTCGTGTCGTTAATATAATCGTTTGTAATTAATTAGTTTAAGGTAACTGCCAACCCCTATTTGTCTTGAATCTACGTTTTTTATCTTTAAAAAAACACGCTTAGAAAATAAATTTTGAAGATGTAAGTTCTCTTTTATTAACCGACTACAAAAAAGGAAGTGGTATTCAATTGTAATGTAATTTTTTGGTTTTTTTGTAAGTTTGAACCCTTCGTAAGCGTTACTGGTGTACCAGTTTTAATGATTCGAGTTTTGATTCAAGTAGCCTCATTTAAGTCTAAACAAGATCAGCCAAGCAATTTTTGAGTTATAATGGGTAATGAAAATGGGTATTTTATTGATTATTAATATAAGTTTAAGTCAAATTTTCTTTTTGTTTGAGAAAAAATACAACAGTTTTATTATTCATATTAGTATCTAAATGTTTACACGCTTATAAAAGTGATTTAGCAGTATAAAAAATAAAAGCTAATTTACTTGGTGTTCTTGTATTTTTTCAGGCATAATAAATCACTTTTTAGGAAAGTTCGAGCTTAAAAAGGGAAACAGCCTAAACGTTGTATTTCTAATTCAATTTTCGTTTTACTCTAATAAATCAGTCAACCAGTTCATTCATAGAGATTTATCAGTCTTGATAAAGATATGTATTCTTAAACAATCTACGCATATGCTTTTTTATTTAAAAAAAACCGGCCAAGTGCGAGTCGAACTCGCACACCGAGGGTACTGTACAAACAAAATTATTAAAAATATTTTTATTACACGTGGAACTGATGTAACATGATGTAATTGAAAATTTATGATTTTCGGAATTTTTCCTTTATTTGTGTTATAAAATATTGCATCGGACCAAATTTCAAGATTCTGAGTACACGGGACACGGGACACATCCTGTAGGCTTTGATTCCCTTGCGAGTGTCGAAAATTTGCAGCATAAACGGCTGTATCTTTTGATTTCGTTGGCTTAGAAGTTTGATTTTTTCACAGCTCCAAGGGACTGTAGATTTGAGTATTTGATATGAATTTCAGCTTGATGCCTTTACACGTTCGTAAGAAAAAGGGTCTTGACCGATAGACGGACAACAAAGTGATCTTATAAGGGTCCCGTGTTTTTTTTTTTTGAGGACAGAACCTTAAAAAAATTAATATGACTAGAAGAAAATGTAAAAATTTTTTTGAACATTTTTTTAATACAGAAAAGTATGACAAGGCAAAAACTATTTTACTTTTTATCAAAACTAAGTTTATTCTTATAAGCGAATGCACCAACATTTTAGAGCCACCAAATACTTTATGGCACGTCCAATAATTGTGTTCCGTGCCGCGCTGTGGCGTTGAGTCGACTTCAAATTGTCTGGAAAAATAGACAAAACGAACACAATTTATCGACAACGACACCGTTATGGCAAAAAAGTGCCAGTGCTTACCGTAACGCCGGCGGTTCCGAATTCAATTCGAACTCGAAAATGTTTGCGTTAGTACAAATATTTCTTTCAGTTGGTAGCCTCTGTGAATCTTCCTAAATATGATGCATTCGGCGAATTTAATTTTAATTATGAACATATCCATTACGGAATGAAATATATTTTTGTCAATTGTCAAAATAGAATTCTACTCATACAGTTCTGAAATAGAAAATGAAAATTCGTTATTAGAAGTTAGCATTTTAAATTGAAAGTGTAAAACCTTTTTGAATTTTAGTTTTCAAATTTGATTATATTAGGAATTTGCTTAAAAGATTGAATAGTGTACTATTTGTATAGGAGTTCTGCTATTGATTTGAAAATTTAGCCAGGCTTTAACTTTAGATTATATAGAGTCAATAGAATTAATTATTTTAATATTACACTATTCTTAAGAATGTATAAAACATAAAGCTTGTTTTTATGAAAAGTCGAATAAAACTCATAATACCGTTACCATGAATGTAATTCAGCTTAGTGGTATTCAAAGGCTTCTGAAGAAAAGGAAAGCAAAGGGATGGGAACGCATAAATCTTTACAGATGAGCGGAGTTGCGGCTAAAGAGGACACGTTGTCTATGACAAAAATAGGAAACTCACTTTACATTTAACACTAAGTATATTAAACGAAAACATGTGTTCGTGGTGTCATTTGAAAATAACTTTTAAAAATATCCTTAAGAGACTCTTACTTAGTCTTAAGAAGGTCTTTCCCATGAGAGTGACATCATATGAAAGAACGGAACAGTAGTGATGTTGGAATGTGACGCTTTACAGCGCTTTTAGCAGTTAGCAAAATATACGTATAATAGTAAGAGTATAGCTACCTCCTCTTTTCCCGTGGGTGTCGTAAGAGGCGACTAAGGATTAAGACAGTTCCGCTATCACCTTGAAACCTAAAAAGCCGATACACGGAGGGATAACCATCCAAATGCTGGCTTTGAAATACACAGGCCGAAGACGGGTAGCAGCGTCTTCGTTGCGACAAAGCCAGCCCTGCGGTCACCAACCCGCCTGCCCAGCGTGGTGACTATTGGGCAACACACATGAGTTCACACCATTTTTTCACATTATTTTATTCTTTTCACACAATTTTTTTATTTAAAAAACATGACCGTAATCGTTTTAAAGGAGTTAACTTCAGTCGCGGGTCGGAGCTAACATTCTTTTTTTTTCTATAGTCAGTTAGTCAGTCGGATCAGCCTATTGCATATATATATATCGTTATTACAACTGCTCTGGTATAGTGGTGCGAGTAGTCGCTTAAAACACCGACGCTTGGCGGGTTCGATTCCCGCCCGGGATAGATATTTGTATTTGTACAAATATTTCTTTCCGGTTTGGATGTCTGATGCATGGGTCTCCCCACCGTGTCTCGGAGAGCAAGTTAAGCCGTCGGTCCAGGTTATTATCATAAATACCTGATAATGATCGTTACTCATAGTAGGGAACATATCCGCCAACCCGCAGTGGAGAAGCGTGGTGGATCAAGCTCCAAACCTTCTCCTAACAGTGGGGTGTTACAGGCTGAATATGTACTGACTTCAGGTAAGAGTCTCTGAATTTCCCATTGTCGGTAAAAAGATTGTTCAATGAAAGAGAAAGGTCTGACTTTATTTTAACTGTTTCGTTGTGGGTTAGCGGGTGTATGTACAATCCTTCTAAGATAAATTCCTTCTAAGATATATGTTTTCTCATAATGTTATTCCACACAGCCTCGCACGAAATGAATTTTAATGGCAAATTTAGTACTTGAAGAAATTACGTTGTCAACTAGAATTGAAGCTGCTAACGAAATAAATTAAAACAACTTATATTGTAAAATGAAATGAAATGAAATTTTTTAATACATTTAAACATTGTTCTCGTTTATTTAAAACATTTTTAAAGCATTTTTTATTCGCCTACTAGATTCCTCTGATCACCTTTACTACGAGCACTGTATATACATTCTAGTTTATTTTACCAGCTTAACGAATCTATCCGCCTACGTTTTAAGAGATCACAACTTTACAGTTTCAAATAAGTGCAATGTGTATAAAGTTTGCAAGCTCGCAATACATCATGAACTCAGAAGTCTCAAAAGAAAGAAGTGTTGGCTTTAACATTGTGTTTAGAATTAAACTATAAGCCCTTTTTGTTCCACTATATTTGTTAGTCTGTCTTGCGTATTAGAAAGTAGTAATTTTACAAGTAAGAGGCACCTAAAAAATTTAATATTTTTCAAAGTTACCTGCATTATACGTTAGATCCTGTATGTTGATGACTGTGTGAAAATAATACAAAAGTACCTCAACTTAATTTATTTATTTATTGAGGAATAATCAACAAAAGATACATTAATTATAGTTTCTTACACATGAGCTAACAATAGGATATCAATGTTCTTTTGATTACAGGCTATCACAACATGCATCAACTAATACAAAGAATTTTAATGTAATTTAATTGCAAACTACAACAATTAGTTAATAAGTAAGTTAATCTATTGATATTGATAACAATCACTAATAAAAATTCAAAATGATAATATCGTTAATATGTATCAAGTACGATGTACTAATCCAGTAACAATTCATAAATCTATAATCTATAATATATATAAAAGCGAAAGGTCACTCACTCATCACGAAATCTCCGAAACTATAACACCTACAAACTTGAAATTTGGCAGGAAGGCTCCTTATAAAACATAGACATCCGCTAAGAACGGATTTTACGAAACTCGACCCCTAAGGGGGTAAAACGGGGGTTGCAACTTTGTATGAAAGTCCTATATTTTTGAAGTAAGAGACTTAAAATTTAAAATGTATGCTCTATAAATGATGAAAAGGTGTTTAAATAATGTATCTTTAGAAATCAACTCCCTTTTGGGGTTAAAACGGGGGATGATAGGTTGACTCACTCATCACGAAATTTCCGAAACTATAACACCTACAAACTTGAAATTTGACAAGAAGGCTCCTTATAGGGTGTAGACATTCGCCAAGAACGGGTTTTACGAAATTCGACCCCCAAGAGGGTAAAACGGGGGTTGAAAGTTTGTATGAAAATCCTATGTTTTTGAAGTAAGACACTTGAAATTTAAAATGTACGCTCTTTAGATGGTGAGAAGGTGTCCAAATAATGTATCTTTAGAAATCAACTCCCTTTTGAGGTTAAAACGGGGGATGGTAGGTTGACTCACTTATCACGAAATCTCCGAAACTATAACATCTACAAGCTTGAAATTTCACAGAAAGGCTCCTTATAGGGCGTAGACATTCGCTAAGAACGGATTTTACGAAATTCGACCCCTAAGGGTAAAACGGGGGTTGGAAGTTTGTGTGAAAGTCCCATGTTTTTAAAGTAAGAGACTTGAAATTTAAAATTTATGCCTTATAGGTGATGAGAAGGTATCCAAATAATGTATCTTTAGAAATCAACTCCCTTTTGGGGTTATAACGGGGGCTCATCACAAAATCTCCGAAACTATAACACCTACAAACTTGAAATTTGGCAGATAGGCTCCTTATAGGGCGTAAACATTTGCTAAGAACGGGTTTTACGAAATTCGACCCCTAAGGGGATAAAATGGGGGTTGGAAGTTTGTATGAAAGTCCTATATTTTTGAAGTAAGAGACTTGAATATGTACGATTTTATTTTTGTGTTAGGAATTCTAAACATTTTTGAATATAATATCAAAAATCGACCGCTCCAGCGGGATTCGAACCCGCGTCTCCGACTGACCGTGTCGGCGCTCTAGCCAATTAAGCTATGGAACGATATACCCGCTAGAGCAAAATTTTTGATATGATGATTTTTATTTTTGGTTTAAGCGAACCGTGGCGCCGTCTATAGTGAGTTCTTTACAGAGACCCGTAACGATATTCCACCGCTAAGGGGGTTTAATTGGGGTTGATAGTTTGTATGAAATATATACGGCAGCTATAAGCTCGCCTAATAGGTTATTGTGCAGTATACTGCAGCCTGAAAATAAAACTAAAAATGTAGTGTATAGAGAGGTTTCATAAAAATAACTATTAAATTATACTAAATTGCGCCTTTTAAAAAGTTACTCAGAGTGATAAGCATTTCAAGTGACTGAAATAAAAAAATAATTTTCGTTAAACATCTTAATAGTAATGCATATCTTCATAACCGCGCGAACGTAGTCGCGGGCGACAGTTAGTGTATTATAAAACAGTCCCCAAAAGTGTATGTGATCCATTCCCTCAAAATCTACTGAACGGATTTTCATGCGGTTTCGCCATTGGAGAGAGGGCTTCACCATTGGCAAGAGAAAGGTTTACGGAACGACTAAGCCGATTTTGATCAGAGTTCTACTGGAAGTTTGCCGGGAAAACTTTGTGAAACACTAATTTCAACGCGGGCGAAGCCGCGGGCACAGCTAGTACATGATAAAATTAAATGTCAAACGCACAAAAATTTAAGATGATCCAATAATAAAAATAAAAAACTACACAATGAAGTCAAATATAAATAACAAATTACCATGTCAGTCAAAAATACAATGACAAAATTATAAAATCATCGAATGTCCAAATTGTAAAATGTCAAAATTATAAAATTAAAATTAAAACATACATATATTCATTTAAAAAAAAATCTTTGCAGAAGAACACAGCTAAATAATTCTGCTCTCAAGTAATTTTATGTTCCTGTGGCAGGCCCATTTAGAGTATATATGTTCTGTGTCCTGTGGTGAGTAAGGTAGCCAGAGCTTTTTTTTATGTCACTAGGTCGGCAAACAAGCGTACGGCTCACCTGATGGTAAGAGATTACCGTAGCTTATAGACACCTGCAAACCAGAAGCATCGCAAGCGCGTTGCCGACCCAATCCCCAATCCCCCCAGGAGCTCTGGTCACCTTACTCACAAACAGGAACATAATACTGCTTGAAAACAGTATTATTTTGCTGTGATCTTCTGTAAGGTCGAGGTACTACCCCGGTCGGGCTGCTCCATATTTTAAAGCTTCTGTGTAGGATCAAGAGGATCAAGGAAAGAGTCTGCAATTTTATAAAATAAACTTGAATAAAGAGTTCTTCCTTACTTATAAACATCAAATTTTTATTATATTATAGCTATCCTGCATTATATAATTATATTATAATGAACTCAGATAAATGCGATGTAGTTAGTGTATATAAGAGGTGAACATTTTTAACGCATAATTGCTCCATTTTCTGTTAAAGTACACACCTCCGGGACAAACGTTTATTCTATGAATTCAAAGCTTTCAATTAGTTTTAAGGATTCGTGTATAAATAATTTCTATTATTTCCTAAAATAAATTACACTTTTATTCCTTAAGAATTTGCTTATGTATTTGTTTAACAAAACCTTTGTTTGAAATAAATGTAAAGAATTTTATTTTTGTTTTAAGAATTATAAAGAAATACAAATTAATACTTTCTATTGATTTATTCAAGTAATAAGCCAAACCGAAAAAAGATTGCTACTCACCTACACTATTTATATTAATGAAAGGATTCCAAGATCTAGAGAATTTAAGGCGTGTATAAATAGAGATGAAATAAACAAGCTCGTAAATCTATCTAAACAACGTTTGTATATAAAATACTAGCGACCCGCCCCGGCTTCGCAAGGGTGCAATGGTCATACTTAATATACTACAGAATGTCTTTATTTATAGTGTGAAGCTAGCTTAAGACATGGTTATTAACATAACAACAACAACATTCAAATGTGCGTCGTTAGATTACACGTTGTTACAGAATGCGTTGAAGAAATAAAGGTTCACTGCTCGTTTCCTGTCGGTGATAGTGTGATTAATATGTAACCTATATGTTGACCCGACTTCTTAATAATATTCGTGCCAAGTTTGAAGTAAATCCATGCAGTACTTTTTGAGTTTATCACGAACAAACAACAGATTATATTATTTATACAGACAAACAGACAAACAGACAAAAATTCTAAAAACTATAGTTTTGGCTTCGGTATCGATTGCAGACCACACCCCAAGTATTCTTTTAAAAAAATTCAATGTACAGCTTTGACTTTCCTACCATTTTATTATAATATGTAGTAGAGATATTTACACTTACGTTTTCTTCTCTATGCAGTATCAACCTCTTTATTTACTGTTTCTTTTATTAATTACATTTGTTTAATACAACAAACAATGCACTGTAATGTAAATTAATAATACAAACTTATATACAGACACGAGCTCTAAACAGAACTACACAATTTTATTACTTGTATATACCACTGTTTGTACGTTATAAAATTTGATATTTTTTGGTACATATACATATATACGTTCGAATTGAGTAACTTCCTCCTTTTTTGATGTCAGTTAAAAAGTATTTTTGTTATCTTATGCTTGCTAACTATACATACATAATATATATATATATATATATATATATATATATATATTATGTATAAACATTTTTGAATATCATATCAAAAATTGACCGCTCCAGCGGGATTCGAACCCGCGTCTTCGACATACCGTGTCGACGCTCTAGCCAATTAAGCTATGGAACGATATACTCGCCAGAGCGAAACTTTTGATATGATGATTTTTACTTTTCGGTTTAAGCGAACCGTGGCGCCGTCTATAGTGAGTTCTTTACAGAGACTCGTAACTATTCAAAGTTTCATATTACAATGAAAATCTTTGACAGGAGACGACACCATGCTATTTTTAATATGTACGATTTTTTATTTTTGTGTTACCCACAATTAGGAATTCTAAACATTTTTGAATATCATATCAAAAATTGACCGCTCCAGCGGGATTCGAACCCGCGTCTTCGACATACCGTGTCGACGCTCTAGCCAATTAAGCTATGGAACGATATACTCGCCAGAGCGAAACTTTTGATATGATGATTTTTACTTTTCGGTTTAAGCGAACCGTGGCGCCGTCTATAGTGAGTTCTTTACAGAGACTCGTAACTATTCAAAGTTTCATATTACAATGAAAATCTTTGACAGGAGACGACACCATGCTATTTTTAATATGTACGATTTTTTATTTTTGTGTTACCCACAATTAGGAATTCTAAACATTTTTAAATATCATATCAATTTTTGATATGATATTCAAAAATGTTTAGAATTCCTAATTGTGGGTAACACAAAAATAAAAAATCGTACATATTAAAAATAGCATGGTGTCGTCTCCTGTCAAAGATTTTCATTGTAATATGAAACTTTGAATAGTTACGAGTCTCTGTAAAGAACTCACTATAGACGGCGCCACGGTTCGCTTAAACCGAAAAGTAAAAATCATCATATCAAAAGTTTCGCTCTGGCGAGTATATCGTTCCATAGCTTAATTGGCTAGAGCGTCGACACGGTATGTCGAAGACGCGGGTTCGAATCCCGCTGGAGCGGTCAATTTTTGATATGATATTCAAAAATGTTTAGAATTCCTAATTGTGGGTAACACAAAAATAAAAAATCGTACATATTAAAAATAGCATGGTGTCGTCTCCTGTCAAAGATTTTCATTGTAATATGAAACTTTGAATAGTTACGAGTCTCTGTAAAGAACTCACTATAGACGGCGCCACGGTTCGCTTAAACCGAAAAGTAAAAATCATCATATCAAAAGTTTCGCTCTGGCGAGTATATCGTTCCATAGCTTAATTGGCTAGAGCGTCGACACGGTATGTCGAAGACGCGGGTTCGAATCCCGCTGGAGCGGTCAATTTTTGATATGATATTCAAAAATGTTTAGAATTCCTAATTGTGGGTAACACAAAAATAAAAAATCGTACATATTAAAAATAGCATGGTGTCGTCTCCTGTCAAAGATTTTCATTGTAATATGAAACTTTGAATAGTTACGAGTCTCTGTAAAGAACTCACTATAGACGGCGCCACGGTTCGCTTAAACCGAAAAGTAAAAATCATCATATCAAAAGTTTCGCTCTGGCGAGTATATCGTTCCATAGCTTAATTGGCTAGAGCGTCGACACGGTATGTCGAAGACGCGGGTTCGAATCCCGCTGGAGCGGTCAATTTTTGATATGATATTCAAAAATGTTTAGAATTCCTAATTGTGGGTAACACAAAAATAAAAAATCGTACATATTATATTATGTATGTTCGAGGATTACTACGTCGCTTATGAACCGATTTTGATAATCTTTTTTGTTGGAAAGGAGACATCCCAAGGGTGGTACCATGATAAGGAAACCAGGATCCGATGATGGAATCCCAGAGAAATCGAGGGAAACCCACAAAAATCGTAGTGATGACTAGTGCGTTTGTTAATTTTTTTCTTCTACTTACGTTGTATTACTTGTCGATGTAATTGAAGTCGTTTATACTATAATTTTCCTGTTGTAAAATAACTATGCTTGATGCCTTGATTATTCCTAGAGCCGTCGTAACGTACCTAAAAGCGTTGTAATATCCTAAACTGACTCTGTGTTAAAATGTGTACTGTAGTGTAGTCTATTGTAACTAAATAACAATGTAAGCAGATATTTTCCGCTAAAAGTGTTAACATTTTGATGAGTAACGCTATGTACGCGCGCAGTTAAAGTGTATAAACGTTTTAACAGTAAAGTAGAGTTTTAGAGATTAACTTTTAAAATAACAATACATTCTTATTATTAAGTAAAAATATTATTTCGGGGTAAAAGTTTCTTCGTATTATATATAAAACTTCAAGGTACTATAGGCTACCTGGCATTTATTATTTGTTTATGTATATTATATTTATTTGTATAACAAACATATTAACTTTTATTATTTAATTTATAAAATATTATTTTACATATATTTAATAAACAAGCATATCCGCGCGATACCCGTAGTATACGGCGTATTTGACATTCGTTATTTATCTCGCAATTTTTAAATTCAAATTAATTTGGCATTTCTAAAAGAACGCTCCAGGCTAGCGAGCAAAACGTTATTTGGTTTTTTAAGAAATAAAATTGTGAATAACGAATATATATTGTTTAAGCACTAACTGTAACTAAAATATATTGTTTAATCACTAAAGTACGATTTAAAAAATATATATATTCATTATAATATATATCTACTAATTTGTTCGATAACTTGCCACCATCTCGTAGGTAGTCACAACATTCCGTGGTTGTAGAAATTTTGGGGTTTCTCGTTAAAACCCGCGACAAGTAGTTTTGACAGTCGTCTTGATAAACTATATCAAGCTTTTTTATAAAGCCAGCCTTTTTCAAAAGGTCAAAAATGTTTTATGGTCAATACTTCAGATCTTCAGTTATATCGTAACTACTCAAATGATAATCTAGAGCTCAATGTCGGTCAATTTCAAAAATGTCCTCACGTTTATCCGTAACTAGGCGACCAGAACCAATAGCAATTTTGTTCTCTTACTGACACTACATTAGGTCCATAAACATCCATCCATAATGAGTCGAGTTGAATTCGCCCATTATGGCAAAAGATTTTTATTGCAACTTTTTACTAGAAAATACGAAAAGGCTTTTTCCTCGCCCCATTATTAACATCTAAAAATACTTTTAAATGAAACAGATATCTCACTGCGTTTTAAAAACGTTGTGAGAATTATTTTTTTATTCTATAAAAATATATTAATAATTTGTAATTATTTTGAATTACTTTGTAAAAAAATTGTTTAAGTTGTTTTTTATGTTTAGTTCAAATATACAAAGTAAAAAGTATGTGATTCTTTAAACATAATTAATCCAAATTCACGCTTAGTATAGTGTGATATTATAAATAACAATTATAATCATAATTAAAAGTTTCGTATTCTATACATTTTAATTTATGTGCATTACAATTACGTATGTGTGTACGTATATAGTTATACATTATTAGTTCTATCCCACACATCAATACTTAATACATATTTTATATAAGTACCTATAACCTCAAGGCTCTCAATTTATTTGAATAAAAATACTTTTTAACCTATGGAGCATTTATAACACTGATAGAGATTAGTGCGTTCAACCAAACAGACCAACTCTTCTCGAAATAAAATACTTTGTATAACATTTGTATGGTACAAATAATAATTTGCTTTTCCACGAAAACCGTTCTCTTTTCTTACTTTTATATACCTTTTTATATCTATAGGATCCTTATTATTTTGGTACACGTTCCACAACAAAGAATCCCTTTGGAAACATATGTCACCTTCAAACCTTTGAATCTTACCTTTTTATCAAACTCCCAAGCATCCCTATATAAAAATTCTTTTGTCTTTCATGACCAATGTCGTCTCATCGGATAAAGGGTATAAGTTAAAGTGACTTCCAAAAATGTGAAAAAAAGAGTATGGAATAGTTTCATTATAAGTTTTTGGAATAAATAACCAATACCTCTTAAACAAAGTCTGCGTTGCTACGTCTGCATTGCGTTAAGAAAATAGTGACTCTTCGCTGCCGCTTAGTTACACCACTTGACCAATTGAATCGTAGAATGCCTGACTTGAATGGCTTACTTCAACTGGTCAATTTGAGCAAAGTGTCCTAATTAGTCGGATTTAATTGGTCAATGGGCGGAACTAAACAACAAAGATGACAACGACATTTTTAACGCGAATTTACTCTATTTAATAGAGCTGGAATGAAAAGTTAAATCCGTTCAAATTTAATCAAGCTCTGAGATTTATTAAGGCAATCTTCTTCGTGCTGAAAAATTCAGGCTTCCATTATACATGTTTCTTTTTGATGACATAATTTTTATATAGATTTTACAAGTAAAATAAATTGCCAGTACTTTGCCGCATATTGGAAAGGCTTTAAGTTCGTTTGATATACGTATCGTATTCATTGAAATTTATTATATAGAATTCAAATTTAATTTTAAATTTTACGGGATCAGAATAAAATTGGACTCTTGAAGGAATATATAACTATTACGAAATTTATTGGTATTAAGTGTTCAATTTACCTCACCGAGTGCTTCCTTGCCACTAAAATTGATTGTAACGATAACGATTTACTCAAAATCCAATTGGTCGACGATTCCCGTTAGTGCCAACTCAATGAAGATTAATTTTTACATCCAACTCGATTGCTCTGGGTGTAAGTATAGGAAAAATAAACGACAAATGCTTATGTTATCTCTTAATTTATTTCTTTTGATTGCTTCAGCCTGTAACAACTCACTGCTGGGCATAGACCTCTTTTACATTTAGGAGAAGGGTCGGAACTTAATCCATCACGCTACTTTGTTTAGGATTGGCGGATATATTTCACTACTATGAATCATGATTCCTATGAGGTGTTTATGACTACAACCAGAACCAATACCTTACCATACTATCAGAGGTACGGTGCGGAGTTCCACAAGGACACGGACACCTAGACCGGAAATAAATATTTGTAAAAATAAAAATATGATCTCCGAGAGGAAGTTCTCGAACCCGCGACCGCCGGCGAGTAAGTGCCAACACGGTACACGCACCACTATTCCAGAACGGTCGTCAATTTATTTCTTAGACAATCTAAATGGCTCAGCATAAGAAATAGGAGCAGTTGACCAAAGACGGTCGTGGTATTAAATACGGTCTAGCATCGCTTTGTCATAATTATAATTGGTTTTTAAAGTTAATCCAGTACTGGACAATATTTTCAAAAAAATTACCTGTTCTAAAATATCTTATATACAATATTTGTAACTCGTTATTTTGTTATTAACGGTTTTGTACAGGGCGAAATATGTCATTTCGGCTTAAATTTAAACGGTTTAAATAAAGTTAAAATAGGTATGAAGTGGAATAATTTACCGTTGAAGGCAGTTAAAAATAATTGTACCCTCTTTCTTTTAGATCTATGGTAGGTAGTTAAATTGTTTTGGTTTTGGCGAATTATGTACCTAACTTATATCTTGTTGTTGTATCTTAGGGAATCCCATTATTTTTTCTTCCCCACTCGTAAATATATTATGTATTGCTGTAAAATTAGATACCAGGTATTTTTTTTTTTTATTATAGAACTTGGCATCCAGTAAATGAAAGGATTAGGGAATCGATTTTCAAATCCCTTTTTTAACCGACTTCCAAAAAAGGAGGAGGTTCTCAATTCGACTGTATTTTTTTTTTTTTTTTTTTTTTTTTTTTTTTTTTTTTTTTTTTATGTATGTTACATCAGAACTTTTGACCAGGTAGACCGATTTCGACAAATTTTGTTTTAATCGAAAGGTGGTGTGTGCCGATTGGTCCCATTTAAATTTATTTGAGATCTAACAACTACTTTTCGAATTATATCTAATAATGCGTTTTTACTTGACGCTTTTTTCGTCGACCTACGTTGTATTATACCACATAACTTTCTACTGGGTATACCGATTTTGATAATTCTTTTTTTGTTGGAAAGGAGATATCCCTAGTTTGGTACCATGATAAGGAAACCAGGATCTGATGATGGGATCCCAGAGAAATCGAGAGAAACTCTTGAAAATCCGCAATAACTTTTTACTGGGTGTATCGATTTTGATAATTTTTACTTTAATCGAAAGCTGATGTTTATCATGTGGTCACATATAAATTTTATCGAGATCTGATAACTACTTTTTGATTAATCTTTGATAACCCGTATTTACTTGACATTATTTTCGTCACCTTACGTTGTATTTATACCTCATAACTTTTTACTGGGTGCACCGATTTTGACGTTTCTTGTATAAATTAAAAGCTACTATTCGTCACGTGGTCCCATTCAAATTTAATTGAGATTTGATTCGTAATTTGTGAGTTATATCTAATATTGCGTATTTACTTGACGGTTTTTTCGTCACCCTACGTTGTATTATACGTTATATCTTTTTACTGGGTGCACTGATTTTGATCTTTTTTGTATAAATCAAAAGCTAATACTTGTCATGTCGTCCGTTTTAAATATGATTGAGATATAATGAGCAATTTTTGAGTAATCTTTGATGACACGTATTTACATGACGATGTTAAGACGACTGTGGTCATGTTCAATACTATGCCACAACGCCATCTATCAAAATGTTATGAAATTAATTCGTTCACTATCGATCAAATTACAATATTCCACTAGAGTAGAGAGTAGCAGTTTATTCGTTATAAATATATTTGAGCTTTTAATTTTTTAGTTATCGCTAATACTGGGTATTTACTTGGCTATTTTACGTCGACCAACGTTATATTAACCTCATTACTATTTTACTGGGTGGACCGATATCGATGATTCTTTTTTTAATCGATAGGTGGTGCTTGTCATGTGGTCCCATTTAAATATAATTGAGATTTGACTCGAACTTTTTGAGCTATATCTGATATGGCGTATTTACTTGACTGTTTTTGGAGTTTTCTCCTTAAGAATCGATTTTCATTTAAGGCCCCGGAATGAAAAAATTGAACAGTAAAATCTACTGAACGAATGACCTTGTTAGAGATGGCGTTCAGACGTTTTCTAATAACGCAATTAGGTTCCGATAGATGGCGTTATTGCATTCATTTATTTACAATTTGATATAGTAATAATATATTTCTTAGACTAGTAAGCCTTTTTGTGCCTATTTAGACAGTTAATCTGAAGGGGTAAACTCCGGTCGTGCATCGGAGCTGTGTGAAAACATGAACATTACATATTTTTAATAAAAAAGACATAAACCGTAATTCAATATAAATCCGCTACAACTAAAAAACCCGCCGTAATAAGCGATGTCAGCGCTTCGCGCGAATCGACGACGGGCCTTTTATGAAATTTCTGCCTACAATCGCTAACAAAATGTTAGAAATAACAGTAGAACATTATATAATTCTACAATTTTATAATGTCGCGTTATATGGAATACGAACAAAGTATTACTATTTTTTCGTCGATCTACGTTGTATTACTCTTCGATGTAATTGAAGTCGGTTTTTTTTTCGTTTGCGAGCAAACACAATTATTTTAGAAAAGACAGGGGAATTTATGAATTCAGACTACAAATTTCTTTCATTACATAACCACGCCGAAATCTTTATTAACTTATACAACTAGTGGCCAGTTTCAATACTCTATCTATCTCTAAATTTGCTTACTAGCGATAGATTTTTGACACAATTTATATGGAGTTAACGTCAAAATTCTATCTCTAGTAAGCAAATTTAGAGATAGATAGAGTATTGAAACTGGCCATTAGTCGGCAAACAAGCGTACAGCTCACTTGATGGTAAGCGATTACCGTAGCTTATAGACGCCTGCAACACCAGAAATATCGTAAGTACTTCACTGACCCTACTCCTGACTCTCTCCAGGAGCTCTACTCAACACACTCACCACAGGAACACAATACTTCTTGAGAGCAATATTATTTAGCTGTGATCTTCTGTAAGATTGGGGTACTTTCCCAGTCGGGCTGTTAAAGATTTTGAAGTTTAAACTACATTTTACAATTACCATTAGATCATAGTCTTATAACCACACAGATAAAGCTCGTCATGAAATATAGCAGTAACAAATTAGTTTTGAGTAATTCATAATAAATAATTTATCAAGTTAGAAGGCAGGCATCTCGAGGCTAATTAGAGTTGCTCGCTAACTGAGAGATTTTAGATTTACGCTTATATGTCTAACGCTTATATTTAAGTAATAAATATTTGTGGAAGTATATTTGTTATATAAATTATTGAATAAAACTATTTATCAGTTGGACTTATTTTGTATACAAGTGCTAAGTTAATATTTAGTTCTTAAGTTGTGAATATTAAGAAAATAGAAATATTTTATTTCATCAATTAAACCGAAATGTACTATAAACATTACACTATTGTATATGTGTTTTCTTATGTAAACCACGTCTTTGTCTACACAATTAATTACACTTTTAATATTTAAAACCTACGTACTAATTGAAAAAAATTTATAACTTAAAAATTTTAAATAAATTAAATACTTCTTAGAAGCCAGCCATCCAAATAAGCACAGAATAGATAAATTTAAATATCTATGACGACCCATTATTACCGTTGCAATGTGACAGTAATTCACAATTCTACTGGAGTCTACATAGTAGCAATTTTGATCACTCTGGTTAAAATACAGAAAATTGGACGCTGAAATAACACAAATCGAGATAGCAAACACAAATTTACAAAGCCTGTGCAATATACGCACCTGTACCAAAAAAAAGTCCTTCTGACACTCGTTTAGGCATGGAAATTTTGTAAAATTTACACACGGTTTTTAGTGTTTTATAGCAAGTGAACCCTTTTAAATACAGGTTACGTGGTAACGTTGCTCTAACTAACGAAAGCTAGATATTCGAAGTTTTTTTTAGTGAAAGCTCGTTTTCGCAATCAGGTTTTTTACATCATAAATTGAATGAGCTAATTTACATTTCATGACATATCTTCTGCTTGTGACAATGAGAATAAATATGAATAGAATTCAAACATTGGTCAGAAGATATTTGTAGACTTTGTCGTTAACATAAGTGTACCTACATATTTAATTTAGGCATTGTATTAAATACTATTTACTTCATATGATTTACTTTGCCAAGGCATAGACCGTAGATTAGCGTATTTGAAAAACATAATGAGAATTTTTTGTTAATTCGATTGGTGTTAAAAACTTAAAATCTGCTAGATAGCAAGATAATTATCAAAAAGATTAATTTTATTTACTGATTTCATTGCTTTTAGAAGAAGAAGAAATATACTTTATTGTGCATACAAGTTTACATACAATAAGTATCTTAAAAATAAAACTTACAAAATTATATTATGCACAAAGGCGGTCTTATCGCTAGGTAAGCGATTTCTTCCAGACAACCTTGGGATAGAGGAGATTTTAAAACAATACAGAGTAGGTTAATCAAAAAGGCAAAACAAAAATTAAAAACTAAATAAATCCTAAAATGTAATCAATATAATAAATAATATACGTATGAGATATACATATAAATAAATAAATACCCATTACATTGTTTTATCGTAATAATAAATACACAAATAACATTGTACATTAATATAACATTAATTATTAGGTAGATATTATTAAGTAGTGTAAGTTATTGGAGTTTTTTTTTTTTTTGTTCATATAAATTTGGTTATTTAAGGATCGAAATGGCTTACTTTAAATTAATTTCCTTTAGTGGCAATGATTTGATCAAACTTATATTTAAATATCATATTTAACTTAAGATACTCTGAAGAAACCTTATTTATCAATAAATATATGGTTACACACAGATATTAAATTATATTTTGTATCGACAATAAAGCGATTGGTAAGTATAATGAACTGGCTGCCCCAACAGACTTCGTTCTGTCAAAAGATAATAATGAATATATATTTTTAATTTATATATATATATATATATATATATATTGTATTAAAACCTTGCGTGGGTTGTTGTTGTTGTTTCATACAAAAAATAAATAAATTATAAATTATAAAAAAATAATAATAAAAAAAATTAGCCGAATCGATCGAGCCATACCCGCTTAGCAACATTCATTTTTGTTTATATGTATGTATAGATTATATTATCGGTGATAGCCTTCTGCCTTATTTAGATTTTTATTTTGATACAACTTCGAACTTATTAGTACAATATTGCAAACTCCTATAAGAATATAGGAGTTTGTACACATAACAAACAAAACAAAAACTTTTTTAATAAATCCAGGACTAAAGATTAAGTTGTCTAAACAAAACAGATATTCAAACAAATAAAACGAAAATTTCTTATTGGATCAAGCGATAGATGGCTGTTAACCGTGAAGAGATTTTCGGTGTCGGGAACAAATTGCCTTTATCCAAACAATTTTTTCTTTACGCCTACAAACCTCAAACCACTCACTGTGTATTTTAGAAAATAGACATTGTAATTTGCTTTATTTTTAAAAATTTATTGTATAGTAAAGATAATTTTCCGCAATCCTCATCGAGCTTCCACTGGCAATCTGACGTAGATCGTCTTTCCAGTGGCTATTTGTTTAGCGAAACAGGCCTCCTCGGCCTCTCGCGGGTAGTCTCGTTTCTAATCTTATCTTAGAGAAAGACCATTTAGTGACTTTAAATTTGTGGACTAGTCCCTTCGTCACTGTCCATGCCTAGGCGACTTATGTTAAAACAGTCAGGACGCATTGCTCGAAAACTTTTGTCTTCAAGCATTTGCTCGATGAAGCCTGCCAAACGCCGCCCAGGCCAACTGTTTGCTGTGTGGCTACGGCAGTATAGAGTATAGCCATTATGTCTCTCTCCCGAGGGTGTTGTAAGAGGCGACTAAAGGATAACAAAGTTCCACTAGGCACTCTGGAACTGTTGAAGCCGACTATTGGCTAATTATCCAACTGCTGGCTTTCAATTGCACAGACCAAAGACGGGCAGCAACGTCTTCGGTGCGACTAAGCCAGCGCTGCGGTCACCAGCCCGCCTGCATAGCGTGGTGACTACGGGAAAAAAACACATGAGTAAGCATATAAGAGAGAGAGAGAGAGAGCCAGAGAGTCATTATAATATTGTCAATGAATCAAGAGAAATAATTATATTAATGCAATAGTTGACAATTTCACTGGTATTATGATACAATCAGAGTAGAAAGTTCTAGGTCCGAGGTTTAAAATAATTATTATTATAGTTATTTTAAACAATATGTAGAGTTTATAAGTAAATTTATTTATATACTGTATACTAGCGGACCCGACAGACGTTGTCCTGCCCGAAAAACAGCTACCAAATTTGATTGCTTACATACCGATAGCCTATCTCTCAAGTTGCACCAAATATAGCAATGCCACTTACCGAGTCCAATTGAGATAAAAACTACCCTATCTCCCAAGTTGGATCAAATTACAGATGCTTACAGAATTTGATAAAAATTGGTTCAGTAGTTTCGAAGTTTATCTGGAACATATGTATGTTGTCGTGGCACGAAATTTTTATATATATAAATGAATAAGACTTATCCAATCGGAAAGTAACATATATATTTGTTGATAGCGGAAACTTAACGACTATATGCGCTATCTTGTTATTATTTCTTATTACATGTGTTATTTTACTGGTTGTTACCCAAATACAAATAAATAAATAAAAATAAATAAACCCTATCCGACTGCAAATCGGACTCCTCCAGGAAACTTTATATTTAATGTTCAATAACTAATATTACAATTATTATCTAAGCTACTACATTGTATAAACTTTTTATGAAAATTTTTAACGTGTGCCTAGCAAAGTTCAGAAGTCCGTTTGTCAGAGCAGTCTGATTAATGGCCGGTTAGTTGGATGGAAGCCGGATTTTGTTACAAAACTACGAAAAATTGGTCACCACATGTTGTTTATTGCTGTCAACAGACTTTCATTTATAAAGAATTGTTACATCACTCTTAGATGAGAATAACATGACGTAGCATTTTTTAAAGACAGAAACGATACAGTTATAAAAACCTAAATTAAACACGTAAATTATTATACCATTATTGTAAACCACGGTCAAGGTCAAGTCAAAAACACGTGATTTTAATTTAACATTAAAAAATATATTTATTTAAATTATATTTACAATAAAAGTGTCAATGAATTTAAATGATTTAACACATTTTATATATATCTATGTAGGTTTATTAATGACTTAAGTAATTTCTATTTCATTTTCGTACACAAAAACTATTTTCTTCTGAAATAATAATACATTTCCAGATAAAATGAAACTTCACTTCAAAAATATATCACATACGAGTATAATAAAATACTACAAAAATGTTAAGATTTATGAGAGTAAATTTTTCGATATTAGATAAAATGAATTCTTAAATTTATTTTCTCTTCCGTAACTAATACAGTAATAAAAACGTTTAACTGTAACTTCTAGTACGGAAGTTACAAAGAATATCCCCCTTATACACTGCATACGAGTTCCAATAAAAATTAAACATGTTACAAAAGTATTTTAATTCATTAACAATAGTTAAGATGTTATAGAAAATTATTTGCAATTTACTCGTAAATAAGGACACAACGGTCCTTGAATTTCTCATCAATGATACAAAGTTCTATTTAAGTTATAATGTAAAGTAGTGGAATTCCTCCATCCCACGCTACATCCTATTACTCAATAGTTCTCAAACACTATTACTGTATGCAGAACTAGTTTTAATACAAAATAGTTCTCACTTTAATTTAGTGGCATCCGCCCAACTTCTTAGCTTGACTAATTTAAAAATTAAATCAAAATACAGCACATACTTTTAACTTTAAAGTTAAATACATCACAACATACATTAATTTCAAAAGTTTAAACTAAATAAAGGAAGGGAGAATTTTTTTTTATATTTTTTTGATATAGATAGTACATTCTTTAACAAGGTGTCTATTTGAATTTTTGTTGTTTCTTAAGGGTAATAATACCTTCTAGGTGAATTTAAACTATAATCATATTACGCATTAACGTGACAAGTGTTAAAACTAAATAAGTATTTGTATAAATATAAAAATCTAAAGAGAGTGAAAAATGCAAAGAAATTTTCCTTTGAAACATTATCAACATATTTTGCTTATTCATACATGAAATAAACGTTCATGAAATACAGAATATTAAAATTCGTCATCAAAATATTTCAGACCAATTATACGTCTGGCTAAAAAATTTACATAAATCGTATTTGAATAAAATTCACATGAAAATAATCTCCCTTATATTTAAAAAAATATTGTACGAACATGTAATATTTTATTGGTAATAATAAATTGCGACATAAAATAAATAATAACATGTAGAGACGAATTAGTTGTCAAGTAGAATGTAAAAATATCAGTAGAAATAGCAATAAAATTTTATTTATAAGTAGCTTCGCCTTGTGGTGTCTGTCGTGTAATTTCCAATCTCGCTAGAATGACGAGAGAAAAAAAGCCTAGGTAAGTATTATTCTGGATCTACAGCTGTCTACTTTGCCAGTTTCATTATAACCAGTTCAGTAGTTTTTACGTAAAGCAGTCACAAATATACATTAATTCTCAGAAACTTGTATACTTTATATATTTATTATTAACTCCGCAAACAAGCGTACGATCAGCAATGCCAGCAACACTGAGCATTTCAAGGGCGTTGCTGAGCCTATCTCTGACCATCCCCCCGAACAATGTCTATCTTACTCACAACGGGAACACAACTTACTTGAAAGCAGTGTTATCTATGTGTGATCTTCTGTAAGGTTCAGGTACTTCCACAGTCGGGCTGGTTCAAACGTGAAATATACATATGAAATTTACTATGTTATGTTTGCGTAAAAGAGATTAAAACTCAACGTGCACAAACGAAACGCTTTGTAGCAGCGTGCATGTGACATCAGCTCAGTAGGGCTGTTTTTGTTATATTTTTTATGAAGATAAAAGCAGAGCTTCCTTTAATAAAGTTATGCGCAGTTGTAGCTACGTATGTAAAAGTTAACAGTAGTAATTAGAATACTAGATGTTCAAAACGAAATATTGAAACGAAAATATTTGAATTTCTACTTTGTATTTAAACAGAGGTAACTTAACATTTGATTTTGATAAGAGTCGGACGATTTTTTTTTTCACAATAAATGACACTCCAATTTAATAAAAAAATAGTACATTCTATCCATACAGACAGAATATTTAACTTAGGTTTAATCTCGCTCATGCAAGAAACAGTACAAAGGAAATAGATTCTGATCGTTCTGAAGTAAATGCATTTCCAGAGTAATTAGTGGTAACTGATTGTGAGAAACGTTGGATGGAAAACGACTTTAGAGTTTAGTGTTAAAGTAATTTAAAAATATATAAGCAATAAAAAATATCTCAGAAATACAATATTAAATAAATAATAATATTTAAGTGCTGTGTGGCTACGGCACTAAAGAATTTAGCCACCCCCTCTCTTCCCGTGGGTGTCGTAAGAGGCGACTAAGGGATAACAAGGTTCCACAACCACCTTGGAACTTAAGAAGCCGACCGATGGCGGGATAACCATCCAACTGCTGGCTTTGAAATACACAGGCCGAAGACGGGCAGCAGCGTCTTCGGTGCGACAAAGCCAGTACTGCGGTCACCAACCCGCCTGCCCAGCGTGGTGACTATGGGTAAAACACATGAGTTCACGTTATTTTTGGCGTAAACTTGTGGAGGCCTATGTCCAGCAGTGGACTGTATAGGCTGTAATGATGATGACTAGAAATTTACTATATCTAATCTGTGGTTTTTTGAATGTAACGGTTTTTTGAAACACTATATAATTGTTGGAGTACTAGGTTCGAAGTCTCTTATTCCCACAATTTTTAAATCTTAATCAATTGAAATTAGATTGCTGTACATATTGTTTCCCCTCTCTATAGTTCTTTGAAGTCCACCGTACAATTTTTCTATTACTCTTCTTAATTTCGCACAATTCATCCTGAAATATGTTAACACATACACAAGTTTCCATAGAATACCATATTTTTCCATGTAGTACATTATAATGAACAAGATTTAAAATTCAAATTCAACGATGGATCAGCAAATCCAGGCTTAAACCCGCGAATGTCAGCGTAACGAATATTTATTACACATTACATTTGGCTTACGATAAATATACACAAGTTAAAACACGTCCGTACCAAGCGTTGTACAGCTACAATTATTTAAAGTTCACCCTCGTCCACCAATGTATTAATCGAGCTCGGAAATTCGTGATGTCGAAACCGCACCTCCAATCACCACACTCGTTTAAATAAATATAAATTTCTCACTCAAAAGGGTGATCCTTTTTCTGGACAGTTTATAACGAAAGATATTAACTATTAGAGCAAGTGTTACTTAAATTAATTATTTATAATAATTGGAAAATAAATAAATGTATGTTATTTTGAAATATATTTTAAAAATCTGTCGGATATTACGTAAGGTAATATGATTAGGCTAAGATAGATTTATTGATAAGTATCATTTAATCACTACTGTAACATTATCTGAATATCATCGTTGAGCAAAGACTTCCATTTTTTCCTGACGTTGTTCTATAGGGACGAGTTCAAGAGATATTGGTTTGAAACTAGAAATTGAAATATCAGACCAGATTTGAACCTTCAATGTTTGGAATCAAATTGATGATAAATAAACACTACGGATTAAAATAGCATAAAGTATCAAAACATTACATAAATATTATTATATACTTATTTTCATCTATACAAATAAATGAAACTGGAGTGTCTGTTTGTAATATTAAAATAACCGCTTTTTACTAAATGCATGTACACGATACATACCTATACCAAAATAATATTTTCACAATTTTTGTCTGTCTGTCTGTTTCTTCCCGCTAATCTCTGAAACGGCTGGACCGATTTTGACGGGACTTTTACTGGCAGATAGCTGATGTAATAAGGAGTAACATAGGGTACTTTTCTTTTAGAAATTTATTTACTTTGTAACTCTGCGAACTGAACAATAATTATTTTTAAATTCCACGGGAACGAAGTCGCGGGCACAGCTGATAGTCTGAAATAAGGTTTAGTGGTATTCGGTGATTCGTTATAAATCTAGAAAAGATCGAGAAGATGCGATGCGAAAAGAATTCGAATAAGAATAGATTTGACATTGTATAGGCTAAGAGAGAATGGATTTAAATTATTTTTAATTCTTATTGCCTATACTTTTTAACGACCACATTAATTTCATCAGCATGAGTTAGATTATTACTTGTAGAGAATACTTGTCCAAACATTTGTTTCCAATATTTGTGTTAGTCCTTGTATGTTATCCTAGATCTCCTTGAAGAGCTCAAAGATGTCATCTCCCATCATCTTGATAACATTACATCGAATGAGTACCACGACTGTATAAAATACGTTAAAAATGGTATAAATCTATTCATCATAAGCCTTATTCCGTCTATTGCAGACAATTTATGTCATACAGACACTGTGTCATCTAGGTCACTCTTCAGGAAAACGCAAAGTTGCCTAAGTTCTGCTCCACCCTCTCGACCTCACTGGCTAGGCCCACTGGAACGACGAGTCGATATATAAAGTTATTACTGATTTGCTTATTAGCAATACTACAATATAATAATTCTAGAGTGTGTATCATGACCCTATCTCTAGTAAATTAAATCAGAGACATCGTTCATACAAACTTTATTTAAAAAACAAAAGCTAGTCAACTATCCCATATAACACGTCATACAAGTAATACATATGACGGCGTTGGGTATTATCCACGATTTCGATTGTATAGCTATAACAGCTTTGTTACGATTTCATTGAAATTATTTTTAGAGTACTAACTCTTTTTAGTCGGAATAGCGAGATGAAACCTAAACAAGATTTTATTGTTAGACCTACAGTATAATAACTACAAAAACATAATGCAATATTTTAGCAATATGTTATACAGAATTCGGGAATAAAGAAACTGACAGACAGACATACAACCGACACACACACGCACACACTAGCAGACAAATAGACTAAACTACTGTTTATGCTTTTATTGTTCTCCTTCGTTTGGCACCTCTTACACTATGTGAAATTGTAAAATAAAGTAAATACAAATAAATGCTGTGCGCGTGGCCTGGGTACAGATTTATTTTCTCTTAAAGATTCTTTCATTCTCTTTTATTTTTCGGGTCTTTTAAAATTTTACTATTGTAATTGAATAAACAAAAATTGTTTTCAAGACTGTTTTAAAAACATTTTTTTAGAGAAACTCTGTTAAGCCAAGTCAAGTCAAGTTTCAAGAACAAGCTGATCACAATTTCTTGATAACTTATAAGTATTATTCTAGTTTGAATTTGATTTATAACACTAAGGACTGGACTTTAAACTGAGGCAGGGCACAGCAGGAATTTCCTGCTCAAAATATGGAGCAGCCCGACTGGGGTAGTACCTCGACCTTACAGAAGATCACAGCTAAATAATGCTGTTTTCAAGCAGTATTGTGTTCCTGTTGGTGAGTAAGGTGACCAGAGCTCCTGGGGGGTATTGGGGATTTGGTCGGCAACGCGCTTTCGATACTTCTGAGGTTGCAGGCGTCTATAAGCTACGGTAATCTCTTACCATCAGGTGAGCCGTACGCTTGTTTGCCGACCTAGTGATATAAAAAAAAAGGACTAGGTTCTTCCTCTAAGTTACATTACAATTAATGATAATCTGTATCTATATAAGACTGTAGTTTAAAAATAATAGTTTTAATATATTATAATATTTTGACTTTTCTTGATGTATACGTACAAATATTTAGAAAAACGAGTGTGCTTTAGACCACACAACTGAAGTAAAACTCACGAAACGTAACTCTCACTCTTTCTATCTTCACTAACTTATATCTTCCTCTCAACTTCAGCTCGCCTCACCCGATCACAGTTTTCATAACGCTCTCGTCACGCACTAACCAGCTTACTCCATAGGTCAAGCGTGCGTAAAGAAGTTTTACTTCATAATTGTGTTTGCTCGCAAACGAAAAAAAACCGACTTCAATTACATCGACAAGTAATACAACGTAGATCGACGAAAAAATAGTCAAGCAACTAAGCGTTATCAAAGATTACTTAAAAAGTAGTTATCAGATCTCGATAAAATTGATATGTGACCACATGATAAACATCAGCTTTCGATTAAATTAAAAATTATCAAAATCGGTACACCCAGTAAAAAGTTATTGGGGATTTTCGAGAGTTTCCCTCGATTTCTCTGGGATCCCATCATCAGATCCTGGTTTCCTTATCATGGTACCAAACTAGGGATATACCCTTTCTAATAAAAAAAGAGTTATCAAAATCGGTACATCCAGTAGAAAGTTATGCGGTATAATACAACGTAGGTCGACGAAAAAAGCGTCAAGTAAAAACGCATTATTACATATAACTCGAAAAGTAATTGTTAGATCTCAAATAAATTTAAATGGGACCAATTGGCACACACCACCTTTCGATTAAAACAAAATTTGTCGAAATCGGTTTACCCGGTCAAAAGTTCTGATGTAACATACATAAAAAAAAAAAAAAAAAATACAGTCGAATTGAGAACCTCCTCCTTTTTTGGAAGTCGGTTAAAAAAAGAATCCTTTGTTTTTCTTTCCTAAATTACATTTTGTGCTGTGTGACGAGTCGAACAATGTTTTAGAAATTTTTCTTTAATTAACGATATAAGGCCATGCCCATGGTATGAAAAAAAATATGACGAGTGAAATCGTGTGAAACCACAGACGTTGATGCTTAGTGACGCTGATTCTTCTGACGCTAGCTACACAGCTAGCTACGGAAGCCTTCTGTGTAGCTACGGTAGTAAAAAATATATCCACCCCTCTCTTCCCGTGGGTGTCGTAAGAGGCAACTAAGGGACAACACAGTTCCACTACCACCTTGGAACTTAAAAAGTCGACCGATAGCGGGATAACCATCCAACTGCTGGCTTTAAAATACACAGGCCAAAGACTTGCAGCAGCGTCTTCGGGGCGACAAAGCCAGCCCTGCGGTCACTAACCCGCCTGCCCAGCGTGGTCACTATGGGCAAAACACATGAGTTCATGGCATTTTTGGCGCGAACTTGTGGAGGCCTAGATCGAGCAGTGGACTGCGATAGGCTGAAGTGAGTGAGCTGAAGTGTATTCACTGTAATGATACGAATAGCAAGCGTCTGTTTTTTTTTTTCTTATTTTAGATTTTAATTCACTAGAATTTGATAATTTTATTATATCATTTTTAAATATTAAGTTAATCATTTTTAAGTAGTAAATTAGGAAGATATTAAACAGTTCATTCAGGATTTTTCATTCGCGTACTTGTGGGTTAAATGAAAATAACTGCACATTAAGCACTACAACTCAGCGTTTCAAGTTCGGCTTAAACTTTTCAGTTGAGATACATCTGGATCCCCTTTTACAAACTGGTTGCTTTAAATAAATATAAAGAGTCGTTAAATAAAGACTTACACTGTAAGTTTCCTCCTCTCTTCTTGTATACCAAATATAGTCTCAAACTCTATCGTTCAGGGTAAAATAAATCGACTTTCACAGTATATAAACAGTTACAGGTATTTATAAATATGTTCATACGAAGTACGTATACACGAGTATTTATGGAGCGCGGGTGAATAGAGCTGACGTTACAACTAAGGGTATAATCGCTCTCTCACTTTGAGGACCTGTTATCCCTGCTCGATTGATTTTATCTTTTTTATATATATATACGTATAATAAAATCTGTAATAGTGACGCATTTTATAATCTTCTGTGTGTATAAAAAAAAACAAATTCTTAATTATCAGGACAAAGTTTGTGAATACAAAAAAAATTGAAAGCCAAGCTGAAGGGTTCGAAATTCATTAAGATTAAGACGGTATTTTTGTGACTCTTAATTAAAATGGATAAACACGAATACTACAAAATAATTATTTAATTTTACATTTTCATCTTTATTGATATACAGCACGTGTAAACTTGCAAGCAAAAATAAAATATAACGACAACAATAAATATTTTACTGGTAAAAGTTTGTCACTACCTAGATAAGCACTTGACATGACGTTTTAGTTATGGCTAGTTTTCTTTGTAGTTTAAATAAAACCTATACACAACATTTTATTTTTTTTCCGCAAATAGTCGTTGACCGTATTCACTAAATAAATTAAGAATATGTTACAAAATCTGCTTTATAGATATTTATTGTATGCACTGAATACATAAGGTATTTGTTAAAAAAATCTTTATATTTTTCTATGAAAGATATTCAGATATTTCTATTTCCAACCTGTGAATCCAAAAGTTCTCGTTTATTAATTAAGGTGAAACAGACCCTTCAAGTCCTATTTTATTTCTTATAGATATGATGTATCAGAATCAGTGAAACAAGTTTTAATAAAATGAAACGTAATTACCTTTATTCTGAATAAAGGTAATAATGATTATTAAAAAAAAAAACTATTTTTGCTACTGTAAACATTACACATTTTCCAATATTAGGTATACAAAATAGGTTAGTATTTAGAATGTGCCAGTACATACTAAATACTAACCTATATTGTTTGTTTTGTTTAAGTTTGTTTTCAATTATAAATTTGTTGAGCCTTTTTTTAAAGTAACATAAAACATTACATTATACTATAATGAGTTTGTGTAAGTTTGAGACTTTTTTTAACTATTATAACTTTTTCAGTGATAAAATAAAATTTGATAACATATTTAATATGTACGATGTTATTTATATTTTATTAACAAATATACATTTTCTACAAAACATTTACAATTTCGTATGATGCTATACAATCCGTTCTGGTGTAGTGGTGCGTGTGCCATGTACGCGCCTAAATACTGGCGTTTTGTGGGTTCCAGCTCGGGATAAATATTTTTAATCTGTAATATATACTAATAATGATAAATTTGGTATTTGACTATTTGTACAAATATTTTTTTCTAGTTTAGATGCCTGTCTTTACGGATCTACCTACCGTGCCTCGGAGAGAACGTTAAGCTGTCAGTCCCGGTTGTTATCATATAAACCTGAAAGAAATCGTCACTCATAGTTGGCAATATATCCGCCGACTCGCAGTGGAGCAGCGTGGTGGATTAAATTCCGATCGTTCTCCTACCCGGAGAAAGATGCTGAACCGTTAAAATGTCTTTATAACTCGCTTAAATAATTAATTACAAATACATACATGACAAAGAGAGTAAATATACTACAATTTATTGTAGTTCTAGAATACGTTTTAAGTTCATTCAACGCATAATTGTAATTTCTACGATTTTATTTTTGTGTTACCCACACATTAGGAATTCTAAACATTTTTGAATATCATATCAATAAAACAATTGTAATTATTATTAAAACTATTGGTACCTTCTTTAATAAATAATTTTGTCAACCTATAGAATATGATCTTTTAAAATGAGCGTGTCGCTTCCTCCTACAGAATTTTCGTTTGAACTTTCTACGCGTTTGAAAACTTTTTAACTTTTCACTATTTGTTAACGTTTCGACAATATTCGTCCATTTCTGATCCAAATCTTCTGGCAATTTATCATTAATTAAAATTATTGGTTTAACAAAACAAACACTTTTTTCTTCAGGCTTTTGGTCTTGTTTGAGCAACACTGAAGAGATTTCCGACCAATCGGGGCTTTCTTCTGGTGTGTTGGCTTTAGAAGAATCTTTGTTGGTAATAACAGAAACTTCCAAGTTAGTGTGTGACAACTCTGATGTGCGGCCGTCGACCTCACCATTAGTCGGTAAAGCGGCATTTAGAGCCGCCTCTGCATCTGCTAATAACTGTAATGAAACATAATAATAGAGTTAATTAAAATTATACATATTTTACACCTAACTCTGATAATACACACATGACATTTCTGATAAACTAATGAATACACACATCATTCAAATTTTTTTCCTTAATTGAATTAACTAAGTCCGTTTAGCCGACAAAAGAACAATTGTCACGTGATATTATGGATCGTAAATCGACCTTCGAATTCAATAACTGTTGTATAAAAATTTTATATACACAATTGTTTCTATGCTGATGATTTTATATATATGATGATTTTATATACACAATTGTTTCTATTAGTGCTGTGTGGCTACGGCACTAAAGAATTTAGCCACCCCCTCTCTTCCCGTGGGTGTCGTAAGAGGCGACTAAGGGATAGCATAGTTCCACTACCACCTTGGAACTAAGGAAGCCGACCGATGGCGGGATAACCATCCAACTGCTGGCTTTGAAATACACAGGCCGAAGACGGGCAGCAGCGTCTTCGGTGCGACAAAGCCAGTACTGCGGTCCCCAACCCGCCTGCCCAGCGTGGTGACTATGGGCAAAACACATGAGTTCACGTTATTTTTGGCGTACACTTGTGGAGGCCTATGTCCAGCAGTGGACTGTTTAGGCTGTAATGATGATGATGAATTGTTTCTATAGTAATTTCATCACCAGGGAAAATATTTAACATATAATCTAATCACTAAAATAAAACTTGATAGATATTTCATGCATCCAGATGAAGCAAATCTTCTAAATATTTTGAATATTTATAAAAATAAAAGAGATATTTTAATGGAATTTTGATACATTCAAATTTAAAAAATCAAATCATTCAAATTTCGAAATTAAAAAAATATGTACAGTGTATTTTTAGTCGAAATAGAAGAAAATATTAAAAACGAGCCAAAAATAATTCTTATGAATAACTGTTTTCTAACGATAATACTTGTATAAAGCGGATTTCAGGAATATTCGCTTCAGCCTCTAATATCCCACTACTGGGCATAGGCCTCTTTCCCCATGTAGGAGAAGGATCAGAGCATAATCCACCACGCTGCTCCAATGCAGGTTGGCGGATATATTCCCTACTATGAGTAACGATCGCTATCAGGTGTACATGATAACAACCGGGACCGACGGCTTAACGTGCTCTCCGAGGCACGGTGGGGAGACCCACAAGGACTGCACAAACACCCAGATCACGGCAAACACCTGTATGGCCAATTCAAATGTTTGTCATGTGCGGGGATCGAACCCGCAACCGCCAGCGAAACAGGTACAATCCATGGCTGTGACCGCTGCGCCAACGCGGCGTCGCTGCGCCAACGCGGCGTCTCAGGAATATTCCAACCACCTAATTCTACACACATATTTAACTGCAGTTGTAATTTTCCACAAGCATTCTTAAATATAGCTAGAAAATATTTAGTTTCTGATTTAACATTGTTTTATAGATCTATAACTTAGCATCTTACTACAATTTAATGGGAATCTATTTCAAGAACAAAGGTAGGGATTATAAACGGATGCAGTTAATCGCTTACCGAGGAATAAATAGTTGAAAACAGACAGTTGTAAAGCTAAAACACATTCGTATAGAACCGTTTCCACATGTTCGAACATTTTCAACCTCAAAGGCGTCGTAAAACTGCGCGAAGCGAATCCCTTCAGAGAGACCAGTGGTCGCAAAACAAGCGGTCCTAACGGCTATGCAAAATCTATTCTCATAATTCTCCCGTCTCTGTTTATGAACAAACGTATAAACTGCATAAACGATCCAAAATTAAGTTGTTTTTATGGCGTTTTACATAAATTGTTGAAAATTTAATACACAATGAAACTTATTAAAATTCGCGTAGCAAAATTTATAATAATGATTAGAGTACATAAAAAAAACCGTTGATAAAATTATTTTATAAGTCATATAAGTTTTTGAGCATATCATTGTTTATATATCGAACAGCATTGTATAGAAAGAGACTTCTTAGATTTTAAGATAATTTACGATTGATGGATACGTGTTGTTTTTAAACGAAATGATTGTTTTAAACAAAACCTTTTAAACATGAATCGAAACTAACAGAAACTACGTATATACATCTAATATATAAAATTCTCGTGTCGCTGTGTTTGTAGTTAAACTCCTCCAAAACGGCTTGAACGATTCTCATGAAATTTTGTGTGCATATTGGGTAGGTCTGAGAGTCGAACAACATCTATTTTTTATCCCCCTAAACGTTAAGGGTAGTCCACCCCTAATTATTTTTTTTAATTTTCTTTTAGGCATTCGGCCAACATCTATTTTTCATACCCCTAAGGTAAAGGGAGAGGGAGATTAAGGGGTTAATAACATATATGGCAAAACAACGTTTGCGGAGTCAGCTAATATAGATATATTAACGTCTTCGATATACTGGGATATATTACAAAACTTGAAGAAACAATAAAAGATTTGAAGGTTTTAAGCGGTATGAAACCAATTTTGTAATATCGCGTTAATATAAAGATGTTATAACAAAACTGCGTTAAATTTAATTCTTTAAAGCTTTAATTTAGGTAATTATTATTCAATTGTTATTTTTATTGTATTATACGACCCATATTGCTAACATCATTAGTCAACGCAGAAGCGATAACTTAATTAATATTAATTGTAAATTATTATTGAGTTGTTTGCTTATTCAATTTAGTAAATCTGTAACTGTAAAACGTTAATGTTGTTAAGGTTTTAAATTCATGTAGTGATGAACTCCCATAAAACAAAAGATAAGGCTAGTAACAAAAAATCAGGAATTAACTTTGGGAAGTAAAAGACCTGTGGTTACGTGTTTAAGATTCTTAATCGTAAACGTTATAGTTTTTCTAGTGCCGCATCTTACATTGTATGATAATTGAAGCAGGCACTTTAATCAAAAATCCATTATTTTTTCTTCTTTCTTAAGGGAGGCATATTTAACGTAGTAGTATAGTATACACAATTTATAACAATTTTTATTTAAGTGCATTTAGTAGCTCAAACTGAATGCACATTCAAGATACACATGCACATAAAATTTGATAGACAAAGATGAATATCCTACAATTTCTTTTGCAATATAGATTCAAAATATCTTCAATTTACAGAATTAAACCTTTTGCTGTAAATCTTTTTCATTATACGTAAGTATTTATATAATGTTAATAGACTAGCCTCTTTGCGAGTCTTTAATTTTAATTGTCGTTGTGTTGTCATTCTTGATTCATGGTATAGTTTACCGACTGTTTTAGTAATATTCTAATATTTTGTAAGTCTATGTTTAATGTATTATTTAAATATACTACCAATTGTTATCAAGTAGTTAATAATAAATTTTATAAACAATTCGCAATCAACAAATCTACTAATAAACCTAACCTCGTATATGATGAAAATATTATATTAGAAGAATATAACAGATTTTTTTTCTCTTTGTAACGAGGTAAAGTTCTACACGAATTTGTTATTATATAAATTTGAAATTCGTATTCTTTAATTCATTAATTATTATTATAAATAGTCCAAAAATAGGAAAGTCCAGAATTTCTCAAAATTAAATACAGTTATATATTCAAATGATTTCCGAATTAACTTCTGCTTTTTAATAGAGTTTAATACTTTTCCAAGTAATCCTCGATCAAACTAGATACGATTTACACCACTTTACTGCATTTCTCGAGCCAGAGGAAATGTGTTTCGAATTAAAGAATTTCTTCAAACGATCTATTTCTTAACAACAAAGACTTTACTTCTCGTCTTCTTTAAAAAATTATAAACATCAAAGTTTCTCGTATCTTTGATCAGAATTATTGATGTTTTGCACTAATTCATTCCTGAAACGATTTTATGTTTATCTTTCTGTTAATAATAGAAAAGTTGTTATTGAAGATCAGTGGTCTAATCATGTGTGTATAATTTTCACTCGAGTCGAATCTTTGCATGTTCAGTTAAAAAAAAAATTCAGGGACAGTTAAAGAATATAGAATATAATATCATAATAATCAATCTTCCCTTACGTTACGAAAGTAAAATGAAAGAAAATGCGATGTCTGGTATTCTGTGAAAGTGTACGTTTGTGTCTGCTATACCTAGTTTCCTATTGTTTATTTGCGTTTTTACATTTACAAATTACTTTTACTGTCGATATTCGTCATCGTAGCCCTTCGAACGAGGATTTGAACCATGGTCTTTTCAGTCGATCCGATTTCCCACCTGAGCTATTACAACTTTACTAATATTTGCGAAAATTACCTTTGTATTCTAACGATATTTTTTCGTTGTCTAAAAACTGGGATAAAACGACATTTTCTAAAAATGAATCCTAGCTAGATTTATTTATCTCCCCTGAAATTCCCTGCATACTAAATTTCATGAAAATCGTTAGAGCCGTTTCCGAGATTCAGATTCTATATATATATATATATATATATATATAATATATATATAGTATAGTATATATATATATATATATATATATATATATATATACAAGAATTGCTCGTTTAATAGTATAAGATTCAATAAAAACAAGATCAAATAAATATGAAAATTTGTAAACTAGTATTTGTAGTAGTAGGTACCTATTTAGTTCAAATATCATCTTTTAAGAGGAAAGGATACCGGCTCCCTCTCCATACAAACATAGTGACTGTTTCCTCCCTGGATAATGAAACTAGCTCAAATATTTTTGTAACTTAAAACCTTTAACTGCCATGACCCTGCCCCTATGTATTGGTTTTTTTCATATTCTTATTATCATAGGGACTAATAGTCTTCAAAAACTAGAAAAATTGGCTAGTTTTTTTTGAAATTTTCAGACACTCTTTAAAAAAAGTACGCATATTTACAAAAAACCGAGAACAGAGAGAGAAGCATAGCTGAAGGCTTTTTAGTTACATAAAAAAACACAAAAAGAAATTGGCATGTTTTGGGCAGGTAATAGTCGACAACGAAATGCTGATTTGGTCAATAATTATTATCTACCTAAAAAAGCTGGATTTGTCCCTTTCTTGCCACGGGGCGCGGCGGCGGCATACAGCGAGACAGGAACGTTGTATTAAAATGCCTATTTTTCAAAAGTCTCTCGGGTGCCTTTCCTCTTCATAGTAACCAAAGTGATGTCACAAAAATTCGGTCCCCTCTCTACCCCCCATTAATGTGTGATGTAATTTATAAGCAGCCCCTTCGCACTGACGCTTGCTTGTTTGAACTTTATACATGAATGTAATATAATATAAGCTGTATACACAATATACATAAAACGCTGTATACACCAAGAGAGATGAACGACCGAACAGTCTCAGTTGTAACATTTTGAACTAATTGACAAGATCTCTATTATTCAGTCTTCCATTTGTCATTCAGTACCTACTTTGGCATAAAATATCAATTTATTTCGTCTCGTTGCAGTTTAAATATATTTTCCGAAGCATAAAAATGAATACAAAAATAATTTTATTATATTCTGTTATCGATGTAAATCTAATTAAAAAGCATGTTCAAGTTAAAACATGAATACGAAACTTTCCGAGCAATGTATAATTTAATAGATACTTAAAATACTACAATTTTATTTCTTTTTATTTTGTATTTTTTAATTTTCGAAAATTTTTTAAATGTTTTAATAACGTTAAAAATTTAGCAATTTTAAATATTTAATGAATTAAAATAACATAAATCATAATTATATATATTAAAAAAATTAAAATATAAATGAATATGCTAATAACCGTATATTTTATTACAACCGTTTAGTACAGCGTCACATCAAATAAGTATTAATGGCACTCGCGTCACATCTAGGACATAATTTCTAGTATGTAGAGCGTAAAATTTTGTAATATATACATCTAAACAAATAAATAAAATTGGAATGTATTTTTGTAATATTAAAATAACCGCTTGTAACTAAATTTCTATGTATGTATACACGCTTCATGTAGCAAAATAACGTTTTTTATAATTTTTGTCTGTCTGTCTGTTTGTTCCGGCTAATCTCTGAAACGGCTGGAGCGATTTTAATGGGACTTTCACTGGCAGATAGCCGATATAGTGAGGAGTAACTTAAGTTACTTTTATTCTAGAAAGTTATTTATTTTACAACTCTGGGAACTGAGTAATAACAATTTTTGTTAAATTCCATGCTAGCGAAGTCGCGGGCTCAGCTAGAGTATTTATAAATTAGGAAATATTTTACAAATTGTGATAGCATTTAAATTTATAAATCTGACTATTATTAAAATATTCGATATTATTGTATCGATGCTACTCTTATTGTTTATTCGTTTAATACCGGCACAAAAGATGGTGACACCATCTTCCGAATATTTAATATAAATTTACGAATCTTCAATTTTTAGAATAGAAAGCTTATTCGGTGAGGAAAGGATGTTGTCATAATGTTTCATTATAAACCTACATATATCTTTATATACACTTAAATTACACAATGGAAAAATCAAATAGTTTAATTAATCGAGAGTGATCAACAGTAACGAGACTACTTTTGATTACTCTACATACTAACGACGCGTTGGCACAACGGTTACAACACTGGTTACAACAACAGCGCAACAGCCATAGCTATTGCGCTGGCGGTTGCTGTTTAGATTCCCGCACATGACAAAAAATTGTATTGGATGTTTACCGTGGTTTGAATGTTTGTGTAATCCTTGTGGGTAAGCCGTCGGTCCCGGTTGTTATCATGTACACCTGATAGCGATCGTTACTCATAGTAGGAAATATATACATCAACCCGCATTGGAGCGGCGTGGTGGATTAAGCTCTGATACTTCTCCTACATGGGGAAAGAAGCCTATGCCCAGTAGTAAGATATTACAGGCTGAAGCGAAGCTCTACATATAATTTTTTATTTATTTTAATCACGTGTAATTATAACAACCTTACAAATATTTGCTTTTAATGTCTGATGCTCGTCTTGTAATATAAACGGTTATAAGTTGTTAAAATTAGCGGCAAGACGTTGTAAGTATAACCTTGAGTACGCATACTTCAGTGTAAACAATAAGGGCAAACAAACTTGCTCCGAAATTGTTTGTGTTAAGAAAACGGCTTACTATTATAGTATGTTACTTATGAGAGCATCCGCCTTCATGATACTAACTCTACATTCACAAAATATTATAAATAATTTAAAAATATACTCTGTACATTTTTCATTTTATTCCCTACATATATATTTTTTATATCCTTTAACAGTTACTTCTTATAGCATTTATAATAAAGATATTTTGTATATTTCTAAACTTTTCTTGATATATTTGTTATCATTATTTATAAAGCGTAATAACTCCGATTAAATTTCGAAATTACTTTTATACGATACTAGCTGACCCCGCAAACGTTGTTTTGCCATATATTTTATTAACATTCTTAATCCCCCCCCCCCCTTAATAACTTAGGGGAATGAAAAATACATGTGAGCCAATTCTCAGACCTACCCGATATGCACACAAAATTTCATAATATTTTATTAACCCTCTTACCCCCCCCCCCCCCCTCCCATAACTTAGGAGAATGAAAAATAGATGTTGTTCGATTCTCAGACCTACCCGATATGCACACAAAATTTTATATATAAGAAGAAGAGAATTTTATATATAAGATTATCCGTGTGCAAATATATATAATCATTTAAAAATCATTTCTAACTCTTTTAAATTAATTTACCAGCTCTTAGAGCAAAAAAAAATTCGAAATAGCATTAGTAATTCATACATAAATTCAAATAATGTTTACGAATCATACACATTTAGCACTGTTTAAGCATTAACGATATATCTTTGTTATGGTTATTAGTTATCTTCAAGTCACGTAATCATAATTTTTGTACCATTTGTTTCAGTGATAATTTACAGAGATTTTTTTTACAAAATACAATACGAGTATGATTTATTTAATAGAGCTTTTACGTTATTTGTATTTGGTGAATGATAAACAGTTAATGTCCGTCTTATATATATTATTTATATATTATTTTATGTGTTTGAATCAGTTAAAAAATCTTATATAAAATTCTCGTGTCCCAATGTTAGTTATAATACTCCTCCGAAATATATATATTCTTGTTTATAAAATTCTCTTTTCATAATGTTAGTTACAATACTTGTCTGAGTATTGTAACTAAAATGTGTGTATATTATATAAATATAGCTGTATTAGCGATAAGGCTGTCTGTTGCAACTGATGCAACTTTTTTATTTTCCTAATGTCATCACTCACTCACTCACTTCAGCCTATCGCAGTCCACTGCTGGACATAGGCCTCCCCATGTTCGTACCAGACATCCCGGTCTTCCGCAATCCTCATTCAGCCGACACCGACAATCTTACGTAGATCGTCGGTCCAACGGGCCGGAGGACGTCCCACACTGCGTTTGCCAATGTCATATATTGTTAAAATAAATAAAATCTTTGCTGTTATATTCACTTTTCCTATTAGTCCCCTGTGTTTTAAAATTTGGAAAATAATTATTATTGTCGTTTGCCAAGTTGTTCCCTCTTATACAACCTCATTTATATCTTTATATGCGACACAATTTTTTCTGTAATTGAATTCCAAATAAAAAATGTTGGTATTCAGTTGAATGTCACCGTTTTTCGTCTTCAGCCATATATTGTTCATCAGTCTCTTTTTATTATGGTTCGTTCCATGACATTTGCTTATCTTTTTGTGTCTATACAACTGTCATTGAACTTTATAGTTCTCGCCTCTCATTTTTTAAAGTTATTCTATCATTACAAAAATAAAAAAAACTAGTTATAGAAATATTACGCCAGGTCAACTCGTCGCCATAACTAATTAAACCATGTCTGTTGGTACAAAATATAAAGTACACGTCTCATATTGTAAAGTACACGTCGATCAACTCCACAACTCAAAACTTAAATATTTATCGAACTTATAAGTTTCGGGTTTATTCGTCAGACTAAATGTATCCATTTGACAAATATGATTTGCTTAAAATCCATGTAAAATACAAAATAGGATCGAGTGAAACTTAATTCGCAAAGAAGATTTCGTTCAATCCAACGCCTACAAATTTTACGCTTCTATAATTTTAATTAAAGGTGTAAGGCTTATACCTAATATCCGTTCTTGTTACGACGTAACACGTTTCACCGTCACGGATTCAAGTCGCTACTTGTGTTATTAATATACGTCTGCCATTATACGTAAATAATCTAAAATACTAAAAAAATAAACCTAATACAAAGAATAAAACATAACTAAAGTTAGGAGCATTGAATTCATTACATTTCTATCAGGGTTAAGAATTGAGAAATCCCGGTTATTTCGGTATTGGTTCTTTAGTTAGTCAAAAAGGAGCGCGAAAACAAATTTCAGCCTCGGTTCTTACCGTACTTTCGGGAATTTTATTTTAGCTACGAAATTCATACAAAAGCGAATTAAAGATGAAATTGGGTATCAAAGAGATGAGATTAATAATGCGTCATGAAGAGAAGGCTGTGATTGTAACAACATGACGGTGGACGACTCGTTAGGCACCGCATGTTGAAACAGGCAGGACGCATGGCTCGATAAGTTTTGTCTTCAAGCATTGCGTAGTCTTCAAAGTGGAGTAAAGAGTCTGTCAAACATCGCCCAGCCCAACTGAATCCTTCTGTCAGCTTTCTTCTCCAAGTTTTGTCTGCCTAGCTTAATAGTATAGCGTAGGTAGACATAATCCTTAACAACTTCGAGAAGGGTACCATCGACCGATAGCGGTCTCGATATGAATTCTCTGTTAAATATAAGTTTTGTTTTGTGCAAATTCGTACCGAGATCGACTCGTCGTTTATATAACAATAATATTTATTTTATATAGCAACAACTAAAAAGAACCGAAAGTGCCGAAGGAACCAGGAAATCCTGGTTCCGTTAAGACCAAGTACCAAAAAGACCGATTCGGGGAACCTTAATTTCTATAGACTCAGTATACAAATGGGTTACAAGTTTTCTTCTTCTTATTTTTTATACTTAGCTTAAATAATACAGAGGATTGAGAAAGTGACTTGCCACTATATTTTAAGTTATATATCTATGGGTATATTGGAAGAAATCGCTTTAGCGATAAAATCGCCTTTGTACATCTTGTATTGTATCTTTCTTTATATGTGTCTGTATTTCGGTGTACATTAAGAATAAATAAATAAATAAATAAAATAAATATAAAGCTTTTTTCCTTGTATGCTATTTATATATTCAATGTTTTGAAAAAGGTATCTCAAAAGAAAAGGAACTTCTTGAAGATATGAGTATGAGGCGTTTTATTATATAAAAGTGAATTGTATTTATAAATTCACAAGCTAAAAAAATAAAAGTGTTCATAGCACCTCAGTATTATAGATAAGATTGTAGACCTACTACAACCTTTATAATGTTGAATGTTTACAGTTAATACTTAAAATATAAAATGAAAATAAACATATAAATACGCAAAAGCTTTTAAATCTGACACAAAATGGAACTTTAGAAGTAGTGTTTTTAACTTTTCAACAAATAACGTAAAAGCTCTATTAAATAAATCATACTCGTATTGTATTTTGTAAAAAAAAATCTCTGTAAATTATCACTGAAACAAATGGTACAAAAATTATGATTTTGTGACTTGAAGATGACTAATAACCTTAACAAAGATATATCGTTAATGCTTAAACAGTGCTAAATGTGTATGAGTCGTAAACATTATTTGAATTTATGTATAAATTACTAATGCTATTTCGAAATTTTTTTTTTGCTCTAAGAGCTGGTAAATTAATTTAAAAGAGTTAGAAATGATTTTTAAATGATTATATATATTTGCACACGGATAATCTTATATATAAAATTCTCTTCTTCTTCTTATATATAAAATTTTGTGTGCATCATCGGGTAGGTCTGAGAATCGAACAACATCTATTTTTCATACTCCTAAGTTATGGGGGGGGGGGGGGGGGGGGGGGGGAATAAAATATTATGAAATTTTGTGTGCATATCGGGTAGGTCTGAGAATCGGCTTGCATGTATTTTTCATTCCCCTAAGTTATAAAGGGGGGGAGGGGGGATTGAGAAGGTTAATAAAATGTATGGCAAAACAACGTTTGCGGGGTCAGCTAGTATCGTATAAAAGTAATTTCGAAATTTAATCGGAGTTATTACGCTTTATAAATAATGATAACAAATATATCACGAAAAGTTTAGAAATATACAAAATATCTTTATAATAAATGCTATAAGAAGTAACTGTTAAAGGATATAAAAAATATGTATGTAGGGAATAAAATGAAAAATGTACAAAGTATATTTTTAAATTATTTATAATATTTTGTGAATGTAGAGTTATATTTAGTATCACGAAGGCGGATGCTCTCATAAGTAACATACTATAATAGTAAGCCGTTTTCTTAACACAAACAATTTTGGAGCAAGTTTGTTTGTTTGCCCTTATTGTTTACACTGAAGTATGCGTACTCAAGGTTATACTAACAACGTCTTGCTGCTAATTTTAACAACTTATAGCCGTTTATATTACAGACGAGCATCAGACATTAAAAGCAAATATTTGTAAGGTTGTTATAATTACACGTGATTAAAATAAATAAAAAATTATATGTAGAGCTTCGCTTCAGCCTGTAATATCTTACTACTGGGCATAGGCTTCTTTCCCCATGTAGGAGAAGTATCAGAGCTTAATCCACCACGCCGCTCCAATGCGGGTTGATGTATATATTTCCTACTATGAGTAACGATCGCTATCAGGTGTACATGATAACAACCGGGACCGACGGCTTACCCACAAGGATTACACAAACATTCAAACCACGGTAAACATCCAATACAATTTTTTGTCATGTGCGGGAATCTAAACAGCAACCGCCAGCGCAATAGCTATGGCTGTTGCGCTGTTGTTGTAACCAGTGTTGTAACCGTTGTGCCAACGCGTCGTTAGTATGTAGAGTAATCAAAAGTAGTCTCGTTACTGTTGATCACTCTCGATTAATTCAACTATTTGATTTTTCCATTGTGTAATTTAAGTGTATATAAAGATATATGTAGGTTTATAATGAAACATTATGACAACATCCTTTCCTCACCGAATAAGCTTTCTATTCTAAAAATTGAAGATTCGTAAATTTATATTAAATATTCCGAAGATGGTGTCACTATCTTTTGTGCCGGTATTAAACGAATAAACAATAAGAGTAGCATCGATACAATAATATCCAATATTTTAATAATAGTCAGATTTATAAATTTAAATGCTATCACAATTTGTAAAATATTTCCTAATTTATAAATACTTTAGCTGAGCCCGCGACTTCGCTAGCATGGAATTTAACAAAAATTGTTATTATTCAGTTCCCAGAGTTGTAAAATAAATAACTTTCTAGAATAAAAGTAACTTAAGTTACTCCTCACTATATCGGCTATCTGCCAGTGAAAGTCCCATCAAAATCGCTCCAGCCGTTTCAGAGATTAGCCGGAACAAACAGACAGACAGACAAAAAGAAATAAAATTGTAGTATTTTAAGTATCTATTAAATTATACATTGCTCGGAAAGTTTCGTATTCATGTTTTAACTTGAACATGCTTTTTAATTAGATTTACATCGATAACAGAATATAATAAAATTATTTTTGTATTCATTTTTATGCTTCGGAAAATATATTTAAACTGCAACGAGACGAAATAAATTGATATTTTATGTCAAAGTAGGTACTGAATGACAAATGGAAGACTGAATAATAGAGATCTTGTCAATTAGTTCAAAATGTTACAACTGAGACTGTTCGGTCGTTCATCTCTCTTGGTGTATACAGCGTTTTATGTATATTGTGTATACAGCTTATATTATATTACATACATGTATAAAGTTCAAACAAGCAAGCGTCAGTGCGAAGGGGCTGCTTATAAATTACATAACACATTAATAGGGGGGTAGAGAGGGGCCCGAATTTTTGTGACATCACTTTGGTTACAATGAAGAGGAAAGGCACCTGAGAGCCTTTTGAAAAATAGGTATTTTAATACAACGTGCCTGTCTCGCTGTATGCCGCCGCCGCGCCCCATGGCAAGAAAGGGACAAGTTCAGCTTTTTTAGGTAGATAATAATTATTGACCAAATCAGCATTTCGTTGTCGACTATTACCTGCCCAAAACATGCCAATTTCTTTTTGTGTTTTTTTATGTAACTAAAAAGCCTTCAGCTATGCTTCTCTCTCTGTTCTCGGTTCTTTGTAAATATGCGTACTTTTTTTAAAGAGTGTCTGAAAATTTCAAAAAAAACTAGCCAATTTTTCTAGTTTTTGAAGACTATTAGTCCCTATGATAATAAGAATATGAAAAAAACCAAAACATAAGGGCATGGTCGTGGCAGTTAAAGGTTTTAATTTACAAAAATATTTGAGCTAGTGTCATTATCCAGGGAGGAAACAGTCACTATGTTTGTATAGAGCAAGAGCCGGTATCTTTTCCTCTTAAAATATGATATTTGAACTAAATACCTACTACTACAAATACTAGTTTACAAATTTTCATATTTATTTGATCTTGTTTTTATTGAATATTAAACGAGCAATTCTTGTATAACTATATATATAGGGTTACAGGAAAAGTCGACCTAGATCCGTTAAGGGCGTGTAGTACACACCATTTCTGAATGATTTCACTATGGAATCCCCCATCCTAAACTTAACCGTTTTCGAGATATTCGAGTTTTAATTTTTTTATGGTAATGCCCAATTTTTCGGCTATTGAATTGAATATTTTGAATTTTTTTGACTCTTATGGTTATTTTTTTGGTTTTTTACATGAAAAATGAGATATTTAATGACCTCAATGACTAAAATTGCACGTAAGTTAACTAAATGGGTCGTTGTAGACGATCGAAACTTAAGAAAATAAGTACAAATTATAAAAAAATAAAATAAGGCGGACATTAATTGTTTATCATTCACCAAATTTATTTCTCGAGTAAAGCTCATAATCATTGTGTAATTTACAGCAACAGATCATGACATTGAAATAACACATTTTAATTCATTCTAGGTAAACCAAGCGTCAAAATCGCATCAATCGATCCTAGCGGTTTCGGTGTTTACGGAATAGAGAGAAGTCTGCCTATGAATCAGCGCGTACGATATACAGATGAACATTTTTTATCAAACATTCTGCCAACATTAACGTTTTCTCGATACCTATTATCTTTTTGTTTAGAAATAGTCCAAATCGGTAAAAATAGCTTACCATCTTGTTGTATCTTCTATAGGCTATTTTTATTTTCGAATATGATGCGTTTTATTAAATATATATATATATATATATATATATATATATATATATATATATATATATATATATATATATATATATATATATATATATATATATATATATATATATAAAATAAAGTAAAAATAAAAATGTTAAAATAAAATAATTCATTTTGTTTTCTTCTAATATTATGAAAAATTTAAATGTATTTATATTAAATTTACAAAAAACGCTTTGCCAAGCGAAGCAATAACGATTTCCGTTGAAATAAGAGAACGATTGGAAATTAAATAGAAGAGAAATTCCACAGGATACATTTCATCATTAATTGTAACACAATTCAAATGTATTATTGGAATCGTTTCGCTCATTTTTATTTTCTTTTTATGACAGCGGAATTTTTCATCAATTGCTCCGCTGGTTTAATGCCATTATACTATCTTGAATCAACGCTGTATTAGACAAGGATCAAGGTTGTTCAATCAAGTAGATGAGAATACCTAACTAAATACTAAATATTTGTTATGATCTGGACGTTCGTGGTTGTGTTGTGGCCACAGGATTCCAGCTTGTCATTGAAATCAATATAATTTTGAGTGATAGTAGCGCTTATTTTATTTCTCTATATTGTTAGAATACCCACGTGTTTAGCCTGTAATACTGCTGAGCATACGCTTTCTCCGTGCAAGAGAAGGATTGGAGCTTAATCCACCACGCTGCTCCATCGCGGGTTGGCGAATATATACATACTATGAGTAGCGATCGCTATCTGGTATTAATGATAACATCCGGGACTGACGGCTTAACATGATCTACGAAGCACGGTCCCACGAACCCACCAGGACAGAAATCCAAACCGAAAATAAATATTTGTACAAATAAATTATCAATCCCGAGCGGGAATCAAACCCACAAACCATCAGTGTTTTATGCGAATACTAGCACTACTGCACCAGAGCGGTTGTTAGAATATCTACTCAATACTATTAAAACAATTTTGATCTTCTTGAAAAGCTTTCGCTTTAGTGACACCGTTAGCTTTCTCGCAACTAAAGTAAATACACAAATAACGAAATAAATAAAAAATAAAAACGTAATATGTACCGTAGTACAAAAGCTTTTAAAAAAACTTTTTTATTTTAAACGAAATTTGATTTATTTCTGAATTAAATAATAGGTATGTTCTTAATTTAAATCTATAACTTCGGATTTAAAAGACGGGATATTATGCCAAGGTCCTATTAAAATTATCTACATTTTTTATCCAAGATTTTAGGTATATGTTAATATTCCTAAAATTTTGACTCTTTTTACGTCACTACGACTACAACTCGTTATAAACTAAGATGAAAAACGGTTCGATCGTTTATGATTAGTTTTTTACTTTTACCTTTAAACTCTGCACTGAATCTGACATGTGAAAAATTAATACAAAATAATTATCATATGATGTTTTCCTCTCTGTGCTTCTCTGGCACAACTGAAAGCCATTAAACCAACCAATCAATCAATTATGATGTTTTCTTGATTTATAAAATGTTTAATGGTATAACATGTTCCCGTTTATACAAATTGTTTATCCATTGTAAACTTGCTTTGTTTAAAGCTACGGTTATTTTGGCGTTTGACGTCTTTATAAAGACTTTACACTGATGGAGGTATGTATTAGATATTTATGAAATTACATTTATACAAAAAGAGCTTAAGAGTCAGACTATTTACGTGTAATTAAGACGTTACAACTTCTCTTTTGTGAATGTGCGCTTAGTTATAACGAAACAACACTTTAGATCGCAATTTGTCTAGTCTATTTCCTGAAATTCTCAAGTCTTCACAAGAACATTGCCTTACGCTACAAGTCAAGCTTAATTTTAATAATTAGTGTCAAGTATTTTAAATGTCATTTTTCTTAAAGTACATTTTAGTCTGATAGAAAAATCAGTCACTGAGTAAATAACCAGCAAAATTAGATAAAAATGCAATTCATTAGTTATTTTAAACACCTTTTTTGCTGCTAAACCTAAACTATATAAATAAAATTTTTGTCAAATCCTTACTTTATTAATCATATACTTTGTTATACCACATAGGAATGGGGGTTTGTTAAATAAATATCAAATATTTACCCGCTTTTTATCCCTCGATGCCGTATATAAAACCCAGCCGACATACACGAACATTATTAGAGAGGGCACCACTAGACTGGCGACTACTGGTATCCGTCTAACCCATGCATGGTACAACGCCAGAAGGAACAAACTTATACCCACTAGAATCGCAATATATCGTCCTGTGCGACGTCTCTCTTCCTGAAAGTAAGAAATTAAATACCATTTATTAGTTTAACGAAATTTTTAATATAATAAGCTTAATTTCATAATACAAAAAAGTAAGCGATATTTTACTGTTACAAACACAAACACACATACAATAAAATATTTATAATCCATTAAATATTGGCACTTATCTGTTAAAATCACGTAATTGTATATAATATGTTTTCATGCCAGAAATATTTCGCTGTGCTTATTACTAAAAGATTTCTCAACTTTATATTCTTAAGTGGGAAATTATCTGAACAGGCGTACCATCTCTAATGGGCGAACCAACAGTTAAAAGTTTTGCGATTTTCATTCCTATTAAATTTTACATCAGTTAAAATGGCTATCACGCCTTACTTTTATCGTTCAACATTTTAACAAAGCAATAATGACCGTAATCACGAACTCCTGAAATTTGGTGTGACTTCGAAATTAACTGAGTAATATTTAATAGAAAATGATACATTTCAAAATTAAATAAGTCTTACATTATGAATGTACTAAAAATAAAGTTTAATATTAGTAACTTATGTACAGAAAAGTAGGAACTATGCGTAAAATTTAGTACCTTGTTTACAATGGTGTCTGCGTTGAACTCTACGATGGGCGAAACTACTTATACGTCCCTTAGAAATCAAACCGAAATAATAAATAAGTAACAAATGCAGCAACAAACATTTAGATTAATATTCTCACAATAAGTTTTAGAGGAAATACGACGGTTTATTTTGAAGTTTGTGTTTTATTTGTTTATACAAAGTATCACAAAGCATAGCAACATTATACAGCGAAGCGCATTTCGTTTTTATTGAGGGTAGTTTAGCGATATCGTCTCAAACATTGTTGTTAAGTTACAGAATTGTACGAGCTTATCTATCCAAATAGTTCCAATACAAGTTTAAAGGTAACAGTACGTTACGTGCTTTGTGTTAATGATTTTCATACGAGTGCAGCTCACCACAAAAGCAACGCCGGTATAGGATCTTTCAATAAGTTTCATGTAAGAATGGCATATGTTCACATTACACAATTCAGTTCAGCTACTTACTACTTAAACCTGTTTGAATATGGGTACATGATATATGTATGGTTGAATTAATACCGTTCCCTAGGAACTTGTCAGGATCCCGAATCTCAACCGTGACAACAAGCAATCAACGTTGCTGACTGAATTACGTGTGGTGAAACATGCTGAATCATTATTCAGACATCTTACGATTCGATGGCTTTGTGTGTTTTATATTCAAATATTAACAAAAAAATTTCTGCTTTGTTAATTGATATACTTGTACTAGTATGTACATGGTACTATTTAATTTTACTTTATATTTTATTTATTTGCGTGAATCATTTTTTATGGCTAAGATCAAGACTAGGTAAAACCGAATTAGAAAAACCGAATTATGGGGTTTTTGTGTGTGGAGGGTGGAGGGTGTAGGGGAATCCATACAAGGTAACACTGTCAAGGGCGGAAGGGCTGCACTTCCCGCAGCGCCGGAGCCAAGCGTTCCTCTAACTTTCGAAATTCTTCTTCTAACCTCAAAACTTTAACCATGGATATCTCCATAACCATGGGGTTCTGAGGTGTGACAGTGGTACCAGGGGTAGCGTTCCCCACCCTCTCCCCCCCCCCTTCCCCCCACGGTCCCGAAATTCGGTTTTACCTAATCTAAAGCTTTACCATTTTTTATTTTTAGCAGCCTTCAAAAAAGGAGGAGGTTATTCAATTCGACATATATATATTACTAAGGAAACCAGGATTTGATGATGGAATCCCAGAGATATCGAAGGAAACCCTCAAAAACCATAGTGACAACTAGTGCGTTTGTTATTTTTTTCGTCTACTTACGTTGTATTACTTGTCAATGTAATTGAAGTCGGTTTTTTTCGTTTGCTAGTAAACACAATTATTACAGAAATTTTTACCGTCATCGAAAAAAAAGGTGTAGGTTTTTTATTCGGCTGTATTATTTATGTGTATTATAAAATTTTACTATGAATACAGTATTTGAGGATTATGTATATATTCGAAAGCTAGTACATGTCACATTGTAACATATCAATTTCAGCGAGATCTAACCTATTGTTTTTAATTTTTAATGTAAATCGAAATAAAAAAATTGAATAAGATGTTTTGGAAGAGCATTGTAGTATTTAATTGTGCTATAAATTGTTTTTTTTTTTTAATATTTTTTAATGTTACATATCATCTTGCACAAAGCCTTAAACGGTTTCTTTTATACAAAGAGTCCTTTGAATAAGACTTTCTAAATAGAGATAGAGCTGTCGGATGTTATTAGGACTCTTTTTTTCATTATGTCGAGTAAATTGACTTCAATCAGACCCATAAGTAATTTAATGTATTACCTACGATATGACTTGCCCTCAAAAAATATATTATAGAACAAAAATGTTCTATAACATGTACTCTATCATTCTAAGAAATTCTTCGCTTACTAATTAAAGAAAAGCGTACAGAAATTAACGAAAAATCTTTATTCTCTTTATCGCACTTCTTCTTCGAAATGTTATATCAATTTCACTTTAATAGCCTATTTATTTAACAAAAAATAGATTGGTTAATTACGTAATTACAGTGTACAGTTTAGTACGTAATTAGATGTTGAATGATTAATGTATAAAAATGTTTTCTACATAAAAATATAAAGAACGAATTCATTTGGATTGAAATACAATAAACAATATATTTTGTACTTACAACTATGTTTTGTAAATAAATAGAAGATATTTGTGAGTAGTTTAATTTTGGGATTTAAAAATGTATAATGTCTAAACTGTTTTATCTTCAATTGCCAATATAGATGCTAAGAAGTAATACTATACATCTATTACAAACTACTGGTGAAACTATACGTGCATTTAAATAAATGAAAGTAAATATATTTAAAAAAAAAAACAATCTTTTATTTTAAATGCGCTAAAAAGAATAAAATAAACTTTTCCTTTAAAACTTTTCCTATCAACACATAAAGTCCTTACATAATTTTTTCGTGGTATAAAAGGCGATTGAGTACAGCTGGCGAGAGCAAACTATTCAACAATCCGCTGATTTGAGCTTCGCAAGAAGAAGCTTCTCCCCAATGGTTTTTGGAAAAACTTTTGACCCCCTAGTGGAGGTCTTTGCGTAAAAGTTTCTGTATCCTCTTGTAAAGAGCCTTCTGTTCTTACAAAATAACTTGAACAACGGGTATATCGCACCTACGCGCATCTAATCCGGTTCGGCTTCGGGAGTAATTTTAGACTGCTTGGTTGACTTCGTCGGTAAAAAAAGTCTGGGATACAGTGTACACACCATCGTCACCATGTTGTCGGTCATCTCGTCTACGTCGCTAGTGGCTTCCAACGATTCGAACCCAAATTCAAGTTCCAGTTGAAACTACTCGGAGCCACATAGTATTTAGGCCGCGCAGGTAGGAAAATACATTTCATCAAGCAAGCCCGCTCTCTACGAGGGTATATATTCAGAGCATTCCGTAATATCCAGTGGTCGCTACTGGTGTTAAACCTATTAACCACTGAGACATCTCTGAATATATGCCTTTTGCCCGCTATGATGAAATCTATCTCTACCTCATCGCAATATCAGGGCTCTGCCGTATTCACCACCTTTGGGGCTTTTGCTCGAAAAAGGAACTTGGACTCGGGGAAGTTTACAAGCAACTGACTTCTACGATTCCGGTGCTCTCCGTGTGGTCCGATTTTTTGATTTGTCGCGGTCTTGTACTCATACTTTAGCGTTGAAGTCTACCATAAAAACGTTGTAGAAGCCGAAGTAGTGCCATGTAAGGCTTTTGCTATATCCTCAGACTATTACAAGGTTCGACTTCATTGTCAGAGTGTGCCGAGGTGGGCGCATATACCTGTATCACTTTCAGGGAGTACCTGTCAGTGATTTTAGATACAAGATACGCTACCCAGGTCGACACACTGCAAACTTCCACAACGTTGCTAGGGAGAGTTATGTGACCAGAAATCCAATGCCACCTTGGAAAAGCCCATCAAAAGTAGAACAACTGACCCAAGTCCAGGATCAACTTCAACCTTAACCTCACGCTTTCTTCGACCTTTAGATAATCCCAGTATGCTTCACTTAATGTGACTTAGCTTTAATTTAAGTTCGTTGAGGTGATGGTCCAACTGTACAATACGTCCATTAAATGTAGCCAGGTGCAGTGGCAACCTCCTGTAACCTGGTGATTCCTAGTACCCTTCGCTCGCTAACAGCGCAGCGGTCCCATACTATACTAAGAACGGTCATAAGAAATTTCATTTTTTTTTGGAAGTGTTGCACCCATTTTATATTTATGCGCTTTTTGTCAGTAAGTCATTGTAAGCTACATTATAATTTTTACTGCATGCTGGTGGTCAGGATACCTGTAGTAACCGTGGATGCTGGCTGGCTGTGTGACTCGCTGCTCGAAAGCTTGAGGAAGTGATGATGACGTCACGATGACGTAGCTTTGCAAAGGCTGCGCTGACGTTCATGTTCGGGGTCACCAGTTTGGGAGAGTGAGGATAACCACGTCGGAGTCACCAGTTTGGTGGGAGCGAGGAACAAGGTGTAAAGTTCCTCATCCACCATTAAAAGGGAGGATCCTCCAACCAGACGGGTAGTTTGTCTGGAGGGCTAACCCAGCGACGATTGTTGTCGGGTTCTTGTATATATGTTCAATTGCTCGGATAACTTTTTATATTATCGCGATGTAGGATACGTCAGTTTTTTTAAGCTCGTAGATAGATGTCGCTACAAACAATTACCATCAACGCTTGAAATTTATTGTTATGACAAAACTGTGATTCGATTTAAGGATTTTTCCGTCACAAAGTTAATAGCTTTAAACAACGACATTTATGTCGTTTTAATAGGAATTACAAAAGTTTCTCAGAAATAACTACTTAAAATATTGGTATTCTTTTAAAATCCATCGGTATGAGCGTATTTAAATAAACCCGTGTGAAATATTTTTTCGTGACCGTTCCAAATAACTGATGCAATTTTCATAAAAAGAACAGCATAGTAAGATGTAATGGTAAGATAAAAAGCATACATGCAAAAAAAGCATTCATTTTTAGTTGATCAAACAGAATTTTAATTAAAATAGGAATCTGTTAATGGGCGCATTAATAACGATTTACATGCCTTAGTTTTAACATATAAATATTTACCTTTTTTTTTACGGAATCCTTATAAAGAACTCTTATGCAACAAGATATTTGTCGAAATAAATTTTTAAACGATCACATATCGGTACTGTTATTATTTTTTTAAACATTTTAAATTCAATCAAATTAATTTAATAACGGTAATTTTGCAATTAATTTAATAAAAACTTAACAAGAACCATATTTTTTTCTTGAAACGATTAAGCTCTTGATTTACCAAAACAAAAAATTGCGATAGCGAATACTGTTAATATGTTATCAGAAGAATATACAGGGATTAGAATTACCTTTACAGTAGTAGAAGGCGCTTTATGAAGCAAGTTGACAGAGCTTCTTACCTCGTTGTTCAGTTTCAAATTCATTGTGCTGGAAATTAATGACTTTTAAAATAACGTTCAATAGCGTATACAATAAAAATAGTATTATCTTGTACAAATGAATAAGTACAAGATAATTATATTTCACTCAGTCGAATATAAACACACCTGTCCCTAAAGTCACTCATAAACACGATAGTTTATCACAAGCACTAATAAAATAAAACCTCACGCAACGCTGTCTGCGTATGCGCGTAGTCACTGTAGGGGGCGCCGGCACACTGTAAGCACTACCATCAATGCATAATTATCTTACGCCGTATTTACTTCGGCCGTTAAAAAACGTGTAAAAATCACTGAACACCGTATCACTCAGACACCGAACGATATTTGAAGACGATTCCCGATTTTCTTCTCGAAACAATGGTTCGATTAATACCGTTAATTTAGACCGTAAATATCGACACTTGAAACTTACCAGAGCAGTTTTTTATTGACTGCACAATGTTAAACAACCCACGGTCTGTAAACAATTTTTGCTAAAATTCAGAATTTACGACATATGAAACCACAATTGAAAATTGCGAGTTCGCAGCCGTGGACGGTGAGTGATGGTCGGCGGTTTCCTCGTTCTGGCGGCTGTTATGTTTTAAGTGTAAAAGCCGTATTCGATTCGTTTCCACAAACACATACAGTGAAGGTATTTTCAGGGTCAAGTCTATTAGAAATGGCATCCACGTATTTAGTTTTACTAAATACTAGACATCTCTTGTGGTTTTAACCTTACTGATGATTAAAGCTTTTTCTTGTCTTTCTTACTAAATTAATGTCTATTTTCATTATGCATGAAAAATGTGTAATTAGTTTATTTTTCATTGCTCAATTTTTATATTTTACTAATACTTATTTTTAAAAATACTCCCTTGAAGTAAAAAATATAGACTATTTTTTGTTGCAAAGAAAAGTATATATTAAAAAAGCAACTTCTAAAAATACGAAATGCTCTAAACATTAAAAGTTTATTGCTTGATTGGTTGTAAACTTTTTTATTAAAGTATTTTTTAAACAAAATACGATTGTTTTCATATTAAAGACTTACAATATCTTTTTCTTGTATATTTGATATAAAGATAAGTTCGTAAAAAAAAAGTTGGATAACATTTTTTATAATTTGTTTCTTTATATCCTTTATTATTCAAAATTACAAATACGCAATTCGTATTCTTTTAATTACACCATCTTTTGTATGTTTCATTTAAGTTTATTTCATAACAAATCGTAATTATATTCCTTTAATAAACATGAAACTCGGTGACTTGAAAATATGACGCTCCATTTACCGGAGGCGTTTCAAACTTTTCCATTATTTTATATTGCTTCTACTTTAAAAATAAATCAAACGAACTGCTTTCTTTAACCGTTTTAAACATTAAAATGAGTGTTATTGTGTTAATTATTAAACATTTATCAATTTTATTTTATTAAAGATATGTTCTATTTATTTAAAGAAATTTTGTGAAATAAGATAATGTAACGGTGGATTATTCATGTTGTAAATTATTTGAAACAATTGTTATTAGAAGCAATCTTCTTTGGCATTACTATTAATGAACCTGTACGCTATTGAGTTTACATTTTTACGACTTGTATCCCAGGGCTGTCATTGTTAATTGAATACTAAAAAAAAAAAATCTAGTTTGATGAAAATACAGTTGAATTAAATACAATTTTATAATTGATAACGAAGCTTTAGATTCCACAGCTTTGCAAAGACCTCATTCTTTATAATTATAGAGGATTTGAGCTTAATCCACTACACTACTCCATTGTAACTTTGCAAATATTTTTTATTAAAAACGTTAAAATTTAATAAGATATTAACTTATTTTATTATTAACTGGTTTTGTTGTTTGGTTTTTACGCATTTGTATTTTTATAAAACCAACTTAGATTTGTTTATTAGTTAAATTTTCTCTAAATAGCGATGGACACCTTTTCTCACCTCTCCAATTAAATTATAATATACGGCTTACTGTACTTACATTTCTGTCTGTTATAGTGGTGAGAGTAACCTCTTTAAAGTCGATGTTCGCCATTTCGTTACATGCTCGAGGCAAGTAAGTATATATACAATATACAAGTATTTTATACAATTATTTTCGTCTACATGTGGTCTGGATATAGTCGTTGGTCTATCCAGCCTGCCTCTGAGAGCGCGCTAAGCCGTAGTTAGTCATGATAGAGAAATCACACGCCAAATCGCAGTGGAGCGTTATATTAAATCCAATCCTTCTGCTATATAGAGATGATATTAGTCTCAATCTTCTTACTGCTTGTCTTTGTCAAACTATGGGACTTTCACCTGGTAGACTGCACACTACATCTAGTGATTAAGTTTGGTACGTCCCACAGCTAGACAAATGCCAATCACCGACCATTACAAATTTACTGGCTGTTTACGGGTGGATTACGTATTATATCTACTGACTAAATTTAGTCATAGTACAAAATAAATTACCATACTCAATATGTAATATGGGAACCCTACTCATGACCCACTTCGTACATCATGTCTCGCTCATGTCGTTCGCGTGAAAGTGATTTATGTTTAGACTAGCAATATAGTTGCCCTTTCAGTGCGCAACGATAGCGAACGTCCAAATTATCATACTGATATAAGTATAAAAAGAAATTAAACCCCACTTAAAAGATAAACAATATCCCTCAACGCTACATTGCTGGACTCAATATAATTCTATGTAATATAATAAAGCTGAGAGTTACGCAATGTTTTAATTGGATTAGGGGTTTTGTATTGTAGTTACTTATTTTTAGGATATATCACCATTATAACTTAAGAGTATAAAAAATAGATGTTGGCCAATTCTCAGACCTACCCGATATGCACACAAAATTTCATAAAAATCGGTCCAGTCGTTTTGGAGAAGTATTTCAACTAACATTGTGACACTAGAATTTTATATACTCGTATAAGATTATAATTTTATTTTTAACCGACTTCAAAAAAAGGAGGAGGTTACTCAATTCGCCCGTATATATATATTTAATATATGTGCTGTGTGGCTACGGCACTAAAGAATTTAGCCACCCCCTCTCTTCCCGTGGGTGTCGTAAGAGGCGACTAAGGGATAACAAGGTTCCACAACCACCTTGGAACTTAAGAAGCCGACCGATGGCGGGATAACCATCCAACTGCTGGCTTTGAAATACACAGGCCGAAGACGGGCAGCAGCGTCTTCGGTGCGACAAAGCCAGTACTGCGGTCACCAACCCGCCTGCCCAGCGTGGTGACTACGGGCAAAACACATGAGTTCACGTTATTTTTGGCGTAAACTTGTGGAGGCCTATGTCCAGCAGTGGACTGTATAGGCTGTAATGATGATATGTTCGGGGATAACTCCGTCGTTTATGAACCGATTTTCATAATTCTTTTTTTGTTGGAAAGGAGATATTCCTAGTTTGGTACCATTATATGGAAACCAGGATCTGATGATGGGATTCCAGAGAAATCGAGAGGAACCTTCAAAAATCGTAGTGCTAGACTAGTGCGTTTGTTAATTTTTTTCGTCTACTTACGTTGTATTACTTGTCGATGTAATTGAAGTCGGTTTTTTTCGTTTACTAGCAAACACAATTATTTGCTTTCAGGGCAATATAAAAAATGTGCCAATAATAAACTGAAGTGAAAGAGCAATAGTAAAAAACTACAAATGTAAAGCTCGTGTTTGTAGCGAAGTTCTTTTAAAATTACTTCAAAAAAAGGATGGGGTTCTCAATTCGACTGTACATTTTTATGTGTGTTAAACTCATAAATTTGTACTGGTCTTGATGATTCTTTTTTTTTTGTCGACAGCTGGTGTTTTTAATAGAGTCACATTTCATTTTTTGATCGAAATCTGATGAGTAATTTTTGAATTATCTCTAAGAATGCGTATTTTATTAATTATTTTTCGACTACTTACAACGAGTAGCTTATTTCCAATGGAATGTCTAAAAAAAAGTTTTTCCGTATCTTTTGCAAAGAAACACTAAGTGGCTGCCACGATTCAACTGCGCTACTAATAATATCATTTTATAACATAACATCACTTGAGGAAACACTAAAAAAAAATCTAATAAGTAAACCTAATAATTCTCGTAACTATGGTAATATTGTTGATTTTCTTATTATTCTTCCTCAATAGCTCTTCTGATCTACTATAAATCTTACTATTAATTCCTAAGTACCTCACTTTATTAAGTGAGTTAACTTTACACATTTTACATCAAGAACTTACGAGTAGATACTTAACACTAAATTTTCTCTCTCGTTTAAGAGCAGCTAAGAATTTAAGCCTTGCACGTTACACTAACATGCTTCCTACGCATTATGTAATCGTTTTAAAGATATTTAAATAATAACAAGTATATACAGCTATACATCTAATATATAGAATTTTTATATTAAATTAATAAATTATTTAACGTATCTTTCTTTATCTTTAAATATCTTTAACACAGTCACACACACACACATACGTCTATAGTATTACTGTGGTATTCGTATGTATAATAAAATCTGACAAATGATTTTGCAATTGCCTCAACATAAACTTTTTATATAAAATTGGTATTAAAAAGACATTAATATCTAATGATGTGTAGACTTAGTGACGCTGTATTTCATGCAAAATGTTACTAATTTTGTATTAATACACAGAGAGTCTCTGCGGAGTTTCTTGTCAATTCTTATCTGCAGAATTTACTTTTCGAATCGGTGGTAGCTTCACTTTAAAAAAAAATCACTTTTAAAAATGTTATTTGTAAAGTGGCGATTCGAAAGTACTTTGTAGCCTGTTTGAATAAAGCAATTTTGATTTTAATTTTATTTCGATACAAGCGAAAGGCATAAAGTCAAACCATAGAGATAGCTACACTACATACCTTTTTATAAGTTATAAACAAAGAATTAATAAAATTGAAGTATCAGTTTAGGCACAGTATCGTGTGCCTATATCTAAACTTAGCGGTTTACATCGGAATTTAAATTACTTTACTATATATTTCATAACTTTATTTCCATTTCACCCACCTCCTAGTAAGGCTCCAGACATCTGATGCATTTTTTTCGAAGCAAAATGCCGGTGATGGTGACAATATACTCTCCATATGTAACTGAACTTTATAACAATTTACGGTAAAGACTTCCTTTACCGGCTGCGCCGTGTAATAATCTGATCTTTAATTGTACATTCACCACTTCAATTACATTTATTATTTACCTACCTTCACAGCTTCTATCTAACTGTTTTTTGTGTAGGTACAGTTTAAAATAGTTGTATGGAACAGTCTATGGTTGAGTGAGAGATGACATGTGAGGGAAGGTTATGAGGGAAACCAAACCCAATGAAAGTCGATCAAACACTAAATTTATTAAGATTATTTTGAGTATATATAGGCAGAAGTACAGACGTCATTTGACGTAATTTGTAGCAAACAAATATCAATTTCATTAGAAATCTGCATAGGAAAAATAACAATTTCGTAATAAATCAGCTAAATTAAAGAGGTTACTAATTAGCAAAACAATCATATTGCTTAATGTGCGTTAACCCGTACATCCTGCCGACTCAAAGAAGAAAGATAATTTTGATATTAAAATCTACAATAACAATACAATTAAAATTTAAGTACATAGATTTAAATAACTTATATAATAATCATCACTGCACTACACTTTAATTGGTATGTCCAGTCGAACTAATCGCGGTCGCGCGCTCGGGGGAGCAGGGGCCTCCTGGTCTTCGTTCGTATCTGCTGCAACTGGAACTGCGGTCGTGGAGACGTCTGTCACAGCACTGCTCTGTATAATTTTGTTTCTGCGATATCGCATGGTCCCGTACAGACATCCCGCAACAATGATAGACCCTAAGATTATATACAAGACAGAGTACTGATGTATATCGTGTATACTGAGTGATGCGTTTTCCTGCTCCTTGAGGTTAATGATCTGAGACTTCATCCCGCGCCACAAGTCTTCATGATCCTCGGGTGTAAACAGTTGGAAATCCGAAGTATTTATTATGGAATTTAATATTGAATAATCGGTTGGGATCGGTATGTTTTCTTGGACCTTAACTTGGCTCATATAACTATTTTGAGTGAATATAGAGAAGGTGTCACCTTTTATTGTACAACCTTGACCGATTTGTAAAAGGCCATTCCCGGTCAGTGTTGTCAATACAACTCCAGTGTCAATGCAAAATATGCGCACTGTGCATTTCCCACAGCAGGAATAAAGCCACATGTTATTGTTATGTAACTTGACCCAGCGCACGCGACATGGTGCCTCCTTTGTTTTACATATTGTTGTATTGTGTATACTCAAGTTACACATTCCGCTGGTTATTTGTAATTCGTATATCGGCTTATCGAGAGCGCATAATAATTTGTTTGTCTGTATGTGGACACAATTTTCTACATTTGATTCTGTCAAGATGAGTAGTAAGTCCTTTTGTAGATTGAATGCAATGTATGGTGCGATAAATTAATGCTGCTGAGGAAGGGTTATTACTCTATCCAGTTCAAAATTTCCCTTAATTAGCAAAGGGATCTTGATTTCGATTATCAAATAAGAAGAACCAATGTCGCCGTTGACCTTCATTAACTTATAAAGTTCTTTAAAATCGTTTTTATCGGCAGGCAAAGTCAGGTCATTCGGTATATGTCGGTATATGATATTTAATTGTTCTTCCAATTGTTCAGGCAGCAAAAACGATCGTCTAAATGACCATTTGCGAGGCTTGGTAAAGTGTTTATAACGCTTTCTTGCAAGTGTCGTAGGTTTGATATAATCATAGCTGAGACTGAGGATGACAAAATGTGTAATTCATTGTTAGCTATCTTCTCAGTTCGATTACTAGCAAAAGAAAGATTCGTTAGACATTTCTGTAGTATTCCGAATTGCTTGTTTAATATTTCTTCATTCCTCTGAAGAATGGTATATTGCGCTTCTATGACACTTGTTTGATTTTTTAATAAGACTCGTAGAAGGGCTTCGTTTACAGAAAATTTGGTTTTGTTCTTTTCATATTTCTTATTACTTTTCACATATTTCTTAGTAGTCTTAGTACTATCCTGTCTATTCAGGACACAGGAGGACACTTGATATTTTTGCGGAGTTTGAGTATTCAGTTGGGTTGATGATCCACTAGACATGTCAGTCAGCGAGTTTGTAGACTGCTTATTAATGTTTATAGTATAGGCGTCATGTAACATTGTGTTATGACTCTTTTTACATAGTTTGCATTTTTTCATCGACGTACATAAATGCTTGTTATGTGCGTACAAACAATTATGACAAAGTTTAAAATCTTCGATAATTCGATAACGTTCGCCCGGTGTTAATTTGATAAACTTCTCGCATTTGTATAAGGGATGTTTCTTGTTACAAATCGGGCAATTTGACATGTATGTCGCAACGCTTTGATATTCTTTATTTATTAATTTTCCATACCGATGTTCCTTTTGAAATTGAGGCTTGTAAGTCTTGTTATTAACTGATTTTTGTTGATTATATTTTTTGAATGATGACAACATTTCTCTATCTCTTATGCCGCTTGGTTCTAAAGCGATGAATTTGCTCTCTAAGAAGTCCATTAGCTCCGAGAGTGAAGGTAATTCTCGTGGCATTTTCCGGGCTTCCTTGTAGTCGTTATAGGTGACTGTATCCAGCTTTTTTGTAATAATATGAACTAGCAATGGGTCCCAGGTACTTGTATCGATACCCAAGTTTTTAATAGCGTAGATACATTCCATTGACGTGTCGTAAATACGTCTAATCTCGTAGGCTGATTGTTTTTGAGCGGCTGGCAGATTGATAAAGATTTCGATTTGTTTAGTAAATAACAATTGTGGATTGTTATATCTGTGTGTCAACAATTCCCACGCTGTGTCGTAGTTGTCCGCTGAGATAGTTAGATGCTGGATGATTCGTTCAGCATCTCCTCGTAATTTGCTCTTTAGGTGTTGCATCTTCTGAGTTTTTGTAATCAAATTGTTATTGTGAATACTTTCTACGTATAAGTCATAAAAAGTAGGCCATTGCGTATATTTGCCTGTAAACGTAGGCAAGTCGATCTGTGGTGTCGATTTTTCGTGATGAATGGTCGATGTGAGTTTAAGATTCAACGCCTTTTTGATTGACTTGTATGAATCTTCGTAGGCGTAAAACTCACTATCGTACTGGGTATCCGATCCTTGTAGAATATTATCTATTTGCAAGTGCAAAGCGTCTATTGAGTTCCAGCGCGATTGTATGTTGCGTAACTCGTCTTCCAGCTCCCATTTGTCTTGGATTTCATCTACTTTCAAGCGATTTATTTGTCGATGAAAAGCTCGGAAGTTTGTTCTTTGCAGTGACATCAATTCGGTTGCCTGACCTCGATCCGTCGGTGAGGTCTTAGTGGCATTTGAAATTTGAAGTGATCCCTCCATTTTCATCATTTTTTAATGCTGACGTTGATGTAAAATTGATAGGACCGTCTCCAGGGGTCCAGGCCAGTCTCTCAGTGGATAGTGCGACCTTGTTTGCGCCTTCTCAATTTAACTGGTGGAACCCGCTTCTGGGAAGCCAGTCAACCGATTCGCAGTCACACAAATTCCACGTGAGTGTTGTGGCCACTGTATCTGGATTCTCCAAATGTCGATGGAAATCCGTAGAGTTTATAGTCTTGATTGACTGTTTTCTTGAGTGATTTCTCGAAGAAATATTTGTTTTTTCTCGAAGGATCAAAACGACTGTATGTATCCTCGAAGTAAGACTGTTGTCTTGTAGCTTGCAGGTTCAGAATGACTGCGCAGCTTGTCAGCAGCAAGGCTGTATTCTCGAAGGACCAAAAAACTGTATGTATCCTCGAAGTAAGACTGTTGTCTTGTAGCTTGCAGGTTCAGAATGACTGCGCAGCTTGTCAGCAGCAAGGCTGTATTCTCGAAGGACCAAAAAAAACTGTATGGTCCTGTCTGTGTGAGTGAGAGACGACATGTGAGGGAAGGTTATGAGGGAAACCAAACCCAATGAAAGTCGATCTAACACTAAATTTATTAAGATTATTTTGAGTATATATAGGCAGAAGTACAGACGTCATTTGACGTAATTTGTAGCAAACAAATATCAATTTCATTAGAAATCTGCATAGGAAAAATAACAATTTCGTAATAAATCAGCTAAATTAAAGAGGTTACTAATTAGCAAAACAATCATATTGCTTAATGTGCGTTAACCCGTACAATAGTACATGTGTTATAATGCCTCTTACTTGTTTCCACTCTATACACTATAATAGATTTTGTTCATCTCTTAAATGTTTTGTTATCCTACCCCATATACTGCATAATTGTTGTTAATTTATATTCTGATTTGTATGATACACGACTTTATTCTTAAAATTTGTATTTCCGATAACACTTTTTTCAATGAATCATTACAGATCATCATCATTACAGCCTATACAGTCCACTGCTGGACATAGGCCTCCACAAGTTTACGCCAAAAATAACGTGAACTCATGTGTTTTGCCCATAGTCACCACGCTGGGCAGGCAGGTTGGTGACCGCAGGGCTGGCTTTGTCGCACCGAAGACGCTGCTGCCCGTCTTCGGCCTGTGTATTTCAAAGCCAGTAGTTGGATGGTTATCCCGCCATCGGTCGGCTTCTTAAGTTCCAAGGTGGTTGTGGAACCTTGTTATCCCTTAGTCGCCTCTTACGACACCCACGGGAAGAGAGGGGGTGGCTAAATTCTTTAGTGCCGTAGCCACACAGCACTTTCAATAAATAAATGTACTTATTCATTTCAATGAATAAGTACATTTATTTATTGGTGTACTTATATTATAGTATTGCAGTACAAGTATTTTTTTTTGTATATTTTTCAAATACTTTTATAAGAACTAAATTGCATTTTGTATCTGAAACTTACATCATACATAATTATGATACGTCAATTGAAATGAAGCAGTCATTACATACCCCTATTATTACGACTACTATACAATATACCTTATTATATACCATTAAGAGCAAAAACTATCATTAAAAACAAAAGTTGATCATATTATTATCATCACTTGTACACACTAGAATTTTTTATGTAAAATTATATCCATTTCATTTATATACAATTAATATACAAATTTTGTGTGAATCTCTTACGAAATATCTATAACGAAATAAGTTTAAAATTCTGCTTTTATGACAGCAATATAAAATGACGCTTAAAAATGATAGCTTTAGTTTAACGACTGTAAAACTTTAAGTTGTAATATTAAAGCTTACAAAGGAATACTGCCATCATCAATATTTTGTAACAAAATGTAAGCAAAATCTCGTTTACGCGATGTAACATGATACATCGTTACATTTATTTAGTAAAATTTCAGAACGGAAATTCTAATACTTAATATCTGTGTAATATTTACTTTTTTTTTTATAAAACAACTAAATCGACAAACAAGCCTAAGGTTTCCCTGATTGGAAGCGATTACAGTAGCTTACAAAACCAGCAAAAGAATCAACATCGCAAGTGCGTTGTCGACCCTATCTCCAATCCTCCTCAAGAACTCTGGACACCTTAGTCACCACAGGAACACAACACTGCTTGAAAGCAATATTATTTAACTATTTATAATGACTTACTTTAAATATATATTTACTGTATTTCATAATAAAATAATTAATTGTTTTGTTTACAACCAAATAAAAGGATTGACAGAACTAGGCGAACTATTTATTCTGCTAAGTATATGTCATTGAACCGTGGCATTCTGCCCAATGCAGTTGCCAAAGCTGTGACACCATAACTCTTCTCTAGTAATCGATAGTTGCCAAAGACTAACTTTAGACGATCACTACGTAAGGATCTTAACAACGTCCTTAGATTGTATTTCACGGATAACTATTACTAACAGAATGAAAACTCAAATTCCGAAAGACAGAAACAAAAATAGATTAAAAAAATAGATACGATCTAGGTATACTTAGAATTGGAATATTTTCATCATAATAATTTTCCTATTTCGACTTTTAATGATATCACAAAATGGTTCCTTAATCATGTTTCCAAACATGTTGCAACTGATAAGAAATAGATATACCTACTCGTACACGTTAAATAAACATAGTATGCGTCATTGCAATGAAGCTTTCGGTATTAGAATATACACATATAACAACAGTAGCAGGAACTTTAAATTATATTTAAAAAAATGTTAAATTATCTGAAGATTTTAAATTATTTATATGATGATTATGATAAAAAGAAATTTCTTCCTATTCTGGTGTTTCTTTTAAATGTTACCTTCATCTACATTAATTAATATACCTTTTGACTAGTATCACTACTGGGCATAGGCCTCTTTCCCCATGTAGGAGAACGATCAGAGCTTAATCTACCACGCTGCTCCAATGCGGGTTGGCGGATATATTCCCTACTACGAGTAACGATCGCTATCAGGTTTACATGATAACAACCGGGACCGACAGCTTAACGTGCTCTCCGAGGCACGGTGGAGAGACCTACAAGAACTCTACAAACACCCAGACCACGGAAAACACGTGTATGGCCAATATAAATGTTTGTCATGTGCGGGGATCGAACCCGCAACCGCCAACTCAACAGGTACAATCCATGGCTTTAACCGTTGCGCCAACGCGACGTTTTGACTTGTATAAGAGAATAATTGTGTTTGCTCGCAAACGAAAAAAAAACCCGACTTCAATAAATCGACAAGTCACGAAAAATTGTCATGTAAATAAATGCGCGTTACAAAGATTACTCAAAAAGTAAGTACTCATCAGATCTCGATAAAATTTAAATGGGACTATCCAACAAGTATCAGCTAACGATTTAAAAAAATTATCGAAATCATTCCACCCACAAAAAAAGCTATGAGTTATAATACATCTAGGCGGTCGGCCAAAAAGTTATCAATTAAATACCTACGCAATATTAGAGATTACTCAAAAAGTACCTGTTGGATATCGAGTAAACTTAAATGGGAACATATAACACGCTCCGTCTTTGGATTAAATAAAATCATCCAAATCGGTCCACCTAATCAAAAGTTCTAACATACATAAAAAATACAATCGAATTGAGCACCTCCTCCTATTTTGGAACTCGGTTAAAAAAGGATTGCATTGGAATTATGCGCGTTACACATTTTGCTATTATTTTTATGAAAAAAAAAATAGTCGAGTTGTGAACCTCCTGCTTTCTTTAAGTCGGTTAATAAAATATGTGTTTAATTTTTAATTGTGTGTCGTAATCGGAACGTTTATGTTTGTTTCCTGACCCACGAAAGTCTTATATATAAAAAATGTTTATTTATACATCTATACAAATAAATAAAATTGGAGTGTCTGTTTGTAATATTAAAATAACCGCTTTTTACGAAATGCATGTGGATGTATATACACTATACATATACCAAAATAACATTTGTTTTTACAATTTTTGTCTGTCTGTCTGTTTATTTGTTCCGGCTAATCTTTGAAACGGTTGGACCGATTTTGACGGGACTTTCACTAACCGATAGCTGATGTAATAAGGCGTAATTTAGGTTACTTTTATTTTGTAAATTTATTTATTTTGTAACTCTGCAAACTGAAGAATATTTTTTTTTATTCCACGTGGACAAAGTCGCGGGCACAGCTAGTATTCAATATAATTACAACCAAATACAACGCTGTAACATTATAGCGAAAGATGACATCGCTTTTAAAAATAGTTTCAGGCGGTACTTTTAGATTTTGCCCACGTGGCTGTACTATAACGGTAGCGTACTTTAATCTCAGTTATTTTTTGATTTTTAGTGATTATGAGCTTAGAAAACTTCAACACTTCATTAATTTGTATACAAATTCGTTTTATGGTAACGGTTTTAGAAAATATATTTTGCACACTCGTGAACTAAAAAGAAATATGGCTTAGCCATAACTTTTAGTATTTTTTTGTTTACCCAAACCAAAAATAAGTAGTTCGTAGGTAAATTATAATTAACCAGCATGACACTACTAAAACATTTATCTAAATAAATTTTTTTGTGCACAATCTTATAAAGATAAACGCCTATCAATTTGAACCTATTGTTAATATTAATCACTTGGAGCCCGTTTCAATGGTTGCCGAAAAAGTTTATATTAGACGGAAGTTATTGATAGGCTTTGTTGGCAAAGGGTAAAACAGATCCTTAAGTCCTGTTTTACCCCAGCTAGTAAATTACAACTTTTGTTTTCACAGTTTGCGAGTAAGTATATCTGAAAGATGGACTAGAGTATGAGTGTAATGTGAAAATATGTCTCAGTATCTTACCTTTAACATGCCGGTGTATACCTACGTCAGATAGTTATATCAATAGAAATCAGTGAAAAAGACCTTTAACCGTTATAACTTGTAGATGCTTCTTGTGTTTTCGCCTTATTTTCATACATTTTAATTAAGGTAAGGCACAGCAGAACATTCCCTTCTCAAAATATGGAGCAGCCCGACTGGGGTAGTTACTCGACCTTACAGAAGATCATAGCTAAATAATACTGCTTTCAAGCAGTGTTGTGTTCCTGTTGGTGAATAAGGTGACCAGAGCTCCTGGGGCGAATTGGGGATTAGGTTGGCAACGCGTTTGTGACGCTTCTGCTGGTGCAGGCGTCTGTAAGCTACGGTATTACCCTTACCATCAGGTGAACCTTACGCTTGTTTACCTACCTAGTTACATAAATAAAATACAGGTGTCTCGTGAGTAGCAGAACAACGCGACATTGGTGATGGGTTAACTTTATTGTAAATATGTTGAAGAAATGTTCATATACTCCTAAAATTTCAGTCTTCTTTACTAGTAATATTAATTTCGTCACGGTCTTTTGATTAAATCCCCTCTTCGTCATTTTTTCAATAAGAACATTTCAATCACGAACATATGTTTAATTATCACCCTCAGAATATAAGCCCATTTAAAAGCGAGGCTACAAATATATTAATATGGATACAAATATATTAACAGGAGCCGCATATGTTTAATATGGAGCAGCCCGACTGGGGAAGTACCTCGACCTTAAGATCACAGCTAAATAATACTGCTTTCAAGCAGTATTGTGTTCCTGTTGATGAGTAAGGTGACCAGAGCTCCTGGGGGGGGGGGGGGATTGGGGATTGGGTCGGCAACGCGCTTGTGATGCTTCTGGTGTTGCAGGCGTCTATAAGCTACTGTAATCCCTTACCATCAGGTGAGCCGTACGCTGTTTGCCGAACTAGTGATATAAAAAAAAAAATATTTTAACAGACCGAGTAATAAAGTACAAAATTACTTAAGACCCAACTTGTATACATATTCTTTGATAATAACGATTATTCTTTGTATTTAAAACTGGAGCTCGTTTAATTCTAAACAGTGTATTATTTTAATTAATCGTAAAGTATGTCAGACGCATAATGTACCAAAGAGCTTTATGAATGTTCATAAACATTTTAAATCGCACATGACCTGGTTCACATAATGACGTTATTAGTGCGTAAATTAAATTCAAAGATTACATAAAATTAGTATATTTTAATTTTCGCTAATTTATTAACTCATGTAATTAATATATATAATAAAAATGTAATGGATCGCTGTCTGTACATGGAAGATATATGAGAAAAAATATTATTATGATCTTTATCAACGCAAATAGTTCGGTGCTAGCTACAATAATCATTGTAAACATAAAGTAAAGAGTTGTTATCAAAGGCATTAAAATACTCAACGCTTCGTTATTATGTATTTCGGTGTGCAATAGATACAAAAGACGTACTATCGGTTTATTTACTTCATAAAAATTTAAAAAGAAATTCAAATACGATTCAATAATACTATTTGAAAAATAATATACTATTTGAAAAGTTTGATGCGAAACAATAAAACAACTTATGTTCGCAGACGGTTTAAAATGAGACAAAATAATCGATAAGTTAAACAGTTCAAAACTTATACAACCAGACACTAATAATATTTTTTATTGTTATAGACGAGTATTCGTAGTCTTTTTCCCCGACAAGGACCAGTCGACTTAGGGGAGGTTTCGTTTCCTTGTTTTTTATTTTGCTATTTAATTGATGTTTCCGATATAGGAGAAAAACTATTCTAATATAACAGAAGGTTGTAAAATGTTACAAAATGGATAATTTTTCCATACATATATCAAAACAAAATTTTTAAAAGCCAAAAAGTTTGGCTGAACATACAAACGACCAAAAATTGACCGCTGGAGCGGTCAATTTTTGATATGATATTCAAAAATGTTTAGAATTCCTAATGTGTGGGTAACATAAAAATAAAATCGTAGATATTAAAAATAGCATGGTGTCGTCACCTGTCAAAGATTTTCATTGTAATATGAACTTTGAATAGTTACGGGTTTCTGTAAAGAGCTCACTATAGACGGCGCCACGGTTCGCTTAAACCGAATATAAAAATTATCTTATCAAAAATTTCGATCAAGCGCCGACACGGTCAGTCGGAGACGCGGGTTCGAACCCCGCTGGAGCGGTCAATTTTTGATATTATATTCAAAAATGTTTAGAATTCGTAATGTGTGGGTAACACAAAAATAAAATCGTATATATTGAACAAACAAAATTAAAGGATAAATTGTCGTAGTCCTAAGTAGTTGTTCCTTTGCTCTAAAAATCGGAAATGTTTCTAGGATATGATGGACCAACTCTGTGAGTCTGTATAACAAAATTAACCCGCACGTTTTTAATATTTAGATTTTCATTTAAAAAAAACCACTTAAATAATTAAATGATACAAGTAGGTGCTGATATATAATTAGGTTTTGATAAAAATTTAAGATAAAAAAAGGCAATTTAAAATGCTTATAAACAAATATATATAATATGTTTAATAATTTTAGTCAAGCTTTCAAATTTATCAAAGGTTTCGTGGAAATAATATAATTTACATTATTGCACAAAGCTCTAGCTTAAGGTTGAAAAAGATTAATGTATAAAAACTTACAAACTCTCATCCGAATTCTACGAAACTTCACATAAATTTAACGTTACCTGTTTGTGTGAGTAATGCCAGGTTCAAGGGGTACCTAATGTTTATCGATCTCAACAATTTTATGCACCAGATTCTCTGTAACGGTTATTGCTGTTTTACAACCAATACTTGCGATGTTTCAGGATACACAATGTATGTTTACTGGATAGCTATGTATGTATATATAATAAACCTTACAAAATACCGCGTTATTACCGCGGTTATATTGGCCCACAATAAAAGTGCTCTGTACCTTTGACTAAACTCATGTACAGTTATAAATATATTTCGATATGTTGAATCCGAATTTTCCAATTTGGAATTCGTTTAGTCCCTACACCCCTATTTTGAGTACATTTAAAAAAACCGCCAAAAATATCTAAAAATCATTACCATGCAATCAATTTTATAAGCAAATAATTTTTTTTAACCCTTAGGCTAATTAGGCTGCAGCCTAGGGCGCGAGCTAAATACATATTTCAACTAGAACGAGACAAAACACTTAAATTAAATACGCTTGTAAACCAGTGCTTTTAGCCTTTGAAACTAAAAAAAAAAATTATAGTAGAATGAAACCCATTGTAAAAGAAAGAAAATAAAACGATCGCCCGTAATTTATTTTTCCTTTAATTTTCGTTGTATAGAGAATATAATCCTTAACCAATGGGTTTCATCCTTCATCCTACTTATTGATAGTCCCTGATTTTAACAATAAATTTTGAAATTTTAAAAAGCGCGCGTAAATACAAACACAGACTTGTTACTCGTATTGGTCGGTGGTCAAGCGAGTGGGTGAACTGGCAATAGAGTGCCTAGTGCAAGTTTTGTTTAACGGGTGTAAGTTTTAGCTTCATTTTTAACCTACTTCCAAAAAAAGGAGGAGGTTCTCAATTCGACTGTATTTTTTTTTATGTAACTATGTACATCAGAACTTTTGAGCGGGTAGACCGATTTCGACAAATTTTGTTTTAATCGAAAGGTGGTGTGTGCCAATTGGTCCCATTTAAATTTATTTGATATCTAACAACCACTTTTCGAGTTATATCTAATAATGCGTTTTTACTTGACGCTTTTTTCGTCGACCTACGTTGTATTATACCGCATAACTTTCTACTGGATGTACCGATTTTGATAATTCTTTTTTTGTTGGAAAGGGGATATCCCTAGTTTAGTACCATGATAAGGAAACCAGGATCTGATGATGGGATCCCAGAGAAATCGAGGGTAACTCTTGAAAATCCGCAATAACTTTTTACTGGGTGTACCGATTTTAATAATTTTTAATTTAATCGAAAGCTGATGTTTGTCATGTGGTCACATATAAATTTTATTGAGATCTGATAACGACTTTTTGAGTAATCCTTGATAACGCGTAGTTACTTGACTATTTTTTCGTCGATCTACGTTGTATTACTTGTCAATGTAATTGAAGTCGGTTTTTTTCGTTTGTCTGCAAACACAATTATGTATGGGAAATTCGGAATTTAAACATTTCAACCTAGTTCTCGCGTTTGCCGCTAGATGACTCTGTATCTATTGTATCGTATTATATTCTTTATCGTCTAGGCTGCACGGTTTAAATTCGCATACAAAATAATCTTCACGTATAAACGCGTTTCTGTGAACAAAACTCGCACTAGACACTCAGCGCAGCTTGCCGCGCGCAATGAAACAAATCAACGATGTGCGGGGACTCCCCGTTGTGATTAATATTTCTTATTTATTTATTTATTTTTCATGTGTATTTCTAATCTCTTTCAAAATCGTCGTTTGTCCATCATATCACGCGCTCGCGTATATTTTGATTTAGAAGAAATCCTTGCAAGTTCTCGAATGTGGAGATATTATTAAGATTTTTTGACGATGAGTGTTACCAACTGCAGCGGCGAACGCTCTTTAAGAGTACTCATAAGAGTAAAAAATTACTTTGCGCTCCACACTCCGCCAGCAAAAACTTACAACGCTCTCGTTAATGTACATAGAAAGTAATTTTTTACAAACTCTTAAATATGAAAAAAAATGTAGAAAGATTTGCAAACGCCAAGCCATGAAAAAGGACTTATGTATAATATAATAATAATTACTCAATTATTATAATTTTTAAATAAATCATTACTCAGTTGCAAGAATGTTTAACTTGTATGATGCCTCGCCTCTTTTTTTTACCAATAACAGAAGTGTAAATATTTAAAAAAATACTCAAGTCGAAGCATCTTCAAACACTAAATGACAACGCTCATAGTCAATGGCAATGGCATACTGAGTTGTCTATAGAGGCTAAGCCTAATACAAGTCATGCGGCCAAACACGACATGGATTCGATTTTCTACTTGGTAGCCTGCAGTCACTTGTCATGATTTTGATCTTATAATGCGTGAGGTACTTTGCCTTTATGTACGGTCCCCTTAAAAAGTAGTTTGCCATCCTAAGGTTGAATGTCATGCAGATTAAAAGAAGGCTCTAGTTTTGATTGTTGATCGATCTGAAAACTTTTATACGAAGTATGAACCATGTTAAAATTTTCACGCTACTACTCTACCCTCTTACTACTTTTTAGGCCTTCCGTAACACACCTGGTGGGGGCGCGTACTCATAATTAGCCGAGGGCGGTCAGAACTCTTGATCAGTCGCTGATAACAGTCACATGAGTACCTACCTACATGAAGAAAGTAAAATATTTTAATAATAAACCGTGAAAAAACTTTTTAACTTGTATGGCTTCTTTCACGCAATACTGTGGTATATATGCCTATTTCTTATTCGTTTCAGCCTGTAATATCCCACTACTAGGCATAGGCCTCTTTCCCCATGTAGGAGAAGGATCAGAGCTTAATCCACCACGCTGCTCCAATGCGGGTTGGCGGATATATTCTCTACTATGAGTAACGATCGCTATCAGGTGTACATGATAACAACCGGGACCGACGGCTTAACGTGCTCTCCGAGGCACGGTGAGGAGACTCACAAGGATTGCACAAACAAACAGAGAACGGCAAACACCTGTATGGCCAATACAAATGTCTAGCCTGATGTCTACTTCTTATTACGGTATAATAATCATAAATCATTAGCTAAGCATATTTATATTCCAATAATTTTCCAAGGCCAAACAACACACAAGGAACAAACAAAAATTAATAATAACTTCAGTAAATAATTTTACTGTGATTAACAACAGTTCTTACTAAACAAAAAAAGTATATAATAGGTACAACTCCATTCCAGTACTAAACTCACTGATAATAATCTAGAAGCTTCCTTTTAGCTAATTAGTTTAATTTAACAAACACACACGTCCGACTTAAGTCATTATAAATATACATATAAAATGACATGATGTTAACATAAATAAATTTCATCTAGTCTCGGGGCGGAAATCGAACCCACAATCCCTGGCAAAGCCATACTAAAACTTTTTATAAATTTTAATACCCATATCCTACACGGAAAACGAGGTCATATTATGTCCAGAAGGGTTTTTTAGTGTTACAGGCTGACGATAAGTCAATAAATCGATCAATTCACCTTCACCTTTCACCAATGAACTGAGGTATGGCACAGCAGGAAAGTTCCTGCTCAAAATTTGGGTTGTACCTCGACCTCGACCTTGCAGAAGATCATAGCTACCTAATAATACTCCTTTCAAGCAGTGTTGTGTTCCTGTTGGTGAGTAAGGTGACCAGAGCTCCTTAGGGGAATTGGGGATAGGGTCGGCAACGCGCTTGCGATGCTTCTGGTGTTGCAGACGTTTATAAGCTACGGTAAGCACTTACCACCAGGATAACCGTGCTCTTGTTTGTCGACATCGTAATATAAAAAAAAAAAAATTTCAATGAAACTCACCATACTAAAATTGTGCATTTTTATTTAAATACTGTAAATTGTGCTGTGTGGTTACGGCACTAAAGAATTTAGCCACCCCATCTCTTCCCGTGGGTGTCGTAAGAGGCGACTAAGGGATAGCACAGTTCCACTACCACCTTGGAACTTAAAAGGCCGACCGATGGCGGGATAGCCATCCAACTGCTGGCTTTTTAAATGCACAGACCGAGGACGGGCAGCAGCGTCTTCGGTGCGACAAAGTCAGCCCTGCGGTCACCAACCCGCCTGCCCAGCGTGGTGACTATGGGCAAAAACCCCCATGAGTTCAAACTTAAAAATAAGGCCCTCAGTTCCCGGCAGCCCCACTATTCCCGGCTACGGCAGCGGCCGTGGTAACGGTGGGGTAGAGGGTGCCAAGAATCACCGGGGTACGGGAGGCTGCCATAGAAAAATATTCCTGGCTACGTATAATGGACGCACGCTACGGTTGGACCATCACCTCACCGAACTTGAGGTAGAACTTAGTCACATTAAGTGGAGCATACTGGGGTTGTCTGAAGTCCGAAGAGAGGGAGAGGACACGATGATCCTGGACTCCGGGCACTTGTTCTACTTCCGTGAAGGTGATGGGCTTTCCCAAGGTGGCGTCGGTTTTCTGGTTCACAAGACTCTCACTAACAACGTTGTGGAAGTCAGTAGTGTGTCGACCCGGGTAGCGTACCTTGTACTTAAGCTCACCGACAGGTACTCCCTGAAAGTGATACAGGTATATGCGCCGACCTCGGCACACTCTGACGATGAAGTCGAAGCCTTGTATGAAGATATTACAAGGGCCATACATGGCACTACTTCGACCTTCTACAGCGTTGTTATGGGAGACTTCAACGCTAAAGTGGGAGTACAAGGCCGCGACGGATCGAGCATCGGACCACACGGATTGGGGCACAGGAATCACAGGGGGCAGACGCTTGTCAACTTCCTCGAATCGGAGGGGCTCTTCTTGATGAACTCATTTTTTGAGAAGAAGCCCCAAAGGAGGTGGACATGGCAAAGCCCCGATACTGTGACGAGGAACGAGATAGATTTCATCATAGCGGATAAAAGGCATATATTCAGAGATGTCTCAGTGGTTAACAGGTTTAACACCGGCAGCGACCACCGGCTAGTACGGGGCACTCTGAATATATGTCTCCGAAAGGAGCGGACCCGCTTGATGAAATCTACTATCCGACCTACGCTGCCCCAAATACTATGTGGCTCCGAGCAGTTTCAGTTGGAACTCCAAAACCGATTCGATTCGCTGGAAACTACTAGCGACGTGGACGAGATAACCGACAACGTGGTGAAGACGGTGTGTACACTGGGTCGCAGGCACTTTCCACCAACAAAGCCAACGAAGCAGTCCAAACTTTCTCCCGAAGCCTTGGATCTGATGCGGCAGAGGCGCGAGTTGCCGGCTGCTTCGCCAGAACAGAGGGCTCTTTCCAAGAGGGTACGGAAAATTATTCGCCGGGACCTCCGCTGCTCAAATACGAGAGAGGTTGCTACTCTGATTGAGCAGAATAGGGGGTCCAAAGTTTTCCAAAGACCATTGGGGAGAAGCCTTCTTGCGAAGCTTAAAACAGCAGATGGCAGAACCGTCTGCTCTCGCCCTCAGGTCCGAGAAGAGGTTGAGAATTTTTATGGACAGCTGTACTCGTCGAGCGCACGCAAGCCTGCGACTTGGGACACCGAAGATCCACGGGCACCATTGTTGCGCCATTATTCGGAGTGTATCCCGGACTTCGAAGAGGATGAGATTGGTGCAGCGCTCGGGCAGCTTAAAAACGGGAGGGCCCCGGGGGATGACGGAGTTACCACTGAACTCCTTAAAGCCGCAGGGCGACCTGTCCTGAAAGCCTTGGCAAGACTATTTAACGCCGTCATCCACCGAGGTACCACGCCGGAGGCGTGGTCCAGGAGTGTGGTGGTGCTGTTCTTTAAGAGAGGCGATAAGTCTCTGTTAAAGAATTACAGACCGATCTCACTTCTGAGCCACGTCTATAAGCTGTTTTCGAGGGTTGTTACGAATCGTCTCGCCAGAAGACTCGACGAATTCCAACCACCAGAGCAGGCTGGGTTTCGAAATGGCTACAGCACCGTGGACCACATCCATACTGTTCGGCAGATTATCCAAAAGACGGAAGAATATAATCAACCGCTGTGTATGGCATTTGTGGACTACGAGAAAGCCTTCGACTCCGTCGAGACCTGGGCTGTCCTGGACTCTCTGCAGAGATGTCATATCGACTGGCGATATATCGATATACTAAAATCTATGTACGACGCGGCGACGATGACCGTTCATGTCAATGACCAAAGAACAAGACCTATTTCCCTCCGGCGCGGGGTAAGACAGGGGGATGTAATATCACCGAAACTGTTTACCACTGCGCTAGAGGATGTTTTTAAGACCTTGGATTGGGGGGAACGGGGCATCAACGTCAACGGTGAATTCATCTCTCACCTTCGTTTCGCCGACGATATTGTCATCTTTGCGGAGACGCTGGATGAGTTAGGCCAAATGCTGGCCGGCCTAAACGAGTCCTCCCGACGTGTCGGTCTCTGTATGAACTTGGATAAGACGAAAGTTATGTTTAACAACCAAGTCATACCGATACCGGTATCGGTCGATGGTAGCCTTCTCGAAGTTGTTCAGGATTATATTTACCTAGGCCATACTATCCAACTAGGCCGCAACAACTTCGAGAAGGAGGCCGATAGGAGGATTCGGTTGGGCTGGGCGGCGTTTGGCAGACTCCGTCGAGTCTTCACTTCGAAGATTCCGCAATGCTTGAAGACAAAAGTTTTCGAGCAATGCGTCCTGCCTGTGTTAACATACGGAGCCGAGACGTGGACACTGACCAAGGGACTGGTCCACAAGTTTAAAGTCGCTCAACGTGCAATGGAACGGGCTATGCTTGGGGTCTCTCTCAAAGACAGGATTAGAAATGAGACTATCCGCGAGAGAACGAAAGTAACCGACATAGCCCACAGAATTAGCAAGTTGAAGTGGCAGTGGGCTGGTCATCTGTGTCGCAGGACCGATGGCCGTTGGAGTAGACGGGTCCTAGAGTGGAGACCGCGTCTTGGCAAACGCAGTGTGGGACGTCCTCCGGCCCGTTGGACCGACGATCTACGTAAGATTGCCGGTGTAGGCTGGATGAGGATTGCGGAAGACCGGGATGTGTGGCGCGAACTTGGGGAGGCCTATGTCCAGCAGTGGACTGCGATAGGCTGAAGTGAGATTTAAATACTAGCTGTGCTCGCGACTTCGAAAATTTCTAACAATCATTGTTTTGGGTGTTATTTGGGTTGATAATGGTCCCAATAATATTTTTTCTCATATATCTTAATTGGACAGATAGGGACTCGTTGTATTTTTATTATATACTGTATTGATATTTTAAAATGTTTACAGTTTTTTGTTTTTTTTTTTAATTTTAATGCGTGAAGTGGTATTAATGTAATGGAAAAATGGTAGAGTGCGGTCTAAATGAGGGGGGCGTATATGACCCTCGCAGCCCATTTCCCGTATAAAACACTACAACTACTTACCGTTTATTAAATTTTTCACGAACGACTTTATGCGGCTGAAAACAGGTGACCACGTTGCTCGTAAAGATCTGTATTGTTATGAGTTGGTCGTTATATTATTAACAAGCTGTCGCCCGTGATTTCGTTCACATGTGAAATTTCAATTACCATTTTAATATACCATTTTTTCATCATCATCATTACAGCCTATATTGTCCACTGCTGGACATAGGCCTCCACAAGTTTACGCCAAAAATAACGTGATCTCATGTGTTTTGCCCATAGTCACCACGCTTGGCAGGCGGGTTGGTGACCGCAGGGCTGGCTTTGTCGCACCACAGACACTGCTACCCGTTTTCGGCCTGTGTATTTCAAAGCCAGCAGTTGGATGGTTATCCCGCCACCGGTCGGCTTTTTAAGTTCCAAGTTTGTAGTGGAACTGTGTTATCCCTTAGTCGCTTCTTACGACACCCACGGGAAGAGAGGGGGTGGCTATATTCTTTAATACCCTACCCACACAGTACCATTTTTTACATATGGATTTTTTCACATAAATGTCCTTACGTCGTCAGGTGGGGCTGGATCTATTAAAAAATAAATAATTGCACAAAATAATTTTATATTGAATTATATAAATTTTATAACATTAATACCACGCTATTATGGAATTATAGGTATATTTTATAATTTTGTTCTCAATAACATAGTATAAAAAAACTTTACATCTCTATTACAATATAATAGAGCAGCATTTCTCAAAACTTCAAAGACGATGGTTCAGTAAATGATTTTACACTGCTGTCATAATACGTAATATGTCATACATTTATTTTTTTATAATAGTAACACAATAGTCCAGACTATATTATCATATCTTTTGCTTTGTTTTATAGAGATAATTGGTAAAAACGATCATAAATGATCATAGCTACTTGTTGTTAACCGACTTCCAAAAAAGGAGGAAGTTCTCAATTCGACTATTTTTTTTTTTTTTATGTATGTTACATCAGAACTTTTGACCGGGTGGACCGATTTCGACAAATTTTGTTTTAATCGAAAGGTGATGTGTGCCAATTGGTCCCATTTAAATTTATTTGAGATCTAACAACTACTTTTTGAGTTATATCTAATAATGCGTTTTGACGCTTGACGCTTTTTTCGTCGACCTACGTTGTATTATACCGCATAACTTTCTACTGGATGTACCGATTTTGATAATTCTTTTTTTGTTGGAAAGGGGATATCCCTAGTTTGGTACCATGATAAGGAAACCAGGATCTGATGATGGGGTCCCAGAGAAATCGAGGGAAACTATCGAAAATCCGCAATAAATTTTTACTGGGTGTACCGATTTTGATAATTTTTAATTTAATCGAAAGCTGATGTTTATCATGTGGTCACATATAAATTTTATCGAGATCTGATAACTACTTTTTGAGTAATCTTTGATAACGCGTAGTTGCTTGACTATTTTTTCGTCGATCTACGTTGTATTACTTGTCGATGTAATTGAAGTCGGTTTTTTTTCGTTTGCGAGCAAACACAATTATTTCTAACGATGCATACAAAGCACGAAAACTACAATTGACAATAATTAAAACGACAATAATGTATTTAAATTTTATTTTCGGTGTAAAAAAAAAGCTTAATACTGGTATAATTTGTACATTTGTTTGATACGGTAAGACAATTAGACAAAAATATTCTAGAAATTAGACAAAAATATATTGAGATTTTTAATTTCTAAAAAATTTAAAAAGCTTAGTACTGGTATCACTTGTACATATTTATGTTAAGCCATAATCTAAAAATTGTTACGTCAATATAATAAAAATAATAAAGGTCCAGCCTTTTCAAAATATCATCAATCAATTTTACACATCTCAGAATGATCACAATTATTAATTGAATTATTAAAAAATTCTTTCAAATGTTTAAATGAACATAACTCTTCGTTACACATTGGCAGTTTAATTATTCTTTCTTGGTGTAGGGTTAAAATTTTTTCTTCATCTTTGCACCTAAAAAAAAAATTATAAAAATTACTTATCAGTTACCATAAATTTTCTTGCCCTGTTTGATTACTAAGTTTATAAAGTCTAATATTAACTGTTGTGGTAGGACGCAGCAGAGGATATCTTATCTTAAGGAGGAAGTACCTCAACCTGTGCTGTGTGGCTACGGCACTAAAGAATTTAGCCACCCCCTCTCTTCCCATGGGTGTCGTAAGAGGCGACTAAGGGATAACAAGGTTCCACAACCACCTTGGAACTTAAGAAGCCGACCGATGGCGGGATAACCATCCAACTGCTGGCTTTAAAATACACAGGCCGAAGACGGGAAGCAGCGTCTTCGGTGCGACAAAGCCAGTACTGCGGTCACCAACCCGCCTGCCCAGCGTGGTGACTATGGGCAAAACACATGAGTTCACGTTATTTTTGGCGTCAACTTGTGGAGGCCTATGTCCAGCAGTGGACTGTATAGGCTGTAATGATGATGATGACCTCAACCTTACCAATACTACACACTCAAAGAATTCTGATTCAATGTAATGTTCAGTTCCTGTCGTGAGTGAGGTAGGCAAGGCTCCTGGGGTTGCACAGTTTTGATATAGTAGTGTAGGGAAAGCAATTATAATACTCCTGGTGTTCCAGTCATCCAAAAGACTGTAGCTGATAACTATATGGCGGATTATACTCTTATTTGCCACCATAGTGGTATAATAAAACTGTCAAATACTTTTTTCATAAGAGAACGGGACCAAGCAAGCAATGGATTTACAAATGGTTATAGTTATGTTCAAAGATTCAAAATTTTAATATTTATACTCACTTAAATAAAACAAAAGCTAAATTAGAAGCGAAGCAGTCGATATCCGACGCTCGCCACGGCCTCTGTTCATCCTTGGTAATACCCCTTAAGTGCGAATCAGGTTTGTAAAGGTTCAAATGCGTCAACAATTTCAGCAGTGTACCAGAATGAGCAAATAGGAATGTTGCTGTTGGACTATTTTTACTAAAAAAAAAATATTCATTACATAAAAACAATTTAGGATATTAAACAATATTTAAAAATGTAACTACCATCATTTCGATGGCTCAGAAGTATACTGAGTCAACTAACAACTTTTGATAATTTAATTTTTTAAGATATTATAAACTTTTACTTCATTTCCTATCTACCTATGTAAAAAAAAAAAAGTTATTAAAAGTAGAGTTGACTCAGTATACTTAGGAGCCATCGATTTGAAACATAGGTTATATAGTATGCTGAGTATATGGTTATCAATAAGAGGCGTATTGTGTAATATGACTAACTATAATAGAAACAAATAAATAAAATAAAAAAATAAAAATTAGAGCAAGTCGTAAAATTGATTCCTTAAAATAAACACAAAATACTTTTTTTTCATTAATAAACAAGACGGAACGGACGAAATATACTAATTAAGGCTGTTAGCATATAATAGAAATCTTACGTCATACTCTCAAACATATTTTTTAATATCATACAAGCTTGTTGGTATGTCAAGTCATGGCCATAACCATCTAGCCAATAATGTTTTAGATCATGATAGTACTCCAGAGTCTAAAAGAGAAACAACAGAATTATTTTAAACCTGTTTTTCTTACCATTATAACTCTTAGTTCATATTCATAATATTTCATTCATTTATTACAATCTTTAATTTTTTAATCGATTTATTGTTTTTATTCCTTTTGATGAAAATAATTAATTAATCAAACAACCTCAGTAAAAGCAACGACACTTACTTTGATACTGACATCATCAAATCCAAGACACCATGGCGAAGGAAAATATTTATGCCAAGATGTCTCGTAACCACAGATTTTATAAATTAAAACCACTGTATCTGCAAGAATTTTAAACATTTAAAGTCACTATTTAATTAACATATCAATGAAGTCAGGATTGTCCAAATTATGTAATATTAACAACAGTAATTTTATTATAAAAATATAATGATGGATGATATAATTATAAAAAAATATTTGTTCTTCGCATATATTGATAGCTACATTAGTTAGACACCATAGTCTGTTTTGGACAGCCCAGATATACAAAAGTGTGTGTCAGTAAAAGCCACACATGTGATAAGTTGTGTGATTCATTCAAATAAAAAGACAATGACTAATATTTTTCAATTGTGAACCCATTTAAAACATAATGTATAGTAGTGGAGAATGATATATAAATATGATAAAAACAATTGCATTAAAGTTGGTGCTTGTTTTTATATATTTTTGTTAAATTTTTTACAACTCTAGTCTTATATAACTGAGGTGAAGATGTAGCAAATAGCAAAGCAAGCCTCTAACTATGATCGACTACAAACCCAAACTCAATACTCTATCAAGACCAAATCTTTTAGAAACAGACTGAAGAGTCAAATTCATTTCATGACTATTGCCGTACAATACTTGCTCCTTATATGTATTTGGATTTTTCTTAACTTGCTTTTGCCACTTGTCACAGTGTTTGTAAAACTGAAAAGTTCATTTACGCATTTAATGAAGATTTAGTATGAAATTAATTAGACATAAAATAAATAGATGTCTCATAATAAAATTACACTTAAAAATATATTTAAAATTTATTTATATAACAATAATCAATTTTCTTTTTTATTTATCCAACACCTGATTAAATAATAAATACATACAATTTTGTCATTTATTGATAAAACATTGAAATAGTTTTTATAGCAGGTCCATATTTTCAGTCCTATTAATCTCAAATTGACTAAATTTTATAGACTGCTTTATTCCAATACATTTTTAAGCATTATATTTAAATCCTATATTTTTGGATAATGTAACAATGAAACAAATAAAAAATTATAGAAAATCATTTCAGTGATGAACAAAATTGACCAAACAATGGAAATACTCAAAAAAAAAAATTCTTAATAATTGTATTGAAGTCTAGATAATAGTAGCTAATAATAACATTAACACTCACTCTTAGTGTTGTATCAACTTTCAGCGCAGGCTCATATATGACATTTTGAGAATTATTCTTATCAAATAATCCAAGCGTAAAATGTCTTGCACTTTGTTGAGTTCTTTGTGTAGCCGTGTACTTAAACTGGAAAATTATATAAAAATTTAAAAATTTACTCAAATATTTCTTTGTTGTTTATGACCTTTGTGAAAAATATACCACCTGGTAATTCAAATAGGGATTAGTTTTAAATATGGTAGACTTTACCATATATTGATATGTATTATAGTTTTACACGATGGATATGTTCTCAAATTTTTTAATTATACAGAGACTTATGACACATTAAAATAAATTATGTTAAGAACAAATTAAATGGTTAATTATTAAAGTTTATATTGAGTAGTGTAGATAATAATGAAGAAATAATTATGTGTAGATATTTTTAGAAAGCTTCTTTCAATAACAATGTTTAAGAAATTAAATTTTAAAACATAAATAGCACACATAACTGTGGCTACCTACCACACGAACTATATTGTGAAATTTTATCATCGCATATATGACCATACATACCCGAACAACATCGACAACATGTATTTAGAAGCGTACATAACATAAGCCATAACATAACCCTTGAACGCGTACGACACGGAAGATGACATCACAAATGTTTTTGGCCATCAATGAACAGCGACATATCAATATGGACAAGAAGCTGCATCAGTTGTCAAAAAAATAAGGTTCAACGACATACATACAATGGACCGAAGAGTCCACTTTAGGGAATATTGATGTGTCATAATAAAAGTTTTGATCAGAAGGTTGCGTGTTCATATTACGTCGGGGTCACTAGTTTGGGGGGCAGTAGCCTACAAGACACAACACCAATCTGGTTGGAGGACTTTGACCTCCCTTTGCATTATTCGGATATGTATGGTCGTATATGCGATGATGAAATTTCACAATATAGTTTTATGTGGTAGGTAGCCACATACCTAATGTTGCTTAGTAATGTTATTATCAGTAATTTTAAATATACTAATTACATATTATTATTACATATAATACAAAATTTAGAACTAAATTACTATTACTATTATAAATTAATATTAGTGCTACATAACTTTTGAATTGAGGAATCAAATAACTTTAACATTTTCTTCTTAAATATATCTCTGGGTTATCTGCAAAGATGTCTAACGACCCGTTTTTACCTTAAATTTTCTGTAGAGACTACTTAGTCTAGGTATGAGGGAATAATATCCGAGGTTTGTTCTCTGGGTTTTATAAGCAGATAGTAAACTTTGCTCAGAAGTTCTGAACTATCCACAGTTCCACTCATTAGTTTGTGTAAAAAAACAATATTAAGTAGCTTGCGCCGGTTTGAGAGTAAATTTAACCGAAACTTATTTAGCCGCGAGTAGTAGGGCATTATTATTTCTTGTCCTATGGAGTAAAATTCGGTAACCAGTCTCTGTATACTTTCTAATCTATCTTTATGGGTCTGGTAGTTTAGGTTCTAAATGGCCATTCCATATTCTAGCTTACTCCTTACTAATATAGTGAATTTTTTTTTTTTGGTTTTAAATTTTTTAAATTCTTTAGAATTTCCCCAACTTTTGCGTGCCGACCTGCATATGTTATCAATGTGTACGTTATAACGTAACGTAGCATCAATAGTGATACCTAAATCGCGAATCCAATTTCTGTAATTGGCGCGTACCAATAAAATATTTTCCCTCAATAAAAAGTCTTTTAAATGTGAAGGTAATATACGAACATTTGGAAGGGTTAAGTTCCATTCCATTTAACTTACACCACTCGAAAACTCTATTGATATCTTCTTGTGAAGATTTAATTTCATGCTTATTGATGATTTCTTTAGCAAGCTTTAAATCGTCAGCATAGATTAAACATTTGGAATTCTTGATGCAATTGGTAATGTCGTTAATGAAAATATTAAATAGAAATAGCCCTAAAATTGATCCTTGAGGAACACCAGACGCTGCATGATAAAACACGGAATTATGACCTTTAGTGACGACGTATGAGCGTCTGTTAGCGTAATATGAAAAGACCCAAGACAAAAGAGGCCAAAAGTCGAGAGTTTTGCCATCAGCAGTTTGTGGTTTACCCTATCAAATGCTTTCGAGACATCTGTGTAAACTGCATCAACTTTTCTACCCGTATCTACAGATGCTGTAACGAATTTCATGAAATTAGCTACATTTGTGTTAGTAAATCTACAGTCAATAAATCCGTGTTGAGATTCTGAGAGTGCATGGTAAACGTGACGTGACAAAATTGGGTGCAGCAAAGATTGAAGACTTTCGACAGTGTCGAGAGTATTGATATAAGCTAGGCTTGAAGTTGATTATAGATTTACAATCCCCATTCTTATAAACAGGAACTATTCTCGCTAACTTCCATACCTCGGTATAAACACCAATGCACAAAGATTTGTTATATATTAAATGAAGTGGTACTGATAATGGAAAAGCACATTCCTTAATGAAAAAAAAAGAGGCAAGTTGTTTGGACCTGATCCTTTCAAGTCCTTTCAGCTTTGTGATTACATCCTCAATGGTTATATTAATATTGCAAAGACTATGTGAGATAACATCCAAGACTTGGAAGTAATTTTGTGAATATTCACTCAAGTCATACACCAATGCAAAGAAATCCACAAAGAGATTGCACAAGCTAGGATCATCAGTAACAATTTTATTATATGTGAAATATGTTTATATTTATATATCTTAATATATATAAATCTCGTGTCACAATGTTTGTCCTCAATGGACTCCTAAACTACTTAACCGATTTTAGTCAAATTTGCACACCGTGTGCAGTTTGATCCAACTTAAAAGATAGGCTATATTTTATTTTGATATATTATGTTATTATTATATTTCAGAAAAAAATAAGGTGATACGAAGTTCGCCAGGTCAGCTAGTTATATAATAAAATCAAAATATTATGATACCTTAAAGTGTTTATTGTTATATTTGTGTTTTATTGCATTAGGGAATCTCTTCTGCATCCTTTCAGCGAGCTGTATCATTTCATCTTGACCTTCAAAAGTTAGGAATTTTTGTTCCTCAACTGAAATATCACTTTTCCATTTCTCAAACAACTTTAAGTCTTCTTCTTTTAATGGGCCTGAGGGTTACGGCAAAGATTTATTAAAGAAAAAAATATACAGATAGAGTAAAAATATACCTATACATTAATAGAATACAACATACCTTTTCCTTGTTTGTTTTTTAATAAAACTTCGTATTTTAAATCGTTTAATGTTGTATTCATACCAACTATGTCTTTAACACTGGGTAATCTCGTTCCATGTCTTACAACCATCCAAATTTTTACATCTTTACAACCTATATAAATAAATAATAGTTTTATTACTTACTTAAGAATATTCGAACATATTTAGAGAATAATACAATCACTTTAAAATAATACTCACTGGGAAATTTAATTTTTGTGTCATTTTTATTATATTTATAACGATAAGGTGTTCGAGTACCTAAATAATTTCGAATATCTTTAGATTTAAGAGTAGTTGCGTAAAATATGTGATTTACAATTATAACAGTAGTAACAATCAGTATAAAATATCTCGTCATTGTAAAATGTAACTATTCATTTTCCGAAAATCCTAAAACTCAATTCTTAAAGGACGAAAGCGGTAAATAATAAAACTTACAAATTTGCATAATATTGTCAAACAATATCCTGTCAAAGTTACAGTTTTGGCAGGATAGCAAATTGAAGCTTTGGTTACGTTCCACTTCCACTTAAGGCTCGCAATCCATTAACAACGACCGCTGTGATTGTCGTTCCACTAAGGTAAAAACGCCGTAGGTGTGTTGTAGGCGAATTTTATAGGTGGAACGCATTTTTGAGGTGCTGTATGCTCGTAATAACGTGTCGGCATGATAAAAATATGCAGCTGTGGGGGTTGTGAGTAAATGTTTCGAATGGATTGGAGTAAAAATTAATTCAACATGGATTCCCATGAATTTATTGTTGCGTTTTTGACGAAACGAATGATAAATAATGACCCGGAAAGTTCATCAAGTTCTGATGACATTCACAATTTGACATTGACAGTTGTGTTATTTTGAATTCTCGCACGTTTTGATGAAAGCCTACTCCGACCCATCTATATTTTGTGGAAGAAGTGAGCGCGATGTGGTCGTCAACAGTGACGTCATCTATGACCTCAAGCGATCGCTCGCGACGGCTACAGGTCTTAGGTGAAACGATATAAATGGCATTGCAGGCGTTGCGGACGCTTAATGGAACGCAGCCCTTGTGTTCGGCGATGAAGAGCAATCGCCAGTTTACTCTCCAAGTCAAGACTTGCGTAAAGAAGTTTTATTTCAAAAAACGATTACTTAAAAATCGATTACAAAGTGTCGATAACCGATTATTAAAATCGATTATAAAAAATAATTTTCGATTATTTTTTCATATTCCTATCCATTATAGGTTCATTATAGTCGTCACAAAATAATAGCCCCGTTTCGACATTTGTCATCGGGACGTAAATAGTGAAGTTACCATACGACTCGGTATTCGATACTCACGATCAATCGATTTAAGTTTGTTAAATATTAAAATTTTGATCAGAAATTTAACTTAAACTTTAATATTGTAGGTAATTTTAAATAATGCAGTAGTACAAAATGTCAATTTGTCTTTATTTTAGGTTGACAGAATAAACTAGTAGTTTACTCTGTCTACGTTATTTTATATTTTTATCGCGGTTTAATAGCCAAATCAAAATTTTATTTACGGTTTTGAGTGCCAAACTCTTTTTTTCAGTAAAGATCATAATACTAAATATTTAATTAAGATTAAAATGTGGCTGGTGAAATTCAGTAATTAATTAGTACAGCACTAGTATTTAAAAAAAGACTTAGAACGTAACTGTTTTTGAGACTTGTAGTAAAAAGTAAGCGCGAAAAGAATACTCCCAATATATTCTACCATATTATTTAATGCACCAAAAAGAACTTGAAAAAAACACTTTATGATATTAATAATTCTTTTATTATTTCTTACAGTTTGAATTTCGTTCGTACCAAGAAGCTTATTGTATACTTAATGTATAAGCTTCTTGGTTCGTACCAAGTTACGTTCTAGGGCATTTGTCAAATGTCAAAGTACATGTGTCATGAGCAAAGAGGTTAAGTTACGATACCAGTCTCTTATGTTTTGAATATATTATAGTTTATTCGTGTAATTATAAACATATATTTTAGATTATTGAAGATATAGTGCTCTTAGTTAAATTAAATCAAATTTGTTTGTATTAACTTCTTTAAAAATGGCAACGGCATATGGTATACATTTGGGAAATAGTTCGGGTTGTTTAGCGGCATTTACTAACGGCACTGCAGCAGTTTTAGCGAACGATGCAGGAGACAGAGTCACCCCCGCAGTAGTTGCATTGAATGGCACCGAGTGGGAAATAGGCTTACCGGCGAAGTCAGGTCAACCAAACTCTAAAGCTATAATAAAATACAACAAGCGGCTTATGAACTGTGATTTTAACGAAGAGGATTTATCTTACGTGGAGACTGCTTCTTCGTGCCGCGTTCAGAATGATGAAGAATTAGTGTACGAGTTTCAAACAAGTGAAACCAAATTATATTCGAATCCAGATAATATAGCTACGAAAATATATGCTAAACTTTATACTATTGCCAGTCACGCTGTTCAAAATGAAGGAGACCTAAAGCTGGTTTTAGCTGCACCGCTCTATTGGTCAAATGCTAGTAGAGAGAGATTAGTCAAATGTGCGGAATTAGCTGGGTTTGATGTGTTGCAAGTCATAAGTGAGCCTGCTGCGGCACTACTAGCTTACAATATTGACGATCTAGTAGAAGATATCAATGTCTTAGTGTACAGACTTGGTGGCTCAACATGTGATGCGTCAATCGTAAAAGTATCAAATGGTTTTTTGTCAGTGGAAAAAAATATATTTAGAGCTGATTTAGGTGGACAATGTCTCACAAAAGATTTAGCTGATTATGTAGCCCAGGAGTTCAGACAGAAATGGAAGCTGGATCCCCATGAAAGTCGGAGGGCTATGTCAAAGCTATTACACCACGCAGACAACTGCAAACATGTACTATCAACACTTAGCTCGGCACATGTCTTTATTGAATCACTTCTAGATGGTGTAGACTGGAGTCAAAACGTGACTCGTGCAAGGTTCGAAAATATTATTTCTTCAAAAATCTCATCCTATATAGAACCAGCTAAAAAAGTAATTGATAGTTTTGATGGTAAAATAAGCAAGATAGTACTCTGTGGTGGCAGCATGAAAATACCTAAGCTGCAGTCGGCAGTTGCAAGTTTATTACCTGAGGCAGAAGTACTGTCAGGTATTAATCCTGATGAAGTAATAGCTGTAGGATGCGCAAAACAAGCAGGACTGATTTTAGATTTGCCTGAGTTGTCTCTGTCAAACACTAGTACAGAAGTTGAATTCCTAGGAACAGATATATACATGAAATATTTAGACAAAACAGTTAAATTATTTCAAGAAGGAACTCCACCATTTGCACAAAATATTTGTAATATTGAAGCAGAGAAAGACATTAAAGATATCAGTTTTACATTACATGACGATCCAGAAAATGAACAGTTTGCAAAGGAGACGTTTAATGTTGAAAGCTTAAATAAACCATTCAAATTAAAAGCGACATTACAACAAAGTAACATTTTATTACAGGTTGAATAATTTTTTGAAATAATAAATGTATCTTTTTGAATACTGAATTATTTTTTATTTCTTTGCATTTTAGTTTTAAAAAATAGTATGTAGTTAAAAAAAAATGTGCTAATATAAGACTTAAATAAAGATTATTTAAAAGTTGCTTTAAAACTAAATATTTACATGATTTTGCTTTTGATAATATTAATTTTAATCTTTAAGAGTATTCAAGAAAGTTGATTCAAATAATAGTAGTTTTATTGCATTAATAAGAAAATATGCAAATGACTGGTGAGGCAATTCGCCACCCAAAATCATTTGTAACAGTTTCTGTGCCTGTATCATTCTTACAATCCTAGCAAAGCAAAATAGTTCTTATATTTTTATATTGTTAAAATATTTGGCCTGATGATCCAAAACCAACATATTTCATTTGTGTGTATCACAAAACTTAGATCTTATAGAAAAGTATTAGGTACTTAAGAAGAATACAAAATTAAATATTATTTTTATCTTCTTTTTCATACTGTTTATTAACTTGCAAAAGTGCATAAAACCATTGCAAAAATTTATAAATACGTTCGTGTGTGTTGGTAAGTACTTTAAATGAAAAAATAAAAATATAGCCATATGTAGATAAAAAAGGTCATTATAGACTTGCGGTAGTCATAGATTAATAAGGTACCTACAATCACATTAAAATAGTTACTAATATAACAGTTTTTTCTTTATTTTTTATAACTTTTGCTAATATACCGTAAAAATGCATATTGGTATAATAATTATAATCCATAGCGTTTATTTAAAAAATAAAAATAATTTACATAATCTGTGATTCTGTATATTTGTTAATATCTTAATTAGGTACCTACGTCGTTTCCTAAATAATTAACTGTAATATTGACAAATAAATACTCGCATTGTAATGATAATTTTTTTTTTATAAATATAGTTCGTTATTTTTAGCCAAATATCTACTAAGTATACCTATAATAAATGGCCGAGGTGAATTCTTCTAACGATCGTTTACAAAAAATATTATCAGGTTTATCGAGATGTAAAATAGTAAGAAAATAATGATTTTAATATATTACATTTAAAAAATAAAAATATGTGTTTTACTGATAATTTCATTATACGCAGGATTTTTTAAACGTAACGGAAGAATGTAAGAAACTCCGAGAAGTTAATATAAAATTAGAATTAGAATTAAAGGAAACGCGCGAACTCGAAAAATCACATCGATATCACTTGCAAGCATCTCGCGAAATGATGGAAAATCTACAGGAAACTGTAACACAGCTGGTTTATCTAAAACGTGACGTAAAAAAAATAAAAGATGAGATGGTTTCGAAGGAAATGACCTTAGCGTCTATGCAAAAGGTAGTTATGCATTGTAGAACTCCATTGGTCTTCAGAGATGTACTAGATATTGAAAGAAGAATTATGTATGTTTATGTTATGTTTTAAATGTTGTGTTATTTTTTCTTTCAAGGACAAAGAAAACTTACAACAAAAGTACGATGACACTATTAAAGAATTAAGAGGCGGTCATGAGAAACACATCGAGGAATTAATATCAATCAACGACAAGAAACGTAGCGTATTATTTTATTTTATTTCACTTATTTTTAAAAATGGCAGCCAAATGCTAGAGCCTAGGTAACCTCACAAATTTTTTGTATAAATTAAATATTTTTACTCTCAATTAATTATTTTCTAATAACGAATTAGGTATATCGGGAAATACTTGGTTATGAAAGTTCAAACTTATTTCATGTAAATTTTCATGATTCTAAGTCAGTTAATTTCATCATACACTATAGGTAGTTAGTAAACTACTCGCGATCCAGAGAAAAATAGTCTAAAAGACGGACGAGATCGTTATCTTTTCCTTTAAACTAAAAACTGAGGTAGCAGAAATGAAATTGTGCGGCAACATCCTCGTATTTATTTCTTTACTTCAATCTAATTAATTCCATTGACTTTTAAGAATAATTATAACATTAAATACGTATAAAATAATATACCAATTATATATAATATAATTTCCTATTTGATACATAATAATAATAAAAAATATCCTTCAATCTATTTAAATTATAAAATAAGAAAAGTCTTGCTTATCAGTTCAAAAGGTTCAATACGAGTCAGACACTCAAATCGCACAATTCACTTGTGTCATAGAAGAATTGCGTGATAAATTGAAAGAAGTTGAACAAGAACATAAAGACAAGGTACATGACACAAATATCCTTCTTTATGTATTCCGTATATTATATTAGGCTATCAATTTTTTCTCTGTTGGGTTGTTTGTAATAGATCACTAAGTATTAGTGACAAGACGGCCTCCGCACTATTTGAAGTAAAACTTTTTTGAAGTTAGTGAAGATAGAAAGAGAGTGAGAGAGTTACGTTTCGTAAGTTTTACTTTAGTCGTGTGGTCTAAACAACATTCGTTTTGTTTTTTAAGTAAAATTTCTTTACGTAGCTTGACTTGGGGAGTAGGCTGGTGAATCCGTTATGAGAGCGTTACAAAAAGTATGATCGGGCGAGGTAAACGGAAGTTCAGGGCGAGATATAAGTTACTGAAGATAGAAAGAGAGTTACGTTTCGTAAGTTTTACTTCAGTCGTGTGGTCTAAAGCACTTGTTTTTTTTTTTTTTTTGAAGTAAAACTTCTTTACGTAGCTTGACTTGGGGAGTAGGCTGGTGAATCCGTGATGAGAGCATTACAAAAAGTATGATCGGGCGAGGTGAACGGAAGTTCAGGGCGAGATATAAGTTGGCAAAGATAGATGAGAGAGTTACGTTTCGTAAGTATTACTTCAGAAGTGTGGTCTAAATCAAACTCTTTTTTTTTAAGTAAAGTTCTAGCACGCTTGACTCGGGGAGTAAGCTGGTAAATCCGTGGCGAGAGCGTTACGAATATAGTGATAGGGTGATGTAAGCGGAAGTTGATAGGGAGATATAAGTTAGCGAGGATAGAAAGGGAGAGATAGAATTACGTTTCGTAAGTTTTACTTCAGTCGTGTGATCTAAAGGATACTTAAAATATTGCTATTTTCGTTAGTGTTATTCTGAATATGGAATAAAATAAGTACTAAAAATAATAAATAAATAATATTTAAAGTATGGAAATAGATATTTTAATATTCATTAGTGCTGTTACGCGGTGAACGTTGAATGTTCTGTTTACCTAGTTCTTACTACATGTGTAGGTGCACTTTTAATGTAGGTCTCATTGCTTAAAAAATGTTTTAAAATTTAAATTTCGATCTATGTAAATATATTTTAGTAATTCATATTTTTTTCGCTTTTTGCTGTGTTGTGTAATGTTGTTTAATTGATTAATAACTTAACAAATGTAGTATGTAGTTAATAAATGTATTTAAATGTTAAAATTGTTTAAATACTTAATAAATGTAGGTCATTTTAATGAACTACATATATTTATATATTGAAAATAGTTATGTTATTGAAACATAAATTTTAAAAACCAAAACAAAACTTAATCCCTATGGAAAAAAATCTCATAAAACATGGGCAAATTCAGACCAAATTCTCATACAGGGTTATGAGATTCTATGAGATCTGATAGATTCTTATAACTCGGTATGAAAATTTGGTCTGCATTTGTCCATGTTTTATGATTTTTTTTTTTTTTTTTCATAGGGATGTTCTGCAAAATATGGAAGTACAATTTGTTGAGCTGTTAAAGTAAACACTAAATAATCTGACAAAGTTACATATACGTTTGATGATCTTTGACTTCCATTTCAGGCAGCTAAATAAAATTTTCATATTAATTATTCGCTTATAGCAAATAACTACTAATGTAGGCTGGATGAGGATTGCGGAAGACCGGGATGTGTGGCGCGAACTTGGGGAGGCCTATGTCCAGCAGTGGACTGCGATAGGCTGAAGTGAAGTGAAATAACTACTGACTTTGTCAATATCTCCTACACCCAATATGGTGGAAATATTTGTTTGGAAAAAGTATTAAAAAATCTTAAACATTCTTGATAATTCTGCAAAAAATCTTAAAAAATCTTCATAAGTCTTAATAAGACTTTTAAAATAATAAGACATTACAACTCTGTAAAACTAAAAATATCAAATACCCTCCAAAATTTCAGACTTTATTTCGGAGTCCGAACTTATTCTTTTCAAAGTCTTACTAAGACGTGAAGATTTTTTAAGATTTTTTCAAACAAGTATTTCGACCAGGGCAGACTTTTTTTGCTGGAAGTATGTACTTAAATGGTTTTTTTTTACTTAGTAATTATATAGGTATTTTAAATAAAATAACTAATTCCATCTTCAAAGATGAATATAGTAGTACTGGAATATGAAGAAAAGATTCAACGCAGTACCGCTGAAGTGGCTCAGCTACAGGAACAGCTCTCGATGCAGACTGCTCGGGTGGACGCTAATATTGATGCTTACCGTAGAGTGAGTCTTAGTTTAGAGTGATTTCTAGTATTTTTAAATATGTATTTATTCAGGAAGGGCCCAGCAGGAAATATCTAGCTCAAATTGGGTACCCAATTGCGGAACCCTATGGAAAATATCTCATAAAACATGGACAAATGTAGACCAAATTCTCATAGCGAGTTATGAGAGTCTACGAGATCTCTTATGCTCTCATAAATCGGTATGAGTATTTGGTCTGCATTTGTGCATGTTTTATGAGATATTTTCCATAGGGAAGGACCTCAACCTCACAGAAGATTATGGCTTAAGAATACCGCTTTCTAGCAGTGTTGTCCTGTGGTGAGTAAAGTAGCCAGAGCCCCTGGAGTGGCTAAGGGATAGGATCGGAAACGCATTGGCCACCTGGTGTCGTTGCCGTCCACAGATTCACATATTCAGATACCTTCAAATTTCGTCTGTTTGCCACCTTTGTACTAAAAAAAAAATCTTTGAATACACGATTTTTTTACAAATAACTTTTGTAATAGATGCACGTCGCCGTATTTAAAAATATGACATAGATAGCTAGACAGTTGAAATTTTGACAAATTATGTATTTCTGTTGCCGCTATAACAACAAATACTAAAAACAAAATAAAATAAATATTTAAGGGGGATTCCCATACAAAATACGCCATTTTTGCCTATTTTTTCTCGATATCAATAAATGGTAGGCACTTGAAATATTCACAAAATACTTAATTGTATATTTACTTTGATAATAAATAATAAAATTGAAATAAAATAATATATTTAGACAAAAATTGTGTCTAAATATTTTACCTAGTCAATGGTACGGAACCCTTCGTGCGAGCATATCACAAATGTTGTACGCGTATATTTTTTATGTCTTTCAATCGTTAAACCAAACACTTTGTTATTTAAATGTTATTGAAAGTGCAAAATATTAGGAAAACCAATATAGTAGATTTGCACACACTTGAAATGCATGGATCATCGAGCGAATACTCCGTGAATATGTTAGTTGTTTACGAAAATTTAAATTAGAATTGACTGTCTAAAGATTAACCATTGAATGACATAATATAAATTAACTTGATACTTATTTAATACAGTTGTTTGTTAATAAAGATTTTTCGAATATATTGGACGTATTCAACTATTGGCCCTACCTATGTCAGACTTTAAATGAAAAGTTACTTACAAATCATGAACGATTTTTCTTTAGATACTTTATGTAAAAAAAAAATATATGTAAAAATTACCTAAGATGAACTGTTTCCAATATTAATATTTTTTTTCAAGAAACTTGAAGATCTAGAAGAGAAACTAAAGCAAAGTCAGTTTAAAGAATATTTGGCACAGAACAACTACTCTCAAAGTCAATACGAGAACAGAGTCGAACGTCCATACTCTTCAAACACTTCGTATTCTGATGCGTTCTCGGCCGACTACAACTCTGTATCAGAAAGTCCTAAGCCAACTCAAAGTCGAATCCAAACGATGTATCCAAAATCATCAAAAACACCTGTACTACAAGTCATGTACCGCGACTCAAAAACTACGAAATTGCCGAACAACGACCAAAAAGGGCACTTTAATATCACGAAAAAGAGAAAATTGTACAGTGACAAAGACTTTCTAAATCAGTAACCAACAACTTAGCATGTTTTTCTCTCATGTGTAGCCCGTCCAAGGCTTTGTTTAATTGAGCGATTAATGTTGCCTTTAAAATAAACTGCACGTTCTAAGTTATCTTGGCAATGTTTTCATTTCCTCCGCTTTCACCTCTCATCTCTTACGTCTTTATTTCTTTATTGCATATTTTAGCTCCAAAATTCAAATATTATAAACATTTCTTAATATTATTAATGAATATTTTACTGTAAAATTACTATAATAATTATTAGAAATAACTTTGCACAAACTATCAATATTTTTTGAAATTTTGACACGAAATTAATATCAATTTAAAAGACTGATTTTTGATTATTTACATAATTATTATATTAAGAAATATGAAAAACATTTTGAATCGCACGAGAACTGCACGAAAGAAAGAATTTTCTCAATAAAAACTGATACAGAAGCAAGATGTATAAAAAAGAAATTGCATTATTTATTAATCATCTTGCGACTATAATGCATAAACTTAGTAAAATTATATAAATATAAAATATATAGAAACTCTTTATTGTCTAGGTACACAATTTCAAAAGCAAGAAGGAACGTTTTACATATAAATGAGTTACTCGTCATTAGCCAGACTGCAGACGATCTGATGTGAATAATAATGACTTTCTTACGTAAAAAAAGAATATTTTTATTTATGCTATATCAATGAAATGTTTGATTACCCGTGGATATAATAAAGTATCATGATTGAAGAAAGTAAAGTCATAACAATTATACATATCTCAAAAGATCAACTTCCTCGTTTTCATTTCGTAGATATAATACACAATGTATTACATATTCGGCGTCTAATTCCGATATATGAGATAAAATATTATGTATGTACAAATTCGTGGTTAAGAAATTATGTTTATTTGTAATTGTGTACATGATTATTCATTAGTTACATCATGAGTTACGAATGTAACGTAGGTAGCTTCTTCGTCAGAACATGAAACGCTTAAATTATTCTCGGTACACATATATTGTCTTTGCTAACACAATCGTTTGTTATGGAAAGGTATAGGTTAAGTTAGCTTTGATATAATGTGTTTGCTTATCTATATTTTTTGTCGACTTCAATATTTTGTTCTTTTTTTTTTTATGTCACTAGGTCGGCAAACAAGCGTACGGCTCACCTGATGGTAAGCGATTACCGTAGCTTATAGACACCTGCAACACCAGAAGCATCGCAAGCGCGTTGCCGACCAATCCCCAATCCCCCCAGGAGCTCTGGTCACCTTACTCACCAACAGGAACACAATACTGCTTGAAAACAGTATTATTTTGCTGTGATCTTCTGTAAGGTCGAGGTACTACCCCAGTCGGGCTGCTCCATATTTTGAGCAGGAAATTCCTGCTGTGAGCAGGAAATTCCTGTTCCTCCTATTCCTGGTTCTACATAATTTCAAATTTGATTATGGTTTATTAGTCAATTAAAGGTAAATTAATTTCAAATTCATTTCGTTTATACAATCTGGTTTAAAAATAGTAAAGCACATTCTGAAGTACTGACTTTACGTACCTTTTGAAGTACGTGTTACGGGATAACAGCTTAAAATAACTTACCTACCTTCAAAATTATTTCCGGTGTGTAACTTACGTGAAAAATTATATTTTCACATACAATATTCATAATCGAACTAATTTACATAGTCGATGTTATTAAAGAATAAAACGCATCGTTATCGAAATTACAAATGACAGGTAAATTTATGTTACGAAAGAAGTAATTAACTGAAGCTGCCATCAGACCCTCCTACATCAGAATACCTATTGCGTGGCTCAGACAACACATTAGCCTGAGTCGATTAGATTAGTATTATCTCATCGATGACAAGCAGAACGAGTAAACGATGTGAAATAATAGGGAGAGAATCTAATGAGGTAAAAGTGTAATTTCTATGACAATATTATAATTTTGTCTGCTCTCGCCGTGAGTTACCTGGAAAGTTAACCACACTAGATAAATATGAACGTTTATTTACCGGTTCATAACTGCAAAACCATGAAACCATTAGTTAGGTGACAGTTTACCAATCGTAATAAAATTAATCGATATACCTACACCACTTGCTTTCTAACTTTCTTCAGTACTTATTTCAATAGTTACGTGTTTGAACTTCCAGTTTTTATGGCTACCGCGCTATTTTGCTTGTCAGTGAGATTTCACCAAGGAAGTTATAGGGACTTCACACATACATACATAGCATAAAACCTATCTTAAAATTAAACCTTCTAACTCAAAAAAAAAAAAACTGAGGTAAGCGCTCAACATAACAAATTGTCTAGCTTTTTGTGTTACTGCATATAACATAATTTTGCGTAAATCTTATACTATCTACTAATAGTTCCCGCCAACAACAAACATTTTTCTTTCGTCGAATACCGTTAACATATGTAATGAAATAATGTTTATAGAGAAAAGCAAAAGCTATAAGCGTCAACCAACAATTGTGTTTGCAGGTAAACGAAGAAAAACCGACTATGTATATGTCTTATACCGTATACGGTATAATATTTCGACAAGTAATACAACGTAGGTAGACGAAAAAATAGTCAAGTACATACGCATTATCAAAGATTACTCCAAAAGTTGTAATCAGATCTCGATGAAATTTAAATGTGACCACATGATAAACATCGGCTTTCGATTAAATTAAAAATCATCAAAATCGGTACACCCAGTAAAAAGTTATGCGGATTTTCGAGAGTCTCCCTCGATTTCTCTGGGATCCCATCATCAGGTTCGCGTTTCCTTATCATGGTACCAAACTAGGAATATCTCCTTTCCAACAAAAAATAATTATTAAAATCGGTTCATAAACGACGAAGTTATCTCCGAAGATACAATATATATACGGTCGAATTGAGTAACCTCCTCCTTTTTTTGAAGTCGGTTAATAACTAGCATAAAAATTCAACGTTGGTGAAATTAATTGTAAGTATAAGTATCAAACTTGGGTAAGTTCTGTAAAGTAATTTTTAGGTGTGTTTTAAGCTAATTTTCATTACAAAGTACATTGGAGTTATTACTCATTTGTTCGTAGGCAGAAATGTTTGGTAGATGATGGGGTTATGGTAATGAAGTCTAATTTTTTATTTTTTTTTGAAATAAAACTTTTTTACGCACGCTTGACTTGGGGGGTAAGCCGGTGAACGCGTGACGAGTTACGAAAAGTGTGGTTAGGCGAGGCGAACGGAAGTTTAGAGGGAACTATAAGTTAGTGAAGATAGAAAGAGAGGGAGTTACGTTTCGTAAGTTTAACTTCAGTCGTGTGGTCTAAAGCACACTTGTTTTTTTAAGTCAGTTTATTTTTTAATATTATTTTAACCTTATTTTAATGATTAGGGAATTAAGAAAAACTGCACTCGAAATCACCGGTTGTATTAACTGAAATTTTAACCTGTGACCATCGGTTTGACAAAATGTTTTGTTCACTGAGTCATCGCGGCCAAGTAAGTAAGTATAACTAATTAGCCATTTTAGGCATTTAGTTTTGTAAAATTCAGCAAATTGCGAATAAGATTTTTATGCAAAAGGTTTCCGCGTCCGTTATAAAATATTTACAACAGTACATTTCTAAAATTAAACAACAAAAGAAAACGTGTGTGTCAGCTCCGATGCACGACTAGAGTTTACTCCTTCGGATCAACTGTACCCATAAATAGGCACGAAACAAGGCTTACTAGTCTAAGAAAAAGATTAATACCATATCAAATGCTAAATAAACGAATCTTTATCAAAATAATTAAAAAAAAACCGTAACGTGGTCATTCGTTCAGTAGATTTTACTCCTCATATTTTTTTCATACCGGGGTCCTTATAAGAAATTGGAGTAAACTCTAAAAAAATGCTTTTTTGCAATCACAATTATTATCTTTTTAAATTTTAGGGTTTACCTTCTACGTTTCTGAAGACATCAATAATTATGTTATACAGATTCCCACCCCGAGTATGGGTGTAATATACAAATTTTTTTATATATGTATTACTTATAAGTAAGTTTATAAAAAAAAATGTAGTTATACAAGTCGGCTGTTACCTATAACACAAGCATTAACTTGCTTACCTTAGGAGCAGATGACCGTGTGTGTATTGTGTAGATATTTATTATTATATTATACAGACGGACAAAGAAATGATTGGTTTAGTAATTTGGCACCTCTTGTAAGTACTGTCTTTAGAACCCTAAAAACTATGAATAATAAGTATAAAAATTAAAGATAAGCTTCACACTCACGGACACCCAGTAGGATTTTCTCCTGTGTCGACACTCCGGAAACACAATACACAATCACAAATACCCAGGCCACGACAAACTTCTGTATAGTTTTATCATGTGCGGGAATCGAACCCGCGATCACTAACCAACGCGTGGTCGAATGATAATAATAACAAAATAACTATGTAAGCGAAGTAAAAAATATCAATGATAAAAGATGCTTTACTATATATGTACATAGGATACTGTATTAAATATTAGGTATGAAGTAAAACTGCGGTTTCAATCAACAATCACATTTTAATTATTTTCTTTGGCGGGTGCATTTATAAATCAATACATTTTCGTATTTACTATATATGATTATATAACTATAATTTTTATCAAATTATATACAAACTTAAAAAGTACATTATATTGAAAATAAAACAAGTTTTTATATATAATTGTTTTGTTCATTCGAGATGAGCAAATTATTATTATACAAAACAAATTTCTCGTTCGTTTATATAGACTATACCTAGTTTAGTTACCTACTTATATATGAAAATATAAGTATTATGTATATTTATTCATACGCTTTCATGAACCTAATTCCATTTAAACTCTTTAAAAAATCTCTGAGCGTCGATAACTCGACCATGACTGTTTATTCAGATTTAAGGTTAACGAATTGTATAAATAATTGCTTATATCTTAATCTAGGGCATGCTTATTAAACAATTATTACGTAATCAGCAGAATCTATATTAACAATAATTATGTCCATTTTAAAGTTTAGCCAAAAAATTGAATTGATAATAACTTATCTACAGAGCTACTACTGAAAAGGACAATCGAAAACAGTCAGTATAGTTTTATAAAGGATAGTATGGAATGCGTTTTATTCATTCGATTAATAAATACCAATTACGAATTAGACACAAATAAATATTTTTATAGAACTTCATATTTAAATATGATAATACTGACAATTAAAACGTTACCTTAATTTTTTATCTTTGATTTTATTGGTTGCGAATTATTCGATCCAGAGAATTCCAACTACACGAGTAATCGATTTGCAGATGTCCGTATCTGGAGAGATGGAAGTTATCAGGAACTGTCTTCGGCATCGGCCGGGCCCAGTCCTCGTATTCAGGAGACAGAGTTTCGTACGCGTATTGCTCGTACGCTTCAGTCAACCTTTGGAAAATTCATAAGCTTTATATTTACAAATCATCAGTGCTTTTTTTTATTCGGTAATACACATTAGAACACAAATATTTGAAACTGGACTATGTTTAACTATTTGATAACCTGTAGATATGAGTATATTACCATTATTATAAACAAGCATTTTATGATGGAAACTACCATCCATACTTTTATTTAGCTTGAACACGCAAATCGCACCTATAAAACTTTAAAATAATTTATGTCATAAATATATAACATATACACGTATATATTTATGAATATATATTTCTGCATAACTGTAGCATTGAATTTGCAATGTTTCTATGTACTTATAACGGAATTATATCCATATTATCAATCTGGTTATTTTTATAGGTCAATTAGAAAAACAATTGCTCAAACTGGTTTGGAATATGCAACTGCAATTATTATTCCGTACGTATTAACATTTTGGCTAAAAAACAAATACCTAATTTTGTTAATTAATTAGTGCGGTATTGTATTTTGCAATTGGTATAAGCTCTCATCCGTGTCAATACATGATCATGTATTAGATAATATACGGGTGTATATTACATATTGCGCCTTCGCATTAATTCGCGAATGTTATGACAGTAGGTAAAGGTATAAATTGAAGCTTTGTAATACTTTTCTACCATTAATTAATTTATGTAACAGACGAAATTTGGATCTAAGTAGATTTTTTAGATATTTTTTTCTATAGAATTTTTTGAAGTCTTTAGGCGCATGAGGATAAAATTGAAACGACAAAGTTTTGATGAAACGGCAACGTTTTTGTCGATGACGCTGGAACGGAAATCTAAAGCTTTAGATTTGTATAAATATAAACGAAACTTAAAAATTAGTTTTCCAATGAAGTTTCGCTTCTGACATATTAGTATGTACTTTGTACGCACTATTTTTTGGGTTTATTTTTTAATTCTCACTTTTTAACGAAAATCTGGTTTGAAATGAAATACCTCGAATACTTCAAAATATTACTATTTTAACATCAATCATCATCACAGCAGCCTTTCGCAATCCATTACTGGACATAGGCCTCCACAAGTTCAGGCTCTCAGGTTCTGGGCAGGCGGGTTGGTAGCCTGGCTGGGTGGTTGGTGGGCTGGCTTTGTCGCACCGAAGACGCTGCTGCCCGTCTTCGGCCTGTGTGTCGTCATTTCAAAGCCGTGTTGGATGGTTATCCGGCCATCGGTCGGCTTTTTAAGTTCCAAGGTAGTAATGGAACTGTGTTATCCTTTAGTCACTATTTTAACACTGTTGTTATATCATTTTTTTTTTATGTACTTATTATTTTTTATATATTTATTTTTTACAAAGATTTTCTTGACCGAGAAAAAAAATCTCTCTTAGGCACATTTCTTTTAAGTTAGAATATTGTCATTTTCTTTTATGTAATTCCAAATGTGCAATAAAGCATTAAATAAATAATCAATATCTATTATAATTTCTTTATTTTTCACATCCTTCTTATATTCTAGTAAATATATAATTATGTATGATAAATATTCGATAGCGACCGTTTCTGTAACATAGATAATGCAATTAACTAATTACACCTAACTAGAAACCTGACGACGGAGTTAATCACTTTATGAATATTTACGAGAGTGTCCAACGTCTCTACTGCTACCTCTTTATAAAACAATTTACATTCGGTATGTGTTCAACATTATTTACAAATTTCATAACATGTAATAAATATTTAATTACAAGCAATTTATATCATATTTTAGTAGAAAATAATTGTGCTCAGAGTAATAGTCTCCTATAATTTTATAAATTAATTTGTGAGTTACTTTAAGAGCGTGACTTTCATTTTTCGAGATACGAATAAATATTTACTAACCTAAGCCAGCACAACCGATTTAATCCACTTTCCGTCATAGTGTTCTCGAGTTTTCTTGACCGACACCATGTTCACACAAATTATGCAACGTTCCAGAGGTCAATGCTAGGAACAAGTTTCTCTGTATAAGCAAGAAACAAGCTATATTCTCACAAGTGCAACTTTCATTTGTAGTAAGCAAAAACTAGCGCATTCACACGATGGATAGAGGATCGTTGTTATACAATGAAACACGAGTAGTTGCAAGCCCCTGGTCTTTTTTCCTCCTATAGGTATATACTTTCCGTGGAGCTCGACGTCACGGTGTTTTGCTGGGAATGGGAACTGGCATTCAATAACCCGACGCAAGTAAGAGTTAATAAAAAGTTATAAATCGGAAACATTTTTAATATTTACACAAAATTCTTCTATAGCCATTTGCTATAACTGCTATTCCATTTTTTCTATTATAAATAGATCCAAATTTTCGTATACATACTAATAACAAAATTTAACGTGGGTACCTAATCGTGAAAAAATTAGAAACTTATCGAACAGAGGTTAGAGCATGTGTTTAAATAACAACATATCATTTGTGTGGAAAATGGTTGCGTGATTTAGAGATCGCTAAAGGATTAATCATAAGAATCGTTACGCGTAACGCAACTGTACAGATCTTGGTCTATGTTTCCCCATATCAAACATTTAATCTTACTAATTAAAATTAGATACACTTATTTTAGAAATGAAGTTGTTCTCATTTTAAAGGTAATGTGTAAAAAAAGTTTATCGAAATTAAAATATTTGCGATATACGAGTACTTTATATCATAAGCTATAAGATGGCTGAGGGACTTGATGATATATCTACTCAGTCACTAGCTAATTTTGCTAGGTGCTTGCTCCAGTTGAAAAAAGTATAATTATGTCAATTTTAAGCTTTTTTAAAAATACGTAGTTTGTTATATCGGACCTTTTTAAAAGTTTTTTTTTTTTTTTTTTTAATTTTGCTTTCGGTTGGTTGAAAATCGAATACATAACATGTACTATGTTAATTCAATTTTAATTTCAACAATTTATTATTTATGTTAAGTATCAAATTTCTTTTGTAACATCCTCGATAATTGTTTATTATAAGTGGATATTAAGCAGTCGCCAATTTTGATCAAATGAATGGTAAAAAAAAAAAAAATTAAATAAATTACTAATAAATGGCTATTAGTGAGTTGATAGATACATAAATTTATTATAAGTATTGTACATAATTTATTTTTAATAGTATATTCCACAATAACGATTCATTATATTAGCTAATTAGCGGGAGCGGTACATATCACAATGTTTATATAAAATGCCACCTTCCTCGAATATACTGGGATAGTGTTTTTATTAAATTCGTAAACTAGATTTTAATATATAAAAGTCCCAGAGAAAAGTTCGTCTTTAGTCTTTACAGTCTTATTGTAGAGGATTATGCTTTTACCTTGATTGTCGCCTCTGCTTTCCATAGCCGTTAGCTATCAAATACTCCGGTTGATGCTGGAGAGACACGCGTGCTCTAGGATGCACGTGTGGTGGCTGTATTGGAACAGGTGCGTAAAGAGTCTCGTACACCATCGGATGTGGTGCGTACACTGGCTCTTCAGCGTACATTGACCTTCTACGTTCCTCTATAATTTAAACACAAGTGAATCTATAATTTCTATTAACAAGTCGTTGATGTACTGTGTGGCTACGGTACTTAAGAATATGGCCACCCCCTCCCTTCCCGTGGGTGTCGTAAGAGGCGACTGAGGGATAACACGGTTCGGCTACCACCTTGGAACTTAAAAAGCCGACCGATGGCGGGATAACCATCCGACTGCTGGCTTTGAAATACACAGGCCGAAGACGGGCAGCAGCGTCTTCGGTGCGACAAAGCTAGCCCTGCGGTCACCAACCCGCCTGCCCAGCGTGGTGACTATGGGCAAAACACATGAGTTCACGTTATTTTTGGCGTAAACTTGTGGAGGCCTATGTCCAGCAGTGGACTGTATAGGCTGTAATGATGATGATGATAATGATGATGATTACCGTGGGTCTATAGAGTCTTAACATAAATGGATGATTACTAGAGGTCTAATTATAGTCTTACTATGTGCGAAAATCCTGAGATGGTTGTATTTATATTAATAGAACTATGCCCTAGATTAGACTCTAATTTATAAATAGATACTTAAAAAAATACGAGGAAAACAAAAAACAGGAAATACTTAGTCAGATTATGAAGTTGAGTATTTGTTTATAGCACATATATATATGTACCTACTAAAGCTTTATAAAGGTATACTTTATGACGAAAATAAACCAGATATAAATAGTTAGAAATAACATTTTTTCCGAAACAAATAAGTCACCTTACGATGTTTTGTGAAGGAAAAGACGATTTTTAAGCCATGTTTGTTCTAGCCTGGATTTTAATCTGCGATCGTCTGGTATCGGTTTACTCGTGTTTAGTAAAAACTGTATTTCTTATGAATGCACACAATCATTTTGTTGGTCCATATCTCAAGTTTATTCCCACTTAAAATTAATAATGTTCTAATTATTATCTTTCCAAGAGAGGAAATATAGGTTTTAATACTTCGATCATTTTTTTAATTTAACAATTGGAAAATAGTTTCTTATCTTATGATGTACCTAAAGTTTTTTAAGGTATTTGTTTGCATCATACTCTGAAAATTTCTGTTGGTTAAATAAAAATAAATATTGAAATTCGAGAAAATAAAATAAAGTTATATTTTATATAACTTTCTTTTAAGAAATTGAACGTTAATATTTTCATATTTTAGTTGGTATAGTTCTCCTTATAATTCATAAACAAAATGCTTAACTAAGTAGTTAGGCGATTATTGATAATTATATTAATATGTATTCCTATATTTTGTTAAACTGACTCATTCATAAAACTGAAGTCATATTTGATACTTTATAAACATCATCAACTTACGTCTATAACCGTAGATTGGCATGTCATGGTAGTCGGGTACCAAATTTCGGGAAGGTCTCCTGCCGTAAACAGAATAGTCTGGCGTAACTACATCCTCTGGATAGATAACTCGTTTAGCTGGCTTCGGTTCCTCACCGGAATCATAAGTCTTGGTTGGAACATAGTAAAAACTCGCGCTAACTGGTTCCCCGGCAAATGAATTCATCGTCTGTTCTTGACTGGAGTTTGGTATGTCTTCCGGAATCATCCCAAAAGCTTCGTTATCCCAAGGATCGAGATAAACTCGATTTGTAGGTTGTGGACTCCGGTCCTCCTCCCCTTCGCTTTCGAAGTCCACAGCCGCCCAGTATGGACTGTTTGCGTGTCCTGGCATTATTATCCCACAAATCAATTCAACCTTAAACTAACCACACTTGTAACTAACTATATCCCCCAAATTTGGGCACATAACAATTTCAACAGATTGCACGTTCTATCCAGACATGGTCGTGTTATTAATATGCTTCGCTTGGCAAGACTTATTCTTATTCCGAGCACAGCACGCGAGAATATTCGACTATGCGGTGCAATTGGCGGCAAAATTATATCCAAGACACACGCGAGTGCACGCCACGGCACTTGCTTTTGTAATAAGCAAAACCATTGATATGTGCGCGTTGGACTCTAATGACAGTGAATGTTTTGTCTTGAAGACGATACGCTTTATGTCGCGCGTATAGTTTTCGTAACAGCTTACGTAGGTACCCGTTTATGTAGGTATTCATAAATGTTTCTTCTAACCAAAACCAATTTAAATATGAAGCATTATTATTTGATAATCCTCTTATTACTTTAAGGTTATTTTGTACTTCCTTAAATTAAGGAAGTATCAGTACAGACTGACTTTGAACGATTTTTAATTTTATTAGTAGATATCAATATAAACACACACACACATGTACATTTTTTTCTACAAATTATTGCTAATGTTGCTTGCTTATTTTATTTGTTTGGTGTACAATAAAGTGTAAAATAAATAAAAATTATATGGTGTCATGGGACACCAGGTAGGAACGAAGTTCCTTCGGATAGTATAGAAGCAACACAATTTAAAAAGAAATGTTCAAATTAATTTTGTTGAGTGGTTTTTAATTAAGTACATAAAAGTATTTAGGAAATTTAGTATTTTAGAAAATAACAAATACCGTAAAATAAAATAAATCAAACAAAATAATAATAATTATTATTATTCAAACTATTAAGTGAAATAAAAAAACATGTGTCTATTTATTTTTATCGACAGTATAAAATTACATAAATAATTTTTAAAAAAGTTTACTAGTAATATTTTAGTTTTACAAACGTCATATTATAGTCGTGTGACTGATATTAGGTACGTCACTTCTGTTACATATTTTCCTTACGGTTTTAGTATCACATTTTTTTCAGTTCGGTCGCCCAGCTAAATGTCAAGACTGCCGAAGGAACTTCGTTCCAATAAATAAATAAATAAATAAAAAAGGTCACGAAAAATATCCTTAACGCCATTTTTGCAAAAGTTCCAATTTACAGCTTTTCTTCTTTTTCTAATTAAAACAAGTCGTATTTTTTGCTGCTTAAAATAATTAAAATATTTTATTCACATCAGTAATAAAACTACAGTAAAATTAAACATCTAGGTATATCCCTGAAACACATCGTTTCCGGTTATTTCAAGTTTCCTGAATCAAGTAATTGTTATCAAAGTAGTTTTTGCAAATTAGATTTTTATAAAATATATCTATACAAATAAATAAAATTGGAGTGTCTGTTTGTAATACTAAAATAACCGCTTTTTACTAAATACATATATATTTATACACGATACATATACCATAATATTTTTTTTATAATTTTTGGTCTGTTCGTCTGTCTGTCTGTTTGTTCGGGCTAATCTCTGAAACGGCTGCACCGATTTTGACGGGACTTTCACTGGCAGATAGCTAATGTAACAAGGAGTAACTTAGGCTTGACTTATATTTCAAAAATTTGTTTATTTTATGACTCTGCGAACTGAACAATAACTTTTTTGTTAACTAAAAGTCGCGAGCACAGCTAGTTTAATATAATATATATCCGCATACACAAATGCGTATGTGCCAAATTACCTTACATTCCAGAAAGTATGAATTTCAATTAACAATAAATTTTTACGTAACAAATAAATCTTTAAAATAACAATTATTTACAATTAAATCCAATTGAAACTATTTTCAATTACATTTAGGGAGTTGCTATATCATAATATTACAGACATTTTCCTTACGTGGCCCAGATTTTTTTTCAGCGACACCAGCGACTTACTGGCCTCGTCGAAAAGGCCAGACTTCTTCTCCATGGAGACTGTCCGGCTCACCTCTGAACAATCCCTACGACGCCGTGTCTAACAGGACCGGTTTCCTATCCCGGCCCGACACAGGCACAGGGATGTTACTGGAGGCGCATTTAATAGCGCCTCCTACGCACCCCCGTTCGTCGCCTGCGGAGGGAGGCCTCGTTGGCGGCCTCCTCTCTCACCCACTCGTCATTCTCCTTCTGAGACATTACTGTCTCGCAGAAGGAGACCATCGCCTCGCAAAACCCGTCGTCGCCGAGCATCGCGGTGATGACGCTCGGCAGTGACAAGTCCCCTCCGAGGAGAGTAGAATTTTAAATCAGCCCTTATTAATATCTGAAAATGTGTTAGGTAGTTAGATCACAATTAAGCCTATAATATCCCAATGCATCGAAGTCGAAACTACTCCACTGCGGGTTGGCCGATATATTTTTTGAGTAACGGTTGCTATCAGCAATAACCCAGACCGATAGTTTAACGTGTTCTCCGAGGCACGATGGGGACACTCACTGGGACAGAAAACGAAAGAGGAAAGAAATATTTGTAAAAAATACAAATATCATTCTGGAGTGGAAATCGAACCCGCAACCGCCGGAATGTGAGCGCTCACACGATGCACCGTAAAAATGTTTCCTTCTTTCATATTTTCACTGCGTTGATTTGAATTTTTTTTTAAATAATAGTTCTTTTTAAAAATGTTAATATTTGTATTAATTTCACTAACAAAACTTTAACAAAACTGAAATAATTTTGCGATATGGTCTGAAAGTTTTTATGATTTCTCCAAAATCTGTACCTACGCAAAATTCACATTCATTTTTATAAATTAAATAGGATTATACTAATGAAAGTTACCACTAATTATTTAACTCGAATAGTAATATTTTTTAAATTACGTATTACCTACCATTTTAGAGATAACAAGAATTAAAAATAAATATGATTTTATGGCACTATGAGTCTTAAAATATATTTTTTATTTAAAAAATGTAAATATTTCTTTGTCCGGACCGGAAGTAATAATAATACATTATATACGTTTATATTATATAAAAAAATATATTATTTAATCAGCCTTTTAATTTAAACGCAATCGAAAGAAAATATACTCCCATGTCTATAATGAATTGAACGTCACTGCTGAGTTTTTCTAGAAGGATCTTTAAAGCCTTGCATCTAGGCGCGAAACGAAATAATGACTGCACGACGTTTCACTTAAGAGGAAAGGGTACCGAAGAGACTTTTCAAAAATAGGTATTTGAATAAAATGTTTCTGTCGCGCTGCATGCCGCTACCGCGCCCCGCGCCATCTCCGCCCCGTTTTTTCTATGTGTGACTGTCGTGTTGTTAGTGTGCGTGCGCCGGCTATTCTTGTTGACGATATTTTAGTATTCGCATCTTTCGTTTGTGATTGACTACGAGTACATATAGCGCATAGTGCTATTTTTCTGAATTTGGCTTGTTTTATTGAATTTGTTCTGCATCGTATTGCTGTGACTCGGCTTACTATTATTGAATTTCGTAAACTACTTATTATTTATGTTTTATTATTTTGAATTGGATACTCTTTGTGACTTGATACATGTCTATATTTTTGTGGGTAATTATCGAAATACTTAGGTACTTTATTTATGAATTAGGTATGTAATTACATGGTTGAGGTGTGTGTAAGAATGGGTAATGAAATACATACATAATTATAGTGTATACATGTAGTACATAGTATAAGTGTAAGTATAGTATATATATGTAATGTAGTACATACACAGTATAAAATGTTTGCCTTAGTACCTATATAATTAGTAATGTCTCATGTTTGTCGCAGTTATTAATACATGGGTATAGGTTATATATATTAATTAACATATAATTGCGGCGATATAACAATGGTTAAAAATAATATTATAAATAAAAAAAAAACAAGAAAAGCCGCCTGCGTGAAGAACAACTATTAGAAAGTCAATTGAAAAAGCTGGAACAAGATAAAAATTCATTAATTACACAAAGATAGCTAAATAAATTACACCAATTTCAAACATTATGTACTGTACACTTACAAAAATCATGAACGCGACTTTTTCAATTATTATTTTATTTATGTTTTTTTAGTTAGGCAAATTACGTAATCGATTGAATTTTTTTAAAGAGTGGTTGATTAACATGACATAACATAACAATACACTTTATTGAACACCAACAGAAAATAATAATACGTATCAGATTGATTTTTAACCGACTTCCAAAAAAGGAGGAGGTTCTTAATTCGACTGTATTTTTCTTTTTTTTTGTATATATGTTACTTCAGAACTTTTGACTGGGTGGACCGAGTTGTACGCAAAGGAAAAAAAGCCGACTTCAATTACATCGACATGTAATACAACAAAGGTAGACGAAAATATAGTCAAGTAAATACGCGTTATTAAAGATTACTCAAAAATTTGTTATCAGATCTCGATGAAATTTAAATATGACTACACGATAAACATCAGCTTTCGATTAAATTAAAAATCATCAAAATCGGTACACCTAGTAAAAAGTTATGCGGTATAATACAACGTAGGTCGACGAAAATAGTCAAGTAAAAACGTATTATTTATATTACTCGAAAAGTTGTTGTTAGATCTCAAATAAACTCAAGTGAGACCAAATGACACACACCACCTTTCGATTAAAAAAATTTTTATAGAAATCGGTCCACTCAGTCAAAAGTTCTGAAGTAACATACATAAAAAATACAGTTAAATTGAGAGCTTCCTCCTTTTTTGGAAGTGGGTTAAAAATAGAAACCGATTTTACACGTCTATAGAATTCCTAAGTCGACAAGCTTGAACAGTGAAAGATTTAGTATAAACGAAAGAGGAGCGAGAGGGAAATTCAAGAAGTAAGCTTTCCTCAGAACGAAAACTGCGTTCATTGGAATCACTAAGAAACTTAAATCGTCGTTTTAGATAAGCAGGTACAACAGGATTAAAAAGAATAGAGTAAAGTAAGTTGAGAATATACGTATTCCCGAAGTAGGGAATTGGGTGCCACTCAGGGCGTAACTACTGCCGTATCAGCCGTATCAATGATACGGGGCCCCCTATTTACAGGGCCCCTAAGGTGTGTAAGCAAAAATTAGTAAAATGCTATCCACAATGTCACTTAATCTTGTGCTTCCTGGAAAAAAGAATAAAAAAACTGTCATACATACCTATAGAGTTTTAACTTCAGAAATGACTGAAGTCTGAAAAGCAGTCCCCTTTTATCCGAGTCAAGCGTGCGCCCAATTGTTGATAACATTCTGTATCGTTTATTTCGGGATTCAGTTAATCATTATGAACAATGAATTAATCTTTTTTATATAAGAATGGGGCACACAAGCAGACGAAGCCATCTGATTTATAACGGCTACCGTCGCCCATGGCCTTTAGAGAAAAGATGTAGACACTAGACGCTTTGAAACCCCCAAATTTTAGCAAGGTCATTCCACACTTTGAATGTACGCGGAAACATTGCGCACGAAGCTCGCACATTGGTTGCAAACCACTGGTGGATACAATTAGCACCACTAGACTTCTTGACATCGAAATAATGCAGAACACGACAAACGACACTGCTCATAGTGCACATTACGCATCTCGTGTTCGCACCGTGGAATGCTCGGTGGTGCTTTTCCCTCATCGTCAAGAGTTGAATTCGACGCAAAAAGAGTGCAAAGAATTTCGCTTACTTTTTCGCATAATATGCCAGAAAGCCTTCAGGTTCGCGCAATGATGGAAGTGTAGACTAAAAAAAGTTACCTTCGACAGCTTTTGTAAGAAACAAAAGGCATGGGTTCCATTTGGGAAGCCCAATAGTCTCTCGCCAATTCTGCTGTGTTTGAACTTTGCCCTAGCGATTTACTACCTGTAAGACCTGGAGGCAGCGTTGAATCTCTTCTTCAGGTTATGCGCCTGGGAATCCCCCATATAGATGCGGAAGATTCATAGGAATTCACTAATAGTATTGGCCTCACAGGCTGAAGCGAACGATCCCCCGCATCTATTGCTGCAGGTCAAGGCTAATAACTCTCCAGCTTGGAACTACAAGCTCTTTAAATTAGCTTAAAATCCGAAATTCAAAACATTCATTCCATTAAAGAACTCATGGAATTATTACTGATAAAATTCAATAGCCTTGCATCCAATTTTCCGGAGGTATTAACTTGATGTTTTTCAAAACTAAAACTGATAAAAAATTACCTAAGGATTTCAATGGAACAGGAACAGCTACAGCAGACTACACTCACTATTGTCTATTCTAGGAGGAAGTTATAACTTATAATCAATAAACATTTATTTTAATTCAATGCAAGCATTTTTTGTGAGAAATCTTTACCCATCATTTGCCTGCCCCCCCACTAATTTTGATACAGGGTCCCAAGGTTCCCGGGGTTCCAAGGAATGCTACGCTAGTGGGGCCACTTGAGTTTTTTACGCAATTCAGAAATATGATTCTATTTGCGAAGTCCAAATACGAATCGCATAGGTACATAGATTCGACCAAATTTAATAATCTGCTCCTCAGTAATGTCAAGAAAACAACTAAGCAATTTTTTACCGATGAAAAAAAACAGAGGAAGTTCTAAAGTCGCTACGTACCTATATTTATTTATGTTTGACCATGCATAGCTTTTTACAAAGTATTCCGAAATTGATAAAAAAATATATTGGAAAGAGTAAACCCCGAAGCTGTTTTTCGCCTAGGAGGCGAGGAAGAAGCGCGGCTCGCAGCTTGCTTGGCATAGGCATGGGAAAGAGCAGTCCTAATTTTTTAAACTTTCTTATTGTATTTTTTATTAGTATTACGGTAATAATAATCATAATATACTTTTTTGAAATCCTTGTATTGAGCCCTTTTGATACCAAAAACAAACAACACAGTTATTTACCATAATTATCATTGTTATTTGTTAGCGAAACCCTTCGTTAGCCCAGGTTTGCACAGTGTTACAATAAAAACCGCATATACAAATACGGTTTTATTGTAGTTATGAAAAGAGAAATTATTTAATTTTGTTAATACGAATTTTAGAAAATATCGACTAAAAATAACATCACTAGTGTATCGATATAATTGTCGACTATGAGGCATCACTTCGCTGGCGTATATACGTATTGCTTTGACCCTTCCCTCCCCCAGACCTATCCCCCAAAAAGCAAGAAAGGGACAACTGCAGCTCAGACCGTTTTAGGTATATAATTTTTGACCAAAACAGTGTTTCGTAGTCGACTGTTTTCTCCTCAAAACATGGCAATTTTTTAAAAATTTTTTTTTTAGAAAATAAAAGAAGACTTCGGCTATGCCCCTATGTTTTCATTTTTTTGAAAATATGCATATATTTTTTTTAATGAGTGTCTGAAAATGTACAAAAAATTATGCAATATTTCGAGTTTTTGAAGTCTCCTAATTCCTATGATAATAAGAATATGAAAAAAATCAAAACATAGGGGCATGGTCATGGCAGCAAAGAGTTCTATGTCACAAAAATATTTGATCTAGTGTCATTATCCAAGGAGAAAACAGTCGACTACGTTTGTATGGAGAAAGACCCGGTACCCTTTCCTCTTAATACTTGCTTTTTACAGATGTTTGTTGTAACAGACCATGGTGTTTGTGCTAGTGTATTGTGTTTTTCTGACCCCTATGCAGGAGTAAATCCTATTGGACACATAACACAACATGTGTATATGCATGTATGTGTGTATATTTAATTTTATTCTTGTTTTCTTTTATTTTAAGTCTGTACACCCTTTCCGCTTGTTTCACATTATCTCCTCCAAGCTGGTTGTCTGGAAGAGATCGCTATTTAGCGATAAGACCGCATGTTGTACATTTCTTTTCTTGAATAGTTTAATAAACTGTAAACTTCTTTTTATGTGTACAATAAAGAGTAAATTATTATTATTATTATTATTATTATTAACACATTTCTTGAAGAATAATACCTAAGAATATTAAAACATTCCTTTTGATTAATGTTTGAAAATATCTACTCACTAGCTGTGCCCTGTGTTAATTTGGGGGAAAACTTACTAAAATATTATATAACCTGTCGCAGTCTTCGGAATTTAGACTATTCAACGCAAAAATAATTTTTCGATTAGTTCCCGAGATTAGCTCTTTTAAACAAACAAACTCTTCAAGTTCATAATCTGTATTAGTATAGAATTAATAGTAGGAGTTCTGAACTAGAGACGAACTTTACCCATCTGCTTAATGGATAAAATTTATTTTATATTTTTATATTATACTAGCTGACCACGCAAACGTTGTTTTGCCATATATATTTTACGCCACCTGAAGCCCCCCCCCCCTTATAACTTAGGCGTATGAAAAACTAGCGACCCGGTCCGGCTTCGCACGGGTATAAAATATAATTATAGCCTATGTCATTCACTGAAAAAATGATTAAAATCGATCCAGTAGTTTTGATTTATTCATTACAGCCCGTGGCCCGCACGCGTTAACTTAGAGTAAAAGCCGGCCGGAACCGCCGCAAACGCTACGTACCGCGATTTTTAAATCTGTAATATCTTCGAAAATATTCATTTAAATCATATGCTGTAAAGGGCCATATAGATCTATATTAAATAAAAAATATATTTAAGGTATTTAATTGGATAAGGATTAATGCTGTATTGGTTAAAATCGCTTCGAAAATTAGCCATTATTTGTCGTAAAACGTAAATGACAAAAAAATGTTATTGTGGGATATCCATAAGAGATAGGTATATACCATCGCGGAGTTTTCTGTAGACCTTTTCAACGTGTACAATACTTAGTACATTATTTTGATAAATCTCGTAGGGTTCAGCCTGCGTTTGCAATTTAAGCGAAAAAAAATAATAATTATTCTTTACGACATAACATTAGAAAACTCAAAAATAATAGTATTTCTCCACTATTTAATGGATGTTATTATACATATAAACCATCCTCTTGAATCAATCTATCTATTAAAAAGAACCGCATCAAAATCCGTTGCGTAGTTTTAAAGATTTAAGTGTACATACATGTGCAGGGACAGAGAAAGCGACTTTGTTTTATACTATGTAGTGATAGACGTTGGCCGATTCTCTGACCTACCCGATATGCACACAAAATTTTATAAAAATCGGTCCAGCCGTTTCGGAGGATTATTTTAACTGACATTGTGACACGAGAATTTTATTATATTCTAACTGACCCAGCAAACGTTGTTTTGCCATATATATTATTAACGCTTAATACCCCCCCCCCCCGTAACTTTGGGAGTATGAAAAATAGATGTTGGCTGATTCTTAGACCTACCCGATATGCACAAAAAAAAATCATAAAAATCCGTCCAGCCGTTTCGGAGGAGTATGATAACTAACATAGTGCACGAGAATTTTTTAAATAAGATTAGAAAAAATCGCCAAAGAGTTAACTGAAATATTCCTGGCCTAACTATATTTAATACAAAATTAAAAAATATTCTTATTTAAAAATAAACAGACGAGTTTCAAGAATAAATTTTATACCTACCTACCCACTGACAGTATGAAGCCTGTTTGAATGGCGGTTACCGTAAGTAATATACGCCTGGCCAGAAATTTTCCAGGCAACCCTTCCTCGGTTTATCTTTAACATACTAAAGACGATATATACTTCATTATTTAATTTTTATCCGTTAAACAGAAGGGTATATATGGGTATATATAACGGTACATAAGGGTATAACTATGTTTAGTATTATAAATTGATTTAATTATGTGTGATAAACTTGCGTTGTTGATTGCGCACTTATACCGACATATTTTCCCTATAGTTCTTCTATTAAAGGTTGCCTCGAAGAGATCGTTATAAGCGAGAAGGCTGCCTTTGCAACCATTATTTGTTTTTGTATCAAATTGTTCTAAAATGTAATCTTCTTTTTTGTGTGCAATAAAGCTTAATAAATAAATAAATAAAATAAAGGGTGAAGATCATGTCTAGTTCGGATCTTAGACTATAGGTAGTCAGCCTCGCCATTTGAAAATAATTTATTAAACAGTTACGTTCTAATCAAATTGCCAAAACAAAACAAAAGAAATGTATGAAGCATTTATAAAATATTAAAATTAATAATACGATAAGAGTATATCTAATATTATAGAGGAGTGACATAGGCTATATTTTATTGTAATTGAACAAAAAATTCAGTAAATAAGAAAAATATTAAAATATAATATCTTAATGGTAAATAAACTAGCGCCATCTATCGCTATTAGAAAACAATTTATTAGTCTTTCGACGTTATTAATTTAGTCTTTTAGTCTATCGACGACGTTTTCTCGATTTTTGATAGATGGCGTTGGAGCAACATATTATTTATTTAAGTGCTATAAAATTTGTTCTTTAAAGTATGTTATTTAGTTCTGTAATTTAAAATAATAAATACACGGGAGCAACATATTATTTATTTAAGTGCTATAAAATTTGTTCTTTAAAGTATGTTATTTGGTTAATATAATAATAATTAACGCCCAAAGAAGTGGGCACGGGTCGGCTAGTTTAAATATATATACGTAGGTTAACGAACCATGCCGATAACTACACCTTCCATAAGAAATACTTCATATTCCGCGTCCTCATTAATTATTTCCTTGGTTCATAGAATATAGAGGTAAGAACCACTTTACGTAGAAACTAGAGATAATACTTAATCTTCATGATCCTCCGCAACTTTAAAAGTTTAAAAAAATACTTTTATACATTTAATTAATCTATAATTCCAGTTTAATATTAGTATTTTAATTTTACTATATGTACCTAAATAATAAAATACTTTTATACATTTAATTAATCTATAATTCCAGTTTAATATTAGTATTTTAATTTTACTATATGTACCTATATCTATAGAAATACTCTACAAATAAATCATAGTAGTGACAACCGTTATTAATATAAGTTGCAATCTATGTTACGTATGGTTCATGAACTTATTCTCACACGTAAATAAAATTTTACATTAACTTTTTCATATACATTTTTTTTTATTCGAGCTGTTATTAAAATATTCGACATACTTTTAAATCTAAAAAGTACTAATGGAACCATTAATTTATAATTCAACTTTATTTTGTAGGTATTTAAGTTTACTAAAATATACTGTATCATGCAAGAATGCATGATGAATACATTGAAAACTTATAATAAAACAATATAAACTATGTATTAATAATGGCAACTATTTGGTGTCAACGTTCGCGCCAGAATCGTTATAAATGTCAAATATGTTAACTTATTGTTGACGAAAAAATTCAATATCGCGTGTAGGTAATTTCTCTGTTATTTTACTCGAAACGTACAACAAATGGGTACAATAATCTTTAAAACGCTAATATTTTGGTAATCAACGGATATAAATTACAATCTTGGTATAACAGTGAAGTGGTATTAAGTTTCGCTGTAAGGAGCTGATAATACCGGTTGCAGCATTTCCCTTTTTTTTGTCTTATGCCGTTTTAGTTGTTGTAGAACTCGATTATTAATCATTATAGACATGCCTGAAGAAGAATCAACTGGAACTGACCTCGAAAAATTGTTAGATAATTTGGATGACTACACATTGAGTGTACATAATTATCAATCTATACAAAATGCCTTGGATGCGGAAAAAAACATTCAAATATCCGTTTTTGAAAAATTGCTTTCAATATGTTCTCGCGACTTAAAAGAGGATATAAAAAACTCGGTCATTATATTAAATATTTTAGGTACAATATTAAAGAAAATCAAGGTAAACATTTGATATAATTATTTTATTGTACGATTCATTCAAGTTAACGGTACATTTTGTAATGGGTCCTGTAACAATAGCATTCATGAATTAGGATTTATGTGTAAAATAGGATATTTAGCATGTTTGTTGTTAAAAAGTTTCCAATATTCATTTCACTAATGTAAGGGCCATAGTCATGGAAGCACTCAATAAACAAAAATAAATATGGTATAGCACTGGCTATTGCGCTGGCGATTGATCCCTGCTCACAACGGACATTTGTATTGGCCATATAGATGTTTGTCATGGTCTGGGAGTTTGTGCTTGTGTATTGTTTCCGGACCCCCACACAGTAGATAATTCTACTGGGGGCTGTTGAGTGTGAAGCGTCTATAATTTTATTATTATTTATTTTACATACAAATCAGTGTGTGACCATGAAAGTTAAAAAAAAGTGTATATGTCAGCTCTGACATGACTGGGGTTTAACCCTTAGGAAATAGTACTGTGATATCATACAGCAACTTTTCGCAGTCAACTACTGGAAATGGGCCTCCACAAGTTCATGCCAGAAATGGCATGAACTCATGTGTTTTCCCCACAGTCACCACTCTGGGCAGGCAGGTTGGTGACCGCAGAGCTGGCTTTGTCACACCGAAGACCATGCTGCCCATCTTCGGTTTGTGTATTTCAAAGCCAGCAGTTGGATGGTTATCCCGCTTTTGGTCAGCTTTTTAAGTTACAAGGTAGTAGTGGAACTGTGTTATCCCTTAGTCACCTCTTACACACCCACGGGAAGAGAGGGGCTGGCTATATTCTTTGCTGCCATAGCCACACAGCTTACTGTGATATTGTGTACCATACTTTTTCTCAAGAATGTCACTCATTTTCACACAATTTCACTATATATTTTTCAAACCACTCCATATATTGTTTCTTAAGGAAAAAACTAAAAACTTTCAGAAAATTAACACATCCTGTTAAAATATTTTCAGACCATTCGAATAACACCGATACCTGATCTTGTGCCTTCAGCATTATCAGTGCTACACATTTTAAACACAACTGCTCTCTTCAACAAGGTCGAAGCCTTAAAAACTTTATGTTTTGAAATAATCTTGTCTTATCCCGATGAAACACTCGTAGATATATCAGTAAATCACTCTACAGAACTAATGGAACTATTAAATCTATATTCTCATCAGCGAATACCTCTGGATATCAGATTACAGGTAAGATACATTTTCTCAGTAAATTTTGTTTGTATGTTTATAAAAAAAATTGAAATTTCAATATATATTCATGTTTTGAATATACAGTGGAGACTTGATTTACTAGTTACTACACTATTTGTAGTTAAGCATTCTAATAGTCAAAAATCCAAATATTCAAATGTGTCAATGGTGTGTAGCTATTGCTCACAGCAGTGTAAAATATCAATTAGTAAGTAACTGAAACAGTAAAAAAGGCATAGAGCAGAAAAAGTGTGATGCACTGTCGGGTAAAACAAGTTTGGACATGTCATGCATGCTTTGATTCCTCTTGAAAGTTATTTGATTGGAATTTGTGCTCAAAAAGTCAAATACAGTCTTGGAAAGTCAAATACATATAACCAAGGATTGGGTTATCAAGTCTCCACCATAGCAAGAATAAAGCTAAACATAATGTATGTTGGATATTTAAATATTACGATATTCTTTTCTGACATAATTTTTTTTTTTTTTTTTCTATTAATTTATCTAATAAGAAAAAGTTTTGAGTATGCCATAATTAGTAATTGAAGTTTATTGCTATCAAAGTTTTTAACAGTTTTATTGTAAACTAGTAAACTATTTTTATTGCAGCCTATTAATATCATCATCAAATTGCTCAAGATTTTACCTCCAGACAAGAAGACGACATTTGTGAAAGAAGGAGTTAATTGTTGGTTCTCTAAAATAGTTCCAACTATTACTGTTACTTCTGCTTTACCAATTGTAATAGAGGCTTTAGAATTGTTGACGGATGAGCTAATACACATTGATTATACGGATAATCCACACTGGAAAGCTGTTTTTGAAAATATTTATACACCACAAAAGTGAGTTTGTTTTATTGTTCTTTTTAAGTAAAAATTAAATTATGTATATTTTAAAATGTCACTTTTTTTTAATGTTATGGTAATGTTACTTAATGTTAACAAGACTAACCCGTTGCAAATGTCATGGTCATGTTAGCTTTTATTTTATTTCTTCATTATTTTAAGCATACTAACAATATATATACTTTTACATTGATATAAACACATAATACAGTAAAGTTCTCAGAACATAAATGAATAGCAATAGCATATGGAGCATTCCACACGAATTGAACAGCTAAACAATGTCAATGTATCTATGTATAGTATTTTAGTACACCTATATATGACTTCAATTCATATGTGTAATATTATTATAGTACATAATATCATGTATATTAATACGCTAAGGTCACGATGTTTGCCTCCCTTTTTAGAAAAAACTTCCCAAATACTCCACAAATTATATATCATTTTGTAGATAATTAATTGCCCTACTGGCATCAACAACAAGAAAAAATTATTATCCCTTTTATTTTTGTAAATTACTTTGTTATTTAAATTATATATAATTATAACGGCTTTAATTTTGAAACAACATCAACATGATTGATAATTATTATACTTATTTAGTGCGAATTATTTGCACATGTTTTGCTGGTATTGTTTAATTAATGAGTTAGTAGTCATTAAAGTGTTGAGTAACCAGTAGGAACTGTAAGTGCCACTGTTAGGTGTTTGCAAGTTATTTTAAAATAAATAAGATAGATTAAGAACAAAGATATTTTTAGAAATTTGAAGTTTTATACTTTTTTGTAGCAAAAAATGCATTTAAATTTTTAAATTGCTTTTGTTTCAAACTTGGACCACTAATTTTTTTTTTTTCGTAAAAATAGCTAATAGTGTCTAGAAGATACTTGAAAAGTTCTCGAATGGGCCAACAAGTCGTTTAGGAGCTAGACAAGTTATAATGCCTGAGGGCAGTAGCCTGTGGTTGCCAACATTTTTCATTCTTTCGTTTTTTTCATTTACGTTTTAGTAATATTTCATTTTCCCACAACATTTTAAAAACATATTTAATTTCGTCAATCCTTTCCATTTGAAACAGAACTTTGGTAAAGATGAAGAATTTAGTTTTCACCCCACATCACATGGCCATGGCATGGGGCCATGTGATGAAAATTTAAAATGTCAATAAAATCAGCAAGTTCCTGTGACCATGACATCTGCAACATTGTTTCCATCTAAATGAAACAACTAAAAGTAAAATAACAAATAAAAATAAACCTTTTTGTTATAAGGACTACATTTTGTATAATGTCGGTTTTTTCTTTCCTTTATTTGTAATTTTAATTGTGGTCTTTTACTTTAATTTGACATGTTATAATACCACACACTGTTACATACCACAATTTTAATTATTACTTCGTATCAGTATAAAATTAATAAATTATAATTTTAATTATTACTTCGTATCAGTATAAAATTAATAAATTATAATTTTTCGCCAGATATCCAGCTCTAATGAAAAATCTCCTAGAAACAGGCAATATCAATTGGCATAGACTTTGGATTATATTTATAAAACTATTAAAGAATCAAATAACAAAAAGCAATAGTTCTGTTGGAAGTCCGATTAATTCTATGCTACCAGTTGTAGAAATGGCCTTTAAAATGGATGTCACAAACAGATGTAAAGCTTTTTCATGCTGGAATGTTCTCATAGAGAATTTCTCAACAGAAACAAATGAGGTCTATATAAATAAAAGGATAAAATTGTTAATAATCCCATTAACATCTAACAATGCAAAAGTTGAGGATACAGCAATTGCAAAATTGAAAACATGGTGGCGTTTAGTGACTTGTTTTTATTCTAGAATCGATAAATTCTCTGATATGATTTTAATGCCGTTTCTATACTTTTGCTTCGGAAAATCGACAGTACCAGACAAACCCATAATAATACCAGGTTTAATTTCTGATGCCACGAAAGTTCAAGTTGTTCAAGCGTTTATCAATATAATGGGACATGCTCAATGTGAGGGTTGTGTAGCTCTGCCCAAATTAAAAGGGAAAATGATAAATACAAGATTACTTGTGAGTCACTGGAAAGATTGGATTCATGCCCTTAGTAATGCTATACAGATATGCACAGAGAGTAGTGAATTTACTGACGAACATATAAAATGTTTTTGGAGGTCATTTCTTATGACAGTGGGAGAACTACCCGAAAGTAATATTAGACGAGACCTCTTTAATGAAGTTTTAAATATATTGGAAAAACTAACGGAGGTATGAGTGTTGTATATTTAGTTCTTATTTTATAGTGATAAATTTAAATAATTTTGATCAACTTTGTTTATATTCTTATTTTCTTTTTTGTAGCAATTTTTGAACATCCCACTGTTGGGTAAAGGTTAATAGTTTCGTTAATTTACATATTTGTTGAAAATTTCATTTAAATTTATATAATGTCTTCTATTTTTACATTTTTTTATTTGTTTTAGGGTTGCAGCAATAAACTTGCTGAAACCTTCGTGAATATTATAATCCCAATTCTATTTGACAAAGATGACAAAATAAATACACTACTTAAGTCTAAAAATGAACAGAATGCACCAATACAAAAAATAATTTCTGTTGTAAATAAATTACCACTATCTAATTTAGAGAACAGGTAAGATGAAATTCAGTAAATAATTCATTTAACTCATCCATTTACAATTTGGAGTACAGTTGTGAAAAAAATAAATATTTTCTAGAACAGCGCTAACTGAGGTCTATTCTTAAATTACTAACTAGTAAAATCTGATTAGGCACAAGCCTGGTTATTGTAGGATAGTCTGATTATTGAGACAGATTAGATTATTTAGAAAATGTGTCATAACTGAGAAAAGAAATAATAAATAAACACAAATGGTGACCATTCTTAAAATTGTCATAATCCGATTTGTGTAAAACTCTAAAAATACTGTATATTATATATTTAAATGAGATTTATATTATTTTTTTGATTTCAGACAAATTGTTGTCCAAAATTTAAAAGGAATAAGTGATTTCTTGGTTGAGGATGCTTTTAAAACATCAAGTCACACAATTGAAAATGTATTGAAAATTTTACCGCAAAATGGTTTGTTAATGTGGGCAGCATTGGCTGATAAAATAAATGAAAAACTATACACATCTTGCCCTCGTATGTTATGTAAACTGATTATATGGCCTTTCAAGATTATGGATTCTTTTGTCCAAGTATATATCAAGGGTATTAAAATGAAATTCACGCTATTATTTTTTCGATATTAATTAATTTTTCTTTTCAGGAAGAACAAGCCACAGTGGTATGGTTTAAAACATATAAAAACGTGTACTCAACATTACACATGACAACTATAAATAAAGATATTATAAATGTATTTGAGGGAAATAAAAATAGTACATACATAAACATATTCGCTTTGAATGTGGCAATTACGCTTTTGTATACAAAAATAGAAATAGGTGATGGTATGTAGTATGGTATACTTCCTCTTATTACAATATTTTGTTATTAATGAGCAATAAGTGATTAGAAAGGCGTGCTGAAGTCAATCTATCCCAAGTTGTATAAGCTATGACTCTACCCAAGACCCACTCACTGTAATCTTGGTGGCAATAGTTCTTATCTAATGACCATTGTAAACTCGGTGAGACAAAAATGACAATGTAACTAAATTCTTACATCCAAAATGAAAGAGTTAACACCTAATTAAATTTTTTGTTTTTACTTTATTGTATATTAGCTGTATCCGCGACTTCGTCCGCGTGAAATTTAATAAAAAAGTTATTGTTCAATTTGCAAAGGAAAAAATTTAAAAAAAAATAAAAGTTGTCTAAGTTATTCCCTATTACATCAACTATATGCCAGTGGAAGTCCTGTCAAAATTGGTATAGCCGTTTCAGAGATTAACAGGAACAAACAGACAGACAGACAAACAAAAATTGCTTTTAAAATTACAAACAGCTTATTAATTTTGCAAGATGTAAAAGTTTAGTTAAGTCAAATATATATTTTATTGAAATAGTCCAGTTTTAAAGGCTTAATGTGGATTTCTAAAAAATATTTTACAAATTTAATACCATGAGGCAACTTGGGTAAAGCTTATCTCACTTTGGTAGAGCTTTGATGTTTCTTTAGTAATATGATATTGCTCTATAATTTAAATTATAATTCAGTTTTTTTTTTTTTGAATAGTTTACAATATAGCGTATTTGTTTCAGGATCAGACTATCATGAAGAGGCAGAATTTTTGTTAAAAGCTATCGGAAAAATTAAAAAAATTGAAGATATCAATGCTCTATTTGCCTCATTGATAGAAGTAACTGTTCATATGCTGAACGATGTATGCAAAGGTATAAAACTTACAGCAACGAAAAATGCTTTGTCAATTATTGCCTTCATTATAAAGTTATGCACTCAATTTGACAAAGATTTAGATAACGTAAGTAACATAATAAGTAGTGATAAATTGGTACTGATGATGATTTGATATTTTAGATTTTTAAACTGAAACTTTTTGTTATAGGAGCCACATGTTCTTAAACTTTTAGAATCGCTCTTTAAAGCTTTAGAGACTACTTTGAAAATGGAAACATACTCAAAACTGAAAAAAAATCTATTAGAAGAGTTAAAAGATTGTGTACCAGATCTCAAAAAACAATCAAATTTGAAAAACCATGTTCTTTCTTTCTACAAATGTACAGGTGTTGAAATGATTGAAAGTTGTATAAAAAAATTTCTTGATGAATTTGAAATTGATGATAAACCTAGCGTTAATGATACTAATGTCGCGACAGAAAATGAACCACTAAAAGAATCCTTAAATAATGTAAATTTTACTACACCAAGTGCCAAAACTGTTACTAAAAACAAAAAGAAAAAAGAAACTAATATTGTTACTACCGTTGTTGAAAATGGAGAGGAGTTTGTTGTAGTCAAATCAAATTGGAAATTCAATCCAAGAAAGTTAACAGATAATCAAAAAGAAAAACTACAAAGAAAAAGAGAAGACATACCAGCTTTATATCAAGATTTGTCACAATCCCAGGATGAATTCAAGCTAACAACTTGGAAAACTGACTCACAAGACACAACAACTACAAGTAAATCAACTAGTGAACCAGGAAATGAAGATGTTTCTTCAATTCTAAAAAATATGCCAAGTTCTGATTTTGTACCAAAAATATTAGAAAATATTATAGGAAAGGAAGCAGAAAATGATCAAACGACTATTCCAGCTAAAGAAAATACAAATATTGTTAATAATAAAGACGAAACAAAAAAAGTTGAAATTAATAAACAGAAAATTACAGCAAAGGAAACAAAATCTCCACGATTGGCTTTAAAGGATCGTGTCTTTCGAAATGTTCGTAATTTAATTGAGAAGTCTAATTTAGCAAATGATGGAATTGAGCTTAATACTAGTTTAGTAGAAAATGTTGTAAAAACACCTTCTACGAAAGCAAAACCACCAGCTAATGTTACAAATTCTGCACCATCATTTATTTCTGCTGACAGGCCATCTCGCCTTAAAAGAAAACCCAAAAAGTTTGACGATTTACAATTGTTTGGCTTAAAAAAGAGACGTTATTCCTCTGGTCAAAGTGATCCTTCAACTGATAGTGAAATGATAGAAAGTGACAGTCCACAATCAAATATTTTAAGTGACTGTGCAAAGAAACCAGAATTTTTAAAAGAAATCGAAGAAAAATCGGAAGAACCACAAGGGAACCAAGAAATTGAAAATAACACAAAAGAAGTGATTGCTGCAGCTGTAGAAGCTAATTCTAAGGAAAGTGTTGATGAGGCAAAAATATCAGTAAATACTGACTTTGAAGATAAAAATAAAGTAAAGGACGATATTTCTGAAATTCAAACTACAGTAATTGAAGATAAAAGTAAAAAAGTAAACCAAAATGAAGAGATAAACGTGGACAAAGAACTCATATTGCCAAATGAGAATTGTTTGGAAACACCTAGTACTAATGATAAAGAAGATAAAAGTACCGGCAATAACAACAAAGCTGTTGATAAGAGTAAAGTAACAGAAGTACAAAGATCTACTAAAAAGTCTAGTACAAAGAAATCACGAATAGAAAAAGAACTTGCCATCGATATGGTTGAGGGACATCCATTTTTAAAAGTGCAATCTGAAAAGCGACTTACGAGAAAAGCAATTTTAAATTCACCATGTACAAGAAAAAGTTTGTCGGAAAAAAATAATAAAAATAAACCAGATAAAAAAAGTCCGAAATCAGAGAGAAAATTAAAAGAAAAATCAATTTTTGTCAAAGAATCTCAAAATACTAATAATGCGGATATTCCTGAATCACAAGATGTCATAGAAAGTTCCCAAGAGTCAACTCTAACTACTATTTCAGTTAAATCAACTAAAAACGTGGGAAAAAAGATATATACGGAATGTAAAAATAATAGTGACATTGAAACGCAAAGCTTGTTAGGAGACATTCCAAATGAAATAAATACGTTTAATTTAGAAAGTAAAGATGATACTGAATTACCTCTTAATAAAACCGTCAATGACAAAGACTTAATAGATTTAACAAAAAATATGGACACGGAAACCATAAATCTTGATGACGATGTAATTCTAATAAATTATGATGACGATCAGTCTCTTAAAATTAATAATGAACACACAAAAAAAGATCAAAGTACATTAAATACAGCGGAGGCTGTCACTCAGTCATTAGACCCATCTATATTTACTGATGAAAAAGGAAATGATAAATCTGTTGAAACCACAACTGGTGGTACCTTAGAATTATTTAAAGGGGTCGATCCTTTAAATAAAAATAATATGGAAGATTCAGTTGACCATGATATTACAAATGCAAGTTTATCTACAACACCTGCTGATACATCAAAAACAACGTCTGAGTCAATATCAGCTGCTGTTGAAAATGATTTAAGTTCGCCATTAAAAGATGTAGAACAAAGAAAAAAAGATTTTCTTAATAACACATTAGAAATATCACCTATTAAAACGATGAGCCCAGTAAGAGAGAAAAAGTCACCCTCCCCTGATACTAGTAGTGACTATGTAGTAATAAAGTTGTCATCTCCAGTACAAAGTAATGGCGAACCATTTGAAAAGATAGACTCCCCTGAAATATTTACAGAGGATAAAATATCACCAGATAAAAGGGATCAATCACCACCTAGAGAAGAAGTCAGTTTGACCAATAATACCAGTCCCAGTTCAAGTTTGTCTTTGAAGAAAAACAGACCGCAAGCTCGATCAGGCCGAGCTGCACAAATGTTAGGGCTATGTGTCCCTGAAAGGCTACAAACAATCATGACGTCAGATAAATCAGATGTTGATGACAATAAAAAGAGTCCATCAGTGAATACATCTGCCAGGCGTAATTTAAGGATTCTTTACAATAGTTCCACTGGAGAATCACACGACAATTCAGATGAGCAAGATGAGAGTGAGAATTTCCTTAAATTAAAGAGAAATCTACCATCGACAGATTGTAGTCCATCTGGTCCTATATTAAAACGGAAACTTGCTGAAATTGCAGATGAAACAACTGCATCACCAGCAAGTAAAGTGAGTATTAGATATATTTTTTTATACTTTATTTTGGTCTCATTCTGATGTGCATTCTGATTGATATACAATTCCGATCACTTAAAAAAAAGGAAATTAATTTATTAACTTTATTTCAGAGAAAACGGGTAAGCTTTCATGATCCACCAGTTTCAACAACTATATGTGTCAAAAAATATATCGAACCTAGTGGCGTTCGTTCTCCGCAGAATTCTGCGATGAAACGACAAGAGAGACAGTTGCGGTCGCAACTAGTTACGAAATCGCCAAAAAGACTTGAAAATGTGTTCAAATTAGATTCAGTATTAACTAAAACTGTCGAAAGTTTTACTGACAATAATACACCCGCAAACACTAATGAAGATTCTGAAATGACTTCATTAGAGCAAACGCCTGTTGCGAAAGTTATTAAAACAGCAGATTTAAATGACACAGTTCCAATCTGTCCAGAACTAGTCGATTGTAAAGATCCCATTTCTAATATAGCTTGTGAGCTATCATCTCCAGCTATGAAAGTATTATTGATCAAGGAATTGGACGGAAAAATTGATACTGTAGGTGACCTAGCCAAATTGAGTGAACTCGAAATTAATAGGTTATGTATAAAGGCTCCGAAAGTGGATGTTGCCAAAAAAGTATTAAATGACTATTTGACTAAAATTAACAAAGCTGATACAGAAATTACTGCAACTGTTGAAGCAGCAATGAACGGATCTGGAGTTACTGAAAGTAAACCATCGGTTGAAGTGCAGACTACTCAAGTTGTTGTAGAAAATATTGAAATGCAAACAGATGAACTTGTACTATCTTCTAATAGTATGCAAACTGATTCAGTACAAACAACACATTGTAGTGCACAGACTGACGAATCGGGAAACAAAACGACGGCAGAGGCTGTAACACGTTTATTAGAAGTAAGTAACCGTAGTATTTGTATCAATTTATATTTGTAGCTTTTGCACGCGATTTACGCTTTTGTAGATGTTGGAAATGATATTTATGTTTTTCTTTTATTTGCGATCCTTTTTGTGAAGTGGTGATGAAAGTTTCTTTAATTAACGCGGTCGTGTCGTGCGATTGTCGCGAGTTTAATTTATACTTGCAATAGTTACTTTTATATGCAGAAATATCTATGTGTTAGTAATATGGTTCTGAATTTTACTATAATTATAATCTATATTCACTTTATTTATAATAATAACTACTTCTAGACAATTTGTCAATTTCAAAAATACAATTAATTTTAAGTTCAGATCAAAAGGACACTACTCTAAGAACTGCATCTGATTTTTAACCGACTTCCAAAAAAGGAGGAGGTTCTCAATTCGACTGTATTTTTTTTTTTTTTATGTATGTTACATCAGAACTTTTGACCGGGTAGACCGATTTCGACAAATTTTGTTTTAATCGAAAGGTTTTGTGTGCCAATTGGTCCCATTTAAATTTATTTGAGATCTAACAACTACTTTTCGAACTTTTTACTTTTTTCTTTTTCAACTACTTTTTTTTTTACTTTTCTTTTTTTTTCCTTTTTTTTTCTTACAACTTCTTTTCTAATAATGCGTTTTTACTTGACGCTTTTTTCGTCGACCTACGTTGTATTATACCACATAACTTTCTACTGGATGTACCGATTTCTATAATTCTTTTTTTGTTGGAAAGGGGATATCCTTAGTTTGGTACCATGATAAGGAAACCAGGATCTGATGATGGGATCCTAGACAAATCGAGGGAAACTCTCGAAAATCCGCAATAACTTTTTACTGGGTGTACCGATTTTAATAATTTTTAATTTAATCGAAAGCTGATGTTTATCATGTGGTCACATATAAATTTTATTGAGATCTGATAACTACTTTTTGAGTAATCTTTGATAACGCGTAGTTGCTTGTTTGCTTGACTATTTTTTTGTCGATCTACGTTGTATTACTGTTGATGTAATTGAAGTCGGTTTTTTTTTCGTTTGCGAGCAAACACAATTATGTGGAACTGTTTTGAAATAATATGGTAACAAAAATTTTAATTAGTTTAGTTTACATCTGGGTATTTTATCATCATCTAGTAGTTTTTTAGTTATTATACTAATATTCGTTTGTTTTTCTTTTCAGAGAACAGATTATGTTGAAAATTTATGTGAACAAATAGATGAAAGTGCTAAGAAGAAGATTCTTGACAATTTGTCCTTCAATGCTTTAAGTGATATGTTAATGAACAAATTAACAACAGACAATTCCGATTGTGTTCTTAACAAACTTATAGAACAAAAGAGTAAATTTGACACACCAAATGAAAACAATATGGACAGAAGACTTACTGTTGTTCAAAATTATCTCATTAAAAGTTTCGAATGTAAGGACTTAATACTATTTTGTAGTGAGTTGTTAAAAAAAGTTTATGAAAAACAGTAGAATTTTGAGTGAAATGAATTTGGTTCATTGTATGACAATTAAGGTTTATTTCTATCACGTTTTACGTTAGTAATACCGAGGCTGGTCTGTGTTGATTATTTTATTTTAAACAAGTATTAAAAATGTTTTAATTAATGCTTTACTGTTTGTTATTGTTTAGGTCTTAAAAATAAAACTTTTTGAACCTTCACTATAAGGATAGTGATGATATGAATTAAAAAATAAAATAGCCGGAAGTGTTATAAAAACTAATTTATTTAATATAAAACAATTCAAATATTTACAATATTCAGTCATGAGCTGTGATCGTTCATGATCACGGATATCATATGTCATTCATACATAACAATGGGTTGTAATAACAACAAATGCAAGGCAATATCGTTATTGTATGAATAACTCTTTATTTTTGTAAAATAGATTAAGGTAGGTAGATATTGCTCATAGAATAGAGTCAAAGTACCTATAAACGTGATTGGTACATGGCATCTGAAATGTATCACATATAAAAAAAAATATATTTACAGCAACCGATACGATAAAGGTAACGTTAAAGCTTCGTAAATAATGAAAACTTATAATATACTTTAAATACACAAATATTTACACATTTCTAAGGTACATCTCACCCGCCCCAAAATTAATAATTATCACACTAGAAATCTCTTAAAAGTATAACGGCTTTATTCTTAAACGTTTACGGAATAAATTTTAACGAAAATATGTTTTTTTTTCTCGTTTAAGACGATTCCAATAAACGAAATCTAACATTAACATTAGTCACGTATACATTACATACATTTTCATAAACTTTTATAAATAGTAGGATTACATTTTGCCAGATTAGTATTAATGGTAGTGTAAGCAAGGTCGACTGAAATAGTATAATTTACATGATATACCTTTTAGGAACTTGTAAGTTTTAATAAATTATTTAATAATCGCATTGTTTAATTTTTTCCCAAAAAATATATGCGACCAACTTTAACCTTTTTAAATAAAATATTATTTGAAAAGTGCAATGTAGGTACGCCGTTTACAGATGCATTTTCCATTTTTATTTTGAATATAAAACATCCATCTTGTTATGCTTTTACATTTCTTATATACTAAGTTCATCGTATTTATATATTTAGGTATTACTGGTTTACGTATCTAAAACTTGTCGTAATACAATAGCATAGTCACTTGTCGTTCTAAAACTCTATAAATAATTGACTTACCATTGCAGATCCAAAACTACTTTACTATACACACAAAATACAGTTTTTACATATAGTTGTAATCCACCTTGGAATAATAATACTACTTTGGTCCACAATTGAGCACATTATTTATTTTAATTTGTAATTAATGGAAAGGTTTATTCGGTTGATGTCAAGGAAAGTGCATTTCGGCAACGTAATCTATGTGTTCGAGGTTGTGATGAGAATTGGTACGCCTGGGAGCCCTTGGCCTGTGAAGATTGTGATGAGAGTGCGTTCTCATCACCCTGTAGGTGCCTTCACGTTGCGAACTCGTGTCACTAGTTTTTCTTGTTCTTACAACATCGTTATTTCTATGTCCTTGATTTTTATAGTTGTCGACCCGATTGTTGCTACCACGTCTTCTTTGCCAAGTGCGATCACTTTCATACCCGTAAAAATCTAACTCACCTGACGGCTGAAACTGGCTCGTACTTTGACAGTAATTGTTGTATTTCTTCCACCCGTCTTCATACTTTTTTCTACTATTTTCGTTATTGCCGATATTTCGGCGTTGAGATTGATTAGAACTGCTTTCACTGGTGTCTTCACCCGAAGTACCAATACCCAGATCTTTGTCATCTCCGTAAATTTTATAAACGCCGTTGGGGTTTATGTTTTTTCCATTGTATATTTGATCGTTAAGAACTAATTGGGGATGCGGTAAGCAGTACGGATTAGGGAAACATTTTTCTACTTTTGATATTTTAAATTCTTCCTCGTGTCTTGTGCATGAACCTGGTCCGAAGAGTGATAGCAATACTGGTAAAAGGAAGAGACCATGCATTGCACCAAAGAAAATAACCATAAATACCATCTTAAAGAACACTGAGAATATATAACTGTCAGCTAACAGCAAGGCAACTACACCAAGTATAGTACTAAATGACCCTTGAAGAATTGGTAATCCTAAGGAATAAAGACACTCGCTTACTCTTTGCTTAGGATGCTTTGCTTTAGATGCCATGTACGCGTAACATATATGAGCAGTGAAATCTACAGAGAAACCTATGCACATAATTAAATTAATCATAGATATCGAGTCAAGATTTATGTCCCATAATGCCATGTAACCCACAACACCGACTTCTATAGATATTATACTGAATGCCACCCACAAGGAGCACAAAATATTTGGGATGAATATAAATGATGTTATCATCATCATTAGTGCACCGTAACAGAGATTTTGTATCGATGTCGGTCTCACGAGTTCGAACTGTAAAGAAAAACGAATATTGTTAATTGAGAACACACATTGTAGATTTTTTTACATGTGAAAAATAATATAAAATTTTACCTGATCGAAGAATACGAAATATGGATGGAACACAGAAGCATTTAACGGAGATTGAGCCACTATTTCTCTAAGATGTTTAACCATTTCCTTTTCATGATTGGTACCGCTTATATTTATAGCTTGAATAAGAAATCTTGAAGCAATGATTGAATTTCCAGCTTCATTGAATTTAACGTCAAGTGAAAATGGATTGGCCGGGAAAAGCCACAACTGTAATAAAAAAGTTGATTATTGAAAAAAAAGTATATTTTCAAAATGTTTCTGCCCCTTCGTGTATAAAGAGACTTGAAAATTTAAACAGTCGTATCTCTCTCGATATTTTCTTTTATCGCCCAGCATAAAGCTTTTAAGACAAAGTTAAAGGTGCCAGCTCTAATTTCGCGAATGTCTGATGGATAGGTTTATAGTATGGACGGTGATCAGTGTGCTTCTGTTATTTTTGTTATTTAAGAATGTTTTTGAAAGAACTTTACGGTTTATACCTATATTCGTTAATCTACAAGATTTTACCTCTTTAAGATTTTGTATGAAATCTTCTTCATTGTCAATGGTTACATTTAAATAGTCGTTATTTCTTTCTACATAGGTAACGAACGTTCGAAGCCACGACTCTGTATAAAGTGAATTCGATATATACGATGTATTTTCCAATTTTTGCGTTAATGTTTCGACTTCGTCCTGGATTTTCGGATCGGAATAATTGTAGTTTCCACTTATAACCACCTGCAAATTATAGCAAATAAGTTAATTATTAATTGATTTTAATATAAGCATTTAATTGTAAACATAGTTTTCAGTTTGTTTAAAATATATTACCTGTATTCTGTACGGAAATTCCCTGTAGTAAAGATCTTCACGATCAAAGAACTCCACAGAATACGAGTCAACTTTCGATAGTTTCTTTCTTTCTAAGCCTTCTTTTAAATTGGTCACACCGTAACCGGCGCCAGCTAAATATGCCAAGAATATAACTATAACCAGTGCCTTGACTATGTTATTGTTGAGTAAATTCGCCATGGTTGTTCGAAAAAATGCCATTATACAGTGCTCTTTGTTGTCTATAGGATTGTTTGGATCCGCGCTGTCGATACCTCCGCTACAGAATATTCTATAGAGCCATGATTTTTCTTCTGAAAACAATAGGTATTAGTTACATATATGTATATTTTAATATTTTAATTATTATCTTACTTTTTATATTTATTTTAGAAATATTATTACCTTTTCTTGCTCTAGATTCAGGTAGAACTTTTAACATAGTAATCGTATGTCGATTTTGTTTCTCTCGATATCCTGATACAGCCACGCATCCAGCGAAAAATGTAAGATGCCAAACAAAGGTGAAACAAACAGCGAGACCTGGAAAGCGTATTTTTTTTATTTAATGTTAAATAAATTGTAGGTTAAAAGGGTAAGTCAAAGAATTATTATAATTGTTTGTGGTACATTTATTTAAAAAAATAAATAAGGTAGTGAATAGTGGAAACAAGTAGGACAAAGTTTTAAAAACATTGGTCAGTTAAAATCTGCCAATTTTTTATTAAACTGCAATTAATTAATATCTTACCTGAATACATGCAGAAAATTTGCACTGATGGGAACGGTGAGAAGATACCAATAAAGAAAGATAGCATATCAGTCACAGAAGTTATAGTAATCGAGACGGCAGCTTCCGAGAGCATAATTGCCATTCGTTCCGGTACAGGGAGCGTCGGCGCAGTGCGTCTCCACGCCGCCAACATCACGAAAGTATCATCGATTCCAATTCCTAAAAACAATATGTTTCATTACATTTCGCATATGTAATACGAATTAATTCATGAGCGTGAGATTTTTGAATTTTATTCTCATTGTATTAATTTTATAGGTACTACTGTAGATGTTTTTTTGCAGTTTTAGGTACCCGCGTGTGACTTAATGCTAAGCCTACAAAACATACTAAACTACACTCAGAAAAATGATTAATACTAGAAATTTCTAAGGATACTTCATCATATGGACCTTTAATTACAAGTCCATATGAATATTTATTCCTGTTTAAGAAGTAGGTTAACTATATCGATACAATTAGCACTAAGTAGATTTTAATATACCCATAATATTGTATGTACTAACTACGCTAAATTAAAAATATAACTAATTCGTAATCTACGAACTTCATAAATTATAAATTCTATAAAATTATGCTTAAGAAAAACAAAAAAAAAAAATCACAAGATAACCAAATGTTGAGAAATATCACAAGCGTCAGACTTACCAATCATCAAGAACGGTGCGGCAAGATTGATTCCAATGAAAGATATGCCTAAATAAATTGCACAACCAAAAGCGGCCGCAGTTGCCATTACAGCTGATATATTCCCAAGTAACCCTAACCAAGGTTTAGATCTAACCCAATCACCCATCATACATGTGACGATTGAGAAAATTCCCATCAAAATAAACGTGGAACTGAAGAAAGGTATGACGGTTCTGGTGTTCTTTTCGAGTTCGTGATCAAGCGTACGTGATGCAAATCGTGATATGGAGATATGCTTAAACCGTCCTGTGTCTTCTGCTACACCAACAGCATCCAAAAACGCATCTTCCCATGCAGCACCTCTGAAAACATGGCATTAGTATAATTATATTAATACTAGCTGATCCCGCAAACGTTGTTTTGCCATATATGTTATTAACCCCCTCAATCCCGCTCCCCCCCCTTAATGAAAAAAAGATGTTGGCCGATTTTCAGACCAACTCAATATGCACACAAAATTACTTAAAAATCGGTCCAGCCGTTTCGGAGGAGTGTTATAACTAACATTGTGATACGTTAATTTTTTTTATAAGATATCACATATAATAAAAATAATCATGACGTGTAACGTGGCAGTATAAACAGATTTACATACAGGTTGTCACAATGCAACAAATAAGATAAAAAACAATAATCATCAATAGCCATAATATGTAATACAGTCGACCCACAAATCATTTACCTACTATCACTCAAACTTTTCTATTCGTATTCTTGACGAATATTACAAATCGTTTTGTATTCGTAACAGTTTTCTAAAGCGTGTCAAGATCGGAGCCTATTATCTAAGACTCTAAGTTATATTATTGCCTGTCGTGATATTGAAATTGAAAACAAGTTGTAAAAATCAGAAAGCTCCAATAGCTATAATGGTTAATATCAAAACGGAAATGGATCGACGGAAATCTCGAGGGTATTTTAAAGTTGTTTGAAATATGTTAGGTGTCAAAATCGCTTATCAAAATTAGAATGATGATATATGAGATGATGATATGAGAGTGCCAAACACAAAACCAATTTTCCAACACTAGAAATACATATCTATATATTTTGGAACGAAGTTCCTTACGGCAGGCTTGAAATTTGGCTGGGCGACCGAACTGAAAAAAATGTGATACTAAAACAGTAAGAAAAATATAAGTGGAGTAAGGAAGTGACGTAATATCAGTCACACGACTGTATAATATGGCGTTTGTAAAACTAAAATATTACTAGTAAACTTTTTTTAAATTATTTATATAATTTTATACTGTCGACAAAAATAAATAAAGACACATGTTTTTTTTATTTCACTTAATAGTTTGAATTATTATTATTATTATTTTGTTTGATTTATTTTACTTTACGGTATTTGTTATTTTCTAAAATACTAAATTTCCTAAATACTATTATACACTTAATTAAAAACCAACCAAAAAAAAATCAAGAACTAGAAAATATATATAAAATTAAATAAAAAAAAATATCTAAAATTAATTAATAAATTTAAATTAATTTTTTTTTTCAAATTGTGTTGCTTACTATCCGAAGGAACTTCGTTCCTACCTGGTGTCCCACCACATAATTTTATTATTATTATTTCAACTTTTCTGACTGAAGTAAAACTTCTATACAATAGGCCTGCACTATGACTGCCAGAGAAAGAGAAATAAAATGTGTGCTCGCACCTCTCTCTTGCAGGTCAAGCATCTGTAAAGAACTTTTACTTCAAAATGCAAAGATTTATGTTCTTTATCTCTTATTCCTTTTAACAGTCAAAAAACAAACAGAGAAATATTTTAATATTAGAACAATGATCTTATATCAAATTACGTCAAATTTATTTCCACTTAAATCGAATTCAAAATAAAAAATAAAAAAAGTACCGTTGCTCCTGCAATTTAGTGTCGGTCCTGAGGAACCAAACGAGTTGCACGGCGGGAACGGATTCTATTATGTCATCTACCACCTTTGAACCGCCAAAGAATACGGGAAAAGCGTGAGCCTCCCACGTAACAGGATTGAACATGATCGGAAATGTTAAATTTAGTTCACCGCGTTCCACCTGTAACAATGAAGTTAAAATTTGAACAGGTAAGGGGGCTTAGTAGGTAGAATATTCATATGATTTTACGAGTTGGTGTATTATTATTAGATTTGGTTAAATATACTTTTATGCTATACAAGTATACAAGCACTCGACTCTTCCTTTTGAAAACATATAGGTACTGTAATATTTTTAGATTAAAAATAAATAAATTCGCAGTTTATCTTTACAAAAACAATAATTATCAAATTAAATATAAAAATAAATATTTAAAACATACACAGTCATCGGTTCCTAAAGTAAGCAACTTAATGCTTGAGTTATAAGTAACAGACATTAAAATGATAACTTGAGTAAACATTTATCATATTTCGAGCATCCTTGCTCCAAGCTTTTATGTCTATAAAAGATAAAACGTCGTCTGATCCTAATAACTTCAGATTTACACTTAAAACAAAAGAAAAAAGAACAATAGTGCCTAGTATAGTACAAATAATAGAACATCGTTTACAAAACTATTACCTACTTATTATTTAAACATACATTTTTAACTTGCCTTTGTTTCAATATATTGTCATAACCTCATCATTAACATGTTATGTACTTATTAGCTTTGTTTAACTTACTTGTTCTTGGAACAATTACAAGTAATGATTACCATAAAAATCTCTATACCATCCACAGAAAATAATTATCAGGTACGATATTAGCTATCAGATTAAAGCATGTCCTTAAAAAGTTATCTAAAGGACGAATATTTACATACCTACTGTTAAAGAAAAATCCTTGGATAAAAGATCTCTCTAATCGTATGTTAGTGCTATGAATGCAAATTAGGTATCGTTTGATTGGATTGAGTTAATACCATAGCTAAAAACGATTTTCCATGTCAGTGAGGATATAAACAAATTTCCATTAGGGATGAACCATATTTTTTGGTTGTGGTCATTGACCAAACTTATATTTAATAGGAAATATACAAATAGAGTTTAGGTAGGTATCGTGTTTTTAGGTTCGTTTTGAGTAGCAGGTGTTATTATGAATCTGCCTTTAAAATGTAGAGCTTTGGCACTTTTCGTCGTTCCAATATTACTACCATACTATCTTGAGTAAGAATAAAACTAATGTAATTAAATCGATTTTACTTTTTAATGTTTTTTATTTTATATGTAAAAGAGTATGTAAACGTTTAATTTGTAAATTTTCGTTTGCTGTATGATATTGACACATTGAAATAGAAAAAAGAGTGTTTAGGCAATCTACACACGGCAGAAGTGAAGCTTCTGAAAAGTAGTGGGAAGGTAGGCTGTTACGATTTGTTCTATCGACGACAAACACGGTCTCGTGAATAAGATCGTAAGCACCATATAAAACGCGTCGCTTATGCGTTTTGACCTGTAATGTATTTTATCTCATTCTTTCCAATACATTTATGTATTTATTTCTTTATCATAACACATTATCGTTTTATCGAGTTTCAAATAACAATGATTCTAAAGAAATTTCACTTAAAAAATTTAAAGAACTTTGGGTATGGAAGACAAATGAGCTAACCTTGTTATTTGTAGTTATGTAAACAATTTCAATCTTTACTTAAAACATAGGTATCGTTTACTTAAGTTTGCGAATTTCCGTTGTTAAATAATAATAATAAAAAACCCACAGAAATAGTCATACATGATGTGTATTCATACTATTTAATTATTCCCAAAACCGTTTACTTTGCGATGACAAAAGAACCTTTACAACTTACTCATCGTAAAATTCTTATTGATAGCGATCAGTGGTTTTAGTGATCGTCATAAATTATAACTGTCTATTGTTTAAAGGCTACGGTTCAATTGTTTCAATGATGATTCCGCATTTATGGTTTTGAACTTGTGCGGTGAATGAATATACCAGGATATTATCAATTTTCTTCGTAATCTCTAAATATAATCAAAATTCAACCGTTAACCGGTTTCTGTTCAAGGAATTTTTTTAACGGAAAAAGAAGGTGATTGAAGATTTAACTGACAGAGATCAGATAACACTTTCTTTTTTATTTCTGTTTAGACAATTTTTTAGACTTGATTCTCTGCTCAGAAATATCAGAAAAAAAATATGCGTAGACGACGTATTACTAAGTAAAAATACGAGATCCTTACCTCGCCGATTATTTTGTCCAGGTTGAGAATATCGTTCGTAAAGCATTGCCCTTCCCATCGCGCGCACTCTTCACTGTACGTAAATGTTTCACCGTTGTCCAGTGTCACTGTTATATTCTGTACATACTCGTCTAGTTGTCGAAGCTCGTTCCATACTTCTGTTCGAAGCATATTTGTTATGTTATCTTTGGAAATGATTATCACTCGACCGAATCTACCTGTGGAAATATTAATGTTATTATAAACTTTTGAATGTTACATGGTCACTAACGCTATAATTAAATATAAAGTAATATGATTTGTATCTGAGTGTATGTTATATGATATTAAGCACATTTTTCTTGGCCATTTAGCGTTTCCGATATTTCGTACCATGTCACATGGCACACGAGAAACTCAAAATGACTAACAATAAACGCTGAATATCCCAAATAGATCATATAAAAATATAATTTTTATGTCAAATTGGATTTTATTTAAGCTTAACTTTAACTTTTCAGTTTATATTTTATACTATTATAATATATCTTGCAGTAGATACTTCAATATATACTTTTAACGTCTAAATCCTTAATTGAAAAATTGATGTTTTTTAAAGAATCAATGAAAGAAAGAAAATTAACCGCAAAAGTCAAACTTTAATAAATTGATTGTCATTTCCAAGCAGAGCAGAGACCGAATGCATACGAAAAAGAACATAGTTTTTTTTTTTATTATACTGCTACCTTTTAGATACGTTTTAATTAATATTTACTACTCAAGGTAGAGTGTTTAATTTATATTCTAAACTGAAGGTCTGCACATTACACAATATTCATACGTAATGTTGAATTAAATCGTTAAGTTAATAAATTTTCATACTTCATTATTAGCTGTTTAATGTTTCGATATGTTTATATTTGTTCAGTTCGATATGTTTTATACGTTGAAAGAAAATTTAAAAATGGCGTTAGTATTAGATTTTTTGTTGTTGTAATATATTAAATAATAATAATAAAAACAATACTAGGAATTAAATAAGAAAATGAGAGGGTTATGTAAAAAGATTTCGATAATTTTGATGTAACTATAAAATCATCAGGATCAAGTTCTAAGACAAGAACTCTATGCCAATATTATAAATATTGTGTGAGCCGTATAACTGGTAACTTTTTATTTTTGTTCTGTTACACAACAGTGCTGTGTGGCTACGGCACTAAAGAATTTAGCCACCCCCTCTCTTCCCGTGGGTGTCGTAAGAGGCGACTAAGGGATAACAAGGTTCCACAACCACCTTGGAACTTAAGAAGCCGACCGATGGCGGGATAACCATCCAACCCAATGGCTTTGAAATACACAGGCCGAAGACGGGCAGCAGCATCTTCGGTGCGACAAAGCCAGTACTGCGGTCACCAACCCGCCTGCCCAGCGTGGTGACTATGGGCAAAACACATGAGTTCACGTTATTTTTGTCGTAAACTTGTGGAGGCCTATGTCCAGCAGTGGACTGTATAGGCTGTAATGTATGTATGTACACAACAGTGCAAATATACTAACCAGCTCTTGTTATCCTTCCCACGTTAAACCTATGGGAATAGTTAACTTTGAAATGTTCTTCGACAATCCGCCTCTCCAGTTTACCCTGGCCACTAACGGGTGAAAACAGATATTCAGGGTCCATTTCATAGTGCACACGCTGGTAACCGGTGATCATGAGCAGTGTTAGAAGGACTGGTATAATGATAAAGTAGCCTGGTTGTTTGCCGACTATTAGCCCGAGCTTGTAGAACGATTTGTTTAGGATGTCATCCACAAATGTAAGCTTGCAACCCATCTGTAAACAAAGAAATAATAATATTGTTAATACATTGGATAATTTTCAAATTTAATATTGGTATTAAAAATGCTTTTAATTTTTCATTCGATTTAAAGTTAGTAAAAGTTGTCGGAGTTGTAAGGGAGGCCTATGTCCAGTAGTGGAGTGCAATAGGCTGAACTGACTGAGTGACTGAAAAGTTGTCGACAATTTATACTTATTCTTACGCATATATTTGTCACTTACGATTTTTTGTCCATTTATTTAATTTAATTGGGTATTTTATTTTTACAATATTGTAAATTTCTTAAATTGCACCTAACAAAAATTTTCGTAGTACAAATTGGTAGCAATAGCTAATCTCTTCGATAATTTATCTTCTTATAAATAATAATTATAAGCAACTAGCGGACCCGGCAGGCGTTGTCTGCCCGGAAAACAGCTACCAAATTTGATAGCTTACATACCGATAGCAGCGCCACCTATCGGGTCCATTTGAGATAACTACCCTATCTCCCAAGTTAGACCAAATTACAGATGCTTACAAAATTTGATAAAAATTGATTCAGTAGTTTCGAAGCTACATACAGATATCAGCGCCACCTACCGGGTCCTATTGAGATAAAAACTACCATATCTTCCAAGTTAGACAAAATTACAGATGCTAACAAAACTTGATAAAAATTGGTTTTGTAGTTTCGGAGTAACAGACCTATAGCAGCGCCACCTACCGGGTCCGATTGAGATAAAAACTCCTCTTTCTCTCAAGTTGGACCAAATTATAGATGCGTACAAAATTTGATAAAAATTGATTCAGTAGTTTCGGAGCTACATACAGTTAGCAGCGCTACCTACCGGGTCCAATTGAGATAAAAACTACCATATCTTCCAAGTCAGACAAAATTACAGATGCTTACAAAACTTGATAACAATCGGTTTTGTAGTTTCGGAGCTACATACAGATAGCAGCGTCACCTACCGGGTCCAATTGAGATAAAAACTACCATATCTTCCAAGTCAGACAAAATTACAGATGCTTACAAAACTTGATAAAAATTGGTTTTGTAGTTTCGGAGCTACATACAGATAGCTGCGCCACCTACCGGGTCCAATTGAGATAAAAACTACCCTATCTCCCAAGTTGGACCAAATTACAGATGTTTAAAAAATTTGATAAAAATTGGTTCAGTTGTTTCGAAGTTACATACATTTAAAATTTTTATTGTTAACGCTCATCCGCGCAATCCTTATTGGGGATGAGTTATCCTAAAATTCGCTCATTGATCATTTCTACATCACATAAAGGAAATTCGTACCAAATTTGGAGTCGATAGTTTAAAAACGGGAATTTTCCATTGTTAACGCCCCCGCAAGAACATTATAAGTAATGTGAAATAGCTAGTTAATATCATTTTTACTGTATGTAAAATTAAATTAAAATGCGGTCTACAATTAAGATCAATTTAATCATTAATAACTTACGTAAAATGCGCCCTAATATATTACTTAACATGAACTTTATTGAATAGCAATAAAGTTCAAATTGACTCTATATTTTAGTTAGAAAACGTTTTTGTGGGAAAAGAAAAGGCATGTTTTTAGGGTTTTCCTGGAAATTATTCGAATTTTTCTCGCCGTAAAAACCATTCTTGGACTTCAATGAACATTTAAAAGAAAGAATTGGTAAAATTAGTCTAGGCGTTGTTGAGTTATGCGCTTACCAACACATTTTGCGATTCATTTTTATATATAAGAGATATATATAGTTATTATATATTTAGTTCAAATTGACTTTTAAGTATTATCACAAATCTTTTGTATGGGAGTATAGAAAAGTGTTGTTTTTAGACTTTTTCAGGAAATTTAAATTTTTTTTTTTAGAATTTTTCTCTCCGTAAGAACCATCCTCGTACTTCAAGGAACATTTAAAAAAAAGAATTAGCGAAATCGGTCCAACCGTTCTCGACTTTTGCGCTTAGCAACACATTCAGCGACTCATTTTTATATTATAGATAAATATATTGATGCTTGTATAGCCTAAAACCAGTCAATTTACATTATATGCAGAAAACAAATTGCATAAGACTCCGTAAAGATACTGAAATTCAAATACAAGTTTGTCTAATACATAAGCGAAAACCAAAGGTCTTTGACCTAAAGGGCATCTACGCTCGTTTATATTTATAAATTATTTATATATATAATAAAAATATCTATTACTCTACATCTTTAAAAGAACATTCTCACCACAGCAAAAAATGTTGACCCACATTTTACCCACATGTTAAGAAAATTGCTGTAAATTAAAACAATAAATCTTAAGCATTAACAAAAAATTGAACTTTAAATGTTTCTTATATACATAAATACAACATTTATAATGCTACTACATTGTAAACTGTTAAAAAAAATCGTTCTTCGCTTAAGTTTCTTTTACTTCCATATACATATATCTCGATTTATGTAAATGTCTTGCTTAACAATGTCATTGTTATACCGATTTACTTTATTGAACTTTAGCTAAACGTAAGTGCATTGATATAAGAGATTACCGCGTTACATAATTGTCATAAAACGAAAGGCAACTTATTTTTTATTATCGATTTAATTTATCGTTTAGTATAATTATTAAACGTATTGTTTTGAACTGTTAATACATAATGTAAATATTTTCGTACTGAATAAAAAATAATTGCACGGTCAACGCTTAGTTTTAAAATATGGCTCTCGTCTCCTATAATATTTTAATGGTGAAGAAATAAAGTTCTACAACAGCGGTTAAAAATACGATAATTTACTTTGGAGTTGGAAAGTACCAAGATGTCATTGCATTATAAGGATTTGATATGATTTTCTATTTACACCGTTTCATAGTCCAATCAAAGCGTTTCAGACACAAAAATTGTACTTAATACTTAAGAATGATAAATTTTGTATTTTTATTGTAATTAAAATTCCTACCTACCTACTTGGTTACTGTATTAATAATTTATATCCGCAAATGAAATTATTTCCGTAATAAAAAACCGCGTCACATTGATTTCCCGTGCTTATTGATAAATACTACGATTAAAAATGTACACAGGATTTATAATATTTAAAAAATGTACTTAAAATTACAGTTTCCTTTTTTATGTATTCTTTATGGACTGTATAATTGTGTTTGTTCGCAAACGAAAAAAAACCGACTTCAATTACATCGACGAGTAATACAACGTAGATCGACGGAAAAATAGTCGAGTAACTACGCGTTATCAAAGATTACGTAAGTTATCCTATCTCAATAAAATTTATATGTGACTACATGACAAACATCAGCTTTCGATTAAATTAAAAATTATTAAAATCGGTACACCCAGTAAAAAGTTATTGCGGATTTTCAAGAGTTTCCCTCGATTTCTCTGGGATCCCATCATCAGATCCTGGTTTCCTATCATGGTACTAAACTTGGAATATCTCCTTTCCGACAAAAAAAGAATTATCAAAATCGGCACATCCAGTAGAAAGTTATGCGGTATAATACAACGTAGGTCGACGAAAAAAACGTCAAGTAAAAACGCATTATTAGATATAACTCGAAAAGTAGTTGTTAGATCTCAAATAAATTTAAATGGGACCAATTGACACATACCATCTTTCGATTAAAAAACATTTTGTCGAAATCGGTCCACACGGTCATAAGTTCTGATGTAACATACATAAAATAAAATACAGTCGAATTGAGAACCTCCTCCTTTTTTGGAAGTCGGTTAAAAACATAGTTATGTTTCAATTTAAAAAAAGTGGGCAAGGGCGAACTTACGTATCTCGAAAAGAGATCTCTACCAGTCAAACCCATGTTTATGACGTCACTTAAAACGTATTCGGTTCGTCTATTGTATGTAACGGTTAACTTTTTTCTGTGTTAATTTTTTTCTGTATCATACTTGTTTTTAAGTATGTTACATAGCGTACGTAGATGTGTGTCCTCGTTTCATAATAAAAAAACTGGTATATTTTTCAATTACTCTTGCTACGCATAATCTTTTAATTTAATTTTAGGGAGACATTGTAAAAGTAAGTTTTATTAAAGTAAGTAAAGAACTAACAAGATTAATTAGTAATTACTATTTAAAAATACAATAACTGAAAACAATTTACCACTTTTAGATTTATTAGTTTTTTTAGCATGAAAAATCAAAATAATTATAGTTATTTTTTTGCACTTAGCTTATACACAAAGCTAAGGAAAGTGTTTATTGTGTAATAACCGCTTTCAATTATATTAAGTTTACGTTTATTATTCGTGTCTCTTATTTGTCGACATATAGCAGCCATAAAAAGACACTTTTGGTAATTATCTACCTATTACTGTTCAAAAGATAAAACCCTGTGAAAAATGAACAAGAAAAAACTGTCTAAACTTAGCATGGTCATAGAAACAAAGAAAAATTTATTAGTATATAAATTTTTTCTAAAGAAATCTTTACTTCATTTACATAGCCACAATGTGCTCTCGTTATTATCGTCATATACATAATATTATAATACACCGTAATCTTAAACAATATTGAATGCAATAAGTGTACCCATTTTTAGCTTTGTCTTTAGATACTATTCAAACTTTATTTTTACCAGCACTTTGTAATGGTGTTAAAATTACCCAGACTTTTGGGTATTATTACGAGTTGAGCGAAGCATCAAAATTTTTTGGCCTGTCTATGAAATTTAAGATAGTGGAAGATTTCAATTTATTGTAACTTTACGCATGAGGAAGAATGGCATGACGAAGTTAATGGAACTATAAGAGTTCGTCTAGAACTCTAGACTCTGCAAGCGAAGAAGAAATATTTCTTCTTGTAGTCATCGTGATCGTGTTCAAATGAATACGCCATGGTCCATCGCTTAAAATAAATATTTCATAAAATCTTAAAATAAATCTTTTTTTCATAACGTAATTGGTACTTAAGGATCGCATAGATATTGCGATGTTTTTATACTTAACTTCGGTCGGTACGGGCGACCTCCATGTAACAGTGTTCAGTAAGATTAAGTATCGAGTAAACTGCCTTATTCAATACTTTTGTTGGTGACATTTATTTCAAATTTTACATACACTTTACTGAAAGTAGTAGAAAATTTGAATAAGTGTGTGTGAAATAAGTGTTTTCCTAGATCTAGTCTCCGCAAGAAATTCCTAAACCTTCAGTCTTATCATAACTTGAACCGCTACAAGGACCCGGGTTAGAAGAACCTGGGGGCTGCGCTTTCTATTACGTCTCTTAGCTAGAAGAGTAGTAAGAATATGTCTCCAGTTTGCCTCGATGTCGCTGCTGCCTAATTTGAAATCCAAGTCTAATGAAATGGTTCTACCGATGTCTATTGGCCGTCCTAGTGTGGTGAAAGATGACAAGGTTGTAATTATCCTTAACAAGAGCTTACTTAGTACCTAATATTTTTATTACACAATAACCGCTCTGGCAGCCATGTACGTGCCTAAACAACGGCTGTTTGCGAGTACGATTACCGTTTGGGACGGATATTTGTATTTGTAGAAATATTTCTTTCCGGTTTGGGTGTCTGTTCTTGTGGGTCTCGCCACCGTGCCTCGAAGAGCACGTTAAACTGTCGGTCTGGATTGATATCATTTACCATTTAACATCTCATAGCAGTCATAGCGATCGTTATTCATAGTATTCAAACCCCCAGTGGAGCAGCGGAGGATTTAGCCCCGATCCTTCTCATACATGGAAAAAGAGGCCTAAGCAAGCAGTAGGATGCTACTGGCTGAATCATAAGAATAATACCTACATTCATTAAGCGTTTATTATTTGCAAGTAGACGTAGTCACATATTTAGATACTTTTACTTACTACCATTTAATTTTCATTGGATAGTTGATAAAAATGTGTGGACTTAGTGGTGCTGTATTTTATGCAACATGTTACTAATTTTGTACTAAAACACAGTTTATATATTATTTTTCAAAAGAGTAACTGCGGAGTTTCTTGCCGATTCTTCTCTGCAGAATCTACATTCCGAATCGGTGGTAGCTTTACTTCTACAAATATAATAATTTATTTTTAAAGTTTTAATTTTTAAAATGACGATTCGAAAGTGCTCTTGGAGCCTATTTGAATAAAGCTGTTTTTGATTTTGATTTTGATTCAAAAAGGTCGTTCCTGATCCTGTAATAAACAGCAATTGAATGGTTTCAAATTATTTCACTGTAATTGTAAAATAGTATGACTTTTACTTCTATTCACATTTTTTTGTGTTATTCAAATTTATTGAAGTCTCTTTCGAAATGACTTTAACTTGCCTTATTAATAAACATACTGCATATTTATGACTCATATATTTCTTCACAAAATATTAGTAATTGTAAGTTACAAGCCTTTTGTGGATCATATTTCTTTTATATAATTATGTTTACAAAATGGCTAATTGAGTAATTATATTTCTAGGTGATTCTATAACTCCGCAGAATATCTACGCGGTACTCCTTGACCGACAGCTGACCATTACCTTTCACTTATAATTTATATATGTAATATATGTATATATAACAAATATTATCAAAATAAACCTTTAAACTATTTGTCATTAACTTAAAGCAAGGCAATAATTTAAAGCATTCCGAATTTCAAAACAGCCTTCCCGTATCTTCTATAATTACCTGTAACATAAGTAAAGTGACAAAACGCATGTGGCTGAAACTTTAAAAAAGAGCGAAAGGACCCTCTTTAACCCTTAGAAAAAAATGGGAAGTGGAGAAAGAATAACTTTTTGGCACCGTCATATACTGCTTCAAATTGATATTCTTTCAGAATACTACCTCAATTATGCAAGCCATATTGAAGTGTTGACTAAACTGGTATCCTCTACCGCAAAATTATAGTTTTAAGGAGTAAAATAAGCATAATAGGTAAAGAAAATCAAGGATTAAATGCATGAATGACCTGAACATTGTAAAATCGTCTTATAATCAGGCTAGCTTGATCTAGGTCAGGTCAAGGTTAGGACGTAGGTTTCTACTGCGTAGGTTATTCAGGTAGCAACAGGATTTGCTGGAATCGACTAGATTTCATTGAAAGTCAATATAGACTCTGCTTCAGGAAAATTTGTTATTTAATTTTATTTAAACTTTCAAAGCCGTTCGTAGTAACGACTATTGGATATATGTTTGGTATCAAATGTGTAACATATAAATGAAATAGTGAGAATTTGAATAAAAATTCAATAAAGGTTACATTTTACGACTATGTTACGACAGAACTGAAATCATATCGCACCTAAAAATTTATTGCGAGAGATACGTTTTCATTATAATTTATTATTTAATTAAACATTTTTGAATATCATATCAAAAATTGACCGCTCCAGCGGGGTTCGAACCCGCGTCTCCGACGTACCGTGTCGGCGCTCTAGCCAATTAAGCTATGGAACGATGCACCCGCTCGAGCGAAATTCAATGTCAATCTTTGATATGATATTCAAAAATGTTTAGAATTCCTAATGTGGGTAACACAAAAATAAAAATCTTAGATATTAAAAATAGCACGGTGTCGTCGTCTCCTGTCAAAGATTTTCATTGTAATATGAAACTGAATAGTTACGGGTTTCTGTAAAGAGCTCACTATAGACGGCGCCACGGTTCGCTTAAACCGAAATTAAAAATTATCATATCGAAAATTTCGCTCGAGCGGGTGCATCGTTCCATAGCTTAATTGGCTAGAGCGCCGACACGGTACGTCGGAGACGCGGGTTCGAACCCCGCTGGAGCGGTCAATTTTTGATATGATATTCAAAAATGTTTAGAATTCCTAATGTGGGTAACACAAAAATAAAAATCTTAGATATTATTTAATTACTTTTATTATCAAATAAAGGTTTGTTAACATTTGATTTGGAAAATATAAAATTAATGACAATTTTAACGAACAAAAAAAATTATATCGCCATAATTTTAACTGACTTCAAAAAAGGAGAAGGTTACTCAGTTCGATTTGGAAAATATAAAATTAATGACAATTTTAACGAACAAAAAAAATTATATCACCATAATTTTAACTGACTTCAAAAAAGGAGAAGATTACTCAGTTCGACTGTATCATTATAGTTTATATGGGTTAAATCCAGACTTAGATTGACTGGAAGACCTCACCTTACACTTAAAAAAACCTTTAAGAAAACAAGATGTATATTATTTTTTATTTCTCACACTTTCTAAAATGTCACTAATTTGTAAAAGTAAGGCAACACATCATTGTTTATTTATTATTTATTTATTTTATACTTTATTGTACACCACAAATATATTACAAACAAAGCATAAAGATAGTTACAGACAGTGAAGTACAATGGGCGGACTTATGGCTAATTAGCCATTTCTTCCAGACAACCCATACATAGAAAGGAAACTTACTATCTAAATTGGGTAGGTGGTGTAGATGTGTAATAAACTTACATACAAATGTCTACATTCAAATACTTATAATAAAATAAAGAATTTATTATTATCATTAGCACTATCATAAAAAATACATAAATAAATAAAAAGAAGAATAAAAATATAATATAAATATATATTCTATTATAAACTAATAAAGTATGTAAGCAATGAACGTAAATTGAAGATAACAATTAAGTGAAATGATATAAACACAAATATACATATATTATAAACAAAATGAGAAGAGAAAAAAAAAAAGAAAAGAGATTGCACCATATATACACTAAATCGTCTCCGTCTTAAGATAATAATCCTTAACGTTTTTTTTAAAAGTCAACAGTGATTTGGCCTCCCTTATGGCTAAGGGCAGACTATTCCATAATTTAATAGCCTGAACAGTAAAAGACTGACTAAAGTACTTGGACTTATGTACGGGTAGCTTCAGCATAAGTCTTCGAGACGTTCTTAATTCTGAAGCTTCGCCGAGATATATAAATTTATCTTTTAAATAAGAAGGATAATTTGGATTAAATAGCACACAGTACAACAGAGAAAGAATTTGTAGATTCCGGCGAAGGCGTATAGGAAGCCACTTGAGCTTGGAACGAAACTCCGAAACATGGTCAAATTTGCGTAGGCAAAATATGAACCGAATGGCAAGATTTTGAAGTCGCTCAAGCCTATTAAGTTGGTCCTCGGTCAAATTAGTGTAGCTCGCATCTGCATAATCTAGAATGGATAAGAGAAGAGAGTTTGCTAACATAATTTTTGTAGTAATTGGCAGAACGGATTTAAGGCGACGTAACGAACTCAGTGTCGCAAAAATTTTCTTAGTAATTACCTTTAAATGATCCGACCATGACAGCGTCTTGTCTAAGTGAATGCCGAGATCTCTGACAGTGGAGCAGTAAGGCAAGCTAGTATCATTATAGGTAATAGGTGGTAAATTATTTATTTTTGCGATCATGCCAGGACTGCCTATAACAATGACTTCCGACTTGCAAGGGTTGATACTAAGCCCATATCGCTTGCTCCAATCAGAAATTTTTTTAAGGTCCATATTAATTAAGTTGATTGCACTCACAACATCCTCAGGCGTGGAATGGCGATAAATCTGAATATCGTCTGCATACATGTGGTAGTGAGAAGAAATATATTGAGTAATTGAATTAATAAAAATTGAAAAAAGCAAAGGAGATAAAACGCCGCCTTGAGGTACCCCAGATTGGACGTCGCACCATGAGGAGAAAGCCTCATCAAGACATATGCGTTGACGACGATTGTTTACTAAGGAATACTAGTTGTACGTGCCAACTGGTATACAAAAAAGTGGTTTTTAGTATCTATGAGTAGTTACTTTATTATAGTCACACTAGATTTAGTGCTAATTTGTTTTATAATCACTGTGGAATGAGATTTCAACGACAAAAAATTTAATACGAAATTCAATATGTAAAAAAATACCTTAAATTCATTTCATTTTTCTTAAAAAATTGACTCATGATATTCAAGTATTTTTAATAACATTTTTAGATATCTAGATTAATACACTTAGCGTCTCCACTGCGCTTGTCAAATGAGAGTCGAGATGACTCTATACTCTCTCTCGCTGGTGCTACTACGGCTTTAGTACACAAAAAGCCTGGAGAACACATTATTATACACACACGATTCTACTTCACCTCAACGAATCTTAACGGCCAACTTTATTATGACTCCGATTGTCTGTCCATACTATGAAAACCGTATGCCATGATAATAGATGGATTGGCCATAGAACTATAACAGTTAAGTACCTAGTAGAGATCTTAGTCAATTGGTCATAGTAAATTCATGTACTTTATTGACGATTATTAATGATGATTTTAAAGTGCTTTTGAAGCTTATTTGAATAAAATGTATTTTGATTTTGATTGATTTTGATGTCTCTTTTCAATATAACACCTATAATAGGCTGTATAACAATAGCCGACACCAATAGTTATAGATGCACCTAGAATGCTCTAATACAGACACGCGATGCCTGTGAAAGTATACGTAGGTTAACGACACGTCACGTGACAAACAAGTGTGTATCGACATCGTGTGAGTTCAACACTACCGCTATATTAATCTAGGTAATGCGGAACGACCGTACATTCATTATGATACATTTGATATTTGTAAACTTTTTTGGTACACAATTTATCTATGATCTCTTTTATTTTGTAGGTAGGTATATAGTATATACCTTTCTCTTCCTTTTATGATATACTTTTACTTTTCAAGCCTATCGCCTTTAGAATACCTTACCCTTGAATATAAGAAATGTACAAACACTTACTGAACTTTTAAAACGACAGTTAGGAAGCATTTTCTTGAAACTCAACAATGAACAAGTAATTTATAAGCAAATGTATAGTACAATCATCACAAAATTATTATTATTATGTAGATATGTACTATTTCTTTTGAATTTTGAGCTAAACCTTACTTACATATTTAAATGATTGTCATGTTACAAAACTTTCTATGTAAATAATTATGTGAAAGTTAATCTGTGTAAAGTAATCACTGCTTAGTTATCTATGCAATTAATCTACAGATCTATTATTTTTTATACAAAAAAATAGCATATTATTTTACTGTGGTGCAGCTACCATTGGCTACCATTTGTATTATTTAAACAAAATAGTTATTTCTAAACTCAAAACCTAAAAATCAAATAGCGTTGACGATAAGGCACTTATTTTAAATATATTAATTATTAATTCCTTTTATACACATTTTTCATAAAAAAAAGAAAGCCAAACTTTTATTATTATTTCGTATACCTTATCATTTTGCAAACATTAAGCATTCGGGTCACTATCCCAAAAATGTAGCAATTTAAAATAAATTATTTTGCAATTCATTTTTTTACCGTTTTACGCCGTTTAATGCCTTATTAATTGTATATAGTAGTGTAGCTAGTGTCATTGTCGAATTGTTTCGAACCTTGACACAAGTCATTAGATCTTGTAAACTTGAACTACGATGTGGTAATCGGGTTGACACTGACTACTACCTAATAACTGGACATCACTAAGCCATTATTGCCATTTTAAAAAAGTTTGTGTGTCAGCTACAAAATGCGACTGGATTTTACTCCTTATCTTTTATTTTCTATTTTGCTCGCCTGATGGTAACCGATTAACGTAGCTTATAGACGTCTGCAACACCAAGAACCATCGCAATCGACATCAGAAGCATCGCAAGCGCGTTACCGACTCTATCTCTAAATCCCCCCAGGATCTCTGGTCACTTTACTCACCATCAGGAACATAACACAGCTTGAAAGCAGTATTATTTAGCTGTGATCTTCTGTTAGGTCGAGGTACTACCCCCCGTCGGGCTGCTCCATATTTTGAGCAGGAAATTTCCTGCTGTGTCAAGAACACACATATAATAAAATAAAATTCTAAAATCAGAACACAAATTGACCCTTGCTATTCGTATCGGTACAGTAAATGCTTGTGTACTATATATTAAACCTGTTTCTTACATAAACAGCTAAGCGCCACTCTTAGCGTTACTCAGCGTTAGCGTCAATTGTTTCGATTTATCGAATACTATTTTACTCTCCAGTCTCCATATTTTTTTTTTCATATCACGGACCTCCTATCATTTCTAAATAAGTAAAAAATGTCACATCCTGTCACATTTTCAGTTACAATATATAATTTTCAAATAAGAATAATTTGGACTATGTATATATATGTAGCAATAAAGAAAACCATTTTTTAGGTATTTGTTTTGTTAACGTTTATATTTGTATCATAGCTTTTACAAGGTAGCACGCAATGCGTGAGAATAATTGAGCGTAATTAACATTTTCATAAATATTAGTTAAATATCTCTTTAATAATACAAAATGGTAATTTAAGCACGTGCAATGTAAGGCTTATTAAAAGATACTTAGGATTTATCTCAATTATTTTGTATTCTAGCCTAAGTAAACGAAGTAGCCCGTGAAATTGGTAAGTTGAAGTAGCAATGAGCATAACCGATGGTCGCTGGAGTAGACGACTTAGTTTCTTCTAAATTAAAGTATGGTAAAAGTACCATTGAGAATACAGATTTTAATGTGTTTGCCGTAGTATTATGTATTAAATAGTTTTAAAATACTATTCCGTGCATTCTTGTGATTAATACATATACAAATTAAATCAAGTCCAGTGCCGAGGTCGTGTTTGATTTTAGAAAGGATTTTTAAAGTAACAAACAAATTATAAATCTAATAAAAATACAATCAAGTACGATTATTTTAATAATTAATAATATATTAAAATTAATTTGACATAGGACAGAACAAAAAATTGTATTATTTATGTTTATCTACGCTACGCAATCCTTCATTAGACGTTAGATAGTTTAAAAGAAGTAACCTAGGAATGTTAAATCATTCACTTTGAGTAAAAACCAAATAAAAGTATTTTAAGCCCGTTACACAAAAAGGTTACTAGCGACTAAATATATAATATCCATGTATAATATAACTGTGTGGTTACGGCATTATAAAATATAGCCACCCCCTCTCTTCCCGTGGGTGTCGTAAGAGCCGACTAAGGGATAACACAATTCTACTACCACCTTGGAACTTAAAAAGCCGTTCGATGGCGGGATAACCATCCAACTGCGGTTTTGAAATACACAGGCCGAAGACGGGCAGCAGCGTCTTCGGTGTGACAAAGCTAGCCCAGCGGATGACTATGGGCAAAACACATGAGTTCACGCCATCTTTGGCGCGAATTTGTTGAGGCCTATGTCCAACAGTGGACTGCGATAGGCTGAAGTGAAGTGTAACCTAAACAACGAACTTTTTTTGTTTAAATTCATTTGAATCACAAAATATAATCAACCTATATATTAAGGAATAATATGAGATTTATTTCAAATATTTAAATAACTATTCTAGTTTGTAATATGAATAAAATTTATACAAGCACATACCATTTTGTCCAAGTACATAACACGATGTAATTAAAAACACATTGTTCCCTTTATTTATCTTAATGATAAGAAATGTTTAGGTTGAGTAAATTTAACCATTACTAAGTCCGTTCTAAGTACAAACGATAACTTCGTTTGGACGGAGATAAAGCTTGTTTCAAATGAAATAGGTATACAATTTGTTTGCTGGAGACTAAACGCAAATATAGCGTAATCCGTGTTAATATCTTACCACAGAAATTAATACATTGTTTGGATATGACTTAATTTCTTTGGTATATGTATACAGAGTTAAATTTTGTGCTAAGTCTATAGTTAAATTATAAATGGAGTAATGTTCTCGAATAAGAATTATACCTACACGAATGAAAGGGTCAGCCTTCAGAGTCAGACACTGTTTTTTCTACACTAATAAAGCTTCACTCATTTCTATTAAATTGCTAGAGTTGTCAAAGGGTTATCAAGTCTGGTAACAGCTGTAGATCATTAGTATCGTATTGGTTTATTTTGATCATTTAGATATTCCAATTAGTAAGTATACTCGGATAGGATAATCCAATTGATAAGTATAATTCCAAAATTATACTGCTATTCGTGTAGTGTATATATATACATATATATAAATAATTGTGTTGGCTCGGAAACGAAAAACAAAACCGACTTCAATTACATTGACAAGTAATGCAGCGTAGGTAGACGAAAAAATAGTCAAGTAAATACGCGTTATCAAAGACAACTCAAAAAAAAAGTTATAGCGAGACTACGTGACAAGCATCAGCTTTCGATTAAAAAAAGAATAATCGAAATCAGTACACCCCGTAAAAAAAATATGAGGTATAATACAACGTAGTTGGACAAAAAATAGTCAACTAAATACTATAATACAATTATTAGATATAACTCAAAATTACTTGTTAGATCTCGATTCAATTTAAGTTCTGTAACAGATAAAAAAATACAGTTGAATTTAGAACCTCCTCAATTTTTTGTATAAGTAGGTTAAAAAGATAATCGTAATCAATTTCAAGATTCAGTTATAAAATATATAGTGAGAGAGCCTTTTTTAGAACCATGTTAGAGTTGTAGAGCTACGATCGTTTTTTTTTTTTTTTTTTAATTTTACATTTTAATTATTTAATTTTTATGACAATGAACTTCACATATTAATAATATAGTACATGTATAATTTAAAATGTACATTAAAATATTCTATAGAGCTACTAGCTGTGCCCGCGGCTTCGCCCGCGTTGAAATCAGTTTGTCACAAAGTTTTCCCGGCAAACTTCCAGTGAAACTCTCATCAAAATCGGCTTTGCCGTTCCGTAAACCTTCCGCTTGAAGCCCTCTCTCCATTTGTGAAACCGCATGAAAATCCGTTAAGTAGATTTTGAGGGAATCGGTCACATACGCTTTTGGGAACTTTGTTTTATAATACACTAACTGTTGCCCGCGACTACGTCCGCGTGGTTATGAAGATATGCATTACTATTAAGTTGCTTAACGCAAATTATTTTTTTATTTCAGTCACTTGAAATGCTTATCACTCTGAGTAACTTTTTCAAAGGCACAATTTAGTATAATTTAATAGTTATTTTTATAAAACCTCTCTATACACCACATTTTTAGTTTTATTTTCAGGCTGCAGTATGAATAGCCTATCAGGCGAACTTGTTGCTACTGTATATGTTTCATAAAAACTATCAACCCTAATTAAACCCCCTTAGCGATGGAATATCGCAAAATCCGTTCTTAGCGGACGTCTACTAACTATAATCTACCTCCCAGCCAAATTTCATCTTTGTCCATCTTGGATGGATGGACCATCCAGCGGTTTTTGAGTTCTCGTGATGTCAATCAGTGACCTTTCTCTTTTATATATATAGACTACGATGTATTATTTGGACCCTTCCTCGCCATCTATAGAGCATACATTTTAAATTTCAAGTCTCTTACCTTAATAACATATGACTTTCATATAAACTTCCAACCCCCGTTTTATCCCCTTATGGATCGAGTTTCGTAAAATCCGTTCTCGATGTTTACGCCCTAAAAGGAACCTATCTGCAAAATTTCAAGTTTGTAGCTGTTATAGTTTCAGAGATTTCGTGATGAGTGAGTCAACCTACCATACCCCATTTTAACCTCAAAAGGGAGTTGATTTCTAAAGATACATTATTTGAACACCTTCTCAACATCTATAGAGCATACATTTTAAATTTCAAGTCTCTTACTTCAAAAACATAGGATTTTCATACAAACTGCCAACCCCCGTTTTATTACCTTAGGGGTCGAGTTTCATAAAATTCGTTCTTAGCAAATGTATATGCCCTATAAGGAACCTACTTGCCAATTTTCAAATTTGTAGCTATTATAGTTTCGGAGATTTCGTGATGAGTAAGTCAACCTACCATCCCCCGTTTTAACCCCAAAAGGGAGTTGATTTCTAAAGATACATTATTTGAACACCTTCTCACTATCTATAGAGCATACATTTTAAATTTCAAGTCTCTTCCTCCAAAAACATAGGACTTTCATACAAACTTTCAACCCCCGTTTTATCCGCTTAGGGGTAGAGTTTCATAAAATTCGTTCTTAGCAAATGTATACGCCCTATAAGAAACATACCTGCCAAATTTCAAGTTTGTAGGTGTTATAGTTTCGGAGATTTCGTGTTGAGTGAGTAAACCTACCATCCCCCGTTTTAACCCCAAAAGGGAGTTGATTTCTAAAGATTCATTATTTGAACACCTTCTCATCATCTATAAGGTATACATTTTAAATTTCAAGTCTCTTACTTCAAAAACATGGGACTTTCATACAAACTTCCAACCCCCTTTTTACTTAAGGGTCAAATTTTGTAAAATTCGTTCTTAGCGGATGTCTACGAGCTATAAGGAACCTTTCTGCCAAATTTCAAGTTTGTAACTGTTATAGTTTCGGAGATTTCGTGATCAGTGAGCCGACCTACTATCCCCCGTTTTAACCCAAAAAGGGGTTGATTTCTAAAGATACATTATTTGGACACCTTTTCACCATCTATCTATAGAGCTTACATTTTAAATTTCAAGTCTCTTACGTCAAAAACATGGGACTCTCATAGAAACTTCCAACCCCCATTTTACCCCCTTAGGGGTTGAGTTTCGTAAAATCCGTTCTTAGCGGATGTCTACGTCCTATAAGGAGCCTACTTGCCAAATTTCAAGTTTGTAGGTGTTATAGTTTCGGAGATTTCGTGATGAATGACCTTTCGCGTTTATATATATTATAGACTAGCTGTGCCCACGGCTTCGCCCGCGTTGTAATCAGTGTGTCACAAAGTTTTGCCGGCAAACTTCCAGTGAAACTCTCATCAAAATGGGCTTAGCTTCCTCTTGAAGCCCTCTCTCTCCATTGGTGAAACCGCATGAAAATCCGTTCAGTAGATTTTGAGGGAATCGATCACATACACTCTTAGGGACTTTGTTTTATAATACACTAACTGTTGCCCGCGACTACGTCCGCGTGGTTGCAGATGATATATATGAAGATATGCATTACTTTTAAGATGTTTAACGCAAATTATTTTTTAATTTCAGTCACTTGAAATGCTTATCACACTGAGTAACTTTTTAAAAGGCACAATTTAGTATGCTTTAATGGTTATTTTTAAAAAACCTCTCTATTCACCACATTTTTAGTTTTATTTTCAGGCTGCAGTAAAAATAGCCTATCAGGCGAACTTATAGCTGCTGTATATGTGTCATACAAACTATCAACCCCAATTAAACCCCCTTAGCGGTGGAATATCACAAAATCTGTTCTTAGCGGAAGTCTACTAACTATAATCTACCTCCCTGCCCAATTTCACCTGTCTTTGTCCATCCTGGTTGGATGGGACCATCTAGCGGTTTTTGAGTTCTCGTGATGAGTGAGTCAGTGACCTTTCCCTTATATATATAATATTACAATGCATTATTTGGACAACTCCTCAGCATCTATAGAGCATACATTTTAATTTCAAGTCTCTTACTTCAAAAATATAGGACTTTCATACAAACTTCTAACCCCCGTTTTATCCCCTTGGGGGTTAAGTTTCGTAAAATCCGTTCTTAGCGAATGTTTACGCCCTAGAAGGAACCTATCTGCCAAATTTCAAGTTTGTAACTGTTATAGTTTCGGAGATTTTGTGATGAGTGAGTCAACCTACCATCCCCTGTTTTAACCCCAAGAGGGAGTTGATTTCTAAATATACATTATTTAGACACTTTCTCACCACCTATAGAGCATACATTTTTAAATTTCAACTTTCTTACTTCAAAAACATAGGACGTTCATACAAACTTCCAACCCCCGTTTTACCCGTTTAGGGGTCGAGTTTCGTAAAATCCGTTCTTAACGGATGTCTACGTCCTTTAAGAAGCCTAGCTGCAAAATTTCAAGTTTGTAGGTGTTACAGTTTCGGAGATTTCGTGATGAGCGAGTCAACCTACCATCCCCCGTTTTAACCCCAAGAGGGGGTTGATTTCTAAAGATACATTATTTAAACACCTTCTTACCATCTATAGAGCATACATTTTTAAATTTCAACTCTCTTACTTCAAAAACATAGGACGTTCATACAAACTTCCAACCCCCGTTTTACCCACTTAGGGGTCGAGTTTCGTAAAATCCGTTCTTAGTGGATGTCTACGTCCTTTAAGAAGCCTAGCTGCCAAATTTCAAGTTTGTAAGTGTTATAGTTTCGGAGATTTCGTGATGAGCGAGTCAACGTACCATCCCCCGTTTTAACCCCAAGAGGGGGTTGATTACTAAAGATACATTATTAAGACACCTTCTTACCATCTATAGAGCTTACATTTTAAATTTCAACTCTCTTACTTCAAAAACATAGGACGTTCATACAAACTTCCAACCCCCGTTTTACCCCCTTAGGGGTCGAGTTTCGTAAAATCCGTTCTTAGCGGATGTCTACGTCCTTTAAGAAGCCTAGCTGCCAAATTTCAAGTTTGTAAGTGTTATAGTTTCGGAGATTTCGTGATGAGCGAGTCAACGTACCATCCCCCGTTTTAACCCCAAGAGGGGGTTGATTACTAAAGATACATTATTTAGACACCTTCTTACCATCTATAGAGCTTACATTTTAAATTTCAACTCTCTTACTTCAAAAACATAGGACGTTCATACAAACTTCCAACCCCCGTTTTACCCCCTTAGGGGTCGAGTTTCGTAAAATCCGTTCTTAGCGGATGTCTACGTCCTTTAAGAAGCCTAGCTGCCAAATTTCAAGTTTGTAAGTGTTATAGTTTCGGAGATTTCGTGATGAGCGAGTCAACGTACCATCCCCCGTTTTAACCCCAAGAGGGGGTTGATTACTAAAGATACATTATTTAGACACCTTCTTACCATCTATAGAGCTTACATTTTAAATTTCAACTCTCTTACTTCAAAAACATAGGACGTTCATACAAACTTCCAACCCCCGTTTTACCCTCTTAGGGGTCGAGTTTCGTAAAATCCGTTCTTAGCGGATGTCTACGTCCTTTAAGAAGCCTAGCTGCCAAATTTCAAGTTTGTAAGTGTTATAGTTTCGGAGATTTCGTGATGAGCGAGTCAACGTACCATCCCCCGTTTTAACCCCAAGAGGGGGTTGATTACTAAAGATACATTATTTAGACACCTTCTTACCATCTATAGAGCTTACATTTTAAATTTCAACTCTCTTACTTCAAAAACATAGGACGTTCATACAAACTTCCAACCCCCGTTTTACCCTCTTAGGGGTCGAGTTTCGTAAAATCCGTTCTTAGCGGTTGTCTACGTCCTTTAAGAAGCCTACTTGCCAAATTTCAAGTTTGTAGGTGTTATAGTTTCGGAGATTTCGTGATCAGTGAATCAACGTACCATCCCCCGTTTCAACCCCAAAAAGGGGTTGATTTCTAAAGATACATTATTTGGACACTTTCTCACCATCTATAGGGCATACATTTTAAATTTCAGGTCTCTTACTTCAAAAACATAGGACTTTCATACAAACTTCCAACCCCCGTTTTACCCCCTTAGGGGTCGAGTTTCGTAAAATCCGTTCTTAGCGGATGTCTACGTCCTATAAGGAGCCTACCTGCCAAATTTCAAGTTTGTAGGTGTTATAGTTTCGGAGATTTCGTGATGAGTGAGTGACCTTTCGCTTTTATATATATTATTATAGATTATAGATTACGGAAATTGGATCACTTCCTAATAGTGTTCACACAAAGTTGTCCAATGCAATAAATTTGTACTTGGAATAAATCACTGCCAAACATTAATTACTCAAATTGACAATGATATTTTATTTCATGATTTTGATTTAATGATAAACTAGCTATGCCCGAGACTTCGTACGTGTGGAATTTTACAAAAAAGTTATTTTTAGTTCGCGATGACAAAATAAATAAATTTCATATATAAAAGTAGCTTAAGTTAGTCTTTATTACATCAGCTAACTCTTAGTGAAAGTCCCGTAAAAATCGGTCCAGCCGTTTCAGATATTAGTTGGAACAAACAGATACAGACAGACAGGCAAAAATAAAATGATTTTCTTAATTTTTCTTTTAGTACATATTTGGACACTTAAAAGTGTTTGTCTGTGTTCCGCTTCCAGGATATTAATAGGAAGTAGTAAATAAATTTTCAATAACGTACTAGTAACACAACGGCAGTATATAATATTAGAGTAATTTGTATCGTCATAATAATGTATAACAATTGAATCGGAAAAAAATTTCAATAAATAATGGATGAATTAAAGTGCTTATTTACAAGATTTAACAAGCGAAAAAATATAGTAAAAATAATGTTTATTTCAAATAAATGGTGGTTATAATGGTTAGAATTATGTGTAAAAAATTAAATAACTTACAAAACAAAATTTGAATATTACACTTGAAAAATGTAAACCAAACAGATTCAGTGATGGTCAAAATTAATATTTTAGTTCGATATAACTTTCTTTTCTACGGACAAAGGAAAAAAAAAAGATATTTTAACAACACAACACTTATAAATTAATAATAAATTGTGTAGCATCTTTTTAAATATTTATTGTGCCAATGAATTTGAACCATATTGTTTAAGTTTAAGTTTTTATTTACTGTTTAAGTTTTTATATATTTATATTTCTGATGTTAAAACATTATAAATACTTTAATTATCAGTCTCAAGCCTATGTCGAATTCAATCAATGTTTAAGTATGAAATAGACAAAGTATACAAAGTGCGTTGAGCAAGTATGCAAATAACCTTAGTATCAATGTTTCCTAAGCGGGAAACTCAAAGGCCAGCACAATGGCTAACAATTAATTAATATAAACCTAATTCCGAGGACGACCTAATTTCGAGGATGTTTTCAATATTCTGTTACCTTGCAGACAACAATTGTCATAGTAAATTGCCTTAATCAAAATAAGGCACATCCTTTATATTTTAATTCTTTTGTTTTCATTAAATTATCCATAGAATTTTTTTTCTAACGATAATATCCCACTTGCCAGTGGGACTGATTAGACTACTGGAATTTATAATTATATGTGTAAATGTACTTTGGGTATAATTTATAAAAACAAGACGAATCGCAGTACAGCCCTGACTAATTATGCTATAATAAATTATAATTATGTATATACAATCTATACATATCAATAAAATCCAAGTTTCTGTCTGTGATTTCAAAATAACTGTATTTTTTCAAGTGCATATAGTCGTATATTATTTATACGACACTAAAACAAACAAAGAATTTTAAAAATTTGTTTGTCTCTCTACTTATATATTTTTTTGTGTTAATCTTCGAAATAGCTGAACCCAGTTTTTATTGGACTCACTGGAAGATAGAGAAGGTTGTTTAGCAGCGTATAGGCTGCTTTTTATCCCGGAATTCACGCAACACCGGGATTTACGCGTGGAAAAAACTATACTGTTTTTTTTTTAAATAACGTTTCTAAATGTCTGTCTATATATCTATACATCTGTCTTTAGAGTGGCTCAAAATAAGAAAAAGACACATGGCAACATACTTTTTATCCCATATTCCGCATGGGATTAGAATAACGCCGTTAAAACAATTGTATTTCCTTGTGGTCCTTGGATGGTGGACTAAGTACGGGGATAGCTGGAGATTCAGAATAACACATAGGCTACTCTTTATCCCGAAGGAATCGGAAATTACGAGAGTAAAATAGCGAGTTGCAGATAACAGTTTTTTTATAAATGATTAATTCATTTACTACGCTATTTTTTATAATACTAGCTATGCAAACGAGCGTATGACTTACCTTACGGTAAGCGATTTCTGTAGCTTATAAACGCGTACACCACCATAAGCATCACAAGCGCATTGCCGATCCTATCCTCAATCTCCCTCAGGGGCTCTGGTCAACTTACTCACCACAAGGACAAAACACTGCTTTAAAGCAGTATTATTTATCTATGACCTTCTGGAAGTTTTCTTAATCTTGATATGCTTCTCTAGTGGGGCTGCTGTTAATTTCAAGCAAGATATGCCCCGCTTGAAATCTGGTTAAAGGACGGTAGCGCTGGTATACTTAAAATATATCTAAGAAACATCCTCTCTCAAGCCTTTATTAACCATGAGATTACAAGTGGTTTTGTCCTTATAATTATAGGCAGTATCTACACAGACTTGCCCTTACATACCCCATAAACCTATTTGTCCTCAATAAAACCACTAGTATATAAAGCTTGTCATTAATCAGACGACTGTAATAGGCTATATGTATTTTATTACTCGTTAAAATACATAATAACAAACATCGATGTCTTTAAAAATTGTTCTTCATATATCAACCATTATTATGAATTTTAAACTCTTATAATTTACTTATGATATCAATAAATCACTTAGTTCTTGCTCATTTATTGTAAACTCCACTTTCAGTCGGTGTCTACTGATACTTATATTTAAGGCCACCGCATGCAAACCAGGGTCACCATTTTTGAATTTTCAAGTTGACAGCGATAATTGCACAATTTTTGCTTTAGCTACGGCTGAACGGCCGTTACTCTTGAGTGTTACACATATATTTAAGGTAAAACAGCTCAATATAGTTAGACGTTTTTTAGCATAATTTCACTTGTATAATTTAGGCATGCAAAGTTTCTCGTTATATTACACAAAACAAGATAAAACTCGCATTTTATTTTTCTTCAAACACATCATAGTATCTGAAAACAAATGAATACCCGAATTTCATACGTTGCGTCACACGTAATAAACGGTCAAAATAACTACGTCAAAATACTTTATACACTTTAATTGCTGCCACGCAATATTAAGAAATGTTCGTGTCCGCGTAATAGGATGTCGAGTCACACCATGTCTTAATCGTTACTAATTTATTTGCATGTCTTGTAGCCGTCGTTTGATTGTGTGCGATTGAAAAATATTCGGTTAAAACCTTAATGATAATGTGCTACTATTAAAATTAACAATTATGTGTCGTTAATTTAATATGTTCCATTAAGTTAGTGTCCTATTAATAAATTAGAATGAGGCAGTTTAAAGCTCTATTGTAGCAACACCATCCACAAATGTCGGTTTATTTACGCAGGCACTGTTATCAAAGGAATAATTATAATTATGTTACATCAAAGTAGTTTCATTAGGTAAATGCGATAAATTGAATAATTAATTCTATTAGGCGCACGTAGCAAAAGAGCTAATTCTTTAAAAGTCCACCCTTAAAAACATTCACACTTATTAAATTTTTTCTATTACAATTAATATTTTAAACTCTAATGTCATTATCGGCTAATCAATCCCTTGTCAAGCTTAAATTACACATATTACATATTTCATTGCAATGAACTACAGCCGATTAAGTCACTGGAGTCGAAAAGATTTACTGAGTCAAAAGTTAAGGTTGTACCTGACTTGCATCAAAATACTTCATCCTCTACGCAGTCCTCGTGAAAATACGACAACATTTATTATATCAAGGCTTACGGTAACTCGCACGTGTATATAAAAATGAGTTGAACATTTTAAGATTGCCTTGATTTTGTGCTCTTACAAAAGTAAATGTAACAATTTGTTGGTACATCTATCTAATAAATTTAACTACTAATTATCTTACGTAATCAAATTGTTTGTTGATTTACTTTGTATTTATAAAAATACTAATACTTTAATTTAAAAACGTTGGTATTTTGTATAAATATCTAAGTATTTTTTACATGTGCATTGTTATATGTAGGATTATATTCAATTAAACTAGGTATACTTATTTTTATTTCATAAACCACAAAAGAAACTTAACTCGTATTATAAATACAGTGAATCCATTTGGAACTCTCATGACATCAATAATCAACTACTAGCCTCTTATTATGCTAAAGGCGACTTACTTGTCAGCTCTTAGAATAAAATTAATCGTAAAAGAATTAAATTGGGAGAACTTTACACTAAACATTGTAAAAAAGATGTGAAATGGTTGATGCAAACAGCGAACGAAGAAATATAATGGAATGTAAGCTTTTTAAAAAAAATTTATCACAGATCCATAGTGCCAAGATGTTTGTAATTCATAACTGTCGTAAAAATCTGACACAAGTTAATGTAACACATTCTTACGACTGTATATACACGTAGCTTTATAAAGATATTATACAGAATTATTAAAAACTTCTACATTCGCTGATGATTCTTGATTTTAACGAATACACAAAAATATATTATTAATATATTTCATCAGGTCAAAGAATAGAGATGCAATGAGTTAGACGAGGACACATCAAGGCATCATCGTGGTCGAGTTAAGGCAAACGAGGGAGGTTACGACAAGGTTACGGGACTTTCCTTATGATAGTACTTCCTGAATTCTAACATATGTGGTTCAAATGCTAATAGACTGTTTAGAAGGTATCCTCTCAATTCATTGGAGTCTTCACATAAGGCGCAATGTCACACTGCGCAAGTCTGCCTCTTGTCTGATTAATCCCAAAGTTTAAATATCGATCATAATTAATATAGTTGTTGAACCGTGGAACACGTCACAGATGCCAGAAAATTTAATAGAGTGGTTGACTGAACTTAAAACCTTGATTTCCAGAAATGGATTTGCAAGACCATTCCGGTCAAATTCTTGACGTGATCCGATTATAAGTTTAATGGTCACCAAAACGTGAAATATTAATAAGCGTACAGATAGTTTTACTGTCATGAGCGCTATTAAAAATCAATGGAAACTTCTTCATAACGAAAATAAGTATGGTGATGCTATGGACCAGTATGGATACTGTTTGTTCTGTCTTGCTTTGCGTGTCTGCCTTGCACGCTTCCCTTAACAGTTTTTTTTTAAATTTTTATTTGTATTTGCTTTGTTTAATGAAATATCATTTAAATGTAGCGACTATAATATATTTACGTACTCTTATAATGTATGCTAATACTGTTTAGACAGTAGTACAAAGTAAAACGTGCTGTGTGGCTACGGCACTAAAGAATTTAGCCACCCCCTCTCTTCCCGTGGGTGTCGTAAGAGGCGACTAAGGGATAACAAGGTTCCACAACCACCTTGGAACTTAAGAAGCCGACCGATGGCGGGATAACCATCCAACTGCTGGCTTTGAAATACACAGGCCGAAGACGGGCAGCAGCGTCTTCGGTGCGACAAAGCCAGTACTGCGGTCACCAACCCGCCTGCCCAGCGTGGTGACTATGGGCAAAACACATGAGTTCACGTTATTTTTGGCGTCAACTTGTGGAGGCCTATGTCCAGCAGTGGACTGTATAGGCTGTAATGATGACAAAGTAAAAGTTTTTATAGAAAAAAATGAGTATGCTTTAGACCACACGACTGAAGCAAAACTTACGAAACATAACTCTCTCTCTTTCCATCTTCACTGACTTATTTCTCCCTCTCAACTTCCGTTCGCCTCGCCCGATCGCACTTGAAGTAAAGAAGTTTTACTTAAAAAAGAAACAATAAATTTTTGGGACACTGGATATTTGTTTGTTCTTAAAAAGAAAAGGTCATATCTGGTATAGATATGGTAATCTATCAAAATCAAAATCAAAAACAGCTTTATTCAAATAGGCTCCAAGAGCACTTTCGAATCGTCATTTTACAACACACGCATTTTTTCGCTCCTTTTTTTAACCGACTTCCAAAAAAGGAGGAGGTTCTCAATTCGACTGTATTTTTTTTTTTTTTTTATTTATGTTACATCAGAACTTTTGACCGGGTGGACCGATTTCGACAAATTTTGTTTTAATCGAAAGGTGGTGTGTATCAATTGGTCCCATTTAAATTTATTTGAGATCTAACAACTTCTTTTCGAGTTATATCTAATAATGCGTTTTTACTTGACGCTTTTTTCGTCGACCTACGTTGTATTATACCGCATAACTTTCTACTGGATGTACCTATTTTGATAATTCTTTTTTTGTTGAAAAGGGGTTATCCCTAGTTTAGTACCATGATAAGGACACCAGGATCTGATGATGTGATCCCAGAGAAATCGAGGGAAACTCTTGAAAATCCGCAATAACTTTTTACTGCGTGTACCGATTTTCATAATTTTTAATTTAATCGAAAGCTGATGTTTATCATGTGGTCACAAATAAATTTTATCGAGATCTGATAACTACTTTTTGAGTAATCTTTGATAACGCGTAGTTGCTTGACTAATTTTTCGTCGATCTACGTTGTATTACTTGTCGATGTAATTGAAGTCGGTTTTTTTTTCGTTTGCGAGCAAACACAATTATGTTTATTATTATAGAAGTATATATAGTCTTTGACAACAGAATCTTAATATTGTTTTGAGACTTATAATTTAAATTTATTATGGTCGAATTTCTGGGCGACCACTAGTATAAATAATAACACATAACGGCAGTAACGTCAAAATCTCTTTCATAAGAATCAAAATTTCTATAAGATTTATACAATGAGAGCACGTCACATTAGTAAGCAACGAGCAATCCACAGGTGTATGGCTCATTGCGTGCAAGAGTGAAAGTCGTCCTTGACCTACGATCAATCGTGATTATTGATACTATAACATTGTTTTATTTGCTCTGATGTTGTTACAATCGTACCTGCACCAAATAATTAAAGGCTTATTAAAGGTTGTTAGGTTACTTACTATTGTTTGGTTTTTAAATATAACGGACACATATTATGAAAAGAAAAAAAAAGTTTTTTTTGGTAAACTCTGATTCATCTGTCTTAGAATAAAAATAGTTGATCCTTTATAATACTGAAACAATAGCGCTTATGACGACTATGGCGACATAGTGGAGTCGTCTGGTGTAATCTGGTAAATAAAAGGTAAGGTTTCTGCGCCTAACCGGCGCCGACGGTTTGCCCTACTAACTATTTTAAAAACACCCCTATTCGTTAATACGGACACTTTAAGGCAGACTTCAATTTTACGGCACACTTAAATTTTAAGGCAGATTACATCATTGCCTATGATCGATAATAGATACTTGTTTTTTTTTTCCGCTTTTCCTGTGAATGAAACATACGTAGCCCGTTTGTTTAATCTGTTTTGATTAAATTGTTATGGGATAGTTAGCATGATAAAAAACCCTATTTTAAGTGATTACATAAATAAAAGTTATGAAAGTAATTACTTAATTGAAACACTTAAGTTACGACGTGTCTCAAATCGAACGAAATTTTAAGTTGATTCAAAAGGAGGCAGAAGGTACTTCTCGGCCTACTTTCGTCAATCATTCGTCATTATGATCGCATTATTCAATTGTGACATTCTATTAAAGAGATGTAATCGCTTCAAGTACTCATGGATTTTTTAAATTACTTAATACACGCCTACGTTCATCAAAGATTACGCGAACTCGGATATTTAATTTTATTTAACAATTTCCTGCGTCTTGTTCAAACGAAAAAGGCGATAAAGACTTGAAGGATGATTCCAATTTTTTTATCTTTGCATTAGTTAAGTCCTTAAACATTTTTAGTTGGAAATGACAATATCTCAGCGGATGTGAAACTTTTGAAGTCTTAAAGGTCTTACGTCACATTATATATTCTATGGCCGACTAACCTAGTATAAGATTAAATATTTCCTAAAGCATTAATGAATTTCTGTTTCTTAGTCTTTGTAATTTTAATAAATAAATAATAAATATCATATTATTTATCGTGTAATGTAGGAAAACGAATTAGTGACTTTTATGAAATATCAAGTCATAAAGTCAATTTTAAATTTAGTCTATAGAGTTTTTTGTTACAAAGCAATTGCTTAGTAACAAAAAAAACAATGAATAAAATATTTTTGAATATCATATCAAAAATTGACCGCTCCAGCGGGGTTCGAACCCGCGCCTCCGACATACCGTGTCGGCGCTCTAGCCAATTAAGCTATGGAACGATGCACCCGCTCGAGCGAAATTTTCGATATGATAATTTTTAATTTCGGTTTAAGCGAACCGTGGCGCCGTCTATAGTGAGCTCTTTACAGAAACCCGTAACTATTCAAAGTTTCATATTACAATGAAAATCTTTGACAGGAGACGACACCGTGCTATTTTTAATATCTAAGATTTTATTTTTGTGTTACCCACATTAGGAATTCTAAACATTTTTGAATATCATATCAAAAATTGACCGCTCCAGCGGGGTTCGAACCCGCGCCTCCGACATACCGTGTCGGCGCTCTAGCCAATTAAGCTATGGAACGATGCACCCGCTCGAGCGAAATTTTCGATATGATAATTTTTAATTTCGGTTTAAGCGAACCGTGGCGCCGTCTATAGTGAGCTCTTTAACCTAATTTATACAAAGGTCTTGTACCCCAATCTTATGGAAGTTCCTCGAAAATTCGAAATACAGGTTTACACACGGCTTAGCATCTGACTGTCATGTGGCGTTAAAGATTACCACACAATCGTGCTTCCGTTTGTTATGACAATTTCTAAGCGTCCGCTCCTTTGCAAACATCTAATTTATTGTTACATACAAATCACACAATTGCTACGCAATGCGACAACACGAGAAGGAAGCGTTTTAGACAAAAATTACTATTCGTACACATCATAATTTTATATAACTAAATGTCGACATACTCTTACGTGAGTTCTAACATTCAAAAACAAAGTTACAAATTAAACAGTATACTTGAATGCTGAAATGCATAATACCAATTTTTGAATTTTCCTTATAAGCATTATTCTATCATTAGAGATTTGCATAATTACCAGACTTGTAACCGAATATATGACTTTACGCGCGAAAAAAAATAGCAATAATTATATGCTCACGAGTTAGGGACGTCTAGTTAATAAATGATAAATAAATACCTCTAAGTAATACGGAAAATTTCATTAAGAGGTCTGTCTGACTATTTTTGTTTTTGTTTTGTTGACCAATTTTATTGCTTAAACTCTATTTTCTGTTGGCTATTTCGGTATAATGTTCATTGTAATGAATTAAATTATGTCACAAAAGAAGTTGAAGTAAGAACGAAATGTTTCAGGTTTATTTTCTTACAATTAATTTTTCAAATCACCGTCATTTGTCTCACTCTACGTATTTTTGCATTTATTAAAAAAAAAAAAAAAAAAACTAGTAATGATAGCACGTACTAGCTTTTATGTATGACCGTTCGCTAACTTTATGTGTTTCTTTAATTTACTTTATAACTAAACTGTGTATTTATGATTATTTTAAAGTATCTGATAAATTTCTTCTAATCTCTTCTGAATCAAAATTTGATTACACAATTCCCCTAAATCTTGTTTAAATAATCACATGTTTACATTTTGGACTTTTTTATGCTTATCTTATCTGTCTCGTAGTGTATTAGGATATTGAAAACTTGTTGGTATTTTGGATTCACGAAGGCCGCATTCTTGCATTACTTACTTGTTTTGGAGTTTTTGTCTATTTTCATTTCCATTTTAACCCCTTTACTTGTGTTGGTATGTTATTTTTTAATTTTATTACGTTTATTTTATTTAGTTATATTTCAATTTTTTTACTACACGGCTGTGTTGTTTGTGAATATGGCTGTCTGATTTATTTATATCAATATCTCAAAAAATCTTGACATAGAACTTTCAATGGGGATGGTGTTACTTAATAGAAACGAATACGTAAAAAGGTTTCATGTTATTTTGATAATGTAATTTTCCTATATAATTTATTCATTTTAACTATGTAAATATTTTACATGTGTATCTGAATGGAAAGCCCATAAGTGTTTTATACTAAAATTCATCTCATGTTTGGTGGTTAACGACATGGTAAGAAAAATTGTACGGTTTGGGAGAAACTCTAAGATATTTTAGCAGTAGCAGATATGAGTAGGTTATTAATAGTTTATAACAGTAGAGTAAAGTTATTCGAATCGTTTAACTTAATAGTTCTAGAGAGACTTTTAAAGATAAGACTGACTATTATAAATAAAAGTCTAATAAGTCAATGAATAGTTTCTAGATATTTACCTCATATAACATATTTTTCCTTCAACGTTTATAAAGGGGTAACGACCAGTGTCGCAAGCCGATTCTGCAACTCACTGACGTAACGACTTCATCGCTAATCGTTTCTTGCTCGGGAAAGTGTGTTGAAGGCTTAATTTTGTTTCAAATTAATATTAATTTGAGGAAAAATGTGTTTTAAATTATTATAATAGAAAATAATTTAACCCATAAATAATAAATTAGTAATCCGTTATTAATAATTTCAGTTTAAGATCCAAACTATATATAGTAACGAGTGCTGTAAAGAACTCACTATAGACGGCGCCACGGTCGCTTAGACCGAATATAAAATCATCATATCAAAAATTTCGATCTAGCGGTTACATCGTTCCATAGCTTAATTGGCTAAAGCACCGACACGGTAAATCGGAGATGCAGGTTCGATTCCCGCTAGAACGGTCGATTTTTGATATGATATTAAAAATTGTCCAAACTATATATTACAACTCATTAGGTTACACACACAGTACAATACAAAACGATAACCTATACAAATAAATAAGAATGATATGTCCTTTTGTAATTTTGAAATAACAAATTCAACAAACAGACGGCATTGGCTTTGAGTATGAGGCACATATACAAAAAAAAAGTATTCGACTTTCTGTTTGATTCCGAGTTCCAAAATCGATTAATATTCAGTTAATACAATACTTTCACTGTGTGAATGTCGATAGTATAAAGTAGTGGAGATTGTTTTTATTTTAGAAAACAATAACTTTTCCACTCAATAAAATTAAAACCAATATTGTAAACAAAAGCCGTTGTTCCGTTTCAATTATTTCTACGAATTTGAAGCATTGATTGATCAGAATTCTGAAGTTTTTTGTTTATTTAAATTACAATCTGTGTTCGAACTGAAAAACTATTTACTGCAGAAGATTATCAGCAATAGGCTTGAGAACATTGCTCTGCTACTCACTAAAGCGAATTATTTCTGGAAACGTCAGTTTTTCCATAACTTTTCGTTAAATATAAACAAGTGTAAGTGACGAGGAAAACTTGTAACCTACATACGAACTGGTTGCCATGTTGTGCTTATACTCTAGAATCAAGAGGAAAATAAATTAACTAAATCACTTTAACATAAACAAAAAACTTGTTAAGATAACATAGGAATTATAACTCTTACTGATAACTCAGCCGAAGGAGTGTAGTAGACGTAAAAATTTGTTTAACACGATCCGTTTTTGTTTGCGAAATTAAAACATAGCAATAAGGATAAGCGTCAAAGCATATGAAATCGTGTTAGTCAACTAGTTTTACATACATTTTTTTCCTTATTTATAAATAAAGTCTAAAATTATATTGAAATAGAAAAGTGGTACTGTTATGTAAGACAAACGTAATCTATAATTCTATAATATATATAAAAGCGAAAGGTCACTCATCACGAAATCTCCGAAACTATAACACCTACAAACTTGAAATTTAGTAGGTAGGCTCCTCATAAGTCGTAGACATCCGCTAAGAACGGATTTCACAAAACTCGAACCCTAAGGGGGTAAAACGGGGGTTGGAAGTTTGTATGAAAGTCCTATGTTTTTGAATTAAGGGACTTGAAATTTAAAATGTATGCTCTATAGATGGTGAGAAAGTGTTCAAATAATGTATCTTTAAAAATCACCTCCCTTTTGGGGTTGAAACGGGGGATGGTAGGTTGACTCACTCATCACGAAATCTCCGAAACTATAACAGCTACAAATTTGACATTTGGCAGGTTGGTTTCTTATAGGGCGTAGACACCCGCTAAGAACGGATTTTACGAAACTCGACCCCTAAGGGGATAAAACGGGAGTTGGAAGTTTGTATGTAAGTCCTATGTTTTTGAAGTAAACGACTTGAAATTTAAAATATATGCTCTATAGATAGTGAGGAGGTGTCCCAATATTGCATCGTAATCTATATATATATATAAAAGAGAAAGGTCACTGACTCACTCATCACGAGAACCCAAAAACAGCTGGAGGGTCCATCCATCTAGGATGGATAAAGATGAAATTTGGCAGGGAGGTAGATTATAGTTAGTAGATAATAGTAGTAGAGTAGAGAGATTTTGCAATATTCCACCGCTAAGGGGTTTTAATTGGGGTTGATAGTTTGTATGAAACATATACAGCAGTTATAAGTTCGTCGATAGGTTATTTATACTGCATTATACTGTGATCGATTTCCTCAAAATCTATTGAACGGATTTTCATGCGGTTCAAGAGGAAGGTTTACGGAACGGCTAAGCCGATTTTAATCAGAGTTTCACTGGAAGTTTGGCGGGAAAACTTTGTGACACACTGATTTCAACGCGGGCGAAGCCGCAGGCACAGCTAGTATTATTACATTTGTACTTGTTAATCACAAATAAATGGACTAATAGTTGATTTTAATACAAACTACATGCGTGTTCAAATGTATGAAAAACGTATGTATATATATATATAAATATATATATATATATATATATATATATACGTCGTCGTCACAGATAGACATATACATATATATATAATATAAATATATATATATATATATATATATATATATATATATATGCTATCAAGTTCATATAGTTATTTATACGATAATATAATTGTGTTTGCAGGCAAACGAAGAAAAACCGACTTCAATTATATCGACAAGTAATACAACGTAGGTAGACGAAAAAATAGTCAAGTAAATACGCATTATCAAAGATTACTCCAAAATTTGTAATCAGATCTAGATGAAATTTAAATGTGACCACATGATAAACATCGGCTTTCGATTAAATTAAAAATCATTAAAATCGGTACACCCAGTAAAAAAGTTATGCGGATTTTCGAAAGTTTCCCTCGATTTCTCTGGGATCCCATCATCAGATTCTGGTTTCATCTTTCCAACAAAAAAAGATTTATCAAAATCGGTTCATAAGTTATCCCCGAACATACACAAAAAAAATAAACAAGCAGCTCCACTGCGTTGGTTTGTTTTAATGTTCTCTACTACGAGTAACGATCGGTATCAGGTGTATTTGATAAAACAACCCGGACCGACAGCTCAACTTGCTCTTCGAGACACTGGTGTGAAAGCCACAAGGACATATATGGAGGAAGAGCCCTGTGCCCAGCAATGGTATGTTACAGGCTTAATCAATCGATCAATAGGCAAACTATCGTCGACTCAATCAAGGAGTAATTCTATAACATGATAATGATATTCGGATCCTAACTGTAATATGTACGTCTTACCAACGAAGCAGTAAACACCGTAATTTTTTTAAAGTTACTTGCTTATGTACTATAACTACTCCCTAGTATAGGAAGCAGTACTTTATATGTACATATTAAATTTTCACAGCACATTTTTCTAAACAATTACAGAGATCGTTTAAAATCGTTTCATAAATGTCAATTTCGTAATACCCTAATGTCTTTTTAATTTGTATAGTTACATTTAACACTCCACTGAGAAAATATTAAGTTATTTATTATTATTAAAAATTTAACAATAAAGTTTCAATAAAAATATAATTTTAAAAAGTATTAATCTCCTATCTGACACAACAGACTGTTCTGTTTTACAAACTTATAATAGAATAAAAACCTCGAAAGCGACAGCTAATCAGGTGAATGGTCGGTACTAAATTCATACAATATTTCATGAAGATCGGTCGAGCTGTTTGAAACGAGAAAATCAAAAAAACATAAGTACCATGACACGAGATATAAATATACATTTAAGATTCTTCCCTCTCTTCCTGTGGCTGTCGTAAGAGGCGACTAAGGGATAACACAGCTCCACTACTACCTTGGAACTTAAAAAGCCGACCGATGGCGGGATAACCATCCAATGGCTGGCTTTGAAATACACAGGCCGAAGACGGGCAGCATCGTCTTCGGTGCGACAAAGCCAGCCCTGCGGTCACTAACCCACCTGGGTAGGTGATGACTATGGGCAACACAAATGAGTTCACGCCATTTTTTGACGCGAACTTTTTGAGGCCTATGTCCAGCAGTGGATTGTATTAGGCTGAAGTGATAAGATTACATAAGAATTTCCCTCAGCTCAGTTCAGCTTGTATGTTTTCTATACGAATATTATAAAGAGGAAATAATAATAATAGATTGTTTGTTTGCTTTGAATAGGCTTCGAAACTACTGAATCGATTTGAAAAATTCTTTCACTGTTGGAAAGCTACAATATCGGCGGGTGACACAGGCTATATTATATTTTTAAAATAATTAGGGTGGAAAATATTTTGAATGTTTTGTTAAATACCCGTGCGAAGCCGGAGCGGGATGCTAGTATGGTATAATTAAAAATATAACAAGTATTTAATATGTTAGCCAAAAACATTCGAAGCTGTATCACAGTAACACTGTCAAGGTTTTTAATTCAGGTATATTATCGGTATATTATCGTATTATTTGCAGTGAAATTATTATTGAACCAGTTGAATTAACATTGACATTTATTTTTATTATCATCATTGTATTCAATATCTCGTATTTATTAAAATTTTGAGGATCGGAATAAGTTGAGTAATGATCGCTTCAGCCGTAATATCCCACTGCTGGCCTCTTTCCCCATGTAGGAGAAGGATTAGAGCTTAATCCACCACGCCGCTCCAATGCGGGTTGGCGAATATATTCCCTTCTATGAGTAAAGATCGCTATCAGATGTATATGATAGCAACCAAGACCGACGGCTTAAAGTGCTCTCCGAGGCACGGTGGGGAGACCTACAAGGACTGCACAAACACCAAGACCACGGCAAACACCTGTATGGCCAATACAAATGTTTGTCATGTGCGGGAATCGAACCCGCAACTGCCAGCGCAACAGGCGCAATCCATGGCTGACCGTTGCGCCAACACCTAGTAATGATTATTATTCATAAAATCAAAAAAGTATAATTTATAAAGTATAATTTATATAATATCATATATTAATCGATATATGATATTATATATATTATCCCCAGTAGTGGGATATTACAGGCTGAAGCGATATATAACCGTTTATATACATATTTACTTCACATATATATGTATAACTTAGACAAGTGTTATATAACAGAAATAAAATGAATTAATATACGTATTACTTGTAATAGGTACTTATAAACTCATGACAGTCTTCAAATATAGAAATATAGTCGACTTATGCTTTTATTGTTTTTAAACATTCAAACATATGGAAAGCGATCCGGTTTTATTGTAGACGACATTATGGTTTCAGGAGATTTAGTTACAAAAAATATTTAATGGTAAATTAAATCATATAATCGTACCGGAAGTGTGGCGCGTTACGCCATTCACCTTACTTGGCCTTTGTGATACGAAATAAGGCTTTAATCAAATATCGATTATACAAAAACCAATCTAAATATTTGGTATGCACAAGAAATTTATAAATCGTTCTAATTTAGAATTGGACTATTGTTTTCATATCCTTATTTTTTATTTTGTCTATATTTATATTATTATTTATACAATTGTGTACGCAAATATTATTTAATAAGTATATCTAAGTATGTATAATGCTTATAAGTTAACTGTTATTTTTTTGTAGATTCGCTAGTTTAGTAAGAAAAATAATGAAAATAGATAGTAGAAAAGTGAGAGAAATATAGAGTAGAAAGTAACAAGAAAGGTTGTAAGCTCAATGAGTACATTAATATGGTTTATCTATACTAATATTATAAAGCTGAAGTGTTTGTTTGTTTGTTTATTTGTTTGAATGCGCTAATCTCAGAAACTACTAATCCAATTTAAAAAATTCTTTTAGTGTTATATAGTCCATTTATTGAGGAAGGTTATAGGCTATATATCATCACGCTTAGACCAAAAAGATCGGAACACCAATGAAGAATGTTTCAAAATCGGGGGTTATTTTTTCCTTTTGTGAGCTTCCGCTGCGTGCGCTGTGAAAACAGTTAGTTTCGCAAAAATCATGTATGAAAGAATTGATCCCCTTTAAAATTTCTAAAACAAAGTCCGCGACAGCATATATCTATCTTTTAAGGTTGGCTCACTATAACCTTTTTTATGCTAACCAAGTTTGTCCTAAAATAATGCATTATTTGCGAAGATGTTTTTATAAACATGATATTAATCCTTATCTAAATAAATACGTTATTCATCACAAGTATTTAATGTAAAACAAAATAGCCTTTTACATAATTCGATTTCAATGAATATCTCAGGAGATATTGCAATTTTAAAATAACATCACAGCAAAATACTGATCAAGTATTGCGCGCGCCTCTGTTTCACGCGGACGAAGTCGCGTGCAGAAGCTAGTCTTATAATATACATTAATTACGCGTCACGTTGTTTGTCCGCGATGGCCTCCTAAACTACTTAACTAATTTCAATCAAATTTACACACCGTGTGCAGTTTGATACAACTTGAAAGATAGGCTATATTTTATTTTGATATATGTAATTATTTTATTTATGAAAAAGAAGGCGGTACGAAGTTCGCCAGGTTAGCTAGTACTTTTATAAGTATTTAAGTTAAATTTATTTAATTTCTACTTTTGTTTGTATATTTTAATGGTGTGCAATAAAGAATATTATTATTATTATTATTATTATTATTTCCACGTTGTATAATCTCGGCTAGTAACCATTAAGCCGGGTAGTCGATGACACGGGCCTAGGCCAAATGTACATCAACGGGTTAGTAAATAAAGGGTTATTAAATTTATAATAATAATAATAATAATAATAATCAGACAGGACGATACTGGCGAACAAGCCTGATATCGTGGTGATGGACAGGGCACGGTCGAGGGTATTTTTAGTGGACATCACCGTCCCGCATGACGAGAACCTCGTGAAAGCCGAGACTGAGAAAAAACGTAAATATCTGGATCTGGCGCACGAGATTGTCGACATGTGGGGTGTGGGGTCCGCTGAAATAATCCCTATCGTAATATCTGCCAACGGTTTGATCCCGGTTAGCCTCGCTCACCATCTGAGGCAACTGGGGATCCGGGACGGTTCGCTCGCAGCCAGGATGCAGAAGGCGGTGTTACTTGACTCGGCTAGGATTGTCCGCCGGTTTCTCAGCCTACAGCCCTAACCCCCGGCCGTTTGATCTCCCTGCCGGGGCGTATTCCTCCACCCGCTTATATTTATATATGTAAGTATAAGTAAATTTACTATATTATTTATATAAGTAGTTATTATAATATATGTATCTATTATGTATTGGGCAGGTGGAGTGACATTCAGTAAGATAATAATAATAATAATAATAATAATAATAATATTATTATTATTATTATTTTCGGTATTTTTTTTCTCAGCCTTTGGCTGGTTTTTCTGCATTTACGGGTCAAAACCAAGTAAATGCAGCGTGTGGTGTGTTAAAATTATGTGTTGTGTGGGATTTCGTGTTCGTCAATTTGCAAGAACTTTCTTACGATTCGGCATGTATTTAAAATGGCGGCTTTTTGTAAGGTGATATAAAGAGTTTCGTTTAATTCTAGTAGTTTAAGACTATGTAACAGATGGTTTGGGATAACACCTGTCGTGGAAAGAGCTATTGGGATTATGTATACTTTATTTTGGTTCCAAATTCTAGCTACTTCCTCCTTTAGTTCAGTATATTTGTTGATTTTTTCAGAAATTGTTTTTTGTAGGTTATGAGTGTTGGGAACAGCAATATCTATCAGATAGGTTATTTTATTTAATTTATCTTGGAGCGTTATATCCGGTCTATTGTAGTGGATGGTTCTGTCTTTAAGTATTGCGCGATCAAAATAGAGCTTATGTGTGTCGTTTTCTAAGACTGTTTGTGGCTTATATTTGTAATAAGGTGTATTTGTGTTCTGTATGAGTTTGTGTTTGAGTGCTAACTTTTGGTGAATAATGTTGACTACTTGGTTATGTCTATGTGTGTAATCTGTTTGTGTTAGTGTTGTACATGCCCCAGTAATGTGTTGGATGGTCTCTGGTTGAATGTGACATTTGCGACATTTATCGTTTGGTATTGAGGAGTCTTTAATTATGAATTTTCTGTAGTTTTTAGTGTTGACTATTTGATCCTGTATCGCTATTATAAATCCTTCGGTCTCTGGAAAAAGGTTTCCTATTTTAAGCCATTTGTTTGAGGCTGCGATGTTTATGTGGGGTTGTTCTAGATCGTGAGGATGGCGGCCGTGTAATACTTTTCGTTTCCAGCTATCTAGTTTTTGTGCTTGGAGATCGTTACTTTGGGTATTTAGAGAACTTATGTCTTCTTGTAAATTTAGTGGAGTATAGTTAAAATCATTTTGAACTATGGCTTTATGTATTTCGCTAGTCTGTGATTTTAAGAGGAAAAAAGCTTTTAAATTGCCGACTTGTTTTTGACAGAGATGATTCAAATCAATAAGGCCCCTTCCTCCATATTCTCTTTTGATAGTAAGTCTTTCTATTGCAGATTTTGGGTGTAGATTATTGTGTTTAGTGAGTGTGGTGCGTATCGTCCGCTCTATTTTTTCTATGTCTGTTTTTGTCCATTTTATTATACCAAATGAGTATGTAAGAATTGGGATAGCGTATGTATTTATGGACTTAATGAGATGTTTGCCTGTTAGTTTAGTTTTACAAAGAGCATTGACTCGTTTTTTAAATTCTATTGTTAAAGTGTTTTTGATTTCTGTGTGATCTAATCCTTTAAGTTGTTTATATCCTAAGTATTTATACAAATCGGTGGGTTCCATGGCTGTAATTATATCGGTATCGTTAACTTCATAATGTCCTGGCCGTATCTTGCCTCGTTTAATGTGAAGTGTTCTACATTTATCCAAACCAAATTCCATATTAATGTCTTTGCTAAATTTTACTGTAGTATCTATTAATTTTTGCATTTCCATTTCTGTTTTTCCATATAACTTAATATCATCCATATATATGAGATGAGAGACTATTGTATCTTGGTTATCGTATTTGAGGCAATATCCGGCCCGACAACCACGCAGCAAATGTGACAGGGGGTTTAAGGCAAGGCAAAACCACAGAGGACTCAAGGAATCGCCTTGATAGATCCCCTTCCTAATGACTATTTCTCTAGTTGTGATGTTGGTTCGATTCGCGGTCAGACAAAGTGTGGTTTTCCATCTGGTCATAATATCGCGTAAAAAGTTTATTATTTTCGGGTTTATTTTGTATATTTGTAATATTTTAATCAGCCAAGAATGTGGGATACTGTCGAAAGCTTTTTTATAATCTATATATGTGCAATGTAGGTTTCTATTTTTTGAAGTCGCATGTTTGTGAATAGTCGAATCAATTATTAGCTGTTCCTTACATCCCATGTGGCCTCGCCTGCATCCTTTTTGTTCTTCCGCTATTATATTATATTGTTCAACATGTTTATTGATTTTTGTTGTTATTGCTGACGTTAAGATTTTATATATAGTTGGTAGGCATGTAATAGGTCTGTATTGTGAAGGTTGTGGAGAAATCTGTGATTTAGGGAGCATATAGGTTATTCCAGTAGCAATGAAATCTGGAATTTTTTGTTTACCAATAATGATATCTGTAAAATTTTTAGCAATGATCTTATGTAAAGAAAATAATTTTTTGAACCAAAAGTTATGAATTTTATCTATTCCTGGTGATTTACAGTTATGCAATATAGCTGTGATGTTATTTATTTCTGTTTCAGTTATTTCTATGAATTCCATTTCTTCAATTGAATTCCATTTATTTTTTTCTTTAATTATCCAATCGGCTTTATCATTGTGATGTACTTGTTGTTCCCAGATGCCTGACCAAAAAGTTTCCAGTTGTTTTTGTGTGGGCATAATAGGACTGTTTACTGTATCTGTATCTATTTTTGGTTTGTGTAAGTTTCTGTAGAAAGTTTTTTCATTTGTGCTAAACATTGTGTTATCGTTTTTCCTTTGCTGTGCCTTTTTGTATCTTTTAAGTCTATGAATTTTAGTGCTAACTTTTGTTTTAAAGTGTCTAAGAACTCTTCCGGTTTTGTATTCCTATTTTCGTGTTTAGTGTGTGTGTTTCTTGTTTCAAATATTCTTTTGACATGCTTAATGATTTTACGGGATCTATTGTTATTTATGAACTGTGTGAGTCGTCCGCAGTCTGCTCTGAGTTTTTCTATGTCCTTTTCTAATCTTATTTGCCATGGTGGTTTATTACAGTCTTTGGACCTTGTGCTTCTAATATTTTCTGTGATCTTATAGTTAAGTTCTTCGGAGATAACTAAGGCTACGCAATACACTATTGTATGTATGTCGGTTAGTTTTGTATCGTCGGAAATAAATTGGAACAGAATATCATGATTAAACATATGGACTAGGTGAAATAGGTGAGAACTGTATCTAAGTTTAGGTAATTTTGGTCGAACTAGTGGGTCCATTCCTGAATATTGTGTTAGTGCTGTCCTGAATTTGTCACAGATTTCTTCTATTTGAGTGTTCGTTCCTAGGTTATGGTCCAATACTGTATCAATGTCGTTATCCATCATTATAGTAACAAATTCAGTTTGTGTTGACATATGTGATGTCTGAGTGTTAGTAGAAAATGTGCATGTTGACTGAGTATTATATGTGAATGTGTTTGATGGCGAAGTGTGCCTTGAGTTGGGTTTTGGGTGAGTAGAAGAACATTGAATATCATCGTTTGTTGATACTCTTCTATTTATATGGATTTGGTTTTCATTTTCTGTTTCTAGTTGTGACTTTATTTCTTCTTTAATTATATTTAAAGTTTCCTGATTTAAAAGGTTGTTTTTTACTATTGCTCTTCTTTGATCTGCGATTCTCTGTTCTGTGACGTTTACTTCCGGATATTTTCGTAAAAAAAGTTCGTGCAATTGTTTTCTGTAGGTGGTTAGGTCGGTCTCTAATCTAGTGATGTAGTAGTAGGTGCGCATGATAAATAGGTTTACTTCTTTACTCCATTTCATGCGCACTCTCGGTTTACCGGCTTTGGTGGACGTGGGTAAAAAGGCACCTGCCTCCCGCGCAACATCCAAGGTCGGTGTGGGTGAATCTCTTTTTGAAAGGGGTGAGGAGGGAATCGATGGTGTATATGAGATGGTACTTGGACTATAGGGTTCTGTTGAAGTTGTCCTGTCAGTCAGTCTGTCGGCATCGGCTGTAGCATTTTCGGATGACCCGGCGGGAGCCCGCCTGTTCAGCTCCTCACCGCTGGCGGTTCGCATGCTGAAACACCCAGCGCCAGCTCCAGGTGTGCCCCGGCGATTGCCCCCGGGAAGCGGCCCTTTACGTTTCTTCATTGATCGCGTCTCCATATTGATTGGGTTGTCGGGACCGTTAGTTGGAAAGGTGTGTCTAGGTGTTGGTGTCCTTGTAGGGTATTTGTGCCTGCTACTTCAACGAGGTAGGGTATGGTCAAGATGTTAATGATAATTTGTTCAAGCCTTCCTTAAGCCCCCCTACCACGGCAAGGTGGTCCCTTGGGGGGGATTATTATTATTATTATTTCTTTTATTCAATATAATTTCTTATGATTACATTTTTAAATATATTTATAAAAAAGACAAATAAAAATATTTAAAAATATAAAAATAGTAGTCCTCCGGTGGCAGGTTGAGGCCCAGGCCACCGGTAGTTAAGGTTCCAGGCTGAGGAACCTCCTCACAATGCGGGCCGTTTCAAGCAACACTGCCTTTTGAATCCGACCCTTGATCCAACAGTCAAGTGAGAGTTTCTTAAGGTGTTGGTCGAAACTCTTTGCTAATAGACCATTAACCGATACAACAATAGGAACAATTATTGTTGAGTCTACATTCCACATGCCGGTAATCTCGTGGGCAAGGTCTAAATATTTACTTAATTTTTCTTTTTCGGCCTTTACGAGATTATCGTCATGTGGAACTGTAATGTCAACAATAATTGCTCGGCGCGCTGATCGGTCTACTAGCACTATATCAGGTTTATTGGCTGCAATAAACCTGTCAGTGACAATAGATCGATCCCAGTAGAGCAATGCACGACCATTCTCAAGAAATGGCATTGGGCTATACCTATAATAAGGCAACTCATTTTCAACGAGGCCGTATCGAATAGCAAGTTGTTGGTGTATAATCCTGGCTACTTGGTTATGTCTGTGCAAGTACTCACCGTTAGCAAGATGACTACAACCGGAAACAACATGTCTAATGGATTCTCCAGGCTTATAAACCTTAACAACCTAAACCTTCGGTTTCTCCGAAGAGGTTCCCGTGTTGTAACCAGGATATAGAGCTGGGCTGGTCTACATCTGGGTCTGTCAGAACTTTGTAGAACCGGCCATGTAATTCCTTACTCTTCCATACGGCCACGCGGTCAACGGTACGCATTACTATAGGCTTACGCCATTTCTCTTTGCCTAAGGACAGCGGAGTAAAGCCCCTATCAACTGCAACAACGTCCATGTGCATATCGCTCTTCATATTTAAAAAGTAATTTCTGAGATTATACACCTCACGATTGTGGAGATTTTTAGCGTTTAAAAAGCCACGACCCCCACATTTTCGTGGGATGTATAATCTCATCACAGACGATCGAGGATGGTGTATTCGGTACGTTGTTAACAGTTTACGGACTTGGCGGTCAAGGGTATCTAATTCCGTTTGAGTCCATCTCAAAATGCCAAAGGTATAGACGATTAAGGGCATAACCCAACTGTTAAAGGCACGCACCTTGTTACCGCCCGAAAGAAAGCTATTGAGAACTTTCTTCAGCCGGCCAAAGAATCGTTCCTTTACCAGTTGTTTCATGGCTCCGTCATCAATGCCCAATGCCTCTGACATTCCGAGATATTTATAGGTTTCACCTTCGTTGAGAGATCTAAAAGACAAAGAGTTGTTAAGTTTTAAATTTTGTGATGATACAGTTCTACCTCTTTCTACATGGATGACAGCGCATTTATCCACACCAAACTCCATTCTTATACAAGTGCTAAAGGTTTCTGTTATTTTTAACAACTTGTATAAGTCTGGTAGTTTGGATGCGAAAAGCTTCAAATCATCCATATAAAGTAGGTGAGAGATTGCTTTGCTTCCTCTACGAAGGTGAAAGCCCAACCTTGAATCCTCTAATAAAGTGCTTAAAGGGTTCAAGGCTAGACAAAACCACAATGGACTCAAACTATCACCTTGAAAAATACCCCGCATAATCCTTATCGGTTCAGTCGATCCTGAAACATCAACCGCACCCAGATGACGTAAAAAAGTGTTCCACTGTCTCATACACGTACTCAGAAAAGAGCACAAAGCAGCATCAATTTTGTATAGCTCCATTACTTTCATAAGCCATGTATGAGGCACTGAATCATACGCTTTCTTGTAGTCAATCCAAGCGGCAGCCAGATTTTTCCGGTTTCGACGTACCTGTTGGCATATGGTCATGTCTATGAGGAGAAGTTCCTTGGTACCGCGACTACCAGACTTACATCCGTTCTGAGTCGTAGCCAAAATATTATTTGTAGTAATATGTTTTGTAATTTTTGTGACGAGAACAGATGTAAGTAGCTTATAGATGGTTGGTAAGCAAGTTATAGGGCGGTAGTTTTTAGGATCAGCGGTACATCCCGATTTGTATAACAGGAATGTGGTACCAGTCGTCATAAATACCAGTAAGTCTTATTATTATTATTATTATTATTATTATTATTATATTATTATTATTATTAAATTTATATACAATATATTTCATAATCGTTAGTGTGACAGTTTATATAAGTGTTAGTCTTTAGTCGGATGGGTTGGGCTCACTTTGGAGAAATTTTCTTACCAATCTGCATGTGTTTAGAATTGCTGCTTTTTGTAATAATTGGTAAGTGCTCGCTGGTAATTTTAGTGTTTGTAGAGACGTATGTAGTTGAGTAGGTATAACTCCTGTTGTGGAAAGTACTATTGGGACTATTGTAACTTTTTGTAAATGCCAAATTCGGGTTATTTCATTTTTTAATTCGTTATATTTAGATAGTTTTTCAGCTATTGTTGATTGTAAGTTATGTGTGTTGGGTACTGCTATGTCAATAAAAAAACCAGTCTTGCTTATTTTGTCAATTAATGTTATATCGGGTCTATTAAAATGGATTGTGCGGTCTGTAAGGATGCCTCGGTCAAAGTACAGTCGTGTAGTGGAGTTTTCTAACGCGGGTTCTGGGGTGTATTTGTAATATGGTAATAATGTGTCTGTTAATTTACATTCATAAGCAAGTTTTTGGTGTATGATACTGGCTATTTGATCGTGTCTGTGTTTATAGTCTGTTTGGGCTATTGATTTGCACGCGCCGGTTATATGTTGGATAGTTTCTGGATTACTGTTACATTTTCTACAAGAATCAGTGGTGGTTAAATTTTTAATTATATATTTTCTATAATTTTTTGTTTCAATGACCTGATCCTGTATAGCTATCATGAATCCTTCAGTCTCCGGGAAGAGTGCACCTTGATGAAGCCACTCGTTCGACGCTTCTTTGTCGACGTTTGAAAGGCATAGATCCTGGCGGTGTCTTCCGTGTAGAGATTTCTGGGCCCATTCTGTGATTTTAGTTCTGTTGTCAATTACTGTTTCATTTTTCTGAGCACTCCTAATTTTAAGGTTAAGAGGCGTAAAAGCTTGATCCATTTCTGTTATTATTTTATGAAGTCTGGAATATTCTATTTTAGCAAAAAAGTATTTTCTGAGAGTAGAAATCTGTTTATTGTGTAAATTTAAAATATCTACGAGGCCTCTACCTCCTTCTTTTCTGGGTAGTGTTAGTCTTTGTAAGCATGATCTGGGGTGGTGTTTGTGGCATTTAGTCATGGTGGTGTTAATTTTTCGTTGTAGGCTCTTGAGTTCCGATTTTGTCCATTTTATAATACCAAAAGAATATGTAAGTATAGGTATTGCAAAGGTATTGATTGCTTTTATAATATTACGTGAATATAGCTGTGTTTTTAGTATTGTGTTTAGTCTGTGTTGAAATTGTTGTGTCAGTCTAGTCTTAGCTTGCTTGTGATGTATTTGTAAAGATTGGTCGTATCCTAAATATTTGTAGGTGTCTTCTTCATTTAATGGTTCTATTTTTTCTCCTGTTATTAGCTTATATTGATGTTGATAATTTTTTCCTGCTTTAATTGAGTTGATTCTACATTTATCAATCCCAAATTCCATTTTTATGTCTTTTGTGAACTGTTCTGTTATTTTAGTTATTTCGATTAGTTGATTTTTAAGTACATCCTTATGTTGTATTATGTTGAAATACTTGTATTTATTTACTGATGAAAAATAAGAAGCAATACAACACAAAGACTATGGTTTATAGTTTATACCATATTTTTTAATCATTAACGTTGTTAATGCAATAATTATACAAAAGAATGAGTACGTCTTGATGATTGCAGTCAGATGTTTATGGTAACGTCTTAATTTCATAAGATTTCATGAATGTAGCTAGTACTTAATTAATACAAGTTTACATGTCGGAAATCGTTAAATTTACCTTTGTTTTCGATGTTTATAGTTGTTGTAAAATTTTAAATATCATATTTGTGACCATCATAGATCGTACGATCGTTTAATGGGTGTTTTTTTAACTAGAGATTTTTCTTTTTTGTGATCAAATCGATCTCACATCATTCTTTTAGACTTCCGAAATTTTCTTAATAGAACTGTCTAAAGAAAGCTTCTACTTTTTCCCATCTTTTAGTTAATTTTCGAATTCCATTTCTAAAAATATTCTCTAATCTCTTGAGGCCATCCAAATTAAATTTTTTTTGCAACTTTTTTTCGAAAGAAATGAACTGTTGACCTGCTAAGACAAGTTTCAACGACCAACGATGTTGACGTTGGAACGACCACTGATCCTAAATAACATTGTCCGGCAAACACAGCGGGAATGGTAAAATCTCTCACATACCCGCTATTTAGTCATTTTTCACTAATGCCCCATTATTCCAAACGATATCATTTAAAAAAAGTGTTTGTGTAAATATGTACGCACGTAAGAAGTTGTACTTCATTGGCTAGCTAACTTCATGTACTAAACTTCTTCGTTGATTAGCTAACTTCAGGGTGTCGGTTTTTTTGTGACAGTGTGTGCGCGCATCGTAAAAATTTTCTCTCATCATTTTTCTTTTTTAAAATTGTCATAGAATATCTACTTTTCGTTTTTCATCACAATCACAAGTAAAATCCTTTTTTTGCCTTTGAAATAGATGTTTACAAATGAATAATCGCCTATATAATCATTGTTTATAATGGTATCAATTCGGAAAGTAAGTAAAATAGTTGAAACGGACGCGTAAATAAATTTATAGTCTGTTTCAAACTATGAAACAAAATAATTTGTAATTTTACACGAATTTCTGATATGTACTACACATTAAATACGAACTGAAGAGATAATGATGATTGAAATATGACGCATGTTTTCAGTAAATAACTATTGTGTACACATAAGCTTTCTAGTTTTAATATTTATACATTATACTTCGATATGCTCAAAAATATAAATATGGGACGATAAGTAGAGAAGATATTTTTTCACGTTATATGTAAACTTATAGATACTTTCTAGCATTCATTTTGATTTTTGTCGACATGATAAGTGTCCTTTTTTATAAATATTGATTTCAGTTATATATACACAGGTTATTTTTACCGTTTTATGTATAGCACTTCACCGACTTATAAATCACAAATCTGCATTCAAAATATTCATATTTGTCATTGAACGTTGAAAACGTTGGATATAAAAAACAGATTAGAAAAAAATATTACCTTCACCTTATTGTGCATCAAAAGACAAAAAAGTAGTTAAGTTCAGACAAGCTTCGAGACTAAAAAAGTAATCGAAATTTGCTACAAAGCTCTTTAACGTATGCTAGCATTTACCAGTAAATGTCTGATTCTAAAAGGTTTTTATATGAAATTCTGGACATACATATTATACATCAACAATTTTCCCTAATTTGTGGTTCATTGTGTATAGCGGAGGCAGGCGACCATATAATTAAGGCATTTATTGCTTATAATAAGTGTAACCTGTACTTATAAATAGCTTTAATCAATTTTTAATACCCGTGCTTTTGAACAAAGGATTTGACTGAATATATATAAATAACCCAATTACAAACATCAATCATGAATACAAAAAAAACCGGGAAGTATTACAAGTGTTATTAAAAGCGCATTATATTTTTAAGCAAGGTGTTATTTTATTTTTGCTTAAGACAAATGAAACAATATAGATCCAATTAACAACCTAAATAGTGGATTTTCTATTATTTATACGAAAAAAGAGAACTATTATATATATTCCCAAACCGTATTATTTTTTAACTGAAATGTGACTTCGTTGCATTTTATTTTGCTTTAGACTTTTATTTCAGCCATTCGTCGTTTTTTTTTATGATTGGTCAATTTTTATATTTCACGAATATGTTCGTTCTAGTACTGATAGGGTAATACGATGAAATAATTCATTCATCATCATCATCATCATTTCAGCCTATCGCAGTCCACTGCTGGACATAGGCCTCCTCAAGTTCGCGCCACACATCCCGGTCTTCCGCAATCCTCATCCAGCCTATACCGGCAATCTTACGTAGATCGTCGGTGCAACGGGCCGGAAGACGTCCCACACTGCGTTTTCCAAGACGCGGTCTCCACTCTAGGACCCGTCTAATCCAACGGCCATCGGTCCTACGACACAGATGACCAGCCCACTGCCACTTCAACTTGCTGATTCTGTGGGCTATGTTGGTTACTTTCGTTCTCTCGCGGATAGTCTCAGATGAATTAATTAACAATATTTGATCAATTCTTCACTAAAGGAGTATATGTTGTTCTTAAAATTAAATCTGTAATTTGTGATCTAATAAAGTTTTTAAAATTAGGAATTCTTTCATCATTATACAATACTGAAAGTTGTTATCCTTCGAAGTTCGTATACCTCCGTTGGTTTTTATAATAGTATATCGTGAACCCAATATCTGTATCTTAACGACTTCCTAGTTCACAGTCTTCCGTTAAAAATAAAGTGCATGTATTGTTTATTTATCTCTTTTGCATTTTGTTTTTATATGTCAAGTATGATAATTATACGAGGGCAAAAGGGATAAAGGATGAAATCATCAAGTCAAAAAGACAATAGACACATCATAATTCATCATAAAAATTGTTGCATCACTATTTTACTATTGCCGTTTGCGCCTAATATTAAGATTTGTGAAGACTATAATTTTTATAGGTTAATGTTTATAAATCTTTTAAAGTAACAATCAAAATTAGTTTTAAAATTATTTCAACCTTGCTACAACCTATAAGTTGAAACAAATTGTGTTAACGGCGATCGCTCTCGAATTTTTAACCTTGATTAAGATTAATTTTTTAAACCATTGCTTTTCGAAATAAATCCATCAAATTGACATGCGCTGTTTTAATTCTTAACTGTGTACCGAATTTAATATATACAATACGTGACCTGCCTATAGATATATGATTTGTATTGTTCCACGCCCTAATTGGAAGTGACACTTAGTTGTAAAAGTGTAGAAGTAAATACTCAGATCAATATAATACAAAGACATATATGATCAATGGTTGCTGTGTATGGTACTGTGTACACCTGGATGAATAATGTTTGCAAAAAGTTGCTTTGCGTTTAAAAGCTTTTAGTGTTCGAAATGTTGTTATTATTATATATCTTTTGTTAATAAAAACATAATTGATTTTTATTTTTATTTTCACCGTGTGAAATTCATATATAAGTACGTATATTTTAATCTATTCATTATTTAATTTAGACGATCTATATGCATCACGATGATATGTCGATATTTGACAAAAAATTATATACACCTACACACGACGAACATTTTTTTTTGCATGTTTAGGGAGAGAGGAAAATACACTTCCAACGACTCGTCAACGTATGAATTTCGAATGAAGAATAATTTACGCTAACAATTTTTGTTACGAAGAATTATGTACTTTTACTCATAAAACATCATTTGTCTAGCGTTAATTTCACAACAACACGTAATAATTTTAAACAAAATATTTCTTCTTCGAATGTTATTTTATTAACAGGTAACACGACTGGGGTCATTTTTTGTGAGCCAAGGATTCTGTAGGTAAATGTAAGTTTTGAAGATAGCAAGCACAGCTGTTATGTTTTGACAAGACGAGTTAGGTAATAAACTAATAAAAGAAACAAATTCGTAAAAATATTAATTAAATAAAACTATAAACTATTACAGTTTTACTCTGTTATTATAGAAGTACAAATAAATAAATAAATAGGTATAATACCTACTAAAATTAGGAATTAGTTTCTTTTGAAGCGGTAATCTAAGAATGTGTCCATTTATTACTTAATGTTTACAGAATATTTAATACTAAAAATATTTTAAAACTACACAATCATAAGACATTCTATTCGTAGTATAGACTTGTTAACGAAAACTTTATTATTTTTGTTTATAGCTTACTTTGAAGATAACAAGAGCTTTCAAATTGTACCTACCATAGAACCTTAAACCTTTTGAGATATTTTTTTTGAGATTTAATGTTTCGTAATATATGAATAACTATTAATAAGAACAGTAAAAAACCTTTAATTTATAGATAATTTTATGTTATACTAGCTGACCCGGCAAATGTTGTTTTGCCGCTAAACGCTATTAAAAAATAGGGGTTGGTGGGACGAGTGAATATTTAGGGTTTGGGTGTAAAAAAGAAATAAAAATATTTGCCGAAAAGTTAAAATAAAAATTCTGGTGGGCCACCCTAAAGCCAACTTAGGGGGCTTAAAAAATAGTTTAAGTTCGATTCTCAGACCTACCAAATATGCACAAAATTTTTCATAAGAATCGGAAGAAGCCGTTTCGGAGGAGTTTAACTCCTAACACTGAGACACGAGTATTTTATATCATTACATAGTATAAAACAAAGTCACTTCCCGCTGTTTGTATGCTTAGATCTTTAAAACTCCGCAACAGATTTTGATGCAGTTTTCTTCAGTAATTAGAGTGATTCCACAGGAAGGTTTTTATGTATAATACATGCTTAAAAGAGGAACACTGATAGTTTTTGCAACAGTGCGAAGCCGGGGCGGGTCGCTAGCATTAGATAAACTAACATAACATTTATACGAATATAATACAATAAAGTATATTAAATATACTTTAAATATATTAAATTTTTATTGATTTTAAGAAATATTTATAGACTAATTTATACTCGCAAATATGTACCTAATAAATATGGTCAAATTTTGATAAAGTCAACTGTAAAAACTTGTAACATTAATTTATATATATTTATGTAATATAAATAAATGTACGAATGATTATTTTAGGAACAATAAACACATCACACCTAAATCATCAAACTTTGTTACATATATGATTATTTACTTTGTAAGTCACACACGTGGTTTCACGTTACATTGTAAGATAGGTATTTTGCGAGTGACTTCGCTAACAATATAATTCGGCACCTGACACATAATAAGTGTCGTCGATCTCCCGCTATTGTTAATAACAAAGAACAAATTTATAGTATCCCAGTTTAGACCATCCCATTATCCCAAAGCTACCTGCCTCGAGTCATCTTATTCTATACAATTTTTTAAACAGTCTGACAATTTTTGTCTGGTATCTTTTAAAGTTGGGTTGTTGTATACAGCAAAATGTCACGTATTTTTAGTGTCATTCCTAACACATTAATTGGCAAGTTAACTATTATTATTCCACTTTAAAGGGTTTTTTAACACTGAATACCAGTGTCTATCGTCGAAAGATGTCAATATTTACCATATGGCTTTGAGCATTTTTTCGTTTACATATGAAACTTATACTTTAGAAACCATTTTTACATAACAGCAAATTTATATATTAAAGTATATTAAATAATAACATATAATTTAAATTTTATTACGTTTAAACATGTTATGGGTGAAACTTGGTTTAGCAATGGGTCGCGTGTTATATGAAATTAACGCGAATTACTTCGAAACAAAATTACTCTGATTACTCAGTTATCTGATATTAAATCAACAAAACGTATATATATTACGTTACATAAAAAAATACTACGGACATAATATTCGTCTTATTTTTATTAAAACATACGTTTTATAATATTTTAACATTTATTTACAACTGGTCCTACTAAGAAATAAATAAATTCTACTCTTGTGCTGTGTGAAGTACACTTTTTCATTAATTATTATGACTACATATGTAAATAAATGAAATAACTGAATAGCAGTCATTTAATAGATATTTAGGTTGTATGTCAAGTTATTTTATGGATGGAAAGCGTTACACACTTTCTCTGGAACTAATAACCACTGAGAAATAACGAGGCTTAATATTAGGATATACGACATAATATAACACTAAGACAAAAATATTTAATATATATGACAAATACTTTCAATAATATACACACATACACAACACAATTATTTTTACGTAGGTATATATAGTTTCGAACTTAAAGGTTTATTTTTACGATACTGCACTATTATAAAAGTACATTTTTATTTTATAAAACTATTAAGTTGTTAAATAGAACGCAAGTCGCCTTTGAAACGGTTAAAACGATCATGATTCGGAAAGGTCGTTTGCAAAAAATATATTGCGTATTTAAAAGTAGTTACTACCGTTACAGATATGAAAATTGAATATTTATAATTTATTAAAAACATATTGTGGTCATAATAAAATATATCATAAACTAACATATTTTATATTTTACCAATAAGTAGGTACTGATAAAATTATGACGTAAAAATATGAAAATTTAAAATTGGAAACAATTTATTACTTCACTTTCAAATAAAATGTTCGAATGATTTGCCTATTTCGATTACATTAGATTTTTTTAAACTAAAATACAATATTTTTACGACTCGTCAGACGTTGTTTAGAAATTGCCTTTCGATAAGTCGGAGAACACGTAACTTTCTTCTTGTTTATAATCAATTTTTTCTTTTTATATACTCGTTACAATTAATAGTATCGCAATTATTATACCACAAAGTTTGCCATTATTTGTGAAAGTAAACTTATGCCGGACGTACAAACGTGTTGAAATTATGTACCCGCAAAACGAAACCGCACGTCGCAATAGGTCAACGCATTACTTAAAAAATATATTTAAAATATAAAAAAAAAAATACCTTGACAGACGAGCCTCGTTAACTTCACAAATTATAATCCTTCGTTTCCGTACGCACACAAATCTCACTGTCACAAAATAGTTTTCACCTCAGCACTGAAACAGTAAACATATTTTGAACTTGATAGAGTTGCGCGGGCGCTGCGCGGCCAGTCAGCTGCGATTGAGCGCGAAGTGTGCGACTGGAACTCTCGCCCCACTCCAGCGCTGTTGAAACTTTTGATAAGGACCACCTCCACTCGTGGCTTCCCGTCGAGACCCTAATCTTTTACGGCTCTATAGACTTTTTGTCATGTCATACTGGATTCCGATCTTGACTAATGTTTATCGTCACTGCGTAGATTCATTATTCAGAGTAACCTGTTTTTGGTAGTTATCGTGTCCCATACAAAAGTTACAACGTTAAAGAACCGGGAATAAAAGTGTCACTGTAATGGAAGATAAAAAAATATTGATTTAGATGCGCGGCGATGTAATAGGTTTTCTATTTATGCACTCTACGCAATCGCATTACTCGTACGTGCATCTACGTTTGTAGATACTTTAATATTACATGTACATACATCAGTATACAGCACGCGTGCTAGTTCTGGCAGGGATAATAATATATAGGTTTTGATGACAAAGGGCCCTCAAAGGGGAAACGTGATCAAGAGTGCGGAGGATAGTAACCAGATAGCGTATTGTTCTATATTTCTTTCCAAGTAGGTGGCTTACCATGATAGTGGTAATTTGTTAATTTGAGTAATTTACTAAACGAGTGATTTAAAATGTTTATTTAAGCTTAATTTAACAAATTATATCATTAAAGTAATTTTATAGTAAGCAAATATTCTAATATATATATTATTTTGTTTTAATTATATATATAACTAGCGGACCCGGCAGACGTTGTCCTGTCCGGAAAACAGCTACCAAATTTGATAGCTTACATACCGATAGCAGCGCCACCTAACGGGTCCAATTGAGATAAAAACTAACATATCTTCCAAGTTAGACAAAATTACAAAATTTGCATGCTTACAAAATTTGATAAAAATTGATTCAGTAGTTTCGGAGTTACATACTGATAGCAGCACCACCTACCAGGTCCGATTGAGATAAAAACTACCCTATCTCCCAAGTTGGACCAAATTACAAATGCTTAAAAAATTTGATAAAAATTGGTTTAGTAGTTTCGGAGCTACATACATTTAAAATTTTCATTGTGAACGCCCACCCCCGTAATCCTTATTGGGCATGAGTTATCCTAAAATTCGCTCATCGATCATTGCTACATCACATATAGGAGATTCGTACCAAATTTGGAGTCGATAGTTTAAAAACGGGAATTTTCCATTGTTAACACCCCAACGGGCAATATAATAGGTAATGTGAAATAGCTAGTTAATACAATTTTTACTGTATGTAAATTAAATTAAAATACGGTGTACGAATAAGATCAATTTAATCATTAATAACTTACGTAAAATGCGCCCTAATATATTATTTAACATGAATTTTATTGAATAGCAAAAAGTTCAAATTGACTCTACATTTTAGTTAGAAAACGTTTGTATGGGAAAAAGAAAAGGACTGTTTTAAGGGTTTTTACGGAAATTATTCGTATTTTTCTTGCCTCTTATGAGTAAGCCATTATCGCTAAAACAGTGAACCATAAATACAATAAAAATTGATATTACATTTCTAATGCACATTTGGTAGTAACAAATTGATTTTTTTAATTAAAATAAATACTTTTTTAAACTTCGTCATTTAGACGATAATTAATCTATACAAATGAATAGAATTGGAGTGTCTGTTTGTAACTTTGTAATATTAAAATAAGCGCTTTTTACTTTTATTATTATTGTTTTCGGTATTTTTTTTTTCTCAGCCTTGGCTGGTTTTTCTGCATTTACGGGTCAAAACCAAGTAAATGCAGCGTGTGGTGTGTTAAAATTATGTGTTGTGTGGGATTTCGCGTTCGTCAATTTGCAAGAACTTTCTTACGATTCGGCATGTATTTAAAATGGCGGCTTTTTGTAAGGTGATATAAAGAGTTTCGTTTAATTCTAGTAGTTTAAGACTATGTAACAGATGGTTTGGGATAACACCTGTCGTGGAAAGAGCTATTGGGATTATGTATACTTTATTTTGGTTCCAAATTCTAGCTACTTCCTCCTTCAGTTCAGTATATTTGTTGATTTTTTCAGAAATTGTTTTTTGTAGGTTATGAGTGTTGGGAACAGCAATATCTATCAGATAGGTTATTTTATTTAATTTATCTTGGAGCGTTATATCCGGTCTATTGTAGTGGATGGTTCTGTCTGTAAGTATTGCGCGATCAAAATAGAGCTTATGTGTGTCGTTTTCTAAGACTGTTTGTGGCTTATATTTGTAATAAGGTGTGTTTGTGTTCGGTATGAGTTTGTGTTTTAGTGCTAACTTTTGGTGAATTATGTTGACTACTTGGTTATGTCTATGTGTGTAATCTGTTTGTGTAAGTGTTGTACATGCCCCGGTAATGTGTTGGATGGTCTCTGGTTGAACGTGGCATTTGCGGCATTTATCGTTTGGTATTGAGGAGTCTTTGATTATGAATTTTCTGTAGTTTTTAGTGTTGACTATTTGATCCTGTATCGCTATTATAAATCCTTCGGTCTCTGGAAATAGGTTTCCTATTTTAAGCCATTTGTTTGAGGCTGCGGTGTTTATGTGGGGTTGTTCTAGATCGTGAGGATGGCGGCCGTGTAATACTTTTCGTTTCCAGCTATCTAGTTTTTGTGTTTGAAGATCGTTACTTTCGGTATTTAGAGAGCTTATGTCTTCGTGTAAGTTTAGTGGAGTATAGTTAAAATCATTTTGAACTATGGCTTTATGTATTTCGCTAGCCTGTGATTTTAAGAGAAAAAAAGCTTTTAAATTGCCGACTTGTTTTTGACAGAGATGATTCAAATCAATAAGGCCCCTTCCTCCATATTCTCTTTTGATAGTAAGTCTTTCTATTGCAGATTTTGGGTGTAGATTATTGTGTTTAGTGAGTGTGATGCGTATCGTGCGCTCTATTTGTTCTATGTCTGTTTTTGTCCATTTTATTATACCAAATGAGTATGTAAGAATTGGGATAGCGTATGTATTTATAGACTTAATGAGATGTTTGCCTGTTAGTTTAGTTTTACAAAGAGCATTAACTCGTTTTTTAAATTCTATTGTTAAAGTGTTTTTGATTTCTGTGTGATCTAATCCTTTAAGTTGTTTATATCCTAAGTATTTATACAAATCGGTGGGTTCCATGGCTGTAATTATATCGGTATCATTAACTACATAATGGCCTGGCCGTATCTTGCCTCGTTTAATGTAAAGTGTTCTACATTTATCCAAACCAAATTCCATATTAATATCTTTGCTAAATTGTGCTGTAGTATCTATTAATTTTTGCATTTCCATTTCTGTTTTTCCATATAACTTAATATCATCCATATATATGAGATGAGAGACTATTGTATCTTGTTTATCGTATTTGAGGCAATATCCGGCCCGACAACCACGCAGCAAATATGACAGGGGGTTTAAGGCTAGGCAAAACCACAGAGGACTCAAGGAATCGCCTTGATAGATCCCCTTTCTAATGATTATTTCTCTAGTTGTGATGTTAGTTCGATTCGCGGTCAGGTAAAGTGTGGTTTTCCATCTGAACATAATATCACGTAAAAAGTTTATTATTTTCGGGTTTATTTTGTATATTTGTAATATTTTAATTAGCCAAGAATGTGGGATACTGTCAAAAGCTTTTTTATAATCTATATATGTGCAATGTAGGCTTCTATTTTTTGAAGTCGCCTGTTTGTGAATAGTAGAATCAATTATTAGCTGTTCCTTACATCCCATGTGGCCTCGCCTGCATCCTTTTTGTTCTTCCGCTATTATATTATATTGTTCAACATGTTTATTGATTTTTGTTGTTATTGCTGATGTTAAGATTTTGTATATAGTTGGTAGGCATGTAATAGGTCGGTATTGTGAAGGTTGTGGAGAAATCTGTGATTTAGGCAGCATATAGGTTATTCCAGTGGCAATGAAATCTGGAATTTTTTGTTTACCAATAATGATATCTGTAAAATTTTTAGCAATGATCTTATGTAAAGAAAATAATTTTTTGAACCAAAAGTTATGAATTTTATCTATTCCTGGTGATTTCCAGTTATGCAATCTAGCTGTAATGCTATTTATTTCTGTCTCAGTTATTTCTGTGAATCCCATTTCTTCAATTGAATTCCATTTATTTTCTTCTTCGGTTATCCAATCGGCTTTATCATTGTGATGTACTTGTTGTTCCCAGATGCCTGACTAAAAAGTTTCCAGTTGTATTTGTGTGGGCATAATATGACTGTTTACTGTATCTGTGTCTATTTTTTGTTTGTGTAAGTTTCTGTAGAAAGTTTTTTCATTTGTGCTAAACATTGTGTTATCGTTTTTCCTTTGCTGTGCCTTTTTGTATCTTTTAAGTCTATGAACTTTTAGTGCTAACTTTTGTTTTAAAGTGTCTAAGAACTCTTCCGGTTTTGTATTCCTATTTTCGTGTTTAGTGTGTGTGTTTCTTGTTTCAAATATTCTTTTGACATGCTTAATGATTTTACGGGATCTGTTGTTATTTATGTACTGTGTGACTCGCCCACAGTCTGCTCTGAGTTTTTCTATGTCCTTTTCTAATCTTATTTGCCATGGTGGTTTATTACATTCTTTGGGCCTTGCGCTTCTAATATTTTCTGTGACCTTATAGTTAAGTTCTTCGGAGATAACTAAGGCTACGCAGTACACTATTGTATGTATGTCGGTTAGTTTGTGTCGTCGGAAATAAATTGGAACAGAATATCTTGATTAAACATATTGACTAGCTGAAATAGGTGAGAACTGTATCTAAGTTTAGGTAATTTTGGTCGGACTCGTGGGTCCATTCCTGAATATTGTGTTAGTGCTGTCCTGAATTTGTCACAGATTTCTTCTATTTGAGTGTTCGTTCCTAGGTTATGGTCTAATACCGTATCAATGTCGTTATCCATCATTATAGTAACAAATTCAGTCTGTGTTGACATGTGTGATGTCTGAGTGTTATTAGAAAATGTGCATGTTGACTGAGTATTATATGTGAATATGTTTGATGGCGAAGTGTGCCTTGTGTTGGGTTTTGGGTGAGTAGAAGAACATTGAATATCATCGTTTGTTGATACATTACTATTAATATAGATTTGATTTTCATTTTCTGTTTCTAGTTGTGACTTTATTTCTTCTTTAATTATATTTAAAGTTTCCTGATTTAAAAGGTTGTTTTTTACTATTGCTCTTCTTTGATCTGCGATTCTCTGTTCTGTGACGTTTAATTCCGGATATTTTCGTAAAAAAAGTTCGTGCAATTGTTTTCTGTAGGTGGTTAGGTCGGTCTCTAATCTAGTGATGTAGTAGTAGGTGCGCATGATAAATAGGTTTACTTCTTTACTCCATTTCATGCGCACTCTCGGTTTACCGGCTTTGGTGGACGTGGGTAAAAAGGCACTTGCCTCCCGCGCAACATCCAAAGTCGGTGTGGGTGAATCTCTGTTTGAAAGGGGTGAGGAGGGAATTGATGGTGTATATGAGATGGTACTTGGACTATAGGGCTCTGTTGAAGTTGTCCTGTCAGTCAGTCTGTCAGCATCGGCTGTAGCATTTTCGGATGACCCGGTGGGAGCCCGCCTGTTCAGCTCCTCACCGCTGGCGGTTCGCATGCTGAAACACCCAGCGCCAGCTCCAGGTGTGCCCCGGCGATTGCCCCCGGGAAGCGGCCCTTTACGTTTCTTCATTGATCGTGTCTCCATATTGAACGGGTTGTCGGGACCGTTGGTTGGAAAGGTGTGTCTAGGTGTTGGTGTCTTTGTAAGGTATTTGTGCCTGCTACTTCAACGAGGTAGGGTATGGTCAAGATGTTAATGACAATTTGTTCAAGCCTTCCTTAAGCCCCCCCACCACGGCAAGGTGGTCCCTTGGGGGGGTATTATTATTATTATTATTATTATTATTACTAAACGGATTTTTACTAAACACGGTATACCAAAATAACATTCTTATACAATTTTTATCTGTCTGTCTGTCTGTCTGTTTGTTCCAGCTAATCTCTGAAACGGCTGGACCGATTTCGACAGGTCATTCACTGGCAGATACCTGATGTAGCAAGGAGTAACTTAGGCTTAACTTTTATTTTATAAATTTATTTATTTTGTAACTCGGCAAACTGAACAATAACTTTTTTGTTAAATTCTACGCGGACGAAGTCGCGGGTACAGCTAGTATAGATATAAATATGGAATTATGTACCTATGTGTGTAGGGAGAATGTGAATTGAATAAAACGAGTATTATCGAATTAGTATATACCTAGATTAGTTTCACGCTTTTTGAAGTATTAAACTACTTTATTAATTTAAAAAAATCCGTATATTACGTATTAATATGATATAGGAAATACATGATTATAAAATGCACCGAATATGCCAGAACATCTCAATTAAATTATTATGGCTATTAAACATTTGAATGGTCGTTAGAAAGTGATATTCATATTCAATTGTTCCATAAATTAGTAATCATTACTAATGCGTTAATCACTTTTTGATTACAAATAATAAAAATTACACATCTAACTTTTGAATTTTTTTATCTTCAAAATTAATTTTAATTTATAAGACGTATTCGACGCTCTTGAGATGTATCATTTAATTAGAAGGATGTTTCAAAATATTTTCCAAAGCACACTCTTTTTCAACGAAATATTGTATTTAATGAATAAATAAACATCTACAACACACACATACGGTCGTATATTCCTAAAGTGAGCAACTTAATGCTTGTGTTTTAAGTAACAGTCGACATATCTCTTTCGATAAGCGTACATAGAAATAATACATATATAAATAAGTATGCATATTATACCCAGACTCGGGGTGGGAATCGAACCCACAACCCTTACCCCCCATGAGCTACATTACGGGAGCATAACACTACTTGAATGCAGTATTATTTAGCTGTGATCGAAGATTTAGGCACTTCTCTAGTCGAGTTATATCAAATTTTGTGCAAGATTATTCCCGCTGTGGCCTGACTTCAACAAGCCAGCTACTGTATGTCGTAGACACAATGTACAAATTTAATATAAAGTAGCTTATTATTTATAAATTTTCAAAAATGAATATTTTAACCCATATTTTTATTAATACATAAATACATTTTTTCAAAACGTTCATCTGTGTCACGACCTCTGACTGCACTCTTGTGTAGTGGAAATTTTAATTAAATCCGGCTGTCGCGGGTTTCATTTCTTCTCAGATATTATTATTATAAACTACTAATATAATTGTGTTTCCAGGCAAACGAAGAAAATCCGACTTCAATTATATCGACAAGTAATACAACCTAGGTAGACGAAAAAATACTCAAGTAAATACGCATTATCAAAGATTACTCCAAAAGTTGTAATCAGATCTCGATGAAATTTAAATGTGACCAAATAATAAACATCGGCTTTCGATTAAATTAAAAATCATCAAAATCGGTACACCCAGTAAATAGTTATGCGGATTTTCGAGGGTTTCCCTCGATTTCTCTGAGATTCTATCATCACATCTTGGTTTCCTTATCACGGACCACACTTAAGATATCTCCTTTCAAACAAAAAAAATATATATCAAAATCGGTTCATAAACAACAAAGTTATCCCAGAATATACATTAAAATATATATATATATATATATATATATATATATATATATATATATATATATATATATATACCTACCTAGTTTAGTTAGACGCTTAGTATATATATATGGTCGAATTGAATAACCTCCTCGTTTTTGAAGTCGGTTAAAAATTAAAATATCTTACGCCGGTTTTTAAAAAAGAGAAAAAACAAGGCATTTAAATTGTCTTTTTTCATTTGATTGTAAATCAAAGTAGGTACATTATTTGTTTACATTTTTTTCCTTTCAATCGTCAAGGTTAACAAAAGATTGTGTTGTATTAGTTTGATAATTTTACGAACTATTTTTTAATATTTTTGTCTTAAAATAAACCTTTAGTTATATTTTTCCTACTTTGGATAAGTTGAGACTGTTGCCGAAATTCGAATAAGATTTTAATATTTTTTTGTATTTTAAAACCACAAGTACTTTAAAAGGATGTAGTAAAATAGTATTAATAAAAGTGAACTTAAATCTGGGGCAAGATTCCGCTATTCCGATCGTGTTTTGACTGCCAAATATTAATATTTTTTATTGGTTTTTGTAGTTTTAAATATTAAGACAAATTTTGTCACCTATGCAAAAATATTTCACGTTGTTATATCGTTAAATAAGTTAGTGTAAAATTATCAATGTTTGACTTATACACACGGTCGGTATTCCTAAGATTAACAATTGAATCCTTGTGTTTTAGGTAAAAGCCGTGGATCATAATTGTGTGTGCCATTTTTAGTACACTGGAAATTTATAAATCTTATCATGTTCACTGCTGGCCATAGGCCTTCTCAAATTCGCGCCCTGACATTCCGGTTTTCCGTAGTCCTGATCCAGCCTACACCGGTAATCTTACGTAGATCGTCGGTCCCGCGGGCCAGAAGACGTCCCACAATGTGTTTACTAAAGCAGCGTGGAACACGCGCTCTCCACTCCAGGACATGTTTACTCCAACGGTCATCGATCCTACGACACAGGCGACCAGCCTCGTCGCTTTGCTAATTATTTGGGCTATGTCGGTTACTTTCGTTCTCTCGCGGATAGTCTCATTTCTAATTCTATATTTGAGAGAAACCTCAAGCATAACCCGTTCCATTGCCCGTTGATCGACTTTGAAATTGTGGACCAGTCACTTCATCAGTGTTCACATATCGGCTTCATTAACACACGTAAGACGCATTCGAACGAAACTCGATGAAGCCTGCCAAAACGAAAGAGGGATACACAAATCTATAATATTTTTTTATATTATAAGTATTACTCCTAGGTTCGGGGTGGGAATCAAACCCACGACCCTGAAGCGGAGAGCAAAGACAATAACAACTGCGCCTACGGGACTGTAATTATTCGGTTGCTACGTCGTTGTCATTTACTACTTTGTTTCCATTTTATACATTTTATCCTTGAAGAGTATTTCAAATAAAACATTAAAAATAACTAATATTGGTAAGATATTATCTCTAACGCGATTCAATACTTCGTCAAACATTGTTATATTTTGAAAACCTGTTTTTTTTTTAAACTGAGACTTAATTTAGGTCCAAAACTTGGCGAAAGTTGTCGATAGAACCAAAAATTTATCTAGTTTCATAAGACTTGAAAACTGGACTAAATAGTGTTATATAATCTTTCTTTATTATATTGCTTAAAAGATTTAGTATTAGGAACACTGTCCACCACTTAAAACTTTTCTTTATAAATCCTCTTTTATGTTTGTAGAAATTAGATAATAGTTACTTTCTAGTAGTGGTTATATAATGAAAGAAATATACAAAATTGTTTCATGTGATCCATGTCGATTGTAAGAACATTGATCCATTTTAATGTTACCTTATTGCAACAAGGTAAGCCAGTTTAGCGAGGGCTTGCGACATATACTTACGAATTACATTTATGAGAAAAATAAAGGATAACATAGTTTACCCGTATGTTTTTTGTTAAATCGGGCCACTAAAAGTCAAGCTATCTGTCTTCTATCGAATCTTTTGGCAAGAGGTGATGCCATTTTAATGAAACATATATTGATACCTAGAAGAAAGTTTTAATCAAAAATTTGTAATGTTTTTTGTAACACCCTGGAAAACACGAAAAAGTAAGATATTTATCTTACTTTTTACATCTTATCTTACTTTTTATTTTAGAAACCTTCTAGCTTTTAGATCGGTTTATTATATCTTCAATCACAAAAAAACTCGGTTAAGGCCTGTTGTTTTTGAAACCAATGTAAATTAGTAATTAAAACATAACGCAGCAAGGTTATGTATAAAGTTACAAACTTACCACTCGCTTTTACTCTATTGTAAAAATTTGATATGACAATGAAATTATAACAGTTAGTTGAACTTAATTATTAAGTTCACGTAATAAGTTCAGAAAGAATTAATTTTTGAATTAAAAGTTGGCTAATGCCACGGTCAATGTCGAAAAACTTTTTCTCACAACCTTTAGCTAGGTGAGATTCATGAGCCTTTTAATATTCATTGTTTATACATGTTTGTATAAGCATAATAACGGTAATAATAATAAAAAAACCGTTTTATTTAACATCTCTTTTGTACTAAATCTTAAGTGCTACTTTATATTTTGGTAGGTTAACTTGTCCAATTTTGTTCAATTACAATTATTATTCGGGTCCAAAATATCAACCGCCGTTTACATAAAGGCCCTACCTGTACGAGATATACGATCAAGCAATCTTCCGTCATAATAACTTGAACTATTCATTTCTGTATAGTAGAAAAAAAGTTTTTTAACACCTGTGAATAGAATGAATGGCCGGTATTTTTTAAGTCTAATGGGTTGTCCTTTTTTAAAAGTGATTTATTATCGGTTTTAAATCACCCCGACGGCACAATCTAAGCATTAAGTGTTACGTAGAATTAAAAAACGGAAAGGTGATTTTTTTTTTGCCCTTTGTTATTTTTCCTTTAACTTTTGTTTGGAGTACACACACACACTTTTCATATTTGTTTTATTTTTCTTTCCTTTTTGTAAAAGTTTATCATGATTAACGTATGCTTAGCTCTTTGACACTTGTTTGTACTTCTAGGTTTATTTAAGTTACTGCTGTATTTATTAATTGATCGATTTTTGTTTAATCATTTTTATGTCTGTCTCAGTGTGTATTATATGTACTCGTATGAGTTCATATTTTGTTGTTGTTTTTTTGCATAATTACTTGTTCTGCATCTTTTATTTTATTCTGTCTTCCAATGGTTTACGTATTATATTTTTTATTCGTTTTGTTAGTATGTTTTAGTACATGGTTTAGTTATCATATTTTACGTTATGTTATTAAAACTTGAAACTTTTTTTCAAAAAAATCTTAAGGTTCTGCATCTTTTATTTTATTTTATTCTGTCTTCCAATGGTTTACGTATTATATTTTTTATTCGTTTTGTTAGTATGTTTTAGTACATGGTTTAGTTATCATATTTTAAGTTATGTTATTAAAACTTGAAACTTTTTTTCAAAAAAATCGTATCACGATTAAATTTTTCTGTCAATTTGGATTTGAATATATAAACGGCCCATTGTTGGGTTAGGTTAGGTTAGTTATATTATCTTAAAATTTTGGCGTCTCTGTAGTTCATTATTTGATGGGTAGAATGTTTTATATGCAACCTTAAAGTCAGTAAATAATTTAGGGTTTTTCTGTCAAAATGAAAATAAGTTTTACAGTACGTCATCAGAGAAGATACTTTTCGGTGTCGCTTCATCTCCATTTCGGTGGAGATACATATTTGATTATAGTTGAATAATAAAAGTACATACTTGCAAGATTATAATGAAAAATTCTTCTAATTTGATAATGTTTTCCATAAATAGGTCAAGTTGGCAACGTCAGGTCATGGAGCATACTTTAATTTCTATTGTTCCAGTAACAAACTGCTAGCTATTTAAATTCCTTTCATTTGTAAGACAAACATCCTAATGCGAATAATTCTCGTCTATCTACTGACACATACTCATATGTATACAAAAAAGTCGTACACGTCGTATATTCGGATTTACTAAGACCAAATTTATCCTGTTTTCTCCATAAATTTGACAGTATGCCGAGAGATATAGAAATTCGTTTTTCGTTTGTTGATGATAATAAGAAAATAGTTTGAGCAAAGTAAATATTATTATTATATAAATAATATAACATTATTCAGACACAGAGGTCACATCGATTAAAAAAAGGGGGAATGTTAATAACTTATTATGCCTGTTTCCAATAACATATCTTATCTGCGTGTACTTTGTTTAGAAGAAATAGAATAATAACAAAATTAGCTTTCAGGGTATTAGTTACAACATTATATCATCATCAAATTTATTATGATAAAAATTCATTAAAAAGCAAATATTACTATTGCCTGTTTGTATCTATTTTAAATTGAACTGGTCATTAAGAAACGAAATAAGTTAATTCTTGAAACTTACTCTGTAATCTTAACTTGAAGTTTCAACTTTTTTTAGTTATACAGATTTTACAGACTTTAGAACTTAAACCATGTTATTATTTTATTAGACAACTTACGTTCGCTTCAGTATATGTTTACTACTCCATTTCTGTTCGTTGTACTAACCAAGCTCTATAGGCAATAGCCTACACCTATCTTTCAGGATAATCATTCAAAAACTGGTCCGTTTTATTATAGTAAAAAAAAGCGCATTCGTACAAAGAACACATGTCAGAAGTGAAACCTCTATGGCAAACTAATTTTTAAGTCTCGTTTATACAAATCTAAAGCTTTAGATTTCCGTTCCAGCGCCAACGACAAAAACGTTGCCGTTTCATTAAAACATTGCCGTTTCATCCGTAAAAATTTTATCCTCATGCGCCTAAAGAAATTTCACTTAAAAAAAAAACAAATATTAATGTTACAATAGGTAAGGAAACTAGTGAAAAGTTACTAGTAGTATATACTGAACGTCATGAGCTAAAATTGCTTTTAGACAAGATCGCAGTCCTTGTCTGTGGTTAGGGGCAGGATTACATACAATATTTGGCACGCGGGGTCACTCCCACATTAAATTGCAGAGACATTGGAGTAAAAAGGTGTACTGAGTGCGCTTGAAGCAAATGATCGTTAAAAATTTGACGATGGGTGACCACACAAATGATAATGCAGTGGTCGCCAGCAATTGGCTATTTCGCTCACCGCATATATTTTTTTTTATAGACTACACAGATGTTGGTATTATAAATGTCTGGGTAAATAATGTCTAAAGGTCGCACTGAGTTAGATATGATTTAATAACGGGAGCTGTCGTGTATTAATTTTTATTTATTTACGTTTTTATGGGAACGAAGTTCCTTATAGGGTGTTGCGGAGGGGATCTAGCCGGAAAAAGTCTTCCGTAAGGTAAAAAAAACCGTAAAATTTTTATGTATAGTCTATGTATCATGGCTATACAATGTGTAGTCTACGTGATGACTGTTATTATTATTGCAGTTTGCTATTATTATTATATCATTCGATAATTAATACATAGAAATCATTAAAAATAAAATAAAGGTGATAAGATAATTTTGTAAAGTAGTTTTTATGATTTTTGTCGATATAAAAATCACAATAAAAATGTATACCTGAAAAATATTTTTTATACTCGATTACAACTTGAAATTTATATTTTATAATAAGGAACTACGTTCCCATCTGGTGTCCTAGAACACTACACGGTTTTTTTATGTATATTTAATTACAACAATAACCAATAAAATAATAATAATAACAATTAGCTTTTTACTACTTTATCAAAAATAAAGAATTATGTTACATACGTATAAAAATGAAAATGAAAGTGTTTTAATGTCAAACTTATAAGTATAAGGTCAATATGTGTGAACTTTAAACGTAAAAATTAACTTAATAGGCAGTAATATTTAAGTGTAAGAAATGCTGAGGTCAGAGAACGTATCATTTTAATATAAGCCGTATGGCGTGGTATAATTTGTGAATTCGCCTTTCGCCTTTTGTATGAAAAAAAAAATATATATATATATATAATTAAATGACTCCTAAGTTATATAGCCTGGTTATTTTATAGGTATATTGATTTCTAATGGTAATACAACAATTGCAAAGATGATCCGAATTAATCACTCAAAAGATGTATAAAATTTGAATAACTAACATCTGCTATTTTCGCGGGAATAGTGCTGTGAAATAGTCTGGAGTGTTAAAAAATTTAAGCGTTTAAATTTACATACAGTTATGTATTTTTGTGATAAATATGAATATCTAATGAGCAATAAACGGAACGCTTCCGCTCTATATTTTCGAAGACTCGCTAACTGTGGATTGCGTGATTGATTGTAATATTGCCTTGTAATTATTGTAATTAATTGCTTTTTATTTATATACTATTTAAATTAAACCGTATAATTTAAAGTAACTTGTTTACGGAATTATAATTTGTGTAAGATTTTGTTCATTCTTCTTATTAAAACCTTTAATCTCAGCAATTGATACCTACTTACAATTACACTACCTACTTATAATTGATTTACTTTACAAGAAAACCATTAAATCTTTTTCTTAAAACACGTGTTTCTATAAAAGATCCCAATTGTTTAGTTATTCTTATCTAGGTTTCCGGACGTATCTAATATGAACACCTAAGATTATTACACGTTACATCATTGTGAAGTGGCTTCAGTAGGCGTATGGTAGCGACAAAATTATTTAAGAGCTAAAAAGTGGACAGTGTTAATGTAACAGAATATTCGTGAGATTTTATACGATCATTTAAAATTTCAGTTTTGTTGTTTAGATGAAAATAAATAAAAAAAAAATTAGATTTACGTATGAAGTGTTAAAAAAGAACGAGGTTCCAATATTACATAAAATAGTTCTGTAACAGACAAACAGAATGACGGGCAGGTAGACATCGGAGTCTCAGTAACAAGATTATGTTGGCGCTATTTGGTTACGGAAGCATAAAATAATATCTCTTATAGTAACTTATCACTGACATTGACTTAAAGAATAAATATTACTAATGTTTTAGTTCTGACTGTGTTTGGACACCTAAATGGCAAGACTTACCGAAACTATTAATAAAGCTTTATGAGTTAGAAATCCTGTTTGTTGTGAAATTGTATGGGTTATTAAACAGTGCGATTCGACTTATAAGAGTGAAGTAATGCAGTAATAACCATATAGAAACAAGGTTAAAGCAATATGGGAAACAGTAAATTTTTAATACGTATGTATATATTACAGTATGTCATAACAATTGATGCATGGCACTTCACATCTTGCTCAAAATCAGCAGGGTAAGTGAGGAAATAGCTTACAGAAGACCTCCTCAATATTACTGCCCAAAAGTAGTGTTATGTTCCTGTAGTGAATAAGGTAACAGAGCGTTCGAGAATTGGGTCGGCTAAGCGCTTATGTGCATGCTCTTGGTGTTGCATGCATCTATATGGTAACCGCTTACCATGAGGCGGACCGTACGACTCTTCGCTGTAATAGTCTTCCAAAAAAGATATGTAATATAAGGTTAACAAAGTATAGCGAGGATAATATGTTCCAAATACAAAAATATGTACAATAATACAAGCGATTGCAAAAAAAACTACGACTACGTTCATAACACATTACTAAAAATTGCTAAATTTATAAACTGAAAAATTTAAAACGTGCTACAAACATGACGATGTTTTGCTTTATTATATTAATCTGGAAAATAAAGTACATGGACGTGTTTTCCTGAGCCTGAAATCTTTCTCCTCTTTTTAACACTCTGAAGTTTGTAAAAATCAAGAGATTAATCACTTGCCTACGAATACTAGAAATACGAAAGAAGTAAATTAATCTTGAGAAATCTTAGTACATAGAAATATTTATGTTATTTACATCATGTCTAACTTCTCATTATCTGCGGTTTATATGACACCAACCGCATTGAGAGCAGTGTGTTAAACCTAGCGTTATACGACAGTTACCAACTCTATTCATATTATTTTAAAGTAAAATAATTTATATATATGTAACAATTGAACTACAAACACTGAACCAATTTTTATAATACTGTCAACGTTACAAGCTAATATAAATTTTTGTTATTTTCTTTTCTTGTCCTACAGTAGGTACGTCGCCATTCATTTCATCTTTCATTTCTCATCAAAGAGATCTCTCTCAGAGACAAGTTCGGCTTTGTCAATTTCCACATTAATTAAAGTTACAACAATGTTTTAAAGTGCAATAAATAATATGAATTGTCCACGATAAAATGGATATACGTTTTCTAGCAGAACGGTTATATCAAGCACCAACGCGGGTGATATAACGAGAAACGTCCAATCTCTTAATTACGTGTATACAGCGTTGTTATTCCACATCTCCATCTTTGTATAGTTTACTTAATAATAGCTTTGTAAAAATACACCGTTATTTCAAATTAAAAACTGTAAGTCACACTTTATAAGCAACAAAATTAAATACGTACATATATAATCAGATAAAAAAATCGCATTTGTATTTTCCCTTTAGAGTACTAATAAGAAACAAACTTACACCTGTCACCAAATATATTTAGGTTAAAATATATTTCGAGTTAAAACGTATAAGTAACGTTTGTAACGCTTTATTATTAAACCACAAACTATGAAGAAATATGTGGTTTTAAGCGATATTACCAACACATAAAATGTTATGTATGTAAATGATAATTTATTACAAAATTTTAGCAGCTTAAATAAGTAATTACGCACTATTTTATTTTAAAAACATATTAGGAAAATTGGGAACAAGCTTAATCATATTATAAGTGTATAATCGTGTAAATACGAGTATGTAAAATTAAACATCTTTGTTCTGAAGGAAATATTTATTTTGATGGGCACAGAGACAAAAATTCCCAGTCTCAAGCACATAATATTAAATTATGACTTCTAGACAAGTCACTCTTATTTAAAAATATTATACCACTATATTACTATAATTATTATTCTATATAATTTTTTACTAGGTGTCAGAATCTCAAGAAGGATTAATTTTGTGCTGTAAATGTTTTTCTAGTTTTTGAAACAGCTGATAACAATTTTAAACAAAACCTTTTAACTAAACAGCTTTTACCTCATTTTTATTGTCTAAGTTTTGTTTTACTAACTTGTTTCACAGGCCTGTATGGAAACTGATTGTAACCTTTTATTACATTTGAATTCATCCCGTGTCAATTCGTTTTCTTTGTTTTTTAAGAACCACTATAATTATACTTCCTGCTTTAATGATTGAATCCTTGTTATCGTAGGAAATATTGTGAATAACAAACTCGTCAAAATTAAAAAAGAGTTGAATATTAAATATTTTTTAAATTACTAGTAGAATATCGATTATGTCTTTATTGACAGGAAATAATTTATGCTTCAAAAGACATATTTAACTAACAATTTCAGTTTATTACTATATTTATTATGGAAATACAGACAATTACGATAGAATCGTCCAGAATGCAAGTGCACGCCGTATGACGCACGTCCAAGCGTATATATAGTGAAAGTAGGGGGAAATCGTAGCACAGCACGATCTCGCTTGGCGTAGAATTCATCAGCCTTTCTCTGTTACAAGATATAGTTGCAATCCTGGGAATTTTAACGTTTTACATAACATTTTGAGTTAAAACATGCCGCAACCCACAATAATTATGCATGTCAAATTGGGTAAAACCGGTAGACAAATATATATATTAGTATTCTTGTATTACGTAACAAAACCAAATTTGGCTCAATTGTTTGTCAACTACTTCAATATATAAAAACGAGACTGCAAAATAATTCTAGTGCACTCACCCATTTACTTGCGCTGTTAGATACGCTCTGAGCTCTAGTTATTTAAGATGTTTTTCATTACAAGATAAAAATTAAAAAAAAAGTAAGTTATAAACCTATTTTATTCAAAACGATATTTCCGCCATGACTTTATGTTGAAATGTCTGCTGTGTAAACAAAATTAAGATCGTGATATAAAGAGTTACAGTATTGTAGTTCAGAATAATGTTGTGACAAACAATATTGTCAAATACAATTTTTATATCAATTAACAAATATTTTCAACTACTAAGTGTTGTACAGCACTATTTAAAATAATTATTAAGTATGCATTATAATTATAAGCCACGTTTTATTGCAAACGGTTATTAAATATATAGAGCAAATTTTATGATGAATATAAAATTACTTTTACTTATTGTTTGAAAAAAAAACTTCACACACCTGGCAAAGATTAATATTTGGTAGAGTACGTATACCGTAATAAAATCGTTAAGTTTTGATTAAATTGAATTATTATTATACAAGCTCTGTGGCTACGGCATTAAAGAATATAGCAACCCCCTCTCTTCCCGTGGCTGTCGCAAGAGGCGACTAAGGGATAAAATAGTTCCACTACCCCCTTGGAACTTAAAAAGCTGACCGATGGCGGGATAACCATCCAACGGCTGGTTTTAAAATACACAGGCCGAAGACGGGCAGCAGCGTCTTCGGTGTGACAAAGCCAGCCCTTCGGTCACCAACCCGCCAGCCCAGCGTGGTGACTATGATGATGATGAATGACACTATATGAGGATGCAACATCAGAAATAATTATAAAATTCCCAATATAATAAATTCGTTTGAGTATATCTACTTTTTTGCACTTGGAGAATGGTACAAGTAACTTGGCAAACGTTGCACGTTTGGTATGCGGTGAGGCGACAGTAAACCTTTGGGCATATCGTAAAGTGTTTCTTAAGGAAATATTGGAAAAATAATTCACCTTTCCTAATAAATACTATCATCGAATTTAAATTCGAAGTCTTCTTAAGATGGTGATGCTTTTAAGAAAAATTCTTACTTTCGCTTGGAAAGTAAAACATTTAAATCTGAAACGTAAAATTATGGTATTGGTAAATTTTTGCATCCCATTATCAGATTGGTTACAACAATTAATTTTATAACACAATTTTCAATTATTATCAAAGATTTTAAATTACATGTATACAAATAAATGAAATTTAAGTGTCTGTAAATTTGTAACTTTTGAGTACGATATTTCCTGCTGTGTCATACCTCAGTTAAAATCCTACCTCCATTACGGTTCTTTCTTCCAATATTATTGTTAGTTGGCGAAAACTGCAGTACCGGCAAATCCCACAACTTTAAGGACACTTGAATAAGTAAATAATCATATTCATATAATATGTGTCACGCTTAAACGGCTGCAGAACTTTAAAACAGTGACTCATTTGGCAAATTTGCTTTTTTACTTATGACTTACCTTACAGAAAAAGAATTGTGTCTTGTGGTCTGAAGAAATCATACGACGACTATTTTTTGTTTACTTTTCGTTGTTGCAGCCGTTGTGTGTAATTTAGGGATTAGCAACGACTATATAACCGAAAGGATTAGTTAGTGGTATGTATCTTTGTTAATATGTTACAAAAATATGAAAATATTTCATAATTATGGAATAACATTTAGACATATAATAACTTTTATATTAAACATTTAGAAACTTATTACAATGATGCCATTAACGAAAACAATATTCATTTCAACAACATCAGTCACTTTGAACATAGGCTATGATTTTGTTAAACATAAAAAACGTTCTTATGTATGGACGATTACTAATGTTAACATAGTACAAGGTGTTAAAAATGAATGCGTGTCCACGCCACAATCAAGCAGTTCAGCGAGGTGCTATACTGCGTCCCCAATTCAGCCAAGCGTGAGCATTGCATCACATCGGACATCATTTTCTTTGAATTTTATGTCAAAACTTGCTTCAGAATTATGTTAAACGCTCATTACGTAGTCCCTATTTAAATTACGTTCAGTTAAATTTATTTTACTAAACTTAATGGCAAAAAAGGTGGCGCTTACTTATTGTTTAAATTCTGTGTGTTCCATTGTAGTTGTTTTTTGGTGAACCTTGGTGTAACAAAAATGGTAAATATGTATGTATTTAGTAGTATGTCAGTTCTTTCGTTCGTTCTTTCCTTATAGAAACATTATTGGAAATTTATGTGTTGGGTAAAATTTATAGGTTTATTATACCGATGTCGAATAGCCTTTTATCGCTTTACCATATTACCTTAAATATCATGAAACATATGTTGTAAGCCTATACATTATCATTAAAATGGTAATAATTATATCTTACTTCAGTTTAGATTACTTTAAAATTACCAAAACCTTTTACGATTCAAATGGTAAACAAATAAAAGAGATGTTAAAATAGTATCATTTATGAGCAGTGACACAATCTTCATAGGTCTCTCCTCTCGTGAGTTCATTCACTACGCAGTGATTAGATTAGGGAGAGCGGACATACCCAATTTGAATAATCCCTTCCCCTCCTCGTCGCTTCACTAACTGCATGTGTAAATAAGGTGTACGTACACCTTATGATATTTATATTAGGATATTTTATTATTTCAGTATTCGAGGACCCCCGTTGTTTCACTTGTGTCATATTTATAGCTACTTTTTTGCGACCATGAGTTACAACATGATAATTTACAGCCTATATCATATCTTGGTAATATAGATTTCTATCTATTTACGAAAGTTTTGTTTAAATGGATGCAGTGGTATCCGAGTTTTTAGATTAAAAAATAAATAAATTTTAAGATTAGTATACATGTATTAGTTTGTCAGACTTATACAAAATTTATCTGGTTATTTAATTTAATCATTTCAATCAAGTATCTTTCGTGAGACAAAGATAATTATTTAAATATAGATAAATTAATATTTAACTAAGAAATAAGCCACTAATGTAAGATTTATTTTTATACAAAACAAGTTATAAACTTACCTAGCCACTATTTCTTACAGTAGCGTGACCTGCAGATTTAATCGACGAAGGTGTACAGTTAGATTATCCATATAAAATTTTATCGACGAGTTATAAAAGAGAAAGTATGTCCTTATATTTTTACAGACTAAAGTTCAACGCTCAACTCAACGCTTCACACTCAACGGCTTCCAGTAGGATTTTCTCCTGTGTCGGGGGTCCGGAAACACATAATACACTAGCACAAACGCCCAGATCACGACAAACATCTGTATGGCTAATACAAATGTCTGTCGTGAACGGAGATCGAACCCGTGACTACCAGCGCAACAGCCAGTGCTGTGACCGCTGCGCCGACGCGTTTTTAATACAATTGTTTTTAACGCAGTACATACCTAAAAAGTTATAAAACTCAAATTCAGTTGTGAAGGTATAATTCCCCTTTAAAAAATTAGTTATTACTAATTAAGTAGCTATAAATATGTAGGTACGTGCAATTAAAAAAGGTTTATTCGTAATCTGTACCTGCATTTGACGATTGATCGTCGACTTCCATTACAGATAATTCTAATTTATGGAATACTTTTTTGAAAATAGCCAGTAAACGAGCGGGCGGGTCTTTTGTTGTTATAATCAGCACCAATCTTAATGTAAGCTCCAAATGACAAATGTGACGATACAAAAAGGTTAAGAAGAGTAGAATGACCACTAAGGATAAAGAGAAGGCCTCAAGTAGACATCGCACCTTTAATAAAACAAAGATGTAACTCAAAATTTGTGGATTTGGAGATTTTACAACCAAACGTGTCTTCGTCGCGTAATAGGTAGACTTCGACTCCGGCGTTTTAACTATAAGATACAGAGAGATACGCGATTGTTGCTCTCTTTTCTATCAATTGGAGCTGACAAGTCAGTTCTTATAAAGTGGCGTGATTCAGAGATGCACCGGCAGTGAGCGTAGATTGAAGTTCTGTCGTTTTGAATAACATCAAATAATTCGATATTGGATTAAAAGGTAAATATGGAATATTTTATTATTTAAAAATAAAAAGATAATTTTTGTTATACTTCATTCTCTCAGAAAACGCATTTGATGACGATGTGATGACATTTGGATTTACTTCGTTTTTGTTTTAAAAAGTGACAAATTTTACAAAGTTAACGCCTAACACGTCAGTTTTATATTGAAATATATGCCTGAGTTGTTGGAGTAATTGATTAAGTATCACTTTATTGTAATAAATAAGGCTGTTTATAAAAGTTACTTTTGTTTACTTCTTTTTATTATTTAGAATGACGAAAGATAAGTAAAAACTTTCAACATTAATTCCCTTTTCGTGTAAAAGTTAAGAATAACTTGTAACTGTTGTGCTTATTTGTATAGGTTTTGAAAATTGTGTCGTCTTAGAGCTCACAATTTTTTTAAAGTTTAATACCACAATCAGAAACTGAACACCACAATGAAGAGTTACAGCGTATCGAGCGTAAAAGTTATAAGATAAACATAATAGTGTAATAAGTTATAATTTTTTTTTCATCTGATTACTGTAATAAATGTGAAAGTTTATGAGGATGACGTATGGATGGATGTTTGTTACTCTTTTACGGCAAAACGACTGAATAGATCATTGTCATTCAACAATCCTGCTACTTTCACGTTAAATAATTATGATTATTATTCACCCTTAAAATATACTACAGTATTATCAATTATTGTTATTTTAGACTAAAGAAGTTATGCAGGTTGAAGAGGAAAATCAACAAAATACATATATCTCCAAAGCCCAAAAAGGTAACTGAAGAGCTGACGAAAATGATGACACCGACTCAATATTTTACTGTCACTTATGAGTTGACGAGAAAAATGACACCTAAATAATACTAGCCATTTACAGTCCTCTAGTTCGTCTTCAAGATCATCTTCATCTAGTTCCGATTCATCTAGCTCATCATCGTCAAGCTCTTCTAGCTCATCTTCATCCAGTTTTTCAAGCTCCAATAGTTCAATGCCTACCCAAAACCCTGCCCCACAAAACGTTACAACGGATTGTAAAGAAAAGACGTCTTACACCAATTCACCACAAAATAGTGAGAGGCAGCAAATTCAGCTGAGAGAGCGACGAAATTAAAATAGTGTGGCCAGTTACAATATTTCTCCAGCATACACAGATCTAAGTGACGTCGACCTGAGTGACGACGATCCACTGTAGATTTTAATACGTTGTTTAATAAGCCTATCAATTTTTTATTATATCAATTGAAGAAATTTTATGTTTGAAAATCAAAGTTCTTCTGACTCTGACTGCAATAATAAACCAAATATTTGTCAGTCAGTTCAGCCTATTGCAATGCATTGCTGGTCATAGGCCTCCCCAAGTTCGCGCTAGACATCCCGGTTTTCCGCAATCCTCATCCAGCTTACATCGGCAATCTTACGTAGGTCGTCGGCCCAACGGGCCAAAGGACGTCACACACTGTGTTTGCAAAGACGCGGTCTCTACTCCAGGACGCGTCTGCTCCAACAGCCACCGGTCCTGCGACACAGATGACTAGCCCACTACCACTTCAACTTGCTAATTCTGTGGGCTATGTCGGTTACTTTCGTTCTCTCGCGGTAGTCTCGTTTCTAATCCTATCTTTGAGGGAAACCCCAAGCACGGCACGTTCCATTGAATGTTGAGGGACTTTATATTTGTGGACCAGTCCCTTGGTCAGTGTCCATGTGTCGGCTCGGTATGTTAACACAGGCAGGACGTATTGCTCGAAAACTTTTGTCTTCAAGCATTGCGGAATCTTCAAAGTGAAGACTCGACGAAGCCTGCCAAATGCCGCCCAGCCCCACCAAATCCTCCTATCGGCCTCCTTCTCAAAGTTGTTGCAGTCTAGTTGGATAGTATGGCCTAAGTAAATATAATCCTGAACAACTAAGAGAAGGGTAACATCGACCGATACCTGTCTCGGTATGACTTGGTTGTTAGACATAACTTTCGTTCTGTCCAAGTTCATACAGAGAACGACACGTCGGGAGGACTCGTTTAGACCGGCTAGCATTTGGCCTAACTCATCTAACGTGTCCGCAAAGATGAGGATATCGTCGGCGAAACGAAGTTGAGAGATGTATTCACCGTTGACGTTGATGCCTTGTTCCCCCCCAATTCAAGGTCTTAAAGATATCCTCCAGCGCAGTGGTAAACAGTTTCGATGATATTACATCTTGCTGTCTTACCCCACGCCGCAGGGAAATAGGTCTTGTTCTCTGGTCCTGGACATGAACGGTCATCGTCGTTGCGTCGTACATACATCTCAGTACCACGATATATCGCCAGTCGATATGACATCTCTGCAGAGAGTCCAGGACAGCCCAGGTCTCGACACAGTTGAAGGCTTTCTCGCAGTCCACAAATTCTATACACAGCGGCTGATTATATGTCTCTGTCTTTTGAATAATCTGCCGAACAGTATGGATGTGGTCTACGGTGTTGTAGCCATTTCGAAACCCAACCTGCTCTGGTGGTTGGAATTCGTCGAGTCTTATGGCGAGACGATTCGAAACTACCCTCGAAAACAGCTTATATACGTGACTCAGAAGTGAGATCGGTCTGTAATTCTTCAGCAGAGACTTAACGCCTCTCCTTAAGAACAGCACCACCACACTCCTGGACCACAACTCCGGCGTAGTACCTCGGTGGATGTCAGTGTTAAAGAGTCTTGCCAAGTCTTTTAGGGCAGGTCGCTCTGCGGCTTTAAGAAGCTCAGTTGTACAAATATGTGTGGGGGCCGCAAAAGGTCACTAAACGTTGAAAAATGGCATAAAATTAGAGCAAAACGGCTCAGAAACATAGGCCAATCATATACTCAGTGTCAAAAGCTCGTAAACAAATCCAGCTCGTTTTATAAAAGATACATGTACAGAAAAATGTAAATTCAAATGTGCAGAAAATATTGATTCCGACGGTATTTAACTTAGGGTTTCACCAACAAAAAAAAAGGTCAGTGTGACCTATGTGTATCATATGATAATTCAAACAATGAGAAAAAACAAGATGATAGACAATATAAGAAAGAAGAGACTGCTGATTTTTATACTATTTACTAGCTGACCCCGCAAACGTTGTTTTGCCATATATGTTATTAACCCCCTTAATCCCCCCCCCCCTTTTAACTTAGGGGTATGAAAAATAGATGTTGTTCTCAGACCTAACCGATATGCACACAAAATTTCGTGTGAATCGGTCTAGGCATTTCGGAGGAGTTTAACTACAAACACCGCGACACGAGAATTTTATATATTAGATTATTTGTGGTTAGTAATTATTTGTGATTTTAGGAGATATTTACTGGAGACTAATTGTACCTTATTCTTATAATAGTATATAGCTTTTGTTTTGTTTAAAAAACAATATTTGTAGCCATAAAGAGATATATAAATATCAGATGATTCATAAAAATTTGTTTAATTTAAAAAAAAAGGTGATAAATTTCAGTTTTCGTTTTATAAAAAAATGATGCATTAGTACATACAACGTCATAATTACAATTAAATAATCATAAAACGAAATATTGTGATTTATTTTTAAAACTTTTTGTTACGTTTTAATACTAAAGAGAATTTTTTTGAAATACTACCTAAAATATTAAGTAATTTTTGGCATAAAGAGATTTAAGTCGGAACTTTTTTTTCATCTCCATTTTACAGCTATTATAGATTTAAACACATTTGTTTTTCTATTATTCTATTAATCTCTGTACTTTAAACTACTGATATCAATAGTAAAAGTCATTAAGAGTATTACAAACAATTGGTAATTTTTAATCAAACACAATGCGGAAAAAGTGCTAAACTTCAAACGCCAATTCCCACAAATTGCGATTTTTGAGTTACATCTTTGTTTTATTAAGGGTGCGACATGTCTATTTCGCGATGATTTTTTTCTATGTTAAGTAGCGACCTAGTGGAGTCATTTGCATGAGTCGTAATAGATATTTTACAGTTACACTCCGCCAGTATCAGGAATGTACATAGCCATAAGAGACACAAACATTCTATGGTACCGAGGAGCAGATATTTTGGCTAGTATTAGGCTTTAGATTAAGAACCGCCATTTTGAAGTTAGATAGATTAGGTTTATTTTTTTTTTTTTTTGTAACGAAATTATGTCGATAAACGGTCAAATTTTGAGTTTACATAATTCGACGGTTCTTAATCTAAAGCATTACCGATATTTTTTTGCATCTATAGCAAAACGAGTAGTTATGTAACAACACGTATTATGTTTTTAAAAGTTTTAATTAGTAGTTAGAAATGTTCTATTACTCTTATATGTACTATGTACATAACTAAAATAGTAACTACCTAAAACTAAAATTATATAATTGTTGCATAAATGAGATCACGAGACGTCTTTTTTTACCCGTCTTAAGTTTCTTTCCAACTTCCCAAGTCGTTATTATGTCCTCTTAAAATGTTAAATAATACATCCTACCTAGGAAGCTTAATACTTTCGACAAATTTATTAGCACTTGGTCCAGTTACCGTTCTTATTTGTGAGAAAATTCTCTAACGAATGCATTCACTTGTAATGAACTATCGAGGAGTTTTAATACTACTTTATACTTACTTAACAAGTTATTATCATATCTTCATCGCTCAGTAAAAATTTTTAAGAAGCGACTTCAAACTCAATATTTGAATAAAATACTTTACAAAATAAGTATATTCTTTCACTTTTGTAGGAGTTTTGTTGGAGTTTCTCACTTTATAATATTTAACGCTATTATTTAGCTTCGATATAAAGTCAAACTAACAGTAACGAAAAGAAGTTTGTATGGAAGATTATTCTTCTTACTTACTATTGTGTTAAATATATTCTGTGAACATTTTAAGTTTATTCCTACCTACCTAAGGGCAAGAGATAATCCCGTAATAATCTCTAAATAGAAGAATCATGTCTCGTAGGAGTTACGGGATAGTATAAACTACTAAGGGATTTCATCAAAACGTTTGAAAATCTTAATAAGTTCCTTAACGTGACTCATAACATATACTATTTATAAATTTATTCATATCGTGCTGAAATCCATTATTACATTTTTGGTTGTAGAGCATACGAAGATTAAATTTCTTGGATATGCACTTACATAGACGTTAGTTAACTAGCTTTGGTTTAATCTACATAAATTTGTGTGCGATATCGTGTTTTTGTATTCAGACAATCAAATAGTTTTACAAAAGATTGTCACATTTTATAAAGAATAAAGTTTGTAAGTAATTACTACCTAATAAAGAAAAAATTCCATAGGTATATTTTAACATATAAAATACGATATAAAATTATAAGTTATTGTTATTTCCAATTTATAATTAATAATATATACTTCTAATTAGTTCTCTGATTTGACAACTGTATTCATAAAAGTAGGTTATCGATCATTCATCACACGAAAAACAGTTAGGAGGATGAGTATGGTTGAAATACAAGCGTTATTTTGGTTGTAAATCGTCACTGACGTGTGAACAACGTTATTCTGTTATTACAAATGAGAAGTACGGTATTCGCAATAAAAGCTATAATTATATGATTTATGAACTGTAAAGAGAATCATAAGCAAAGGAACACCTAAGTATTATTCCTCACCTACATGGAGAAAGAAGCTTATGTCCACCAGTGGAATGTTACAGGCTGAATCGTGAATAGGCCGTATGGGTTACATCAGTCTTAACTCTAAAAAGAGTATTACTTTTACATCATGTGTTCATTTACGTAAAATTTATATTCTTTGCCATTTTACCCTTGTTGATATTTTTGGTTAAATAACTTTCCAGCTGTATAATAGAAGAGTGATTATTTACGGACCACTATCTTTTACTTCTCAATACCGTACCATTTCAATAGTAATATTGTTTTAATTAAAAGTAACAAAAAGAGAAAGTTTTATTATTTAATTCTTGTGTAAAACATTGTGGTTGAGTCTTGATTAGTTGATAAACTATCAATATGAGTTCATTTATTTTTCTTAATATTATCTTAATTTATAATATTAAAATGCCCTACAGAAATCAAATGCATAAATACTGTTAGCCTCTAAGAAACACCTCGCTTATTATATTGACGTCCTAATATGTATCTTTTAAATTTATTTATTCAAAACTTTAGGTTGTAAAAAAACTGTGTCGGTCAATGCCCGCAACGAGGATTCTTGTATCGGTATTACGTATAGGGCTGCCAAGTCTTAAGTTGATTTATAATTTTCTAGTATAAAGTTCTAAAAAAGTGTAAAATATTTGTAAAAATTGGAATATGGTAACCTCCCAAGAAGTATATTTATTGGTAAAAACTGTAATTATTGCGTTAGTTATTAATAACGACTGAGTATAGAAAAAAAATAGTTCTTAAAAAGTCTTCAAAGCGAGATGGACTTAATACCTAATTTAAATAAAACATTTTAATTTTTTCTCATAGCCTATTAAGATATTTTAAACAATATATAATTTTACGTATATTACATATATATATTTATAAATATAATCAATGTCAGATTAAAAGAACGTTGATCAAAAATAAATATATAAACATACATAAAACTCACATACACAAACATAACTTTCTTGGGTTTTCCCCCGAGCGCAATACTTGGAGTGATTTTCCTGCATATACACACAAGGACACTCAAGGACGAGCCACTTCCTTTATGATGCGGGTATTAAGAGTTTAAGGTGACCATCTGTTCACTGTTGGCTTGGTAGGTATACCTATGTTATCAGTAAAAATTAACTGCAATTTTCAACGATGACTTCCCAGAATGAAATATCTATATGTAAGTATGTAGTACTGACCATTGTACTATATTTTTGCGTTTATAATTATATAAGTTTAAATTAAAATCGAGTAACAAATATTTTAAATCAAAGTGATTAATCTTCGTTGTTCAAATAATAATAATAACTGAATATTTTTCTGCAGTAATATTAAATAATGAATTATATTAAAAATATTATTCTTTTTAACCGACTTTAAAAAAGGAGGAGGTTACTCAATTCGACCGTATATATATTTATATTGTTACGTGTTAGGATTCGAAGGATTTGGAGAGAAAGACCTGCTGACTCTTTTGGATATATTTTTTTATGTATGTTCGGGATAACTTTGTCGTTTATGAACCGATTTTGATAATTCTTTTTTTGTTGGAATACTTTCCAATCCTAGGTATCAGATGAGGGTACTGTGATAAGGAAACCAGGATCTGATGATGGGATCCCAGAAAAATTTAGGGGAAACCCTTGAAAATTCGCATAACTATTTACTGGGAGTATCGATTTAGATTATTTTTAATTTAATCGAAAGCCGATGTTTAATTTAATCGAAAGCCGACGTGTATGTGGTCACATTTAAATTTCATCGAGATCTGATTACAACTTTTGGAGTAATCTTTGATAATGCGTATTTACTTGACTATTTTTTCGTCTACCTACGTTGTATTACTTGTCGATGTAATTGAAGTCGGTTTTTTCGTTTGCCAGCAAACAATTATTTAGATTGTCATAATCGAAAGGAGGATCGTACGTAGACTTAAATTGATTAGTCTTTAATCATCTAAGCATTTTGCTCCTATATCGTTAAACAGGAATATATAAGTGTGAAACAAGCTTTCATGAAGGATATATGGCTTAAAACATGTTTATAAACTAATATGTTACCTATAGATTTTTTATAAAAATAATTATTGGTTTCTGTTTTTTTTTTTAATCATGAGCTGCTCTTTTATGTAGACTATCAAAGTTTCAAATTTTGTTGTAACTCCATATATGTATTGATTACTTTTATATACTGAGATTGTCAACCTAATGTTGAAATTTATTATTAAAAAATATTTTGTACAATGACTTCACAAAAGTTTTTACAAAGCCTCCTTTAGTAAAGTAAGCTTCGTGGCAATTTTATTTGATTTAATAAAATATTTACCGCTTTAATAAAGCGGGAATTAAACAGATAAGTGCTTTATTTTTTAATATCTGATACTAATACTTTATTATATTAATTAAAAACGTTTAAAATTTTATTCTTTTGTCCGTTCACTTCCTTTCCACAATCATTAATTTAGTTTTAAAACCAATATTAATGACTTAAACATGTCAAAAACTTATTTAATTTTGTGACAATAAATCACTTTAATTAATAATATCGTTTCATTAAGCAGAAAAACTACATTTTATTGCGTTTGATAGTAAAATCAAACTTTCCTGATAGTTTTTCTAAAAGATCGTCACCTTTTATGTTATTCGACTTGTTTTAAAATGTATACTTATAATAAAACATAAACACCTTTTAGATACACCTTAGAGATTTAAGACATAAACTCCGCCAAATTATATAATTATCGTTCGACGAGAGTACGTGTTTCAAGAGTTCTAAGAGCACCCAAGATTATGGAACATTTTTAAATCTAATATAGTTTTTAATTTATTTTTAAATATTAAATGGAGACAAACAAACGTACAGTCTACTTGATGGTAAACGGGTACCTTAGCTTACGGAAGGATGCAATTTGAGGAGCAATACAAGAGCGTTGTCGACTCTACCCTCAACCATCTCCAGGAACTCTGGATACCTTACTCACCACAGGAACATAACACTAATTGAGAACAGTATTATTTATCTGTGATCTTCTACAAGGTTTAGGGACTTCCCCAGTTGGGCTGCCCCAAATTTAAAAACAGGATATTTCCTGCTGTGCCCTAACTCTATATAAACTTATATGTTTTATATTGTTTGCAAAATAGTCATGTACTGAACGGATGCGTTCACAATACTTTTTATTTAGTATTTTAGGGTAACATCTTAATGCATGGCATACCATAAGTAAGATAAAGAAGTTTAAGTTCTAAGAATAGGTTTCGCTTACTTAATAACATATCACTAGTCGAGAAATTCTAGGTGACATCCGGTCATTGTCTCCCGTGATTACGACTGTACGACAGCCTCATTGAACTTCGTCTAACCTTTGCCTCGTTTATTACTCATTATATGTTTGTCATTTTTCTTAACCCACTTTTTGTTCTTTCATCTGAAGGTAAGAATTTTTACGTGGAAGCTCTAAGATGTAAGTCAAGAATATGAAAAAGTTACATAAAAATTGATTTACCAACAAAACACGAAACATTTCGTATTAAATTTATTCACTGGCTGATATAATTATTTGTTATACTAGTATTAGTTACTGCGTTAAATATTTTCAAATTTATTAAAGAAAACAATTAACTACATACAGACAAAATATTGAATATTTGGCATAAACATCAAATGAATACTTTAAATGCGAAATATAATCTGCATCTATAAAACGATTTCACGAAATTATAGAATTTCTTCTTACCGTAATAGACGTGATACAAATATCATATTGACAAAACAATACTCATAATCTCACATGACATATTTTTAAGCAATTTAATAATAGGGCGACCGTTCGTGTCAATTGCATAACGCTTGACGACTATTTAGATTAATATTATCACTAAACATTTAGAAAATGACGACAAACGTGGTTGATATCATTCTATTTAAATAAATATCGTTTATTTACAGCGTTATATATAAATTAACAAACATTATACGACTAAGTAAATAAAATTTACTGCTCGAAAATTACACAATCAGCCGATAAATCGAATGGTTGTTTATAAAAATAAAATAAAAAATATATATTAACTAATTTTAATTTGAGAGTATTATAGTTATTTTATTTTGTCCTTACGAAGACTGGTTAATCTGCAGTTAGAGAAATGTGTATCGCGCTGAAACATGTAAATATGTCACAGACATGCATAAATTTCATTCTCACTATTTTTTTGATTTACCGCAATATATGAACATATTCGAAAGATCATTGGCTATTGTGATCAAGATGCTCACATACTTTATAAGACTAAATAGACTGCAACTTTATAATGATATGAAAAATATCTGACAAACAAAATGGATTTTGTATGAAAAATGGTGTTGAATGATAATGAAAGTAAAATGAATTATAATCTTTTATCAGCAACCGGTAGAACCTAAGTAATGCCATTCGTAAACTTAAAAGTGTAACATAGACTCAAACTCAAGACAGACAGTCTTCACACACAGTGTTATTCATCTATTTTATTTATCCAGTGTCAAAGACTTAAGAGAGCCGCGTCGACACTCACAGACGTTGTGTCATAACGTTTCATTTATCGCATGCAAATTTAACTAGGTTCGTGTTTTTGCTACATTTAAAAAAAGTAATTCGTAAATCAGTACAATGTCGAGAAGTATTTGAGAGAAGTTATTTAACGCTTGCCCTTGTAAAGTTGCCTAATATTTACAAAACGAAACTAAGAGCTGTTCCATCCATCACACCGTTCACTTTACAGAAGTATGCATAATTAGATGCGAAAATAAAATTGGATAACGTAATAGTAAATGCATACAATTTCATAAGGTGAATGGAGCAGAACAAATATTTGCATGGAAATGATACATTTTAGTCTAGTATTAATTATTTTAAATTGTAAATTTTTAGTACTTAATTTACAAAATTAATTTATTAAGCAGTAATTAGTGTTTTAGTACGAAACTTAAAGTTTTCTATCAGTAAGTAATTGGACCGTAAATGTTTGTAATAGCTTGTATTTATAAAACGAAAGTTCACTAATTGCGTAATTAAATTTCTGTTTATGAGGGGTTTGAGATAAATTTAGAGTTATTACTAGATTTTAAAGAAAGAAGAGAAAAAGATAAAGATAGACAAAGATATCTTATATTATCTTATCGAATATTATTATTAAATGAAATTCACATTATCACAGTAGGCATAATTTGTCATAGATATGTTAGTTAAGAAATATATCGGTTAACTAAATTTAACCTTAAGTATCTACGTAGAATGTTGACTTTTTTAAAACGAATATTTGGTCATCTATAATAAACTGAACAAACCACATAAATTATGGAAATCATCAATCATCACTATGGAATAAATGCCAGAAAGAACAAGTATGCGGAATAAAAGTACGACCACAATACGAGCGAGAACTGATATGAAATGGTAACAAAAATATATTCGTAGGAAACTTCTCGAAAAATTGTAGCTTAGGCTATTAAAAAAAAAAACAACATCAATTGTACGTGCACTAGAAAGCTCTATACTAAATGCGTTGACCGATAGATTACCGACTTGAGCAATAACGTAATACCATAAAATTTATTCATCGACTTATATCATCATCTGTCACAGACGGTCGTTCACTGCAGAAGGCTTCCTTCATGTATCTAAACTATTATCTAGATACCTTGATATTTCCTGGCGCATTTGTTCTGTGTTACTAAATTAAGTACCGATTTTGAAATATAACAATAATATGCAACACAATACGCGTGATTATCTTTTAAATGATTTTTAAGATTTTAACACCAAATATTTTTTTTCCTTTTTATTTTATGAAACTAACGTTCATATTAACATGAATGAATGGGAAAAAAATGTTGAATATACGTCGAAAAGAACTCGATATTTTTGTCGATGGATTTCCAGACTTTTATCCGTACTCACATTAAGTGCAACTTGATATTTTATTTTGATGGCTCTCCAGGAATTTACTAAGCGAGATCCAATTCCAAACCTGTAGTACAATTTACTAAATGTGTAAAAATTAAATAGTAATTATTATTCAAATTTATAATTAATATTTAAAAAAAATTAATTATAAATTATAGCCAGTTATAGCTTTTGTATCGATCTTACTTAGTTTAAACATTGTACTTCTATGTACATATCAATGTCCAAATAAGATATACCAGTATAGAAAAGTCTATAATGTATGAATTTACGTATAAAATATTTTTTTGTATATCGTACTAATATTATAAATACGTAAGTTTAAGTATGTATGTATGTATGTATATATGTTTGCTACTCTTTCAAGCAAAAACTATTATACGAATTTTAATGAAACATGGTACATAGATAGCTTTAGATCTAGAATAACACATATGCTCTCTTTATCCCGTCATTCCCAGGGGATCGGAAATTCCTTATTATAATTTAGTCAACTGAATTTGCATTTCTTGGTGTTGATAGGTTCTCATTAACTAAAAGAATGTATTAAAAGTAATAAAAATGTTTGATAAACCAAGTTTATTATGATTTGATAAATGTTATCACATCAATAAAAGTAACAATGAGAATTATTTATAGATTTTTTTATACATTAATGATTAATGTAAACGTTGGTTCCTTTTCGTGATTATGATTGTTTAATTATAAAAAACAATTAATCAAGTTGAACTATCGTTAGGAATCATGATTATTAATCGAACATGGATTTTCCTTAACATAAAAGTATTTTTATCTTTAATGCCTATTATTTGTTTATATCGATATATGCCTTGATCAAACAGTATGTATTTTACGAGCGCTGAAGAGAACATGCGTTGCGTACAGACACATAATTACAGTAAAATGACCTCTTAGGTATGTGAGAATAGTTTAGTAATACTTAAAACTTTCGGAATAATATTGTTTGTAAATTTAATGTACGTGCAAGGTAATAAGACAGTTGTTAGGTACGGATTGGCAAATTGACTTCACAAAAGCCCTTACGGTCAAAGGTCGGTGATAAATGACCGACGACCGGGTAGCTACACGTATAATATTAAATAGGACTTAAGTTTAAATAAGTTAAGCGTCTGATACGTAATTTCCTTGTTGTAAAAATAAAATAAATTTTGTGCCTATTTAATTAACAAAAAGAGTTTATTTAATTATTTATTTATTTCATTTATTCTCTCATTTCACTTCAAATTTATGTTTAAAAAATTTATATTTGACTAATTAATTATTGAAGTAAAAAAAGGTACGTAATGAAACATAAAAGTTTAAGTTTATCATTTTTTTTATATATATAAAAGATCGTTAACAATTTAAAGTATATATATTATAAGTATAAATACAATATAGGTTTTATACACACAAGTGTGGTATTTAGGATTTTAGTATCATCAACAAAGGCAATTCTCACTCCAGAATTAAACTTTTTGAGAGTGCGCATCGAAGCTCGTACTCGTCGAAGACATAATAACTTTATTTAACGTTCGCGTCTAAATGGGTGAAATAGTCAGACTAGTGTATCAACACTAATACTCAATACACGCTAATATATCAGAATAAGTATAATAATACTCTCGACTGTATAAAAAATATATTTTAAAACAGCGTCACATGCAAGCTACACTCGTAATTATTTGTAAATTAAGATTAATTAGGCAATTATCAAATTCTAGGATGTACCAAGCAAAAATAAAACAAAAGAGGTAATTTCCAAATTACAAACAAATTTTTACAAGACATTAAAAATTACACACAAACTGACGAATGACATTAAGACTACGGAAGAAAATGTTTCTTAAAATGTAAATTACCCGACGAGTGAACCGCCATACTTATTTGTGAATTATAAGATGATATGTCATTGATGACGAACAATAAACTTGTCGTTTTACCATATTTAGTAATAAAAGGGAAATTCGATAATATAAACAGTTTTTAAATAGTTAATTCTTTTCTGGTTGCAAACAAGTTTTAGGGAAAGTGATTTATTTATACTTGCATTAAAGCTACGGAAAAGGAAGTCACAGGCTTGTTCGGTTCATTAAAGTTCTTTTGATGCGCAAGAGCATAAAAAATAAATATCCAATAAATCACCATGTTCTTCATCAAGAAAGCGTTTCTTCGTTCTGTGTATTGTACTTAACCAAAAAATCAAGTTATATGTTAATGACGAAATCACAAAAGAAAACTGGTAATTTGTCTTTTAACACAAATTATGACAAATCTTCCTATTGACGACTTTTTATATTCTTAGTATGGGTGAATATTGGTTAAAGTGGTCAAAGACAGCTCAGCTCTGAAAGTTAAATATTTGAATTATATTCTTAAAAAAATAAAAAAGTAATAACGTTTTATTTACTTTTACAACCTGTAATAAAACTTTCGTCTATATAGAATTACTTAAACGTATTCTAGATACAGGTACTAACTAATGATGATTTTCTTTGGCCGATTGAATAACATAGTACAATATTGCGCTGTAATTTTATACACAATTATATAAATGACCCACTGCTAGACAAACACCTCTTAGCCTGATAAAGATTGGGTGAAGACTTTCTTCACTAGACTTTATACTGCAGGTCGGTGGTTCGAGAAATAGTATGTAGCACTATGATGCTATTTATGCAATCATTTGCTTAATTCCTCTAAAACAAACTGAGCAAGACACGTTACAAAGGTCACAGTCGTTGTCTAGTATTGTGATTATGATTAGTCTCAGCACGATGTGTTTGAAGTTACGCATTGATTAGTCATCTCTATCTTACTCATTACGTTAGAATGGGATAGCGATAAAGGTCCCCACTGCGAGGTCAATCAGGACCCACTAACATACTTTGGTTTCCGTCAACTCATATAGTAAGGCAAGCCCTTGTTATATAACGTTAGTTACTGTTGATGACATTGTTATAGAACAAACATTGTGACACCACATCATTTCTATTGTAATAGGGAATTAATTTTAAATACTTCTATTAATAAAATTAGCGATTCGATAATCTAATTTTTATAAACATTCTTACGAAATACAGTTTTATTAAAAGAAGTAAGAAGGAGTAGTAATATAAAATTCTGATTTTAAAATGTTTTTGTTTAATTTTATGTTAACGGCTTATAAGTTAGTACCTGGGTGACCGAGCTTAGCTTGGTATTTTTAGTAAATCGTATTTTTTGTCACTTATCTGAACCTAAAATTATCATTGTATGTCAATGTATGTAGAATTGTAGAGATGCTTTATATTTGATTTAGTTTAACATTTCGTATTTCATTAAGCGTTTTACCATCCCATCATTATGATGTGAATAAGACAATCTACGTGGGAGTACAAAAAACAGTAAAACTTAACTTTACTGTATGAATTCTAAATATCCCACGACTGGGCAATGGCCTTTCCTATGAATCTACTTTTAATTATTAAATCGTCCTCGTTCACACGTTCTTGTCATAATTCCATTAGTTTAAACATAAAATATAGAGAAGAAGTTCAGAATGCCCATATATTATTAAACTTATACATAAAAAGTACATTAAATCAATAAAAAAACATTACACACACTAACAATGTATTTGACACACACGCTTATTATACTTTTTTGTTGATTGTCAGTCTGTAGTCAAATTGAAATGTTTAAAAAAAGTTTCTTTATTTTCATTATCTTTTGGTTTTCTTTGATTTAATTAATTATGGTCGAATTTCGACCTCTGAGCGACCACTAAGTAGTTTATATAATGTTGTAATAGTTATCCTATAAATAGCTGCTGTTCCAGATTTTATATGTGTATCGTTTTACTTCATTTCCATTTAAAAGTAATAAATAGAATTTTTGATTTAAGCGTTCTTATCATTGATGACAAATATTTTTCTTAAACGGCCGGTTTCAATAATATATCTAATGTGCTTACTGTAGGTAGATTTTTTTACACAGGCCTTAAAATGTGTAATTTTATATGAAGTAAGTAAAATTAAAGATTGATTTTTTGGTTTTTAAAATATTTTTAATTTGTTCAAACCATCCTTAAATCTTATGAACAAAATATGATCTTACAGTTGACACTTACGCGTGTATTAGCGAAATGTAGATACGTCTATAGATTACTAGTCTCGATTAACTTATTAACTTATTTTTGTTTGATTTTCATGTAATAACGTAGATACTTACGAATCAAAACACTATTTCGCGACGCCGCGTTGGCGCAACGGTCACAGCTATGAATTGTGCCTGTTGCGCTGGCGGTTGCGGGTTCGATCCCCGCACATGACAAACATTTGTATTGGCCATACAGGTGTTTGCCGTGGTCTGGGTGTTTGTGCAGTTGTTGTGGGTCTCCCCACCGAGCCTCGGAGAGCACGTTAAGCCGTCGGTCCCAGTTGTTATCATGTACACCTGATAGTGATCGTTACTTATAGTAGGGAATATATCCGCCAACTCGCATTGGAGCAGCGTGGTGGTTTAAGCTCTGATACTTTTACTACATGGGGAAATAGGCCTATTCCCAGCAGTGGGATATTGCGGGCTGAAGCGACGCATAAATATACAACACAATAAATAAATAAATATTTATAAATTCGTTTAGTATAGAAATTATGATCGCGAGCAGTGATTACAAAAAAATGTAACGTTACATAATTAATCGTAACATTTTTTATTATCATAAATTATCAAAAATTATCTCGGGAAAAGATACATTTTTTTTTCGACTGATGGATACTATGTAGAGTGTTAAAGAGTTACTTGTGTATAATTAATAAACGCGAAAAGTACTAAACCAATTTAAAATTATTTCATTGCTTTAAAATTTAAATTTTGGTAGCTTGTAAAGATATATGTATATTAATACTAAAACAAATAAAAAGACTAATATGGTACTTAAAATAAAACATAATGAACAGAATCTTTCACTTTTGTTCTTCCTCGTTAATATCATTGTACGTGTGTCTTCCATCGAATAGAAAATAAGCTTTTATCAAATATAGAAAATTACGTATACCGAGTCGCGACTGGTAGCTAGTGTACTTACAAATATAAATTACATTATTTTTAATGTACCATCGTCGGACTTCCGTACGAAATTATTGTACCTACGACTTCCTGATTGTATTACCTCCCCTTTGTCTTTGTTTTATCTTCCTTCCTTTTATCTGTCATATAATTATGACATAATATGGAACTAATTTATCCAATTATATGTAACTATCTGTTTCCCGGGAATTCGTGTGTGTAATATAATTTATGTTGAATAGCGTATTTTTTCCTACGCTGCTGGTTACACACACAACACTGTTCAATTTTAACTAAAAGTTTAAATATGAATTTTCAAATTTGTCTTGATATGATGAGTTCTTCAAGTAACTATCAGCCCTAATATCGTAAAGCCTATATTATTTCTAAATATTTATATCAAATTTTATGAAAAATGCGTGGTTTGTATTATATTAGTAATCGGAGAAAATTTAATAGTCATGTTTTTATCAGTTATTAAAAAGAGAAGTATAGGACGTAAGACGTCAGAAATTACCATAAAACAATAAAAAGCAAGTAATACTGAATGTTGTTACGGTCTCGTACTCATTTGGAACGGACAATAATATTTTTTCAAATCAGCTACAATTTTATTTGTACTTATATTCTGAACTAGATGTTTCTCACGATTTCGTCAAAGTTATTAAATCTTGACAATATGTTTACTGCAATGGTTCTGTTATTCGCAGTGTAAAAATTTTGCTCCAGACTTTAAGCAAGATATTTCTTGCTGTGCTTTACCTCATAAGAACGGGTTATGAGCAGGTTACCTACCTCATAATTACGTATAAATTACGCAAACAACAAGCCAACACGCCTATACGCCAAGACGCCAACACGCTAACACGCCAACACGCCAACACGCCAATACACCAACAGGCCAACACGCCAACACGCCAACACGCCAACACGCCAACACACCAACACGCCCACACGCCAACATGCCAACACGCCAACACGCCAACACGCCAACACGCCAATACGCCAACAGGCCAACACGCCAACACGCCAACACGCCAACACGCCAACACGCCAACACACCAACACGCCCACACGCCAACATACCAACACGCCAACAGGTCAACACGCCAACAGACCAACACGCCAACACGCCAAAACGCCAACACTCCAACACTCCAACACGCCAATATAGCAATAAGCCAACAGGCCAACACGCCAACACACCAACACTTAAACACGCCAACACGCCAACACGCCAACACGCCAACACGCCAACACGCCAACACACCAACACGCCAACACGCCAACACGCCAACACGCCAACACGCCAATACGCCAACAGGCCAACAGGCCAACACGCCAACACGCCAACACGCCAACAGGCCAACACGCCAACACGCCAACACTCCAACACTCCAACACGCCGACATAGCAATAAGCCAACAGGCCAACACGCCAACACGCCAACACGCCAACACGCCAACAGGCCAACACGCCAACACTCCAACACTCCAACACGCCAACATAGCAATAAGCCAACCGGCCAACACGCTAACACGCCAATACGCCAACACAGCAATACGCCAACATGTCAACACGCCAACACGCCAACACGCCAACACGCCAACACGCCAACACGCCAACACTCCAACACTCCAACACGCCGACATAGCAATAAGCCAACAGGCCAACACGCCAACACGCCAATACGCCAACACAGCAATACGCCAACACGCCAACACACCAACACGCCAACACGCCAACACACCAACACGCCAACACGCCAACACGCCAACACGCCAACACGCCAACAGGCCAACACGCCAACACGCCAACACGCCAACACGCCAACACGCCAACACGCCAACACGCCAACACGCCAACACTCCAACACTCCAACACGCCAACATAGCAATAAGCCAACAGGCCAACACGCCAACATGCCAATACGCCAACACAGCAATACGCCAATACGCCAACACGCCAACACGCCAACACGCCAACACGCCAACACGCCAACACTCCAACACTCAAACACGCCAACACAGCAATACGCCAACACGCCAACACGCCAACACACCAACACGCCAACACGCCAACACGCCAACACGCCAACACGCCAATACGCCAACAGGCCAACAGGCCAACACGCCAACACGCCAACACGCCAACAGGCCAACACGCCAACACGCCAACACTCCAACACTCCAACACGCCGACATAGCAATAAGCCAACAGGCCAACACGCCAACACGCCAACACGCCAACACGCCAACAGGCCAACACGCCAACACACCAACATGCCAACACGCCAACACGCCAACGCTCAATTACATCGACAAGTACCTAATAGAACGTGAGTATACGAAAAAATAGTTAGGTAAATAAAGATTACTCAAAAATTCTCATCTGATCTCGATCAAATTTAAGGGGAGTACATGACAAGCATCAGCCTTCGAATAAAAAAAATCATTGAAATCCGTCCACCTAGTCGAAAGTTCTAACACACTTAAAAAAACATTCGAATTGAGAAGCTTCTTTTTTTTGAAAAACAAAATAAATTTGATTCACAAAGCGATTTGTACATTCACCATAAGAGTAAGTCTACACTTAGTAGAAAATAGACACAAATAAAAGAAAAATTTACGTAGATACCTTATTATTTGTAGCTTACATTTTCTTCCCTATAAATTCCCTATTAAAATCAGTCTATGAGACCCATGGCTTAATTATTATAGATACATAAAAGATATTTTTCATTGCATTGACGATAATGAACACCAAAAAATTGTTATTCTAAGCATCTTTCGATTGGTTGAAATTTAATTAAATTATAATTTTATAAAAGAGGTAAAAAGCGGCCTTTAAGCAATGTTATGAAAAATGTTCTTAAAGTGAATATGGAGTGCCAAGTATCAGTAATCTATAATCTATAAAATATATAAAAGCGAAAGGTCACTCACTCATCACGAAATCTCCGAAACTATAACACCTACAAACTTGAAATTTGGCAGGTAGGCTCCTTATAGGACGTAAACATCCGCTAAGAACGGATTTTACGAAACTCGACCCCTAAGGGGGTAAAACGGGGGTTGCAAGTTTGTATGAAAGTTCTATGTTTTTGAAGTAAGAGACTTGAAATTTAAAATGTATGCTCTATAGATGGTAGAAAGGTGTCCAAATAATGTATCTTTAGAAATCAACTCTCTTTTGGAGTTAAAACAGGGGATGGTAGGTTGACTCACTCATCAGGAAACCTCCGAAACTATAACAGCTACAAACCTGAAGTTTGGCAGGTAGGTTCCTTATAGGGCGTAAACATCCGTTAAGAACTGATTTTACGAAAATCGACCCCTAAGGGGATAAAACGGGGGTTGGAAGTTTGTATGAAAGTCTTATGTTATTGAAGTAAGCATGCATATCTTCATAACCACGCGGACGTAATCGCGGGCAACAGTTAGTGTATTATAAAACAAAGTCCCCAAAAGTGAATGTGATCGATTCGCTCAACTACTGAACGGATTTTCATGCGGGTTCACCATTGGAGAGAGGGCTCCACCACTGGCATGAGGAAGGTTTACGGAACGGCTAAACCGATTTTGATGAGAGTTTCACTGGAAGTTTGCCGTGAAAACTTTGTGACACACTAATTTCAACGCGAGCGAAGCCGCGGGCACAGCTAGTGAATGATATGATTGTCTATGAACTGCATTGTTTTTTATTGAACACATGTTTACTTAATAAGATTTTGTGATAAAACTTTAAAATATTGAATAAAAATATACTTGTAATTCTTTTATCAAAGGCAATAACAAGTGTCAATGTGTACTGGGTCTTACTATAGGAATGCGTGCATAACATTCGCGCTCATATGCAGTGACGGCATACGCATTCTCTGGCCTAGTAAAGTTATGTTATTTTAAAAGTGTGCCTACTAATATCATTCACTTTAGTTTTGTATACTTATCTTATTGATTGGGGCTTATGATTACTGTACCACTTTATATCGTAGCATGAGGTTATTGTAGGCTATAAATAATATATGTAATATAAATATAAGCCAAAATCGATAAATTCTAACATACACATATGTCGTCTGTTCCTACGGTAAGCAACTTAACGCTTGTATTACAGGTAACAGCCGACTATAATAACTATATTTTTTTTTGATAAATATACATAGAAATAATATATATATATACAAATATCACACCTAGACTCAGACAGGAATCGAAACCACAACCCGCGGAAAAGAAAGCAGGGCCACTACAAACTACGCCAACGGGGTAGTCTAGTTATAATTTAGTATATATTATAGTCCTTAATAAATGAATAATAGTAATTAGGAAAGTAACTTCGTTTTGGCATGTAGATTCTGCTATGAAAAATCAACAAGAAAGTCAAAATTTAATGTTCAAAATCGACAATAATTAAAAACTCTTCCATTATATGAACCAGTTCGAAGCAAACGACGTTATTGTTTACTTAGGTGCTGCTGCCGCACAGAACTACGTAATACAAAATACAATTATTATTCTTAAAACTATTGATTTCAAGACATTTTTACTATTACACAAGATATAAATGCTTCTATGCTTCCAAAATTGTTAATTTTTAGAACGCAACGATGCACGCAACCCTTAAGAATCAGTATAATTCGAAATCACTTTATGTAAATGTACATCTCTCCCCATTATCCAACGAGTCTTATGTGGTAATTATGTCAAATAACAGCGATACATCATAGTTGTTCATCACATAACATTGTAAAAACTTAGAAACTTCGATTCCAATACGTAATTAATAAGATAAAGCCGTACACGTAACTTATTACAATCTTAGCACTTCTAAGAAAGATGTTACAATCGATAAACTTTAAATACTAGACTAGACGTATTCCGTTGCTCCGTTGCTTTTTTTTTGCATCAGTATTAATGTATAAATTAATGTAATTAATATTATTTGATAGGCCATCTTCTGACCAGTAATCTGTAAAAACACGTCAATTTTACAGAAAATCACAGCCAAATAGTAGGTACTGATCCTACTGTTACAGGCGCCCATAGGCGACGACGGCAACAATCTAACATAAGATAGACCGTTCGCTCTTTTGTCATTCTGTTGGTATACAAAATCTATATAAATAAAAATGAATGTTGCTAAGGGCACATAACTTGTAAGAATAACATATTGTTAGGAGAGTGACGTATTTCCGGACCATAGAGGGGATTTGAGTGGGAGGAGTCAATTTGTGTATAAAGGCGCTTGCGAGCTCGGTCGGACACGATTCGTCTAGTCTGCTTGAAAAGGGGAATCTCTGCCCGATCGAACGGTCAAACTACCTGTGTTATTTCATTCGTGTGCAGTGTTAATCTTTATCTTTCGACTTGTTATTAAAAATTTAGTTATTTTGATTATTGAAGTGATCATTCTGTGTAAGTGTAACATTATAGGTTTAAATATTGAATAAGTTAATTGTTAATCGTTAGTTTAAGAAATTATAAAAATTACGTAATAATTATAATTTTCGTTATTTGTTGTTTTTTTTTTAATAAAACTCACTTCTGGTTTATAAAATCAGAAGTGGGATAGGCCATACGCGTCCAGACCCGCTCTGACCACTAAAATACGGCAGTTTGACCTTTCATAAACGAATTTATTACTAATTTTTTTTTGAGGGTAGTTTTGAATAAGATACCGAAGTTTTATAAGAAACGAATCTTTTGCTTCAAGGAAAGTGTTAGTGATTAAGGTTAAGTAAAAGTGTATCTCAGTGAGTTCTGGTGAGTATAATTCAATTAATCGACGTGTACAGGATTGCTATTGATTTTTATTACGATATTGCTTTTTATTTTTGCTTTGTTGCGATTCGCACAGTTTCCTTATTAGCTTTACTTTCTTGATTTGTAACAATAAAGTGGTGAAAATGCCCAACGGTAGTCGTAAAAGTAGAAGCCGTTCTAGGAGTTACGAATCACGTCGCTATCGTCGCGATTCACGAACTAAGAGTCCTGAAGCAAACTCTAGACGTCGCAATGCACGTCGCAGCTATCGCAGTTCACGAGCAAGTAATTCACCAAGGCAACATACTTCTTCAAACAATTTAATAACTCAACAAATGGAACTGATACTAGGTCGATTAACAACGCTAGAGGAACAACAGCGTGCGCCCCACGACCTGACCGCTGCCGCTGCGTCACGAGCAACGCCGCCGCCACCGCAATCGAAGAAGCGTGGCTGCGTGTTGGAGGCGGTGACGGCAGTACAAGATGGTGCAGGCCACCGCAACTCCGGGTCTCCACCGCCTGGGCGTTCTGTGAGTGCGGCCGCTTATCGCGATGCTAACGTGACTGATCGGCTGATTGACGCCATATGCTCCATCAATACAACGGTAAGGTCAAATCAACCATATTTTATTTCAAACTTCGATCCCAGCGTTAACGATATTAACATCTGGTGTGAGGAGGTAGACCGCGCTAGGGGTTTGAATAATTGGAGCGATAACGAGTGTTTATCTCGCATTGGTAATTGCTTAAAGGGGGACGCTAGGACGTGGCTCAACGAATGGGTAACCAATGATCGGAGCTGGAGTAATTTTAAAAGGGAATTTAAGCCTTTGTGCCCTAGAAAGCCCGATATCGCAAATATCTTGTATGAAGTAATGAGCACTAATTCTGATAGGTATCCTACATACGCGGATTATGCTCGTCGGTCGCTTCTCAGGCTGCAGATAGTTAAGGGATTAAGTGATGAGTTAATTTCTGCAATCGTGATTCGAGGTATTATGGACCCTCAGATTCGCGCATCAGCTACAAATGCAAAATTACTACCCAACGAGTTAGTGGAATTTCTTTCGATCTACGTCAAATCGAATTTGTCTAATTCAAAGAGACCTAATACCTCAAATAACGATCATTTCTCGAAACCTAGTTACGATACAGGTTCACGTAAGCGTAGATTTAACGACGGGGTATGCTTTTCATGTGGGAAGCATGGCCATAAGTCTTCAAATTGTTATAAACGGACGAAACCTATTTTTAGCGATAGTAAAGGTGGTGAAAATAATCCGAAAATTTATCCCGTTCCTAGTACTACTAAAGTTGAACAATGTAGTTTCTGTAAAAAACCTGGTCATAGGATCGAGACCTGTTTTGCTAAAAAGAAGGCAGAATCTAGTAATGCTAGCAATACTAACTTTTGTCGTGAGAATTGTGGTAGTCGACGTAATGATATAGTCGTCGCAGTCATACAGGGTATACCTGTTGATGTCCTCATTGATAGTGGTTCAAGTATTTCATTAATCTCTTCCACACTATTGAAACATTTTAGATGCGCACGCAAGCCTGCTTTCAGAGTTTTGAGAGGCATTGGTAGTCAAGAGGTTGAGTCTACATTTTATGTTACATTACCAATAGAGTTTGACGAAATTACTCTGGAAGTGGACTTGCATGCAGTGTCACCAGAATTTCTAAACACTCCACTTATAATCGGTACCGACGTGCTGAATCGTGAAGGGGTGACTTATGTTCGTACTCGCGATCAGCAACATCTGACTTATAAACACTGTCTTACATCCAATGGGATGTGTGTTTCGTCGACTGCTGATATCCCCGTTAAAACGTCTTTGGATGGTCGTGATCTAGATAGACTGCTTGACTTAATCAACGAATTTTCGACGTTTCTCATCTCTGGTACCGCTGCTACTACAGTAAATACCGGTAGCATGTCAATCAAATTGACTAACACAATACCCGTCAACTATAGACCGTACAGACTTTCGTTAACAGAAATTTTGAAAGTCCGTAAGATCACTCAAGAGCTTCTTGATAAGAAAATAATTCGTGAATCAGAGTCTGAGTATGCGAGTCCGATACTTCTCGTGAAAAAGAAGGATGGGTCGGATCGCATGTGTGTCGATTACCGCAAGTTGAACGAGATTACCGCCAAAGACCGTTTTCCTTTGCCATTGATCGATGATCACATCGATCGGTTAGGGAAACATAAATTTTTCACTAGCCTTGACATGGCCACGGGATTTCACCAGATTCCAATGGCCGAAGAGTCAATACCTCTCACGGGATTCGTAACGCCAGAAGGTCATTGTGAGTATTTAAAGATGCCATATGGCCTGGCGAATGCTCCCATTGTTTAACAGCGTATCATATCAAAAACCCTTCGGCGTCAGTTGGAATCTGGTAAGACCCTTGTGTATATTGATGACGTGTTAATACTTAGTAATACAATAGACGAAGGCCTCATTTACTTACGCGACGTAATTCAAACGCTGACAAAAGCGGGTTTCTCTATCAACCTAAAAAAGTGCTCATTTTTATCAACGCAAGTCGAATATTTAGGCCGCACTATAAGCCAGGGTCAGGTAAAGCCGAGCAAACTTAAAGTTAAAGCTCTTGTAGAGTCCCCCATCCCGAAAACGGTCAAGCAAGTTCGTCAGTTATTAGGTTTGGCTAGTTATTTTCGCCGGTATATACCTAGTTTCGCTATTAGAACCGCCCCGATTACTAAAGTGACAAAAAAGGGCGCATTGTTTGTCTGGGGAAATGAGCAAGAAGAAGCACGGCAAGTGTTAATCGCATACTTAACAAGTGAGCCTGTATTAGCAATATACGATCCTGGTTTACCAATTGAAGTCCACATGGACGCGAGTTCGATTGGGTATGGTGCGGTACTGCTTCAAGTTCACGAGAATGGCAACAAGCGAGCAGTTGGTTACTTTAGCAAACGAACTCAAGGCGCCGAGCCTCGATATCATTCATATGAACTCGAGACTCTGGCTGTTGTTAATGCCCTGCAGCATTATAGACATTATCTGGTTGGTGTTCATTTTAAGGTGGTAACCGACTGCAATGCCCTTAAATCCACACAGCAGAAGAAAGATTTGCTGCCACGAGTTGCCAGATGGTGGATGTATCTTCAGGACTTCGACTTCGTCCTGGAGTACCGCAAAGGTACATCGATGTCGCACGCAGACTATTTGAGCCGAAATCCTGTGAACGTTTGCGAAGAGCGCAAACAGCAGAATTGGGCTCGAATAGCACAGGCTGCTGATGAAGAAACTCAACAACTTATTCAAAGACTGACGGACGGACAGTTAGATGACAATCGCTATATACATAAGAATGACCTACTCTTCTATAAATACTCTCCTGTCGGAGAAGAATCCAGACTTTTGTATTTTATACCAAAAGGTCACCGGCTCAGCCTTCTTAGAATTTTTCATGACGAACATGATCATCCTGGCATCGATAGGACTTTAGAGCTTATTAGAAAGCATTTTTGGTTTCCATCCTTAAAATTATTTGTGCAAAAGTATATAAGTCATTGTCTCATTTGTTTGACGCATAAAAAGGTTCCGAGAGCCCCACAGCAACCAATACATTCTTGGGAAAAACCCTGTACCCCTTTTGAAATTATTCATGTTGATGCACTTGGCCCACTACCTCAATCAAATGGTTATCGATATATTCTGATAGTAATAGACGCTTTCTCCAAATATTGCTTGTTGTATCCTATGTTTAGTCAAGACTCTAATGAATTAAAACGACTCTTTACGAATGTTATTTCCTTATTTGGTACACCAAAATTAATGGTAGCTGACCGAGGCAGAATGTTTCAGAGTTCAGACTTTATGAAGTTCGTATCCGAGTTGGGCATTGACGTGCATCTTATAACCCCGGAGATGCACCGTTCAAACGGGCAGGTAGAACGCTACTGTCGGACGTTATTGAACATGATCCGCATACAGTGCAATTATCGCTTGAACGAATGGGCAGACATGATGTGGCGGTCACAGCTAATCCTCAATATAACAAAGCAGAAGACCACTCAGCTCTCACCATTAAACGTGCTCGTAGGGATTGAAGCAGCCACACCTGTCATTCGACAGCTAATACGTGATGTAGCCTTAGACAGCTCTCACCCAAATCGTGAAGCGTCGAGAGAGATGTGTAGACAACGGGTTTCTGAGCGCTTAGCTCGGAATCAGCGGCTGCAAGATACGACCGTGAATGCTGACCGGAAAACCCCACAAGCGTTTGAAACTAACTCTCTTGTTTTTGTAATTAAGCAGGCGCAATCGACTGGCAAGCTCGACTCCGGCATGCGCGGCCCCTATCGCGTGGTCAAAGCGCTTCCCCACGACCGATATGAGCTACAGCTGCTGACGGGCTCATATGGAAAATCGACACAGGCTGCGGCCCAGTTCATGAAGCCGTGGCGTGGGGAGTGGACTCCGGAGACTTGCGCTGCTTACTTTGAGGGTAAACATACTCACTTTGTATGATAAGCTAACGTCGTGCCTATGTCATACAGGTGGGACTTTTCATGATAAGCTAACGTCGTGCCTATGTCATACAAGTGTGGGTCCTACATGATAAGCTAACGTTGTGCCTATGTCATGTGTCAATACTTACTACTAAGAAATAAGCTAACGTAGTGCCTATGTTTCTTGTTAATGGAGATAGCTAACGTAGTGCTTCCTCTCTGGTGTTTGTTTGAACTATGCTAACGTAGTGCCTATGGTTCATTGTGTATAATTTTATGGTACAAAACGAATAAGATTTGTTTTTAGTGTTTTACAACTGGGGCGTTATTTATGTTCTCAGACGCAGATAGCAACGACGACAATGCGGAGTCCACGCCTGAGCAAACTGCCTCGTACGATGTACAGGCTACAGACGAGGTGATGACTGATCCGACGCCAAGCACCTCCAGAGCTGCGGATCCGATGCCAATCCATGCAGAGGAGGACGAGAACGTCCTCCAGTCAGGAGAGGCCGTGTTAGGAGAGTGACGTATTTCCGGACCATAGAGGGGATTTGAGTGGGAGGAGTCAATTTGTGTATAAAGGCGCTTGCGAGCTCGGTCGGACACGATTCGTCTAGTCTGCTTGAAAAGGGGAATCTCTGCCCGATCGAACGGTCAAACTACCTGTGTTATTTCATTCGTGTGCAGTGTTAATCTTTATCTTTCGACTTGTTATTAAAAATTTAGTTATTTTGATTATTGAAGTGATCATTCTGTGTAAGTGTAACATTATAGGTTTAAATATTGAATAAGTTAATTGTTAATCGTTAGTTTAAGAAATTATAAAAATTACGTAATAATTATAATTTTCGTTATTTGTTGTTTTTTTTTTAATAAAACTCACTTCTGGTTTATAAAAATATTATATATAACGTATAACTAATTTTTACTATCAACTATTGTCAGAACAAAGTCTGTCCGGGCAGCTAGTAATTAATAAATGAAATAAACTTTTTTGTAAATAAATGATCAACCTGTTGTTTGAAATTTAAGGTTATTGTTTGGCTTCTAATTTTTGATTAAAGTTTTGACATAGTTTGGTGTTTCACAGCCTGTAAATACCTCGACAATTTTTTTTGTGTAGTGTTATCACCAAAAAATCTATTTCGTTAGTAGTAGATTATCAAAACAAACAAACTCCACACCTTTGCAACATTAGTGCTATAAATCCAGAGAAAAATCAAAGTAAATTTAATTATAATATACTATTAGGACTAGAACTAGATAGTATACACCGTGATACTGATCCGATACGGAGAAAGTGGGCGTACCGTGTAGTTTCATGTTTTGATTCTGCAAAAGATTAGAAATATCGTGTGATCGATTCTATTTCTTGTGAAATATTTAAAATAAATTATAAAATGTACGTGTAAATTATGTATGTATTACTGTGTCAAAGTTTAAAGTTTCATAAAGAATATTATTATCATCACAATCTGTGGCTTAGACTCGATTTAGCGTTAGGAAGTAGAGTTCTGTTTTCGTCTGAGATAATTTAAATTAAAATCGTTATATCACAACTTTAGCCTACTCCGATTGATTCGAATGCTATAAATGACGAAATCGAAAGGAATCATTTTAAATTTGATGAGTTTCGATGAGTTATTAACTTATTATCATTACTTTAATGACGAGGCGAATAAAATCTTTATGATGTATCTTCTTTTAGTATTACTGATTTGATTTTAAGCATATATCATCATATATAATATGTATACATATTTATTTTAATTTAAACATAGTTTATAAACTCTACAAGAAGAATTTTAGAAATGTAAATTTTAACATTAGACAAATGTAGTTTAGTGAAAAATTAATCGCCGAAACGCACGAACGATTGTACCAAATCGGAAACTTGTTTTTTTTGTGTACGTTATTGCGAAGATAAGTATTGTATTGAAAAACTTAAAACAATAGCCTAAATAAATAAATACTACATTCAAAATTAAGAAAGTGTGTGTTTGTGTACTTCTGTACGCACGTAAGAAGTTATACTTGCCTGGCTAGCTAACTTCACGTTGCTAATTTCTTCTTCATTGACTAGCTAGCCTCAGCGCGTCGGTTTTTAACCGACTTCCAAAAAAGGAGGAGGTTCTCAATTCGACTGTATTTTTTTTTTATGACGGTTTGCGCGCGCACATCGTAAAAATTACACTCATCATTTTTTCCTAACGTGCCAAAAGAAGTATAACTTCAAAAATATAATGCGGAACAAAGTTTATTGAATCTGATAGTTATAAATAAAATGAAAGCATTTGAATAAAAAAAAAAATCGTTTTCAATCAAACACTTTACGAGGCTTAAAGATACAAAGAAAACGTCTAGTTTGTCCAATTACATACTTTCTATATTATTTTTATTTTATTCCATTAATATTTAACGAGTAAAGGACAAAAAAAAATCAATTATTATTTAAGTACAACATTTCACGCACGAATGATTTTCTTTGTGAAGTAAGTTGTACATACAGACATCACGTCTTTTATATTCTTATGTAAATTAAAATTCAAATGGCGACTGATGTTGTTCGACATTATGGTAAAAAGTTTCCTCGTACAGCAGTGCATGTTATATAAAGCTTATTATTTAAACGTTTAAAATTTAGATATATTTTTATCGTTTTATCTTAAATTTTTTATTTATATTTTTTATTACACAGAGAAGAAATTACGCATTTCAATTTTCTGTTCCGTGTCTTATAGAAATAAAAACACTATGACAATCAATGGACTGAGATTCAGAATCTTATATTTTGTAAAAAATAAACAAATCTACAAAAAAATTAGCGCTTATTAATGAATTAGCATAACGATGACAAGTTCGTACTCTTATTAAAACTGGTACTCTGGCACTTCGATACAGAAGCCAAAAATATAAATAATCAACTTGAATAAAACGTGGCTTGATTTAAATCTACACTATGCATTTGATAAAAATCCCGGAACTTAGTGCTATTTCCATAATAAGGGAGATAAAAACAAACTGAAAAAAAAAAACAAATTGAAGTCGCGATAGAGATTTAATAATTATATTTCTGTTATTAATTAAACGTTTATTTCTTACAAATACGGAAATCAATGAAAAGATAAAATTGATTATAATTTAATTAGAAATTATTTAAACTATTCCATTCGAATGTATTACATAAAAATATATCAAATCAATACTCTATCCAGTCAAATGTAATTGCTTGTAACATTCAAATCGTGGTTACGTAAAGGTTTCACATTTCAATTTAAGATTATGTTCCATTGTTATATGGTGCATACCATACGGGTAGTTAATGAAATTACGTCACAATATTCTGCTTGCTACCTACCGCAGATCTACAATGACATAAAAAAAATTACTTTTGGGTTTTTTATAAAACAATGTTTTTTTCACGAATAAATGGGCTTTAGCTAGTCCTGAGCTGTAAGTTTCCAAAAAAAAAAAAAAAAAAAACTTTTCTTTCGACTAGTTATGATTGTTTGTTTTCAATATTCGTATAATATATACGCTTCAGTCTCTAATAAGCCACTGCTGGGTATAGGCCTCTTCCCAATGTAGGAGAAGGATCAGAGCTTAACCCACCACGCGGCTCAATGCGGATTGGCGGATATATTCCCTGCAATGAGTAACGATCGCTATCAGGTGTACTTTATAACAACCGAAATCGACGGCTTAACGTGCTCCCTGAGGCCCGGTGGGGGACCCACAAGGACTGAACAAACACCCAGACCACGTCGAACATCTGTATGGCTAATAGAAATGTTTGTCATGTGCGGGGATCGAACCCGCAACTGCCAGCGCAACAGCCACCAATAAGTGCTGTGACCGATGCGCGAACGCGTCTTCGTATAATATTATATGATGCAACACATTTTGGAATGATTTCCGTTAGATTTTATAAATTAAAGTATTTTTGTTTTCTTGTTAGAACGACGTGTTCATGTTTGGATCTATTGATTTAATTACAGTTTCATTTTGCGTCATAAAGCCTTTGTACTCCGGGTAATTTGAATTTATAAATCCTTATGCCAGAATAAGCCTTGGTTAATAGTAAATGTTTTTTTTTTACTTACCTGATTGAGATAAGTTTAAAAATTTAAAAGATTTATGTAACAAACGATAGCATGAACTTGAATGAATGATTGCGAGAACGTTTTAAAGCTAGCACCATGGAATCGCAAGTAGAATGTTCGACGTTTTAAAATTCATGTTGTATTCGATGGCGAAGTAATAGGTACCTTGTGAAGAAATGTACTCCATATTACTAAAGAAAGCTACTGTGACGGATTACGATGGATTGATATCTATACCTACTCCTTAATTATAAAAAAGGCTTTGTGGGTAGTGTTATAGGTATATGCTGGTCTATTCAAAAAAATTTTTTTCTCGATTTCTATAATCGTTTCAACTTTTTATATTTATTTATTTGTGATTGGTACAGATATGTACTGTCATAAAATTTATGTAAACGTCAATAGTATATAAGTATATAGTATCTTGGACTTATTTTAACAAGTTCTAAAGTATACTTAAATTGTGTATGTCATACATACATCGTATTTTTTTAAATTGCTTTAGACAACACGACTGAAGTAAAACTTACAAAATGTTACTCTCTCTCTTTCTATCTTCAATAACTTATATCTCCCTCTTAACTTCCGTTCGCCTCGCCCGATCACAGTTTTCGTAACGCTCTTGTCATGCATTCACCAGCTTACTCCCCAAGTCAAGCTTGCGTATAAAAGTTTTACTTCAAAAAGTAACATCGTTTTAATAGATCCAAATACTCGTCGAATCTTTGATTATAATAACGAAATGGTTGTCTGGAAGAAATGGCTAATTAGCCATAAGTCCGCCCATTGTACTTCACTGTCTGTAACTATCTTTATGCTTTGTTTGTAATATATTTGTGGTGTACAATAAAGTATAAAATAAAATAATAAATAAAATGCATCATATTCTCAGACTAATTTATTCACTTTAATTCTTATAACTAAAAAATTGTTACATCTAACACTAGTTCTGTAGAACCATAAGATGAATGTTACATAAGGGTTTGAGATTAGCAGAAGTCGCCAGTTCGCTTGCGAAACTGCGCCCACAGCGCTGTAACCGTTACGTCATGAACGCGTATGGCTCACTATATACACGTTTGATTATTCGGAAATATTATTAATTTTTAAGTACTATTAAATTGTTATTTTATTACGCAAATCTGAATTGCGTAACCAATTATCATATCATAGTGACAAATATTGTAAATTAATTTTGAGTTTACAATATTTGTCGATAGAAATTACCATCTACTTAAACCCCAGAAAGTACATGTACCTACATATGTTTACAACAGAATGGATACTTATAGAATAAACAAACTTCGCTTAAACATCCTTCAAGTATAAAAATAAAATTTAATCAAATCGAATACTTAATAATTGTGTTTGCTCGCAAACGAAAAAAAAACCGACTTCAATTACATCGACGACTAATACAACGTAGATCGACGAAAAAATAGTCAAGTAACAACGCATTATCAAAGATTACTCAAAAAGTAGTTATCAGATCTCGATGAAATTTAAATGTGACCACATAATAAACATCGGCTTTCGATTAAATTAAAAATTATTAAAATCGGTACACCTAATAAAAAGTTATTGCGGATTTTCAAGAAGTTTTCTCGATTTGTCTGGGATCCCATCATCAGATCCTGATTTCCTTATCATGGTACTAAACTAGGGATATCTTCTTTCCAACAAAAAAAGAATTATCAAAATCGGTACATCCAGTAGAAAGTTATGCGGTATAATACAACGTAGGTCGACGAAAAAAGAGTCAAGTAAAAATGTATTATTAGATATAGCTCGAAAAGTAGTTGTTAGATCTGAAATAAATTTAAATGGGACCAATTGGCACACACCACCTTTCGATTAAAAGAAAATTTGTCGAAATCGCTCCACCCAGTCAAAAGTTCTGATGTAACATACATAAAAAAAAAAATGCAGTCGAATTGAGAACCTCCTCCTTTTTTGGAAGTCGGCTAAAAACGAACAGTAAAGATTTACGGTCTTACTTATAAACGTTTCTTAATTTTTAATCAACTGCTTAGCAACGGATTAGCAAAAACCTCACTTATAAACACTACTTAGCGTTAAGAAGTCGTTAAGTAGTGTTTAAATAGCCGTCAAATTTAAACACTGCCGAGACATAGTTTAACTCCTGCTAAGCGGCAAGATGGCGGATTTCACATAAATCAGCTGTTCTATTGTGACGTTTGATCTACTTACTTGCGTGTGTTTGTTAGAGAAAAAAAAATTATCATTCTTTGTTCGTTTCTTAGCTAAGTAACAGCTAATCAACGTTTATAAGTAATCAAAAGTTAAACATGGATTTATAGCTTAAGAGCGGTTTAACTAAGCGGTGGCTAAGTATTGCTTAGCGAGATTTTTATAAGTAAGACCGTTACTGCTTAAATAAACTTTTGAAAAGAAACTGACAAAGTGTTTAATTATTCATTCTTATTCAGTCTTCTTCTTCTTTGGCTAGAAATGTGAAAAATTGACGCATATTATAATATTCTTTTTCCCCAGTAATAATATTTTTGGGCACAAATAGATATATAAAACATGTTATTTGATTTAGTTTACCACCAATACGTTTTATATCAATTTTCTCGCTGTATGTTCTTTTGCTCAACTGACCTGCATTTTAGCTTCCTACTTTTTGACCTCAACATATCGGATTCTTTTGATGATTTTTGTATAAGCGTTTTCATAAATGCGTCGATTTCCCTAATATTTTATTTACCATAGCTTTCTTTCTTTCTAAAACAAAACAAAAAAAAAATCTGATTCAAATATGTGATTCTTGGAGACCATAATCTCATATTTGAATCTAATATGTAATCTGAAAAATGTTTATCGAATATCCTATTTTCATATACGTATATACGTCTGGGTCCGTAAACAAGCGCACGGCCCACCTGATGGTAAGCTGTTACCAAAGCCTATAGAGAGCCATAGATTTTACACATAGTCCACAAAAAGCATGAAATTTTTTTTATTGCTGCAAAATTTATTTATTTATTCCATCATCTTACATCTAACATTAACAGGATATTATTCTAATGCGTTAGTGTCGTTGTCGTATTAAATACATGTCATATGAAGATAAAAATACAAAAATTGACATCACATTCAATTCCATTATTTTATTTAACAAAACAAAACTAAATTATTACTAAAATGCACAATACATTAGTTAGCAGCAGTTTTTTTCAATAAAATCTCCTACTTAATTTAAATTTATTTTAGTGCCATCTAGCGTTGAATTTAAAAACGAAAACATCTTTATAACATAATCGTCGTTGTTCATAAAACTTATAGTAGATGGCAGTAATTATTTCTTATTGTAATTTAACACGTTGTTAATAGATGGCGTTATGTTAAAATTATTTTTATCTGATCTATAACCATAGGAAGCCATCTTTCTTGATCAATAAAATCCATCATCGTTGGTCAATAAAATTATAAGTTTGCAATTTGCTCTAATTTCACTCGGTTGAGATTTACTATAGAAAAAAAAAACAAAAAAACCCCAATGATGTGTCATTGGAATGGTTAAACGGTCAAATGTTTAATTTTTTATTAATGTATTCTTTTTTTAACAACATACAATAATCTAACAAATAAAAAAAAAAAAAACGTAAAACGTAAAATTTTAACTTTTCCTATTATCCAAAGCTTCGTTATAAAACGTCGAGAAGTTTCGAAGAGGTAATTCCTTCATACATAATTAAGGTAATTGTTATCAATATAAATGTAAATGTGAATTTAATAACTGCAATTTTATTTTGATTAACTCCTTAGAATTACTTTTATTCAATACTAGTGCTCACGACTTTGTCCTCGTGCAATAGTGACTTTACATGTTCAACGTGATTTTTTGAATTGGCATACGTTTTTATTTATGAACCGATTGACATTAAACAAACACTAAATGTTAAGCTAAGCTTGCCACAAAATATGTATTAGTAATAACCACATCCAAATCGGATTCGGATAGGAGCGTTGATGAAGGTCCCAATAATAATTTTTGTCATTTTTATTATATGTACTGATATGCTTACCAATTAATTAATTTTTAAATGTATTTATAAAATAAAGATACAAAACTAGTAGAAAATATAAAAACCATCAAATTAGAACCCAACATTTTAATTAAGTACATAAAAAAAAAACAAGTTTATTCCAAATCAACCTGGTACCAATTCGGAAAAAAAATAAGTATTTATATAGTTACAGTCTTTACATTTTCTTTATGAATAACAAGATATTTATTTAAATTAATAAAATTGTTGTTAAATTTTGAACAGTTTTAAAACCAAATAATTTTGTATGTTAGATTATTAAGAAAGTCGTTTAAATATCTTTTCAAGTTTTATCTTTCGAAGTGTAAACAAAAAATAACGTTTTTATTGAATTAATAAAAACTTAGAACGCAATTTTAATCTTTTAAGGAATTTTACGAGAGATTCATCTCTGAATTTTACCAATACGTAAGAAACTTGCTAATACATCAATAAAATTTATGAAACAATTAGGTACTACTTTCTTGATTAAAATGTTAGTAAAAAAAAAAACTTTAAGATATTTTTAGTCCCAGACGGCATCCACCACTTAATATTTGTCATCGTCAGCCAGTAATCGTCCTCTGCTGAATATACTCAGCGGATGGACATCATGATTGACTTTCGATACGGCAATAACTACACGTTTAAGTGTCGCTTATCTACCTCATGCAGTGTTAGCAATCCCATCACCTCTGAACTTTTACTCTTGTTCTTGTATTGCTTAACTAGTTAGCGTAGTCACTAGTCAGCATCATTGTCTTAGCTGCTGCTGTTGTAGTCATGATCCGTGTAAGAAACGTTTAGGTCAGAAATGGATACAAAATTAGGTGCCCCTTATACCCATTTTATTAAAAGTATAACTAACCTCATAAAACCCTTTTCTGGAGGTGACATCAAGAGAAGAAGAATGATGTATATTAACTGAGGTAGGGTATGGCAGGCAATATCCTGTTCAAAATCTAGAGCAGTACCTCGACCTTACAGAAAAGGTAAATAAAACTGCTTTCAAGCAGTGTTGTGTTTTTGTGGCAAGAAAAGTGACCAGAGCTTCTGGAAAGATTCAGGGGTAGGGTTGGCAAAGTGCTTGCAATGCTTCTGGTATCGCCGGCGTCTATTAAGGTAAGGTAATTGTTTACGACCAGGCGAGCTGTACGCTTGTATGCCAATCTAGTTGTATAAAAAAATATTATTTATTAATTTACGATTAAATCTTAATTTTTAGTGCTAAAGTGACGAATTCATCTGAGAAGAAAATATAAATATACTAACTGACTCGGCAAACGTTGTCTTGCCGCTAAACGCTATTTAAAAATAGGGGTTGGTGGTAGAAGGGTGAAAATTTAGGATTGTATATATTTCTCAACGCCAAATCATAATAAAAAAATAAATAAATAATTTATCTAAAAATAAAAAATAAAATTTTAGGGGTGGACTACCTTTAACATTTAGGGGGATAAAAAATAGATGTTGTTCGATTCTCAGACCTACCCAATATGCACACAAAATTTCATGAGAATCGGTCAAGCCGTTGCGGAGGAGTTTAAAACTACAAACACCGCGACACGAGAATTTTATATATTAGATAAAGTGAATACATAAAAACGTTTATATTGTACATTCAAATTACAATATATTCTGTCGTGTATACAAAGCGTCAACGTCATAACACAAAACAATGATTACAAAAAAAAAATATATATATATATATTATTAGCACACACCTTACATAACAAAAAGAAACCTTGTAACTCATATACTACAAAGAATAAACATAATTTCACGGTGTCGTTTCGAGCCACAATGGGCGGGATAGCTCGGTGCGTGTGTGAACACAAGAGACCGTAAAAAATGCAGACAAACTATTATTATTTTCAGGATAAAGGGAAATGTTACGGAAAATAATTAAAAAAAAAAACTACTCTGTTACTAGCATAAGTGTAACATTAGTATGAGTACTACTCTGTAAACACTACTAAAAAGGTATCTAGGTACCTATGTGAACTTTTTCGTTTCGCTTAGGACAGGATAGGTGAAAAAATTAAATTTGTATTATAAAAAATGTCATCTCTCTCATCTGTACGAATATGTATAAAAACTTATATTGAAAAATATATATACGTAAGTACACATGATTAAGTAAATTATAGTTATAATAATTTATCATAATTATGATACTATGAAACTTACAGAACAACTTACAAAATCACGGTATCCATTTTGATGCCTTGCGCTTTTTGTCAGACATAAACCATAATTATAGATTACATTACTAAAAAAAGGTACAAAGATTTTCTATTATAATAAATTATACATATTTTTATAAAATCTCTAAGCGTTCGTGCGGAGCCCCAGCGAAGGCGGGCCAGGGGGGCCAGGCTGCATTAAAGCGTCCGGTGGTGTGGGGCTCGGTGAGGCTCAGTCGGTGTCTCGTATCAATGTCACCGGCGTTCGTTGCCCGACTAGAGGTCACCGGTGTTACTCTTGATTACCGTAACAGGTGCTCAATTTTACGAATATTTCTGATGTAAATGAACTGAATATTTTATACACAATCAACAATTGAGTTATTTATGAAACCGAGGTTTTATTTATATGCCACTGAGGTGGCAAACAAGCGTACAGTTTTCGTGGAGATAAGCGGATACCGAGGCTTATGAATTGTAAAGTAATTTCCTGCTTTGCCCTAAGCTCAATAGAACATGGGTACATTGAGTATCCACTAAGTAAGAGTAAGAGAAGTTTTAAGTAATGTAAGGCCTTAATAAATATAACAATAATAATAACAGAAAATCATTATATAGTTATCCATGTGACAAACGGACTTGAACTTGATAATAATAACTACACCTAAGAATCACGAAACAAATATATTATATTACATAAACTCTCTGTTTTATTCTCATAAAATGTAATTACAGCGTTTTTAATTAACATTTAAAGCTTTTTATACGAGGTAGGTACTGTATAAAAATATTACAGCTATTAATGAATTAAAATAAAATCATTATAAATTATAGCTATAATTTAATAGCTATTACAAAAGTAATTATAGAGAAGAAATAATCGAAAAATTCATTATTATTGTATAAAAAACACAGGAAGTTGTTTCCATTATCCAAAAATTACTATAAGTTAAGCTATGCACGGAAAACTTAATTGTGGCTCTTGCCGACCACCAGGTAAAGGACATCAACAGATTTGACGACGCGTTGACACGGCGGTTACAGCACTGGTTGGTTGCACTTGCGTCCCGAATTTGATCCTCGCTCATGACAAACATTTGTTTAGGTCATACAAGTTTTTCCGTAGTCCAAAGGTTTGCGCTTATGTATAATATGTTTCCGGACCATCAACACGTTAGAAAATCTCAGAGAGACCGTTGTGTGTGAAGCGTTATTGATGTAATTTTTTTAGCTGATGCTGAAACGTGAAACCAAAGAACCCGAAACAAACAAATCAGAAAACAAATAACTGCATATCAATATTAATTCAATTATTTGCAAGTTCAATATTATCGTTTAATATTACTTGTTTATTAAGCAAACTGAAAATGTAATTTATTTATTCAACCTTCAAAGACGATGAAGATATTTTTTATAAAAGTAGGTAATAATAAAATTTATGTAAAAATGAATTATCTTTTATATTAAATTTAATGTTTTATATGTATTAATTATTATGTGCGTGTGTGTCTGTGTGTGTTTCTTTTTTGATCCTTAAAAGTAATTGTAGTTATATTTATTTTAAGTATAGGCGTTAGCGACAATAAAATGCTTATACTATATCATGTAATGTAAAACACCATGATTACGTTAAGTTACGGTACAAACTTTAAAATACAAAATGTATCGTATATGTATATTTTACAATGACCGCTATACAATAAATAGGTACTGTTTAATATAAGAAGGATAAGTAACTCAATATCAATAACAGACGATACAATCAAAGAAAAAATATACAATAAAGGCGTTATTACTAAGGTCTCTTTGTATTTAATCATTGTGTTCTTTCAAGATGAAAGCTTTCAACTTTATGTATATAAATTACAAAATACATTCGGCCCCCAGTAACTGAGTTAATATTTTTTACTGAAAACGGAACTACAGTAATTATTTTATAATGTATAATATATTTTACGAAACAGATATTAAATTTAAAATAAATCGTATCTCAGACACGAACTCAATATCATTCAAACGAATTATTTCATTCATATTTAAACTGAAATATTAAATACGTTTAAATTATGGACGAGCAACTGAACGAGAACGCAGCGTATTAAAAAAAGAAAATAAAAACGTGATAAATCTATTATCTGTTAAATATGTTTGTTTTGTCTTGAAGAATTTTTTAGAGTTTATTGGCTTTTACTCCGTAAGAATCGATTTTCATATAAGGCCCCTGGTATAAAAAAAATATGAGGAGTCAAATCTACTGAACGAATGACCTCGTTACGATATTGTTATCGCCATCTATCGAGATGGCGTTACGACGCTTTCTAATAATGTCATCTATGGCGATAGATGGCGTTTTTTGTTTCATTTATTTACTATTTTTCTTCGACTAGTAAGCCTTTTTTATGCCTATTTAGACAGTTTATCTGAGGGAGTAAACTCCAGTCGTGCGTCGGAGCTGACACACACACACACACACACACTTTTTTTACTGCATGTATGTCTGAAGCGAAAACATACTTTCTTAAGTTCATAAGCATTGCATTGACGTAAAAGTAAATAGTAATTATTATCAGAAATAGACGACCGTTCTCGTGTAGTGGTGCGTGTGCCTTGTAGTCAACTATTAAAGACCCACGGTCGATTTCCGCTCGGAATGGATATTTGTATTTATACAAATATTCCGGTCTCTGGTTGTCTATCCTTCTTTATTCTTATTTCTCTTGTTGTCTTGTGGATGGTAATGAAACTGTACTCAAAAGTCCAGACCAAAGGTAAGTAGTTCTAATCGTAACCTTTTTTAAATTATATTTCATTATTAAAACATGTAAATAATCTTCTTAATATACAAAACAAACTCAGGTTTGCTCGACCATCGACCGACCGATTTTCATGGTTTTGATTTATTGTATTTGTCTCCATCCCGAATAGCAAAATAACTATTAAATACATTGGAAAATTGAAAAAAAAAACAAAATAAAAGAAAAATACTTTTCCATTACAAAATGTTCAAAGAAAATGGGTTTCGTAACTGTCAAACATTTAATTTGTTCATTCCGTCTATACACTCACCTCAAATTAAACAACGTATTTAAATAAAGGTTTAGAATAATGTCAGCAATGAAAATGGTTGACAATTATTTGTATACTTATATTGGTTGTCAAATATTTATGTGTGAGTTCAGAAATTTATTTTGTGTAAACAGCTCTCTTCCATATAGTGATGATGCACTTATGTATAAAGATATGACATTAATTATCATCATATATCATATTTGTATTTTGTTTTTCAATATGAATCTATACTAATATTATAAAGCTGAAGCGTTTAATCTTAAAATTTTTCAATCCCATTTTCCGAGGATGGCTATATTATAAATTTATAAGATTATATTACCATTAAATCTCGGGGAACAGCCACTTTTGCATAACTGTTTATAACTGCAACTTGTAATTTTACACACATTAAACTACTTAGCAGATTTTTTTTAATTTTTTGCGCTTATTTATAGTAATGTTTGGTTTCTTATTACAAAAATCGGCAATAGATTACTAAAAACACATAAGAGCATAGATAAATATAACCTGAAGTGATATAGATGTACTATCGATCTCCCCATTCCATCCCAGGCTCCGGTCGACCCCTTCAAGGTCGCAGACAGACGCAAGACGCACAGTGCACGCACTGTCCGACTACGAGTACCTGACCTCAGGGCGTTACACTCTACAGTTTGGGCGGTATATTTACGTTATTGTTTAGTAGGCTCAATGACGGCCATACTTAACTGGAATATAAATGGAAATTATAACGGATCATTATACTTACTACTATCACATACTACTTATAGATAAAGGAGCTTAATTTGTTACACTATCAACAGGTTGTCAAATTATTTCCTTTTGAAAGATATACTGACCCAGAAATAGTTCTACTTCATCCGTAAATGGGTTCCCTTGCGATACCAAAAAAAAAAAAAAAAATAGTTCTACTGGAAATGTAGCCCATAATCGTCGGGTTAATGGAACTTTCATCAATATAATTACATAATTGTATGTGTACCACTACACCTATTCTTTATCTTTACTTGACAACATATGATACAAGATACAAGTACCTATCTGAAGAGCTTTTTATATGGTTGTTTGTTTCTAACGGTCTATATAAATATGTTATTCTATCGATACAATTTTTGTTATTAGTCTAATGTTGCAAATCGTGTTTATTGAACAAGATTATTTGTTTAAAATATTCTACGAATCAAAGTACAGGAAGAATAACTTAATATATATGTGTATGTGTATGTGACACCGCGTGGATCCTCTAGTATTTATATAAAAATATTAACCCAATACATGCACAACCTTATAAGTGCATATCTATGCAGTATAGTATCTAAAAGTCTTAATCTTAATACACATTACCTTTTTATTAAGTTAACAGTTGCGAATAAAAAGTAACTAAAATCGAAAAAGTGAAACTGGGAATTATAACAAAAAAATACGACAAATATGCTAACAAGACTTCTTACAATTTTTTTACAAGTATAAAAGTTGTTTAAAGTAAATAAAAGAATCATTATTTTTTTGTACTGTTTAGTTAAATCAGTTTCAATTAATTATTATTGTAAATGCACAAAAAATATCTATCCTTCTGGTAAAATCATTGCAATAAAAATAAAATGCAAACAAAAATGGTAAAATACAAAAAGTAATTTTGTACCCCTGGTGGGACTCGAACCCACAGTCCCCGGCTTAGGAGGCCGATGCCTTATCCATTAGGCCACAGGGGCGCATACTAGTGTTACTGAATTTGCTAATCAGTATCCTATTTATGTGGAAATTTCCTTTTGTTTGCTTTATTTATTACAAAAACATAATAGGTAGGTAACAAAAAAGGTTTATCAATAAATTATACTACAGTATGCAGACTATTTTAGTTACAAGTTATATTATCTCGGGAATAATAACAAGTGTTTACTTAATCTAGTAATTGTCGAATGTATTTACGTACTATTAAGTAATAGTATATTACATTACGAGTAATTTGACCTTGAGCAGTTATCAGAGACAGCGTATATTCTGTAACATAATTTTGGTTATAACCTATTTTTCTAATAAATCTAAGATTACTGTCATATATTGTTATACGTCAATCCTATTTCTAAACCCATAATTAAAGTTCTTAAAAGGTTTTATTTTATTATAGAAACTTAGGTTATTTCATAGTAAGACTACTAGCAGACTATCTTATATTTAGTTATAGGTATTAGTATAAGATAGTACATGAGTGCGAATATAAAATCCATCAGTTTTGCTGACGTCATCGCAGTGCAGTTAAGGGTGCTTGCTCGCTGTATGACCCTCGAGCTTCCACAAAGCATTCAGGTCAATCAATGAGGTTTTTATCTCCAGCTTCATAAGTTTTTTATTTCTCATTCGGAGATGCGAGCTTGACTTTTTATAATTATTAATTGCTCGTTTGCATTTTTAATTTGACGTTGTTTTTTTTGTTTCATTTATTATTGAGTAATGTTTTTTTTTATATTGTTTTTTTTTTATTATTTTATTTTAAATTTATTGATTGTTTATATAATTTTTTGCGTGATAATGATTTGTATTGTGGTTTTTAGTATTACTGATTACTACTGTACCATCCTATAAAAAATCCATTACTAAGCAATTACTTTAAATCTTATTAGGTAAGAATACTGGTTCATAAATACTTGACTAGCCGTGCCCTGCGGTTTCGCACGCGTTAATTAAAAAAAATAGCATAATATAGCTTTCTTCGGTAAATGGGATGTCCAACACAAAAAGAATATTTCAATACGAACCAGTAGTTACTGAGATTAGCGCGTTCAAATAAACAAACAAACAATCTTTTAAATTTTAGAATATTAGTATTGATTATGAGTAACTTATTAAAAATATAATATAAATATTCAAATAGTCAAGAGATTTTGTAATTAAGGAGAATGATTTGAGCATAATTATTAAATATAATTGCCATATTTCAGACATAAAATATGAAGAGTAGTTTATATATTAACTTTATGAAAAATTAAAATAATTATAATATATGTATGGACTTAAACTGGAGTTGCAAAAACTTATACTAAATGTAATGCAACATGGTGTGTGTTTAGCGCTTAATCGGGCCGAGCCACTATTTGAAACGTTAGAAAGTTATTGAAGGATTTATTTTAACGAAAATCTGTAGCAATACGTTTGCAAGTTCCAGGCGTTTCACTCTTCCCCGTAATCACACCTGTAATATACAAACAAATGACTAATTAATAATATACTTATTGGCACGATGATCAGTGCCGATTTTGACAATAGGTACTAGCGCCCTGGGAGAGATTGTACGACGTCCCTTATTGCAACTTAAGACCTTTCGAAAAAATACAAAAATATGATAACATAACCATTCATTATAGATACATATGAATATATAAACATTTATAAAGAACACACACACAATTTTTCTTTTCTAGCGGGCGCTTTTGGTTGATGCCAAAAATTTGAAAAAATAAATAAAATGAAAATAAAAAGGGCATGAATATTGAAAGCCCATGGATGTAGTAGTTATTTAATTAAAAAATATATAAGCGTTGCTTTAGATAAAACATTGTTCCATTTTGCAGTTTCCTTTCTAATCAAGTGTTGTTATTGGCAACCTATCGTTTTTTCGGTTTTTAATCGTAGTTCAGCATCAATTCATGAAACGTAAAACTTCTTATGAAAACTGCTATTCTGATGAAACAAAAAATGATGATGATTTTTTACATTTTAGATAAGTTATTCCAGTTGTTATACTCTTCAGTCAGTCAGTCAGTCAGTCAGTTCAGCCTATCGCAGTCTACTTCTGAACATAGGTCTCTCTAAGTTCGTGCCAAACATCCTAGTTTTCTGCTATCCTCATCCAGCTAACACTGGCAATCTTACGTAGATCGTCGGTCCAGCGGGCTGTAGGACTTCCCACACTGCGTTTGCACAGATGCGGTCTTCACTCCAGGACACGTCTGTTCCAACGGCCATTGGTCCTACGACACAGGTGACCAGCCCACTGCCACTTCAACTAGCTAATTCTTTTGGCTATGTCGGCTACTTTCGTTCTCTCGCGGATAGTCTTATTTCTAATCGTATCTTTGAGAGTAACCCCAAACATAGCCCTTACACTCTGCGATAACTACTAACTTGACATAAGCTATCAAATGCCAACTTGCCGACAGCTAAAACAACAAAGTTGATCCTAAAAATTGACTAGTAACAAATTATGTGGTTTTGTGTCAACTTTTATAACTTTATTTATTTGTGTATTTTTGTAAAATCAGAATAATGGCACCTGTATAACTATTCGGTTTATTATCAATGTTTTTTTTTTTGCTATGTCGAATTTTGTTATTTCGAGTGATTGGTAAGTGGCTGGATGCGATATATTCGAAGCAACAGTAATAACGTCATCTAGAATTTGTGTTTGTTCTGAGCAATATCTATAACCGTAGTACCATTTGCATCTTCACTTTGGGAAACTTTATCAACAATCCCTTCAATGACTCTCTGGAGGGCGCACGGGGCGTTCGCGCAACCGCGCCCTACCAACGGTGATCTTAATCACTCATAAGGAAAAAATATAGACTTGCAGCGCATCTGCGTCCTATCATTATATTAATTTATTTAAAAATGATTCATTTACGACAACTTTAGTTGCATACGAAATTCTTTGTATTGAAATTAATAAGTATCTTAAACAAAGATAGGTTAAATAAAGGTTATTCGACTAACACGATAAGAGATCGCTAACCTCGAAAACGTTAGATTTTTAATGTTAAAAGTAGGTATTTGTTAAATATTAAAATGTTAAGTTAATTAATTGGTAAGATGGATGGGTGGATTTTGTAATAAACAGTATTAAGTGGAGTGAAATAAATGGTAATGGTGAGACGTAACGAATCTATTTCATGCAATTTTCGAGAAATTGTAGTACAATGAAAAATACTATATATACCTGTGTTATGATAGCATTGTTTTGAGAGCATAATTTGTCTGAGAAAAAATATAAGTAGGAATATTAATCAACATACTTTCAAATTTTATTTAATTATCTACCTCTATCTTTATTTATACCTCTATCTTTCATTATCTATCTATCTACATAGGTACTGTTTTCCTTTATAAATTTTAGTATTCGGTATTCTATACTATTGATAGTCGAGTTCGCCACAGAAACGGACTGCAATTTTCGCGTCACTATATTTTTATGTTAGAAATTGCAGTCAAAACTATTTAACTAGTATCACTGTTATTACTGGGCAAAATCAAAGCTAGTAAAATAAAGTAAATGTTACTAGTATATAGGTTTATGTTCGTTAATTTTTTTTTTTTTTTTTGATAAACTAACTTCTTTATAACATTTTTATTATAAAGTTCTTTAATGTCACAAACAGAACAAAAAGAAACAGAGAGGTTTATTAAAATTTCATATTTCTATACAATTTCATTTTGTTACGACACGCAAAAAATAGTAAAACATCTCCATCACAGTTGTACAACTACTTTAGATGGCGAACACAATATCGTATGATGAATAAATTCATGAAATTTCATTTATAAATTCATCAAAACGATACACGGGTCCCTTATAACGAGACGAACAACAGGAACTGTTTACCAGTTTCCATTCATAATTCAGATGTGTTTTACATCTTTACCAGACACTTAAATGAATAACGATCAGGATAACACGTACAAATATTTATTATTTATTGCTAATACTTAAAATTTTATGGCAAGGAAGGATGTGGTTTTGTATTTTTATTGTAAAGTTTAATTATTAAATTTTAATTATCTCATCTGAATCATAATTTTTTGTTTTAAGTGGATTGAACATATTCAAAATAATTTTAAAATTTAATTGATATTATTTATGTGTACAAAGTTGTGGAACTTTTGTAGAAAACTCCTCTGTAACGATTTGATTTTTTCCTCTACCTTTTCTATATTGTTTTTCTCGTAAAGATTATGGCGTTAACGATGTGACCGCCTCTTGTATCTTAACCGTCAATAATTTCTATCGCTGCTATATGTACTAGAAGAAGCATTTTTGTTTTATTTTTTAATAAAAAATTCACTATCAACTAACATAACTCCGAGGCTATTCTTCAACCAGTGCAAAATGTCTGAGTCACGTGGACGCGACACATCCGCCCCGCCTCGTTTCTTATTTCGATTCCCTCAACACAAAGCACAGAAAATTGTGTGTAACAGTAATTATGTCATCGACACAGTGTCGCTATTTTCAACTGTCCTTTTCACATCCAACTAGTAGTTGGAAAACGAACGTAGTCCCCGATGTACCTAGTGCTTATCATTGGGGATTTGCCACGCAGTTAGCATTGGAAATGAATGAATTGATATTCCGTATGTATGTGCAAACTGCTTATAGCCGATTGAAGAAATATCTAGTGTGTAATGGCGACATTGTTTTCCTTTACCTACTTAGGTTAAGTACCTATCTGACGTACAAAAAGCTTGGACATAGTGCCATTGGTTCTGCCGTATGTATAACTAAATTCGATGATATTTTTTAACATTTTAAACTAATTTGGAAAATCTTTTTTTTTGCAACGTCATACAATAGACATCTTCTCATATCAATCAAATCATTATTCATATATATCATTTATTTATTTTTAGTTTTAAAATAACGCTGCAACGAATCATGATCATGAACGATCATTGATCACAAAAATTAAAAGGTGATATTACATAATTTTATTGCATTTAATTAGAACGCATTATTTAGGAGATAATGTAAAACCAAATGAAACAACACCGTGTCGCGCCGCACTCCGTTGTAAGTCGCCCGAGTTGCACAGTAATGGTTTAAAAATACTTTAGTATTACGTTTTTTCCTCAAATTAATGTGGGTGAAGCCGCGAAGCACAACTAGTAATTTATAAATGTGATGAAGATTCTTTACATATATATAAATGTTATAGTGGTTATAAAACGCTTTCTTAATAACATGAAGTAAAGATGAGAACTGTATTTATGCCTTTATTGGTAGTTGGTACCAATTATTCTGATGTAGTGTAATATAATCGTAGAAAGGCAAAAGTAGGCAAGCTATCACAACATTGACCATTATTATTATAATAATTGTAGTGGGAAAATAATTTTAACAATATTTGTAATCTGTGTGTGACGCCGCGTTGGCGCAGCGTCACAGCACTGGTATGAGGCTGTTGCGCTGATGGTTGCGGGTTCGATCCCACACATGAAAAACATTTGTATTGACCATACAGATTTTTGCTGTGGTCTGGGTGTTTGTACAGTCTTTGTGGGTCTCCCCACCGTGCCTTGGAGAGCACGTTAAGCCGTCGGTCCCGGTTGTTGTGTTGTTATACACACACAGACAGACACACACACACACACACACACACATATATATACACACTGTATATATATATATATATATATATATATATACATATATATATATATACACACTGTATATTAGAGGTTATCAGGAGCGGTATGGGCAATAACAGAAAAATATTTTAAAAAATAGGTGAACATGGATTTTTAAAATATTTTAAATATTTTTCTGTGATTGTCTCCCGACAACCCCTTAACGGGATCGTGACATATTACAAGTAACCCCAATATATATATATATGTATATATGATAGCAATTGTTACTCATATTAGGGAATATATCCACCAACCAGATTCAGGTTTGATCCTTCTGCTACATGGGGAAAGAAGCCTATGTCCAGCAGTGGGATATTACAGGCTTACGCGTAGCATAGCATACTCAGATATGGTTCAGATACGAACGACATTTCATCATTAGATGATATACATATATGTACATGAATAAAAAAAAAGTAACAATTTATTTAGCATATAACTATTTACTTTTTGATTGAGATTGTTAAATCAGATAAAATAAAGTCATTCGAGTTAAAGCGAGCCAATTCCTGTGTGATTAGAAAGAATATAAACCGAGGGTTCAGTATGTAATTAGAGTTCTTGTATTCCTTCATATCTTCTTCGTGTCGTCTCCATTCTTCGTAAAATTGGGAAGCCCTGTTAGCGTGGTACTTGTGAAAGCCATAAACTGTTATTAAAAAATTATATTGTATAATATCCAAATTTACTACGACCTATTGACTAAAGTTTTAATTACGTAAAAGTTAATATATATATATATATATATATATATATGTATGTATGCGTATATAAAAAGCGGTTTTTAATTACACTTGCAAATAATTTTAGATTGTTTTAGTTATTTCACTTTCTTGCTCCTAAAAAGGGGATTTTTAATAATAATTAAAATAAATTAAACATATAATAATGTTATTAACCTTAATAATTAACTAAGTTTCAAATATAATCGTAAAAAAATAATTCGTAAGTGATATTATTTATGAAAATTTAAAGTATTTCATAGCTTCTATAATTCTCCGAAACATATATACAATGAAAAAAAAATAAGTTCGCTTAACGTGGGTTATAAAATAAATAATTGTAATAAATGAGATTGCATCTCGTAAAACATAGATATCCATCCTCTCGTTAGCATCTACGTACAGGGGAGTGGCGGAGATAAAACACTAATTACGAGTAACTAGCGAATAAAAGCAATTGCGAAGCTTTTATCTTTGATGCATTTGATGCCAGCAGTATAAAATTAGTATTATATCAAGCAATAAAAAAAGTCTTTATCCTACAAAAGTATACTCGTGTAGACGGTGTGCTTTAAAAAGACACCTTTTGAAAAATGTGACGAAGAATTATTAATTACTAGCGACTCGCTCCGGCTTTGCACGGCTGCAAAAACTATCAGTGTTCCTCTACTATATTATGCATTATAACCTTCCTTTGGAATCACTCTATTTACTAAAAAAAACCGCGTCAAAATCCGTTGCGTAGTTTTAAAGATCTAAGCATACAGAGAGCGGGAAGCGATTTGTTTTATACTATGTATGATTTTATATTATCACTAGCTGTGCCCGCGACTTCGTCTGCGTGGAATTTAACAAAAATGTTATTTTTCAGTTCGCAGAGTTATAAAATAAATAAATTTCTAAAATAAAAGTAGTCTAAGTTATACCTTATTAGATCAGCTATCTGTCAGCGAAAGACCCGTCAAAATCGGCCCAGCACAGATTACCCTGGTCTCCTTAAAATTTAGAGCACTTTCAATAATATAATGTATTTTAGTCAAAACTTATTTAATGTCGTAATATTTTTCCCTTTTTATAAGTTTTTTTTAAATGTGACTAGGGTGGTAAACATACGGCACACCTGATGTTGAGCGCTTACCGTACGCCCATAGACGCCTACGACACTAGAAACATCGCAATTGCGTGCAAATATATTTTTGTCCAAATATCTTCTTTCAATTTTAACTTAATCCATAAGACTAAAAGTATTAAATATACGGAAATTTCCATTTAAAGGTATTTAGTTTATTTCATCGCGATTGTTATCACGCGACTCTTTAACGTTCGGCGTCAGATTTATATCGTTGTTCAAAAAAAAAAAAAAAACATTTAAAAAAACTAGAAGCGCATGTTATTCAAATGCTAATCGTGGACGGTAATAAATTATGATAATGGGTTATCTCAGTCTCTTTGTTACTATTATATTAAATAATACTATATGGGTCTGTATATGGACGTTCAACATTAAAATATAAAATTATTAAAATCGACTCCCATTTTTGTTTAAAAAATATAAATAGGTAGTAATTTAATTAAAATATTATAAGGCTAATTCATTATCGTTATCGATTAAAGCGCGCCATTAATTTAAAGAAATATAGAAAAATCTGTCCTATAAGCTTATTAAATAAATAGATTGGCATAGAAATTGATATAGAAATATTTTTTTCTAATATGTATACCCGTTCGTTGCGATTTAAACAACAAACAAATAAACACATAACAAGCTTTAAATTATTATCTACTTTTATATCGAAAGATATAACTTTATATACAACTTTCTCAAGCTATGTTGTATAAAGACTCGCGGAATGACCTTTTATGATACGACGAGGTCGGCAAACAAGCGTACGGCTCACCTGATGGTAAGCGATTACCGTAGTTTATAGACGCCTGCAACACCAGAAGCATCGCATGCGCGTTGTCAACCCTATCCCCGATCCCCCCCTTAATTTGTACTCATTATATTTATGTATTGTTTCAAATATCGTGTTTCTGTTAAATAATAAATAAAACAATCGACAAACATCTTATGACTTGCATTTATTAATTAGTCCAATTAACCAAAGGTTCAAAGACAAAAGAAATATATTTTAGAATCTAATTTTGTGTGAATCCAGCATTCGAGCTGGTTTAAGTCTAGACAGAACAAGTAATTATAAATATGAATTTAAAATATATTAATTACTAATATAAAGCAAATTTTAATCATCTATAGGTACAAATAAATAAAATTGCAGTGTCTGTTTGTAATATTAAAATAACCGCTTTTTACTAAATGCATATGGATACACGGTAAATATACCAAAATAATATTTTTTACAATTTTTGTCTGTTTGTCTGTCTGTTTGTTCCGGCTAATCCCTGAAACGACTGAACCGATTTTGACGGGACTTTACTGGCAGATAGTTGATGTAGTAAGAAGTAACTTAGGCTACTTTTATTTTAGAAATTTATTTATTTTATAACTCTGCGAACTGAACAATACTTTTTTTATTAAACTTCATGCGGACGAAGTCACGGGCACAGCTAGATTTTAATAAATTAGATTTTTTATAAGTAAGCTTTTGTGAACGTGGATAAGTGCCAGTCTGGTTGATGGTCTTCTGCCACTGACGCTGTAAGTCTTGTTTTCAATCTTTTGAAAGTTGTTACTATTAGCTAAAACTTAATCTTTATTACGTGAACTTATGTGTGTTGCTCATAGTCACCACGCTGGGCAGGCGGGTTGGTGACCGCAGGGCTGGCTTTGTCGCACCGAAGACGCTGCTGCCCGTCTTCGGCCTGTGTATTTACAAGCCAGCAGTTGGATGGTTATCCTGCCACCGGTCGGCTTTTTAAGTTCCAATGTGGTAGTGGAACTGTGTTATACCTTAGTCGCCTCTTACACATAAGTTCACGTTATTTTTGGCGTAAACTTGTGAAGGCCTATGTCCAGCAGTAGACTGTATAGGCTGTAATGATAATAATGATGATGAATCTTTATTATATTTTAGAGGCTGATCGCACTTATGTCTTAGCAAAATTGTCAAGTCAATATGGTCATGATCATCATCTATCTAACGCATTATCATAGAGACTATTCTTAGGAGAGCAAACACGTATCCGCAAAAGTTTCTGAGAAATCGACATCACTATTTGATGCTACAGAATCAGCTTAAGGTCAGCATGACTTTGGCTATACCATAGAAGAAACAGTGCACAAAATTTCAAATCAATTGGATCTGTGGATGTATAGTTGTATTTGCTCGCAAACAAAAAAAAAAAAAACCCAACTTCAATTACATCTACGAGAGTAATACAACGTAGGTCGACGAAAAAATAGTCAAGTAAATACGCGTTATCAAAGATTACTCAAAAAGAAATTATCAGATCTCGATTTAAATGTGACCATATGATAAACATCAGCGTTTGATTAAATTAAACATCATGAAAATCGGTACATCCAGTAAAAAGTTATGCGGTAGATATAATACAACGTAGGTCGACGAAAAAATAGTCAAGTAAAAACGCATTATTAGATATAACTCAAAATGTAGTTGTTAGAACTCAAATAAATTGAAATGGGACTAAATGACACCCACCACCTTTCGATTGAAATTTTTTTTGTCGAAATCGGTCCACCCAGTTAAAAGTTCTGAAGTAACATACATAAAAAAATACAATCGAATTGAGAACCTCCTCCTCCTCGGAAGTCGGTTAAAAAAAAGACCCTTTGATTAAATAGAACTAATTCTTTTCAAATGATATTCTTAGCTTAAAAATACATGTAAGTATTTTTACGTAAGTGAAATAAACGGTTCACAGGAAACTGATTATATATACAATTCACTATGTCAGCGATAGCGAAAACGTGGCTAGTTTTCTTGGTTTGTAAATTACGTCAAATAGCTCATTTACATATAACCGTAATATTTTTTTTATAAATATATGAGTAAGGTCTCAATATTATGACTTAATAGTTATCTATGTAGTATATATACTTAAATATGTGTTTATATTAAAATTTTCTAAACCGTAAAAATGAATACTAAATATATACTTAATTATTTAAAATATAATTATTCTCTTACTACACTTTTATTGTGTAGCTAAAATTAATATTTTTTCATAATGTATTTACTTTCCGACTCCTGCTTATGTTAAATAGTCACGGTTAGTTTTAGCATAGGGTGTAGAAGTTGTTACCAATGACAAAAAAGTAAGGCACCCATGTAATAAAAATTTGGCGTATTTATTTATTGTCTATTTTTCATGGAATGATATTAGCTGAAATGCTTAAATCCGGGCAAGCATTGTTAATTTTAAGCGCTAAATTTCGTTTTAAAGTAAAATAATGAGAATAACGTGAATGAACTAGCTAATTATAGAGAAAATCTGACAAACAGCAAAACAGTGTTGACTCAGATCATTTCAATAAAAATTATTAATTTGAATTGTATATACCAAACTCGAAGATTAATATCATTTTAACAGGATTTGGAAATTAGGTCTAACACGAAATTACTGTATCACAATAATTGTCTTGGCTCGCAAACGAAAAAAAAAACCGACTTCAATTACATCGACAAGTAATACAACGTAAGTAGACGAAAAAAATTAACAAAAGCATTAGTCGTCACTGCGATTTTCGAGGGTTTCCCTCGATTTCTCTGAGATTTCATTATCAGATCCTGACTTCTTTGTTACGGTACCACACTTGGGATATCTCCTTTCCAACAAAAAAAGAACCTTGGAAATCAGTTTATAAACGACGAAGTTATCCCCGAACATACATAAAAAAATATATATATTATATATAAGGTCGAATTGAGTAACCTCCTCCCTCTTGAAGTCGGTTAATAAAAAAAAAGTCCATTGTAAAGCGACTTTCGCCTCAAAAATCGTGATCGGATATCGTGACGATCAGATTGAAACACAAATAAAGTCAATGACCCCACAGGCTCTACTAGTAATACATGGTAATTAAAACTCTGTTTACTCGGATCTCCGATGTTAATTAGTTTTGACAAACAACACGTCTTTGCCCTTTAAATTTATTAATAGGTACATAATTGGTTTTGTCGTACATAATAAAGTTATTTAAACACCATTTCATTATATTGTCCTTTACCTCTATTAAAGAGATATAAAACAGACTTTTCTATATATAAATTTATAGTTAAAATATATATTTATAAGTTTCTGCCATAAAAGTCGCTTTTTAATATATGTAAAGGCTCTTTTAGAGCTGAATCTGTTCACTATATTTACTCCTTACTGTTTTTTTTTTATATATAAGAATGGGGGCAAGCGAGCAAACGAAGCCATCTGACGGCTTAAACGGCTACCGTCGCCCATGGACATCTGCAACACAAGAGGAGTTGCAGGTGTGTTGCGGGCCTTTAGGAAAAAGATGCCTTTACACTCAACGCTGGAAAACCCCCAAATTATAGCGCTCAGGGAAAACCTCAGGAGGAAGGTCATTCCACAGCTTGCATGTACGCGGAAAGAATGCGCGTGAAGCTCGCACATCCTGTTTTACAGTTGTTATCGGATGATACTTCCAATTTGATAAATCAACTTTTATAATTAAGATAGTTACATTTTCACTGTTGGTAAATACTATTTATATCTAATACTTAACTTAAGTATCATAATACATAATTGTGTTTGCTCGCAAACGAAAAAAAAACCGACTTCAATTACATCGACAAGTAATACAACGTAGATCGACTAAAAAAATAGTCAAGTAACTACGCGTTATCAAAGATTACTCAAAAAGTAGTAATCAGATCTCGATAAAATTTATATGTGACCACATGATAAACATCAGCTTTCGATTAAATTAAAAATTATCAAAATCGGTACACCCAGTAAAAAGTTATTACGGATTTACGAGAGTTTCCCTCGATTTCTCTGGGATCCCATCATCAGATCCTGGTTTCCTTATCACGGTACCAAACTAGGGATATTTCCTTTCCAACAAAAAAAGAATTATCAAAATCGTTACATCCAGTAGAAAGTTATGCGGTATAATACAACGTAGGTCGACGAAAAAAGCGTCAAGTAAAAACGCATTATTAGATATAACTCGAAAAGTAGTTGTTAGATCTCAAATAAATTTAAATGGGACCAATTGGCACACACCACCTTTCGATTAAAACAAAATTTGTCGAAATCGGTCTACCCGGTCAAAAGTTCTGATGTAACATACATTAAAAAAAAAATACAGTCGAATTGAGAACCTCCTCCTTTTTTGGAAGTCGGTTAAAAATATATAAGATTTTTCCTCTCTGACTCTATTTGTCATGACGAAATAGAGATTTATTTTACTGAATGAAGATATATTAAGTTTCAATTAAGGTCTATACAATTTGACTTCATAAGTGCTGTCATTATACACGTCGTTTCGTCAAAAGTTGTTTTTGTCAGTTTTACGCGTTTAAGGGTAATGCGTTAATAAATCATCGTTATGTACGTTTGTACGCTAATGCTTTGAAACTGTGTATGTAATTAACTTTATATGGGCAAATTTGTATTGTAAGTACCTGATCGCTTCCGTGACTTTTATTGATACAGTTTTTAGTTTATAGCACATGACATGTACATTGGTATATTTCGGTTGTCTTGAAGAAATGGCTAATCTATATACCTACATATAATAAAATGGTAGGAAAGTCAAAACTGTACGTTGAATATTTTTTTAAAAGAATACTTCGGGTGTGATCTACAATCGATACCGAAGCCAAAAATATAGTTTTTAGAATTTTTGTCTGTTTGTCTGTTTATCTGTTTGTCTGTATGTATGTCGGGGATAAAATCAAAAAGTACTGCATGGATTTACTTTAAATTTGGCACGGAAATTATTAAGAAGTCGGGTTATTATTATATATATGTGGTATGGTTATTATTATTATTTATATCACCTCCGGGGAACGAGCAGTGAACCTTTATTTCTTCAACGCATTCTGTAACAACGTGTAATCTAACGACGCATATTTGAAAGTTGTTATTATGTTAAAGTTGTTATATAATAACCATGCTATAAGCTAGCTTCATACTATAAATAAAGACATTCTGTATATTTAGTATCAGCATTGCACCCGTGCGAAGCCGGGGCGGGTCGCTAGTTACCAATATATACACCCATTACACCAGACAATAGTAACTTATATTATGACTATGTTTAATAATGTACATATTTGTGGTGGACAAAAATGTGAAAATAAATAGTGATATACAATATACTAAGTAAATCTGTTTTATATTTAGGTACAAACTATTAATACAAAAGGAAAATGATATACAACAAATATGTTTATTTTCGCTCTATAAAATATAAGGAAAGTTACGATGTCTGTAATTTGTAGATAAGACAACATTTACCGCCTGCAAAATATATTTTTGTGGACTATGACAGACTTTCTTTATGGTATTGACAGAATTTCGTTATATTATTTTATATTTTCGCCAGTTCTATATTCTCGTAAGTTTATCTGACAGTTCAGTCTGATCAGGTCAGTTAGACTTTTTGAATTTTTTTGTAAAACAAATCAAATAAGCACAAGGCCACTAAAATTGTACAGTGGCTATATCTCAACTAACTGCCAGACAGACAAAATATCTGGAATTTTTCATGTCATGTCATGCCTGGGCCTTGGCATTAGTTTAAAAATCCTACTTTTAGTCTACATTCTACTTTTTTTTCTACAAAATTCTCTTTAATTTATTTTTATTACAATAAATTATTACGAATATTAGACATTACATTTACAGCCTTCAATAATATACACGACGATTATTTATTTATTATAGTTTTCAAATTAAAATTATTACCAAACCGTTATTAAAAAAGTGGAAAAAAATAAATTAATCACGCCTGCTTTTGTTAGTCGAGGAGGTATCATTTTAAATTTAAAATATCTGAATGTCCAGTCCACTTGGATTTGAACCGGTTGCATTTATATAATCGTCCCCATATTAGGCCGGTATTAATAAACGGGTTCACATTTCGGCACCAAATTTTGAAGGCCACTTTTCACTCGAGCGTCTTCATCTAAGGTTACTCTGAATATATTTAAGAATCTTGATTGATAACCCGCTGTTCCAAGTTCGACAAAAAATGAAAAGATTTCAATCTCACAGAAGTATGTTAGGCTACAAATAATCCGAAGTAATCTTAGGACTTCATTATAATAATAATTAATTACGTCAATCTAAAGCATATGTATTTATCGTGTATACTGAGTTTAGAAGGCCGGTTAAGTTGGATCAGTTACCGCATCTACACATTGAAATGAAAATGATATTAAACTTATTTATTTTTTATTGCCTTTTGTCATTTTGATTAATAATTATTAAGCACCATTTATATCGAGATTTTTTTTTTATTGGTAGAATATTCTAGAGTTATTTATTTTGAGCACTTATCTCTAGGTATTTCTGTCAAAAAAGTTTTAGGATAAACAGAAATTTAATGGATGATATACAGGTGAACCATACGAAGTATTTTCTAGGCTGCATTAATATCCAAATATTGAAAATTATTATATAACCTAAATGTATTTTGATTATGAAATAAAAACTTGTTTTTAACATTATAAAAATATTTTGTACACTCTCATGACAGAATATATAATAATTATTAATGGCTAATTTGTCTTTTCTGTTCCAGAAGGAAGATCCACGGATATTAATGATTAGGGTAAAGATAAAAAAATAATTAAAATGTCTAGCCAAAACTGTTATATTATATCTGTGGTACTTTAGCAAATGGGCACTGCTTTTATAAAGTTATATTTATTGAGTTATTACGTCCGAAGATATTTCTGATTCAAAGGTTGCAACTCCTACGAAATCAACTTGTGGGTGTCGGGAGATGTAGTAGGAGGAGCGGAGGAAATCGAAGTACAACTTTTCAATGTCAGGCGTCTCTGTTTTCGCTCGTGCTGGCAGTACTTATTTTCAAGATCATTTGTCCTAATGACGAACTACTTTATATTTATAATACACAATTTCAAAGAATGTTGATTTTAGGACTTCACAACTTTATTTCCAGTAAATGTTTACTTTGTTATCATGTAAGTATGAGGTCTTTCGTAGTATTAAATGATGTCTAAGCAACGTAAGTGAATGTTGCTAATTGATTAAAATTTCTTAGTACTAAGCGGGTCAACTATTTTAATTATCTAAACTGTGCTTACTTGGACTCTAGTTAACATAAAACAGCATAAACCGACTCTGGCAATTTTTCTTCTACTAAATAGAACTATGTTTATATTGTGGAAATAAATAATTATATTTTGAGTACTTTTAATTTAAATTCAATTAATAAATGTATAAAACTTAACATGTATTTTTACTTTAAGATTTTAACATTAAACTTCACTACAGTAGTTAGAAATTTACAAAAAGTTTGAGAACCTCTGTTGTATATGAAAACAAAAAATGACTATAGACACACACCATCCAAGTCCGTGCCACATATTACAAAATATACTTGTTTTAAAATAAACACACTCAACATATTTGCGGATATTTGTTATCACTAAATAAAGCTATGTAAAGCAGGTTACTACTTCCAAATAAATTTATTTATAATTTAAAATAATGATATATAATCTATCAATCAACTAGTATATTATCTACATATGAGAGCCGAATGCATTTAAAGCGAATCGAACAATTGCAAATTTTGATTAATAAAATAAATGTGAAATTAAATATTTGAAAAAAAAAACTTTTGAAAAGAAGACGAAAGTTTTTTAAGCAAGCTTTATATTATAGCAATACAAGTCTGGTGACTTAAGTTTGCACCGAAACCAAAAGATTGATGTTAAAGCCTTTCCTAAAAGAGCTGCTACGCTCCCACCTCTTTGCCCGTGTAGGAGAAGGATCAGAGCTTAATGTGGGTTGGCGGTGGTTGGGTTAAGATAGGTTGTCTTTCAGGTGTACATGATAACAACCGGGACCAACGGCTTAACGTGCTCTCCGAGTCACAGTGGGGCACAGACCTAAAACGACTGATCAAAGACTCAGACCACGGCAAACATCTGTATGGCCAATACAAATGTTTGTCATGTGCAGGGATTGAACCCACATCCGCCAATTTAAAATAATTAAAAGACCTGATTTGTCAAAAAAAAAGTGGCGCAGATATTCGTCACTTAGGTGTTTCGATAATCCTCTCTTTGTAATAGTTGAAGATAATAATAATAATAATAATAATAATGCTTTATTCATAAAAATAGTTACATATAAAATAATGAGTTCCCTGGTTCTTGTGATAGGCAAGGCCTGTGCCACAATGAACCAGTGTGCTCTTCCATTATTGATTTCTAAAGCAATCTTTAAATTAACTAATATACCTTTAAGCAAACTAGACATAATCAAAAAGTAAAATATAGTACAGGATAAGGTGCATTTCTATGTGTGCATATGTGTATGTGTTTGTGTGTGTGTGTGTGTGTGTGTTTGTGTGTGTGTGTGTGTGTGTGTGTGTGTGTGTGTGTGTGGGTGTGTGTATGAGTGGTGTGAGTATGAATGTTTTTATGTCTGCGCAATAAAATTGTTTAAGAAGTGCATACTAACTCCAGCATGCCTTGAGGAGATCTTCAGTTTTTTGGTAGTCCAGCGAGGACAGCCACTTGAACACAATCGCTTTAAGTTCTTTCAGGGATAGAGTATAGTAATTTAATATTTTATTAGCCCGATTGTACAAATAAATGGACAGATAATTGCTCTGTTTTCTAGCCAGAGCAGTGCGAACCTTGGGAAGCACAATAACATTCCTAACTACGCGCTTACCGCTGCTCACACTAGGTTCGTACGGCGTGTACTGATGTTGACGAACAATGGACTGCATTATGAACAGTTGCCTAACAGTTAATACTGAGCATTTCTTATACAATTCCACAGTAGGAAATCTGTAAGGGCTGTATGTCATAGTTTTAAGCAGTGACCTTTGAGCTCTCTCAACTAATATCATATGTGATTTAGAGGCACCCCCCCAAACAACCACGCAATAGCTCAAAATAGATTGAACTAATGCATAATAAACGCTACGCAAAGTATCGAGGTCAACTACATCTCTGAGTTTCTTGAAAATCCAGATGAGCTTGCGAATACGCGTTGTTAATAATTCAATATGCTGCCGCCAGCCAAGCTTATCATCTATTAGAACACCCAAGTATTTGATCGTAGAGGATCTCAAAATAGACAAGCACGCACAAGAATTAGTCATAGACGGATGGCATGTATGGACCCTAAGTTCCACGTCAGGGGTACTAATTTTAGCAGTAGTAAATTGTAAAAACGTTGTCTTTTTAACATTTAATGCTAAGCGATTTGTCCGTAGCCAACCAGTAATCCTAAGTAACCCTTCCTGAGCCCTATCCCGTACATCCTCCCAAGTTACTCCATGAAATACAACAGCTGTGTCATCAGCATAAGTAAAAACTTTGCCAGCTGTTAGAGTCATCTCACACAAATCGTTAATATAAATCAAAAACAAAGTCGGGCCCAGAACACTACCTTGTGGTACTCCATATGTGACAGGTGCCTCATTGCTAATAATATTATCAATTTTGACTTGTTGTGTACGACCAGTAAGAAAACTAGTGTACATAGACAAAGCAGTACCCCTTATACCAATCCTTTCCAGTTTCTCCACCAGGGCTAGTGTCGAGAGAGTGTCAAAAGCCTTCGCTAAGTCGAGAAAGATACCGATACATTTATGCCCAGAATCAATATGATTGGTAACATAGTCAGTTAAGTTGCGTACCGCATCTACAGTGCTTTTTTTGGGTCTAAATCCAAATTGATTATTAGACAGAATTTTGAATTTTTCTAAAAAGTTCATGAGTCTCTTATTTAGCAAAAGAAGATAAATCTCAGTTGGTCATTAAAATTTCTTGAACATTTAACTTCACTGATATACAAGAGGACCGATACACTTTTTACCCGAGAATCTGAATTGCTATTCAACGGGCAAAGGAGCAATGCCTTCATGCGGACATGATTTATATGATATTTGTATCTAAATAATTGTTTATTAATTTTTGTACTGTTAGACTAGTGCTTTAAGCCTTTGAAAATGGTAAAAAGTGAAAAAAATTATAGTGAGGTGAAACCTATTGGAAAAAGAATCTGAGGTAGGTGGGATCTGAGGGGAGTGGTCCGAGGGAGGGTTCAAGGGTAAAAAATGGTTTATCTCGATTTCCGGCTAAACTACAAGTCCTATGGAATAAAGTTGAATGGCAAAGTGGTAGATAATAAAAAGATCTACAACTTTTTGTTTATATTATTTTCACATAACCTCTTAATTCGTGTGGTAAATTAAAATTAACCAAGTTTTTGGTTTTTTATTTTGCTTTTACAAGTTTTTTTTTACGAAATTTAGTGAAACTTACCTTTTTATGTCACAAATATACTTTAATTTTTTTTATTTAAAATATATATTTTTTCACCTTATTTTGACCTCATTATCGAAAAATCACTCTACTCTAGTACATAAAAAAAATATATTTACATTTAACAACTGTATTGTATTGTATATAAAGGCTTACATTATGATTCCGATCACGTTCTCTAAAATATAATATTGTTTATGAATATTCAATGTACACGTATTGAGTGACTAGATCCTCAGCGCTAGCCGAGCTAAGCCTTTGACGGTTATATTTATGAGTGTCATCGACGTTTCTGTCAAATCAGCTCATCGTAAACGCGAGATTAAGACAGTTCAGTTTTTTATTTAATCTTATGAAATATGTTATCTTTGATCTATTAAATTTCAACTCTACGAAGAGTTTAAGATTAGACACGTAGCTGCCAAAATTGCTTTAAATTTTACGTTTAGTTCTTCAAATAATTAAAACTGCTTTTAAACACTTGGGAAGTAAATGTAAATTGATATTTATGACATTTCTTATTGAATGTAAATAATTAATTTGATATCATATATATTAATACGGTATGGTTAAGATGTTTGCCTACCTTTTTAGAAAAAAACCTCATAATTAATCCGCATAAATTATATATCCTTGTATAGATAATTGCTTGCTCTACTGGCCAGCATCCACAATGAAAAAAATTATTATTGGTTTTGTTTTTGTAAACTAATTAATTATTAAAATAATATATATACCGACTTTAATTTTGAAACAACGTCCACATGATTGAGGGTCAGTAAATTTTTTACTTATTTAGTGCAAATTATTCGCACGGGTGTTGCTAGTTTAATCATTAATGTAAAACCTTTTGATTCGAAAGTAATAAAAAACAGTGTAAAAACTTTTGAATGACCTGGTCCTAAATGACTAAGCGTCAGATAATATTGATATATGATTTGTTAAAAAACTTTACAAGTTATCTTCGATATCCGGAAATTTATATTTAATGTTGAATTCGAAATATATACTTATCATTAAAAATTATTTAATTTATAAAGGCAAACTGCATGAGGAATACTTAATTTACCAATGAAATACAACATAGAAATCTGCTTTGACGAATAAGAAATATGTATAAACTCGTATCAACATCAAACATAGTTTAAATTCGGTCGTAATTTATTAATGTAATTGAAATAGTCTTCTTATCGCATTTTTATTACATTATGCATATATCTTATGCTTAAATAAAAATAAATCACACATAATTAATTAAAAATAATGAAACGCCGAACTAATTATAAAAATTAAGTTATATGAAACCGCATAATTATTACATACATTGCATAGTTGGGCACAATTTCAGCCACTTACTCATTGCAATAAATCACACGAGTTTATAAATTGCTTGCAATTTAACCACTGCTGCGGCGAATAAGCAAACTCTTTCAGTTCGTAATGAAACGTGTCAGGGAAAGAGCGCGTGGTTTCGTAGTCACGTTTCGTCGCGTCTCGACTTAATCTGGTATCATTTATCCTTGCAGATATTATCTAATATCCGATAGTAAGTTCAAGGTTGGTCGTGCTGAAAACGTATCGCATCCTCTCGGCCCAGGCCGTCGTGCCCTTTACGCTTTTATCAATACTAGGTCGATCGCAGCGCCGCCTGCCGGCCGCCGACAGTATCGCCCCGGTCCCCAGTGCGCACGCTCCGTGCGCCACGACATTGCCGCATTTATTGTCTCCAACTCTTTAACCCTCCAATCAATCCCGTCAAAATAATCCATCGTATTATTGTATTCGCGATCTGTGCCGTTTGATTACCTCGTTACGTTCGCGCCCTAATCTCCTCGTCCTAGGCCAACGACCCGTTCCGTCAACACAAGCGATCCCGCAGGTTCGCTTCGGAATTGTTATGTTTATTATTGTACCTCCGTGGACACTATTTTCACCCTAAAAGTGTCGTTTACACTGGAGCTTTCAGACGGTAAGTTTATAAGTATAATTGTTTTGATTCAGGCTGTGAGGTTATTTGTTTGTATGGGTTATCTACGAAATGTTATTAGAAGTGGACGAGTGTGAGTAGTTACTTTCGCTGAGCGCTGAGGAATGAGGTTACTCTCTAAAATAAGCCGCGATTTTTACCGCGTCGGTCTGCAATATGATACACACGTTCGCATCTGCGCATGTAGACTTTTATATTGAAGCAAATGCATTGGCTGCAAGACGAGACTTTATTGCAATGTGACCTGCATTTCATTGATGGTATTACTTGTAGACAATGATTATTGAATAAATTCTTCGTGGTCTGTGTTTGCCTAGTTGCACATTTGTTTTGTATGCGTTATTAAACAGTAATGTTGAAAACAAATATATTGTTATGTATCTACGACTGGCTACATATTTGTTTGTGGTTCATCTGTGTGTAATTTCTGTGTAAAGTTTGGGATCTGTTCAGTGGATTACGAGAATAGCCGGTTCAGATAAACATACAATGCACATAAATGGTACAGTTCGTTCAATTATTTGGTAAATACAGAGTAACTCTACAAACGAAATGAAACAAAAAGTCTAGTCTTATATGCTACGTATATGAACATATGTAGCTACATATGATTAAATAAATAAGATTTTAAATTTTTATAGCTAATAGTTTAAAAAAATTTCCTCTTAAGCTATAATTAACACGATCATAATGCTTATTTTACGAATTTACTTACTTCGTCCTGTTGTTCTGACTTAGATTACAAGAGGCACAAGGCAAAATTACTAAGGTAAAATTTTAAACAACGAGTCAATACAATATTTATCTACTTACGTTTAATTATATATGTTATATGTATGTATTATTTTATTATATATTTATTTATTTTTATATGAAAGGTTAGGATAAGAGTATATATATTCTGTGCGTATATTAAGTTACTTAAATAAGTGACTTCATGTACGAGTACTATATTACATAATATGTACTTTAAATAATTAATTTTCATACTTTCATGTTTATTTTTTCAATATTTTCTCTATTGTTGATGCCGCGTTGGCGCAACGGTTACAGCCATGGATTGTACCTGTTGCGCTGGCGGTTGCGGGTTCGATCCCCGCACATGACAAACATTTATATTGGCCATAAAGGTGTTTTCCGTGGTCTGGGTGTTTGTTCAGTCCTTATGGATCTCCCCACCGTGCCTCGGAGAGCACGTTAAGCCGTCGGTCCCGGCTGTTATCATATACACCTGATAGCGATCGTTACTCATAGTAGGGTATATATCCGCCAACCCGCATTGGAGCAGCGTGGTGGATTAAGCTCTGATCCTTCTCCTACATGGGGAAAGAGGCCTATGCCCAGTAATGGGATATTACAGGCTGAAGCGTTCTCTATTGTTAGAGTTGCCTGTAAGAAATCACTATTTGTGAAAATGCCTATTAGGACCTTTACCAACGCAAATAGCACCCAAAACAATGATTGTGAGACTTTTTGTTTGTTTGTCTGTGCACGCTAATCTCAGAAACGGCTGTGCCGATCTAGATGTGGGTTTCACTAATATATTGTGGTAAGCTTCACTTCACATTTAGTATTTGTTTTATATCAATCGGTTCATTAATAAAAAAGTTGTGCCAATTTAAAGAATCACATTGAACGTGTAAGTATCCAAACGACGATGTTTATAATCCAAAATAAACAAAAGATATATCCAAAAAATTCTCTCAAAAGTCACTTATCCACGCAAAAGAAGTCACGGGCACAGCTAGTAAATAAATAAAATCATACCACATTTTAGATAGATCTGTATCGTGTCGATAGCTTTTATCCTTCTTACTTACCTTTACTTGGATTAGTTGTGTTCCGTACTAAACCCAACTTAAGCTTATTATGGTGTAAGAAGCTGTTTCTGTGTAAGACGCTGTCGTGTATCGAGCTTATTGCCAGCTTTGTATTTGATACATTGTCGAACAATGCTATAGTACTACTATTTTTCCAAAGAAGGTCAACAGCCTACGAGACGTCTAATGAGAACAAACACGTTACAGTGCTTCTTGATGAGTTCCACGTGACGATCCAAGATCCCCTGTGCCAATTATATCGAATATTTTCCTTGAGTAATGCCAGGAGCTCATTATTCAATACCAAGTATAAGTAATATTGTATACGAAAAAAAACAGGTCAACATTTGGTCACATTACTTACATTTTGAGGTAAAGGCAACTTCCAAGCGTTCATACTCGTACTGAATACAGTGTAAATGCTTGTAGAATTTTTATATATTTACTGTAGCATTTTAAGCATTATATAAACAGTAATTAAACTGTAGTTTTGCGTGTTGATTACGTTTATTTTGACTTTATGAGTAATTTACAATCTTAAAAGTGTTATATGTGTGATTAGTTTGTCGTCTGTGCTAAAGTTCCTTATTGTGTCAAGCCAGTCTTAAAATAAACGTTTTACCGTGTGCTCGTTGTTTGATTTATTAAAAAGATACCAATCCACATTCTAAAAAGATTAACAATCCAAATAAAAATAACGTTTAACGTTTCATTTATACCAATCAAAAGTAAAAATAAACAACATAACTTATTAAAAAAATACTCCAGCGGTAAAAAAATTCCTACCACACAAATTGCGTAATCGCAATACAAAACCCTTACATAAATTACAAAAGTACGGAGGTCAGCACAATTACTTGCATAACCCAATATTTACCGTCCTTTGTACCACAACAAATGATGTCGTTTTGCGTACAGCTTTTATTATACATACATACATTATTGTTTTGTATCCTGTCCCCGTATTAAGATCGTGAGAATGTAGGCCAAGTTCACGGATGCAATCGTACAATTTTGTATGGGGCCCATTGAAAACCGGCCTCAGTGTGAATTGAACCACAAAGAGACAAATAGTGAAGTTATATTAATAGTTTTGTAATGGCTTCCTGACTAGTTTCTATAAAAAGAAAGGTCTTTAAGATGTTGATGCGAAATAGTTTATGCAATAAGGCTGTGACCGGAACGGTATAATATTTTTAATCAAGAAATAATCACAATGGCGGTCATAATCTTTAAGATGATCAAGTAAATAAAAAAAAAAAAATGTGCCTCTGCAGATATCGTTCAACCTTTTTAGAAGTGCATGTGTTTTTGTTTCTGTTTCATGTGATTCTGTGTGTGTATATGTTTGCAAATACGTAACTATAATTTGATTGACAGTGACGTTACAGTTGTCATTCTAGAAGCATGTGTTTTTGATGCTGCATGATGCAGTTAATAATACATATTATTAACAATGTATAAAAAGAATTAGAAAAGGCAGGACTCATTTGCATACGAAATCTAAAGAAATAGAATGAAGCTATAGAAATAAAATGACTTTTTATTTATTTATAAACGTAATTCATTTCACATTTGTTAATAATAGTAATTGTGTAAAAAAAATTCGATCAAGACGCTGTATTATTTTCAATGTGAAAAAAAAAAGATAAATTTAATATTCGTTTTTGTGTATAAAATCTTGACGCTCGATGCTCAAATGTACTTCTTCATAAAAACAAGGTGATTAAGAATATACTCGTACATCCTAAAATAAAATTTTAAAAACGTTGGATTCCATTTTTTATAATTATTCATTTGTTTAATGGTAAGCGTCCTGTTTACATCGCATTTGTACGTTTTTTGTCATCATGGATATGTTAAAAATTCGAGTGATTATGGAATATGAGTTCCGTCGTGGTAGCAAAGCGGCAGAAGCAGCACGCAACATCAACGACGTTTACGGTGGGAACACTACTAACGATCGTACCACCCGTTATTGGTTTGCTTGCTTTCGTTCAGGAAATTTTGACCTAAGAAATGAACCACGTGGTCGGCCGAAAATGTTGGTCGACAATGACGAATTAAAGGCGATTATGGAGGCTGGTGATTCTCAAACTACGGCTGAATTAGCAGCAGCTTTCGATCCTGGTTCAGTACCTAAACAATGCCCTAAACGAAAAATGACCCCTAAAAAAGTGGTGGTAATTGTTTGGTGGTCTAGCGCCGGTGTAATTCATCACAGCTTCTTACCAAACGGCATGAGCATTACTGTAGATGTGTACTGTGAAGAACGAAACACAATAATGGGGAAGCTCGCACATCTCCAACCAGCTTTGGTCAATCGCTCGGCTCCGCTGCTCCTGCGCGATAACGCGTGACCTCATACTGCTCAACAGACGGTCTCCAAGTTACAAGAGCTGAGGTTGGAAGTTCTCCGTCATCCACCGTATTAACCAGATCTTGCCCCTACAGACTTACACTTTTTCCAGAATTCGGATAACTTTTTGGCGGGAAAAAATTTCAATACCCGAGAGGCAGTACAAAATGGCTTTGAAGAGTTTGTTACCTCCCGTCCAGCAGAGTTTTTCAAGAAAAGCATCAATAAGTTACCACTACGTTGACAAAAATGCATTGATTCCATGGGTACTTTGAATAATAACAATAAAAAATATAGAAAAAAGTGCGTTATCTTATTTCATCAAAAACGGCAATTTCATATGTAGAGACTTATTTATTATATACAAATAAATAAAATTGTAGTGTCTGTTTGTAATATTAAAATAGCCGCTTTTTATTAAATGCATATGGATGTATATACGGTACATATACCAAAATAACATTTTTTTTACATTTTTGTCTGTCGGTCTGTCTGTTTGTTCCAGCTAATCTCTGAAATGACTAAACCGATTTTGACGGGACTTTCACTGGCAGATAGGTGATGTAATAAGGAGTAACTTGGGGTACTTTTATTTTAGAAATTTATTTATTTTGTAACTGTGCAAACTGAACAATAACTTTTTTAATTCCACGCGGATGAAGTCGCGGACACAGCTAGTATAATATGAATATATATTATATATAAAGGTACGACCGCTAAAATTATTTACGCGTGGATAGCTAGCAGCACATTAGGGATAACTGAACACTACTCGTTATATGTTGCTCAAATTTAAATGAAACCACATGACAAGCACTAGCTTTCGACCAAAAAACAATCATAAAGGTACACCAAATATTAGAAGAATCGAATTTAAAACCGTTTTTTTAAACTTGTTTAAAATCAACCTCTAGTCCTCACCTACTGGTAACGTATTTTTAAACCTTTCATATTAAATCAAAAGAAACTTTAATTGCCAATAAAACTGTTTACAGATTCCTGAGAGTGCAAGGACTTATGAATAACTGAGTTTTTTAAGGCGTCGAGGCCAATTTAAACGATGGATTAACTACTTCGTTTTACTGCAATCGTTTATATGTATGAATACCTGAAGTTAAAATTAAAATTTTAATTTTTTGTAATATTACAGCGTTTTAATGATGAAAAAAATAGCTATAATAAGTTGATATTTCTCGGTGTAGCGGTGTTCACACAACGACGATTGCGGATTCGATTCCCGCTCGGGATTGATATTTGTATGTGTAAAAACATTGTTTCCTTAATGTTTGTCTGTTCTTGTGGGTCTTCACGTTAAGCTGCCACTCCTGGTTGTTATTATAGACATTTGATAGCGATTGTTACTTATAGTAGGGAATATATCTGAAGACCCGCAGTAGCAGCGTGGTGGATTAAGCGCTAGACTTTCTCCTAAATGGAGAAAAAGGCTCAGCTGTGGATGTTACAGGCTGAATCGTAAGAAACAAACGAAAAGCAATTTCAAATCCTCAGCTATGTTAATTAATTTCAGTGTTTTATTCACTGAGCTATGTTGGTTCTTCATATTATTACTACATTTGCACGTGTAAGTTATACAAAAGACTTATTACTAAGGAATAATATGAACTAAATAACATAAATTATACTTAGTAGCGACGTCAAATAACTCTGTTTTGTAACCGAAATTCTCTTTGATGTTAATTCGGTCGTGTATTGTGTGATACAATGTTGCCATTATTTGATGTTAATTGATGGAAATGAAATAAATAATACTTAACACAAACTTTCCATTATTTCGCTTACAATAGGAAGCCCTTCACAAAAGTTTGGATTTGCCGATAACCTACTAGAAATTCCAATATTTAAAACAATGGTTATGTTTTATTGTTAGCTGGCTATTTCTGACGCTTATTGTTTAATTATTAGTTTAATTATGTACTGCTACAATAAAATATAAACTCATAGCGATCCTAGCAATCGCTCCTTTCTCTTACGTAGTAATATATTTTCTGTTACGCCACAAATGTATGAAATAAATGAAGAATAAATCCGACATTTAGACTAATTTTTTTTGCGAGAAAATATATTTCTGAGAGATTAGTTTTTAAATTGAAATTATTTTTAAAAAATTACAATTAATCCCAATTAAAAAACGACCACTTCAAATCAAGTAGTTTAGAGATAAATTTGCCGATAAAGTCTAAACCAGAAGCCTTATCAATCTATTGTCCGTTGATAGACTGGCGAACAAATTCGTTCTGACGATTAATTTGGTGACGAATTAGCAATAAGCCCACGACATCAATCTCCCATCCGCTTGATTGGCCCGAAGGGTTCGACGAAGTTCAAGGGCACGAATAAAGTTACACGTTCCTTGCAATGAGATTTTAGGGACACGTGTTGGAGGGTGTTTAATTGAACTCACTTATTTAAGTTTGTACAAACAGAACTTAAGCAATCAGTTCAAGAGGTTGTTTATTAATTTAGCTAGATTAGTTTGTATGCGTGATTTGATTTTTTAATTTCATACCATAATGTAATGTTGATTTTAATAATAAAAAATGTTTATAACCGCATATGAATATCTTGATCGGTAATGAATCGAGATACGTAACGCGTACGAGATGATTTACATTTTTATTGATAACAGCTGATGTATTTGATAAGGTAAAAAAGTTATATCCACAATTTTATGTGCAGGCTTAAATAGAGATTTAGCTAACCAATAAAACCAATAAACGTTATAAGAACATACGAAAAATTAAAAACGAAAACTCTTTTTTACATTTTTTAAATTCAATATACGAATATGTATAAATAAACACAGCCCTCAACGTCTAACACACAAGAAACAAGCACACACCTAAACTGCGCATACTGTGACGTAATCAAATTTTTGTTGTGTACAAGGATGGAACACGTGAACACTAGCGCATCAGCCAGTTGACGGACCATTGCGCTAATGGGTCATCGATTTATTATCGAATTATTTCTTGAACATAAGAGAGAACTTAAATAAAAAATGGATATTTTATAATAACCTATAAAGTGTTTCATATTAATTTTCTCTTTTACATCTGACTACATAACTGGGTTACTTTCGATGATTTTTTAAAAAAAAATTATTATTTTGCATTCATACAAAACATATTCCCACAGTTTCCTCAATTTTAAAATAATAAAGTATTTTTTTAAACACGCTATTATTTTAAATGCGCTAAAAATAATGAAATAAACTTTTCCTTACGTCACAGAACTAAACATACATTGCCAATTTGCCATCCAAACTAAACGTCTGAAAATTTCTGCGATATATATCTTAAAATTGAGTTGCAAGATTGCACCCTACCAAACATACATACACTGGAAATAAAATAAAATATTTTAAAAAACTTTTAATAAATGCTACTGTAACTTAAGAGCATCCATTTTTTCCACAAGCCATTTTAAATATCCAAAAAATTAAGGTCAGCTCATAATAAAGGTTAAAAATAAAGTTTGCTATTACATCCAAAGAATGAAGGTTACCTTCAGCTATAAATTTTTTAAATATATATTCTATAATTTAAGCATGAAGCTAATTTAAAACTTAATATAAATAAAACTTAATATAAAAAAAATTAAACAACGATTATTTATATAATATAGTTGATAAATTTGTTAGTTTTATTAATAAATTAAATAAAAATTAATTAATAAATTAAATTTTGGGTCCAAAATTACCTTTAAGAAAATAATAATTGCTTTTAGCACCATTAAACAAATGAATTCAATAATTATCATGTCACTAATCTTTTCGTAGTACATTTTTTATATATGAAATCTTCCTATCGAAACATTCCGAGTTTCTTTGCCCTGCAGCACCTTATCTCTTTAGAAACTATGCTAGACTGATTTCGAAAGCAAGTCTTGTACGATTTCGTGCTGTAAACTTTTTTAGTTCATCCTCAGAATTGCAATAAAATAAAAGTTAGTTTGTAGTTCATACTATGTACAGAAAGTTTAAGTTTACTTTCATAAACTGGTTCAACTGGTCATTTTGGCTTGCATGTGCTTCCTTGCCTTGCTGTGTTCTCACTATAAAAATACTTTTGTCCTTTTATTTTGGGTCTATATAACCCTTGAAGTTGTTATTAATACCTTTTGGCGAGATTTCGTCTCTTTACCTTTGTTTTATTAAAGTAAAATATATAAATTATTTATCAAAATAAATAAAACGAGTTTGAGCATGATCTTTATTTAAAGCTTCGAAGTTCTTATGGTTTTCGATCTATATCGTTAGATTAGCTCGATACCACCCAAATATACTATATTCCTTCACCTACATATGTACATACATATACGTTTGGCACAGCTTAAGTGGGAGGGTGCACAGCTAAAGTGTACGAGCACTGTCATAAAACAATCTATAAAGACTGGGTTTTTTTTTTTTTTTTTTTAAATTAATTATTCTTTAATATCAGTCTATGACAGCTCTGTTTCTCAAACTAATATTATAATACTCTTACCTAAAGCTTCATTACACTAAGTAACGGAAATAATTTATAAAATCTATCTGGTAACTTAAGGATTACCCGCGTTAAATAAATTATTATATTTGAAACTTCACTTTTAGATACTAATTATTTTATTCTTCACTTTTAGATAATCTTATAACACTAGAAGATTCATTTTGTCGCCAACTATAAACCATAATTTAAAAAAAGGGTTTTATACTTATGATAACTGTTTTGTTTCTTTAAAGTTGTTTGTAGCGTTTTTTAACAAACAATTATCAGACCAGACAAAGTGAACTAAATAACTAACTACAATACCAAACAATATTATTACTTTTATAGATAAAATATAGATAAATCGAATCTCCTATACTTAGACGAAAACGCATACAGATAGAAATGGATAAAATCTCAACACTTATACTTAATTCGTATTCTGGATCCTAACACGATCAATGATATACGGGTCTACAGCGAGTACAGTATAATGGAAATTTACTTTACAATGTGTATAAACTAGTTATTTATAGAATAAAAAAAAAAAAACTTTTAAGCATAAATCACACATAAAACAAACACTGAAAAAACAATATAAAAATCAAAACAATATTTCAATTATCAAAACAAAAAAAAAAACAATAAAAAAAATCCAAAATATTTTGAATACGTCATACCTATTAGGTCAATCTCCTTTCTTCTTCTCTTTAAAATAGGTTTCCTTAATGATTTATGTAATATTTTCTTTCACACTTTTAAAGAATACTTAGTTTGAATGTGTCTTAATATTAATAGTGCGTATTGGAGAAGATTAATAGCAGGCTATAAAAGGTCTAGGTGCGACTCGCAAAAGTGTTTAAGACGCGCAAATCCTCTGATCTCATAATAAAAAAGATATTACGCAATGCAAAAAATATCTAGTTGTTTCTGGAGTTTATCAATGGTGTACTTACTTTATAGATGAGAAATATCTATAAAGCAGATAAACTGATATATCCTTTTCCGTGCTTTAATAGGGGGGATAATTTTTTAAAGAACTTATTCTTAACTTCTTAGTGCTCAGCTGAATCATATACGAACTTTATAGAATTCCCGTGCACGATCTTAATATATATAAATCTCGTGTCACAATGTTTGTCCGCGATGAACTCTTAAACTACTTAACCGATTTTAATCAAATTTGCACACCGTGTGCAGTTTGATCCAACTTGAAAGATAGGGTATATTTTGTTTTGATATATGTAATTATTATATTTAAGAAAAAAAATAAGGCGATACGAAGTTTGCCAGGTCAGCTAGTATAATATATGTTTCAATCTGACATTGCAATTTGAATCGAAAAATATTTTATTTATATACACAAATAATTAAATAATTAATAAAATCGTGCACGGTTACAAGTCTAAAACAAAAAAAAATACCTTACCAAATTATCACTATCATTACAAATGACATTCAGAGGACTAGGCTGGTAACTTGAGTTCAATGACCGAACGCTAATGTATTCCTTTCAAATTCAACACCATTGTGAGACAATATATATCGACACAAAAAATCGACAAAAAATAAACTAACGATCGTCCTCTAACACATAGTGAAGGTTGTATTTTGTTATTGATATATCCTAAAACAATGAGAGACCGTCAACAAACTGCCAAGACGTGTAACAGCTTAATTTGCTTTATAATTATAATACATTTGACTTACGGATGTCTTGTCTGCCATTAAAAATATTATACGAAACAGCGCCACACACGCGAATAGCTATTTCATGATTCGTAAACACACGCTTACTTACATACATATAAAGAAACACTAATGATTTTTTGGTATTTTACGATTTAAATGCTCTAAAAAAAACAAGAATCGGATCTTATTTTTCTGTTTTGTTTTCCTAAAATATGTCTTAAATTCGACTCAAGGATAATAAACGATATCGATTAATTTATATCTGATATAACTACAAATGGGTCAGACCCACGAACTTATAACCTTGGATTCAAATTCGACATAACAAAACGTACGTAAATAATAAAATTCATACACGTGTCATCTTTATCATATTCTATTTTGGTACAAGACGTAACCTTGCGTTTATTTACTCGAAATGAAGTTATAAATCAGAGACGAATAATTCTAATTACTATTAAAGAATGAAGTGCTTCATTAGTGTATAAAAAAAAATGGTATTTTTTGTTCACAACAGCGCTTACAGCAACGCTTAACGAATTGTGAGCTTAATGTGACTCTCGTGCTCTCGGATTCCGCTTCGGTCTACTTTAAATTCCTTTTCAACGAGCGAAGAGAAATGTTTCTTTGACACGTTTTTAAAGATACGACTCTCGTAATTTAACATCTCGCTGAGCGGTTAGTTTTTGTCATATGAATTCGCTAGAAGTACTATTTTAAAGGTTATTAACAAAATGTACACCTAACCCAAAACGCCGCCATATTATAATATTATTACTGCACATAATAACACAACGTATACAATAAAATATACTAAAATTACAAGTTAGTTAAGTTAAAATACACTACAATTGAGGTATGGCACAAGAAGAAATATGTTGTTCAACATCTTCGCTTCACCATTATATTGCAGTCCAGTGCTCAGTCATAGCTAGCCTCCCCGATTCACACCAAACTTCCCGATTGTCTGTAGTCCTCATCCAGCTACAACCGGTGATCTTACGTAGGTTGTCAGTCCAATGAGCTGGACCCACACTGCGTTTCCCAACACACAGTCATCACTCCAGGGCTCATCTGCTCCAACAGCCATCGGTCCTGCGACAGTGGTGATCAGATCGAAAAACTTCGAATTCCTAACAGAATCGACTATAACCTAATTTACACTAAAATTATCTACTGTTTACAAATAAAATTGGAATGTCCGCTTTTTACTAAATGCATATGAAAGTATACACGATACATATACTAAAATATTTTTTTTTTACAATTTTTAATCTGTCTATCAGTTTGTTCCAGCTAATCTCTGGAAACGGCTGAACCGATTTTGACGGGACTTTCATTGGCAGATAGCTGCTTTAATAAGGAGTAACTAAGGCTACTTTTATTTTAGACATTTATTTATTGTAACTCTGCAAAATAAACAATAGTTTTTTTTAATTCCACGCGGACGATGTCGCGGGCAAAGCTAGTAGATTAATAAAAGTAGGTGATTTTTACGGAACTAGTTTTACTTTTAAAATTATGAAAAAACATCATAAAAATTATTCAAGGATCGTAAAAACAAAAGTCTCTAACGAAGCAATAAGTCTATTTCGTAAAGTTGAAAAACTCGGTAAAGTGCCAGCTGGCTCTTCTAGGAAGGGTTCCGTATCATGGTAATACTCTTTATAATTATTAAGGTTTTTAGTTGGCAATAACCACGGACACAAATTACATTTGAATCTATATTTTTATACATTTTTTACAGAGTGGCTTCAATATCTTTCCGAAAATTCAGCTTTGTGGCCAACAGGCTATGAAATTTCTAGGTTCCTGAGGTATTCTTTGAAAACCCTAAAAACAGTAAAATTAATAAGACCGACATTCCATCGACGATGTCGAGTCGTAAAGCTATAAACATTAACATATATGCCATCATATTTTCTAAGAACTGCCACGATTTTAAAACGGTCTGCAGTATGTTCTACAAACAGATGTTTTAGATAGCGAAGCAAAATATTCGCTATCTTTCGGTCGTTGGACAGACAGTACAAGCTTTGCAAAATGGCTGACCTATTTACGAAATGGATTTATTGCCTATATAAAAGGAAGAACTGATTTACAAGCGTCGTTTCTTTGCATTTTCATTGGATAAAGAAAAAAAGAGGTTAAAAGGCCATCTTCACTGTCGTATATACTTACTTACTTTATAAAATAATATATAATGTCTCTGGAAGTGCCTTTCGTGCTACATAATATTGTTATTCAAATTAAACTTCAATGATTCAACAAAAGATAATGTATAGCATAACTTGTATATCTACACAAACTAATTCGTAAATTAATTTATTTATATTATACTCGAAATTCTCAATTACGTAAAACAAGAAAAACAAATTGCTTTTAAAACTAAAATCTAGGTCACGACATTTAAAATTTAGCATACAACTCACAGAATTACATGAAATATAAACACGACCCCGAACTGGTAGTAAAAAACAAGTGGCGTGTCTCTGAGGATATTTTACGAGCGACGATATGGTTGCCTCTGAACGATGTAATTTTAAACATACGAATTATGGTACTTTGATATGTTTGTTACATATTTTCAAAATAAATATGATTAGTCATTTGACAGCCCTATGTTCGCGTGGTAATGTTCATCAGTCATCGGCCTCGGCTTCCGGTTATGTTTCACAGTTCAATGCCTCGCCAGATTTACGTCTCGATGGACGACCTTCATAACATTCGGCGCATAGATGCTAATAATGAGGCGCATGAACCAGCGATAGTTTCGCTAAGCAACATAAATCGCTTACATTGCTGATCTTGTATAAAACAGAATTGTGTACGTTAAACCTAAAGCGTAATGTACTACGAAATACTTGATATCGAGTTGGAGGTCGTAACTTCATTATATCGTCTCAATTCACTTGAAGGCTAGTATCACTTTCATATCAGTATTTCGTTAAACTGTCAAAATTTATTTATCTGTTTCTCATTGAAATTGTTTTAATTACCTACCAATTTTGGTATCACTTCAAAGTTATACCTAAGCCAGAGTTAGGCGGTTTATGCAGTATTATGTGATTTCTGACCATAATAGTTAATTATCATTAAAATAAATTATCCAAAATGATACTTAGGTAGGTACTTCAGATACTGTTTTTGGTTGTTTTTAATTAGCATTTATTTGGACGTTGAAAATGATAACCGCCTTTTTTGTTACGACGTTAACCTTGCAAGATTTTATAAGGTCGTGATATATTAAGCAAACTGAAGTGATTGATCACAAAAGATTTAGTAAAGCCCGCTCCAAGGATAATTGAAATTCGTTACAATACGTTACATTGAATTTATATCATGAATAGTTTATCAATTTAAATACATTACAATAACATAAAATTAAAAACCTGAAAAGTAAAAAAAAAAAATATTAATAGTTAACATAAGTTTATATATATATATAGAAAGTCTTAGTAACAGATCATTTTATCTAAGTGGTCCCCGCTTCAAATACGTTTTGCTAAAAAGACTGATAGATATATATCAATGTTAGAAAGGCATATTGTATTAACCGCCGTTTAATTATTGCAAATTAAATTAAAAAGTAACCACATTATGATTTTTTTACTTTATAAAAATTTCACACAAGAAATGTAAAAAAAATACTTTCATTTTACATGTGGACCATAGTTCGCATTAACTTGCATATTTTGCTCTATCATCAGATAAAGATGATCATATGAAGTGGACCTCAATGAACCCAAAATTTCATAATCGTGGTGTAAATTTGTGAGGGGAAAGTTGAAGATCAAGACTGATGATATAGGCGGCAATTTTAACTGAGGTAGGGCACAGCAGGAAATTTCCTGCACAAAATATGGAGGAGCCCGACTTGGCTAGTACCTAGATCTTACAGAAGATCACAGCTAAATAATACTGTTTTCAAGCAGTGTTTTCTTCATGTTGATGAGTAAGGTGACCAGAGTTCCTGAGAGGGGAGATTTGGGAATGGGGTCGGCAACGCGCTTGCGATGTTTTTGGCGTTGTATACGTCTAATAGCTACGGTAATCGCTTAACATCAGGTGAGCCGTACGCTTCTTTGCCGCTTTAGTTAAGTATATAAAAAAGAACAAAAAAATATATGTTTAATTTGTTAAATAACAAATTAAACATCTACCCAATAACTAAAATTAAAGCTACTCTCACGTTAACTAAACTTCTGTTATCGTTAAATTACAATGAAACTGAAATGTTATTAGAAAGGCAAAGTATGATATTTACTTTATTAATTCCCATTTTGATCCACTCTTTAGTTTAACCGTCCCCATACCTAATCAAATTCTGGGTTTTTTTTATATATATATTTCACTCGTTTATTCACTTACTTACACACTTATACACAAAACACAGACACACACACACACACACACATGCACACGTACACACAAATGAACACACGCATAAAAACTGTAATTTTTTTTTCTTTATTTGATTATTATTTGTCTGATATTGATTAATGTTGTAAGCCTTGGTGGATGAGCGGGGTACCCAGTAATATGGGACACCACCCAGTAAAGGGGCCCTTGCGACTTGTTTGTTAAAACTTATTATTATCAATTAACTATTATTTTTGTTGTATTATTTTTGTGTGCTGTGTGGCTACGGCACTAAAGAATTTAGCCACCCCCTCTCTTCCCGTGGGTGTCGTAAGAGGCGACTAAGGGATAACAAGGTTCCACAACCACTTTGGAACTTAAGAAGCCGACCGATGGCGGGATAACCATCCAACTGCTGGCTTTGAAATACACAGGCCGAAGACGGGCAGCAGCGTCTTCGGTGAGACAAAGCCAGTACTGCGGTCACCAACCCGCCTGCCCAGCGTGGTGACTATGGGCAAAACACATGAGTTCACGTTATTTTTGGCGTCAACTTGTGGAGGCCTATGTCCAGCAGTGGACTGTAGGCTGACAGACTATAGGCTGTAATGATATTATTTTTGTAAAAAAAATGACGGTTTCGATCAGGTTGCGATTCTTAAAAAAAAGATTAAGTATTTCAAAATCGGGCATTATTTGATAACAGCTCGTATAATTCCATAAAACGATACATTTGGTAAGTATCCGTAAGAATAGTTTGCGACGAGGGTTAAAAATAGTAGTCAATAATTCGATTATTAGTTACAGTGCTTCGGGTCAACCATTTAAGCGCTTAAATGATGATGGATGATGCAAGAGCGATTTCTGGTCCATTCCCAAGCACTTATCACTAAAAACAGCCTGACAGTTCTCTCCCCAACGTTATAACTTCCGCTGCCAAACTCAGGCCAAATTTCCAATTTGCATACCCATCATCTTATTTACTCAGACGTGAATAAATTATATTTTTATTGCACTGGTGCAGCAGTCGCTGTCGATCATTGGTTTGACATTCAAACGGTCTAGCTAACTCATTGCACCGGCTGCGCTTCGGCTACGACCCAATTTGAACTTTATGACTCAAAACGTAGAGCTTACTACTGCATACAGCCATAGTAAGATTGCGACCAGCGTCGACACTTTCGGTTTATTACATTGCATACTTTACACCCAAGGGCAAGGGTACACAGTCTGTTTTTATTTGTTGGACAATTCTTTGAAACGACTCGCAATATAAATGTAGCTGAAAAGATTTCGTGGTCGAATCTATTGTTTCTTGAACATCACTTTCAATACATATGTTCGCAACGCAATCAGAACCGAATGCATTTGCATATATCAAACATAGCCACAAATGTGAGTTTTGACATTGAATGTTTAATTTTTATTTATTTTATTTTGTGAACGAATGGAATGAATTCGCATTTCAAACTTTAACCGGTATCCGCTGGATATAGTTTTTTAATATTTGAAATTATATATACCTATTTTTCTTGTTTCAGGTGTAATCGCCTCACGTTGCGATTTGGATCTAATTTAACATTTAAATAAGGAAAACTTTGCACAAATAGTTTATTAAAACGAATTGTTACTGCCATTAGCAACAATAAGTGTTCGAAGATTCAATTATAGATTTTTTAAAATATTAAAGTGGAGAATTTAACGCAGACCAGGCGAAACACCGGAGTTACTCCGGTCACTGACAGGTGGGTACAAAGAAAATATTATACTAAAATAATAACTATACGAAGTCTAATAAGGCACTAACAACACATGTAATAACCTACTGGATAATCCTCGTTAATTTTAACTTATTGGATGGGAGGAAACAGATTGAAATATTTTTTATATTTTAATCCAATCTTTTATATTATTTTTTCTTACTTTACATAATATATATTTTATTATTAGAAAGAACACCATATATGGCCACTGTACTATATTGTGATTATTTGATAGTAACCTATTTACTGGAATTCTTCGAATTGTGAATTGGTACAAAACTTACATATGTTATATTAATAAATTGATATCTTGTTCTAACAATAATATCTAGGATTAAATAATAACCCAAGTTAAATGTATAAGTTTTAGTAGAGTTACCGATTTTTATTAACCTTTCTAAATTACCTTGCATTTCAGTTGAATTTTATTAATTGTTATCATTTTGTATTAATACAGGATATACAAAAAACAGACATTCCATAAAATCGTTTCTTCACCCTTCAAAAGTCTTTCAAAATTATACCAACGGATAATATTTAAAAAATAATTCAATTATACGTATTGTTTAAAATGAAATATGTTTGCATTGTAAAAACAAAAATGTTTCTCAAGTAATTGAATTTAATTGTCTTTTTAAAATTAAAGATTATTAATTAAAACCATAAAGGTTTTTAGTTAAATTTCGGGATTAAATTTCGTAAGAAGCAATGTAAAGGCAGGACTATTTTAATTGAAGGAAATCCGCGATACGAGTTAGTCTCAGGTGTGATTAATTAGCTACTTGCTCACGTAGCGACTATCTCGCCTCATTATCTAGTCGGAGCAGGCACGATTTTGTAGATCTGCCCGACGGAAAAAAGATATTTGCATATTAGTGGGGCTAGACTTGTAACCACGAGATAAGAAGCTGAAGCCTGAATTAATTATATAAAATACAGATAAAAGAAACATAAGATTCACTTTTAATTTTGTTTTTATTATGATTCGTTGCAACCAAAAAAGATGACGTAAAATGATTTGCATGTTTGTTTTTTGAATCTGTAATTTTAGCAGATACTTTACAGGACTTAACTTTTAAATCAATTCTCTTTTTTTAATTAATTTATTTATATGATTATACCACGAAGAAAGAAGTATTCACCATATCAAATTACAGAACTAAGTATAAAAATATAATATAGCTTAAAATGAATTTAATTCATTGAAGAAAAGAGGAAAAAGGGCCCCAAGACCTGCCTTCTCGGAGCCTGTGGCGGCATAAACTCCTCAGCCGAGACCAAAGGCTCCAGAGGAAGAGAAGGCCCTGGTAGGGAAGCTGAGACTGCCGAAAGGAAGGCGTGGGACAGACGACCAGGCACCAGTTCCAGAAACCACGGAGCTGGTCAAAATATTTATTGAGGCGTTGGGCAATATCCTCATAGCCTATACCCAGGGCCAGGATATTGTGCCCGCAATCTCAGCTGGAATCGCCGCACTAACACGGTTACATTCCAGCTGAAAATCATATATTGGAACCCTGGCGGCATCAGGGGGCACATTCGGGAGCTTACGTTGCTCGCCCAGTCGCAGAACGCACATGTGAATCTCTTGGGAGAGACGAAGCTCTCGAACGACGTCGAGCTCCGAGTCCCCAATTACTACGTGTACCAGTGCGACGAAGTCTCTCCCGGGGGATACCCATACAGGGGTACGGCAGCCCTAGTGCGGAGGAACATCGTGCATGAGGAGTTGGCGCACTCGCCCTTTGTCAGTATACGCACACAAGGAGTCCGAGTGTGTGCGGGAGGGGATGAGGAGCTAACCCTATATGCCGCCTACAAGCCACCCGGTTTACCCTTCTGCAGCGCGGATGTCCAGACCCTGTTTACCTCGCAGGTGCCTTCCATAATCGTGAGGGACCTGAACGCGAAGCACCCGGAGTGTGGCTCCCGCGTGATCAACCCGGCGGGGAGGTGCCTGCTCGAGGACAGCGAACGGCATGGCTACGGCGTAGTGGGCCCAGGAGCGCCTACTCACGTACCCGCAGCCTCTGGCTATCGACCGGACGTTCTGAACATCGTGCTGCACAAAGGACTAAAGCACCAGCTGGATGTCGAGGTCATCTATGATCTCGACACACCGCATCATTCCATATTAGTCGCACTCACCCTCCGGCGAAGTGTCCTGGTACCCAGAAGACCACGGTCGTGGGTTAACTGGAACCGTTTTACCAGGATACTCACGGGGCTGGAGTTTTGGTCCCTGCTTTGACTGATGCCGAAGTCGAAGGGAATGCGGATTACCAAGGCCATCAAGACGGCCCTCGACGAGGCTACCACGACTCAAGCCGCGCCTACGATCAACAGGGACCAACTGCCTAACTCGATACGCGAGAAAATACGCAAGAAGAAGCAGTTGCGTAAACTCTGGGCACGTTCCAGGTGCCCAAGGGTGAAGCGCGACCTAAATCGTCTTGCAGAGAAGATATTACGGGCGCTCGTGGCTCTCGATGAGTGCAACTGGGAGGGCACCATCGATCGACATCCGAGCACGATACCAACCTCTACAGCCTCTGCAGGAAATTGACTGGACAAGACCCGCCTATTAATAATATTATAAAGTAAAAAAGTAAATAATCTCAGTATTTAAATTATCAAGGAAGTGATTTCGACAACATAGGGTATCTTATTATCGAGGGAGCCTCTCAGGAGTTACGAATCGCGTCGAGCTTGAAAGGCAACCGCTAGCGGTATCGCGGAAGTGCAACTGTGTCCCTGTGATTCCGTCCAGGCGTGTCGAAGGAACACCCCAGAGGTTTTAGTCCGTGCGATTCGGACATACCCTCCAGCTCCCCCGGGCTGTAAGCATTCGTTAGGGATTTCCTCTGGGTAAAAAAAAGGGTATCTTATTATGTTAATCACTGCAACGCGAAAAAAGTAAATAAATAAGATTAAAAGAATATTTCATAACTCAAAATTAAAACAATAGCATTTAATAATTATCTTTTCTATGTATGTCAAATACTTGTATATTTTGTATGAAATAACGAATACTACGTTTTTATATCAAAGTTAGAGAGAAATTAAACAAATATAACCTAAAAATTGATTTCGACACAAAATACCTTTATTTTTGTTTGTATTTCAATATTAAGAGCGATGACTGAGCTGTCACCTTCTGTAAATCTGTTCTTTTGTTACATTTTGATTGTCATGAGCACTGCGCAGTGTACTCATTATTTATTTTTTTTGTTTCAGTGTATTTTTATTTGAGATAAATGACAAAATGTGACAGACACTTTTTTACGAACAAATTAATATTATATGTCTTTATTTTTGGATTTTCTTACGGCAATCACAAAAATCTGACTTAAAACAACTCATTTTAAATAAAATATAGGTACATATTTTTCAATTTAGGTGTCAATTATTAGGCCATATTTTTTTTTTTTTAATTTTGGTAACTTACTTCAAAACTCATAGGTTTCATAGATTGCATAGAGTACCATCTACAATTGTATAATATTCATTTTTTTTAACATTTTTTTTTACCGAAAACTAACAATTGTAAATTTATAGTACAACTATTTGTAAAGTAAAACTTTACAACAAATAAAAATAAAAAAAAATTAAAATTCACATACGTAAACTATCACAATAACTTAATAAAAAAAACGTAAAACTAACGTAATGTTGACTAAAAATTTTATAAGATTTATTTCCGAAATCGACTGCATATATTTTGCGAATGTCTACATCTTGTAGCTACTGCTATATTGTATCTATTGCATACACTACTATATTTACTATTGTTTAACGAAGATTCTAACCGCGATTAAAATTGTCGAAATATCTGTACACTTTTGGCACCATTAAAAGCCAATAAGTAAATAAAAGAGTAATAACAAAAAAATCAGTATTTTGATTAATCAAATGTAGTATATACATCATCAATATGCTTTTTCTAAGTACTAGCTCCATTCTCTGCAACAGTGCGCACTGATCGCTGTAACAATATTGCAATACACATTGTTTACGATGTGTTCGTTCGCCGTGCACTTCGCGCTCGACTTGTCGGATAAACACGTCGGTTCCGATTTAAAACGACATCAATCAGCTGATAACTCAATTGAAGTGTCCTTCGTTTTTTTTATTTATTTTTTATTTATGTACACTTTTTTGCACAACTATATATACGATGTGGCGACTTTTTTTCAAGCACTCCTCTTTGCTGAAGCATTTATTAGGTATATGAATAAATATTGTAGAAAATATGAGACAAATCAACTTGAATGTTTTATTTCAATGATTGTTTTATTTTTTCACATCTTATTATATAAATTCATAATCAATATAAATACCAGGTTACAATAGCAACGGACGCAAGTTTTTTAGCATTTTTAAAAAACACAAATACACACCGACACATACACACACGTACACAACAAACGCAGTCACTCATGTACCTACCAACACATAAAATACACAAACGAATTGATTGTCAACTAAATTTTTTCATCTCTTAGGTGTCGCTACAAATGAATCACCGAATTGTACTTACTCATTTGTACGTGCATAACTTTCGAGCAATTGCACATAATTGGATAATCCTTATTTTTGTTAGAGCCATGAAAATAAATTTATAAAATTAAATTGATATATATATATATTCACGAAAAAAGAAATATAGCAGTGCGAAATTCGTCAGGTCAGCTGGTAAACAATAAAACTTCACACTAAATAGTTGCTAATGTTATATTTACTGTCAGAAGCAATCAGCTTAAATACGTATGTATAAGGTAGTGAGCTTTGCCTCACATTTTCACGTCCGTTTAATTTGTAGGTAAACCATGTCGTCTATTGTTTTTCTCGCTTAGCATTTGTTTAGTCATTACTAGTAGATATATGTAATTATGTACGTGTTTGTGCAGTTACGTATGTATTGTTACTCATATTTGAAAAATGCTAAACCAATTGAAAATTGTAGTAAATGAGATGAGGAAAATTTATATGTTTATTGTTTTGATAACTAATTTAAAAACAAAAAAGACAACATGATATAGTGTACTTCGTGAAGAAATATAAGAATGAAATAGTAGAACATCAAAACTGTAAAAACAATTATTATGAACCTTTATGATGCTTATAGGTATGTATTAGTAGAAGCGGTCTCTAGGTACAAATTACTTTAACTGTAAGTTTGCGGTCAAATATTATTAATACAGTTATAATAATTAGTTTCTAAGTATAAAAACACAAACAATATGTACGTTAGTAATACATATATTATTCCCTAAATGTGACCTTGATTCTCAAATAACAATTATTTGACTGATAAATCTTATACTCTGTAATATTCGTAGAAATGTATGAATAAGGGAACAAAATTGGAATGGGAATTACAAAGCGGTCACCATTTTGTAATACTTATGTAGAACGTTGCTAGTAATGGAGGTAAGTCTAGACCATAGTCGATAGAGCTAGGTAGGTATGACTGACTACGAGCAAATTCGAATTAATTTTAGGTATACTTTGTAACAGTTCATAGCATTTTTAGCGCGAGCTTGTGGAGGCCTATGTCCAGCAGTGGACTGCGTTAGGCTGAAGTGAGTGTAGCATATTTTTTTATTCAATAATGCATTTTAATTTTGAAAAAGTTGTTAGTAGTACAATGACATTAAATCTTTTCTATATATATTATTATTATACATTTTTATTTCTATATATCTTATTGCTTAAAAGAAAGTTTGGCTATATTGTGCTAATTCAAGATTCAGAATTTTGGTAGTACATTAACATTTTGCCGTCCATAGTTTTTTTATAGTCAATGTTTGCTAAGAAAAATTTTTTTTTTAATAATGTTATAATACATTAAATATTGTCACGTTTATATACACAATATAACTACCATACACTAAACACAAATAAATTATGTTACCAAAGGTATATTAATGAGCACTTAGTGCAAAAGCTCAGCTGCGACTACTTTAATACTCTACCTTAAACCCTTACCATACCGATAAACTGCTACCGTAACACAGGTTAGCGCGTTACCAGGCACACGAACAGCTCGAAAGGCTGACCCACATTATTAACATCGATTGTATAATTACAATGTTGTAAAACGGTCTCTAGGCTCCGATCAGATGTAACCGAAATAGTTCTCGTGCGTCTTCGGCGTATCTCGGAATAGATCGGCTTTTTCAATCTAGCAATACAAACAGAAAGGTCAGAAGCCGACGGCCTAGTTTCGAAGTGAATATAAAGGTCACCCAGACATCGGCCCGGGAAGAGCACGATAACGTTGGCAAGGCTGAACGATGCACGCAAATATTTGCTTAACTGTTATGCAACTAATCGATTCTTAAACACGATCACGCGAACTAGTTACAAAAACGTTTATATATAACCAACGTACCTATATAATACATATGTGTATAAACGCTAAAGACGAGCTGAGTTGTACCGTCTGTGAATATTATGATTTCATGTTTGATTAATCGTTCGCGAATATAAATTTACATAAATTAGGTTTAATTTATTGGAAGTCTTGTGTTATACTTTGAAATTAAAATGAAATATGAACCAATAAAACATATTTTTATGTAATATAATTACACTAGTGATAAACACAGACATAACAATAGATAAAGTTTTACAAGTGTCAATAACATAATGTTATCTTTAACAGCAGTCACATGCATCCCATTCGAAACGTATGGCTGAATGTTTGTTGAAAGGGTTTAACTTGTACATTTTTAATCAAAAAGAACACAAAAATATTTTAAGTGACGTTTTATCTTACTTATTTTTATTACTTTATTTCCAATTAGTCAACTCTAATAATATTAAACCTATTAATTATATAATACTTGTTACAATATAAAAGCATAGTAAACCATTAATCCTTATAAAGACACCCTATATGAGGGATATAATGAACCCTCATATCCGTCATCCCGCAGTGGAATGGCGTGGCGGATGGAGCTTGGACCCTTTCTGTCAAAAAAATATTTCTCAACCCAGCAATGCATCATATAGAATATTATAGTATATACAGTTTTGACGTGTATGGATGATACACCACCGCGTTGTTTTCAAACAATTGAAAAATACACGACAGTTATATAATTCATTTATAATACTTAAAAATTACGGAAAAATAAAAAGAATATTAGAGCAAATTTTTATTCGTACCTAAGTTGGTTTTGTCACACACATTGTCTAATTTTGTTACTTTAATAGAACAGAATACAAAAGAAAGCCAAACATAAAAAGTATATAATATATATAAGTTATATCATGCTCTTACAATACCCAATCTATCGATTGATAGTCTCAATCAAAACTTGAACCGTGTGTAACAAGAAACTAAGAAAACCTCATCGATATTGACGTTAGATCATTATTACTTTCTCTGCCACACTTGCATCGTATTGTTTGTGATTGGAAACTATAAATCACGTTATTGAGGCCAATCGTGAAGACAATCACTGTTCTCGTAACTGTATGTAATAAATGTCTATTAAAAAGGGGTATCATACGTTCTTCCTATTTGTGTCTAAGTAAATAATGACATTTGGTCCCGTAGCAGACTTTAAAATGAGTTAAATAAAGTTTCTCATGATTGTCAAAGTTCCATAATTAAATGAACAGAATTCTATTACTGTGATATCTAGATCGCCCAAAAACAAAATACAGGCAATTTGCTTGGAATAAGTAATCAAAATCAAAATCAAAAATAGCTTTATTCAAATAGGCTCCAAGAGCACTTTCGAATCGTCATTTTACAAATTAAAACTTTAAAAATAAATTATTATTTTTGTAAAAGTGAAGCTACCACCGATTCGGAATGTAAATTCTGCAGAGAAGAATCGGCAAGAAACTCCGCAGTTACTCTTTTAAAAACATATATAAACTGTGTTTTAGTACAAAATTCGAAACATGTTGCATGAAATACAGCGTCACTAAGTCCACACATCTTTATCAACTACGAGTATGTAATCCTGCACCGAGTAATAAGCTTTATCTATTAATTTTTTTTTAATAAAAACTTTAAATTTATGTTGAGACAATTCCAAAATCGTTTGTGGTATTTTATTATACATGCGAATACGATGACCCAGAAAGGAAACGTTTACTTTGTGCAGTCGGAAACTTGGAGTTACAATTTTGTTATTCCTTCTCGTGTTTACAATGCGATGATTACTATTTATTTCAAAACAATGAATATTTTGGTGGATATACATAATATTGTTATAAATATACTGCGACGCGATCGTTAATATGTCCACCTTTTGGAGAACATTCCGTAGGGAGACTCGAACTCCAAGATCCGAGAGAGAAAAGACCCCACTTTAATAGCATTGTTAAAAAATTAAAGCTAAGTACGGAGCAATGTCATCAATGATAGAACTAATTAATTTAACTGAAATGCCCCACAGATCATTTGTTTTTTTAATATTAAGACTCTTAAAAGCTTTTAGAATATCTAAAGAATCAACTTGCGAGAATGAAAAATCAACATTACATTTGCTTACGTTATTTTTAAGAAGTTGGGTAGAATCAGTTGAAGATGAATTCAGTCGAGAAGTTAAGTCAATGGGTATTTCATCGAAAAAGGCTTCAAAGACGTTAGCCAACTTGTCATCCGAGCTCACAACAGCACCATTTATATTTAATTCAATTGGTATAGTTTGCTTATTACGTTTCCCACAGATACTATTAATTATATTCCATGTGCATTAAATTTTATCATCAGAATTAATAATTTTATCTTTGATATATTTTGATTTAGCAGCCATAGAAACAGCTTTAAAAGTTTTAGAATATTCTTTTACATAATTCAAAAATCTAGTCTCCTACTTCCATTGCTTCATACTGTACAGTTCGTACAACCTATTTCTACTCTTATAAATACCTTCAGAGGCCCATTCACTAAATTTTAAGTTTACATTTATATCGAAAGTTTTAAGTTTAAAAATGTTATAGAATTCATCATTTCATTTCATCATCAGCCTATCACAGTCCACTGCTGGACATAGGCCTCCACAAGTTTACGCCAAAAATAACGTGAACTTATGTGTTTTACCCATAGTCACCACGCTGGGCAGGCGGGTTGGTGACCGCAGTACTCGCTTTGTCGCACCGAAAACGCTGCTGCCCATCTTCGGCCTGTGTATTTCAAAGCAAGCGTTGGCTGGTTATCCCGCCACCGGTCGGTTTTTTAACTTCCAAGGTGGTAGCGGAAATGTGTTATCCCTTAGTCGCCTCTCACGACACCCACGGGAAGAGAGGGGGTGGCTATATTCTTTAGTACCGTAGCCACACAGTACATAGTATAGAATTCATCTAAAATTAATTTGAAAACAGAATTATAGATTACATCTGGATTCTGTGCCCTCATATCTACTTAACATATTTTTTGCGCTACAATATCCCTAAAACAATTCGTTCTCTTTACCATTACCGTCTACATGTAATTCTTCGAGAATTTGTGTTAATTTTCTCATTAAGAGAGAATTTTTGACCGCAGTGATCGGAAGTTAAAACGGTTATAACTGATTTATTGTGAATTTCAATACGTTATCTATACAAGTAGAAGATGTCTTAGTGACTCGAGTTGGTTCACAATATTTGTGTATTAAATTAAATGAGTTAAACAAATTAATTAATCTACTTCTTATCATTGTGTCCTAATGTGTGTAATAATAGTATTAAACCCAAGAATTTTCGATTAGTAAGTTAAAGTTTAAGTTAAAAAAAGCTTTAACGCGCAAATAACTTTACTACTATATCAACTTCCTAAATCACACACCTCAGATTTTTGCACGCACGAATGAAAAGGCCACAAGGCTATTAAGATTCATATAGCGAGATGATATAGTTCAGGAGAACTGGAACTAGGACGTAGGTGTGGCGACCTAATTCCAGTGACCCGGTCATGCCTGACCTCCGCTTGGTATTAAGTGCAAATATTGATGTATGCGTTTGATAGTTTACATTGAGCTTACATGTAACAACGAAAATTAATCAATTACGATGTAATCGCATTTTCTAACCAACCAATCTGACACGACTATAAAAGCAAATTGCGCCATTGGATGGACGTTCCACGCTTCAAAAGCAGTCAGCCACATAGCTTTGTTCTTCTTTTTTCTGATTTTCAGACTCCAAATTGGATGTTAGGATATTGTTTGTGCTTAGAGAAATAATACTACATAGTTGTAAGTAAAATTGAAACTTCAAGTAAGAGTACATATTGCCTTCAAGTTTTCTTATAAAATAAATTCGATAATCCGGGGCCATAAGATAGATTCTGCATTCACTGCATATCCTATAAAAGTTCTACTACGCTTCATATTAGGAAAAAAAATGTATTTTAAATAAAACTCTAATCTATTGCAGTTACCAAGGATCTTAACGACTTTTCATTTTACAGTCAAATTTTAAACAAACTTCAACATCTCATAACTTATAGGTACGATACATTGTCATGATTTATATGTACGATATTATTCTAGATTTAAATAAGTGCCAGTAACGATAAACGTTTTCTAGCTTAAGCAATTCTATGTCTACATGTATCATATATATATAGTAATAAATAAATGATTCCACGACAATCAAACTGTATATTAATCAACGTTCAAGCACGCTAAGTATCCTACGTTGTTCATAACATAATTGATAAGTGCGTTATTTATTGTATTACAAGCCATCAAGGAATAATAGGTAGAAATTTATCAGACATAAATTTACTTAGAATTTGATATATTATCAACTCCCTGTCTCATAACTTACAAACAAAATTTACGTATTGATTCAATTCGAATTTGTAAGAGATCTTTCAGAGTGACAAAGGTAATTAAGCTGTCCCGTATTCGGAACACTTTTCAATTGAGCTTTTGACTCAGAAATTAATATAATTAAATAAAAAGGTAATAGAAAATGGGTGTAATAGTCACTGAGGATTTTTTTTTGCACGTAAATACTTCAAATATCGTAATTGAATTTTAGGCAGGCCATAGTTCTGCGGATTTTTTTTTTTTAATTTTTAATGGGAATTAAATTAATTTGCTCGTCATTGCTTATTCTTAAAAAAATAAACTATAATATAAAACCGTTAACAGAGAAATAACTCACTGTGTGCTTTAGACCACACGACTGAATTAAAGCTTCTTTACTAATAGGCTGGCATAATAGGCCTGCCCTGTGTCTTAGCGATATACGAAACGTAACTAGTTTTGAAAGAAAGAGAGAAAGAAAATGTATGCTAACACCTCTCTCTCTCTCTCTTGCTCCGTTTGCCTGGGCCGATCACACTTTTCGTAATGCTCTCGTAACGCATTCACCAGCTTATTATTCAAGGCAGGCATGCGTAAAGAAAAAAAATTACTTTAAAAGACTTTTTAGGTATAGTTCTGTAGACTGTAACTGACGGATCTACGGGCCTAAAAACGAACTATATTACCAACCTGTAGAGAGCAGGCTTTTTTTTGGTATAGCAGGGGAACCCATTTACGGGTGATATCCAGGATGTCCGGGTATGCATTCCTAGACCGTATGTCGGCTTCAGCACTTGGGGGTGCAATACCGACCAAAACTCCTACGGGAGCCTTCAGCCGCTTTAATTGGAGGGTCCTGGATATGCAGGCAACAAGATCCCTCCAGCGACAGGCTGGCCTCGGCGAAAAGGCCAGACTTCTCCTCCATGGGCTCACCTCTAAACAATCCCGACGACGCTGTGTCTAGCAGGACCGGGTTCCCTTCCCGGCCCGACACGAGCACAGGGGCGTTACTGGAGGCGCATTAAGTAGCGCACGCACCCGTTTGTCGCCTGCGGACGGAGGCCTCGTCGGCGGCCTCCTCTCTCATCCGCTCGTCATTCTCCTTCTGGGACATTACTGTCTCGCAGAAGGAGACCATCGCCTTCCAGGGCTCGCCGAGCATCGCGGTGATGACGCTCGACAGTGGCGAGTCCCCTCCAAGAACTGTCGTCAGATCGCGACGCAGCGCCGCCCACCTCGGGCACACCTCGAGGGTGTGCTGGGCCGAGTCCACCGCCACAATCGTGACATCCAGTCGTTGGTGACCGCAGTACTGGCTTTGTCGCACCGAAGACGCTACTGCCCGTCTTCGGCCTGTGTATTTCAAAACCAGCAGTTGGTTAGTTATCCCACCACCGGTCGGCTTTTTAAGTTCCAAGGTGGTAGCGGAACTGTGTTATCCCTAAAATTGATATACAATTTTTAAAATATTGTATTAACCACTTGTAAGTGAAATGATAAAATATAAAATAAAAATTATAATTTATCAAGTTTAACTTCCCATAGTTTTTTATTACGTGTTTTTCGCAACCTGTTTTTCAACAATGGGAATAGTCACAAATGTCTAATTCGAAATGAAATATACTTAATAAAATCTGGCACGGGTTAATTTCAATTCATATACCGCTTCATTTGCAATATGTCCGATCGATACATCAATGTTACAGCGGTTGTGGGATAATTAAACTTATTAAACAAATACTCGTGTAGCCGTCAAAGTCGCGGATGGAGATTGAATTTGTGACATTCACGGTCGAGCAGCCTCTCGCTCCAATGAACATCAGATTCGGATTTCCACCATAATTCGATATTGAGTGTCGATTTGTACCCGTGAAGTCTTTAGGGTACGGTTGATAACACTTTTTTAATAGTTTTTATTTATTTTATTTATTTATTTTATACTTTATTGTACACCACAAATATATTACAAACAAAGCATAAAGATAGTTACAGACAGTGAAGTACAATGGGCGGACTTATGGCTAATTAGCCATTTCTTCCAGACAACCCATTACATTACATTACATTATTTTTACATTTTATTTTACATTCCTTGTAAAATATTATCTATTTAAAAAATAGATTAAATTTTTATTGTAAAACAATATCGTTTTATAACAAATATTACACAATATAAAGTAAAATTATTTAATGGTACAAGCTTATAAGATTTTAATAAGTAAATTAATAAGAAAATAACACGAGGTTAAAATACAACAACAAAACGAAAACATTTTAATAAAATTAATGTGCGGTTACAAATTATTGCAGAAACACTCGTAAAACTACAAAAGCCCTCATTGTAATTCTTAGTAATGACTAAAAACGCTTAAACAATATAAACTAATTTTACTATTGATTTGAAAAGTGTAACGTAACTTTCGGTTTGAGGATAAAAAAGTAATGACATCATTTATTGATTCGACCTTTAGAACATTTCGCGTCAAAAATAACGCGGTCGTCCGTTGCAGTTCTGTAGCTAAGTCCTTGGCTGAAGTCGCATGACTCACTGTTCTATTTCTTATTTCCTAAGTATACATTGAAAACTGCATGTATGACGCACTAATAACTAAGGGCATCGACCTTTGAATAAACATATGTTTTACTTTTGTGTGCAATTATGACGGTTAAAGACGTCAAGTTTTGTAATTATTTAGTAATATAAATTTTAATATATTATTATTATATAACAAGATAAGCTTGCATTTTAATTTATTTTTTCTAAGTTCTATGTTATATAAATGTTAATTAAGAAGTTTTAATAAAGAATGTTTTTACTTTTGACATATAACAAGTATTTTCTCTCTCTAATAAAATCACGTTTACATTCCCGAGGAAAATGTCACAGATGTTCGGAATTAGCATGCCATGCACTTTCTTAATTACACAAACTTTCTCTAGTGAACCAATGTTATAATCTAGGTTGTAAGGTACTACCTATTCCCTGGGTGAGTATTTTACAACCCACGGCAAATCTTGCTACTTGAAACGAACTACTTACGTTAGAGGAAAACATATCCAAAAGGATTTTAGGATTCCGTGCCCAAAGGGTAAAACGGAACCCTATTACTAAGACTGATGTCCGTCTGTCTATCTGTGATAGTTAGACTGTTGAAATTTTCAAAGATGATTTTCAAAAAAACAGAATAAAATGCAACAAACTTGATTTTTTTGCTCGTTTTTGCTTGATATTGATAACGGCAACGGGTAGATGCTTGCAATATTCACAACATATTAAGTTATTTATTCACTTTAAAAATTAATAATGAAATTAAAATTAAACCAATATTTAAAGGATGCTCCTATACAAATATAATTTTTTTAACGTTTTTGTAGATAATGGTACGGAACCCTTCGTGCGCAAGTCCAACTAGCACTTGACCGGTTTTTTTGTTATATATTTTAAGATTTTGGTTTGAGTTAGAGGCACGGAAATTGTTTTTGGAACCTCTTTAGCAGACACTTAAAACTTGTATAGAATATACTACCTTTTATTACCCTGAAAATGACGAAAAAATGCTAAAAGTTAAACGATCCACATATTACATGTTTTTATTAATTCCTAAATCAATTTATCTATCTCTGATTTAAAGAAATATCTTTCATTCACAAACAGACACCGCATCGGCTCATTTAAGTATTCTTTTCGATGCAATTTATTTTTTACCATCCGAATATGGTTTCAGCAGCCGTCTCTTAACCTAAAGTAGAATTTATAATAGTGCAGCTACTTATAATGAGGTATCTTTATGACTCTGTATTATTTAACTTGTTACATAGCACAACTTGCCGCGGATTATTTTAATGAACCCTCTTTGTTCTCCCTCAAAAGGATTATCTGAATAAGAAACTAGAACTTTCTCCGAAATGTTATTCTATTTAGTAATTGGATTGAATGGATGAATATAGTTTAAACGGAATCCCTAGGTATTAGACAAATTATATACTTATATACTTACTTTGTGGATTACGAATGCAGTTCTATAATTCAGTTATTTAATATATACCCTCTTTGTGGTATAAAGTAAAATCGTAAGTATAATATGCAAGTATAAACCCTGTAACATTTGATGTATGGGTATGAATTGCATTAAAAGTCAATATTCTCACTCCACTAGACTAAAATTTTATAGTAAACTAGCTGACCCGGCGAACTTCGTATCGCCTAACACAAACTTTATCGTATGGTATTAAAGTTCAAATTGACTTTTAAGTATTATCACAAATCTTTTGTATGGGAGTATAGAAAAGTGTTGTTTTTAGACTTTTTCAGGAAATTTAATTTTTTTTTTGAATTTTTCTCTCCGTAAGAACCATCCTCGTACTTCAAGGAATATTTTAAAAAAAGAATTAGCGAAATCGGTCCAACCGTTCTCGAGTTTTGCGCTTAGCAACACATTCAGCGACTCATTTTTATATTATAGATTATTCGTACATAACTTATAATGATCATTTATTTCTCAAAACAATACAGTTTACTTACATGAGAAATTATAAACACATATATAAGCAATTTTCAGTTGAGACAAGGAACAAACAATATAGAGGGTAGGATTAAAATATACACAAGTTATCACAAATATGTGCAACTGGAAGTGTCATTGTTAGGGATTTATTTTATGTTTCTCTATATAATAAAAATTAATACTCCTTTCATCAAATTGGACCTAAGAAGTGCCAACGTCTTAGTTGTAAATTCAGTAAATTTTATAATATATTATTATTATACTGGATGCCATTCCACCCGCTTAATATATAATAGATGCATATAATATAATAAATACTTGTATAAATCTATACAAATAAATAAAATTGGAGTGTTTAATCAAATAAAAATCGTCAGAACAGAACAGTGGATTTAAATCTGTGCAAGCGATAATGCATTCCAAAGTGCTAACTTTGTCTAAAACTTATTTCGAGATTAGCTATTAGCTATTTGTCACACAAAAAGAAAATCAATGATAATCCAACATACAAACGAACTTTCTATCCTATATATATACGCTATCTAGAACTATCGATGGCCTTTTAGTTCCTTAGCTCATCGAAAACAAAACCGAAAAATACCAATTTATGGAAATCTATACCTTAATGGGTAGGAGATAAAGAAACACGCATTGTGACTCTTGCATCTCCCTGGAGACTCGAGTTCACTTTGTCCAAAGCTTGCCTAATGAAATGAGATAAGCGAACACCTCGTGATTTCCCTTGCGGGAAATGCTAATAATTTCGTTTCTAAGACATCCTCAAGGACTGAACAAATTGTTTTATCAGGGTATGTGGCTTTCTAACCTTTATCAAATACTATATTGTTTCTATGTACTCCAAGTCACAGTTTTCGCTATTTTCTTTATACAAACTAATATTAATTTCCCTATGCTCTTAAATATATAAATAAAAATAGTGTTTTAAGACTGCAAGTATAAAAGACAAGTTTCACTTATTAAAAAAAGATTCAGTCTGAGGATATTTGCTGTGTTTCAAAGTGTTCGTGTCAAATAAAATGTCACAATCGCCAGACAATAAACTCAGGTAAAAACATCGAACACACGAAATCCACTCAAAAAAAGCAAGCACGACAAATCATATATGGTAAAAAAGTATAAAAATATTATGGATACATTTTTGAATATCATCGAAAATAACATTTGATTTTGCAAAACTTTAATATTGACTGTAGGGTTTATCTATCATCAAACAGTTTTAGTAATTTAAATAAGTGGGTCATTCTTACAATAAAAACTACGAAAAGAAAGGTTATAATCAAAACGAAAATGTTCAGTTATGATTTTATTCTATCTATGCAACAGTTTAGGAACGATTTTAAAATGCTCGAAGAAAACAAATCGTTGGAAAATTACTTCACAAATTAATTGTAATAGAAGTTATACATCTTTACGTAAGATCTTTTATTTTAAGAAATTTAAAACAACAACTAATACAACTTACAAGGTTCGCAGTGCCTTACGGCACCCGTCTATTATTTTACCGCGAGTGCAGAAATATCAGAGCATCGGGATAAGAACAAAAATCGCCTGGAGCTGACTACGTTTTAAAATTATAGACATTTCAAAGTTCTAGAATTCTAAAGAACGTTTTATTTATTTTTTAATGTAATAGTTGTTTTCAAATGGTAGTTACGTTCAGACTCGTATTTCTGAGTTTAAGAGAGATCTAATAAAATCTTCTTTTAGTATCGAAGAAAGTAATTAGGTACCGCCAATAGCAAACGTATTTTGCTATTATACATATATTGACATAGCCAATTCTGTTACGTAGCGTCCATACAGATAATCCATCAATCCATTCGTCCACCTAAACATTCCTAAAATTATTACTATTTAGGTTGTCCACATGACATACGTTGCTATATCTACATATTTTATATTGAACTGTCCTTTAACAAGATGATTCTAATTAATTTTGAAATTTCTCATAAATAAGTTATTTAATTTCATAATAATGGAATGTTCATATTCATGAATATTCATTATCAGTTCGACATATTAAATCCTATCTCCCTGCTAGTAATGTCACTGAACCGTATGTATTATACCCATATATCTTCACAATTTTCTTGATCTAACCCAACAAGTCAACAATAATTGTTGGCAATGTTCACGTCACTACGCTAAAGTTTATTATTTACTACAAGTACAAAATAAACAAAAAAAAAGTGTCAATAAATAACCCGTTTTAGTTAAATTTTTAGTGTAAAGTGCTTTTAAATTTTTTAAGTTAACTGTTTTAGAAGGGCTTACATAAGCTCTTTTAGATTTCAATTGAAATTAATATGTCACTTTGATAACATATGAAGCTATTTCTTTAAAAAAGTATTGTACGATTCTATTCTATTTTCTATTCTATTTTCTTTGCAGTAAATAAAGTGTGTGATACCAAAAACTCCGATGTGTAAGATTTTTATTTTCGAAAAATTTGAGGATACAGCTTCAATATAAAAGTATTGAAATAGGAATTGTTAACAAACCGATTTTATAACAGCTTTCCCATGTCTTTGTTCTGAGTTTCGGACAACGGTTTCATAATTCTTGCACCACAGTTAAAAAGCTAAACGATCCAGAAGGAGTAAAGATTATCGAACATCAAGGTTGACCTTATGAGTAGTACAGCAATAATCATAAATTCGGACTCATTTAACGGTACTAAAAATGCCTAGCAAATCAAAAACAATAAATACAGCCACAGACTTAAAATATTTATATCATGTATGAATTGAATATAGAGTGCAGGCGAGACTGATTTAATAAATACTTGTTGACGCAAAAATTTGACTTTCAACGAATGTCATATGAAAATCAAAGAGACATTTACGTTTCACATTTTGAAATAAAACACGAACGAATCGCGGTGCCGCTTGCAGATTACATCGCATCCGGCGTGTGCCGAAACCACAGTACAAACGGAACAGTAGGTCAACGAAATATGTTATCAAAATGTTCATAAATATAGCAAAAAGTCATTCGATTAATATTTTTTATACCAACACTTTTTTGTTTGTTAACATGATTTATTACCGCCTTCCATAATAAGTACCCTCAGTACAGTATATAAATCATTCGACTGTCCGATCTCCCATGTAAATGAAAATCATCAAGTTAATGATCATTAGTGAAACATGCGCCAGTTAATTGCGGTACAAAAATAATTGCTAGGCGCAGAAATAAAAAGCTTTTCGCTGATAAGACAGCCGCATAAACCGGTCGTAATAGAAGCAAAATATGCAAGGGGGGAAGGTGTGAATACAAGAATCTTAGGAATAAATCAGAAGTAGAATCGTGCACGGAATAACATGACGGTGCTGCGAGTTCAACTCAAGACTTACATTTAATTTGTACGTAGCTATTTACTTAGGTTGTCGTTAGAGTGTGAAAGAGTAATTAGAAAACGTCTGTATATTTTCGCTTTATAGCAATTTAAAAGGTTATTTACATTTAACTATGTTTACATTTACTATGCTTAATCCTCAGATTAATAATTTGTTTATTAATCTGAGGCTTACTCATAGTTTTTCTGCTTTAATTTATAATTGATAATATTTTTAACAAAGCATTATTTTAAGTAGATATTTTTATGAGCGAAAATACGGTATGACGTGTATTGTTTTTGTACTATCTAAAGCTTTAAAATCACAATTGTATTATTTTAATACGAATTCTAGGTTTTTATTTTCTAAAACACTGGTTTTGTATAAAAATAGTAACGGACACCTGAGTGTTTTAAAATAGTTAAATTCAGTTAATACATATTTTGTTTATATTTTGAAATAATGGAGTTTATTATTTTAAGGTATAAGTAGAAAAAAAATTATAGTATCTTGTTAAGTACTGTGTGGCTACGGCATTAAATAATATAGCCACCCCCTCTCTTCCCGTGGGTGTCGTAAGAGGCGACTAAGGGATAACACAGTTCCACCACCACCTTGGAACTTAAAACGCCGACTGATGACGGGATAACCATCCAACTGCTGGCTTTGAAATACATAGGTCGAAGACGGGCAACAGCGTCTTCGGTGCGACAAAGCCAGGCCTGCGGTCACCAACCCACCTGCCCATCGTGGTGACCAGGGACAAAACCCATGAGTTCGCGCCATAATGTCTGGCGCGAACTTGTGGAGGCCTATGTCCAGCAGTGGACTGCAATAGGCTGAAATGATGATGTTGATGATCCTGTTAGAAACGTAGCTAACAAATCCGAACTTTTTCAGTTCACCAATTAGAAAACGAAATTACTTGAAATTATAGACGAAGTAATAACTGTTAAAAGTTATTTATAAGGACTTAAGCTAATTGCTTCTGTTCAAGGTGATAATAAATTTGAAGCCGTTTTAAGTACCTGTTGTAAACACAGATGTAAATACCGAACTTTGTACTTATATTTATGATTTTTTATCATAAAGAATTTTAAATTAGATTTAAATAACATCACTTTAAAAAAAATACATTTGGCAAGTTACTACAGATAAGTTACATTGGATTACATTACATAAAAATATGCATGCTTGCATGCATTCAGCCTGTAACATTCCACTGTTGGTCCTCTTTTTCCATGTAGGAGAAAGATCAGAGCTTAATCCACCACGTTGCTCCACTGCGGTTTGGCGGACATATTCCTTTTTTTTTGATTAACGATCGCTACCAGGTATTTATGATAACAACCAGGAACGACGACATGCTCTCCGAGGCACGGTGGGGAGACCCAGACATCCAAACCGGATCGAAATATTTGTACAAATACAAATATCAATCCCAAGCGGGAATCGAACCCGCAAACAGTCGGTGTTTTAGGTCTTTACTCACACCACTACACCAGAGCGGTTGTAAAATATATAATTGGTTTATATACATATGTAAGTTCATGCACACTATTCTTTTGTCCCAATTAGATGCCCAATGCTTATTATCTATACCACTGTTAAAATTTTATATTGTAAAATAAATTGAAATCGGATTAATAATACTTGATTTTGGTAGATTGAAACAAAATATTACGCTTAAACTGTATCAGTTATTATTATTATCAATACTAATACTATAAATGGTTTGTCTGTTTATTTAAATGCGTTAATCTCAGGAACTATACTGGTTCAAATTTATAAATTATTACTAGTCCGTTTACCGTTGAAGGCTATATAAAATTTTAGTACGTTTTTTCCTCAAATTGACGCGAACGAAAGCGCGGGGCATAGCTAGTATATAATTATGTAAACGCTAGAATCGCGATCTCTCATTTAGACACGTTCCGTTTATTATTAAATAATTGTTCAAAATGTTGTTTATTTAAAACATACGTAATTCTTTATTTTCTTCAATGGCTTATAAAAACTTTGTTTAATTTATGAAAGTCACGAGTTCCTTAATTGTTCCTCAATCTTTAAATCTTCCATTGAAAGTTTGAAGCACGGGCGTAATTTACATAATGTAAACGATGGGAACTTTCATAATTCCGTGTAATTAAGCAATCCACTTTTTTGCTTTATTTTATTGTCCTATGCTGTTCACAAAGTTAGGAAAATTATTTAATTAAAATACATAATACTAAACTTTTAGTTCTTTGTTGGTATAACACAATTAAGAGAGGAAATTGGTTACCTGTTTATTTAAGAAAAAAAAAACTGTGCCATAGATAATAATTTCTTGCATAGTCAAGTTTAGCTAGCAAGAAAATAGTTTCAAACAATGGCCAGCGTGGAATATTATACCTTTAAAAAAAATTATTAAAGAATATATGCATATTTTATTTTCTGAAAAAAAAAACACAAGTGTTAAATCTTATGTATAAACAAGACCGAAATATTATGAAAACGTTCTCGATAATACAACTAAACTATTGCTATAGTAAGCTCTGACAGGAACTTTGAATACTGACATTGAGTAATGAGACTGATTATTAATCCCCAAAATTGTATTTGTTTATATTTAAATTTTCTGTAGCAATAAATAGCATAAGAAATAACATTTAAGTACGCTACAAGTGTGCAAGACTTTGGTTACCACAAATATAGTAGTTAGTATAGTAGTTTTTCTCTAGATCCCATTAAAATTAAATTTAAGTTTTTTTTTTCCGTTTGCGAGTAAACACAATTATGTAGGTTACTGTAATGTAAAAAAATTCGTAAATAATTTTCTTCCTTCTTTTTCTTTTCAGATACAGCGTTATCCTAACGATATCGACAACATCTTCAGACGGATTTTCTTTGATCAATGGTGAGTTATATTAGTATTTTTTATAAATAAAATCATAATTTATCTTGAATATTAGCAAAAGAGTATAATACGCGTGTGCGTGTCAAATACATGGTAGTGTGTGATTTTTTTTTTTTTTGATTTAATATATTTTTATGCATAATTAAAAAAAAAATTAGTATTCTGCACTCCTTCTCTACATAAACTATAAGTGTGTGAAATTTCATACTCCTCCGTCCGCGCAATTTTCGTAAAAAGGGGTACAAAGTTTTTGCTTCACATATTAGTATACAGATTATATCAAACTTCTAACAAAATTGTTACCATTGAGATCATTAATAAACGACACATACAGAGCAGGTATAAGAGATGATCGTGAAAATAAGTACGAAACGAAAAAGGTAGGTTCATATTAGAATCATATTTCCTTGCTCTAAAGAAATTAAGAGTATTGAAAAATTATAGTCAAATGTAGATCAAATAAACAACAAAATTATGAAAGATTCCACGTTGCAAGTAGGAGACGAGACTAATTTAACTCGAATGACTTCTGGTATAAAATTGAAAAGTACATCTACCACTATCTCGGATTTAGGATATAGATATAATAATGCTATAATAAAGCTGTTTTTTTTTCTAGATTTATTTTTATTCTTATAAAACGATACCAACGGAAGCGGAGTTTAGTAAAAGTTTACACTGATATAGCCAGATCAGATAAGAAGTGATACTAAAATAAAATATGCGTCAAATTGCTTCTGCACACAGGAGCCTGATTGCAGCCATCAAAAATGGCGGTAAACAAAGTTGTGAAAATATGTTTGAATCATTACTTCATTAGCGAAACCTTCGCTAAATTGCGTTTGAGTTATTCAATAAATTTAACAACATTTTTTTATTGTTCATTTTTAACTCGTAAGTGGTTCAGTATTAAAATATAATTTTCTTTAAAAGTATATTTTAAGAATATTTTGATTTAAGAATTTTTATCAACTTTGAGAAGTCTACAGATAAATTTTACACTTCACACACAGTTATGTTGACTGGTAAAATTGGCCATTTATAACATTATTTTATTATTACATAAATATTTAATGGTCATAAAATAAGCACTTATATATTATAATTAATTTCATTTTGGTATAATTATGCAATTTAATCTAATATAACTACAATTAAACTTCAACTAATTTACAAGTACTTACGACTTCTCGCACTTAATGTATAAATAAGTTGAAGAAATATAAAATATGACTGCAAAAAGTTAGGATTAAAATATGATTCGTATTAAAAATGTAGATGGTAATTAGTAAATGGAAATTGAGATAATGAGCAGCTAGTTAAAATGTAATGAACGCAATACGAATATATTATTTATCCTTGTGACAAGATTTATTATTCGCTAGCTAGTATATATATATATATATATATACTATATATACTAGCTATATATATATATATATATATATATTTGGGTATAAAGATGAAATTCGATTTAAGCATTGTTTTACCACTATAATAATATATAATAACGATGTTTTAACAATAAAAGATAAATTATAGTGTGTTAGTGAAGTAAGAAATGCTCGTAGATAAGAATATTCTTACAAAATACCGAATTATAATACAATACCTAGCTAAAACACATTCAGTTTCGTTCAATTTACTTCAAGTGTAATAAAAATCATAAGCAATGCGTGCGAGAAATTGAAAGTACCATTCCAACGTGCCAATAAATTCAATAATAGAAGAACAATACGTTCCAAACAAAGACTACAAAGTTACCTCAAAGTTAGATTGATTCCTTTATAAACGTCTGCGAGCGAACATTTATTTAAATTTAAAATGAAAGGTACTACAATGTTACAAATAAGCGAAGACGTCGTGATTTAGGCTTTTTTAAACTAATAAGTGTTTTTTTTATTTGATTAAAAGAACTATTTTTATACATTTGAATACATTATGTCAGTAAAGATGCCGGAAATCAACCTAAACGCAAACAGCCGACACACGAGATTCGTAACGTCATCGAATTATTTTCAATTCTCAATGTTACAGCCCTTACGTTTTATGAAGTCGGCCTCAGTTCGTTCAGGGCGGCGCAAGGGCGGCGAATGTCAGACGGTCGATTCTCCCAAACTTTACTTGCCTAATTGCTAACTAATCATAAACGCAAACCGACATGAATGTTTTTATATAGATTTTTTAGGAGATCCGTGTTGATTAAGTTTTAGTTCATATAATAATCGATATTGATGCTCGCCAAATTTAACGATAATGTTAGGTTAGGTATGCAAAGATCTTTTTTTTCAATAATAAATTTTATAACTCAATTTACATATACAGTATACTTAACTAAAATATACAAAGAAAATATTTCTTGTAATAAAATATAAGAAGTACTAGAATATACTTCGGATACACGTGTTTAACATCAAGCAATTGTAAGCGTGAAACAATAAAAAAATACAAGCAAAGAGGCCAGCGCATTTTGACAGCGACATTTTTCACACGTGCACCGAGAGGGGAGAACGCTTCAAGGTCACTGATGACGTCACCCTCGAGCACAATGACCCCCGAAAACAGTGATGGCCGCTGCGCGATGCCTTGACGCCATATTACATTACATGGAGAGACTAGTTTTGTTTGATTTTCCCGTAATGATTTTTAACCAATGTTGTATTTTATACAATATTATTTTGATTATATTAGACATCTGTTTTTCGTATATCTTACATATTTTAATTTGAAATAACCTATCTATTTAAATAAAAATTAATCGTCGAAGCAATGGAACACTGTGGAGGCTTAAGCTCCGACCTAATTTTATTACATCGAGAAAGAGGCCTATGCCCAGCAGTGGAATGTTACAGGCCGAATTATAATCGCCGAAATGTATGGCACTACGTACAGCGCATAACTTCCGTTGGATTGCACCAATTTGGATATAATATCTTTTATTTACGTTATTGTCAGAACGAGGTCTGTAATAGAGAAAATTAAAACGAACATAATTTATTAACGAAGAGAAAAATGAAACATTACAATGTTCACCAGGTCAGCTAGTTGTTGTGTATAAATTAACATAAACAATTATGTATGATTTATATATTTTTAAAGTATTGTTTGTTAGTCGTGAATGGTTAGACATAACACTTTATTAATTAATAGCAATAAATAATCTCTCGTTTCAAGGTCATAAATAGTTATAATTAATGAAGATTTTAATTAAAACACGTTCTAACACCGTCATGTGCCGACTGACAACCCTTTAATTATTGCCATGCTCATACATCTATAAGCTGAAGCGAAAATGAAGAAATTACATCGCCTTTTCACATTTCGTTGACTCGGAAAATAACTGCTCGTTACGCTAAAGTAATATGTTCTTTAATCATAATTACGTAATTACAATTTGAAATTATGTTTTGGCGTCCACGAAACTCTTAATAACAGCAGTCACGTTTACCGAAAAAAAAATATACTATGTTTTTAATGGTTTTTTATTTGTGAATTATAATATTCGACAGGTCACTGAAACATATTTCTGCTAAATTTCCTCTAGAAATAAATTAATAATAAAAAACATACTATATTCGTTAACTTAGACGCTACTGTTACTTTTGATCTTCTAGAGATTTTTAAACACATTTTTTAATAATTACAATTATATGATTTAAAAATATTTTTAACAGAGTTAAAATTTATGTACATAAATATACCAGATGTTCATGTTTCTGTGTTAGTAATGTTACCAATGTCAGTAACATATGTATATTGATTCAAAATCTTACACTAAACAATTAAAAAGTACGAAGTTGCTTGTCTGTAGCTCAAACGGAAATTTTTATATTAAACTAGCTGATCCCGCAAACGTTGTTTTGCCATATATGTTATTAACCCCCTTAAGCCCTCCCCTTATCATTTAGGGGTGTGAATTTTAACTAACATTGTGACACGAGAATTTTATATAAAAGATAAAACATAGGTTTTCACATTGAAAAATATATACACCAACCCCTATTTTTAAATTGCGTTTAGCCGCAAGACAACGTTTGCCGAGTCAGCTAGTATTTTTATAATTTTGTTTACATCTTTTTAAAATATCTTTGTTCTAATTTGATGACAAGTAACAAAAGTGTGTACACTGTTCTAACTTAGACAAGACGCTTTGTCTCGACAATACGGTTAAATGAATAACCGTCATGCGGGTCAATTCTTTAATAAGGGCTTTGGACCACCCAGTGTGTTGTAGCTAGCTGTGTGGATAGAACAAAGTAATTCGATTCTATGTATTAAAAAAAATGATATTTTAGACGTGACAACTTCTAATAAATCGATTAACGCCGGTTGCATGCACGAAAAAGCCACTGTCCCGTTACGCTCATTGTCCTGTTGCGCTCGTTGTACGCTTGCGCCACATCTATTTCTTTTCCACTCGATTGGCCTATACGCCCGAGGAAATGTTTTTTTGTCACGTTAAACTATCGCCCGTAAACCAACTTTACAGACAACCATTTTTTTGGTATTGTAGAAGAAGTTTACAATGCTCAATAATAGCTGACTTCACATGACGACATAGGAGGGATTATAATCATATACGTGGTAAAACTTTAGAGTACAAATGTTTGCTGAATGCGTATGTTCGACAAAAAGAGCTACGTACATATTTAGTATAAAATCCTGACGATTGCACACGAAATATGATTGACTTTATCATTTTGAGTTGCTTTCAAATAAAACTGTTCAGATTTTAAGAAAAAGTGTTATTACTTAAAGTTTAATTTGAAGAAATTAAATATGACACTAATATAACTTATTGTATTCGTTTCAACAACATCAAAAGCCGTTTTGGAGCAGTATACAACGAAATTTTGAAGTATAATATTAATAAAATTAGAAACAACCGTCTATAAAAAGTACCTACCTACTACTCACTTACCTAGTTATAAGTTTACCATATAAGATACACAATTTTATCCACATGCAAATGTGAAACACGCATAACAACGCTTTCTTTACATCATTTTAAAACAGGATGTGGCAGTGCTTGTCTACGCGGCGCACGGCTTGCACAGGATTTTATTACCTATATATTTTACATCGTGCTTTACGTAAAATTCCATTCTGCTTGGTAATAAAACTGAGCTGGTTTGCATCTTCTGTGACATCGCCTTGAGTACTTGAGTAAATCATCGTCGGCTGTTCTACAATGCGCTTGATTAATCGATCACATTTCAAACTAAACAATGCACTCTCATTAAGCTCTGGACTCCACGATTTTCGTTGGATTTCGTTTATATTTCTATTTTTACAACTTTAAATTGCGTTTATTGAAAATATAATTGGCTTTTTTTATTATTAATTTACGTTTACACGTAACGTCAGTTATCTAAGATTAGCAATTACATCATTGTCAATATTTTATATTATTTGATGCAAGATTTAGGAGATCAGGGCTACATCGATTTGGCCTAAATAAATAATGAAAACAAAACAAAAATATCCAAAGTTCGACAGTTTTATTTCAAAAATATATTCAAAAGCTTTCACTCCTTTGTGGGTCCAGAGTTTCTAGAACTCCAAATCCGTCCCTATCGCTGTTCATATTTAGAACTAAAAATTTTAAATATATATAAAATATACCCGATTTTAAACAACATCTAAGCTATATATTAAAATGAAAATTTCATTCGCATCATATTAAAACTACGGGACACCAAGCAAATGTGTAGAGGTAGCCTATATACAGAAATGGGTCGGTTACAATTTACTATATGTTTACACTGTTATAAAACTATCAATTCAAGGTCTTTTTATAGTTCGTAAGTTATCGTAGTTAAAAATATCATTAACTTTTTGTCAGACTCGTTCAAGTATGCACATGTAGCGGATTAAATTTACACAAGAGGCTACATATTGAAGTACTCGTAATTTCCTTCAGTGGGATGATTCAGAAAAGTTTCATATTACATTCATCACTGTAATCTTTCATTAAGAGTAATTTGAAAGGATGAAGGTGATCATTCTTATATTTCATTTCGATGACTAAACTATATGTCAGATCAATTTAGGTACTATATTACTTGCCTATAGCAACCTACAATATGCAGTTATTATAAGCAATGTTAGTAACAATTGCTGAATACAAAACAACACATTTTTATTCACTGTAATGGGTATCACCAGTTCAAACGCATGTGCTGCACTAAATTTTCAAATGGTTCAATTTGTTTTAAAATCATTTCTTCCTTAGCTGTAAATAAAAAGTCATACAAAAACTTGCTTGACTTGGAGCAAAGTACACAAATGATATATTGATAAAGGAGAATGCGACTTTTGGGCCAAAATGTAATGAGTAGAGATATTGTTTAAAAAATTGGTCATATTTTTTTATTTTAAAATATAAAATATCACCTCAATTCTGAATCTAGAAGCGGAGAAAATTGAGAAAGATAGTTTTCATCAAATTATTTGGGTATCGATTCCACTATAATCGATTACAGAATTCAAAAAGAAAATGTTTGCACTAGTTAATTAACACAAGATATTTAGATGCATAATTAAAGCTATAAACAATAACGTGTATTTAAATAAAGTTACATTAATATCGAAAATATCAATTAATATTTGATATACCAAAATGATTATCGATTTCGTATCGATTTAAAATAAATCATATTTTTAATGACAGCATTGACAGCTTACTAACAGTAATACTGTGTCCGTCACTCGATTAGTGTTTACTGTTTTCCGATGCATTCTGACTCCATTCCTGATATTTATTTATGGTTTCAAGTGTATATCAATATTTGTAATGAGTTTTCAAACAGTCTTTACTAAATATAACAAACATTAATGCTACAAGAACTTAGTGATCGGGTTTTTTATAGACATTGTAACATAACCTCACTTTTACAAAAAGTCTAATAACTCCACTCTCAGATAGCCAAAATATAGATAATTTTCAGCGAGGGATCAATAAGTCTAAATGCATTAATTTATACCATTTTCATTTCATTACATTTTGGCCCAAGAATGTATGGAATCGCATCATTCTCCTTTGACATTCTATTGAGTAGCATAATTTCTAGATAAACTTTAATCTTCCACCTTAACAGAAGAATATAGTGCCTTCTTCAGTTAAGGTTGCCTAGCGTTGGAGTGTTTAAAGGCTGTTTTTTTAACATATACATTTAATTCGCTTATTTTACCTCAAATATAATATAAAAAGCACGGTATTCCGTACCCCAAAATAGGTACCTACATTATGATTCACGACAGAAGAAACACCTGTACATTATAACTTGCAATTATAACATTGTTTATATTCATCCCGTATCTCACAACGTGATAGTAAAAAATATATAAAATCGTAATATAAATGTTACAACAATGTTTTACAAAGGGAAAAAATCTGTTTGGTTGTAACATCACGTGCGCGAATGTGCTGGTTAATTCCAAAAGGTGGTGTTGCGAATATTGATATGATATTAATCATATTATCGGGATACATCAATCATATTATTTCGGTATATTTCGACCTTTGATATCCACATTGATTTGAATATTTGGTGAGTATGCATAAAATAACTGGACGATTTGTCTTTGAATCGTTATAACAACATACGTTCAATATTATGAGCTCGTCGATTTTCAAATATTTCATTATAGTAGTGTGTTTTTTAGCATTTTTATGTCTGTGTGTCTATCTGTATTTTGTTTCAGCATCAATCATACTACACGAAAATCAATATATACTACACGAAATTGGTTACGGTTCTCACAGGTTAGATCCTAGAAGACTTTAAATCTATAATAGTTTTAATATACCATCTACGATTAGAGATATTAGGTTACTCTATAAACGATGGTAGTAAAATCGTAACAGAATTCGTTACAAAGAATTCAATAAAAGTTTAATTTTGTAATACACGTAAAAACAAAATAACAATAATTACCTTCTTGATTTTCAAAGGTGAGAAATAAAATGCAAACTGTTCTTGTAAACTTACAAGAATACAGATAATTTAACACATTACATTATATTGTAATGAGAAAAGCCGTCAAAGCAAAATATTAATTCCTAATTGCTAGTACCTAACATAAAACGTTATACCGACACATTATTTTTATTCATATTTTAAGTTATTAAGCCATTAATCTCATACTTTAAAGTTTTATATGATTCATGCATTTCCTGAGTCTATTGTTAGAAAATAAGTTTTACACGTGGTTGATTCAATTTAAGGGTTCCTCTCATTTCCGATTTGAAGTAAGTTATTAAATTGGAATTTTATTTAAATTTTCTTTTTATGGAGGAAAATATTGTGGTCATTTTTGTTCCATTACGTACTTAGAAATACTCAATTCCTTGTGATATAATATGATTTTAGCATTATGTGAAAATTAAAAAAGTTTAGAAGCGTTCAGAAAGTTTAGGAAGACTAAATCCGGAAACAATCGAATAATTTTAATAGATAATATAGAAACAATTTTTAAACACCTAAGTATTTAAAAATTGAACAGAACTTCCAACAAAATTCAACGAAGAAGCCTCATACAATGAGCAAGTTCTTTAAGTCCTTATGACCCTTTAACTCCCATGGATTCCTGATAATAAGTTAACGATTTAAATTGTCCTGTTAAGTCACGTCCACGACATGTCGCTTTATTAGGCTTAAATTTTCATTACTCCATTGATTCTCGAAGGTTCAGCGGCAGTCGCTAAATTTATGGCATCATTACTCAAGTCAGCGGCCTAATTGATTACTTTGTTTACTTCAGACCGACTTCCACTGATTAGGTTTATTAGCTCGCGAGATATACATGCGACTTTATCCGAATGGACTTAATCTATAATTATGCTGTGAAACTGTGAAGTTATTTGTTATTATTTGCCAATCTTAAGATCTTGAGATATCAAGTGGATACATGATTTTAATATAATTTATCTTGTGAAGAATGTAGAAATTAGAGAAGTAGTCCAGGTAGAAGGGTAAAATACTACCAATCCCATGATAGCAACAATGCGCTTTAAACGATAACATATAGGTATATACTATAAACATAAAATTTATTTATCAATTACATTATGAAAAACACAGGTGTCAGGTTCCTAAGAGGCCTCTCTTACTTACAATAACTGGCCGTATGTGTCCTACGTAGAGAAAGACCACCGATACTGGATATTAGGTACATACAAGATCGTTTTTTCGTTTCTTATGTTAAGTTTAACTTAACGGTGGAAAATACATATTAATCCCATATACACACACATACACAGACACACACACACACACACACACATATATGCATACATACATACATACATACATACATACATACATACATACAATCACATAAACATACGTATGTACATATTTGGTAACTAGCTGTGCCCGCGGCTTCGCCCGCGTTGTAATCAGTGTTTCACAAACATTTACCGGCAAACTTCCAATGAAACTCTCATCAAAATCTGCTTAGCCGTTCCGTAAACCTTCCTCTTGAAGCCCTCTCTCCATTGGTGAAACCGCATGAAAATCCCTTCAGTAGATTTTGATGGAATCGATCACATACACTTTTGGGGACATTGTTTTATAATACACTAACTATTGCCCGCGACTACGTTCGCGTGGTTATGAAGATATGCATTACTATTAAGATGTTTAACGCAAACTATTTTTTTATTTCAGCCACTTGGAATGCTTATCACACTGAGTAACTTTTTAAAAGGCCTCACCACATTTTCAGCTTTATTTTCAGGCTGCAGTATAAATAACCTATCAGGCGAACTTATAGCTGCTGTTTATGTTTCGTACAAACTATCAACCCCAATTAAACTCTCTTAGCGGTGGAATATCGCAAAATCCGTTCTTAGCGGACGTCTACTTACTATAATCTACCTCCCTACCAAATTTTATCTTTGTCCATCCTGGATGGATTAAAAACCACTGGATGGTCCCAGCGGTTTTTGAGTTCTCGTGATGAGTGAGTCAGTGACTTTTCTCTTTTATATATATATAGATTACAATACATTATTTTGACACCTCCTCACCATCTATAGAGCATACATTTTAAATTTCAAGTCCCTTACTCAAAAACATAGGACTTTCATATAAACTTCCAACCCCCGTTTTATCCCCTTAAGGGTCAAGTTTCGTAAAAGCCGATCTTAACAGATGTTTACATCCTATAAGGAACCTACCTGCCAAACTTCAAGGTTGTGGCTATTATAGTTTCAGAGATTTCGTGATGAGTGAGTCAACCCACCATCCCCCGTTTTAACCCCAAAAGGGAGTTGATTTCTAAAGATACGTTATTTGAACACCTCCTCACTATCTACAGAGGACACATTTTAAATTTCAAGTTTCTTACTTCAAAAACATAGGACTTTCATATAAACTTCCAACCCCCGTTTTACCCCTTTAGGGGTCGAGTTTCGTAAAATCCGTTCTTAACGGATGGTTACGTCTGATAAGGAGTCTGTCTGCCAAATTTCAAGTTTTGGCTATTATAGTTTCGGAGATTTCGTGATGAGTGGGTCAACCTACCATCCCCCGTTTTAACACAAAAAGGGAGTTGATTTCTAAATATGCATTATTTGAAACATCTATAGAGCATACATTTTATATTTCAAGTCTCTTACTTCAAAAACATAGGACTTTCATACAAAATTCCAACCCCCGTTTTACCCCCTTAGGGGTCGAGTTTCGTAAAATCCGTTCTTATCGAATGTTTATGTCCTATAAAGAGCCTACCTGCCAAATTTCAAGTTTGTAGGTATTATAGTTGCGGAGATTTCGCGATAAGTGAGTCAGCGTACCATCCCCCGTTTTAACCCCAAAAGGGAGTTGATTTCTAAAGATACATTATTTGGATACCTTCTCACCATCTATAGAGCATACATTTTAAATTTCAAGTCTCTTACTTCAAAAATATAGGACTTTCATACAAAATTCCAACCCCCGTTTTACCCCCTTAGGAGTCGAGTTTCGTAAAATCCGTTCTTACTGGATGTTTATGTCCTATAAAAAGCCTACCTGCTAAATTTCAAGTTTGTAGCTGTTATAGTTGCGGAGATTTCGCGATAAGTGAGTCAGCCTACCATCCCCCATTTTAACCCCAAAAGGGAGTTAATTTCTAAAGATACATTATTGGGACACCTTTTCACCATCTATAGAGCTTACATTTTAAATTTCAAGTCTGTTACTTCAAAAACATAGGACTTTCATACAAACTTCCAACCACCGTTTTACCCTCTTAGGGGTCGAGTTTCGTAAAATCCGTTTTTATCGGATGTTTATGTCCTATAAAGAGCCTACCTGCCAAATTTCAAGTTTGTAGCTATTATAGTTGCGGAGATTTCGCGATAAGTGAGTCAGCCTACCATCACCCGTTTTAACCCCAAAAGGGAGTTAATTTCTAAAGATACATCATTGGGACACCTTTTCACCATCTATAGAGCTTACATTTTAAATTTCAAGTCTCTTACTTCAAAAACATAGGACTTTCATACAAACTTCCAACCCCCGTTTTACCCCCTTAGGGGTCGAGTTTCGTAAAATCCGTTCTTAGCGGATGCCTACGTCTTATAAGGAACCTACCTGCCAAATTTCAAGTTTGTAGGTGTTATAGTTTCGGAGATTTCGTGATGAGTGAGTGACCTTTCGCTTTTATATATATTATAGATAGATTACAAATTAGCGTTGAATGTAAAATTGTGTCGTATAGGTTTTTAATATCTCACCTTGTTATATACAAGAGTTCAGGTAGGCTTTTCCACTACGGTTTTCTTCATAAAATCATGAAAAAGGCTCATTTCACCTTTGATATTCCAGGAGTTAAGCCTATCGGATTTTAACGTGGTTGTATCTAGAGATCTAATGGATCGATGCTGGGTACTGGCGATTTTCTGGGATGTAATCTGCCTTGACGTAGTGACTCTTTACCATGTCAGATGTAGCTTTATTGCATAAACCCAAAGCGGAAAAAATGAGTCAAATATTGGTCATTTAACCTAAATTTTTATGCTATTTGCTGTAGACATTCATGACCCTATAAATCGCATCGCAAAAATATTTCTAAAAGATTTAAGCTGACTCAAAACCTTTGCTGGTGACAGGACTGCCGGTTTTTTGCGACTTAACGGGAAAACGCTGCCAGCATTCTTGTCACCATTCCACATGGACAAGATGTATACCATAATTATGTATAAATTATTATTTGTATACGTATTGTAAATGTGTATTAAATACCTGTAATTTTATTACATTGTTATTTTATTTGTAAATTTTTTAATTGACTTCAAAAAAGGAAAAGGTTCTTAATTCAACTGTATTTTTATGTGTAACCTAACTTTTTACTGGTGGATCGGTTTTGACGATTATTTTTTTATTCGAAATCTGGTGCTTGTCATATGGTCCTATTTGAATTTGTTCGAGATCTAACGAACTTTTGAGTTATCTTTAACAATACGTATTAACTTATTTTTCGTATACCAACATTATATTGTTTGTCGATGGAATTAAAGCAGCTTTTTTTTTCGTTTGCAAGCAAACGCAACTATATAGATTTAACTGTATTATTTTGCCTGCTAAGTAATACTAAGCTTTAACTGAGGTAGGGCACAGCAGGCAGAGGAAGTAACTCGACCTTACAAAAGATCACAGCTAAATAAAACTGCTTTCAAGCAGTGTTGTGTTCTTATGGTTAGTAAGGTAATCAAAGCTCCTGGGGGGACTAGGTGACGTCTAATAGGGGTCGACAACGCGCTTGCGATGCTTCTGGTGTTGCAAGCGTCTATAAGCTATGGTAATCGCGTACCATCAGGTGAGCCGTACGATTGATTTACGACCTAATTGTATAAAAAAATTAAGTAATTTAAGCATTTTAATTTTTAATTGTTACATTTAGATCTTGATTTCTATTTATAATATATATAATATAAGATATTAATGTCATCTTATCATGATATATATCATGATGATATAAGATATTTATGTCATCTATACATGATTCGATTTGGTGATTTAATTTTGATCGATTTGATGCTTAAACAAACTAGCACATTCTCCAGCTTTTAGCGACACCTGCAATGATAAGTTTTAAAGGGTAATGACGACACACGACATCAAACGAAATGACATCTCAATATATTATATACACTGAATTGAATAAAAAGAATTGTGTATATAAAATTTTATATAACAAGATAATTATATAAATCTGTAAAAAAAGATAACAAGTTGTTGTGAACTTTTTTTAAATATTACCCCATTTCATTTATTAGCTAAAACGACGTCTTAGGTTATTAAAAAAAAGTCGCACAAAACCCATAAAAAATTATTGGCAAAATGATTAAACCCAACAAATATGCCTGGTTTGTTCAGTCTTGTCACATACAATAAGCTGTTAAAATAGTTGATGCACGTACGAGATGACCGATAAGGGGGGTCGTATACGAATAAATGTAAGCTTAGGCGTCAATGTCAACTCGAACCATCAATAAAGTTAATTGAAAAGTATCGCTTCGTTCATTATTTACGAGTATAAAACGTGAATTATTGGTAAAAGGGCGACGACCGACCTTGCTTTCGAAATTAACGTAATTCGGTTGGTATTAAACTATTCGGTCACGCACTCCGCTTGCCCACCCGTGCCGCGGCGTTACATAAACTTTAATTGCCGTAAATCATTTGAGCCCATTTAGCGGTCACTCCTACGTACGAGTCAAGTACAATAGGATGAGGTCATAGATGCAGTTTTACGACGGCAGTTGCTATTTTGTGGGTGCAGTAGTGACCATTTGTTGCGCCGGCGCAAATTGGCGCGGCAGACGGCGCGTCGGATGTTGCAATTGCTTCAGTGACCTGTCCCCATCTACCGTACCCAAACATTACCAAATTGTATTGAAATATATTGCTTGCTATTTAGGCAACCTTAATAATAGCAAGTGAAAAAAGAGTTCTAGGATAATTAAACATTTAACAACTAAAATAAATTACTTGAAATGCGACAAGGACCCACTTATATTACCTATTACCTACTTGCATCTTACGCCAAAAAAAAATTAGTGAAAGGTAATATTAAAATTAGTTATAATATAATAAAATGTATAATATATTCCAGTCAAAAGCAACGTTGTAATAAATATGTTCATATAAATTCTTAAAGCAAAAATGAGTTTTGTACAAAATGTGTAAAACAAAAATGAGAAATAGTCTCATTGTTCATGGCTGGTTGTTTCATATAGCATAGTCACTTGTTAACAACTCACATCCACCAACGGTTATTTCTACATATGTATAAAATGTACATAGGTATATATTAACATATTCACGCATAATGGACCACCTCTGTGTCTAAATGCGGAAAACCGAGCCCACTACAAAAAAAAGATATATGTTATCAAAAACCGTAAAATAATACATTCGTGTACTTCTAATACGTCACAAACTTTAAATCATATATTTTTTTACACACTGATAACTTCATACCACCTATCCATATACCATCCTAGACAATTATATGAAGCAGAATTTCACGATCTTTATTGTTTATTTACAGTAATCATTGTGATATAAATGTGTTAAAGTTCTTTTTACTACCTACGGTAGTAGCTGAAATTCCCGCTTGGAGGAAGAATTATACAATTATTAGTTATTGAACTGTTAGTTCTTTATAGGTCTGCCTCTGAATTATTCTTGATATGAAAAAAAATTGATCAAATCGATCTGATTGAACTTTAAAAAAGAAGACCTGTTGGTAGCTTGGTATTATTGGATAATTGTAAGAATAGATTAGACACCCATCATTACTATCATCGAACAATTTATCTAATATATAAAATTCTCGTGTCACAGTTTTCGTTGCCATACTCCTCCGAAACGGCTTGACCGATTTTGATGAAATTTTTTGTGCTTATCCGGTATCTTTGAGAATTGGCCAACATCTATTTTTCATCCCCCTAAGTAATAGGGAGGGGGGGGATTAAGGGGGTTAATAACATATATGGCAAAACAACGTTTGCGGGGTCAGCTAGTATAATATACTTTTCCATTTAACGTTGTTTCTGATATAGCCTTTTTTAACATAACAGCTGTAAATAACAACAGTATCGCAATAAATATATTACAGTACAATAAATTTTAAAATATTGAATTTTTTTTTAATCAAAACGTATGAGTATAATTCCGTAGATTTCTGATTTAATGATTTTCCGAAGTGTGATAAATGACTACTGGGTGAAATGTTCCCTTAACATAGGATTATGATTGATTCACACAATTATATCTGATAACTTGGTAAAAAATTATTACAGAGGGTCATACGTTTATTTATAATGTCAGTTTTGGAAACATGCACACGCACACACACACACACACAAACACATACACACACCCACACAAACACACACACACCCACACAAACACACACACACACACAGAGACATACAAACGACCAGATTGTAACAATATCTATAACAATCTCAACTCAATAAAATAACATCGACCTCTTTAATTTTTTTAAATTTTGTTTTTGCTCGGCCTTTAAGTGAAATAATTCGAATAAAAGCAAATCAAAAAGTTTGTTTATTCAAGTACGCTTCCTAAGAACTTTTGGGTGGTAATTTTGGAATGCATTTTTCCTCAAATAATTACAGTTATTGACAAGGTATAATCGATTCTGCAAATTCTATATATTTATGTTTGCCAAATAACGTGTTCATATTGATTTGTCAAGGAAAACTAGTCCGTTCTAATTTACTATAATTTAATTGGTCTAGGGGCGTTTTTTAGATTAGTGACAATGACGATTCGCTACTTTCTTACCAAGATGGAATGGATAAGACATTAGATCAATTAAACTATGAAAATCAAGTATTGTGATATATACTAGACGTCCATTTATCTACCATTATGGAGTGTGAATTCAGGTTTCTACTTTGAGATCTTGTTTCATTTATAACCAATGATAGTTCAAATTATCTTTTTTTTTATTTAACGCATAAAAAAAACTTAAATCTAACGTAACAGTGAACCCAATGCGGTAGTTAAGTTGATCACAAACTCTACATTTACCTACAGAGATCTGTAGGTAAATATAGATTTACAGATCTATCTACAGATTTTTGTATACAAATAACATTAAATTTAACAACTAATTTAAGCGATTCTACATATAAAATCAACAAAAAATAATAGTAATAATCCTAATTATAATTAATTAAGTAATAAAATTTAAAAATTCATAAAAAAAACAATCAATAATAATAACACAAATTAATACATTGTTTATATTAATTACATTAAAAGTTATACTTAATTTGATTTTACAGACTAAAAAATTATGGGTCTAAGGTTTCTTCAAACGTCACGTGCAGTCTTAGAAGCAATGAGTCTTGTAATCGGGATATCAGCCCTTATCCGGTCGCTGACTCAAAAATTTATACTCGAATACGAGTGTATATTATGCTAATATAGAATCCGTTCGCCTAAAAAAACTAGATATATAAACATTTAAAACTCAAGGTCCGTCTGTTCTTTATTGATAAAAAACATGCATATTAGTTTTTTAATGTAATATTGAAATAAAATACATAATGAATAATGAATATGTCGTTTAACGGTCTTGTATGGTATTTTATTACAATTAAGGATATATATAAATAAATATAACAGTGATAATAATTATGCAGCTGAATATACATACATCTTACATAAGGTGCCTATATATAATATTATCAAACTAAAATTTGTGTATGTTGTATGAATACACTCGTTTAAAGATTTTTCTAGATAAGTATATTAATGAAAGCCTATTTATGGGCCATAAAACATTACGTTACGAGCCTTAAGGTAACCAGTATAAGTTGAGAACGTTTATAGAAATAATATGGAATGGTTAAAATATTTAAAGTATTAGAGAATGCATAAAATATGTACATCGACTTTTTTTGTTTACTTTAATTTAAAGTAATTCATAAAATATTAATAAAAAAAAAGAAAATACTGCCAATTTTTTTTCTGTTTGAATAAAATTTATCAGTGTTTTGGCTAATCATCAATTACTGTAACAAATTTATACTTAGGTATTTAAAGCAAAATGTATAAATACAAACATGGAATTAGTTCAATATTACAATTTAAAAATAAGCATGATAACTTAGGTCACAAGGGATTTTGTAAACTTCTCTTGTAACCTTGATGCGGGATTTCAGTAGAGGCGATAGAAAAATTCAAGAAAAAGTATGACTTAGTTTTGGTACCGTAATAATAATTGTAAGTTTTAATACTTATATTTGCTTTAAAAATATCAGTATAATTAAAATATCTACATATATTAGTCTGGGTTAAAAGAATTAAATTTTTTTTTTCATAAAATCAACTTCCTACTTAATTATACTTTCATCATTACAGCCTATACAGTCCACTGCTGGACATGGGCCTCCACAAGTTTACGCCAAAAATAACGTGAACTCATGTGTTTTGCCCATAGTCACCACGCTGAGCAGGTGAGTTGGTGACCGCAGTACTGGCTTTGTCGCACCGAAGACACTGCTACCCGTCTTCGGCCTGTGTATTTCAAAGCCAGCAGTTGGATGGTTATCCCGCCACCGGTCAGTTTTTAAGTTCCAAGGTGGTAGCGGAACTGTGTTATCCCTTAGTCGCCTCTTACGACACCCACGGGAAGAAAGGGGGTGGCTATATTCTTTAGTACCGTAGCCACACAGTACAATTATACTTTACATAATTTAAATACCGCAGATTATTACTTTATAGTTTTTTTCGTATTTTAACGGTCTACTAACGGTCTTCTGAATCTAGTCGAACTCAACTATTTTCACTATCGAAATGTTATGAGTCCTCGGGATAGTGAAAAACAACAGATAGTTATTCTCAAATTATCCAAATTATGATTCTTTCCCATAAACCCTTTTATATTTGCATGCGGTGTTTACCTAGATGAGCTGTGCACTTAGATTAAGTATAATGTATGTTCCGTTTTGTAATGAATGTTTTAGTGTAATAACTGCTGGTAAACCAATTAATAAATAAATAAATAAATAAATATTTAAGTTACGAGGACTTTGCTAATGTAATGCAAAAAGTAACAGAAGCAGCAAAATATTTGCAAGCAATGACGTTCACAAGGTGTTTCAATGGAGTTCAGATAAATATAAATCCCAGCCGCTTGCGAACATACCGACTTGTTCTATTTATTACTCAGTTTTAAATTTACTACAAATGAGTTGTCTATCAATAGTTATAAATTTTGAAGAAATTATAGCTTTTGAACACATTCGTTTATTTATCGTTTGCCTCGCATTTATTGTCAATTAGAAACGGCCCAAGATGATCGTATTTTAAAAATGACATCAACAATATTTTAAAATAATACCAACATTGCTATTAAAGTCGCGTGAGACATTAAAATGATTTGTCTAGTAACATATTCAACAAGCTATTTAAAAGTTTACATCATTATAAAGATATTTATGGCAAAAGCATTTTAAACCAACGAATAATAAAATTTGAAAAGTTGTCCTTTTTTTGTAGTCTATATTTTTTTACTGTCGATACATTATAATTCACATTTGGAATTTTGCGTTAATTTCACATTTAATCTTAGTTCTATAGGGAGTCTGTGTCTTGGCCGCGTATCACAACAAAACTTCATAATGGATTTGAATGCAACTTGACATGATTTACGTACATCGTTCTACGACTTATGACACTGGGATACTAGTATTTTTTATTCCAACATTCAAATAAATAATGTAGTCACGAAAGCCGTTTGTTTTATACAATTAATTCAAAAAGTTTCAAATATACCACTTCCACTGTATTTCCATCTTTAAGGACAAAACAGCTAGTTATAAAAAGTAATTGCAAATTAAGTATTGCAGCACTTGGGCTCACACTCTACGACGCCTAATAAAGGTTTTTTACAACGCCAAGTTTCATTTTCCTTTTAAAACAGTTTTGAGGCATTTACTTTAAAAAAATATATTATTTTAATTGTTTACTACTAAAAAGTATGTACGAGTCGATCTCACATAAGCAATATACGTTACTGTTGTACAACTTAAATTATAGATAAAGTGAAAAGAAACTTGTATTTATAATTTATTTTATAAGTGATTTTAGTTAACTCCTAGCAGATACTTTATTACTATCCAAAAAATGCTCTATCTAGCTAAGGGATAGGGGAACAGTTGACATAGCTTGAATAACTGAGTATATATCCCTGAAGTATGCTACATTGCTTAAGTTGATATAAAAATACGCGTTACCTATTTTTAGACAGAAATGTAACAAATTCGCTTTCAATTTAAATACAAGACGAGTCGTACTCAAAAAAGTCGAAAACAAACACGACAAAACCAAAAACATTTCAATAATCATTAAAATTTTAAATATTTTACTACACTAACGTCGAAATACATAAACATTTTTCTTGTCTCAAAAATCGTCCAAAGCTACGGGGAAGAGAGACTAATTAAATAAATTTATATCCAAATAAAAAAGAAACATCACTAAATTATTCGTAAAAAAATTACTCCTTTGATAAAAGTACGAGCAACGAAAATAAATTAGCGTGAATGTCACACTTATAAATCTTGATATTATCCCTTTGTGTGTGCCGTTTGATGCTCAGGTAACCAGATAAGTGCAGACCATCATTCAAACTCGATACATGTGGCAATATTCCAACTCTGCCTCTCATTATGCCCACTATCCTGCTACACAGGTTTCGCTACTAGTTCTTCTATAAATAGTGCGAAGTGGTGATATTTAAACATCCTACATCACGAGAAGTTTTAGAGGATTTTGAACCTAATGTCTATGTAAATTTGAATTCACTATCGATGTGTTCTTAATCTTACGTCGCTACATTTTGTGACGGAGACATAACGTGCACAGTGGCCCAGTCGCAAGTTGTGGAATGAATTTCTTAGACTGCTTGCACTTTCATTAAGACTCACTTCATGGGTTTATTCATTATTGATTTTACAAACTTCTATTACATATCAATAAAACAACCTTTCTTTAAATCATTTCCTGTAAAATGATACCATTAAAAAATATCCACTTAAGGTTTCCATCTTATTTTTTTTTTCAAATGTACTCCGGGTCAGCAAGCAATATAGGTATTTTAATTTATTCAAACAGTAACGCGTTTCGTATCATTTCGCATAAATTCTCTGTCTCCGAGTAGTATTAGTATTTTTTTTCATATTCTTTTGTTTTGTGAATAGTTTATTTCGAATATTTTAATTTAACGATAGACTGGTATAGTGGTCAGAGCAACTGACCTTTACGATTATTGTCACGGTTTAGATCAAAACTCGTAATGAATGTTTCTATGGGTCTGGTGTTTGTGATTTGTGTCTGCTGCATTCTGATTTGGGCGTTCGTATTTGTGTTTTCGGACACCCGTTGTTGGATTTCGTTCTACTACATAGTCGTCGAGCGTAAACATTTAATAATGATGAATATTTATTTTTTTCTAACTAAACCAGATCAAGACGAAAACAAAATAATTTTTAGTAAATCGTACGTAAATCAACATAATTGTAGTGAATTTAAACTACAAAACAAATAATTTACACAGACTATAAAACTTAGTTGAAACACAGTGGAATTATTAGTTGCAATTCACACTATATAAAAATGATATTGACATATTATCTATACATATACCAGCGTGGTGACTATGGGCAAAACTCATGAGTTGTGGAGGCCTATGTCCAGCAGTGGACTGCAATAGGCTGAAGTGATTGCTTTGTTTTTTTTTTTTTAGTTTATCCACATAAATAGCAGTCAAAATTAGACCGGATTTTATAGACAAACCTTTATCGTAAATATTACCGATTTAAGTAAGGCCTAATCTATAGAACAATATAGGTATAATAATATATTATTTCAAACAATTATAAAAAAAATTATATTTTGGCAAGGATATTAATAAACTTTTTCAGTTCGCTTTTGAAAACAAGCGTTATTTAATCATTAATGTAATAAAATACGAGATAACATTTGTGGCCTGTTAAAAATATTTTGGTATATATTTGTGAAATACATCTCTGCACATTCGAAATGCCTTAAGACATGTTTATATAATCTTAATATGTCATTTTTATTTTAGCTGTTGGCATCATTCCATAACGCATTTTCTCGCTTGTCAATTCATAATTAATGTTGGCTAGTATTTATAAATATAGTTGAGGTACAATTAGTGTTGAAAAATGTTAGGATATTTTTGAGAAAAAAAGAATCGCGATATATAAATGAATACAAAATAGGATATAATTTTCTGTATTAATTTTGTGTTTTCTGTATATGTATTCCTAGATTATTATTTTCTTTTACATTTCAAAAAACAACAAATAATAACTGAAAAATATATAAAATATAAAAAGTCGGAAAAGAGACAAAAAAAATTGTAGGATTTTCTACACAGTAAAAAATATTGTGTATTTGCATCAGAAACGGTCTATGTAAAAAATTGAGTATTGGTTTTTGTGTGTTAATTTGACACTTTTTTGTGTTGCGTGAATCTTAACCGACCGATGGTGGGATAACCATCCGACTGCTGGTTTCAAATACACAGGCCGACGACGGGCAGCAACGTTTTCGGTGTGACAAAGCCAGCCTTGCGGTCACCAATCCGTCAGCCCAGCGTGGTCACTGTGGTCAAAACACATGAGTTCGCACCGTAATGTTTAGCGCGAGCTTGGGAAAGACTATGTCTAGCAGTGGACTGCGATATGCTGAAGTGATGATAATGATGATGATTTATCTAGATAAAATGACATCAAATACCTTCTTAATACCTGAAGATGAAGGTGACGACGATGAATCCGAAACTGAATTCATCATAAGCCCACAAACTATTGACACCAATAAATTAGCTCAGGACATCAGTCGCGAAATTAAAAAGACATTTAAAGAGGAATTACGTAGCTTGGAAACATCACTAGAATTTTTAAGCGAGCAAATTAGTTCAATGGAACAAACTGTCCAAAACCAAGACTCTAAAATAAAAGATTTAGAAAACAAAAACCAAGATTTACTAAGTAGAAATAAAAATTTGAATCTACGTGTAGCCGCGCTGGAACAAGGATTGCACCAATTTGAACAAAAAAATCTTTCATCAAGCATCGAAATCAATGGATTACCTGAAATTCCTATCAAAGATATTAATAAAGTGGTAGGAGAAATGGTGTCGAAGTTGGACTTGGATAAACAGGCTATTAAGTCCATTCAGCGTCTACCAGGATCAAAAACCAAACCTGGGATAATTTTATTAGATACGAAATCGAAAGAAGCTCAAGAGCAATGGATAAATAGTGGAAAAGAAAAATGTCCAACCGTAGAATTACTGTTACCAGAGGTCTCTAAAGAAAATGCGATGCAAAGAGTTTACATACGAGAAGCCCTCACTAAACATACGAAGACACTACTTTTTAATGCTAAAAGCCAATTGAGTAAATATTTCCAATACATTTGGTACAAAAATGGTAAGGTTTGTGTTAGAAAGTCAGGTAATAGTAAAATTTATTACATACGCTCAATAGATGATATTAATGAACTTATAAAATCGAATTAAAATTATGTTTAGATAAATATTCTAAATTAAGTTTTTGCTATTAATTGTTATTAACTTTATTTTATTTATTTACTTATTATATATATTTTTTAATAATGGGTAGTCAGATAAAAGAATTATTTAATTGTAGTTCTTTAAACGACTTCTTTAAGCTACTTCCTCCTAAAACCTACTTAAATGTTTCATGTCTGTATCTAAATATTAGGTCACTTATTAAAAATTTTGATAAATTGTTACTACTCACTCATAACTGTAAATTTCCTTTAGATGTAATTATAATTACAGAAGCTGGTGTAACAGATAATATTGTCCAGCTTTTTAACATACCTGGTTATAATATGTTTTCAAAGTTAAGATATAATCAAAGAGGTGGAGGTATTATTATTTATGTTAAAAATCATTTAAAATTCACTTTATGTGAAAAAAAAACTTTTTCATTTGAAAGTTTAATTGGTACTCTTAAATTATCTTCTAATCAAGACTTGGTAATTATTGTTGTATATAGACCACCCTCAAATTACAAGAATGTTTTTGTTAAGGAGCTAGCTGGGTGCATTTCAAAATTTAATATTAAGCAAAACATTTTAATGATCGGAGATACTAATATAGATATTAAATCTTTAACAACATACTCACGTTCATATTTGGATATGCTCAGCGAGTGCGGACTAATGTGTGGAATCACCGATTACACCAGAATTGAAACTAAACAAAATATAACTACCAAAACATGCATTGACCACATATTTGCGCGATTCCACAAATCTCATCTATACTCTGCGGTGCTTGATACTGTACTAGCAGATCATCGAGCGATACTTCTTTCTTGCATTATGGACGTTGAAGCGAGATTAATGAAAAATGTTTCAAGAAATTTGGTCGACATAGAATTATTAAACAAATAACTCGCCAAAGTTGACTGGGGTAAAACTAAACAGATAAAATGTGCAAATGAAATTTACAACTTTATAAAAAAGTCCTTTCAAGAAGCTGAAAAAACTGCATCATTAAATATAAATTATAAGAGAAAATCTAATAAAATTAAAGTACCTTGGATTGATGACAATATTATTCAGCTGCGTAAGAAATGTGATTCCTTATTCCGTTCATGGAAAAACAACTCAAATGACCCTCAAATAAGACTCCAATATAAAAAACAAGGAACAAACTACATAAAGTTTTAGAATATAAGAAACATGTAATGAAATAACATGTTTTTTACTAAATTAATAAGAGAAAATTACAATAATATTAGAAAAGTGTACCAAATCCTAAACCAAATGCTAGGTCGTATTAATGTATCTATAGATGATGCCATAATGAAGGCATTTGATGTTCAATCAATTAATTTAAAAACAATCGCTCAAAATTTCGCCAAGGAATTTGAAAACTCATCCAAATCAATTTTAACAAGTTGTAATAGTAAGTTAACAGAAACCGATACATCTAATATGGGTGTTAATTGTAGTATTAGATTTCAAAAAGCAACTAGCGAAAAAGTTCTAGAGATTATAAATAAATTAAATCCAAAGAAAGCTCCTGGAGCTGACGGTATTAAAGTCATCATCATAAGGCCTGTAACATCTTGACAGATGATTTAATCAGTGTCTGTGTTATTTATGCGACAACGCCGTTCGTGGCTGAATAAGCCAATCCGTGAACGACACATTCGTCCACACTTTGGACACATATATTGGGGATTCATCGGTGGAGGAGCCCCCTCGCGATTGTGTCTCTTGGCACGCTTTTGAGCCAGGTCTTCGAACCAGGTGCTATCGTGGGTTTTGCAACCCGTGAAGATGGTCTTCCGCCACTCATTGCGGTTCGATGCTAGATCTTCCCAAGAGTTGCGATCAATGTTAAATGCAACCATGTCACGTTTAGCGCAATCCCTGAAACGCAGCATAGGTCGCCCCACGTTACGCTTTGCAAACGCAATTTGGCCCAATAAGGTTTGTCTGGGCAAACGCGCACTGCTCATTCGTTGTACATGTCCCAGCCATCTCAGGCGTTTCTGTTTGAGGAGAGCGACAACACTAGGAAGCTGTGCAATCCCCAACACTCTCTTATTTGTTACTCTGTCCTTCCACGTAATGTTAAGTATGCTACGAAGACAGCGCATGTGGAAAGTGTTAAGTCTTCGCTCTTGTTTGGCGTACGACGTCCAGGTTTCGGCTCCGTACAAGAGTATGCTTAATATGCAAGTTTGATAGACTATCATCTTAGTCTTTGCGGTAAGGTGTTTGTTATTCCATACTCCTGTGCGCAGCCTGCCGAACGTCGTGACCGCTTTGCCGATGCGGATATCAATCTCTCCGTCAACGGAAAGATTGTTCGACACAGTTGACCCCAAGTAACAGAACTTGTCGACTACTTTCAAGGGTTCGCCTTCCAGCAAGATAGAAGGCTGGTAGGTGTAGCCCTGCGCTAGAATTACGGTCTTCGTTGCATTTATGGACATGGAGAACAGCGAACATGCGTATGCAAACTTGTCCAACAAAGTCTGAAGCTCCCCGGGAGTTTTCGCCACGAAGGCTGCGTCGTCGGGATAGAGCAGACTATCGATATATAAATCCTCTCGTTTACGGGAAGATTTCAACTGGGCGGTACCAAACAATTTCCCATCCGCTCTTGTGTGTAGGTGAACTCCCTGTTGTGCATCACCGAAGGCAACTTTCAGCAGCAAGGAGAAAAATATGCCGAACAAAGTGGGTGCCAACACACAGCCCTGGCGAACCCCTCTTCGCATGTCGAAAGCGTCGGACATTTGGCCATCAAAGATAACGGTACCCTTCGTGTCATCGTGAAGAGATTTCACCAGCTTCAGCAGTTTTGGGGGACATCCTATTTTCTCAAGCGCGATGTATAGCCCCTCCCTACTCACCGTATCGAAAGCTTTGTTTAAATCAACAAATGCGATCAGCAGGGGCGTGTTCTGCTCTCGGCACTTCTCTTGAAGTTGCCGAAGGGTAAAAATCATGTCCGTGGTTGACCGTTCAGAGCGAAAGCCACACTGGGCCTCAGGGTATACCCGTTCAGCAAGACTTTGCAGTTTAGTCAACATGACCCTTGCAAATAGTTTGCCAACGATGCTAAGAAGAGATATGCCGCGGTAAGAGTTACAATCGCCGCGGTCACCTTTCCCCTTATACAATGTAACAATATTTGCATCTCGCATATCCTGAGGAAATCGCCCCTCCTCCCAGCATTTGCCCAGAAAGTTATGCAGAAGTGGTAACACACACTTGAGTTTTAGGAGTTCTGTGAGGATACCATCTACCCCGGGACTCTTGTTGCATTTGAGCTGCAGAACGGCCGCATGAAGGTCTCCAATGGTAGGCAGGCTATCGAGCTCAGCCATAACCGGTAATGTCAGAATAATTTCCCTTGCTACGTGGCTGATCTCGGCTGGTTGAGAATAAAGCTCTGTGTAGTGTTCTGCCCACCTTTCCAGCAGACGACTACTGTCGGTTATAATAGAGCCGTCGATCTCTTTCAAAGGAGCCGTTTTCTTTTGTACAGGGCCGATAGCCATTCTAATCCCCGCGTAAACACCGCGAAAGTTTCCTGCATCCGCACAGTCCTGGATGTTTCTGCACAGGTCCATCCAATACGCGTTGGCAAATTGACGGCAAGTTCGCTGGAGGGAAGATTTTGCAGTGCAGAGTTCAGCGCGTGTGACTTCACAGGGATCAAAATGGTAGTTGAGTGCAGCCTGTCGCTTGGAGTCAATTAAAGGCTGAAGCTGATCTAGGTTTTCGAAAAACCAGTCTGATGATTTCACCTTACAATATCCGAAAACTTTACCAGCAGTTTTGGTGAGCAGCTCCTTGATGGATTCCCATTCCACTTCTATAGGAGCATTCACATCCCAAGTAGCTGTCTGATGTCGCACGGTTGAACTAAAATACTCCACTAACTCAGGATCCCTAGTTTTGGGAAGGTTTAAGGTCTTCCGTCCAGGGGTTTTGGAGGAATGAATCTTTTTTGGCGAAAGACGTATTTTGCTAGCCACTAGGGAGTGATCCGTGTCGCATTGCGCGCCGTGGAACGTTCTCGTATGGGCGACCCTCCCCAAATCCCCTCTTTTGGTTAAGACAAGGTCCAATTGATGCCAATGACCGGACCGGGGATGCCTCCAGGAGACCTTACGCATTAGTTTTTCTTTAAAATAAGTGTTTGTGACACACAGCTGGAATTTAGAGCAAAACTCTAGTAGACGTTGGCCATTTTCGTTTTGCTTACCCACGCCATGATAGCCAAGGCATTCGGGCCAGGTGGCGTTGTCCTGTCCCACACGTGCGTTAAAGTCACCCAGTATATACAATCGATCCCCGGGCGGTACATTGCGTGCAGCGTTGCACAGATCATCGTAGAAGACGTCTTTAGATTCCGCAGTCGAGGTTAGTGTAGGGGCGTAAGCGGAAATTAAAGTAACAAAGCCGCATTTAGTGTTAAGCCGTAAGACCATTATACGCTCCGTCAGACCCCGCGGTGTTTCTATGGCATTTAGTAAAGTATTGTGGACTGCAAAGCCCACGCCATGTTCACGGTGTTCGTTTGAGTCCTTGCCTTTCCAAAAGAAGGTGTAGTTTTGTTCTCGCAATGAGCCCTCATCCGGAAGCCTGGTTCTTGTAGTGCAGCAATAGAAATGTTAAGGCGTGCAAGTTCCAGATCAATAACAGCTGTTTTGCGCAGTTGGAATGCGTAATCTGAAGTCTCCGAGCTGTCGGGGAGACCTGTCCTCATTGTACGGACATTCCAAGTACTGAAGCGCATGGAAATGGTTGCTTTGTTGGTTCCTTTTCGCTGTTTATTCGCGGGTGTAAAACAACACAGCACCGTTTGTCGGGTGAAACCCTATGTTCCCAACACCCCAGGGGAACATACGATGCCGGGACGGACCAGTACCATATTGACTGGGGGCTGCCCAGTTTGAAGCGGGCAGTAACTGATCAGTGGATCTACGATGGACCCTCCCACTGTCAAGAGTGACCCCTGGCGCCTACACTTACGTCCATTTGTGCTGGCTTAGAACCGGTGACTGTCACTCCCCGTGTTGCTTTCCACGCCGCGGAACGACGTGGGTGAAGTTTCCTCTCCACAGACACTGCATCGCCTGGGACGCATATAGATAACGCAGGGTTGCCCAAGACCTGTGCCATCCTCTCGACCTCTCCAGCTTGACTCGCAGGAATGGCATGCCAATACGTGCAGAGCCACCGAATCGGTTGCAGGCTACTGCCGTTTTTCGGATTGCATCCTACTCACGCCTAACGGAGTAGCCAGTTCCGGGTTTAAATTCGGAGTTTCCTTCTCCTAGGAAGGTTGCAAACCAATGCTAAAGACGCCTACGTATTAAAGTATGTAATATTAAAATGATAGGCAAAGAAATTGCAGGTGCTCTAGCTAACCTTATTAATTTTAGCATTATTTCTGGAACATACCCGGACAGTTTAAAGAATGGATTTGTGAGACCAGTTTACAAAAAAGGTAAACAAAATAATTATTGTAACTACCGCCCTATAACTTTACTATCGTCGGTGGATAAAATAGTGAAGAAATATATTAGTAACCTAATATATGACTTTTACAATAAACATAATGTAATATACGAATTTCAATATGGATTTCAAAAAGGTAAAAGCGCAAAAAGTCTTTTAAGTAATTTTACTGATGAAGTAAATAGTTATTTAGACAAAAAATATCACGTTTTAGTTTTATTTATTGATTTTTCTCGCGCTTTTGACACCCTAAATCACAATAAACTAATAAGCAGGCTTAACAGCTGCGGTATTCGAGGGCCAATTCTTAAATGGTGTGAAAATTACCTTAGTAACCGCACTTTCAACGTGAAAATTGGAAATGACCTGAGTGATACTGTAAATGTTACAGAAGGTACAGCCCAGGGATCTGTGTTGGGGCCGCTCCACTTTTTATCCTACGTTAATGGTATGCACAAGAGCATAAAAAATTGTATTTGTTATCAATTTGCGGATGATACTTGTCTAATTGCTGCTGATAAAAACCCTCAGACTGCCCTTAGCTTACTGCAATCGGACTTCGACTGTTTAACAAAGTGGTGTCATGATTCTGGTATTATAATAAATCCAAATAAAACAAAACTATTGCATATAAAATCTCTATATTTGCGTCCAGTTCCCATAAAACATATCATCGCTCACACCCATAGCTGCCTACATAATTCTAGCTCTACCACATGTCAAAGCTACTGCAACTGCCCAACTGTTGAAGAGGTGAGCACTTATAAGTACCTCGGATTGATAATAGATAACAGCTTTAATTGGAAGTGGCACATTGAATACGTCTGCAACAAACTCCGCCAGTTTTTAGCTAATATTTTAATATTAAAAAAAAGAATACCGCTTAAAATCAAAATTTTATTGTACAACGCAATTGCTGGATCTCACATTAGATACGGTCTAAGTAGCTACGGACGGACTTACAAAACATACACTGAAAGAATCTTGAAACTTCAAATAAAAATAATTAAAGCTATTTTAAATTTTAAGGATAGACATAAACACTGTGATGATGACCTAAATTTTTTTTTAAACATTGTAATATCTTACCAGTTAATATTCCATTTAAGTATATAATGTTAAAGGAAAATTATTCAAATCAAAAATTCTGGCAACATATTAAACACCCTACTTACACCCGTGCTATCGCAAAAGACCGATTATGGACTACTAGGCGCATACACAACACATATGGTGAGCGAACTACCGCTTATTTAGTGCCTAGACTAATAAATGACTTACCATCAAAATTGATTGAAAGTATTACACCAATTAACTTAAAAAATAAACTTAAAAATTACTTTCTTGATACTATTGTGACTTGACATATTTAGTGGTGTGCAACTTTTTATTTGAGTTTGCCAGCTTGCTTCTAATAGGAGGGTGGATAATTATGTAATTATTTTATATATATATATATACTAGCTGACCCGGCGAACTTCGTATCGCCTAACACAAACTTTATCCTATAGTATTAAAGTTCAAATTGACTTTTAAGTATTATCACAAATCTTTTGTATGGGAGTATAGAAAAGTGTTGTTTTTAGACTTTTTCAGGAAATTTAAAAAATTTTTTTTTTTTAGAAATTTTCTCTGCTTAAAAACCATCCTCGTACTTCAAGGAATATTTTAAAAAAAGAATTAGCGAAATCGGTCCAACCGTTCTCGAGTTTTGCGCTTAGCAACACATTTAGCGACTCATTTTTATATTATAGATTTAGTTCATTGGTTACTAAATAGCATTGTCATAAACCTGCGTGGTTTTTAATGCTATTTATATTAAATATGTACAATATTGTTTATTTGATAAATAAATTTAAAAAAAAAATGAATGTCAAGCGGGAAATAGTAACACTAAGTTTATGTTGTTGGCGAGTCCTTTCTTTAGGCAAACAAACGGCAAACGTAATATTTTACCGGACAGCTACTTAAACCCTCTTGCGTATAAATTAAAGTATAATATTGTGAAAAATAAGTTTTTTGTATATTATGATAAAAAAAAACAGTTTGTACGCAATAAAAAAATAAATTTGATATTTTAAAGTAAGTGCTTAACTAACCTCACTTTCGTATAATAAATTTGCTTCATAAATAAATATTAACCGAATGAAACTCAAATAATAAGTCAGTTATCGCATATTTTGTGTAAAATCAACACAATTCTAATGTTAGATAGAGTCGACAAAATATTGATGTTAATTTTGACACAAAATTTGTGTTAAAAATTATTTACGGGTAATCTGATAGAGATCTCTTTTAGAAAAAAGTTCGCCCTTCTCACTGTACTAATATTTTCGTATGTGCTTTTAAGTGCAATACAGAATATTTATAAAAATTCAAAACATTTTTTTGTATTGAAAATAATTAAAATTGTGTTGATTTTACACAACATTTATACTGTGTAAGAAACATTATAAAAAGGTTTAATATTCTTAATCAACGTATTTAATGACAAAAACCATTTTTTGTTCTTAGACTCTTTTCTTTTGCATTTCTGAAATCAATAAATACTCTCTCAATCACTAACACTTAAACATAATAATTATTACATTTAAAATTACATTTATCACATTTAAAATTAAATTAAGGAAAATATACATTATTCTAACTAAAACAAGTGCAAAGTCCGTCTTGTCACTAATCTCTTACAGACAACAATTGAGAAAATACTGATAACATAATTAAATATGTTTAATAATAAAAACATGTATAAAACCGGTGCGTTACTCCCACAGGATAAAATTTCCGTTACGTTTACAGAAAAAAAAATTAACGAAAGAGTTTTAAAGAAGGCCGACTGCATTCCTTGTTAGGTTTTATTTTTCTATTCCACATTGCGTCAGATGGGTCGTTAGCCTAAGTCGGTTTTTACTTGGAATCAGGTCAGAAATTTGGGTTGAACTCGATAATAGACGTTTATTCACCTCTCTAGGTCGTTCAGCATTACATATGCGCTGTCTTACTTCCACATTAGCGATCGAATAGCCGATTTGGCAACGAAATCTAAATAATTATTTTGGCGCCATTGTTAAACGTAAATTGATTTCTTAAACGCTTCCACAAATTATGTTAATGATCTTCGTAATAGATTATCTATGTATATTTCAATAATACCACATTTAGTGGGAAAAATGAATTGAATAATTAAGAGAGCGGTAAATAAAATCAATTACCACTACATATTCTCAACTTCAAAGACACAATAATTACATAAATTGTGTTAAATAGTGTTGTAGCAATCACATGTTTAACATGAAAAATGTTACTTTTATGCTGTAAGGTAGACTTTCTCTACATATAAAATGACAACTCTATGTCTAATGTCATTTTCAATACTAGGTATATGACTAATATATAATAATGTCATTTTCAATACTTGGTACTGACGTTTTTTTTTTCTTCTAAATATGTGGATTTTTTCTAAATTCAAAATATTTTTTTTTGTCCTAACATAACAAACACAAAAAGAACACATAGTGCAATGGTTCGGAAATTATGCATGTGTACACATTTCGATAATTCATTTTTATTTACACTAATATATATATGTATGTAGGTGTATAGAACATAAATTAAATCTAAATAACTTGAACCTCTATAGTTGTTCTCTAAACATGTTATAGGAAACATTAGATTCACCCTCGCATACTGACCCAATGGACGACTAGGAATGGTCTAAAAAGGAAATCCTACTTGCGCACGCGCAAGCGATATGAGTACGACGCGTACAACTACAACCATTACAATTATTGTTAACTGAATAGAATTAACTATTGATGGTCTCTATTACGGAGGTATAGGAAGTTATTCAATTAATTTCAGTACCTATATACACTTTATATTATTCTATGAGTAATAATTATGTTTGCTAGCAAACGAAAAAAAATGTCTTCAATTACATCGACAAGTAATACAACGTAAGTAGACGAAAAAAATTAACAAATGCACTAGTCGTTGATTTTCGGGGGTTCCCGTCGATTTCTCTGGGATTCCATCATCAGATCCTGGTTTCCTTATCATGGTACAACACTTGGGATATCTCCTTTCCAACAAAAAAAGAATGATCAAAATCGATTCACAAACGACGAAGTTATACACGAACATACAAAAGAAAATATATGTATACGGTCGAATTGAGTAACCTTCTCCTTTTTTGAAGTCGGTTAAAAATAAGACACAAAACGCATATCTCTTTCATTTTATTTTGACTAAAAAGGAATAAAAAATAAAAAATAAATGAAATTAATTTAATTTTTATATATACTTGTATAATTTTATTGGCTGGCTGGAAATGGCTTGCGCTCATGGTATCTTATGCTAAAGAAAGACAATTAACATAACAGTGACTATTTAACATCAGGTTTAAAAAATTACCTATATATTCAACATTTGCACATATGTGTTACTGGCCAACTCGAATTTCAACTTGAGCTAGTTTGTTCTAGAATTAACTGGTTTATCCTACGCGCTTCGGAACAAACTAGCTTTAACTAGTTATGGAAAGTTCTAATCCGAATTGAATTTTGATACTTATCTTTTACGTAAATTGTTAGTTAGAATTAAATTTGAGAGAGAAAAAATGCAACTTAATTTTTTATATTAGAGAAGCTGATCATCCCACAGAACTTAAGACCTTAGTAAGTCTAGATCGGCCATAAATCTCTTGTTTGTAAGATTAAGCTGAATGTCGTCATTAATTGGATTTCATAATATTAACATACTCTATATAAGCATAGAAATAATGAGACTAAAATATTATCCCGTTAATTTATCAATTAAATTAGTTACATATTCAAAATAACTCAATAATATTCGCCGACAATCGTGTGATTTAAAGAAATAAATCCGGTTAATCGTCTTAACCGAAAAAAAAAACAATCATCGCAAGAAAACGCTGCTAAATAAATACGTAGATATAAATCAAACACCTCTGTAATTATATAAGCGGAGTGCGTTTTTATTTATGCGTATTGATTTATGCGAGATTAACGATTCGGCTTTAGTGTAGCGTGGGTGTTACGTAGGCTGTGGGTTCCATCTACTGACAAGGCTGCCTCGACCTCTGAAGGTGTTAATTGCAAGCGCATACGCAAGAGATTGGTAGGAATGATAAGATGCCTAGACCTATCTAACTAATGAGTGAACGTAATTATAGTTAAATGGGACCAAGTGACCACATAAACTGTGCATGTATTTTGTTTAATCCAAAGGAATTTAAAACTAAAAACGTTAATGAAAAATATAAAAAACTGCTAAACAGTTAAATGTACAAGGGCAGTTTGTCCCGCGGGATTTAAGACACTAAAATTTCACGTGTTTTCCTCTTTTTAATTAGCGACCTCAAGTGAAAGTTATAATCTGCATTTTTAAATTACGCAGGCAAATTAAAACACATTGCTTAACACTTAAACGTTATTATTTAAACGCTTGTTAACGACTATGATTACACTCACTTTTCACGAAGGTTGATGTTGCCACATCACCGTATTTATAAAATAAATATAATTCCATTGCTTTGTAATTTTAAAGGATGCATGTGAAATAATGCTTAATCTCGCCGCGATTTCGATAACATCATACCATATTCGTACTTTAATTATAAAACGTTCGTAGCATTTAACGGGCGAATTTATCGTACTTTATTACAAGTCAGTCCCAAAAGGTAGTTAATGATCACGTTTATGAAATATCAAGATTATTCAGCATTATTCGGACAATGACCCAAAGTCGATATTCTAAATCGAATAATCAATGCCATACGCTGCTACTTAGAAGTCAAAATGTATTTATTGAGGTTTCTCCATAATTATTGACATTTGAATACAAATTTAACTCGAATTGTAGAAACGTCTTTCAGTTAGTAATATTTTATTTATACTCAGTAACGAGCATTTGTTGGTGTAGTTACTTTCTCACAAAGTACGAAAATGTTTCGCTGACTGCATGCAAAAAGATCTAAACGTTTATGTTGCATTGTCCGGCTAGAAGTTTTCATGCTCGTCATGGGCCTTTGTTGCGTCGCCAGACTTGCACGAATCTGAAGTTTCATAATAAGCCAGTGTGGTCCATTCAACTGCACCAAAGTTATCTATGAGGAGACCACACCCATTCCTTTTCATCTCCTTTTTTGGCTAATAGAAAACAACGCTAATGGAAAGTGTCGTCGGCTTTTTGTCGTATTCGAATTACTATGAAATTCAGTAAAGATATGAGTACAGTTAGAAACTTATAGATATATAAGTAAGTATTTATATATATACTAGCTGTACCCTTGTTGGTTTTTTAATTTTTCATATTAATTTTGAGGTTATCTGAAAAAAATGTAAATACAAAGGCTGTGTAAATCTTCTCACTACCTACAACTTTGCCATTAAGCCTTTTTCCATAGGACTTGTAGTTTAGCCGGAAATCGAGATAAACAGTTTTTTACCCTTAAACCCCACCACTTTCCGACCTCATATCGCCCGTAATTATTTTTTTCTTTCTCGTTGTATTCTTTTTATTTTACAATGGGTTTCATCCCACTATATTTTTTTTTTGGTTTCAAAAGCTAAAAACACTGGTCTAAACATCAAAACTGCGGCTTGAATTGAAATCGAAATACTAAATAACAGCTTTTTTATTTTTATAAGTGTGAAAATATCTGATATAAAAACATGTAACGTTCTGCCCTTATTAAATAAATGTCTATAGAAATCACAGTGCTCGAATAGGTTTTCGCAGATATCAAAGATTCTCTAACTACTAAACCGTGTCACGGCTTTTTGGTCAAGAGACTTTTGACCAAGATGTAACTAAATGGCTACGGCGTTGCCAGCCAGCTGGCCATGTGCCATGATCTTTCTCTACTCACTACTTACCTTACTTATTAATTACTTTCACTACTTACCCAAAACCTAAAAGCGGTTTGTTATTACGAGTGTGTTACACCTGTGCAAAATTGTTTGTACAACAATTCTACAAAAGCTAATTAATATAATTTAGGAACTTAAATTTTGTTATAAAAGTTGACATATTGGGATATTTTCCAGTTAAAAGTATCAAAACATACCTTCACCTTAAAATTCGTAAGCATTAAGTGTACGCAAGACTAGTAAATTGTATCGATAATTATAAGAACACTTAAAGTCCTTTTGCTGTGCGCTTGTCTTTCCCCTAAATGTTTCTGGCAATGATCCGGGCGCCGGCGGAAGTGCAGATTGGCATCCCGGGCGACCACCTCGACGAACAAACGCGACGTTGTTCAAACGACACTGTGCCGTTGTGTTGTTTTTCTTTTTATTTAAAATAAAACCACATATTATTTAAGCAGCCTTTTCCTGCCACAATGTTTGACCAAGCTGTAAAAATATTTTCTTTTAACCTTTACAATTTATTCATGTAGCAGTATCTTGAAAATACTCACAGAATAGTGTGACGGTGGCACGATTACGTAACAAACGCAAATATAATTGTAAATTCTAAACCGCACTTATCTTACTTACCTAGCTGGACTTATCCATAAAAAGTAAAAAATTTACACCTTATTTTTGTAATAATATATTTTCGTAACTTGGCAAAGAAAACGGAGTATTTGAAAGTTTTTTTAAGTCACAGTTGCTAAATATGATAATAATTTGTTGCTTCCCGAGACCGATGTTCCGTGAAGCTCGCATCGTTCCGTATCACTTTTTTACGTCATTTCAATGTCATTCCAACTACTAAAATCCAAAAATAAAGTTGTATTTTTGTGGAAATGAACACGCGCAAAGTTAAATTCTTCTCGAGACAAATATTAGACAAAAAAAATTAATGAGTGATACAGATACTACATGTTGCTTGTTGCCAACCACTTCCAAATATGTTTTAGAAGTATGGATGGTACCAGATGAAAGTAGATTTTTTCAAAAGTCATTACTTTAACCTTCAAAACTTAAACAATAAAATGTAAAATCCAGTAGGCCCTAGGTCAAACTTGTAGAACCTTAAGTACAAAGGCTTATTTTTAGGAGCTAGTTCCATATAAATGTTGGGCTGAAGTAAAAATAATAAATATCGTTGCATTCCAAAACTGTTTAATAAAGTGTTATGTTTACTTCCACCATACAATATTTCTACTGATATTTTCAGTAGATTTTTACTGCTTTACATAAATGTATATAATTGTGTTTGCTCGCAAACGAAAAAAACCGACTTTAATTACATAGACAAGTAATACAACGTAAGTTGACGAAAAAAATTAACAAACACACTAGTCGTCATGATTTTCGAGGGTTTCCCTCGATTTCTCTGGGATTCCATGATCAGATCCTGGTTTCCTTATCATGGTACCACCCCTGAGTTATCTCCTTTCCAACAAAAAAAAAGAATTATCAAAATCGGTTCATAAACGACGAAGTTATCCCCGAACATACATAAAAAAAATACGGTCGAATTGAGTAACCTCCTCCTTTTTTGAAGTCGCAACGCTAATTTGACTTAGTATTAGACATAATTATCATGGTTTATGAAAAAATTAAGGAACTCACTGTGCAACAACTAGTAATACTAATTTCATAAGCCGATGACGTGATGAAATTATCTCATTCAAGATTCTAGTGAGATTTTAGCGAGCACAGTGCGTGACGCCGGCGTACGTGCTCTGACAACCTTGAGCGTGTTTCACATTATAATCGAGTAGCGATACGATACGCGGCTACCTCTCGACACTGGACGCTGACGCCCTCACTACGCCCGCTATAATTAAACGAGTTCATTGGAACATCTATTTGCGCAATTCGTAGGATCGCACCTAAAGCATTCCGATGACCTTACTCTGCCTCCGCGCATGCATTCATTTATTACTACTTCGTAACTTCGCTTTTTTAGAATGAAAATGACAGTGATGCAGTTAGAGACTGCACTTGACAGACTTCTGTTACGTGACTGGCGAGTGACTCCCACATCTAAATAAATTTACACATAGTCATTTGTATCATCACATAAGAGCTTTATTTATAAATCATTGAGGTTACTTATAATTTTTATGTAACATGAGTAACAGTAATAAGTTTTTACAAAACAATAAAAAGTTTTCCAAATCGTAGCTGGTATAGGCTAGGAATAGTAAGGGCAGCGCGCATGCGCTTCCGGTGTTTTTACACGCGCTATCCATTCACTGCGCAACTAATCCACCAAGATGTCGCTTTTCGGGCCGCAATTTAGTAAATATTCAATCTATGGGACGGTAGAGCTTCGACGGACATCGATATTATAAAGTCAAATACGAATGAAATTTTAAAATTTTATCAATAAATGCGTTCGGCGAGGCGCGATTGTAACGCGGCGCGGTGTAGCAGCGAACAGCGCGCTGCGGCGAGGCGAGCGGGCGGCGAGGCTCCGCGCCTCCCGGTCGCGGCCACGAGTGTGCGCGAGTGCGCGTGTGGTGGTGAAGCCAGCCTCGTCGCGGCGCGCCCCGTCAGTCGGCGGCGGCGAGTCACGCGCGTCGTCTCGTACAGCTCTCTTCGTATTATTGCTGCACTTTTAGTCGCACACCTGCTAACGTTCAGGCTCTGTCGGCTCTCACGCTCTCGAGCGTGGAGGTCGCTCTGACCTCGCGACTTGGTTTCGGTTCTCGACGATTTCACCTCGCGTCACAACAACCGCGTTCGCTGCAGCTATCACCGCGATACTGTCAAAGCGTGTTGTGCTGGTGCATACTGTGACTCCGGCGGACCGAACGGACGCCGCTCGCCGTGTCAGTGAAGTCGTGATTTTTTTCCAATTGGTGCGGATGTGCAGTGATGGATGAATAGGACAAAAGCGCAAGTGTCCGCGCGAACCGCCTTGTCGACATTTTTCTGGTGGAGTGCGACAGCGGACCGTCAAAATTGAGCCCAAACTGTATCTAGGTGCGTATCGTCGGCCGAGGAAAACCAGCGCAGTGAGAGCGTTACTTGCTGGCGAAGCGTTCGTTGAATATTTATAGCATGCAAGTAGGAAAGTCGGCTTGTCAACGGAGGCCGCTAGACCCGCGCCGCGTGCCGTGCGGCTGTCTGCCCGCATGCCGGCCATCCGCTCAGCTGATCACTTGTCCTATAAAGACGTTCGATATATTTTTTTGTATATTAAAAAAATAACACGCGTTGTAAACAATATTTTACACATACACAATTTAAGTAGACTACGATATAATTTCTAAAGTATAAATGTACGTCTTATTGTTTCTTGAATTTATTAACCCTAAAACACGTTATTTTTCGTAAAACACAAATCATCAATTGAAATCATCTTTTACATTAAATTAAATCTGGGTTACCTTATTTACTTTAAATAGCTTCAAGCGATAATGATAACGGCGACGTTAATTTCCTATTTGATTGCAACTAAAACCTCGTTTCTCTAAAATTAATAATTTGTGTCAATATGTTTACTATTTATTAGATAGATTATTAATTAAAAATCTTATATACAATTGACCTTATAGATCTATACATGTGTTAAAATATAACAATAATGTAACCGTTATATTAACAAACCCATATTTCAATTGTCTTTTGTCCTAAAATTCGTTTAAAAAACTGTCTAGGTAACCTATATTTGTATTAACAACGGAAGAGATACCCTAAAAAGACTCAAACGTAATTTCTATGTTGATATATTAAAGTTTATGGCGTTTATATTAGCTGAGCCAGGTCAACAACTTACAAACTGTAAACAGCTTAACGTTAGCTGCTCTGCAAATTGAATTAGTCTCAAGTCCAATAAACTAGCATTAGAAATAATGCCATCATTGGATAAGGCACTACTTGTATTTGTTTGAATGCGCTTATCTCTCATTTTGTAGTTAATTGATACATAATTAACTATTTTTCGGTTTCCTGACTTCGCTTACATTGACATTAGAAAGAAATCAATTTTCTTTTGTATGATAAAACAAACGTAACCTTCCGAGGACCCAACAGAAACCCACGCGTTTACGTAAGAAACCCACATTTTGAAAAATCTCACGTGAGATTGGGGGATGGGGGATGGGGTTGAATAAAATCTCACGACATCTGACGAGGGGGGGGGGACAGAAAATTTTAAAAAATACCTCACGTAATTTATGGACACCCATATGTATTTATCGAATTAAAATATGTAGCGATATAAGTCGGCCGTTAAGACAAGCATTAAGTTGCTTACCGTAGGAACAGACGATCGTGTGTGTATGCTAAAGATATTAAAATAAAATTTTTTATAGCTACAAGAAATTTTTCTACCAAACAATGGTTCTTCTAATATACTTTTGTACTTTTGCACTTATAGAAAAACAAAGTAATAAACCTCTTTTCGTCGGTTATTAGAATGAACGGAACGGAACGGAATTAGAATGAAAAAATATTTTAAATAAAATTCGGAACAAGAATATTTTAAAAGATTAATGTTAAATGCTAAAGAATATTAATAGCTGTTTACTAAACCTTAAATCCTTAGAAAACTATGATATTTTAAATACAAAAAGTCAAATAGAGATCGACATATTTAGTACGATTTAAAAAGGTATAAATAAAGGACCTTGTTTAAAAAAAAACTTGAAAGACTTAGTTGATTGAAGTATTTGAAGAATTTAGAGATTTTATATAAAAATAATTTCTAGCTTTCAGTAAAACAATAATATTTTTTTGTTGAACTATTTTTAATGCTATCACCGGTGACATAAAATTGGTTACAAGGAATAAGCAATCACTGGTCTACTATTCGAAAAGAAAAAGATGCGGATAGAAACGTTCTACACGTGTAGAGCTTTTTTAGCCATGCATGTAATAAAAGCGAAATACGATAATAATAATTTAAAAGATAATATTAGCACACATATAATGTAACGTAACTTACTTATTTAACCGTATTCTCCTGAGGTTAAATAACATTTCCAGTCGAGCTGCAAATTTTAACGAAAATATTTCATGGTGTACTCTACCTCAATTAGGAGTTAGATAGTTCTCTTAGTTGTCGTATGAGATTACACATATCAAATAACAAAAAAAAAACCCTATTACCAATTTTCGTACATACTCGTTTTATGAGAACGTCTTCGAGAAACACTTGATAAAAGTTTCCCGTATAAAAGTGATACAATTTGTGTACGTGGGTTCCTCCTATTTTCTTAATCTGTAAAAAAATATTAATGACTGGTGGGCAGAGTATAAAAACTTCATGTCATTTTAATGGTAATTATAAAAAATACACTTAATTCAAATTTAGAATTAAACTTTTTAAGTTATAGCTAAGTTGTAACTCTATCAAATGGAGTGAAAAAAGGTTTAAGGGCTAAAATATTTATGGGTGGGTCACCCTTATCATTTAGGGATATGAAAAATAGATGTTGGCCGATTCTCAGACCTACCCAATATGAACACAAAATTTCATAAAAATCGATCCAGTCATTTCGCACACCACGACACGCGAATTTTATATATTAGATTATACAATGAACATATTACAATCTTAAGAATAGGACTCTTATCACTTATTCACACTGATGTACTCATAAATCGGTACTTGTAGTTGATTATAATAATAACACATTTATATTGAAATACAACAACACAATGAGTGTTTCGTATACCTTGTCAACGAGATGAAACAGTAGTGTATCTATACTAATACTAGCTGTGCCCGCGGCTTCGCCCGCGTTGAAATCAGTTTGTCACAAAGTTTTACCAGCAAACTTCCAGTGAAACTCTTATCAAAATCGGCTTAGCCGTTCTGTAAACCTTCCTCTGAAGCCCTCTCTGCATTGGTAAAACCGCGTGAAAATCCGTTCAGTAGATTTTGAGCAAATCGGTCAGATACACTTTTGGGGACTTTGTTTTATAATACACTAACTGTTGCCCGCGATTACGTCCGCGTGGTTATGAAGATATGCATTACCATTAAGTTGTTTAACGCAAATTATTTTTTTATTTCAGTCACTTGAAATGCTTATCAAACTGAGTAATTTTTTAAAAGGCACAATTTAGTATAATTTAATAGTTATTTTTATAAAAACTCTCTATACACCACATTTTTAGTTTTATTTTCAGGCTGTATATGTTTCATACAAACTATCAACCCCATTAAACCCCCTTAGCGGTGGAATATCGTAAAATCCGTTCTTAGCGGACGTCTGCTAACTATAATCTACCTCCGTGCCAAATTTTATCTTTGTCCAACCTGGATGGATAGACCATCCAGCGGTTTTTGAGTTCTCGTGATAAGTGAGTTAGTGACCTTTCTTTTTTATATTTATAGATTACGATGCATTATTTGGACACCTCCTCACCATCTATAGAGCATATATTTTAAATTTCAAGTCTCTTACTTCAAAAACATAGGACTTTCATACAAACTTCCGACCCCCGTTTTATCCCTTTAAATTAACGGATGTCTACGCCCTATAAGGAACGTACCTGCCAAATTTCAAGTTTATAGCTGTTATAGTTTTGGAGGTTTCGTGATAAGTGAGTTAACCTACCATCTCCCGTTTTAACTCAAGAAGAGAGTTGATTTCTAAGATACATCATTTGGACACCTTTTCATCATCTATAAGGTATACATTTTAAATCTCAAGTCTCTTACTTCAAAAACATAGGACTTTCATACAAACTTCCAACCCTCGTTTTATCCCCTTAGGGGTCAAGTTCCGTAAAAGTTCGTTCTTAGTGGATGCCTACGCCTTATAAGAAACTTACCTGCCAAATGTCAAATTTGTAGCTGTTATAATTTCGGAGATTTCGTGATGAGTGGGTCAACGTAACATCCCCCGTTTTAACCCCAACAGGGAGTTGATTTCTAAGAAACATTATTTGGGCACCTTGTTACCATCTATAGAGCATACATTTTAACTTTCAAGTCTCTTACGTCAAAAACATGGGACTCTCATACAAACTTCCAACCCCCATTTTACCCCCTTAGGGGTTGAGTTTCGTAAAATCCGTTCTTAGCAAATGTCTACTTTCTATAAGAAGCCTACCTGCCAAATTTCAAGTTTGTAGGTTTTATAGTTTCGGAGATTTCGTGATGAATGACCTTTCGCGTTTATATATATTATAGATAGATATATAACATCCCCTGTTTTAACCCCAAAAGGGAGTTGATTTCTAAGAAACATTATTTGGGCACCTTGTTACCATCTATAGAGCATACATTTTAAATTTCAAGTCTCTTACTTCAAAAACATGGGACTTTCATACAAACTTCCAACCCCTGTTTTACCCCCTTAGGGGTCGAGTTTCGTCAAATCCATTCTTAGCAATAGATTACGCCCTATAAGGAGCCTACCTGCCAAATTTCAAGTTTGTAGGTGTTATAGTTTCGGAGATTTCGTGATGAATGACCTTTCGCGTTTATATATATTATAGATAGATAGATTATAGATTATAGATAGATAGATTATAAAGTTGAAAAGTTTGTTTGTTTGTTTGTTTGCTTGGACGCGCTAATCTCAGGAACTACTGGTCCGATTTAAAAAATTCTTGCAGTGTTAGATAGACCATATATCAAGGAAGGCTATAGGCTATATAACATCACCCTAAGGCCAATAGGAGAGAAGCACCAATGGAGAATGTTTCAAAATCGGGCTATTTTCCTTTTGAGAGCTTCCGCTGCGTGCGCTGCTTAAACAGTTAAAGTTTCGCAAAAATCATGTATGACAGAATTGTTCCTATTCCACGCGGACGAAGTCACAGGCTGAAGCTAGTTAGAAGTATATAGTTGTTTCTTTACTTATCCACAAGCTATAAATAGATTTTTCTTTTTATTTCCTTAGTTACTTTAAAATTTAACGCGTTAGAATCAAACGCTTGGAGTATTTTATATTGGTTACGTTTACGGTTGATGGCCGCTCTGGTGTAATGGTGCGTGTGCCGTATTGGCGGCGCCTAAACACCGATTGTCGCGGGTTCGATTTCCGCTCGGAGTTGATATTTGTATTTATAAAAATATTTATTTCGCGCCCTGGTTGTTAGTTGTTGTTGTGGGTCTGCCCACCTTGCCCTCGCGCGTTAAGCTGTCGGTCCCGGTTATTATCATGTAAACCTGATAGCGATCGTTACTCATAGTAGAGAATATATCCGCCTATCCGCATTGGAGCAGCGTGGTGGATTAAGCTCTGATCCTTCTTCTACACGACGCGACTTCTGACGACGCGTTGGCGCAACGGTCACAGCACTGGTTTATGGCTATTGCGCTGGCGGTTGCGGGTTAATAGATCCTCGCGCATGACAAACATTTGTATTGTCCATACAGATGTTTGCCGTGGTCTGAGTGTTTGTGCAGTCCTTGTGGGTCTCTCCACCGTGCCTCGGAGAGCACGTTAAGCCGTCGGACCCGGTTGTTATCATGTACACCTGATAGCGATCGTTACTCATAGTAGGGAATATATCTGCCAACCCGCATTGGAGCAGCGGGGTTTATTTAGCTCTGATCTTTCTCCTACATGGGGAAAGAGGCCTGTGCCCAGCAGTGGGATATTACAGGCTTTAGCGTAATGTACAAATAACCTTTAACTATCGACAAATCTATGCAAATAAATAAAATTGGAGTGTCTGTTTGTTGTATTAAAATGACCACTTTTTACTAAATGCATATATATGTATGTATACACGGTACATTTACCAAAATAACATTTTTTACAATTTTTGTCTGTCTGTCTGTTTGTTCCGGCTAATCTCTGAATCGGCTGGACCGATTTTGTCGGGCGTTCACTGGCAAATAGCTGATATAATAAGGAGGAGTAACTTAGGCTATTTTTACTATAGGAATTTATTTATTTTATAACTCTGTGAACTGAACAATAGCTTTTTTGTTAAACTCCACGCGTCGCGGGCTCTGCTAGTAGTAAATAAACTCGTCTACATGAGAAACGAAAAATTGTCAACAGTTGTCAACTATTAATAAAACTCTAACTTACCTGGAATTAACACATTTTTAAAAACGTCAATAGTAGTCTACTAATACGTATGACTAAACCGAATTATAATTTATAACCGGATTACTATTTAAGTAAAAACTACGTCAATGACACGATTTAAATATATTTTTTATTATTAACGCAGAAGAATATTATTAAATGTTTTTAAGTAAATCAAGCTTTGACCTATTAAGTTTCTTGACCGATTATTTCGTACAGAATTCGTATTACCAGTTCGAATTATGACGCTGGCCATGATTCAAAGAATAGAAAAAAGTGTGCCAATTTACAGAATCAGGGCAAGGTTGTACTCTCGATTTGCGTACAGAGAGAGCATCCGTACCAGCTGAATACGTCAGTTTGTAACATGATAGCGAAAATAAAAAATATTTAAAGTCTACACGTGTTTGACTTAAAACATTACTTCAATGGTAATATTACCAAAAAATATGAATTTCTATACATTTTAAACGTTACTATATATATATTAAATGTGTAACACAAGTGCTAAATAAAGCGTATCTGACTTACAAGCCATCAGTTTCGAATGACGTAAGTGAGCGTGTAAATTTCCTCCTCCATTTGGTATTCAATCGGAACCGGTTGTCCTTTTAGAACATAAAATACTCGCGGACAAGAACTCTTAATTCGTAATCTCAAGTGTATTGCACCGACATTTATTATCACTTGAGGCGTCATGTCAGTCGCTCGCTGCTTGTGTCAACAGACGCGATTGCAGGTGCCTTAGTGCGCGCGGTCGTTCACCCGCCTGTCACCGATATTTGGCTACCATAGACATCCATACATTTATAACTCAAAGATAACGGGCCCGCGTTGAATGTAGCCGCTCCGGGAACCGGGACGTGGCGGAATGACGAATTCTATCCGTCTAGTTCTACCTACTATTCTTTGTTAACTAGTACGAACGTCTTGTTCGTAACAGTTAGCGAAGTAATAGAAGTGTTTTGTCTAGCTTAATTTGATCTTTCAATTCGACTCGATCGTGTAGTTTATTTATTACTTTCATAAATAATATAAATGTTTCGTAAGATCTGAAGGTAAGCTTTTATCCTATTTAAGTGAGTATAAACCGAAGAAACGGAGCTCCAATTTATTGGTTTTATTTAAGCCTTTATATGAGTTGAAACCGGTAGTTCTGGTTTCGATTTGGTTCTACTGGGCTCAAAGATAAGATTACAGTTGAGAAATTTATAATACTTATTATATGAAATGAGTTACAAAGAGTGAACGGAATATTAGTATCAAGAATGTACTTGTTTTATCTCTTAGATAAGTATGTAGAACATACAATCATATTCTAATTATAATTCTCGCAAACTAGCCACACATCATCAAGTGCTAACTCAAGTATTAAAAAAAGTACAATAATCGTACAAAACATTTAAGCTAATGTACTATCGCAACTGGTAAATTCTAAGGATCAATTTTAAAGATAAAAATCCATTAAAACAAACAAGGTTTCAGAGAATGGTTATCACAAAAACTGAGTTCCTTGCTCGCGGTCAATCACACGGGGTTAAAATCCGGGCCCGACGGTAAAAAACCGGGCGCACGTCCAGACCTTACACGCGTAGAGCGGGACATCGGAATTAGGACACCGTTCGGGTTATTTCGGTTGTCGAATTGGGGCGGCCCGTTAACATCGGGGTTTCCGAGCCGAGAGGATGAAAACAAATAGTTCAGCTCTGCAAGTGGGTTCTTGATAAAATTTAGTTTTATCTTCGTAGGCGATATGTCTCGTGTGACTTAAGATGTCATATTGAAATCATAACGAGTTATATAAAACGTATTTTAGTGCTAAATCGACATACTATGAAAGATATCATTTGTTGTCATACACTAAGAATATAGAACATATTATTGACACACATAACATTGCCTTCAACTAGGATTTAGCTTATCCAGGGCCTTGCAAACTCACGTGTCAGTAAAATTGGCACCTGTCGGGATTCAAATAAATCTGTTTCAATATCAGCATTCTCTATCAACTATATTTGTTCAGTACAAAAGAAAAAAAAAACTCAAACGCATAATTCGTACACGTATACGGAGATTTTTTTTTTTGCAGTTATGAGTTACGTGTATATTAAATTAAGCTAGCTGTTTCCCTTTTCATGGAAATAGAAATATATCTAAACATTAATTAACACAAACGGCACTAATTTGTATGCTGTACTCGTTACATATTACCATTTTCTCTTAAATATGTAAGTGAAGGTAATTTATTTTATCATATATAAATTGACTGTCTATATCTTTGATATGTTTATTCTTAATGGATATAAATTCAAACACTAGATACAATATATCGAAGAACTAATAAAGCATGAAGCGATCAATTAAGTTCTAGATAACTTGTTTTACTTGTTTAAGTGCCCGTGTGCTTTCTACATACTTTCCTTGAGAACCAGTTTATAAAATTCATTCATTATATTAAGTAAGGTAACTTAAACGTTGCACAATGTTGCAATCTATCATAGCGATCTAAACACCAGTTATAATGATCTTCTAGGTAAACTTTTGGCGGTACAATATTTAGTAGAAGACGCTTTGGGCTATCTTAAACATGAAAGAATAAGATTGCGGTTAATAAACTCAAAAATTTCAAACAATTTCTCGCGAAGTATATCTATATATAGTATACATAGCTCTTTATATACCGTGGAAGGTAAACTTTTAAAACTGTCATATGTCTGGTTTGTCTAGTTTTTTTTTTTTTTTTTTTTTTTGTTAAATAAGACCAAACAGGTTACGAACAAAGAATATTCTGAATGTACATAATTATACTTTTATGTAATAAAAGTTTCAAGAAAAGTATTTAGTGATTATAAGAAATTAAAATAGATATAAATCTTCTAAATACATTTACGAATCAATTTATCAAATGAAATAATTGAAGAACAAAATTCTCCCGTTTATTATTATTTTCGCAATGCAAAGTTTTCATGTTAAAATGTATCTTGCGAGTAAGCTGTTTTACATGCATACGTCTACAAAACAGTAGGTATTCTGTCCTCAATTTTTACATTAGGAAACAACAAAACGTACATAAAAACGTTAGCATATTTTTTACTGCGTCAGAAAACGGAAGTACTAAATATTATGCTCGATTGGCGGCCTCGATGTGTCTAGACAGCATCTACCAATCTAAGCAATAATCAAATATGCAAACAATTAAACGGCTTAATCTTTCAAGGTTTCAATTATGAATTATTAGGTGAATTATTAATCGACATTAGAAATTTGTATTTGCTTAAGATGAAAGGGTACCGAAGAGACTTTTCAAAAATAGGTATTTGAATAAAATGTTTCTGTCGCGCTGCATGCCGCTACCGCGCCCCGCACCATCTCCGCTCCGTTTTTTCTACGTGTGACTGTCGCGTTCTTAGTGTGCGTGCGCCGGCTATTCAGCTATTAATTGTTGACGATATTTGAGTATTCGCATCTTTCGTTTCTTATTGACTACGAGTACATATAGCGCATAGTGCTATTTTTCTGAATTTGGCTTGTTTTATTGAATTTGTTCTGCATCGTATTGCTGTGATTCGGCTTTACTATTATTGGATTTCGTAAACTACTTATTATTATGTTTTATTATTTTGACTTGGATACTCTTTGTGACTTGATATATATATATATATACATATATATATATATATATAGTAAATATTTTTGTGGGTAATTATCGAAATACTTAGGTACTTTATTTATGAATTAGGTATGTAATTACATGGTTAAGGTGTGTGTAAGAATGGGTATTGAGATACATACATAATTATAGTGTATACATGTAGTATATAGTATAAGTGTAAGAATAATATATATATTATGTAATGTAGTACATACATAGTATAAAACGTTTGTCTTAGTACCTATATAATTTGTAATGTCTCATGTTTGTCGCAGTTATTAGTACATAGGTATAGGTTATATGTATTAATTTACATATAATTGCGGCGATATAATGGTTAAAAATAATATTATAATTAAAGAAAAAAAAAAACAAGAAAAGCCGCCTGTGTGAAGAACAACTATTAGAAAGTCAACTAAAAAGGCCTGAACAAGATAAAAATTCAATAATTACACAAAGATAGCTAAATAAATCACAACAATTTCACACATTATGTACTGTACACTCACAAAAATCATGAAGGCGGCTTTTTCAATTATTATTTTATTTATGTTTTTTTAGTTAGGCAAATTACGTAATCTATTCAATTTTTTTAAAGAGTGGTTGATTAACATGACATAACATAACAATACACTTTATTGTACACCAACAGAAAATAATAATACGTATCAAATTGATTTTTAACCGACTTCCAAAAAAGGAGGAGGTTCTTAATTCGACTGTATTTTTCTTTTTTTTTTGTATATATTTTACTTCAGAACTTTTGACTGGGTGGACCGAGTTCGACTTGTACGCAAAGGAAAAAAAGCCGACTTCAATTACATCGACATGTAATACAACAAAGGTAGACGAAAATATAGTCAAGTAAATACGCGTTATTAAAGATTACTCAAAAAGTTCTTATCAGATCTAGGTTAAATTTAATTATGACTACACGATAAACATCAGCTTTCGATTAAATTAAAAATCATCAAAATCGTTACACCCAGTAAAAAGTTACGCGGTATAATACAACGTAGGTCGACGAAAATAGTCAAGTAAAAACGTATTATTTATATGACTCGAAAAGTTGTTGTTAGATCTCAAATAAACTTAAGTGAGACCAAATGACACACACCACCTTTCGATTAAAAAAAATTTGTTGAAATCGGTCCACTCAGTCAAAAGTTCTGAAGTAACATACATAAAAAATACAGTTAAATTGAGAGCTTTCTCCTTTTTTGGAAGTCGGTTAAAAATAGAAACCGATTTTACACGTCTATAGAATTCATAAGTCGACAAGCTTGAACAGTGAAAGATTTAGTATAAAAGAAAGAGGAGTGAGAGGGAAATTCAAGAAGTAAGCTTTCCTCAGAACGAAGACTGCGTTCATTGGAATCACTAAGAAATTTAAATCGTCGTTTTAGATAAGCAGGTACAACAGGGTTAAACAGAATAGAGTAAAGTAAGTTGAGAATATACGTATTCCCGCAGTAGGGAATTGGGTGCCACTCAGGCCGTAACTACTGCCGTATCAGCCGTATCAATGATACGGGGCCCCCTATTTACAGGGTATTACAGGTAAGGTGTGTAAGCAAAAATTAGTAAAATATTATCCACAATGTCACTTAATCTTGTGCTTCCTGGAAAAAAAGAATAAAAAAATGGCATACATACCTATAGAGTTTTCACTTCAGAAATGACTGAAGTCTGAAAAGCAATCCCCTTTTATCCAAGTCAAGCGTGCGCCCAATTGTGGATAACATTCTGTATCGTTTATTTCGGGATTCAGTTAATCATTATGAACAATGAATTAATCTTTTTTTATATAAGAATGGGGCACACAAGCAGACGAAGCCATCTGATTTATAACGGCTACCGTCGCCCATGGCCTTTAGAGAAAAGATGTAGACACTAGACGCTTGAAAACCCCCAAATTTTAGTAAGGTCATTCCACACTTTGAATGTACGCGGAAAGAATGCGCACGAAGCTCACACATTGGTTGCAAACCACTGGTGGATACTATTAGCACCACTAGACTTCTTGGCATCGAAAGAATGCAGAACACGACAAACGACACTGCTCATAGTGCACATTACGCATCGCGTGCTCGCACCGTGGAATGCTCGATGGTGCTTTTCCCTCATCGTCAAGAGTTGAATTCGACGCAAAAAGAGTGCAAAGAATTTTCGCTTACTTTTTCGCATAATGTGCCAGAGAGCCTTCAGGTTCGCGCAATGATGGAAGTGTAGACTAAAAAACGTTACCTTCGACAGCTTTTGTAAGAAACAAAAGGCACGGGTTCCATTTGGAAAGCCCAATAGTCTCTCGCCAATTCTGCTGTGTTTGAACTTTGCCCTAGCGATTTACTACCTGTAAGACCTGGAGGCAGCGTTGAATCTCTTCTTCAGGTTATGCGCCTGTGAATCCCCCTTATAGATGCGGAAGATTCATAGGAATTCACTAATAGTATTGGCCTCACAGGCTGAAGCGAACGATCCCCCGCATCTATTGCTGCAGGTCAAGGCTAATAACTCTCCAGCTTGGAACTACAAGCTCTTTAAATTAGCTTAAAATCCGAAATTCAAAACATTCATTCCATTAAAGAACTCATGGAATTATTACTGATAAAATTCAATAACCTTGCATCCAGTTTTCCGGAGGTATTAACTTGATGTTTTTCAAAACTAAAACTGATAAAAAATTAACTAAGGATTTCGATGGAACAGGAACAGCTACAGCAGACTACACTCACTATTGTCTATTCTAGGAGGAAGTAATAACTTATAATCAATAAATATTTATTTTAATTCAATGCAAGCATTTTTTTGTGAGAAATCTTTACCCATCATTTGCCTGCCCCCCCCCCCACTAATTTTGATACAGGGCCCCAAGGTTCCCGGGGTTCCAAGGAATGCTACGCCAGTGGTGCCACTTGAGTTTTTTACGCAATTCAGAAATATGATTCTATTTGCGAAGTCCAAATACGAATCGCATAGGTACATAGATTCGACCTAATTTAATAATCTGCTCCTCAGTAATGTCAAGAAAACAACTAAGCAATTTTTTACCAATGAAAAAAACAGAGAAGGTTCTAAAGTCGCTACGTACCTATATTTATTTATGTTTGACCATGCATAACTTTTTACAGTGTACTGTGTGGCTACGGTACTAAAGAATTCAGCCACTCCCTCTCTTCCCGTGGGTGTCGTAAGAGGCGACTAAGGGATAACACAGTCCACTACCACCTTGGAACTTAAAAAGCCGACCGGTGGCGGGATAACCATCCAACTGCTGGCTTTGAAATACACAGGCCGAAGACGGGCAGCAGCGTCTTCGGTGCGACAAAGCCAGCCCTGCGGTCACCAACCCGCCTGCCCAGCGTGGTGACTATGGGCAAAACACATGGGTTCACGTTGTTTTTGGCGTGAACTTGAACCTATGTCCAACAGTGGACTGTATAGGCTGTAATGAATGAATGAACTTTTTACAGAGTATTCCGAAATTGATAAAAAAATATATTGGAAAGAGTAAACCCCGAAGTTGTTTTTCGCCTAGCAGGCGAGGAAGAAGCGCGGCTCGCAGCTTGCTTGGCATAGGCATGGGAAAGAGCTGAGTCCTAATTTTTTAAACTTTCTTATTCTATTTTTTATTAGTATTACGGTAATAATAATCATAATATACTTTTTTGAAATCCTTGTATTGAGCCCTCTAATTTGATACCAAAAACAAACAACACAGTTATTTACCATAATTATCATTGTTATTTGTTAGCGAAACCCTTCGTTAGTCCAGGTTTACATAGTGTTACAATAAAAACCGCATATACAAATACGGTTTTATTGTAGTTATGAAAAGAGAAATTATTTAATTTTGTTAATACGAATTTTAGAAAATATCGACTAAAAATTACATCACTAGTGTATCGATATAATTATCGACTATGAGGCATCACTACGCTGGCGTATATACGTATTGCTTTGACCCTTCCCTCCCCCAGACCTATCCCCCAAAAAGCAAGAAAGGGACAACTGCAGCTCAGACCGTTTTAGGTAGATAATTTTTGACCAAAACAGTGTTTCGTAGTCGACTGTTTTCTCCTCAAAACATGACATTTTTTTTTTAATTTTTTTTTTAGAAAATAAAAGAAGACTTCGGCTATGCCCCTATGTTCTCATTTTTTTGAAAATATGCATATATTTTTTTTAATGAGTGTCTGAAAATGTACAAAAAATTATGCAAGATTTCGAGTTTTTGAAGTCTCCTAATTCCTATGATAATAAGAATATGAAAAAAATCAAAACATAGGGGCATGGTCATGGCAGCAAAGAGTTCTATGACACAAAAATATTTGATCTAGTGTCATTATCCAGGGAGAAAACAGTCGACTACGTTTGTATGGAGAAAGAGCCGGTACCCTTTCCTCTTAACACAAGAAAAACCATAGATACATATATTAGGAAACATATTACAAGGACACAATATGAAATATTGGTATAATTTATTTAATCTCGAACTTTAATTTGATTGTATCTCAGCTATTAAAAGAATGTATAGATACATTTATCCTAAAAATATAGGTTTATTTTAAGATTTCTAGTTTGTTAGGACTTAGGATACACGTGATATCTTTCTTATTACACACATTTACATTCTATTCCATGCTATCCGTTCACTGTGTTTATACTATAACAATATGTAGACGTTCCACTGCTAAGTAATGGTTTCTTCTATGAGAAGGGTCTTGGAATTTAATCCATTAGGCTGCTTCACTGAAGTAAATACAGTCAGTAACTTCTGTTTCTGCTGTTAAAAAAAAAACTGTGCTGTTTAAAAAGCCTCGTTACTGTTTTACTAATTACTCTTAAATATATGTTTGTATGTTGTACAAGAATAGCGGCATCCATTAACTACGTGAGAGAATTTTGGTGATTTTTCGACTCCCCTCCCCCCTCGGTGAGATGTAGTGAGATTGTGCTCGACCACCTCCCCCCAACCCGAATCTCACGTGAGATTTTTTAAAATGCGTATATGTTATATAAATGAGTTAATCTGTGCTCGATTCCGCGAATGAAACTGCGATGTAGGATTTAGCTAATTTTTTTTCTCTTTAGTGGAGAATACTTAATGTAACCAAGTTTTACTTGTAATTTTATACTGTTTCTTCTCCGCCACGTGAGATTGAATGAGATTTCGCTCGAACCCCTCTCTCCCCCCAAACACCTCACATAATTGATGGATTCCACCTATCTCTAGCTACTTCTGAAAAAAGTTTAAATCTTGCATATTCTCAAGTTTAAACTATTCGTTATGGCACGTCTGTCAAATACTTGACATATGTAGTAGATTTGAAATAGCTTGATCACTTTATTTTCATCTAATGGGTTATATAGGATAGTGAGCACTTAAATCTACATCGAGAATAGTAATGACACATGTTACACGGTCAATTGTTCAAACATTTATTATGGTAAAAAAAAAGTTTGGACCATTTGGGCCAGGCCCGTTGGTATAAATTACGATAATTATTTATATTTACCACGGCAATGATAATGTATAAACATATTATAAATTTGAATTACAGCATATTATTAGGAGCAATTTCGTTTCAATAAACAATCGGTTACGTATTAAAGATCCAAGTGAGCGAAAATCATCGTCCCGCGATTGAAATGAGGCCTAATTATAACATGATAGTAATTTATAGTCAATAAAATATTATTAGATCATTTTTTTTGAGATTAAAAAAAATTATAGTTATACGGCAACCGAATAGGCAAAGAAAAAGTCGATAACCGACGCACTCGAGCACTTTCAAATCACGCCGTCTCAGTCCGTCCCCATGCATTCCACAACTCGCTCACCCACAGCAGAGGACCGGTCTTCGAGCATTATACGAAACTGTAATAAACGCTCAACTTGTGTAGCCTGTTACTTTGTGTATGAGTGAAACTGGTCAAGGGATATTTTTATTAGTAGGATTATACGAAGCGAGGTGCGGTCTCAAGGTGAATCGCGGCGGTCAACACGCGCTCTATTCGATCGAATGCCTAGACCAAACATAGCCTCGTGCTCTAGCTATAAATATTTAAAACAAAGATATACTGTAATTCTTTTGGTAAAGTAGTAGCGTAAGTACGATGGAATGAGTACAATTGTTGCGTTTAGTATTTTTATTCATTAGATATAATGGAAGTAAAAAAAACTACAGCAAATTAATGATAAAATTTGTTTATTTTTTCTTATATACATAATAACATACATATTTATTTATTTAATGCATTGATAATATTATTTAAATTTATTTAATTCATTAAAATACAACCAGCAAACATAAATTGATGTTAATAAAAATGTTTTTAATAAGGTAACCTGGTGTATGAATTATGATAATGTTACAATCTATACTAAAGGCAAGAGGTTAAAGTTCCCATTAATAAATATTTTTTGTTGATCGGTTACCGTGACTTTGTTATACTAAGCTACGATTATCGACTAAAAATAGTGTGAGAAGCACGAAGACAGGGCGTGGGTTTTGGTAATCTGTTCGGTCGTAAAAATAATTTAGCAGCTTGTTGTTGGTCGATATATAAGATTTTTTGTACATTAAAAAACATCCTGTCTTTACTGAAAATGTAATTAGAGTAAAACCTACATAGCAGTAAAACTTCTTTCACGTGCCTCGCATATTTTTTCAAAAATGGAATCAATACATTAATCATAACAATACGCTTGAACTAGTTATTCTACTGACTGATCGTGAGCATATTTTTGACTATGAATAACAAACGTTTTAGTAACGACTTCGCTTGGACTTCGCAACTTTGAAACCAGTTGTCAAAAGGTAAAATTCAAAAGTCGTGGCACATTCATTTTGTTCGCACGTGCGTGCTTGTCAACTTGAGTAAGCATTAGATTGAGTCAAAGCGTTCTTTTTTCGAAGTTCAATTATATCTAACCCCAAGATCGATGTCAATGAAGCGAATACAATGGGGCCACAAGGCCATTGACCGAAATAAAAAATAAAACAAAAATATAAAAATCGTATGCGTTCGTTAGTAAGAACTGGTATTTCGTATTTGTTCGTATCCAGTTGCTCGTTTAACGTTTATATAGTGTAAAGACAAACGTTTGAATAGAGATATTTTTTTTGCACACCGTTGTTAGTGACGTTTACAGGTAATTAAATAAACTTTCTTATATTTCTAATAGCTTGCAAGGGATTACTGGTTTTATTCGTTGTTTTTATAATACGAAATTTCCATATTAATAGTCGAAATAAAAAAATGACTATTTTGACTTAAGAACTGTGCTTATTGTTTTTTATCGATAACGTTCATTTTCAAGTTTAAGGTTATAGGAACTATTTATAAATACATAAATTTTCCTCGTTCTGAATCGACTTTCTTATCACCGAGGTTAGTGAACTTAACTCAAACTCAAGCTTACTGCACATGCAACATTTCTAGACTCTCAGTCGATACGAAAACATATTTTTAATAATTACTCCAAATTTTCCGAGATATTATTATCGATCACTTTTGATAGTCGATATTTGATAATGATCGATTGCTGGATGTTCATTATGAATAGACCTTCACGATTCGTTTAAGCCGACGATTCTTTAAAGGAACATTGCATGTACATTGGTCTTAAAATCTTCGAGTTCGCTGCGTGTTCCAAGAACACGATTCCTACATATATTGCTTTATATTATATGTGTGTGTATGTACTTTTTATGCATCGAAATGTCGATGCCCATTAATTCGATACCCGATCGAGATACCTCTGAGGCCGTTACACCCGAAGGGATTTTGTCCTCCGTAGACATATATTTACATACCATTAAGATATACGTATTGGTTATATACCTAACAATTATGTTACTAACGGACAGCGCCCAAGACTTGGCTATTGTAATTATATTGACTATAAACATACCTTATAACTTTACCGTAAACAAATTTATTGCCATATGTATTTTTAATATTACGCGTGCTTTAGTAGACAGAATTTTTTTGTTATATTTTATGAAATTTTTAGGCTTCCTCAGTCACTAAGAACACTTTTACTTATACGGGTTTACTGCAATTATCATTTAAAAATCCTTATATTTCGGGGACGTTGTAGGCGCCATAATCACGGTAGAGTCACTTGATAAGTAATAGCGTTGGTATGTTTTAATATAGGACTGACTTATCCAAATCAAAAAGGAATCTTTTTTAGTATTTTTATTAAGATTCCTATTTTAAAATGTAGATAATGAAATAAAACTGAAAATCTCTACAAGCTCACAGAGATGCCGTAGTTCGAATTGCGCAAGAGCATTGACAATGGGCAATAGAGCGGCCTACTTGTCCATTGTAGCGGTAGATGTGAAATCCGGCCAAGGTGATATTAAGTTGTGATTTATATCTGACTATAGTTACATTAGATTATAAATAAAAATCCTTTACGAAATCGTCAAATCAAGGTTCCTATAAATGCATCGTTATGTTACTATTTCAAAGATAATAGGTACGTCACCTTGTTTTTATAAAACCTTTAATAACTCTATAGGATAGTTCCTGGTATCATTTTTGTACGAAATAACCTGAAAATACTTCTTCGATTTGTTTTTTGTTTTTTTTTGGATTTAATTTATTCATCGTCTCTTCTACAGTAACTAAGAAACTTTTACTAATGTTTAATTAGAAATTTTAAAAGTTAGCGACACTGTTTTGAGGTTACAAAACAAGTTAGTAGTATACCAACCAAAACCTGTTTGCCATACGGTATTAAGTTTGCCTAAATTATTATAAATGTAAATATTGCGTAATATTTCGTATAATTATACTCCGTTTTCATTATAATATTTTAAAATACAGCTAATTATCACTATGAGGCGTAGCGTTTTCGTATACATCTTGAAACAAAATGAGTAGTCGGAAGTAAAACAGACACGTGTAAATATCTATCTAAGCAACCAAATGGCTAAACTAGACACCGGGCTATATCGATCGAGTTGGACGAACGTTGCCTTCATTACTACGAAAATAACTAAACCTCGATGAAAACACTTAAAAACCCATACATTTCTGACTTTTTATGCAACGAAAACTAGCAGTCTAATACATAGCAAGACTTGGATAGCTAAACGCCGTCGATGAATACTATCGGCGGCCGTGTTACGTAACACTGCCGGTCACTTCTCTACAACCACATCAACAATGTTGCTCACATACACAATATACACACAACTACAATAGTTGCGTGACAGACTTTATTTCACCTATATGGATAGGCATTCATATTGCAATCTTGTTATTAGAATATTTATGGAAAATATTGTCTTTTTATATTTTTATCGATAATATTCGCACATTACTATTAACTTGAGATTAAAAATGTAATACTAACCTTTAAAAATTTAAGCTGAGATTAAACTAAACGACCTCTAAACTACAAATTCATTTTCCGTATCGTTGACCACCATTCGAGCGATTGTTTTAAATCTTGATTAATAATTTAAGTAATTAATTTAAAATTATAATAATAACTACAATGAACAGCCACTAATTAGCCTATTGCAGTTATAAGTATTCCCTAGCTAAAATTAGAAATGCATTATAAGATGGAAACCGTATAGTAAGTTTGCGGAAAGGAGAGATAATATAGGATCTATAGGAAGCTATTGATTGGGTTGAGGGGAGAGAGGGGTCGTTGTGAACGCAGAGGCGCGGCCAGTCGTTTGGGCGGGCGGTGCGTACCGTCCGGGGTCAAGGGCGGTCCCATTCAGTACCGAACACGTGCCCCAAAGTAAATATAGTACTAGCAATCCGTTACGCAGCCGTAATACCCACGAAATTATATCAACGACCCCACTTACTGATTTGTGTAATCCCCTTAAAGTTATACAGCCCTTGTCGAAACTTGATTCCGTTTAAAAAATGTTTTGTTATAATTACTGCTCAACGATTTTTTTTTTCAGACAAACTGTATTTGTTGTAACAGTGAAACTATTTGACGGTGTTATTTAAATATCAATCAACTTTTTGGTTGCAATTTTACCCGTCTATCCCATGAGAGTAAGAGAATCGAATATTTTATGTAGTATAACTATTTTATATATAATTATGACTAGTCCGTTGGCGCTGTTTGTAGTAACCCTGCTTTCTACTCCGAGGGTTGTGGGTTCGATTCCCACCCCGATATATATATATATATATATATATATATATATATATATATATATATATATATATATATATATATATATATATAATTTATAAGTATGTTTATCGAAAAAAAAAAAATATAGCTATACCAGTCTGTTACCTATAACAAGCATTGGGTTGCTTACTTTAGGAACAGACGACCGTGAGTGTATTGTGTAGATATTTATTTATTTAATACCTACATATTTATAATTACTTATGTCGTAAATTTTCTCCCTTTTTCGTTAATATGCAATTTCACTGCACTCACAGCACATACTGCTTCGTTCGTGTGTACTTTTTGTTATTATACTATAAAACCCTCGCGATTATGTATTTTATTTAAATTTTATATATCCCACTAACTATTCTTAACGAGTTTCGTTCAAATTAATGCAGTTATATCAATTATGTGAAATGCATATTTTGGCACCGAACTACATCAAGAAGTGATTAATACTGTATACGTATGTATATATCACAAGAATATGATATGAATGTACGCCTACATTAAAACTGCTAATGAGTAATAGATGGATTTGTAAGAAAAGATAAAATAACAATGTTTTCTTTGTACTTTTTCAACAGATCTTAAAAATAATAAAAGAAATATTCCGTAATCTTCGTTTTGTTTTTACCCTCCGTATATAATTGCAGTACAGGCCCGTAAGAGATTGATAATTACTTTAAATATTTTCTATAAATCTCGAGTCTTCTATATGTTTTTGTATAAAATTGGGTCAAATTTGTTTCGCTGATAGACATAAAAATTCCGAAGAACGTGAAGTACCTATTTCGTTTCAATGCAATTCGACTCCCCAATTCTCAACGCAAACAGTTTCAATCGATTTTCATAGAACCAAGCGGTGAGCAATTTGATAACCTTAATGATGTTAACAACGTTTGACCCTCGATAGTCGATAATAATAAATAAATAAACATTGTTACAGCAATATAAAAATAGTCTGGTACATGTAACGCAGATTTTATTGCTGAAATGCACAATCGTATAATCAATATCGTTTTTGAGTTTCAAAACAAATTTTACACGCAGGCCGTCATGAAATGGGTGTACTCGTATAAAACTGATAAATGAATATTAACAGCTATAGTTAGTCGTAAACGCACCGCAACCACTCGATAAGCTGATGATATCACACGCATAGCACGCAACACGTTCCGTCTTAAACAAAATGCTGAAACAAAAATAAAACTGTCGCAGAATTATGTAGCTAGCAACGCGTTCAAAGGGCCCCTTATACGTGTTCTCGTATAATCATAAACATAGAAAACGCACAAAAGCCTCTCGGCGTCGCGTCGCGTCGCTGTCAGATAAAGTTGTTGCGTTTCTTTTGCTTGACGTGCCTGAGGACGGAGCAGCGTGGCGAGGCGCGTGCGAGCGAGAGCGCCGCCACGCCGATCGTTAGCCCTGATCTTCAGCGCGCCACAAACACACAGCCCGACCGAGAGCGAAATTGCAGCGAGAATGCACCTAGCTGTGTTATTACCGCGGCCGCTTTCTCTTAAAAACGGCCTTTTTCCTTCAGCATTACAAGGGAAAGTCGACTTAAACTCGATCATCCTGGGTGTTGTGTCGCACATTTGAACGCTAGAACCGGTTATTTTCTCTGAACAAGCAATTGTGGACGTTGTCGTTGCGACATAAGTTCCGTTCGAAGCGATGCATCGTTGGAACGCGCTGCGCGCCGGGTCCAGTAGGTATATTTAGCCCGCATTGCGAGTGACTCGTAGTGGGTGTATTAGGTCGCTCGCACGCACTGCTGAACTAGTCGGAGGGATTCCTATTATCGATTTATGTTGCTGTAGGACAGAGTTATGCCGCGTGTTTTTGTCCTTTTTCTTCTAGGACTTTTTCTTCGCTTTCCGCGGACACTCGTTGCGCTCCATGTTCGATTTCTCTTTAGCAGAGAACTTAATTCAAGTGAAACTTACTGGTGGAAAATATGATGCTTTCACTTATGTATTAATTCCAATCATGCTTGGAAGTCGATAAAGTCTACTGATTTCATAAACGATTCTGCTGTACTCAACATCAGCTATTAATTTAGAATTATTCTTTTGTGACAGTTAAAAAGAACGATTTTATTAACTCCAAGGTACAAAGCATGCCTCCCAACCAAAAATATTTGCGTATGACGAAACTAGAGTTCAGCACAACTGAAATAATGTATTGGTGGTATGTCTGGAGGGATAAAGGGCAGGGTGGTTTGCGGTAACGCCCACACGCAACACCGCCGATCACTCTTAACCACAAGACTAATGCACAAACTTTCAAATGTAATTTTGAACGTAAAATAATGATCACTGTTTCTATAGCAATGGGTGATGGATGAACGCAACATGTACTGTATTTTCTATTTTTATTAAAGTTATTTATTAATCGGCAATAAAATGAAAGATATTTTGGGCCGTTTAGATACTTTAGTTTGTTCATGTGTGGGTGATATATTGAGCAACCCATATTTTAATATTTTAAGTTACATCCTTAAAAAAAACTTTTCTAATATCTCTGTAACTTATTAACTAATTATTTTATGAATTCATACAATTTCTGGAATTTGCGTAAGTTTTTGATAGTAAATGTATGTATTATCTTTATTTCCTCACTTAAATATTAAATACCTATGTATATTAACCCTCAAAGCACTATAATGTACCTGTAACATGTATCGTTTTCACTCGGAAATAGTTATACTTATTACGCAAAGAGAAAAACGGGTGTTCTCAATACTCACCGTTCAAAGCCGTTTCCACTAAAGATAACATGATAAGTTTGTCGTCAGAACTTAATAGTAACTAGACGTACTATTCAATCTCGTGCACAAACCCATGTTTATACTTCAAAGTATACACGAGACCTGCAATAGCTCCTTGACAACTGCGTAAAAAGAAATTCTAAGTTCATTGTGATTTAATGGAACGTTTCATATTTTTATATAATGGACAATTTTTCCAATTACACTAAAATATTGAGTATGTACTTGAAACATATAAAGTTTAAAAGATGTAATTTAGGAAAGAGGCTTGGGTTGGATAAAAAAAATTGTATCTCCTTTTTGTTTTTTTTTTATTCAGTTACTATTTGGTCATGTGAACTTACCATCAGTTGACGTTAATAAACGTTGTATTATCGATATTCTTTTAAAAAAAATATTGTACAGGGTAACTTAGTATTTTGAAAAATAATATAACGCAAACCACTATTTGCCATGACACTAATAACCACACACGTCCATAGTTATATGTACATATTCCCATTTTACCGAGCGGGTTTCGTTCTGAAACATGGCGTACACTTCCCAAGTACAGTATAATGCATCGCTAAATATAGGCCGTCGGGAAGCGAGGCACCTAGTTGTGCGTGGTCAGGAATCGTCCCCCCGTCTCCTCCCTCCCACCCGGGACTGCCTGCCCACCGCCTGTTTTGAAACAACGTTAGTTGTAAAAGTATCAGGATTATTGTAAGTTAACTTAAAATAAAGCGGATTTTATACATTATATTGGTTCTAATTAACTGTATACGACGTATATGTACTTAAGTTTGACAATTAATGACATAAACTAAATAAAAAAACTATCAAACTAACATATATTTTTTAATCTGTTTCGTTTAATATTCGATACTTTTAAAAAAGGCGATACCAGTTTCTTCCTTTCTCTATGGCCCCTAAAAAAATCATACATTTAAAAGTTAAGAATTTCAACTCTTAATTCCTCAAATATGAAAATACATACATATTAGGAGAAATAGCAGCCGCATAATCTCCTGTGTATATAAAAACCATAAGTACAAAGGAACATGGCAGCATGCGAGAGTCATGTTATGCACATTTATGCGTGCATAAACTGTAAATAGTTCGTGTATTGGGCTTCATACGACATTAAAAGCAGGTTTTAATCGTTTAAAAATAAGGGTTATTTTCAAATGACTAATTAAAATACACAGAACTATGGCTCACTTTATGGAAAAACTCAGGAGCACGGTCAGTGGGGGAAACGAGACGGATATAGGTATTGCTTTAGGTCAGGTCATTAAACAACTTTATATCAACTTTTGCTGACGCTAGTTCTAAAATAAGAGTCGCTATTGCAGTTGTTGTTCCCAATCGCCAACTTGTTCGAAAGTCAAGTCGTACATTTGAATACTCGTATTGCAGTCAACGTAAACACAAAATAAAAGAATTTTTTTTGTATAGGTTAACATAAAATATATTTTTATAAAAAAAAATATTTTAATACGTATGTAATTGTATAAAATAAACACAATGATTAGAAATATAATCATTCATCATTTCAGCCTATCACAGTCCACTGCTGGACATAGGCCTCCACAAGTCCGCGCCAAAAATGGTGTGAACTCATGTGTTTTGTCCATAGTCACCACGCTGGGCAGGTTGGTAACCGCAGGGCTGGCTTTGTCGCACCGAAGTCGCTGCTGCCCGTCTTCGGCCTGTGTATTTCAAACCCAGCAGTTAGATGGTTATCCCGCCATCGGTCAGCTTTTTAAGTTCCAAGGTGGTAGTGAAACTGTGTTCCGTAGCCACACAGCCTGAATAGCTTTGAGAAATGTAATAACACAGTTAAAAGGAATTAAATAATTTCTTAAACGAGTACTAAAAATATTACTTATTTAAAGACAAAAAGCTAACGATTTGTTACTAATAGTCGAGCACATAGCTAGCTAGTTACCTTATGTGCTTAACTTTGTAACGTGAACAAGTTGTCGTTTAAGTTTTTTATGCTTTTGCGTAAGAAAATTGTAAGTGCATGTTGCAAAATGTATCTTTATTTGTTAACCAGCCGTGTCCGTGGTTGGACGTATGTTAAATTCTGTCACGTGCCTATGTCTTGTTTAACGACATTCAGGGCTATTATCTCATTATGAAATGTAACTAAAATATTGTAAATTTGTAACCCATGGTCTTCCTCAATAAATGAACGCCACAGAGTAAAGGCTAGCTATACATTATAAAATATTATATATAGCAACTTAACTTGTGTTATTGGTTACAGCCGACTGTTCTAGCTAGTTTTAACCGACTTCAAAAAAAGGAGTAGGTTACTCAATTCGACCGTATATATATATATATATATATATTTTTTAATGTATGTTCGGGGATAACTTCGTCGTTTATGAACCGATTTTGATAATTCTTTTTTGTTGGAAAGAAGATATCCCCGGTGTGGTACCATGATAAAGAAACCCGGATCTGATGAAGGGACACCAGAGAAATCGAGGGAAACTCTCTAAAATCTGCATAACTTTTTACTGGGTGTACCGATTTTAATGATTTTCAATTTAATCGAAAGCCGATGTTTATAATATGGTCACATTTAAATTTCATCGAGATCGTACAACTTTTGGAGTAATCTTTGATAATGCGTATTTACTTGACTATTTTTTCATCTACCTACATTGTATTACTTGTCGATATTAGTGAAGTCGGTTTTTTTTCGTTTTCCTGCACACACAATTATTTTATAATTATACATATATAAATAAATGCACATATTACACCCAGACTCAAGTGACAATCGAACCAACAACTCGCGCAGCAGAAAGCATGGTCAAAAAAAACTGCGCCAAGGGGCTAGTCAATTTTTTTAATACTTAAGATCTTTTTTCGGCGTAAGAGAATTAAAACAAATATAGTTTCTTAATAAACTCTATGTGCGTATGAATTAGACTATTTAGGTACAGAGATAATCGTATCAGTTTTTGTTATGAATTCATATTATAAAAAAAAAACATAATCGAATGCTTTCTGCTGAGTAATAACTAAATCAATTAAAATACCGACTAAAATCAATCGCGTGACAAATAGTTAATTGCACTTCACACAATATCGAGAAAGAATAAATAAATGGCCGGTGCCTTTATAGCAATCAGATTTTTCATTCTTAAATGAATAAATGAATCTATACAAAAAAGCACGCTTACCTTGTATTAATTTTATAATAAAAAAAAAGTTTTGATTCGTAGTTTTATAAATTTATTTTATGGTACTAACGATGTAAGTATATATGTTGCAGTCAGAACTCTTAACCAGTCAAAAGTACTATTGACTAGCGAAATCAGTCAAAAGTACTTTTGACTGGACAAGTTGGTCAAAAGTGGTTTTGACTGAAAATTATTGGTTATTAGTACTTTTGACTGCAAATTCGCGGTTAAAAATACTTTTGACTGACGCTCTCCGTCAAAAGTAGTTTTAACTGCAAAAAAGCGCCAGTCAAAAGCACTATTAACTCGTTAGATGTGAATAAATTTAGTCAAATGATCCTGATAAACCATAATAAATTTATGCTCGCGGTCTTCTTGCGACTGCATGTCAATCAGATCGACTTGGCAGCGGCTGTTCATTTCAGTGTGCAGGATCGGTTTTTAAACCTGACCCATCCTTTTCTTGCTTTTCTTCCTCTGGCATACTTCGCCCATTGATAAATATATATTAATCATTTCTTTTGTAAAATTAGCGTACTTTTTTACCGTTTCATTCTTAAGTCTATCGCGACCACCATGCCCTATAGAAATATGAGCAGTATCAATAATGTAGATTTCATCAGCCGGCAAAAATATTTGACAGGTTCTGTGTTTGTAACTAATTTTTTTATACCACAAACTTCAATGTGTTAAAGCGTTGTAGTCTACTGTACTGTAATGGTGTTTCCTTTTCATTAAATTTCGCGTCTTCCACATCCATTGCAAACTTTTAAAAAAATTTTTTTGTCATCACATTGAAATAACTATCTTTCATATCTTCCATCGCTAAAATTCTTTGCAAAAAGCCTTCTTTCTTTTCGTAGTCACTCATTTTTGTTCTAATATCAGCACGTTCTCCACTAATAATGAGTAATATAAAAGTTTATATGTGCGTTTATCATTATTTTTATCGACCACCTTAACTTTTTAAGATTTTTGACTGACACAACCAGTCAAAACCACTTTTGACGGAATCATTTAGTCAAAAGTACTTTTAACCAGCTCCATTGGGCAAAAGTACTTTTAACTGTTATTTTAGTCAAAAGTATTATTGACTAAAGCAAACGGTCAAAAGTACTTCTGACTGATTTTGCTAGTCAATAGTGCTTTTGACTGGTTAAGAGTTTTGACTGCAACATATACATATCTGTGCCTCCTGTGACAAGTGATACAAGTCAAAAATCATCATTGTAACTATCTTGAGCATAAACAAGATTTAAAAATTATAACTATATAATATAATTGCTATAAATATAATTGCATTTAATTACCTAGCACGAAAAATAGCATTCTCAAGAGGCACAGATATAATGAGACAGCTAATTCACACTTGGCTACTAGTATGTTATTTTATACACAAACATAATGTCTTACAAGTTCTGACGCACACATGCAAGTCACTAATACATAAATACGTACACATTTGCATGGTATAGATGTAAGCAAAATGGCAGCCAACGATTACACAGAATATACGATCAGTATGTCAGTTTGGACGTTTACTGTATGTAGCTATTGTGAAATGATCGTGTTCGACTTTTCTCTGTACTTCTTTTAAGACGTTAAAACAATATCAATGACTAATATTTTACAACATATTGTGGCATACATTGACCCAACACATAAATTTATGATGAAATTGAAATACAGAACATCTGATGGTTCTATTTTATTTATTAATCTGTCCCCTGATTCGAAATTTGAATAAAATATTTTTGAATTGCTGGTATTCGCTGTGTATAGTACCTACTTATTTTGATGAGCGTTGACATTATTAAATAAAATGAAAGAAAGAGACAACAACCCTTCTGTAAAAGTCTGCGTTACCAGTCTAGCTTTACAATAATTAAATTACATTGACTGAATGTCTCGTGTCCAGTTCAATAATTTCTAACACACGTGTAATGGTCGTAATAGGAGGTGTCAAAGTATACTGGTGTGTAGCAACTAGCGAATGTTGCGTAAGAAAGTGTCGTTTACCCCGTGGCCTTCGCGCATATTTCATAGACCATTATTGGCATCATTCACAACTAGTGTAATACACTTTATATAGGCTTACGATCATTCATGTTTTATTCATAAGTTTATAAAAACAGGACTGTATTACCTATATTGTGAAAGTGTTTATTTGTGTTATTACAAAGTATAGAGAAATTCAGAGAATTAAATACGTTGACCAATTTTAGTGTTCTCATTTAACCTAATAATCGATACTGATATTATAAAAATAAGTAACTTGTTCGAATATAGGTAATTGAAAATTAGAAAGTACTGATTTTATCTTGTTAATTATAATGTAGCTGGAAAACTTGATTATTAAAAAAGCAATATGGTATGAATTTAATATTGCTCAAAATAAATGCTTAAAATAAACTTTAAACTAAATATTTAAATGTATTAAATAAAGCATAGCAATATTAATAATTGAATAAGGAGGAAAAACAACTTTTTTAAAATGTATACAAATCATTGTGATAATAATGAAATAGGTAAAAAAACAGGGTAGTTACCAGTAACAGCAGCACATTTTTGCTCAAAGTATTTTGGAATGGTAATCTGTTGATGTCTTTGATCGGGTCGACTATAAATAAATAAATAAATCAGGAAATTTAATCAGGTTTTTACTGTATTAAAAATACAATTACATTAAAATAACATCAGAGTGAATGCTCGGTCAAATAATTAACCTACTGGTACCTAAATTTTATTTAAATGAAAAATGTTCTTCAAAACAGTTACAAGTTAATGAAACATTATTACAATTTTAGTAATAATTTATCAAATGAATATTAATGTATGAATGTCTTTCACATTAAGTAATGTCAGGTACATAATACCATACCTATATCGGGCCTAGGTCTTAAACAATCTTTACTTTTTTTATGTGTTATTGTATGCGAATGACATGACTTCGTGACCTATAAATCCGTCATCGTCAAAATATATGTATTGTTGTTCTAAGTGAACAAAATAAATCACAATTTTGGTAATTATTTATCAAATTAATATTAATATGTATGATTGTCTTCCATATTAAGTAAGGTCAGGTACATTATATAGTATAATGTTGGACCTAGGTAGTTAAACAATCTTTACGTATTTTATAAGTGTTATTTTATGTGAATGACATTACTCCCTCACCTATAAATTTATCATCGTCAAACCAAACGTATCACTGTTCTAAGTGAACAAAATAAATCAAATTTCAGTAACTAATTGCAATATAGCCTAAAACTTATTAGAAAGTCGAACATGTTCATTATAAAAGTTATATTTTATTTTCAGATTACAACGCCGCCCCGCTGTTCGCCTCGGAAAACGCCTCCAGTGGTAAGAATCTCTTGATAATTAATTTTTGTAAGGTTTATCTACTTATTATATTAAATCTTCTTAAACATTTTTATTGCGTTTACTTTAATAGGTTCGTGTTGCTAATGATAGTTAACATTGACAGAAAATTGACTTAAATGCTTATCTCTAATGAAATCGGTAGTCAATATAATCCTTTTGACAAACTAATAAATAGGTCTCCTCGTTTGCTGACATTTCTATAAAAACAATCTCATCATTATCACTTCAGCCTATCGCAGTCCACTGCTGGACATGGGCCTCCAGAAGCTCGCACCAAAAATGGCGTAAACTCATGTGTGTTTTCCAGTAGCCAGCAGTTGGATGATTATACCTCCATCGGTCGGCCCTTTAAGTTCCAAGGTGGTTGTGGAACTATGTAGATCCCTTAGTCTCCTCTTACGACACCCACGGAAAGAGAGGGGGTGGCTATATTCTTTACTGCCACACAACTAAAATAATCTTAATAATTGTGTTATTTATAGAAAGTAATAGAAATAACACGTAAAGGTTACAAATATAGAACAGTAAGTGATACAACAATGCCTATATATGAGTAGTATATTTTAATCTTATATAAATAGATATATTCAAATCGATCATTTTCCATAAGACGTCAATAAATACCATTTATAATAGAGTAAAACCTTATTTGTCACTAATTTATTCCCTATTTAAATAAAACTAGGTTTTCTGTGACATTGTATTCTTGGAATTCACAATTAATGTATACGTTATCATTTAATTACATTTCAAGGTAGCTTAATTATAATTTGTTCTTAAAACACAATTTCGTATGTTGTAAAAGGAATTTAAAATGTGTTTTTCAATACAATCATACATATTATATTTCGTAAGATCGTTAACTTTCTGCCTCATAACTTTTCGATTTACAACTAGTGCTAAAACAATTTGTGGTCATAACTTTTAAAAATATATTAGTTTGCAAATTAGCAACCATACGCAGCGCTATCGTTTAGTTATCGCTTTTAATAGCAATTTAGACGACGATATAAAACGTACTTATTGCTTTGTAATAGATCTTGTTAAATGTGAACTCTTCCAAAAACCAAAAATCACCCATAGACAATTTGCAGAAATCTTAAGATAAATAAAGAAATTATTAGTAAAATTACAATTGCTTACACAAACCAAATTTTGCCGATATTATTTTAGTCTCTTTCCATTCAAATAGTGTGTCTATAAACCAAGAGCCTGGGAAGGCCAAACTTTCGGCATTTCATAAAAGCTGAAAATTTCTCAGCGCGTGCTCCCAACACCGGTAGAAGCAATAAGCAAATATGAAGTTTAACTCATAATGGCATTGGCAGATATCTGTTATCAAAGAAGAAACGTGCTTTTATAAAATGACGAAGGTCTGGCCCTCGCGGGGTCTTGGGCTACTACTACTATATTTATTGAAAGCGATAGCTTTTAACAAACATTTTGCATATTTTTTTTATAAATTTAAAATAGAGACGAAGTTTTTATATTTTTCTCTATGTATTTTTATGTACGGTCAGCTTTTTGAAAGGGTAACGTGTTGTTGTCCTACTGGAACTGGATTTCGAAATTTTTATAATAGTTAATGTTAAATGTTTATGCAATTAACAACAAAAATATAACATTAGAATAGATTCATGAAGGATTGTATCAAAGCAACCCAAAAGACAATTGTGCTTTTCGATTTGACTTGAAGCGTTTTGATAAAACCCGATTGCACTACAGTACTTGGCGATAGGTTATTAACCCAATAAGATACGTTATCGCTCCGCGGCCGGCCTACATACGTCCGCACGATGCCCACAAGAAACATATTTTTGCATTGATATTATGTAACATCCGATTCCGCTTGGACTATCGTTATGTAGACAGCTTTTTATTTTGTATTTTATTATTCTTCCATTGCACTAGTATATCTTTAGTAGTATTATATGGAGGATGTTTATTGGATAAGGTACACATTTAATACATATTATTATTTTATATTAGATGTTACTTTCTGTTTATTTTTCATCAACATCATCATCATTTCAGCCTATAACAGTCCACTGCTGGACATAGGCCTCTACAAGTTCACACCAAAGATGGCGTGAACGCATGTGTTTTGTCCATAGTCACCACGCTGGGCACGCGTGTAGGTAACCGCAGGGTAGGAAGTTTATTTTTCGTTATCTATTAATGTTAGGCTTTTTAAGTTTGTATGCGAACATTTCTAAATATGACCGTAAAAAAATAATACTTATCGAACTCAAAACAGTAAATAATTTATTGAGTTAGTAAACCTAAAAAATTTAGCTTTGTTTCGCTAACGATAGTTTAGATTTTATCTTTAACAAAAATAAAAATTATTACATTAATCTTTTAAAATAAGTTGCATTAAGGTCATTTATTTTTCCGAATATAGTATTATACGTATTTTGTTCTAGATTAAGTAAAACTATATATAACGCGGGTATTTAGACTAAATATTTAAAATAAGAACATCAAGTATTTACTAGTTACAACTCATAGAACAGTACAAGTACTTGTGCGGCGTCGCATGCGCATTTCACGACGTCTGCGCATGCCGGAGAAATTATTTATCAACTGGTTTGCGGCGCGTGATCCCCGTCTACAACATATTCAACATTTTAGACCCAAGCTTGAATCATTAAACGAAAGTGCTCTCGTTGATCTCAGAAACCAATATTTATAAATAAACACACATAGATACTTTACTTTCTCTCATTGTGTATGGTTTTAAGTAGCTAAGTCACTATATAATACACGATATTATATCATATACTTTGTGGCCTCTTAACTATTTCACAAAAAAAATTACCAAGAAAGTTGAAGAGGTCGACTTTTTCTTAAAGAGACCCCGATAATGATAATAGTGTCAAAATTTCATTATTTGTTTAAATTCTATTTAATTTAGAAAACTATGGTAAACACTGTCAAAGTAAAGAAATAAACCATGGCAAAAAGTAAATGAATAAAATATACATTACTTAAACATTTTAAGAATAAAAATTAATATAATTGGACGTAATGAGAACTGTGTAAGTATCCAATGACCCTTTTTCATTTATAAAAATGTTCAATTAAATTTCTCCCATACACTATCTTTTAAGACTTTCATTTGAATTGTTAAGTTTTACATCTTCAAAATAATTTAAGTAAAATATGCATTTTTCATTTATCTGTAACTCACACGAATTCTTATTATCACTTTACTTGATGTTATAACTTTGATAAATGTGTATACTTTCATATAAAAAATATTCCGGTTTCTTATCGACATGTCTAGACCATGAATGATAAAGTCAAGCTTCTTTTTAATATCAAGGTTTTTGGTATTATTTTGGTTTATTTTTCTTATGTGGGTTATATTGACTTAATATTAGATTTTTTAATAGAGCAACATAACTATCAATTATTAATTAATAACTTATAATATATCAGTAATTATTTTAAAGTTCAACTTTTTTATATGTATATCTATTGTTTAACAAATGCTGTAGTACAATTTTAGTCTCCGAAACTCATCATTCTATTGTATCGTCACGTAAGTCTTTAGGTTTCTTAAATATATAAGATTTTTTATACCATATTTGTCTGTTAATATATCTTTTAAAATATGAAAATAAAAAACATTAATTTCTTGTAAATAGACATATCAAACATATGTCTATTTACAAGCAATTAATATATTACGTATATATTATACCATAATCATGTTAACATTTTTAATACACGTCTTAAGACTTTTACATTAACGTATATCAGTTATAATTATATCAGTTATTATGTACACGCGTTTCATTTTGTATAGTTACACAGTTCTTTTTTTCATAGACAAGTATGTTCTACTGTATTATCTGTGTAGATAAGATCTACAATTGATTATCTATGCTAATGCTCAATTTAAATTTACGGTGTGTTAAATTAATATCTTAAATGTTTGTTTTTTGTCAAGTTTTATTTTTTAATTGGTAATGATTTTACATAAACAAAAAGAAATAAAATATTAGTTTTACAGACAACTCTGCATATATCTTTTTTTACTACCTTAACGTTAAATAAAAAAAAAATTGGAGTACTCAAATAATAATGTTTTATTATTTTATGCATTGAAAAGCATTTTTTTAATTATAAACGCTGAAATGTGTGTTTATTAATTTTAATTACAATAAATTACTTATAGATACTTGCGCTTAACTTTATTTTAATAAGTACTACTATGAAAATATAATGATTAAAAACTTCTTGGTAACCATTCGATTCTACAAAATAAAAAAGATACTAAAATATGGTCAAGAATTTGTGTCCATACCACCAGTGTACACACACTTTTAATAAAAAAGTAAATACAACATTAGTTTGTAATCAATTCATTTCTCAGTCATTCAGTGAAAAAAGATATCAAAAATCTCGTGTCTATGTTTTTAACCGTCATAAGTGATTCAATGTCAATATTACACGATTTAGGAAAATGTATATCTCATACACATTTTAAACACATTTCCCTACAACGAAAATAAAATTCTAAATACATTTCCCTACGACGAAAATAAAATTCAATACGTCGGACATAATATGTCGAATATCGTTAAAATTAAGATTACCTTGCAGTATATTCTAGAAAACATGTATGCTTGATATTACAATAAACATGAATTGAGTTATTTTCAACGTCTCATCCGTAACACTTTTTACCTTATAACAATTCATATACCTCTAATTTGACTTTAAAAATCTTGTTGAACACAGTTTCCTTTATGACCATTAATAAGAAGGTTATATCGAACGTAAAATAGACCCTATAGAAGGTAGTATATGGTTATGAAACGAGACATTGAATAGAGATCCGTATGTCTCAAACAAAATACATTGAAATTGATGCAATCGATACATGAAAGTGCGTCAAAGAAGACAACATTTGTATGCCTTCTTTGACTTATTTAAGAGAACGACAACGGTTTAAACGTATACGGGACATTTTCTAAAGATTTTATTGTAGGAAGAGAATTTAGTTGCTGTTTATGTATTATAAATATACAACCGAATAGTTGTTGACAAGTTGAGAAAGCCAACTATTCGGCCACATTCTTAAATGATGATTATTCGACAAAAAGCGCGGACTATTTGGTCCACTTTTAAGTAGAATAATTTTTTATGTTTAATAACTAAGTTATGATTAATTTTTTTATTTATACTTAAATTATTTATTTATTTAATTTTTAACGAATTATCTGTTATTTTGGATTTAGAAATATATACTTAAACCGTAAAAAACATTCTTAGTTTATACTATGGCAAATATCATAATCAGCTAATCGTAAATCTCGTATGGACCGATATATTATTTATCAACGTTTAGTAGAAAATTTGTAATTATCAACAGTATAAATAAGTATTAACCATGCAATAATTTGGTTAAATTCTTAGTGTATTAATTACCTTTTAATTAATTTAAATTAATACTAAATTGAACTTAATTTGGTCTGATTGTGGTGAATTCTTTCCCAAACAGAAAAAATGTTAATAATTCGACCACAATTATTGCAGAAAAAAGAACTTGGAACGAACAACGCTTAGTTTTCAAAAATGCGGGAATCATTCTGCGAAGTCGAATGATCACTTGAATTTAATTCCCTTAGAAATATTCGAGCTATAAATATTATTTTGCTTGAAACGCAATGTCTGAAAACTTGACAGTATTTTGTGATTCAATTCCTGGTAAACTAATTGTTTCTATAATAAAACTATAAAGGTGTATGTATTATATTTTTTTAATGTAGGCAAAGTCGTGTAATGATAACTCTAAATATTTTTTTAGTATACATACATACATATACAAAATACCTCATAAAAAATGCAAGCAAGTAAAAAACTTCGTTTCGTATACAATACCCCCTTGTACACTTTTAACTTTAATTATTATTTATTTATAACCGCTTTGCCTACATAATATACATCTGTAATAGAGCCCTGACTGACAGCGATACTTTGAACCACTTTATAATCAAGTTCATGAAAAGTATAAATCTATGAAACTGACGTCCCTTTAAAAATATTCAACTGACTGTGATTATTGCTATTAAAATATACAAGGGTTAGAAAATTTAATACTAATATTATACACATTGAAAACATTATTTAGTATCGCTGGTAATGAGTGCGGAAGTAGAGATTTTAATCAAAACAAAAAAAATATAATGATAAATGTAGCGTCGCCTACTAGTGCATGTTCCTGTCGCGATACCGCTGAGTTTATGGGCGTGACATGGTTGGCGTCATTTAGTTGAAATAATAAGTCATTATTAGAGATTTTACCACAGTGTACAAGTGTGTACATTTAAACATGATTTTTATGCTTTCTATTCTATATCGATGGTTATGATTAATGAATATCAAATTTTGTAAAGACGTTGTTGAATATATATTTCATATGATTCTATAAACTATATATATATTTTCATATGAGACGAATGTTGAATATATATTTCATATTCGATATAAACTAATGCAAAACCTTGTATTTGATTCGTAAACATTATGGAATTATTATTATTTTTTGTAACTAATAAATATTTTTTTAAATGTTATACAATCTTTTTTCTACAATAACAGTTAAAAAAAGTGCATTGTGCATTGTTGTAACGAACTCAACCTTCGATATTACAACTAAACAAAAAATGCAAATGCCGATTTTATCGCTATAACGAATTAACCACACTGCATAGTTGACACATTCGTTTTTACACCTTTATATTATGAAAAGACATTACTGTAAGCACTGACACCATTAAAAGAATGAACTCCGCCTTATCGAGGATAAAATGATTCTCAATATTAATTTTTTGCTTCGATAAATGTATTATTTTCTATTAAATGCAAAAAAAAATAAAAGAAAAACTTTTACTGATCCAATTCTGTAAATAAATTAAAAAAAAAATTATTGGAGTGCGCTTTTTAATTGCCATTGTTATACTTATACTACGTTGTTTGTGGTCACGGCAATGCCGTGTGGTTACGGCAGTAAGAATATAGCCACCCCCTCTCTTCCCTTCCCTTCAGAATAAGGAATAGCACAGTTCCACTACCATCTTGGAATTTAAAAAGCCGACCGATGGCGGGATAACCATCCATGCTGGCTTTCAGCATCTTCGGTGCGACAAAGCCAGCCCTGCGGTCACCAACCCGCCTGCCCAACGTGGTGACTATGGGCAAAACACATGAGTTCACGCCATTTTTGGCGCAAACTTGTGGAGGCTTATGTCCAGCGGTGGGCTGTATTAGGCTAAAGTGAATACTTACGAGCGCATTACCCTAAAACTAATTATTTTATGTAAATAAAACTGAACATGATGTAAGTTCCCTTAGGAAAGAGGACAAAATTCAAAATATGTACTTAGTCATAATTTATTAACGCATAATCTGATTTCATAAATTCGTTGGTTTGTTAATGGCAAAATTATAGACATCTCAACCCTAATAATTAGTTAAAAGTAACTTAAAACCCAGAATATACCAGGAAACCTTTGAATGTACGTTCAACCATCAAAACTTCTTATAGGCTTAGTAAAAGAGATAGGGATTACGAGCAAAATCACGCAACAAATCGTAAAATACAGCCAACATGTTTTTTTAAACCACGACTTTCCGTAATTTTATAATTCATTAGTCTTTAAAATTACACGTATTAAACTTTAAATTTGTAAATAAATTCGTTAACAAGTATTGCCTACAGTATTTCTGAATCGTTAAGAAAAATATGGTAAATTTTATTCTTAAACTGTTAATTTACTAACGTTCGATTGAGTTTTAATTCCAGTCCGAATTTCGATTTAATCCAAAAACTACAAAAAATCTTTGTTTGATATAATTTCCTTACACAAAAATAAATCACAGATTTAACTGCTCGTTTACTGACAGACCTTCAGTGACTGTCATAAGTCATTAACTACCAACGTTACGTCTTTAGAATAGAAATAATTTCATATCTGTTTTTTAACTTATTGTTTAAAACCTTACATTTATTTTCAAACCATCTTGAGAAAACCCGCATGTTACTCGACATATTTTAAGACATAGGCCTCAAGCCTCGATGGATCAGTGTGGCCAATCAAGTCCAGACCAATTCTTCTTAATAAAAGTGGAGATAGGCAGATAAATGTCTACATACAGTGGCAATGTAAAAATAAAATTAGAAAAGTTTTATGTGACATCAACACTTTGGTGGATATCAGTTCTCGGCTTTCACGACAATATACTGGTACTTAGGTAGGTACTCGTATATCATGTTATGTCAAATTTTATATAGGTACATTAACATTATCAGTAATATAATAGGTACCTACGGCATTAAAGTACAAAAAGGCTCGTGAAGCGTGACAAGACATAATGGTTCGGCGTCTTTGTCCCGGTGTCAGTGAGTGAAAAAGTCCAGACGATGGGTCATCAACCCTGTATGAGATAATACCTGTTTTTCTCATATCAACTTCGACTTAAAGGCACTCATTTTATTTTTAATGTGACGTGATAATTTGTAGAAACTTGGTTTATTTCAGTTAAAAGTATAATTTATATAGAGTTTGCTGCACTTGAACACACGAAATTTCTCGAAGGAAATCCTCTTGGAAATTATATAATTTATATAATTTATTTATAATATATATATTTCCTTTGAGTTCTAAACTACCCATTACTTAAAGATATATTTACAAAAATAATAAACGAATAAAGCTTTTTCACCGGCATTAACGTTTATGGTAGCTGTTCTCCTTCCATAAGGCTGAGTAAGTTTTATGACCCTAATTTACCATCTCATTCAATATCTCAAAGACCTGCAATCTCTTAAATTCTGATACAAAAAGATACATATTTTAGCCCGCTTTACTTTTTAAATACTAAAATATATTAGATCATTTAAGTTAATATAGGGAACGTAAGATATTTTGTACGCAAAAATGATGAATGAGATGATGATTATTCTCGTTAATTTACTAAAATAAATTAATCGAATTTAAAAACTGCAAAATTTATTGAAATAGTCTTTGAGTACGTTAACCAAATTTTGTAACTTTTATTTTAAAGCATCAACGTCTATTTCTTTCTGGAAATTAAAATTTAAAAATAGAATTTAAATTTAGTTTTCTTAGTATGAACTCGTGATATGATACAGTTGATTTATAATGATACCTATTTTTTTATTTATTTATTTACAGAAAAAAAATAGATACAATTTATGTGATAATCAGTGCAGCAAAAACAATTAATAGTTTTACAGTGCACTGTTTTTTCTAAAGTAATAAAACTAAAGTACACACGATATTATATACTAATATAAAATATGACATGAAGCTATATAAATAATAGATTATACACGTGAATATAATTGGAAAGAAAAAAAAATAATATCAAGTGATTAAAGAATAATAATAATTATAATAGAACTAATAAATGATTAACTAATACCTGATTGCGAGAAGATTCAATTCAAATTTCTTTTCCAACCAGGAAACAATAGCACTTATTTAATGTACAAAATTTAACAATACAACGAAGTCAACATCACAATATTCAACCTTTGAGCTCGCGACCTTAAAATGTTAATGCCTTAAAAGCGAATTTAAATACATTAAAGAAAAAAAATCTTCCTAACGTGTACATCTATTTTTGGATTAAAGATACAAGCTTTTTCGTAAATCAAAGGCATCTGACACGATTGTGTTGTAAATATTTTTTTTAAATATGTTTGTAACATTCAATTGTTCTTTTATGGAGATGCAAAAATATCTTAAAATTTATAATTCAAATTTCGCATATTCGTTACGATACTTGTTCTAAAACAGCAACTGAGTAACCCAATTAGTATTTCATTATTAAGTTAACCTGATTGTGTACGTAATAGTTTACGTGATTTGGTATTGCCAGTAATAATCGGTAGCGTTATCTTTTTTTTTTGTCACTATAAATGAATTATTATTTCTAATCATCATCACGCATTTTCTTTCAATCTTGCTGTTTCCGTTTTAGCACACCCACATACGTTCGCTTAAACATGTCTTAATGTAGAAGATGTTTCAGCATTAAATCTGATTGTTAAAAAATTTAATAATATATTGCTTAAGTTGTTTATTTAACAGAAATATACTATCAAACTAATCAAAAATACAACGATGGTCTCGTCGAATATCGAAAAAAACGTAAAAAAAAAACTGCATAGTGGTGTATTACACTTTCAGTACAATTTTTACTATTAAAATATATATTCAACACAGATGCAGTGGATACGAATATGAATGAGAGAACCAATTTTTCACATAGGAAATGTTTTCGTTTCAACCATTAATTGAAATGATAACTGCCGTGGGATATTTCAAAACTCCATGATTTAAGTGTTTTCCATTACACTAATTACCTCTAGTTGGCAGGCCCGCCGATAACAACTACTAAAAGATCAGTTGTAAGTATATACGTATACATAGGTCAGAAGTTTGTCTATCTGTAAACGCATTAGTCACAATTAATTAACTTATTTAGCTAATTACATTGCTAACGCTCAAATCGCGTCGGATTAATGTAAAATCTTCTAATTACTATATCGCACCCTTAATAAAACAAAGATGTAACTCAAAAATCGCAAATTGTGGGAATTGGCGTTTGAAGTTTAGCACTTTTTCCGCATTGTGTTTGATTAAAAATTACCAATTATTTGTAATGCTCTTAATGACTTTTACTATTGATATCAGTAGTTTAAAGTACAGAGATTAATAGAATAATAGAAAAACAACTGTGTTACAGTCTATAATAGCTGTAAAATGGAGATGAAAAAAAAGTTCTGACTTAAATCTCTTTATGCCAAAAATTACTTAATATTTTAGGTAGTATTTCAAAAAAATTCTCTTTAGTATTAAAACATAACAAAAAGTTTTAAAAATAAATCACAATGTTTCGTTTTATGATTATTTAATTGTAATTATGACGTTGTATGTACTAATGCATCATTTTTTTATAAAACGAAAACTGAAATTTATCACCTTTTTTTTGAATTAAACAAATTTTTATTAATCATCTAATATTTATATATCTCTTTATGGCTATAAATATTGTTTTTTAAACAAAACAAAAACTATACACTATTATAAGAATTAGGTACAATTAGTCTCTAGTAAATATCTCCTAAAATCACAAATACTTAATTACTAACCACAAATAATCTAATATATAAAATTCTCGTGTCGCGGTGTTTGTAGTTAAACTCATCCGAAACGGCTAGACCGATTCACACGAAATTTTGTGTGCATATCGGGTAGGTCTGAGAATCGAACAACATCTATTTTTCATACCCCTAAGTTAAAAGGGGGGGGGGATTAAGGGGTTTAATAACATATATGGCAAAACAAAGTTTGCGGGGTCAGCTAGTAAATAGTATAAAAATCAGCAGTCTCTTCTTTCTTATAATGTCTATCATCTTGTTTTTGCTCATTGTTTGAATTATCATATGATACACATAGATCACACTGACCTGTTTTTGGTTGGTGAAACACTAAGTTAAATACCGTCGGAATCAATATTTTCTGCACATTTAAATCGTCTCGCCGAAAGACTCGACGAATTCCAACCACCAGAGCAGGTTGGGTTTCGAAATGGCTACAACACCGTAGACCACATCCATACTGTTCGACAGATTATTCAAAAGACAGAGACATATAATCAGCCGCTGTGTATGGAATTTGTGGACTGCGAAATAGCCTTCAACTGTGTCGAGACCTGGGCTGTCCTGGACTCTCTGCAGAGATGTCATATCGACTGGCGATATATCGTGGTACTGAGATGTATGTAAGACGCAACGACGATGACCGTTCATGTCCAGGACCAGAGAACAATATCTATTTCCCTGCGGCGTGGGGTAAGACAGCAAGATGTAATATCACCGAAACTGTTTACCACTGCGCTGGAGGATATCTTTAAGATCTTGAACAAGGCATCAATGTCAACGGTGAATACATCTCTCACCTTCGTTTCGCCGACGATATCGTCATCTTTGCGGACACGTTAGATGAGTTAGGCCAAATGCTAGCCGGTCTAAACGAGTCCTCCCGACGTGTCGTTCTCTGTATGAACTTGGACAAAACGAAAGTTATGTCTAACAACCAAGTCATACCGAGACAGGTATCGGTCGATGGTACTCTTCTCTAAGTTGTTCAGGATTATATTTACTTAGGCCATACTATCCAACTAGGCCGCAACAACTTTGAGAAGGAGGCCGATAGGAGGATTCGGTGGGGCTGGGCGGCATTTGGCAGGCTTCGTCGAGTCTTCACTTCGAAGATTCCGCAATGCTTGAAGACAAAAGTCTTCGAGCAATACGTGCTGCCTGTGTTAACATACCGAGCCGAGACATGGACACTGACGAAGGGACTGGTCCACAAATATAAAGTCCCTCAACGTGCAATGGAACTGGCCATGCTTGGGGTTTCCCTCAAAGATAGGATTAGAAACGAGACTAGCGAGAGAGAACGAAAGTAACCGATATAGCCCACAGAATTAGCAAGTTGAAGTGGCAGTGGGCTGGTCATCTGTGGCGCAGGACCGGTGGCTGTTGGAGCAGACGCGTCCTGGAGTAGAGATCGCGTCTTGGCAAACACAGTGTGTGACGTCCTCTGGCCCGTTGGACCGACGATCTACCTAAGATTGCCGGTGTAAGCTGGATGAGGATTGCGGAAAACCGGGATGTCTAGCGCGAACTTGGGGAGGCCTATGTCCAGCAGTGCATTGCAATAGGCTGAACTGACTGACAAATATTTGGTTTATTATTGCAGTCAGAGTCAGAAGAACTTTGATTTTCAAACATAAAATTTCTTCTGTTGACAGGCTTATTAAACAACGTATTAAAATCTACAGTGCATCGTAGTCACTCCGGTCGACGTCACTTAGATCTGTGTATTATACTGGAGAAATTGTAACTGGCCACACTACTGTAATTTCGTCGCTCTCTCAGCTGAATTTGCTCATATTTTGCTCAGTATTTTGTGGTGAATTGGTGTAAGACGTCTTTTCTTCACAATCCGTTGTAACGTTTTGTGGGGCAGGGTTTTGGGTAGGCATTGAACTATTGGAGCTTGAAAAACTGGATGAAGATGAGCTAGAAGAGCTTGACGATGATGAGCTAGATGAATCGGAACTAGATGAAGATGATCTTGAAGACGAACTAGAGGACTGTAAATGGCTAGTATTATTTAGGTGTCATTTTTCTCGTCAACTCATAAGTGACAGTAAAATATTGAGTCGGTGTCATCATTTTCGTCAGCTCTGCAGTTACATTTTTGGGCTCTAGAGATATATGTATTTTGTTGATTTTCCTCTTCAACCTGCATAACTTCTTTAGTCTAAAATAACAATAATTCATAACACTGTAGTATATTTTAAGGATGAATAATAATCATAATTATTTAACGTCAAAATAGCAGCATTGTTGAATGACAATGATCTATTCAGTCGTTTTGCCATAAAAGAGTAACAATCATCCATCCATACGTCATCCTCATAAACTTTCACATTTATTACAGTAATCAGATGAAAAAAAATTTATAACTTATTACACTATTATTATATTACTTAAAAAGCCGACCGGTGGCGGGATAACCATCCAATTGCTGGCTTTGAAATACACAGGCCGAAGACGGGCAGCAGCGTCTTCGGAGTGACAAAGCCAGCCCTGCGGTCACCAACCCGCCTGCCCAGCGTGGTGACTATGGGCAAAACACATAAGTTCATGCTATTTTTGGCGAAAGCTTGTGGAGGCCTATGTCCAGCAGTGGACTGTATAGGTTGTAATGATACACTATTATGTTTATCTTATAACTTTTACGCTCGATACGCTGTAACTCTTCATTGTGGTGTTCAGTTTCTGAATGTGGTATTAAACTTAAAAAAAAATTGTGAGCTCTAAGACCATTTTCAAAACCTATACAAATAAGCACAACAGTTACAAGTTATTCTTAACTTTTACACGAAAAGGGAATTAATGTTGAAAGTTTTTACTTATCTTTCGTCATTCTAAATAATAAAAAGAAGTAAACAAAAGAGACTTTTATAAATAGCCTTATTTATTACAATAAAGTGATACTTAACCAATTACTCCAACAACTAAGGCATATATTTCAATGTAAAACTGAAGTGTTAGGCGTTAACTTTGTAAAATTTGTCAATTTTTAAAACAAAACCGAAGTAAATCCAAATGTTACACATCATTATCAAATGCGTTTTCTGAGAGAATGAAGTATAACAAAAATTATCTTTTTATTTTAAATCCCTTTTAATCTAATATCGAATTATTTGATGTTACTCAAAACGGCAGCACTTCAATCTCCGCTCACTGCCGGTGCATCTCTGAATCACGCCACTTTATAAGAACTGACTTGTCAGTTCCAGTTGATAGAAAAGAGAGCAACAGTCGCGTATCTCTCTGTATCTTATAGTTAAAACGCCGGAGTCGAAGTCTAACTATTCTTTACGCGACGAAGACGGGTTTTATTGTAAAATCTCCAAATCCACAAATTTTGAGTTACATCTTTGTTTTATTAAAGGTGCGATATATTTTTTATGAGATTTGATTTCATAAGCAAAACTTTGTATGTATCATTGATTTGCACAAAATGTTTTCTAAAAAGCAGCAAGTGTAAAAAAAATCTTAAATATTTAGATAAATCGATCATACAAACAAATTATCGAACGTATGGTCACGATGTGTGATCAAAGACATAAAGCTATTTAAATAGTTTTTAATCGTATATTTGCCTGGCTGACTTACTGACTGACTGACTGGCAAGGAAGAGCACCTGCACCTAATTATAATATACTTCTGTGTGTAAAAGAGAATTCTTACGTTTATTATTTTTACGTAAACTTCAAAGCATTGTCCTCCTTTTAGCAGAATCGGAGAAATATAACTTAACTTACGCATTAAACACTACTGAAAGTATTATGCCACCAGTAGAATCAAAGTTGTACGCAAATCGAGCGACGTTCAGAAGCAATAAAGTTAGCGCAGTCTTCGGGTAGGTCAGGCTGTCCCGGGCGAAATTGAGAGTACACTAACCAGTTCAAGAACAGGGTGTCGTCGGGTCGAAGCTAGTACTCGATGGAAATGAGATTTGAAACGTACGCTATAGATACGTCTTACTTTCTAATTGTTTTGTATCAAACATATTATTTCTTCTTTTATTATATTTAATAACAAATACGATACTTATTATAATTACTTATTTACAATATGAAGCCTCGTCCTAAACAGTCTATAATATGTAAAATCGAAACATTATGTAGGTACAATGTAATGCCTTCGTTTATAAGGTCAAAGGAACTTCGTTAAAGGAACAAATTACTATTTTATTTACGATTTGACCCGCGCTATTTCGCTTGAATTAAAGTTTATAGATTTTATAGTTAATTTATTCCTTAAACAACATGTCTGTACAAATTATTTTATACATTCTACCGTAACAATAGTTTTTTTTTTTTTAATTGATATGAGACTTATATGCTAAGACTTGGGTACAAGTAAACAAATTAACAAACGGTTAGATTATTGTTGACAATGCAAGATATAAAAACTATTGTCTATAATTATTTGTGCATATTTTATCGAAAAAAAGATCAAGTCTGAATTATATCTGTCGTGCTGTCTGAAGCATTAACTAACGTAGATACGTCGACTTGCCGACCTATAAACACAGTAATTTGCACAAATTAAACAACACAGGTGATCCGGTGACATTTGTGAGGAAACAGGTGGAGCGAATATGTATACTATGTTTTTATTATATCCTTGAACATTTTCTATTCATTGATATGTTTAATATAACAACATATATGAAATTCCTTTGTAAATGCTTATGTATTTATACATTGTGTTCATTATAAAGCACAAATTGACGTTATTTAATATCTATTTTTGTAAAAAATTTAAAGACCATTGTTTGAATTATTATTTTTTTGTCAAAGAGACGATACAGCTATACTGCCATTAACATATGTTTTATAACAACAATAGTATATTGCCAACTTGCAATTTAATCGTATTAATTCTTTGGAAGTATTGTAAAAAAAATAGAGAAAATAGAGATCGATCGAGAATCGTAGAGAAAATCATTGGAACAAAAATTAAACAAACCTTAAGCTAGCTTAAAACCTTTTTTATTTCAGTGATCCAACTGTCTAGACGGCTATTAATAAATTATACTAACTGCACACTCAAAATAAAGTCTTGTTAATCTTTCTATGAACCTGTTCTAAATCCGTTTCCACCTACGAGTAACCTACAATTTTATTTAAGTAACTATAAACAGTTTAGGATTGAAACGTCTTATCGATTACAGTTTAGATGTAAGTTAAAAGGCTTGTGGGTCAAAGGTCGCACAAGGGTCACCTCTGACTATGGCCTCTCCCTGTCCTCGAGACAACCCAACCTTTTCTGAGTGTTAGCTCCACTTTGTATAATCCATTACAGCATACCGACCGCAGCCCAGAAGCAGTTATCGATTGTAACCAGATGTAGGTTACAGGCTGGAGCAAAGGTCACGGGTAGGTCGCTTGCCATCTATCATTGTGTAATAACACTCGACGTGTCGCTTTGTTTTTGCTGTCCCTCAAAAAAAGTTAATGAATAAACATCGTAACAAACCATATAATTTTGTACAAATTTAAATAAAACTTAACTACTATTTTATACAGCTACATTAAAAAAAAACTCTATTTATACCCTATTAATATAACATTCGTTTTTCATGAATAAACATTTTGTAAGAAGTGTGACTTAATTAGGTGACCTCAAAAGTGTAAAAATAAAACGGGGTATTATGTGTTACGGCGACACTCACGCCTCCAAAGAAGTTAACTATAATAGTGAATTTGCAGTCGTATTTATTTGTGACTTATAAATGATTATAATTTTTTATTAAGGTTGTTTTGTTGTTTTTTAAGCTTTTAATTTCTTTATTACCATATTTAGTGAAAATATTTTTAAAAATAGGTTTTGTATTTATTTTTAAAATTATCGGCGATTTCTGATTCAACTGACGTTTAGATTTTTTTAAATGTTTACTTTAAAATTAATACACTTTGACATAACATTTTGTATAGCATATCGAAATTGCGATAAAGCAACATTCATTATTTTTTATATACGAGTTTTCGAGTAAGAAGATTAGATGCATTTATGGCTCAAAAAGGTCCCGCAGGATATATTACAGATTTCGCAATAAATCAGTCCTTAACTGCGCAACGTCGTACAACTAAAAGCTAGCTAAAACGAGTATGTATTATCATATATACATATATCTTCTTACTTCACACAAACTTTAATGACTTGCGTTTACAAATGCTTTTTAGTAGATCAGAATTCTGTACTCTGTAATTCAATGTGTGTGTGTTCTGTAATTTTTTTTTAAACGTCAAAACTGAGGTGTGTTTATGTGAAAAATTCATTTAAAAATCATGCCTAAATCACGCTTTTTTTTAATAAATTTATACAATAAACAAAAATAATAGTTCATATATACAAAAATTTTACTCCGAGTGGTCTTTTTATCATCAACAAACGCACACAGTTACACATTGAACGTGTACATTGATGTTCATTACAAAATAATAATATGTCTTAAGTTCACTAACAAAGTAATACACGCATAAAATAATCTATAAAATACAATGTAATCCTTCTTCAATAGGATACGGTCATTATTATTAATAATAATTATAATGGCCTTATTCGGATATGTTTGGATATTTGGAAAACAAAGTATATTGCGTTTGCTGTTAAATCTTACACATATATCGAGACTATACAGGTGTAACTATGGTGTAATTGTGTGGTGGGTGGTATTAATTTAGTGGTCACAATCAGTTTCTTCACAGAATTAGTTTATTTTTCATCAACGATCATAATAGCTAAAATATAAAGTAGATAAATACGGGATACATAGATAGTATAATAAGAATGTATAGAATATTTTAAGCTTTATTTTTATTTTACATTTATTTTGCAAATTCGAAAGTGATTTTGTCTTATTACTTGATGTATAAGGTCAACTACATTACATATTGTGGTATTTTCGATAAAATTTTAACTTTAGCTAATTCAAAGATAGGTTAAGCAGACGTTTTGTATGTTAATTCATGAAATGAATGGTTGGTTGCCTTTGGTTTTAAACGAAAAAGTACCGTAACATTTAAAGTATTACATATATTATAATATTCATGAACCGTTTTATAATCAGAAATGATTTCCTAGGCATTAATTCTCTTTGGTCATGTCCTGGGCATATTTTTCGAGCATTTGGATCTTCAACAACTATCGGTTCTTCAAAAATATCTTCCTCGTTCCGAATTCGTCTATGGATCATTCAATTTCTGTATTGATTACCTTGACCAACAATTTTGAACAATATGAATCTTGAGGTAGGTTTTCTAATTTCATAAGTATGCATTATAACATTGTTATGTAAGTGTAAAAAATGTACTCGAAAATAATAGTAATACATAGTTTTTTTTTTATAATTCTGTACGTGTTAAGCAAATTTTATATCTGAATAGATTCGACGTCTATTGTAGTGTGAGAATTGCTGATTCACTATGAGCGGTCTAAGCCCATATTAATGCAAATCTGAATAACGGCTTCTGGAAATTATACCCTTGCGCGCTACCTAACCGACCATTAGAGCGCCAGCCGACAGGGCTTCTGAATGTGAACCTTCTATAAACACATCCGCTAATATAAGGCCTTCGAATATGTTGCAAGAACCCACGCTTATATTCAACTTGCTTGTGTAAACTGAAACAACGAATCTACTTTCTCACGCTTTAAATCTACAATACCAATTTCTAGAACAGCAAAAATAACATGAATTCAATTAAGGGATGTTTTCTGTTTTGTTAAAAGAGGTTGTTTGTGGGTGCAACGTAAATAGTGGTGAGAGTCAATCAACAAATGAAGTGGGGTACACAACAAATGCAGTCGGAAGGATCTACACAGTCAATTTATCGCTGCAATTTGCTTTGTTTCAAACACGAGTGGAACATTGCTATGTTATTAATATATGAGGTTGCTTATACCACTCGTACATTCAACCCTTTTCAATTAAAACTAATGAATGACGCTTCGATACAGTGTAACCATATATAGCTTGAAATGTTCACTAATATCAAAATATATTTAATTAAAAAATAGCAAAATCATCACTGTGGAAAAGAGATCGTAAACTTGCATTTAAAATTGACAAACGCCTACAAGCTTCATATTAATTTCTAATGACGTTATTAAGATTACGAGGGTTTTGACAAGTCTATGAATGTAAAAGCACTTAATTTGTTGAAACTGCCTAAAGCTTATCTTTACGTAATATCAATTGCAAGGCTAGGACTACGTGAATAGTAATCGACAATTGTTGGTACAAAAACCGATTCGCACATTACCTTTTCCAAATCAACATTATTATTAAAAATTATCTTTTAATCAGCAACGTAGGACTTATTTTAAACCATTAGCGTAGCAAAGAACGTACAGGTCGATTAACAGAAAGTGGTTACTAAAGCCTATGGATTGCTAAACCATAGCCGTCTCAAGCGCTTTGCCGACCCTCCTTCTGTTGTCAACACAACGTATCCTCAGGTACCTGAAATCAGTATTACTTGGGTGTTATGTTCTGAAAGGTTAAAAACTATTTCACCAGTCGGAATGCTCCTGATTGCAGGAAGATATTCCATATCAGGATGGAATTCCAAAACTTTATTCATCGACTAATCAACGTGGCCAACTTGACAGAAAAATTTCTAACCTCTTTAATAAGGCTTTTGCCTAATATTTACAAAATGGTACTACAAATACGTCACTAAGTTAATATCAATAGTAATTCGGCTATTTATAAAACGACGCAATGTATTTGTTTCATATAGATCTTAACAAATTTATAGTTTAATATTTGTGTAACGATCTCTTGCCAAAACATTCGTCATCTTATTCCCGTTTCTATTATCGGTATTTCTAAAACAAAGTAGATAATATCACGAACTCCGATTTGATCTGGTGGTTAAGAAATAAATAGTGGACGTCATGGGAAATAAATAAATACGCGCTACCCGTTACTTACAACAACAGTTGCGTAATCACATAATGATTTTATGTGATAACTTTCCTTTTTTATAAAATTATTGCTTGCGTATTTCTGCACCTCTATTTCAAGATTCCAGAAAAGTTTAGCATTTAAGTAGTTAACTATACACTCCCTCCACCACAACCAATAAACTCTGTATGGAATATTCTAACGTACTCTAGTCATCGTCTATATTTCACAACAAAACCTGTGTGTCAACTGTCAATTCTGTCTATAGTAAAACTTCTTTACGTTGCAGCAAACTGCTTGGAATAGGCGTTAAATTTAATGGCTAGCGCTTTTATTTAAAGTATCTATTAATAAAGATGTAAAATTCGTAAATAATAACAAATGGTAGCTCGTCAATTGTTTATTAATAATTTCTTTTTTTTTTTTCATTGTAGATTTATTGTAGATAATCGAATCTTGTCTTCGGAAAAAACTGAATTGCACATTTACCAAACAAAAGTAGAGAAGAACCATAGTGAATTGTAGTCTAAACCTGTGCTTTTTAATTGAAGAAACGCGTTTTATCGAGCGGTGTAAATTTTAACAAATTTACCAATTGAAAATAAAGCGATGTCAAAATCTACTCAGTTTATCACCTGAACCAACGGCTCTTTAATTAATATTTACTGCCGTTCACAGTAGCAGTTATTATAAACAAGGATTTTATGCTCTTTGTTAATAATATAGTACAAAATGAGGTCCGAAGTGATTACACTCTTTCATATGTAATAATTATCGATTGTTATTGTTACAGCCTTTGATTTTTCACTGGTATATCATCGAAACATTTTTAACCCTTGACGTAATATTACACGATTGTCGGTGTATCAATTATAAAAATATTAAACGGTCACTAATTTGTTGTTATAATCCGGTAGTGGTAACACAATTCCTTCCTTCTTTTCTTTAATCATAAAATACTCTCTGGTTCGAACTGATTGTATGACTGCTATTTTCACAAGAATATGATGAGAAAAATATTTCAAGACATTTGTATCGAGAGGTGTGAATTGGATGTCTGTCGGAATCGAAAATCTATACAATATACAATAGATGAATCGGTAGCGATTCAGAGAAAGACAATACGAAAGTAAATCGAAATCTTAAAATACGTATCGAGAAATTTTCTCTTTCAGATGTCTTCTTTGTAATGTTATCTATACAATCTCCTTGTGAAACCATATAAAATATTGCTCTTCAATTATATATAGCCTTTGTTGCTATGACATTTTTAATATTCGTATCTAATATTTACTTACTGTTTTTTACACAATACGTGCATTGTAATACACTTAAAATATTTTATTTAGATTTTTAATTATCGAAGTATTTATTATTTCGTCCTCTTATTAGTCCTTTTCTTTAAATATAACATTGTATCGCATCGTATAATTTGCGTCCATATAAATCACATTTTTCTTCTTTGCGTTAATGGCTTGTATTGGATAGATACAGCTGGAAGTACGATTTTAACACGTCTGTCTTCCATCACAGAAATATAACGGATACTGAGGAAATTTACTAAATTCGCAACTTTTATTGAATCATAAAAGTAAACGTGAATAAACAGATATCAAACAGATGATCTTTCTCAATACATCGTTTGATATCATTTGCTCGACTTTCATTCAATTAAAACGAACCGCGAAAATCAGACCAATTTTCAAACATACTAAACGTAGGTACTAATAACAATTAAAGGCGATAAAGATGAAGTAATTACACGACTAGTTCGTAATTGTGTTCCAAAAAGTGTTATTAACATTTGATATATGTGCCCGACTAACCTGCATAGCCACTTCGAGCTATCTTATACCCTTGTAGGCGCAGTCGGGCCAAAACGAGGGCGTCGGATCGATAGTCCCAGACACAGACACAACACGAGCATACAGCCTGGCGGCCGCGCACTGCGAGCCTCTTTTGCGCCTATAGGGCCCGTTCGCAAACAAACAATGCGGCTGACTCATCTAGTGAACCGAATAGTGAACGTGAATTCGTGAACACGAGTTCGATGCTATGTGACGTATAATGAAAGTGCTTGCTTTAACGACGTTTTAAAGTCTGCTGCAAATTACAGTGCTGTTTATTTATTTTGTCTGTGTCCTTTTATATCTTTCATTTATGGTTTTTTGTTATAATTTTGTGATATACTCGTTAAGGAATCTATGTGCTTACAAAATAAGTATGAGCTTCCATTCGACTTAAATGCAGGATTTAAACAAGGTATGCTTCTCTAATAATAAAATAGTATTCATTAATAATTAATTACTATTTCGTCACTTAAATAATTATTTAGTTACATTAACATTGCACACCTGATTATTTAACCATATGAGATTTTATTAGATTTCTATATTTAATATCACTTTCACGGTCTTCTGTTCTGTGAAAGTAATATCATAATGTTTATCTTTACAAATTTATTTTAGTATATATTCTCTTTAATTGGTAAAAACACTTCAGTAAATAAACATCATTTCAGAACCAGAAATATCAAATACATCAAGCAAAAAACTAGGTACTAGTAGCAATTACGAGTACCGTCAAATTATATTTCACCTTACATGTTTTTATCCATAATTTTTGTACTTTATATTGTTCATATTTCAAATAAAATAGCTTTTGGAAACATTTTAGCAGTGAAAATTCTAAAATATTCAAGAAATAGTGTCAGATCTTCTTTGTTCTTTCAATATTCATTGCTTTATGACATTATTTGCGTAGATAACCAATAAAATATGATATATTGTTATTACTTCCTTACTAACATTAAAGTTGGACGTTTTAGAATAATAAAACTTAAAATTATCTGAATTCACGATGTATATTAAGTATCTAAAGTCGAAACTGAGTGAATTAAGTCTATTGCTTAAAGACAAGCAATAACTGTTTTTATTATACTATTTAAGGGAATGACTGACAAATAAATGAACAAACTGATTACACAGAATAAAAAGTATCTGCTTTGACCTTTTCGCATAATTACGAATTAGCTTGATAGGCCTTAATTCAACCAAAACTGCCTCGAAACACGTGAAACTGTCATCAAGACATAAAAATATCTTTCGCAAGAAATAAATGGTGATAAAATTCATAATTTATTGAATACATTATCCATAAGAAGTTATATATACATTTGTCTAATCAATAAAAACATTTTTATAAACTTATTTCGACATATTTGTAATTTAATATTTAACGTAGGTAATCGTATAAAGTAAGAAGGGATAAATTCTAAACTTTTTATATTTGCTATTATTATAGTATATTATTATTGTTATAGTTTTCTATTTTATTTAAAATAAAAACATCGTGTCTGTTTACGCAAAAATATTTTTTACACAAATAACATCGCTCAAATATCCATCACCCTTCACGCTTCAGCCTGTGATATCCCACTACTATGTAGGAGAAGGATCAGAGCTTAATCGAAATATCCATAATCCACCCAAACTTAAATACATATCTAAGAGCACAATTATTACTGAGACAACCAAAACATTTACAAAAATAACCAACTTTATCTGTAAGTAACAACCACTTACGCTAAACACGCTTAGTCCTAAAATATATTAATATAAATATAAAAATACACCGACTGTGTTTCGATGCAGAAAATTACTTCGTGTCTGGATTATGTTATACTTATAACTAAACTACTTTAATTTAGATAAGGGTAAGTTCTGACGCTGGTGTCGGTGATTGCACATTTGGATGCAAAATTTAACTTGGATGGCGTCAGAGCGTGGCGCCCAGAAATGCGCTCCATCTTGTTCTGAATACAAACTTCGTGTTTAAAATGTTCTAAAGCAGCGAATACGACGAAATAATACAGAACTTTTTAAAAATCTGTACAAGAACATCTCGGGTTATTTGAAATCTCGATTGTCAACAAAAAAACAAACATAATACGGAAATCTAGATTCATTACAAATCAACTATGTCCTTACTTATCTAAATGTCAATGTTTAATGCGGTGCTTTTGTAAGTTACAGCGAATTTGTAGCCTAAGTCATAAGTAAGCAAGTAAGTTGTAATTATTCTAAGTTTCAATAATACATTTGAAGCAAAAACATCTAAAAAAATATTATTTAGGCAGATTGACATAACAAATAGAAAAATTCACATATTTTAATACATAAGCACAGATTTGGATGTGTCACAAACTATTGTATAGAAATTGTTTTTTTTTTTGCTGTATAGTGTGTAATAACAAACGTTTTTGAGCCACATATGTATTTTTTTATCCTACCTTTTTACTATTCTGATACAAAACGTATCCATAGTTAGTATTTCATAATTAGGTATATTTTATTTAACTTTTATAATGATTGATCGATAATTTTTACAACAAATACCCTTTCAATCGAAATACTGCTATTGACCACAAATGCTCACAACTACATAAAACTGTTTTGTAATGACAATTGCATACATGCAAATAGTTGTGTATAAGTACTATATGATTTGTACATCATTACTGTTAATATCCTCTCTATTTATTAACCTATCGACAAGTGCTAGTGTATTGCTATCATTAACTACGGTATCTATTGTAGCAATCAAAACCATTTATCACCCAGCCCTTTTTGATCCCTGCATCATGATTCAACTCTCGAATGATAATACATTCCAATAACTTAGGTCTCGTCGGTAATATCTACGCGTAGGATGCGATTTGGTGTATTACTAATTAAATTTATATATATTAAATCTAATACCTTGGGTGGCGTGGGTGGTTATTTACGACCACCATAAAAAGGTACAAAGGACACCATCAAGATGCGGCCGTGCAATTAACTGCAACTGCAGATTTAGTGAGCGTGACTAATGTCTTTACTCATCATTTTTACGAGACTCTTAATATGTTCTCGAGATTATGACCACCCATCAGCTACCGAATTAAACGAATGACTTTATTGTTTTTTACCAGAATACAGTTCAATTTTGACATTACTCTTGTACCTAACTTTATTCTTTTCATAAAATATTTTAAAATACATTTGTGATTTACGTTTTACCGGTCGTAACCAGTAAAATACACAAAGTATCAGACCAACCGACGTATTCCAACAATAATAATAGTTCTCTCAGTTTCAAAACATTTGCAATGTATATTATACGACGTATTTCATCGGTAAAACATTCAGCAATTTGTTCAAGAAAATGCAGTTGAATAGGAAAATACTAAAGAACATTTGAATAGTCTTCAATATCATGCACACTCTTACGAGTGTATAAATGCTGAAACGTATAGAAAATATAAAACTATTATGCAAACAGTTCAACTTGATCCACACAATTGCAACTCGCCTTTATGTGAGAACTTCTGTAATGAAACATGAGGTACTTGAGACTTAAAATTACTTGTATGCTGTCTTCTTATTGTAACACTTATACTTAAGTCTTGTCGCTGTAAAATATTATAAACGTTTATCTACTAATATTAAATTAGATTTGTTTGAACTTAAAAAATTAAAACTTTTAGAAAACTACAATATCTAGAAATGGCTAGTAGGCTGTAATTAGGCCTTGGCTGTAATACATTACACTGCAACGTGGTTGTACCACACGATCCTGTGTCCGTTTGGCTACTTGTAATAACTAATTTAGTCACTTGCTAATATAGTCTTAGTCATCGTCATCAGCACGTAGCCGGTCACCGCTGGTAAAACCCTTTTGGATGTTTAAAACTCGAGCCAAATATTTATGGCTTCCGGCGACCCTTTTAAAGTCGTCTATACCATCTGCCCATAGATTTACTGACACTGCGACCAAGCTAGATTTAGTGGCTTAAATTTACTAATAATGTGAAGAATATTCAAGTAATGACAATGCGGGACAAAAATCTTAATAGGTCAGAGTAACCAGTAAAATTTCTAAAACTATTATATCCTCGTTTATCTATCTTCAGAAAAAGTACTAACCGGCTGGACAAGCCGCATGAGATGACTAATACAATGTGTTACTTTATGCAACATTGAAATCTTAGTTTTGCAATGTGATATAAATAAACGGATTGCTCTCACTAAATCATCCCATCACATTGTTTATCTTGAGTCATACGTGTCGTAACGAAATAAATAATCAGCTTATATTTAATAGCGTAACCCATATTCATTTTGTAACATATAATGCAGTCGTGTCAAACATATACAGCCTGCTTTCTTATCGTTAACTGATGCCTTTTTAGCAAGTGATCTGACAATTGTTCAATTTAACAACGACAACGTTCATATTTCACAATGAAATTAAAAGCATTGTCGCAACTTTTAGATATTGAGGTCACTTTGTATATATTTGGTGAGATGAATAATGTTATTAATTTTTATTTTATTGTGTTTAGTCTTTACCAACTCCTTTTGATGATTGATAAATTTAGGTTATTGTTCACTCACCTAAGGTTCACTTAATAATATGCAAATAGTAATTTCTCTATCATATTGTAATTAGATTCTTTAGTTCTGTCATTGGTCTCACTTGCTTATTTTAATAGATTATTGTCTATCGGATTGGATAAGAAAGACCAAAAACGATTTCAGTATCACATATTGCGAATGCACCGATAAAACAGCGACGTGATTCTTTCTCTCTAACCCGATCTTTTCATCTTTCTATCGTCCTCTGCATCGTAAGACGTAGTAACACATGGATTTTCATCTGGTGAAAATGTCCAAGAATTTCAAATTCTGAGCAAGTCGAGAAATCGTATTATTAAAGCACTCCCTCGTGGGTATAAGAAGGACATTCATAGCTACCGAAGCACTGTCCAGAGTAATATCATTGGATATTACTCTATCGATACCTCACTGACTCATTTTATTTTATACCCTAACTTTACTCATACATACAGAACAAAAATGCATTTAGTTTCGTGGACTTAGTTTGAAGGATAATAAGAAAATGTCACTTGAAGTTAAGACATCTAGTCCTTGAATATCTCTAGGGCGCTGCATACGTAATGTAATGTTGGAAGAGTTGAGAGGATTTTCATTTAAGTTTTTTAATTTATTTAATGAAATTTGCACTCGGGTCTGAATATAAAAGATGACAGATGCTCATATTGAATTTAAACTACTTTATTATAAAATATTAACAATCCGAACTTATTAGTATATTTCGCATTAAATTGTTACTGTTTATGAAAGTTTATTTGAAAAAAAAACGAGTGTGCTTTAGACCACACGACTGAAATAAAACTTCTTTAGCAATATGCCTGAAAAATAGGCCTGCACTGTGTCTTAGATATACGAGACGTAACTGGCTATGAGAGAAAGAGAGAAAGAAAATTGTGCTCGCACCTCTCTCTCTTGCTCCGTTCGCCTCACCCGATAACACTTTTCGTAAGGCTCACATCAAGCATTCACCAGCTTACTCCCCAAGTCAAGCGTGCGTAAAGAAGTCTTACTTCAAAACCTGGATGTAAATTACAAAACCGTTATGTAAAATTTGTAACAGCAATATCGTATCATATATTATGTAAAATTATTATCACAAGAGTTACATCCCGTGGGAAAGATAACAGTTTGTTTCGAGTCACTCGAGGCCGGAACACACACGTTGGTTTCAATAATTCATAAAGTCCATACCATACGTCCGCTGTGCCAAACTCTCTAATTAAGGCAAACAACGCAATCTACGTATTCCCACCTCGTACGGTTATCGAACTCACCTCATAGAACTACGCCTTATACCCATTCGCTATAACAAGGTCGTTAGTCCATCTGTGACGCAATAAAATGTCGCTGCCTCGGCGGTGACCTCGCCGAATATATCACTGAACGCGCTAGGGTCGTGCCACTCGTAATTCTATTTCCGTATTTTCGACAGTTACTAATGTCAAAGAAACAATGCGTCGTCATTAGATTGCGTTGTTCCGAGTGTCATGGCGCGCCAAGCAGACTGATTTACTATATCTTTTCGTTTTAGTGTCCTTCAATCTACAAAGGTTTTTGGGATCGTTCTACCGTAACGTGATTAAGAATAGACGACTGACCAGTGATGTTACACCGCAAATTATACATTTGAGTTTTCCAAGAAAACGTTCTATAGAAATATTTCTGCATAAAAGCGGATCACAATACTATACCTTAGGTACTATTATAGGTATTCCAGCGTTTTATCAGAAAATATTTGAGAAGAAAAGTCTTTATTCTTAAGTCTTAGCGTTGCAGGCGAAACGAGCTGGTACTCACATGTATTCTTTCGATTGCTCTCTATATTTTATTCTAACGCTATCGTAATGAGCTATGAAATTTTATCGCTGGTCGTAAAAGCACATCCTCTGTTTGGTCTAAAGGTTTGAGACGATGAAGCAAGAATGTCGATGTTACGATCAGTGGGGAACGCAACACTGCAAATTTAACTTTTTTAATTCTTTTTTGAAGTATAGCTTCTTTGCGCACGCTTAATTTGGGGAGTAAGCTGATGATTGCGTGACGAGAGCGTTACGAAAAGTGTGATCAGACGAGACGAACAGAAGTTGTGAGGGAGACATAAGTTAGATGGAGCTAAAAAAGTTTTACTTTAGTCATGTGATCTAAAGCAACCTCGTTTTTATTTAATAGAATAGTAATTATTACTTGCTTTTTATTAAGATAGTGATGATTATTTTGTTTTAAAATTTATTTTTAATGATACGGTTATACCATTGGTTATACGCGTTTTAATTTTTTTATACCAATTGCTTTTTTTATATTTCTCTCCCGTCACCATAAAAAATGATGTTTATAATTCATATATATTTTGTTATATAGAATATATTATAATATAATTATATAATTAATAGAATATATTTATACACATGGCTTCTTTTCGTGATAATTATTATTTACCCAACAAAAATAAATTTTATAAATAAATATAAATAACACAACCATGTTATTTCTTTCGCTAATTTCGCTCGTCTTTTTGTCTCTGATGTTTCTGGGAAGTAACCGTTGGTTAGTTCATTTATCTTTTCCATATTTTACTATTAGGTACCTATCTATCAATTTTTAAATTTACTCAACAGATTATTTAATGTTTGTCAGTTATAGGTTACTTTTCATCATTTGTGAGCAATTTCGTTTTATGTGACATAAGGTTCATAAAAAATTATTAATACAGATGTAATTTTAATTCAGTATTTTTATAAGGGTGTTATGTAGTTGTGTAGCTGTTATCTAATGTTTAAGTTACTTGTGACTGTTTCTAAATTCTTAAGTAAGTTACAAGCACGATGACGGTCGTTTGAGAATCAATAGAAAGCTCGACATTGGGCCGGTATCGAAGTGGGTTGTTGCAGGCGAGGCGGCAAGTAGGTGAGCGTGTCGAGGTCGTGACGTCACACGCTTTCTCTGCGCCCGCGTTCATTGTGCAACAAGCGCTCGTGGTGCGTTTGTGCAGCGCTCATATTGCCGGATTAAATAAATTTGGAAAATATTATTTGACTTACATATCATTGCGGAAGCAATTTATTTTAAAATGAGATCAAAATCGTGAAATTTAAAAGTTAACAAAACTCATTAATGTTCAATTTTACTAAAAATAACTATTTTAGTTACTGTAAGGTTAGTTTCAACATATGTTTCTTATGATAATCATCATCTTGAAAAATAGTCCTAATACTTTCTTTTTCTAACAATCATAATCCCCAAGATATCACGAATGTAAGAGTTGATTGTTACATTCTACATTATATGCACATTTCCACACCATGTTCCCGACTTTTCTGTTATAATTTTTTTATTACCATACATCACTTTTAATTGTATTTTTGTAGTTCTGTCATCAAAAACTAAATTTTTACTAACATTCTCCAGTGTCCAATGTATCTAATTTGTTCGGACTATTATATACCTACTCGTAGTTTAGTTTAAACGTGAGCGGATTATTATTTTCTTTTTGTATAATTATATATACATATATTGTATTGAATTTAGATGTTGTTTGATTGTCATTGATATTTACTACATTATTTACAATTTTATACATTATTATTGAATACATAACAAATATATATTATTTAAAAACATATAGCTATATCGTTTGTCCGTATTGCACAAATTCATATATATGGCCCACTTTATATTTTATGTTTTGCCATAAAATATTTTAAGAAACGTAAGTTATAGTTGGTCATAAAACAATGTAAACATGCATAACTGTAGCATACACATGCAAGTCGTTTACGTTTCTTTACAAGCAATAAAATATACTTGATCCATTTTAATTATAGAGTTAAATTATTTTTGCTAATTATTACTAAAGATTTTTATTTTTTGGCAAATAGATAAAATCGTTAAGAGAACGAGTATGACGCATCTTTAATGCTTCATTCTTTGACTTTCAATATTAGACCTCTATCGATACTGCGATATTGAGATTAACATCACAACTAGTTAAAATAAGGAAAAAAATCAATAAATACATATTAATAATTACTACGTCGCTCAAAAAACGTCATCACCTTCATTTTGAAGGCAAAAAAATTAATAACTTCTAATATTATTAACACGCACATTTCACACTTTACCATATGTTGCTTTTGTACTCTACTACTTTCACTTGTATATTTTCGTACAAAAGTCAGTTTGTTTCGTATAAATGGCGATAATAAAACAATATTTTTATTAGCTTCTAATCAAGCTGTAGCATGTTAGGGTTGATATTAAAATAATAAAATAAGTAAATTTATACGATTATAGATTTAATTTTATATTTTAATATTTTATACAACTTAACATCTTTTGACCTCTGTTTGAGCAGTTGAGATTTAAAACGTATTTTTCGTTATCACGATCAACTGCAGACGTGTTAACTTCGTGACGAGAAGTTCGTTTAAGGTTATTTTTATTAACAAAAAAAAAAAATAACTAAGGCTAGCAAATCCATGGAGTGAGTCACATGCAATAATTTTAGTTAAGACTAGGTGCACCATGCGATTTTACTTACATTGTCATTTACGGATAATCGACGAAAATGTTTCGTAGCGTAATTCGTTCCTTATTATTCCTTTATTCCTTACTTTAGTTTTAGATAATAATATTTAGGGCTTAGTTTCATGAGCGATTAAAATTAATTTAACATACAAACCAATGTAATTATATATATTCATAATATTAGAATAGATACACACATTGACAAGATATCGACTAGTCTGTTTTAAAAATTATTATGATATCACTTCATATTTTTGATTTTTTAATAAAACTGGAGTGTCTGTTTGTAATATTGAAATAACCGCTTTTTACTAAATGCTTATAAATTTATACACGGTACATATATCAAAATAAGATTACTACAGTCGTGGGCACAGCTAGTATTAAAATAAAATTCCACATCATGAAATATTCTTTTACAATATTGTGTTTAAAAGATTTTTTATAAAATTGAGCATTTTTATACCTTATTCTCTTTAGCAAATAAAATATATTTTTATACTATAATAATATGGCGAATAGTGACTACATGTTCAACATGATTCCTTAAATTGGCAAAACATACACTAAATGTTACGCTAAACTTGCCACAATATATCAGTAAAAACTACATCTAAATTAGATAAGTCTTTTCTGAGATTAGCGCGTACAAACGCACAAACTCACACATTGTTTTGGGTGCTATGTTATTGATAAAGTTCCTAATAATATTTTTTTCTCATATATCTTAAATGTACAGACAGCGACCCGTTACATTTTTATTATATGTATATATAAATACAAGTGTGTCGCAATTTCACTGTGTATGCAAATTTTCTTTGTTTCTGCGTTAATTAGCATTGCTTTATAATTAATATAATTATGTCATTCACATTGACTCATTTCTTGTAGGTAATGTCTAATACTCGTATAATTATTTTCATTTATATGTATATCAAAATCTTCCGCAATGAAATATCTAAAAAGATTGATTGATAAAACATCTGGAACCATTTATTTCATTTGCATTCCAAGGTATATAATATATACTAGCTGACCTGGAGAACTTCGTATCACCTTATTTTTTCCTGAAATATAATAATAACATAATATATCAAAATAAAATATAGCCTATCTTTTAAGTTGGATCGAACTGCACATGGTGTGCGAATTTTATTATAATCGGTTAAGTGGTTTAGGAGTCCATTGAGGACAAACATTGTGACACGAGATTTATATATATTAAAATATTCCAAGGTAATAATACAAATTATTCTTTAATTTCAAATCTGGCTACTTTTTATAAATTCCCAAAATAGTAATTAGATTTGGAAAAGTAAATTAATTATAGTTCGAAATCAGAATTAAATGGCGAATATAAAGTATTTGAAAATATATTTTTTATGTATTTTTAAAATTGAATCACAACTCAACACTTGCCCACCAATACTCTCATTCAATTCATATTCTTTTTAAACACTAGATTCTGGTTCTAAATTTGCTGCAAGGTAAAGTTTAATTAAGTCGAGTACGTGGTCACAGCGTCCTTCGTCGTCTTATCTTCTAATCAAGCCTTGATTTTCTTGGGTTTTTAGGTTTAAACGAAATTGAACGTCGTTCGTATTTATAAGAAAGTTCTGTTGTGATATGCTTGTAATAAAGTTATTATTGGCCAAAAATATTTGCAAGTGCATACAGTTACATAAGAATGAATTTTTTTTTCTGAAAAAAATTTAGACGACATATTTACTTGTTGAAAGACAAACATTACATAGATCTATTTTATCAGAAATAATGTTTTAAGTGAATATTATGCCTGAAAAGGTTTCCACTTATTTAATATAAAAGATAAAAATTTGTTAAAGAAAAATTAACGCAATTTTTGATTTCAATAAGTCGACGCCATGATATATTGATGATACTCATGAAGTGATACCCTACTAGTTTATATTAAACAAACTTATTACCTCTATATATTGTAAAGAGGTTTGACATAGCATTAGTAAAACTACTGCTACTCTCACTAGGTACTTGTTTTTATATGTTTTTATATGAGTCCTGTCTTTGTTGCAGAAGTGTGGAGTGCGGGCGGCGGGGGCGGCGCGACAGCATGCGGTAGCAGCGGCATGGACCTAAAACACGAGGTGGCATACCGGGGTATCCCGAGTCAGGTGAAAGCGGAGCCGGGGGTCAGTCACAACGGTCACCTAAACGGACAAGTCCGCGACTGGATGGCGGGGGGCGGCTCTCCGTCCCCGGCGACGCAGCCGCAACCAAACGGCTACTCGTCCCCGCTGTCTTCGGGTAGCTACGGGCCTTACAGTCCTAATGGAAAAATAGGTAAGAACATTTCACAAATAGCTTCTTAGTCGTATATATATATTATAGGACTCATTAATACAATGGTTGCCGCAACTGGCTAATACAACAGCATGTCCCAAGTGGGATTCCCGCTCAAAAGATATTTGCAATAGTCAGGTTGCTAAACTCTCATCGAGTACCACTCTCACTGAGTGTGATAGGTTTATTATTATAAGATATAAACTATAGATAAAAAGATTGGAAACTGTTTTGTGTTAAGGTGTGTAGTCACGCCTATTATATCGTGACTACTAAAGTCACAGAGAATCAGATCTCAGGTATCGCTTAGTAGCCTTTATCTATTCTATATATTAATACGTGAAACAAACGTTTGACGACGCGTTGGCGCAGCGGTCACTGTACTGACTGTTGCGCTGGCGGTCGCGTGTTCGATCCCCGCTCACGACAGATAATTGTATTGGCCATATAGATGTTTGTCGCGGTCTGGGCGTTTGTGCTTATGTATTGTGTGTGTTTCCGAACCCCCGACACAGGAGAATTCCTACTGGGGGCTGTTGAGTGGGAAGCGTTTGTTTATTTATTTTAAAACTTGTACCTCTTTTTACGAAAATTGCGCAGACGAAGGAGTATGAAATTTCGTACACTGATAGTTTTTTTTTTTTAAATTGTGCATATAAATATATTAAATAAATAAAATAAAAAAACATTACACACACCGTGTATTTGACACTCACACGCATATCTATACTCTTTTGTTGATTGTCAAAGCCTATTGAAATCAAAATTGAAAAATTAAAAATGTGTTTATATTTATTAAGTAAGTTATAAAGATAAGAATAGCAACACACTCTTATATATAAAACGAGTACGTAATTTCATTCTTATGACACTGAATAGTAATAAAAAAATCTTTAGTAATTATATCTGTTACCTAAACTATGATGTTTCGTAAATATTAATACAATTTTGTAATTTCGTTTAAACTTTTGTTTCAAAGTAATTAACAGAACTCCGAAATAAAAAGTAATTTTCAGAAACAAAAACCAAATATTAAAAACTTTTTCTTAATTTATAAGTCCTTCGTTTCTTTGACGCTTTTAAAAACGGCATTGCTTGATTTTCACACAATTCAACGACACGTTTTTTGTTATTTCGACGAGTTTACTTTACTTTATTCATCACAGAAATTTTTGATTTCACTCGGAACGCTTTGATATACAATAAATGTATATGTATGATGTATGCCAGTTAATTTATAAAATGTCATTAAGATAAATTAAATGACCTGCGGTCAATGTTAAGTTATGTTATTTTTATTTTATTTTAAGTATTTTTTTAACAGATTGACATTAAATAATGGTCTGATAAAGTTACATGTTTTAATAAAACAAAAGGGCATTGAACTCCGTTTAAAATTCATTACGACGTTAGCACGCAAACTGTCGCTTAAAAATACATATAAATATAATATTTATGTGTACAATTTTTCTGAAATATGTCCTCAGTAATATTATATTATTAGCCGTAAAACTCGAAACGGGTGAAACCGCAATAAACTTAATAATACTGATTGCTTTTTGTCACAATTTTTATTGAATATAGGCAATAAAGCGTATCTCTCAACTAGCACCTACAATTGTAGCGTTTTTTATCAAACTGAATTCTATATATATATGATTAATTTTCAGTTTGTAGATTTCATATAAAAATAATTTTCCCTTTGGAATTTTGTGTCGTTAAAAGTTTGAAATTCTAGAGACTATAAAATTATTTACTGTTGTACAAATAGTGGAGACATAAAATACAAATAGGTATGTACTTAAAAGCAACAGTTTGTATTAAATACAAAAACTGAATATCAAGCATTCAATCTAAAACACATCTAGAGATGCATGTTAATTTGGAAATAAAAATGTGATGCTGGTTACAGAAGGTGCCAAAAATGATGACATGAGTGCTTCTTTACAAACAAACTGATCATTTAATATTTTATATAAACAAGAATGAACCGCCAAAATGTATGAACGCGTATAACTTCCAAACAATTACATCAAATAGACAATTCTTGGTTCTATGTTAATTATTAGTAGGAATAGGTTCATAGAAAATAAATCCAAAAAAATTTATATCTTATATATAAACTTCTCGTGTCAAAATGTTAGTTACAATATTCCTCCGAAACGGCTGGACAGATTTTTATGAAATTTTGTGTGCATATCGGGTAGGTCTGAGAATCGGCCAACATCTATTTTTCATACACCTTAGTTATAGGGGGGGATTAAGGGGGTTAATAATATATATGGGGGGGTCAGCTAGTATTTACATAAAAATATGGCGGCACAAAATTCACTAGGTCAGCTAGTTTTAAACAAATATTACTAAGACATCAAATGACGCCGCGTTGGCGTAACGGTTACAGCCATGGATTGTATCTATTGCGCTGGTGGTTGCGGGTTCGATCCTCGCACATTCCAAACATTTGTATTGGCCATACAGGTGTTTGCCGTGGTCTGGGTGTTTGTTCAATCCTTGTGGGTCTCCCCACCGTGCCTCGGAGAGCACGTTAAGCCGTCGGTCCCGGTTGTTATCATGTACACCTGACAGCGATCATTACTCATAGTATGGAACATATCCGCCAACCCGCATTGGAGCAGCGTGGTGGATTAAGCTCTGATCTTCTCCTACATGGGGAAAGAGGCCTATGCCCAGTAGTGGGATATTACAGGCTGAAGCGGTATTACTAAGACATGGAAATCACCGACAATATCCGCGTAGGTTTAAAATACGTAATTGCTTTTATTTTCTTTGTAACAATCAGACAATTAAGTCTATAAAATTTTACCTACATGATGTAGGAACTTACACAATGACCAAGAATTACACATGTATCGGTCAGTCTGTCTACAACTTCAAGTAAACAGTAAATTTGACATGCTGTCTAATTATCGTTTAGTAAACAATATAATTATAATTTACAATAAATATTATAATTTGTGGGCAAAAAAGTTCTAATAAATAATTAAATAAAAAACCTATCATTTCGGTTACGAGTAGGTACCTCAAGGAAAGATTATCATCATTAAAAACCAGATTAAAATAAATAAATTAAATGAACAAAGAATTATAAACACACACTTAAATCAATTATTTAAACATTGTACCAGTGACCTACTTGTAAGTATCGCCTGCTTAATTGTTAAACAGTAGGGACTTGGCCCACATACTGTTAACAAAGAGCCGTTTCCTACAACTATAGTTATTCAGGGCCAGGCTGGCGAGTGGTTATTATTACTTTAAAACCTATTAGGTAAAAATATAAAAAAAGACATAATGATAACATAACATAACATAACAATACACTTTATTGTACACCAAAACAGAAATAATATGAAATAAGAAATAAATGAGAAATAAGAATAGAAAGAAATAAATGATACTTATAAATTAAATAAATTTAAGAAACAAGACAAATTGTGGTGATGTATTCTTATTAAAATTAACAAGTATATAATTTTTTCCTTCTTGTAATTTAAGTAAATGTTTTACGTAAAGCTCAGCCTCAAAGCTTCTTCCTACGCTAATTAAGATTTTTTTAAGAACTGAATAGCCTTAAAATGACATTAATTAAAAAAAATTAAAATGTGAATATAACTAGATGGACTTAAAGTAAGCATATTATCTCTTAGATTAAGATTATTTAATCTACTTACCAAGTAATTTCGTTTTTAATTAAACTTTGAAAGGATTTTCTAATAGGGTTTTTAATATAAAATTTAAAAAAATGTACTTACCTATATATATAGGTAATAGAAAATAAGTTCTTTTGCGTAGTTAATTTTATTATGTGACATCTGGTTCTAAGAATAACAATAGTTTATTAAACACTATATATGTTTACAATTCATAACTTAAGAACTAACTATTTACAGATAATTTTGGTATAAATCATGTCCGCGTGGAATTGTGCCAAGAATACTGGCAGCAATATGTCCCCGTTGAATCGTTATGCCGATTCTGTGGGCAAAAACTGAACCAGCCCTCTTGTCACCAGTGGAGGCAATAAGGCGAGGAGTTACCTCATTTAAAATTTTTTTTGCACTGCTACTCCAAGTTCCAAGTGTTTCGACTGCAAACGGCACAAAGATATAATTTGGAAATAATATAATAAATTAATGTAATTAGTTCAAGTATATTTTCTAATAAAAGTTTTGATTGATGATCTTCTGACATATACAAAATTACAAATATTTATTATGACCGAAATTTAATGTATGATAAAAGAATTTTGTTATATTATTCGCACCCAAAACATATCTCTTAGACGTGTCCGAGGCGCTTTATAAGCAGCATAGTGGCTCAGACGAGACCTTTTTTATAGAGTCGAGGCATGGATGGGTAATGTTTCCTTCACGCATTCCACATGAAATGACAAAATGTTGCATAAGTACACTAAACGACCCTGCCATACCTGCGTCACAACTTATCATTCATCGTTATATTCTTTGTAGGTGTACTCATATACTTATATTTTATTGTATAATGTAATCGTGTTATCAGTAATAATACAATACTAAACATAACATAAGCTGTGTGGCTACGGCAGTAAAGAATATAGCCGTCTTTTTTCTTTTCCCGTAGCTGTCGTAAGAGGCGACTGAGGGATAACACACGTGCCAGAGTTCACGGCATTTTTGGCGCGAAATTCCGGAGGCCTATGTCCAGCTGTGGACTGCATAAGCATATTATAGACTCATCGTCCGGTTATGCGAGGCGATGTCGCACCTCGACACCGCCTCGAGATTTGAATGAGAGATGCGCCTTATTAAATTATTCAGTTTAAATTTATTGCATTCAGACACGATATGCTCCTAACAATGAATTTTTTTATTTTATTTTAATGACTGAATAAAATTTTAAAGTTTAATTAACGCCGGCTTTTATAAAGGGAAGCCGATAAACGGCCATTATCTAATAAAATAACTATCTTAATTTTATATCGATGATTTTAGTCGATAGATAAGATTTTGTCGTAAATTCAAGCACAACAAATTACAACAGACAATATGATAGACGGATAAAATATTTACAGATGATCGCAAAATCGAGATCTCGCGAGATAAGAAATCACAACCAGAATTGTATTTTCTAACTAAAAGGCAGTGACATACAAATATCAAAATCTGAAAAGATTCAGTTCAATTTTTTTATTTGTTTGAACTAAATGTATGCATGCTATTGTAATAAGAAATATAAAATAAATGTAACGACGTTCCAATTTTATACAAGTACTCCAGCCGGGCTGCTCCATATTTTGAGCAGGAAATTTCCTGCTCTTTCCTACCTCAGATAAACTTGGCGTTTACAGAACAGAGCGAGAGAGAAGTTCGGAGTGAACTGTTCACACAAACTCGACACTCCGAAATCCGAATCGGTGGTAGCTTTATATAACATACTTGTGTGAAATGATGATTCATGCGTTTTTAAAGCCTACTTCACTAATATCTACGACTCGGATATGGTACGATTACAGTTGCTAGTAGGCGCTTATTAATAGTTACAGTACATCAACAAGGTAGCTTTAAAAAGTTTGTCAAAGAAGGAACATATAAGATTGTGGAAAAAGCTGAAACGACTAAACGGCATAAATTCTGTCAAAAGTTAATAGTATTTTTTTTTTTTTTAGTATTAATAAGTACCGTGGGCCTTAAGGAACATACAAAAATATAAATAAACCGAATTGATCGAGCCATTCTCGAGTTATGCGCGTAGAAACATTCATTTTTATTGATTATTGATATCTAAGATATAGATAGAAAACTATGAGTAACGATCGCTATCATGTGTATATGATACGACAGGGACCGATACGACAGACGTTTTAACGGTCACCTCTCTTTGATGTACATCTTCTGAGACTTTCCGTGACCTTCTTGTGTCTGAACCGGACTTTCTGTAAAGTTGGATAGCGTATTGAATAATATTTTGTGAATACCTAAGCATTCAGCCAATGCGACGCTGACTGAACCCAGCATACGCAAGTGCCACAGCCCTGGTTGCTCCAACTGCGTCCAGTGGTATTTTTGGTGTCAATGAAGACGCGGCAGTCTAACACCTTGATTTTAATCGAAGGAATGGTATCACAACAAAATATATCATTCTTACAGAACGTACAGCCAGCTAACAAAAGTACAAAAAGCGCACTAAATACAAAAGCGTGGGTGATTGTTTTGTTTATTGCAGGTACACTTGTAAAGTTGCGCCTAACAGTCAAAATGCAAGCCAACATTAGGAAACAATATCATATTTTAGATGAATGGACTATAATAATATTATATATATAAAATAGTATTTACTTTTTACTTAGCGTCATATACAATAACTTAATTTCAAACCATACATTCATAGTTGGTTACATATTTAAATATATTTATACGACCTCTTTCGACCTCTTTGACACCACAAAACCAGCCAAGGACATATATTTTATTATCGCATCCCTAACCAAAAACAAATCATTTAAAGTCTTTTATAATAAAACCTTTTGTGCTTGGTGCAAAGTTAGCGAGGATAGGTCTTATTAATTTGGCTGGTATCATTATCAGTGTTTAAAGGATTTTTCCGTATCGTTATCGTACCAACCCGATAATGAGGGCAATGACCCTAGTGTAGCGTGACGTGTCGAGATAATAAAAAATTCTTATAACTTGACTGGAAAATACATGTATTACAATTAACTTGGGTTTGAATGCTAATATTTAAGAAGGCAATAGGTATTTTTTGTTTTCTTTATTTGTAACCCTCATTTATTTTCTGCTACTGTGACAAAAATACAAATATTCGTTAATCACTTTTTTGTATTGTAAAAAACAATATAATTTCTATTTATTTTTATTTTAATGCAATATATATGAATAAATAAGGTACAAATGATTTAGTATTTAACGATGATAGAAAAAGATTAGCTTTCCGTGTAAAATATTTTCCATTACGTCTTTTGAATATAAATTAGCGAGGAGTTGCAAGCGAGCAACGACTTCGCGATAATCTGTTAACAAATCTAAAAAACTAAAGTGCGAATTATGTTTGTGGAATGCTAGGACTGAAACAATATATACAATCTTTATAATAAATCTTTATAATAAATCTTTATATTCCTAATTATATTAGTAATAAATAATTATATTACTATTTCATTTGAAATATGATCTTTTTACCGAATATTTGACAAACGGGAAATCATTTTTTTATATTTATGACATCCCGTAGATTTAAAATATTAGTTTTACTTTTCAATATATCGAAATAATGCACAAACTTTGCGATGTAGCCAACTCATTAAAATCATAAGTATTTATACCCCGAAACTTTATTGCCCAAAAAGAAAACAGTTTCTGAGAACCAATTAAGATCAACTTGTCCGCCGAATATTTGCCACACAACTGATCTCCGCGTTAAGCGTCGGCCCCTCATTAATTCCTCGTTAAAATTTATTTCATGACGATGCCGACTCTGAAACGGAACACCGCTGATCTTATCTGAATCTTCGTTACCTACCGAGTCGGCTAAGAGATCGTTTGTATTCTATACAACAATAATAGGAATCACCTTCAAGGTTGAGTAACGGTGATTTAAAAGACGAATAGCAGGAACGTGTTCGTTTCAAATTGTTGTAATTTATATTAGTAAGTAGAGTCAAAATGAAATTGTATGCCAAACTAGCTGAATCGGCGAAATTCGTACCGCCATTCATTTTTTTTTATAAAACAATTTTATCCTGACAAATAACGAACACATCAAAATGATTATCCAATACAATTATACAGAAATTATACATGTATAAACATTTCAGTGTTTAATTTTTGTACATATAAGAAGAGAACCAGTTACCTATTTTATTATAGAAAGTTGCTTTATAAAATATATTTGCTTAATCTGAGAAACATACAATGAATATAATCATTAATTTGATGAGTGAGATCTAACAGTTTATGATTAGTTAAGAGTGACTTACTCGCGTGCATTTCCATTTATTGAATTAGCACTAGCTATACTTTTAACCGACATCGAAATAAAGGAGATTCTATGTTCGAATACTTTTTTTGGTAAGTTCAACGTTATCATCATTAATTGTGTACCTATTTTAACAATAGATACATAAATAAATGTTCAATTCCTTGTTATTGATAAGTTCGTAATCTAACTATCCTTAAAACTACACTGGCTCTTTTTCAGAAATATATACAGAGATAGCGCCAAGCTAACAATTTAATTAAAAAACGAGTTCACTTTTTATCTTTTACGAGAGTAAAAAGTCATTCGAAGAATTCTAATTTTTACTTTGGTTGCAGCGTGGGATGCATATGCTATTTTAAAACACATTGAAAATAAGATTCTTTTTACCGAACGTTTGACAAACGGGAAATCATCATCATTATTTTATATTTATGATGTTTTTTGCTTCCAAAACTGTATTTGTAGAACTTTAAAATGAAGAATATTATTTTGTTTTTCATATTTTCGCATAAAAATAAACGTAACAAACAAGAATACGATATCAATCAGTGTTGCTATTATAACTTTCAATAGAAAGCGATACAGAATAAGAGCAATAGATTCAAATATCTATACATACACTTGACAAAATATCACATCGTCTTGATGTTTTACGACGGAACCGAACTGTCGATATATCGAATGCGCTTTTATATTCCTACAATATTTATACAATCTTCAAGCGATGTGTAATGTATAACATATGTATAATGGAAAACGAACGGTATTCACATTCACATACGTTCAAATTGCAGTATTTATTTTACCCCTATATGTACATCTGTCAAAATAAATATATATTTTTTTAAACCATGATCGTTATTTAATTGAATTTTTTGCAGAATATATTAGTAGACTAGTAATATATCTCTGTTTGAAATAAATTCGTCTTTACAGACTTCTATTATCATTGTAACAATGTTTTAAAACCGACTTGAATTGAAAAAAAAATATAATAAATGATTTATTTCAAAATTATTTAGCTCGATTTTATATTGTTAAAAATCACAATTGTATGAAATCCTTTGTGTGGGTGTTCGACTCAAACTTTACGGCTTGTTTTTTGTTATAAATTTATATTCATTCATTTTCATAGCGTCATTCTACACTCGTATCTGTTTCTAAAACTTGATATAAATGGTTAGTGTAATTATAGATACAATAGCAGTTACAAGTTCGTCCCATTATATCAACGTAAATTTCGTTTGTTGATTATAAATTCTATAATAAGTAGCCTATATCTCACGTGCTGTAGTCCATCTCATCTAACCGAGTCTTGACATAGTTTTAGTTCTTATATTATAGTAGGTGATCCGAAGTAGAGACGAACTTCACCCATCTACGTAATGGATGAAAATTATTTTATATTTTTTTTGGTATATTAGAAAAATAATCGCTAAAAGGTTGACTAAAAATTTCTGGCCCAAGCTATGTCTAATTCAAAATAAAAAAATAAATAAAAAAAATTCAAAATCCACCTACGATTTTAAAGAATAAATTTAATACCTACCCATAGTATGAATCCTGAAGAAAATGCAATCGTTGAGTTATGTATTATTTTCCTGGCATAACTTCTAGGTTAGCAGATATAAACAGGTGTATTGTTAGATATTGTTCTAGTTACTTCCATTCACATGTTTAATAAATAAACTTACATAAAAATGAGCTCTGTTTTATTGTAAATACGGTGACATAGGGTTGCCTGCTAAAAGTCAGATTTAAATGGCGTTTGGTGATTATAATATAGCCTATAGTATGGCCAGGAATTTTCCAGCCAACTATTTCGCGATTTACCTTTAGCATTCTAAGCCGCTTTAGTCGATAATATCCCACTACTAGGCATAGGCCTCTTTCCCCATGTAGGCGAAGGATCAGAGCTTGATCCACCACGCTGCTCTAATGCGGGTTTGCGGATATATTCCCTACTATGAGTAACAATCGCTATCGGGTGTACATGATAACAACCAGGACCGACGGCTTAACGTGCTCTCCTAGGCACGGTGAGGACACCCACAAGGACTGCACAATCACCCAGACCACGGTAAACACCTGTATGGCCAATACAAAAATGTTTGTCATGTGCGGGGATCGAACCCGCAACCGCCAGCACAACAGGAACAATCCATGGTTGTGACTGCTGCGCCAACGCGCAGCATACTAAAGAAGATAATTATTTAATTTTTATCCATTAAGCACTTGGGTAAAGAACACGTCTTTGCAACTTGAAAGATAGGCTATATTTTATATCGATATAAATAATTATTATATTCACAAAATAAGGCGGAACGAAGTTCGCCAGGCCAGCTAGTAGAATATAATAATGATTGCCAAGTTGGCATGGATATTTTATTACGTGAACCAAAGAGACGTATTTAGTTTTGTGTCAAAACTGCATGAATAATATTGTATCAAGTAATAAAAATTTTATCGACAATAGAGAATAAAGCCAAAATTATAATCATTGAAACTTTGTCACTTTTATTTGAATACTAGCTGCCCGGACAGACGCTGTTCTGCAAAAGTTTTAAGTAAAAATTATTTTTATTATTATTATTATTATTTTAGCATTAAAACCTTTCGTGGTCCTTAAGGAACATACAAAAAAATTAATTACCCGAATTGGTCGAGCCATTCTCGAGTTATGCGTTTAGCAACATTCATTTTTAAACGGTTTTATTATTTATATAGATACTAGCTGACCCCGCAAACGTTTCTTTGCCATATATGTTATTAACCCGCTTAACCCCCCCCCCCCTTATAACTTAAGGGTATGAAAAATAGATGTTGGCCGATTCTCAGACCTACCCGATATGCCCAGAAAATTTTATTAAAATCGGTCGAGCCGTTTTGGAGGAGTTCAATGTATAACACCATGACACGAGAATTTTATATATTAGATGATGTGTTAAAACCGAAATATTTCTATGAAAGAAAAAAGATTAAATCTTAATATTTGTAAAAAAAAAAATTACTATGTAGTATTGCAATTACAATTGCGTTTAAACGTCCTACTGCTAAATAGTCTTTTTTCAATGAAGAGAGCTTGGAATGTATACATTTAAAACTTAAAACTAGAAAGAGAATAGTTATCATAGAAAACTTACAAAACGTATAGATTAGTGTGCTTTCCCTGTGTATTTCATAACCACCATTGTCTGTCGGTGCAGAGGCCAAGGCCGACGTTATCGTGTTTGAACCCGTGTGAACTCGCTATGTAGCAATATCTCCTATAGTTAATGTGCGCGGGGTCTAATCTACCGCTCGTTAGCGCTGATTACGCCCCTATAAAAAGGTTTATTGATATAATCTTAAGAACGATCTGTTTGTTAGCTGCGTATCAAGAATTCCTATTCATTAAACGTATTTTTATAACGAAACTAGCTTAGCAAAGGCTCGTTGCGTTAGTTTTTTATTTGTCCGTATAAAACTGAAGTAATTTGCGGTTTATTTTTATACAAATTGCTACAAAATCTTTTATTTAATAATATTTTTATAAATTATTTTGCATTGTATGTTAAGTCTGTCGGTTTTACCCGCATAACATGCGACTCAGAATGAATTTACAAATAAAATAAAATAAGTCTGATGGTCTGTAACTCTGAATCATTCTATCCGTTTTATTACAATCAATTTGATGGGTTTAGATTCAAAAAATATTTAAAGTTTATGTAGTTTAGTCAATAACATTTTTAGTTGACAAACATTGTATTTATTTGTTAATATTATTTTTTGCTTACTCATAAGCAAAAAGTGTAATTCAGATGTATGATTATATTTTGGGTAGTATCATTAATTTTATAAAATGTGTGTTTCTCTAAACCACTATGAGTAATTTACAATAGATTTTCCAAAAATGAAACCTTAATCCATTCTCGGTCAAACGAATGAATTGTTATTTGAGATTGAACAGAAACCGTTTTTAAACGCTTAACGATTCTGAATCCAAATCAAAGCATATAAATATAAAAGATTTGTTTCTGAAATACTATTATTGTAATAACACTGATAAGGAGAACAAAATAAAACATAACACGACTAATTACTTTTCACATATAATGAAGATAGTTTTGAAATAAGTACTATATTATACATTACAAACACAAGTTAGGTAATTACATACAATCATTACAGAGCAATTATACAAAATAGATAGTAACAGAAATACGCGACTCGTGTCCCTAACGACTTGAAGTCGGGTTTTTCCTTCCTTATATTATTTGCAAGATTTATTGTTAAAATTATCGTTTACGCTGTGACGAGATAAAATAATATAATGGATTTTCGAACGAAAAGGGTTTTATTTCTATGTTTGAATATGTCACATAAGTTATATTTTTAAACTAACGACCCACCCCGGCTTCGCACGGGTGCAATGCTGATACTAAATATACTACAGAATATCTTTATTTATAGTATGAAGCTAGCTTATAGCATGGTTATTAACATAATAACAACATTCAAATATGCGTCGTTAGATTACACGTTGTTACAGAATGCGTTGAGGAAATAAAGGTTCACTGCTCGTTCCCGGTAGGTGATAGCATGATAATATGTAGCCTATATGTTGACCCGACTTCTTAATAATATTCGTGCCAAATTTGAAGTAAATCCATGCAGTACTTTTTGAGTTTATCCCCGACATACATACAGACAAACAGACAAACAGACAAAAATTCTAAAAACTATATTTTTGGCTTCGGTATCGATTGTAGATCACATCCCAAGTATTCTTTTAAAAAAAATATTCAATGTACAGTTTTGACTTTCCTACCATTTTATTATATGTATAGATTATGAGGAAAGTGAAAATGATCTCAAAATGATGATGTATTTGTATATGGAAATAGCCAGCATACGAACATTCATATCAACAACGTTTGCGTCAAAAAAAGGGATTACTGGCGCTAGTTTAATAATGTTGCTGGCTTAAACTTTAAGGTTTTTTAAACTTTAATAACTTTATTATCGTTCATGTCAAGCTTCCACCAATTCAGAACGTAGAATGAAAAATTAAAAAAAAAAAATACATATTTTCACTTAACAACAAACGGAAGCGGCAGTTGGCGGAGCTTATTTGCGTTGGGCGGAGCGCGAATAATGGAGCGCACGCGCTTATACAAACACCATTGTGAGATCGTGCGGGGAATTGATGCGCGTACGATTTCACAAGCACTTAGTTGACGTTTCAATACTTTGTTCAGTGCTGTGCATATAAGGTTTTTGAGGTCATTAAGCACGATATGATTATAGACTATACGTCTTCAATGTAAATGTATATTGGTGAAGGAATTAGTATGGAACTGTGGATTATATTGAAGTTTTACTATGGAAAAGCATTTTATCTAATATCTGGGGATCACAATCTATACGTTGACTACTGTTAATACTCTTTTATAAATAAAAAGGGAGGCAAGCGGGAAGACAGTACCACGGACCACCTAATGTTACTTCTGCAACGCTACTTATTTAGCATAACTACTGATCCTATAGAAAATTGGTATGAAATAACCATTAGTATCTAAATACATCTTTTTTAATCAACGAGTAAGGAGAATTCCAAAATCCTTTCCGAAAAATATATCTATACGAAAATTACGCGGACGGAGAGAAGAAGTGCAGAATACTCATATTTTTTTAAAATTATGCATAAAAAGTACATACATTAAATCAATTTAAAAAACATTACACACACTACCATGTATTTGACACAAACACGCTTATTATACTATTTTGTTGATTGTCAAAGTCTGTCGTCAAATTGAAAAATCAAGAAAAGGTTCCTTATTTTCATTATTTTTTGGTTTTCTTTAATTTAATTTTTTTAATTATGGTCGAATTTCGACCTCTGGGCGACCACTAGTATATGTATATAATTACGCTAGTAATATGCTTAGCAAGAATTTATGACTCGATTATTGGAGGGTTAATCCATTGAAGGAATACGTTTTTGGAAACCCTAGATTATCTTAAGTTATATATAATAAGTTAAGTAGGCATTGTATGAAAAACATGCACAATTGTTAGAATCTCCTCAGTTTCTTCTTTGCAGTCAGTTTCTATAAAGTAATATAAGTTTAAACATTAACAAGTTATTATGATACGTATCGTCATTTTATCTGCCTAATCGTGTTATTTTCCAACAATCCACAAAAACAAAAACTTCTAAATTTAAATTTAAACTTTCTCCGTATTCGACTTATGTTAATTTTATTTTCAAATGTCCGTTATGACATAAAAATATTTTTTACCTGCGAGGTATCTCGGCAGGATGTGCGTCTTATTCACCACATAGCTATTGTTGTGCCAACTCATAACTCACACTAAGATAAGAATGATTAATGTACGTTTGGAGGTTGTGAGAGGTAGGTTTTTGAGGTAGAGAGTTCCCTAGTCAAAGAAGAGAACTGATATTTAAGTAGGAAATTAATTTAAAACATATTTTGTCAGACACGAACCACTTTCATTTATATAAAAAATATACATAAAGGAAAAAAATGTTTTGGCAGAGAGTTATTTAACTTTCATGGACATTTTAATAATGCTATTATAAAAGTTTTCAACATTTTTAAAGTATATTTCAGGATTCGTTACACGAATAACTTTTCAAAGGAGCTTAATTTAATCATTGAAGTTGGAAATACAATGATAGATTTGAAATAAATTAAGAAAAAGCTGGTAATTGGATAAACACAAAAGTTTGCTTCATAATTTCCTTTCAAAGCAAGCTCCGACTTAACATCTAAAAATAACGTCCATTGATATCTAATTAATAATTTTTTAATTATAAATACCTCAGTTTCCTCAATAATATATAAACATTATGTATGGTAAATACTACTTTATGTTTGTATGTATGTATGTATTGTGTATTCAAAGTTTTATGTAGTTAAGTTTAGAATTAATTAAAAAAGTTGCATCAACGTACCTACTAATATTTGTATCAGTAATGTGTGACAAGTTTTTGTGGTAGAAAGAGGCTGCTGCACTTGTCGTACGTGATCTTAGATATTTGTATGAGTGTGTGTTGCCAGACCTCCGATACATAATCAACCTAAGGGAATTTGGAGATGAGATGTTTTTACTATCACATTGTAATCGGCCAAGAACATGAAATTGACCATTAATCCAAGGCATATCCGATTAATATTTTGCACAAAATCACAAGTGAGTATAAGTAGTATGTAGTAAAATTAAGTAGTGTATGAAGAAAGAAATAAAATATAAATCTCAAAGCACAGTTTTACATATAGCTATAACCTTTATATGCCATATCCTTTGACGTAACAATTCGTTCGACGTAACGAGCCATTTAAGACCTTCGTTAAAGATTCATCATTACAGCCTATACAGTCCACTGCTGGACATAGGCCTCCACAAGTTGACGCCAAAAATAACGTGAACTCATGTGTTTTGCCCATAGTCACCACGCTGGGCAGGCGGGTTGGTGACCGCAGTACTGGCTTTGTCGCACCGAAGACGCTGCTTCCCGTCTTCGGCCTGTGTATTTTAAAGCCAGCAGTTGGATGGTTATCCCGCCATCGGTCGGCTTCTTAAGTTCCAAGGTGGTTGTGGAACCTTGTTATCCCTTAGTCGCCTCTTACGACACCCACGGGAAGAGAGGGGGTGGCTAAATTCTTTAGTGCCGTAGCCACACAGCAAACAACAGCTTCGTTAAAGATTACTTCATATAAAATTTTATCATAAACTAGTAGTTATTATAGCTATTTCAAGCTGATTATTTCAATCTGGAATCTTATTTTCGTAATTTTTTAGCCAATTTCATCAAAACAATTTACTAGAGGTTTTCATAAAAATACCTGTATTTTTTTCAATATTATACCTTTTTGAAAAATTATATTTAAAATATATCGTAAAATGTCATTAATTCGATACATTTACAATATACATGTGCGTACAATAATTCTTAACGAATAATCAAAAATGCTCTCAAGACGTTGACCTTATAAAAAATGACAAAATATTTTTAAAATAAAAACTGAAAAACATACAAGGGTCAAGTTTGTCGAAAAAAAAAACAATCGCTAAACGTGACAACCTTCCCCGGGGAGGCTCACGGTAAATATAATCCGAGCATGCCTATGTACGCATGTCCGGGGCCCTGAAACAAATGGGTCGTGGGGTAGGTCAGGTCGGGACACGGACGCGCCTCCGACCTACTTACTCCTACGTCCCGGCTGTATACCGTTCAATGTTATCGAGTAATTGATATTTAAAAATGGAACGTTATACATTCGTTTTATCACATGTTTAATTAAAAGAACTCATTATTACACTGTGGAGAAAATTCCTTTATTAATTTTTCTCCGGTTCCATGCTAATGGAAATGTGAAATATTTAAAAGTATATTTTGGCGTGCTTTTCTAATTCGTAACTAAAATTAAAACTTTTAATTGGATCAAAAAATATAATCCCAAACATTTTTTACTTATATAACTAACTTATATTTAAATATTTACGAAAAAATATAATAATTTTAATAGTAACTCTTTATTTATATTATTTTATTTGATTATATACTTGCTAGTCGATACTAATATTACAGCCTACAAAGATTTTTATCTAAAACTATGCTAGAAAGCTAAATTGTTTCATTGAACATATTTAAGAAGCTACCGATTCAATTTTGAGATAATTTGTATTGTTAAATAACCTAATTTTGGTATAAAGCATTGCGTTATAACTAAAAAGCAAAATAATAACCCAGTAATAAAAGCTTATAACGTCAATTACTGTTTCAATTATAAAGTGTAATCCTCCTTGACGGCGTGTTCTCTTACTGAAAATAATGAAAATGTTATTACAAGAAATTTGTTTTTTATGCGAATACCATTAGGTTATTATTTTAGTTATAAAATAAATATTTGTATAGTTTTAAATTACATTAAATCTGTTTAAAATCCACAAAAACACATAATTTGTGAAATATGTACGTTACGTAGACGTATTATCAGCGAGCTTGGGTAATATTTCTATTCGTGAAAAAATTTAACCTATTTAATTATGAATAAAAATATTTGTTGCAAAATATAAATTAAAAATAAGAATTATATTTAAAAAAATCTGTACATATTTCTATATCATATAATAAAAAATGACAAAAATTAACTTTTTTTAATATATAATATATTATTATTCATTTAAAATAAAATATTAAAAATATAGTGTTTTTTTTCTACAAGTTGTAAATTTTAGTTTAAATTCTCTCTTTCGCATCACATAATATATTTAAAATATTGTTGAAATACATAAATTCCACTTTTTTTTTTTAACGAGTAGTCATTTTGGTTACCTCTTATTGATATACGGATAATTACTTTTTCAATTTTTTTTTTAATCAAATTTTAACGTATACGTACACGACAAACGTAGGTATACGACAAAGGTAACTCATCATACCAATGTAGATATCATCATAGCAATAAATGCAGACTAGGCATTACTGACAATTTAAATCTACACATTCAAGGTCGCTTCACGTATAAATAAGCGCTGAATTATTTTCAGGAACACCTACAACGAAAGGTAGTAAGACAAAGTGACAGTATTTCATACATAATCCCTCTCGACCTGTCTGGGTGCCTGACGTGCACGGGGTTTTCATTTTTAACAGACACCTCAAAAACAGATCTATCCAACCTTTTAACGGTGTAACATCTGTATGTAATTTACATAATGTAAATCGCATGCCCCTGACGTGTCTAGTGCAAATATTTTCTTTCTCAAATGTTTGAACGAGAAATAATGATTACATGTCAAGCCCCTTTTTTAAGCATAAGATGTTTGATTATGTGATGAAACTGGTCGAGTGGCGCGGTTTCCCCTAACTTAAGTTTTGTGTCTTATTAGATTGTAATTATTGAAAGCTTTAATAGAGTAAATGAACTTGTTTAAAATCAACAACACAATATCTTTTAAGCAGCCTTTAGCTGTACTAGGGTAATGAAAGTGTGTGTTTTAGTTCTTTTTTTATACAACTATGTCGTCAATATTTTGCACAACGATATAAGCGTATGGCTCGCGTACGGTGATAAGCGATTACAGTAGCTTATAGACGCCTGCAACACCATAGTCATCGCAAGAGCGATGCCGACTCTATACTCAATCTCCCGCAGCTCTGGTCACCTTACTCACCACATTAACAATTAACATAACACTGCTTCAAAGCAGTATTCTTTAGCTGCGATCTTCTGTAAGGTCGAGGTTTCCCTAATCGAGCTGCTTCAAATTTGAGCAGGATATTTCCTGCTGTGCCCTGCCTAAGTTAGATAAAAAAAATTCAAATATAAAACGAAATTCATTATTTCTTTAAAAGATAATTTGTCATAGAAATTTTGTAAACGCAGTTATTATGTCATTATCAAAATATATCTCTAGAAAAATGCCCTTTCTGTTCTTCAATGGAAGGTATTTTAACATATATTTAAGTAGTATTTGTTATTCTTGACAACGATGTTTTTAAAACATTTCCAGATACTTAAAAAATGACTTAATCCAAGTCAATATTTTTAACGTGTAAGACAGCATGAGATGGCCGTTCGAATGATTTAAAATATCGATAAAAAAATTAAAAAGTAACTAAATAATAATCTTTTCGAATAAATATTGTTATGTTTGACCATTAGGTGCTAGAACGAGTTATATAATTATTATTTTTTTTATCTCTTCTGCTATAAATCTAATTTTTTATATAAGTAGACATTTTTATTTAAATAATAAATGAAAGGCATTTAATTTGCATTTCATTAATATTATTGACATTAATAATAATATAATTAATATATTCCACTAATTAATTACATTTTTTTACATATTTGTATTACGAGTAGTACAAGTTTTGGAATCCGGAAGCTACAATCTTACAGAGATATCCAATTTTAAATTATATGATTTTTTAAAAATAAATAAGTAAGTTGTTATTTGTGTTTAAATAACAATTTGAAGCCCCTAATGTCATTTTTAAATAATAATAAGTACCTATTTTAATGACATGTAAAGATGTTGCACTTAATTTAATTACAAAGAAAATAAATTCATTGTATTTAAAACACTTAACATTGTTTTTTTATAAGGGTCATACAAAATAGTAGATACCTATATAAAATTTATTCTTAAAATTTTCAAATACAATTAATAGTCTGTTCGTATTATTGTTAAACTCAAAGTCGATAATTACGCTAATTATGTTATTAAAACAAAAATATACGTTAAAAAACATACTATACACATTATTGTTTTACTGTACATATAAAGCCACACTATTTTTTACTGCTAGTGTATAGGACGAGCGTATACGGAAGCCATAATAATAAGGCTCCACGTTGACAATGGAATAGCCAACGGAAATTGTCAATCAATAAAAAGAAAAAAGAAAAAAATACCGTGTTATCATTTTATCTTCCTTATTAAGCTAAAGTACTAATTAAGAGATAAATATCAATAAAGGTAAAATACAAAATACAATAGACTTACCAAAAAAGTATCAATAAAAATGTATATCGACATTATCAGTAAACATCTTTTTACCAACATTTCGATTGCACCGTATACATACGCATGAGCACCTCATCCGTATTCAAGGGCGAGTCGCCCGCCTGCAGCGATCCAGAACATTCAGTGCACTGACGTAACGTCTAGTAATAAATAAGCTTGCTTTCAGCTGAAAAATGGGCTTCTTTTAACTACACGTTCGCTGATCTCACATTTCCCACATTGAAACCTTAGATGGAAATCGTTTGAAAACGTCAAGCGCGACTTACAAAAATAAATACGCACTACGAACAAGATGTTTTCTACTTAATATCCTTATATTTTCACAATTTTAATGTAGCGCTAAGTATTAATAACCCATTTAAATTATTATTTAAATATATAATATACAAATCGAAACGCTTTTAAAAAGAAATACAATATTGCCCTCTTATCATTTCTACAATTACCGGTGATTTTTTAACTTTATAACAATTATTTTGTCTGTACAAGCCCTGAAACCCGAAAAATCTAATTCATAATGTTTAAATATTTTCTTAAATAAACATTGTTTTGTAAGTACGAGTATATCTTGCAACAGTACACACAGACGCATAATAAATTCGATTGTTAACAGATGAAAAATCGAAATGTGGGATAGGTACAGGTACTTATTATTTTTTAACACAACCATTAAGTTGCTTACTTCAGGAACAGACGACCGTGTGTGTATTGTGTAGATATTTATTTATAAATATTTATTATGATCTTGAAATTGATGAACTTACCATCCATGCTGTCCCGCGACGGGGCCAAAATGAAGAGGCAGGGGGCAGCATCGCCAGCAGCAGTAGTCCACCTCACCAGCAGTTGTCATCTACAACATCGGCCGGTAGTAACGAAACGGCCAAGCCACATATTTTGACTAAGGTGTAGAGTTTGTGAAGTTAGGGCTTGTAGAGTTAGGGCGTGTAGAGTTAGAAGCTTGGCTCTACATGAGATCTAATAACTTTTTGACGGTGCGAGCCATATGATCTCGTCTTGGCAACGTTTTACATGTAAATGTTTTTGGTGGGATTGATTTTATTTGCAAGGACTATTTTAAAAGTTTATTTCAAGATCTTACTTCCAGACATCTTCGCTTCGCTTCAGCCTGTAATATCCCACAACTGGGCATAGGCCTCTTTCCCCATGTCGGAGAAAGATCAGAGCTTAATCCACCACGCTGCTCCACTGCGGGTTGGCGGATATATTCCCTACTATGAGTAACGATCTGTTATGCCTAGGTTTAATTCGCGGATAGTGCTGACGCCGCTATTTTAATTACTTTAAATATTTCATTTTCCATACGGTCGAGTCAGTTGCCGTTTACCATCCAGCGCGTCACTATATATATTTTTTATACAGAAAAGGAAAGTGAGGTGTTTCTAGGGACAGTTACTGTAATTGTTTGGACTATTAAATAAACTTTATCAATATTTAACCAGTTGTGTGTCTATTCAAAAAGACTACCGGGAGGTGCCGCGTAACAATTGGTGTCAGAAGCGGGATGTCGTAAGTGGTTTTCTGTATAAAACCCTGACATCCGAACCCTGGCACCCAGGTACGTCATTAGACATTACACAAGGTCACAGGCCCCACGTTGCCATGCCTACACCAGATATACGTCTCAGGCCCCACGAGCCGAGGCAGGTCCACCAAACACACGGAACTTCTAGCAGATCTACAGCCCCACGCTGCTGAGACTGCGTCCCAGCAGAAGAACCCTCACCAGGCAACCACACCATCATCTACATTTTACATACACGTCGCTATATTGCAACGTGACGCGTTAGCTGCAATACGACTCACAGAGCCACCACGTGTCCGAGTTCCGGCCCCGCAACGTCATCAACACGTGTCACGCTTCCCAGCAGATATGATCGCGCTTGCTGTTTCATTGTGAGTTTTCTATTTTACTAAAAGCCTAAAAGTGAATAAGTGCTAGTGATCAGTGATTCTTTCCCAGAAGATTAATATATCTTAACCTTTTTTTTTTTATAAACCTTAAATTTAGTAACAAGCTTAGTATATTTATAGAGTCACGTATATACAACTTCTACAAAAATCTATTTACATTTTTACTAAAATTACTGTTATTTTTAATTGAATGCCTCCTAAAAAGGAAAAGACTGTAATTGAGGAAGCTCGCTCTGATTCCGACAGCAATTATTCAGATCCATCTTTAAAGTTCTCAAAACCGAAAATGGCTGAGAAGATAACTCTATCTGTTCTTACCAAATTTATAAAACCTTATAATGGTGATCGCGAATCTTTGCCAGCTTTTCTCACAAACTGCGAAAATGCTATTTCTCTCGCAACCGCTGACCAGCAGAATGTGCTTTGTAAATACATTATATCACAGCTTGAAGGCAAGGCACAAATGGCTTGCTGTCTTAAAACATTTAATAAATGGTCCGAAATAAAATCATTTTTAAAAGTCACGTTTGGTGAGAAAAAGCATTCCACGCATCTTTTAATTGATCTACAGAATTGTAAGCAAAATTCAACAGAAGATGTCACGCAATATTCATTAAGAATTGAGTCTTGTATAACACGATTACTATCTGATATACATTACAGCTGCGAAAACTCAAATGAGTTAATAGGAAGGTTAGCTGCTATGGAGGATTTGGCATTGAATACTTTTTTATTAGGGATTAATTCAAATTTATCGCAAATTGTACGCTGTCGCAATCCCAAGACACTATCTGAGGCTATCACACTTGCTATTGAGGAAGAAAAGCTTTTAAACCTAACCAAAATTTCTCAACAACCTTCTAAATATTGTTCAATTTGCCACAGATCAGGTCATAAGACCTCTGTTTGTTTTAAAAACCAAAAACCTAATTTTACTAAATCTAACAATTTTCAAAAAACATTTCATCTACAAAATCCTCCAATTTTAAGTCGACCTTATAAACTTAATTCTAATTATAATAATAAATATTGTGTTTATTGTAAAAACAGGGGTCATGTTATAAACGAATGTCGCAAACGCGAATATAACAATAGCCGCCGCATACTGCAACCCGATTCTTCTCAGATTGCACAATGCGACGAAACGGGTTCACGTGCACCGAATAACGATTCACTCGTGCACCATTGTGATAATATTGATCGATGTAATAATTGTTTTAACGAAAACGATTTAAACAAAATCCGATTTCGGCCTCGTACCAGTCGAAATCGTCGGCTATAAACGGCATAAACTCCATTTTCGATTCTCTATCATCTCAGCCTCCCCGCGAGGTAGGCCTGAGTCATATCATTTCGAATACTATTCCTATTCTCATAAATTAAATGCATCTCAGTCCTAGCCGCTGAGTCTCATTGAATCTCATAAATTAAATGCATCTCAGTCCCAGCCGCTGAGTCTCACTGAATCTCATAAATTAAATGCATCTCAGTCCTAGCCGCTGAGTCTCACTGAATCTCATAAATTAAATGCATCTCAGTCCTAGCCGCTGAGTCTCACTGAATCTCATAAATTAAATGCATCTCAGTCCTAGCCGCTGAGTCTCACTGAATCTCATAAATTAAATGCATCTCAGTCCTAGCCGCTGAGTCTCACTGAATCTCATAAATTAAATGCATCTCAGTCCTAGCCGCTGAGTCTCACTGAATCTCATAAATTAAATGCATCTCAGTCCCAGCCGCTGAGTCTCACTGAATCTTATAATAATAAGTCTCTTAAATCTCATAAAAAAATCTCAATCATTCTATACCAATGCACGCAATCACGCATTCTAACATAAATAAAGCCAGCACAATCGTAAAGTCAAGCTTAAATACTTTTAATTCTACTATTCGAAGACTAAACTAAAACGAAATTAAATTAAATTCCCATATAACTATACTAAATGATATTCTTTCTCAAGTTACAAAGCAAAATGATAACTTATACTACGTAACGCGAATAAATAGTCTTATCAATCTAATTGAAAGCTCCCTGATAACAATTTCTAATTCCTTAGACGTAATCCTTAATTCCATTTTATTTTCAAAAGCAAATATTTTACACCCTTCAGTTTTGAGCCCTTTTTACTTGTATAATGAATTAAAGATTCATAGTAATTTTATTGATAAGCGTACAGTTTTTCCTGTAGCTCTATCACTTGAAAACATTAACACAATAATCGATGTATCAAAGCTAACATGTTTCTATTATAACAAAAAGATTATTTTTATATTAGAAATACCATTAATATACCCAGAGAAATACATTGTTTACAAAAATATTCCTTTACCGATTCCACATGATAAAAATGCTAACACGTTTTCTTTAATGCAACCGACTAAAGCTTATATTGCAGTAACAGATGATAAGCTCAGTTACGTCTTGTTAGATAACTTAAACAATTGTAAGTTGATAAACGATGAGTATTCTATATGCCCTATGCTCAGCATTTATTCGAGTATAAATAATCCTTGTTGTGAAAGTAAATTGTTAACAGAAGTAGTCCTATCAATGTCACCTGAATGTAATCATAAACTTTTGTTTAGTAATGTCGATATTTGGCAAACGCTTAGTAATAATAAGTGGATCTTTGTTCAATCTAAACCATGCAAATTAACTGTTAAATGTAATGAAACTCTCAAATCGTAATGTATCCAATTTCTAAATAAATGTTTTTTATACTAATTCTAAATATTAAACTAATGTCTTAAGATTATCAATGTACTATCTCTTACACTATTCATTATACTAACTATTATACTAACTATTATACTCATTCTTATAATAAATAATAATCTTAACTCTAAGATAAACACACTTAGATACTTATAAAAGTTTGTTATGATTTTTTATTTATGAATTTTGGCAATTTTTGACAATTTTATAAATTTTATGATTTTTGTGAATTTTATTAAATTTATATTTTCTTTAAGAATTGTTTGTGTGTAGAATAGACTAACATTAGTCATATAAGTTAAAATGTTACTAACACATATGCATGAATTTTCTAAAACAAACTTATTATTATAATTATGACATTATTATATTATTATAATTTTATGATAAAATGTCAAATTCTTAATTATTGATGATAATATTAACATTGTTAAAATTTTAGCTAAGCAGCTCTCTTATTGTTTAATGATAAATTTTATTTTTTTAATTCCAATTAATTAATATTTTGGTAAAAATTGTAAAACGCTCATTTTCCTTTCCGACCTTTTCGATTTTAGTCGCGTCTCAATTCCGCTTCATCTTTAAAGATAAAGCTCCATCAAAAGGGGGGAGATGTTATGCCTAGGTTTAATTCGCGGATAGTGCTGACGCCGCTATTTTAATTACTTTAAATATTTCATTTTCCATACGGTCGAGTCAGTTGCCGTTTACCATCCAGCGCGTCACTATATATATTTTTTATACAGAAAAGGAAAGTGAGGTGTTTCTAGGGACAGTTACTGTAATTGTTTGGACTATTAAATAAACTTTATCAATATTTAACCAGTTGTGTGTCTATTCAAAAAGACTACCGGGAGGTGCCGCGTAACAGATCGCTATCAGGTGTACACGATAACAACCGGGACCGACGGCTTAACGTGCTGACTGCACAAACACCCAGACCACGGCAAACACCTGTATGGCCAATACAAATGTTTGTCATGTGCGGGGATCGAACCATATCGGCCATTTTTTTCACTTTTGAATGGCTATTGATTCCTTTTACTTTATAGGAGGTTTTTACGGAATAATAACTAAGAAATTGCGCAGAAAATTGGAAATTTTTTCGAAAACATAAATTTATATACATATACTTTATTTTTTAGATAATACGTCCCTAAGCACAAAATGTACGAAAGTTATTTGATGCTTTTAGTTAAAATGATTCCAGCTAATCGCAATTTTCGCTGAAAATATAAACGTCTAATGCTCCGTTGATAAATTCACTCTAACAATAGCAATTTAACTATCCGTAAAAGCGAAGAGCGTTAACGACCAACGCGAGGTCGAGTCGACTGAAAGGGCATTTACAGCCTTGAGTATGCTTAGAAATTCGCTAAGTATACGTTACAAAGAGTAACAAATTCAGTTTAATCTAGTTTTATGTCAATCGCAAACAGGTTGACTTTAAAACTATCTTTATAGAAGATCAAGGCATATGGAAGATAAGAGAAATGTTGAGTGTGCGGCGTTTATTTATTTATTTGGTCTCTATTGTCGCTCCGTCTTTTTGTTTGTTACAAGACTTTATACTGTATTAAGTAATGTATATAAACTTTAAAATATTCAAAATTCTACTTATTACCACATCGTAAAACTACATTGTGATCGTGGTTTACTTTGAAGTTATAAAAATTGCAGATTTTTTATTACGTTTATTTTTAACTACACAGCAGGAAATATCCTTCTCAAAATATGGAGCAACCCGACTTGGGTAGTAAGTCAAGCTTACAAAAGATAAAGCTAAGTAATACTGTTTTCAAGCAGTGTTGTATTCTTGTTGCTCTGTCGGGTCGGCAACGCGCTTGCGATACTTCTGTAATCTCTTATTATCAGATACGCCGTACGCGAAATTATGTTATAAAAATATTTAAAAATATATACAATAAAAAATCAGTTTAGTCGTTGCCTTATCGTTTCAACTTTAATGTGGTCGAAAGGAAAATAAAACGTTACATTTTCCACACCATTTAAAATGAAATTGAAATGTTCATAATTCGTCGTTTCCTTCCGGTTTTAAACAGAAATCAGAAATAAACTAAGTACAAAATCAACATGAAGCTTACTGACTTTAAATAATAATAATAATCATATATTTATTTCACAAACTTAGAACTATAATACAATGATAATGTAGCAACAATATCAGAAGTAATGAGATTAGCATCTGTAACCGAACTAGGCATAGCCTGTATTTCAGTTATCAGCACCATTCCCTTCGAGTAATTATTTATTATACAATAACAAGTGCTAAGAAATATGTATCTTATACGTTAATTTAATATATACTTACATTAGCTTTAAGTTTGTAAGATGGCAAGTACATTAACTTAACTTTTAAATTATTTCATGAATAGTTTTAGTATGTGAGTTTGTGAGTGTGTGTGTTGCGTGTGGGAGAGTGTTGTGTGTCTGTATGTAAGTATGTATTGAGTTTGTTTGTTATTAAGCTATGTAACTCTAATTATAATTTGTGTTATTAAGTATTGCTGCAGTAAATTCTCTTTGCCCATATTTTTAACCAGTTAAAAGCAATTTCATATTTTAATGTTTTACGATTTGGGACAAACAGATAAAATTTATTTAAATTAAAATAAGCTTTAGAAATTAATATTAACGTTTGATGTGAACTTCTAACGTTCATTTTGCAAAGAGCCTTTCGCTTTAAAATTATTTCATTTGAATATAATATTATAAACTAACAGTTTTCATAAAAATATGATTTTCATAATACGCGTATACAAGAACCTACACTACTTGTGCTACCCCATGGTTTCGTTATAATATTAAATACAACTTTGTAACCATTAAAGTATTTTAAGTACTAATAAAATATCTAAAAATACGTGTCTTGTTCCAGGTAAGCGGAATGATCTTCCTTTTTCATCATTTGGTAAATAAGGTAAAAAAAATCATTTTGTAGGTACCCAAATAAATTCACATATTGAAGAATTCAGCCGGTTTGGCACCTCGCAATAAATGAAATCAAGAACAAAAAGTTTTCCATTTTGTTATGTAAATTTACCTCTACAAAACAATCAGATAACAGATTTGTTTAAGAAAAATACCTTTTATTACTCGTTTTTAAAATCGTTAATTGGCGAATTTTTTTTTTTTTTTTTTTTTATAGAAAATACTCGAGAAACAACGAATTCTGCTTGACTTATTCCTAAAAATACCGAACACAAAATATAATCAGTTACACTTAAAAGTCAAATGCAGAAAAAGGCTTATGATATAACTGCAGAATAAACAAAGAATATAATAAAATTCCATAATCATATAATTTCGAACGCCCAGTTAACAAGATACAAAACCGCAAGAGAAATGTGAATATTTACTTACATTAGAAAGTGTCGTGGCTTACCTCGATACCGCCCTCCCTTTTAAATCTAGGTATAGTAGTCGGGTCATGTGACTTAAGCATACTTGATGTGATACTTTCCCTTACATCTTACATTCTTGATTTATATTTTATAAACATTTGCATCTTGCAACTGGATTTCGGTTTCTCAACATAATATATAGTTCTTGTCTTTCGGTCTTGTACCTACTAACTTGTATATTTAGTTTGTTAAACCATCTTATCGGGCCTGTTTTTACCCAATGCACGTAAGGGTGCGTTAGTTGACTAGTTAATAAATTTTGGTTGACAAGCTGAAAGTACTAAATACAAATTAAGTTTCATTGTTTCATTATTTTTTAGGCGTTGGCCTTTTCCTTTTTAAAATTTTTTTACACATTTTATAATAGGCATATTAAATAATCTAAAGCAATAAACGCCATTATAAGACTTATACTGCGAGTACAATGCTATTATATTTTCCGCTTCGTAGCCGCTAGAGGGCGCGGTATTGCAAAACAATAGCACGCACCCTCCATTGTTATTTGACATTTCGTTAATGTCTCAATGTACAATGATGCAAACATAATAAAACAAAAATGTATTTGATTCATGAAAACGAGGGAATTTAAACTTTAAATAATTGTATGTTCATTAATAACGCTAAACATTACACAGACGTGTCACTGTACTTGAGTCGGTAACTTAAAGTACGTTTAAAATAGCAATCTCCATTTAATAAGTCACAAACCGATAATATGTCTTATTGCTTTAACAATAAAGGCTATTATGTGACGGAATGTTTTCCCGCGTCACAGTACGTAGTAGATGCTCGCATCGAATTTCATTAGGCCAGTTTACTTGACGGCCAATGAATAATGGCGATGAGATCACTTTCAAATGGTGCTAATTTAAATCAACCGACAACCCTGAGTCGTTACACTCAGTTGTCTCGCATCCGAGTACAATTATAACTACGAAGTAACATAGTCTGTTATGGATGAATAATTACATGAAAAAGCAATCAAAATAGCGTACGTAAAAACGAGTATGCTTTAGACCACACGACTGAAGTAAAACTTCTTTAGCTCCAATTAATTTATATCTCCCTCTAAACTTGCGTTTGCCTCGCCCGTTCACACTTTTCGTAACACTCTCATCACGCATTCGCCAACTTACTCCCCAAGTCAAGCGTAAGTAAAAAAGTTTTACTTCAAAAACGTTATTATTATATCTAATATACTTATATTCTTATTATAGTAATTAATAAGAAAGTATAAAACGTTAATTTTTCATAATTATGCTTACATTGAAATTTCATTTTCTTCTCAACCAGATAGGTATTTCATAAATCGAACTCGTTAAAACTTCATCATCATCATTACAGCCTATACAGTCCACTGTTGGACATAGGCCTCCACAAGTTTACGCCAAAAATAACGTGAACTCATGTGTTTTGCCCATAGTCACCACGCTGGGCAGGCGGTTTGGTGACCGCAGTACTGGCTTTGTCGCACCGAAGACGCTGCTGCCCGTCTTCGGCCTGTGTATATCAAAGTCAGCTGTTGGATGGCTATCCCGCCACCGGTCGGCTTTAGGTGGTAGCGGAACTGTGTTATCCCTTAGTCGCCTCTTACGACACCCACGGGAAGAGAGGGGGGTGGCTATATTCTTTAGTACCGTAGCCACACAGTACCGTTAAAACTTAATATTATCTAAATATAATATTTTTAAATTCTATAAATATTTTTAATTTTTTGTGGTAGAAAGAAATACTGCGAAGACCTATATATTTATGATTTTTTATTTTTGCGCTTTATTTAATTATTGTTTGTATGTCAGAATTGTTAAAACTATTACTTTCTCAGTTTCTATTAATAAAATTATACCGTTGTCGAATGCGTTTAATTTTTAGTTTTTTTTAAACTTCATCAATTTCAATTCAAATATTATCAAGCACAGCGACAATAAACGTAACAATTGTAGATTAAATTAAAAATGTCATTCAGCAAATGAACGTGATTATTTAGTACGGATACATTGTTTCAAAAATTTCATTTTTCTTTGAACTAAAACTAATTTTTAAAATAATATTATAATAATAAAACAAATGTAACGTTTGAAAGCTTATTCCATTTTCTATTTGCTTTCGTTTTTATCTTTATTTATGTAACAAGCGCCATCTGTTACAACATACACAAACTTAATTGTTGCGTAACGACGTGCCGACATTGACCGCTAGATGGTAGCACGAATACATGTTGTGAATGGCGCGTATTGCGCGGTAAACGAATGTTCTTGACTGAGCATTTGAGTTCATACCGGCGCGGCATAACATAGGAATCGTGTCGTAAACTGAACTTGTGTGCTACGTCACTTATTTTACATATTGTGTTAATATTATAAATCACTTAAACCAAATAATTGATAAATTTTAATTTATTAATTAAAAAATAAAACAGTAAAGTAAATTTTATCGTATTAAAAATATAATTTTATTATGCACTAAAAACAACTTCGTCGTAAAGTTTCATCTTAATTCTTCGTTGAATGGCTTTTAGGTCGTAAGTTATTAATGTAAATAGCCCGACAGCAATTTTATTTTGTTTTATATTTCTCTCGATAGATGGCGTTAATAATTCTATCATATTGTTGACGAAGTTTTTTTGCAGTCAGTGAAATCGGATGGTAAAGCAATTTAACTTGATAGATTAAATCTCCGTATTTAAATTTGATAAGCTAAAGTACTATATTTACACGTTTTAAAAGGTTTGCGTTAGTTTTTTTTTATATACTTACCAAGAAGTTGTTTCTATTTATATAATTGTATAATAACAAATAATTGTGTTCGATCGCAAACAAAAAAACCGACTTCAATTACATCGTCCATTAATACAACAAGACGAAAAAATAGTCAAGTAAATACGCAATCACGTTATAAAAGATAACTCAAAAATTACTCTTCGGATCTCAATCCAATTTAAATGGGACCATATGACAATCATCTGCTTTCGAATAAAAAAGAATCATCGAAATCGGTCCATACACTAAAAAGTTATGAGGTATAATACAAGTAATACCATGAAAGTCGACGAAAAAGTCAAGCAAATACGTATTATTAGAGATACTTAAAGAGTGCCTACTTGTCAGATCTCGATTACATTTAAATGGGACCACTTGACAAACAGAACCTCTTTCGATTAAAAAAAGAATAATCATAATCAGTTCATCCAGTAGAAAGTTCTGAGGTGACAAACATAAAGAAAAATACAGTTGAATTGAAAACCTCCTCCTTTTTTAAGTCGGCGTTGGAGAGTCATTAACATTTTATTACGATGACGTAAGTTTTAGCTAGTAATAAAAATACTAAACAAACATTGAATTTACCCAACATTATATAATTATGTATAATGTTAGCATCACGATTTTGTGGGTGATTTATTTTAACGGACTAGCCGACTGGTCTTTGTACACATCTAATTAGTTGCCATCTATAAATTACGTCACACTTTAAGAGGGGCAGAGGAGGCACGAAATGAGATATTGAGGGACAAGGGGTAGGAAGGGATCCAAAATTTGGTGACGTCACAATTCATAATATATCTAATTGTTAGTATTAAAACATGGTATTTGAACTACATAACTATTAATTTAATCTTTAATTAATTATTTAAAATTTGGCGAATTGACACTCGCTGTAGGTAGTAGTTTATAAATGTTCATATCTATTTTACTATATTTCATATGGTTGATGTTGATTTTATTTGAAAATAACTGCAAAATACAAATATAAGTCACAAGGACAGGACAACGATCAAAAATCTTGAAAATCGTGTGACGTAATTTATGGATGATCCCCTCGCCTATAAGGGGTTTTCCGTTGCATACTGAGTGAACAGTATTTTACTTTCGCTTGATTGTCGCTTTCACCTCAATATACTGCAAATACATTCAAATGTACTCAATCAATATCTACATTTAATCTTATCAAACAATATTATGTACATTACCATACAATATATACAAATATGAATATAATTATTATAATATAAAATTAGTTTACCAATCTAATTTCATAATTTTTAATAAATATTTTGAAATATTTTAAATACACATACACTGCTGATCTGCTGATTTAAAACATTATAGTGGCATAATTATGGTTTAGTTGTATAAGCGTAAACAATGTCGCTTGTAATTCTTAGAACACACCTGGGAGCCTATTATCGGTTGTATATAATTGTATTTTTTGAGATTGACAAAAACGGTTTTTGGAAGCGGCACGCCTACGCCTTCCCCCTACACCCATATAAAGACGGTTTATTGAGGAAGTTAATAAGTTATAAATCATCACAATACGATTCATAGCGAAGACGTAAACATTAACAGCAATGCGAATAAAATTGCGCGAATATCTTATAGTATAGAATATGTGTACAAATAAAATTATAGGGGGCTAAGAAGAGTTTATTTACTCATGTTAATTTTTCTCAATGTCAATGTCAGTGTCTGTATGAAGGTAATTGACTCATTTTAATTATGATGGCCGACCCGACAAAAATATCGATTTTTTTTTTCTTCATACAAACCATACAAACCTTTTCCTGGCAATAACGATCATAAAAAAATAATTGTCCAATTTGATGCAGTGGTATGAAGTTATTCGCGTACACACTAATTACGCCGATTCAAATGTATTTCTATGGATTTGATAACCCTTATGTGTTTGATACTATTTATACTTTATTGAAATATTCTTTGATCATAGTCCTAATTAATGATGTCATCGGCATTGCATTCGTTACAGTGTGACTGTTACCGGTGTCGCTCATCATTTATAAATTACGATAAATGTCTACGTGATCGTTATCAGTCGATCTCAGCCTAATGGAAGGAATTGTGGCAATTTATACAGCCTTAGAACAAAGTGAATTAGAAAAGACAACAATTCGAAATAAATAACAGATTGTGGTTTTAGATAACTATAAACAATAGCAAATTATTTTATTTCTTTTAGTTATATGTTATTAATATTATTTTTATGTCTTAGGTTGAGGAACCATAATAGCATGGATGTGTTTCCCCATTAGTGAATCAATTATAATCTGTTAACATCTTTGTTTTTAGGTAATTAAAAATGTGTCAATGTTTTCGGAATTAGAAGTACCTATTTGAAGGAAAATATATTTTTAATTATTAAAAAAATCGTAAAATCAAAAATAATATAAAAACGCATACTGAATTAATTCGTTTCATACGACTGTCAAATGTTATGGCTAAGAAGTCTCACCTTTTGTGACCTTTAAAGAATTATTTAAATATTTTAAGCATATTTAAAAATACATTATCACGCTATTTCCGTCGTTATTTCTAATCTTAGCGCTAAAACTGTTTTTTACAGAATAAATTGAGTAATTAGTAGAATCGCGCGTTCGATAAAGAAACAATAAAAACTGAAGTTCAACGATTTATCTCATGCCGCATAGCAATTGTTGAATTTACATCGTTTAAATTACAATCGTTTTGTAACGCGGTTGGTAAAGTTTGTACCTAGAACCTTTTGGAGTCTGAAATATATATACAATTAATTACTGATTTAAATAAATACACAATTAATTAACAATTAAAATTAACAATTAAATAGTAAATTATATTTTGCATCATGAAATGAATTTAACAAATATTTTTAAGCAATATGAAAAACGAAACATAGATTAAATTTAGGTAATTAATTTAGGTTTAAAAATATTTACCAATTCTAAACGTCTTTATTAAGTGATAGTATTAATAAATTTCTCGCATAACAATTAAAAATCAAATTTTAAATGTTTAATAATTTTTGTTGTTTATGACAAAAATTATCATGTATTAAAAACATTGTAACTTACCTTTTTTTTTTAATCATCTAAACTACCTAAAAATTAGCTTAAAACTGTTCATCCTTTTAAAGCTATTAGTATATATAATAGTCATTAAAATATATATAACTAATTATGACATTAATATTCATAGCAATATCTTGCCATATAGGAAACGACAGAAAATATTACCAATTCATAGTGCGTTTGCTATGCTGATTGATATAACATGTACTTATGAATGGGCATTACGGCCAGCCGGAAGCCAGCTTTGATCTAATGTACATGGACGCGAGATCACTAAAACAATATAACCGTATATAAAACCGAACATAAAACTTAATGTCATGGGAAAATGGAGGATTGTTGCTGGAAACGTTTCACCATAACGTAAAGTAAATAAAGTTCTTTTTTGTAATCGTTATGGTAAATGGTTACTTACAAGCAATGCGATTTTTTTAGAACGAAACAAGAATAATTGATTATTTTTAAACTATTTTAATTTTGTTTGTTGTTAAAAACTACTGATAAATTAATAAAAATATACCCTTAATAAAGTATTATATTATCTACTGTAACCTTATTTAGAGTAAATTTGAGCAAAATTTATGCGAACGCTGATTCATTGTATGAACATTTATGGTATTTACTAAATAAACAATATATCACTTACTCTGCAGTTGTGCGACAACTCAAAGAGACTATAGACAATCTATACATTTTTTATTGCTTCATTATTTTAAGATTTTTCTCTGAATATTTTGACATAAAAAACGAATGGCAATTTTTTTTAAAGTTTACGGGAACCGACGACGTAAACAGTTTTCGACGCCATTTTGACATTTAATTTTATTAAGATATTTCATAACGACGATCTAAAGTAAAACATTGAGTCATTTTAACACTTATGTCATCATGAATATTCTCACGTTAGAAGTTTTTAATGTTCTTGTTTCGGCTAAAGTCTGATGCAATTTGATGATATGTAAAAACAGGCTTTATGAAATGTTTTATATAAAATTTTAGTAGAAATTTCACTCGCTAAATTCTTATCTGTTTTTAACAAATAATACAAGGAGTACTATTCCGATAATGTGGTTTATAGCATAATATTTGTAGTTATCATTTCATTGGTATGTTTTTTATGAATATTTAAGTTTTATATTAGGTATTTTATAAGTTTTTTAAAACTAAGCCTTATTCTTAAAGTTGACTAGTTGACAAAGCTTCAAACATTACGAAATATATTTTGTATAATTTTGCAATAAAGCTTATAAATAATATTTCACTATAAATAGGTTGTTAACACAAGCAAATTTGAAAATAAATCCAGTAGATTCTATTAAAATATCCGCTTAAACAAGTATATAGATAATTCCGTTTTATACAAACACTAGCTTTCATCCCGCGGCTTCTTCCGCGCGAATTACACGATTTTGACAGGTCCGTTTTTCGCCGTCATAATATATCATACTCGTACGTCACAGTGATAACGTAGCATTCTCCTGGAAAATGCTTTTTAAAATTACTCGCATTGCTTTTTTAACAAACCAAAAAAACAAAACTTTCCTCCTTATAATATTGATATAGAAGAGTTGCTTATTGTATACACATTGTTAGAACAATTTAATTATTTGCTTTAGAGTTTAGACGTTCAATGCCTCGGTTGATTGCTAATCTTATCAAGATAATTTATGACAATGGTGCTGCCACCATAGCTCGAAGGCGATAAACCTGTTAAGAATCCTTGACATTCAAAGCATATTAATCATTTATATGCTTTAGTCATATAAAATTAAATATTCCTTAGTAAGTCATACTCTTATTCAGAGTCAATATTCATATTTACATAGAAGGTTGAATGATTTGTTAAAATTTACAGATTTATTTTTAGCTAATTTAAGTTACAAGAAATTGGGGAGACTGGGTACGGTTAAAATAATTTTACTTATATCTTCTATAACTTTATTTTTATAGCTCGATTAATCCAGGAGTTTTGTTTGATAAAAGAGCGTGTAGCTATTTACTATTGGCTAATGTGGTTGCCGTTATTAAGTTTGTTAATTTTAATATTAAATCCGATTTTTTGAAACAGTGATTGGAGTCGAATGAAGCATATTCAATCAATACAGAGTATACTCGTTTTAGTAAAACATTCTTTCACCATCATCATCATCATTACAGCCTATACAGTCCACTGCTGGACATAGGCCTCCACAAGTTTACGCCAAAAATAACGTGAACTCATGTGTTTTGCCCATAGTCACCACGCTGGGCAGGCGGGTTGGTGACCGCAGTACTGGCTTTGTCGCACCGAAGACGCTGCTACCCGTCTTCGGCCTGTGTATTTCAAAGCCAGCAGTTGGATGGTTATCCTGCCATCGGTCGGCTTCTTAAGTTCCTTCTTTATTAATTGGTTATTTAAACTATAAAAATAATTTGAGATCTCTTTGACAAGCAGTCTTCTATATTTTAAATGCTATTTTTAATTTTATTGCAACTTGTGCTGCAGTAAGGGCAGTTCATTTCATCTCTATTCTCAACCTTTCAGCTCGTTCTCGTTTCTAGTCTGAGGTTTTGATAAAATTTATGTAACTGTTGGTCTATAGACGACTTTAGACTTCGAAGGCCAATTTTCGCGCCTTTCTTTTTCCTTCTCTTTTTTTTTCTTAGATAGACCAAAATATATATCTCGCGCAGCACAGGAATATGCAGAAATCTAAATCTACAAAGCTTTCGCTTTCATGTCTCTAAACAAAAAAAAACTCGTTTGTGTCTATTTATATGTCTTATGTGCTCGTCTAATGCATCGAAATCAAATATAAAAACAACAATAGTTTTACCATGTTTCCCTGCCGCTTAGTGAAAATATGCTCCGAAATTCAAATTCTCATTAGAAAAAAAAAAACATAAATACGTTGTTTCAACTGTCCCCAAAACAAACGATTCTATCGTCCCCATCACCTTTTTAGCTAAAAAATTGAAATATTAATTTTGCCTGTTATCACATCTAAAAACTATTTACGATGCCGTATTCCACAATTTTGCTGTGTGGTTACGGCAGTAAGAATATAGCTACCCTCTCTCTTCCCGTGGGTGTCGTAAGAGGCGACTAAGGGATAACACAGTTCCACTACCACCTTGGTACTTGAAAAGCCGACCGATGGCGGGATAGCCATCCAACAGCTGGCTTTGATATACACAGGCCACAGATGGGCAGCAGCGTCTTCAGTGTGACAAAGCCAGCCCTGCGGTCACCAGCCCGCCTGCCCTGCCTGTCATATTCTAAGTAACGTAGCTCTTTTTTTCAAAAACATTTTTTTTTCTTTATCATAAATAAAATGTTAGCTTTACATTACCTTAAAAATTATAAAATAAATAACAGTACTTTGTGCAATGATAATTAAAAAGTGCTTTTAACTCGAATAAAGAATCATCATCTGAGGCATTACAGCCGCGGGTGGGCCTTAGCCTGGTCCAGCAAAGCTCTCCAGTCCGATCTGTTAGAGGCTTTCCTTCTCCAACTTGTTATTCCCAACGTCTTGATGTCTTGTTCGACGCCGTCCAACCATCTGAGCTTGGGCCTTCCTCGACTTCTGCGGCCCTCCGGTCGGCCTTCTAAAAGGCGCTTGGGTACTCTGGCCTCGTCCATTCGCAATACGTGCCCTGCCCAACGCAGGCGCCCAATCTTTATGGTCTTAATTATATTTGGCTCATCGTACATTTGGTATAGCTCGTGGTTATAACGCGTTCGCCATCTCTCATTTTCCATCACAGCTCCGAAAATGCGTCTTAGTATTTTCCGCTCAAATACCAACAAGGAATTTTCGTCTTTTTTGCTCAGCACCCAACATTCGGAACCGTAGGTGAGTATGGGCCTTAGTAAGGTTTTGTACAAGAGAAGTTTTATGCTTCTTGAAAGGAGTTTCGAACATATGTATCTTAGTAGTCCGAAGTAGCACTTGTTAGCCGCCATTATTCTTCTACTTATTACTGAAGACACATCGTTGTTACCGGTTACCAAGGATCCCAGGTATACGAAATGATTGACGCTAGCGAAGGTGTTATTGCCAATATTAACTCCTTGTAGTACGGTTTGCTGGTCTTTTGACGCTTTCAGGTACTTAGTCTTAGCCATGTTAATTTGAAGACCGGCCTCCACAGCTGATTTTTCAAGAGCAAGGTATGCACTCTCCATTGCAGGTAGAGATCTTCCTATCACATCGAGGTCATCCGCATACCCTAGAATTTGAACGGATTTCGAATAAAGAATATTGATTTAAATTCTATAATTATACAGAAAAGTTTTTATTTTTATTTTTAATTCAGACAATTTGCTGTAAATTAGTTAAGCAACTCGCATACTATAGTTATATACTTACTCATTTCATTGTTAAAAAAGAAAAGTAACAAAATCATCGGATACACGTGTATAGGTAGGACTTGTAACTTGAACTTAGTATAAGAATACCTAATATAAAAATCCTTAGTATTTACATGTAATCACGTTCCTCGATCGGGCATTAAAAGTTTTATTTGCAATTGAGACCTTGATTCCTCGTGAAGTGGTTCCCATTGAAGGCCCGCTCCGAAGGTCATACCACCCGCCGAACAAATATTAATATCTTAAATAAACAATTTGTTTGCTTGCTATCTAAGTATCAATCCCATTGGAGGGTTCGTATTAAGTATTTTCGAAGTCTGTCGTAGCGACTATTATTAATACCGTGAAAATTCTTGGTGATTTTATGTAAGTACGTACTAGCTGCACTTCTTTTCAACTACGTTATTTCTAAAACTAAGGGAATATCGGAACAATAAGTAACCTATGTACTATTCTGGTTAATTATAATAATTTCAGTAGTTTTTTAGAACAAACATCCATCCATCCTTTCAAACTTACGAATTTATACCGAATTAATTGTTGATTTTTTTTATGACAAACTAAAATTCGGCGTATTGTCTAAATAGATCTTAACGAGATTTTTCTTATATATAAAATTCTCATGTCACAATGTTAGTTACCATAACAACTAACAACTAACAAAAGTTGTTAATGTCTAGTATTGAAAATCTTTGTATTTAAAACCTGAATAGAATTAAATATTCTTGTACCTATATTATAAACGTACGGTCTAGAAATTTGAAGTCAGTATAACGATGTTGGGTTTTGATGGTGTGTTTGATTAGAGGAGTAACTCGCTCTCCGCCAATTCAAGTGGTTAAACACTTGGCCGAGTTATCTCGAAAATACAAGCACTTAGGAATGATATTCAATGCCAACTATTCGCTTTAACATATTAATTTAAAAGAACATTTCAATTTACTTGAAATAATTTATAATAGGTATGGTTATCGCCACGGATATTGACCGCGAACCTTCAACTTTACTTCAACATTTTATTAATATAGATGTAAATATTTATTAAGTGCTAAATAATTACTAAACACTTATTTTCATTTTTGTATTGTACGAAAAGGTCTTGGAGCGTTCAATATTCGTGCCGATATCGATACATACAGGCATATCTTTGCTATTTTCAGTATATTGTAATTGTCTTTTCGCTAACTAGCTCTTTCACATTGCTCTAAACTAGTTTCAGTCAAATATCGTCTGAATTAATACTGATTTAGTATTCACAACTGTTTCTTTCATAATTAGACTTGGCAATATTTTGTCAGTGAAATATAGTTACCATTAAATAAACAAAAAACAAAGTATTATATTTCAAAAAGACGACTGAATTATTTGTATCATAAAATTAGATTACTATAACATTCCTCAATAATATAAAAGTATAAAGTATTATGTATTAGTAAAAGAACTAAAAAACATGTAGTAGAATACAAAAAATTGTAGTAAAATTGGCAGCCCTACTCAAAACCTGTATTTTACTGAATCTTGTTTTATGCCAGTAACTAGTTATTTATTACCACTTGATAGTCGTTGACAGCGCTGATAAATTAATGCCTATTTCGTATTTTCGGAAACCAACTTATATTCGTAGATGTGATAGACCATAAACACAGGCGAAGACACAGTCTTATGTGAATATAAGATTCAAAATACAGTATCCAAGACAATTAGTGTATTACAAGTATTACAACGATGCGTTGATGTGTAGTGATTACAGCAAATCAATGTTGCTCTAGGATTTGCGCGTTCGATCCCAGCACGTGACAAATATTTTTGTAGACCATACGGATATTTCTCAAGATCTGGTCGTTTGTGCATGTGTATTTCCTGACCTTTAGGGAGTCTAAAACAGGATTCACGACTTACAGGGTGCTGTTGAGTATGATTTTTTAAATTTATTATTTTATAAGTGAAGTATAAATGATTGTAGTAGTAATAATTTTAGTAAAACTTTAAAAGTATATCTTCCTTGTTAAAATTATTGACTTACGTTAATTAATCAAATTATGTTTTACAAATTTTGTTCTTTAAAATATAAATTAATATTATAATGTATTAGTTACATTAACGGCGCCAACACCATTACCGCTTCTAAATTGAAAACAATATTTTAAAACGAAGCTATTTATACCGTAAGTGTTTCATCTCAATTCAGAAGTTGTTTTATCTTTAAACGTTATAAACAAATTCACAAACTCCATTAGTATTAAATTAAGAACGCAAATGACTTTCATATTTTATTTATGTTAAATATAATAAAGATAAGGTGTGTAGGTGTAAAGAAACTCTTTTATTAAATGTATTTTGATTTGAAACACAATATTTATGTATATGTATAAATATTAATACGTGAAGCAAAAACTTTGTACCCCTTTTTACGAAAATTGAGCGGACGAAGAAGTATGAATTTTTGCAAATATATGCAATAAATATATGAATTTATAAACAACAGAGGCACCGAGCACGCCACCTAGCACATCGTTCGATAGTCACCTACCCTCACTTATTATATTACTTGAGTTATTCTGACGTGTATAAAACGATCGTTGCAAACTCTGTACTTCTGTAGTCTTGGCTCTGGCTTGGCACGATGCACTTGTTGTATCCTGCTAGTACGAGCTTAACCTTCATTCTTTCAATAATTAATTTGTGCAAACGAAATAATTGTTACATATTATATTACGATCTATAATTTGGGTAGGCAGCGCGGACAACTCGAACAGTGAAGGTGGTAGTTTCTTGTACATCTCAAAGGGGATCTCCTTAAACCTACACCTACGAGTCACAGGTGGTCACAAGTCTTAGGAACTGCTCTGAGTTGCTCCCTCTTCCACATGATGGACCCGGCACCCGCACGGTGAATCCATCGAATGCTAAGAAGTTAGTCTCCGTCCCGTTAACTAATAACTTCGAATCGCATATAGTAATGACGAATTAACAAATTAAAACTTGCCGGCTAGTAAAACTGGCGATACTAATTATTTAAAACGTTATCAAAATGGCGAATATGTATTAGCAATTTCTGTGCCTCGTATGTATTTATTGACATTATGAGGAATCAATTTGATACACGCGACAATGTCATAATTGCATAATATGACTGTGTGTGTAAAAATTTAATTTGTTGGAATATTAGTAACATTGTTTATAGATTTATAACACCATTTCTAGATGATACTCGTATATCAAAATGAAATTTACACGAGATTTTAAGCTTGATCTGTAATTTCCTTGTTTATCAACTTATTGTCCGTATTGTACGATAATAAAAAATAGTAAAAATACTGCCGGTAGCCAAACAGCAGAGTAAGTATTTTATTAGTAATACATTAATAATGTATTTTCCTATTTACAGATTCTTTTTACGTCAGTGCGCATATAATTCGTGTTCTCGTTGAGTCAATGATCTTTCTTAAACGCATAAACTTTATAGCTTTTATAAAACTATAACCTCGTTTCAACCCATATAAACCTTACGATTTCCTCCATAATTACTAAATTTACAAAATTGTATTTCATACATTTTCGTTATTTGCCCTGCATCATGCTCAGAGGCAAGAACATACTAATATATTCAATATTTTTAATACTATGACGTTATTACTAATAAAAAATTATTAAATGAGTACATAATTATTTTACATAAAAGAATGTTCCTTAGGAATTACAAAAAAATATCTAAATACGTCTTGATATAAATAGAAGCATAACTCCGATGTTATGCTAAAGTTAATAGGCAGTTAGGTACATACATGTTTTTTTACGATGTTTTCAAAGCAGCCGATCAACAAAAAATCTACAAATAGTTTTACGTTTGTGAAGCAGTATCTATTTCATTCAATCCAATCGTGCTCATACGTCTGGTTCTTTTATTCCAATTCCAAATACTTCTATAATAGAAAATATTATCACAATAATAGAAAGAATGCCAGGGTCCTAAAATAAATTTGAATCAATGTCGTAGTATGTCCCTAAAGTAAATGGGGTAATGGAAGTTAAACTGCATTGTTGCATCGCGCGTGCGGGAGAAAGCGACCTGGGATTGGTCGTTGACCCCGGCTAAATTCGGCCAAGGTCTGCTAGGATAAAGTTCCAGTCACAACACATTTAAATAAGGAATTGTTTACTCATTAGTGTTGTGCGTAATTTTATTTCAATTTGTACTGCGTTTCAGCTTTTTATTATGGCTTATATTTTGTGTATGACCTTTACATTTTTGACTGATAAGTGTGTTGTATCCGTTATGTCTACGAATTTTCTTTACTAGTTTCTATTCGTTATCGACACAATGAAAATTAAAAAAATTATAAGCAACTAAATTTGAGGTTGAGTCAAGCTTGCTAGGAGTCTCTATCCAAATATTTTTCAGTTTTAAATAGCATGAATGTACCATCTGGCGGGTACGTATTTATAACAGACATCATACGGAAACAAGTTCGGACATAAAGTTTATCGTCGAGCGTGAAAGTTATAAAACGTTCCAGCGATCCGAACGATCATCGAACCTGAGTTTAAAATCGGCCAAGGTCCCTCAGGTTGGCGACCTCAAAACTAGAAGAAACCCATGAATCGGCATAGTTAACGTTCCATTAGGATATCGCGCGATTATATTGAGCGTTTCACATAGCGACATTCCGATGGCAAGTAATGCAATAAAAGGCCTGGATCCAAGATGAAAAGTAAAACGAATGGCGTAGAGTTTGTCGAACCGCGTCTAAATGCAGCCAAGGCCTCCGTCAGTTGAAGGGCGCCGCGTCCGACCGCCTTTGTGCCGGCCGTTTACCCGCGCCGCCCGCTCGCCCGCTCGCCAGCCCGCCACGCCACCGCCGATAACAAAGGGTTCGTGACTACCTCACTGACTCATATCTAAAGGTTCTATACTTTCTTTGCAAGGTGAAAGCATTATCGTCCACAGAACTTGTTTGAATAATTATTGTTATATGCTCTTAGATTATAACGAATTAGTTAAGTATTCAATAAAACAGATTACATTATAATTTAAAACAATAAGCAAGACCATAAACTTAATCGCGCGGTTAAATAAATTTCGAAACTTCAAGTTGTACGAATTCGATTAACATTATTTACAGACCGCCCAGTGAGTTACATGGAAAGTATAGCCAAAAACAAGATTAGTTGTGCTGAACGAGCATTGATTTTTGTCCGCCGGTCTAAAGAAACCCCCGAGCGAGTCTCGGCGTTTATTAAATCTTAGAATGTAAAGGAAAGTAAGAGGATAATGCAGATCTGCGTATAATGGGAGTGTTAATATACAGGTAATGTCTAGACGTGGTTTTGCTTCGCTGAATCAAGCGGCGTTGTTATGGCGCTTGCGGTGAGCTCCTGCGGCGTTCCCACAGAAATGAACGCGCTTATTACAAGAAACACCTTTTTTGTAACCTGAGAACTCATATTTTTATTAGAAAAAGAAAACTTTCGAATCAAATCACCGTTTCTTATTTTAAAACAAAGACCGAATGAAATTAATATTAGTAATATTTTAATGAGTAGATAAGGTGAATGATGTGAGCGAAGGGCGTTAACCTCGACCTGCCCCAATGTTTTTCGCATCGCTGATAATATTCGCACATTATACTTACACCGCCATAACAATGTGCGGTTGAAAGCAAAAATTGCTTTCCGCACCGCAGACTCGTGTTCCCTTGATGACCTATATTCGCTCCCCCATCACTTAGGGTTTACAGTGGAGTGCCTGTGACTGTGCCTGACCTGCCTCAACGGCGACGTGCTTGCGAATTGGCTAACCAAAATAACCGGGACGCAAGTCAGCTGGGCTGTGTCTCGCATACTTGTCGACTTCCGTATTACTTTCACATTTACATTGATTTGCGAGTGAGAGTCCAAACTGTAATTGCTTACCATTTTTTCAACGAATAATAATTTCGTGTATTCTCAAATAATAATAATTTCATAATATTTTAATCCCGAACGATTATTTTTGTCTCATAACTTTGTAAAAAAATATGAACTTCCATTATTTTAATAAAAATTGCATAATTTAAAAGCAATTAAACAAAATAACTTCTAACAACACAAATGATTATCGTTAATATTGATGTAATTAGTTGCTGCCGTAAAACTTAATTAGAACTGTTATGTACTTAATAGTAAAATTGTTTAGTGTCTGCATTGATGCAATCGTCCTGCAGGTTTAATTACATTAATTTAGGTTTATGGCATAAGGGTCATAAAATTATTAAGCATGTTACTTTCACCCCCATAGTAATCAACATAAGTACTTCTAGTTTCTAATTTATCTATTAATTTTTTAATCTTTGCTAGTCGTAAACGGTATGTGGAATAATTGCCTGTTATATAATATTGTATTTATTTATTTTTAAGAATTAATGCCTAAAAGTTGCCAAATTTATATACTTGCCTGGCCTCTATAACGATAAAAAATAAAGTTACATAGTAAAAGTTTAAGTTACTTTTGTGAATTTTTAGCTCGATCTGAACAAGTATGTATAGTTAAGTATTACATGTTCGAAACCCTTAACATTATGTTGGAATCAAACTCACTATTCTTTAATGACCTTAAAATGAAGCCTTTAAATCACATAAAGTGTACAATGTAATCATGTAAAGTGTATAAATGGTACAGTTAAAATTTTTCAAGCACTATGACTAAACTTTCTTTGGAATTGTTTTAGGAAAAACGTTTGTAGGTATATAAAAAAAACAATTGCATCTGTTTAAACATGATTATGATTAAGCACAGCAATACACTATGTCGCTTGTGTACGTGCGTGTCACCAAATATTTGCAAAAACATTCCAGCACGTTTCGCAACTTATAGTAACGTCCGACTGTGTCTGCCCCAGAATTTTAGAAAGCGATTACATCCAAAGGTTTATAAACAAAAATATTTATCGTTAGCAAATGTCGTCTTGTGCACGGAACTGCTTCGCCATCCATTATTGATTGACAAGGCGCGGACGATGCATCGCATTGTTCGGAGGATCGATTCCTGCGCGTCTCCGACCCCGCTTCTATTTTTACCGCTTCATTGCCTACTCCCCTCGCTGCCTGTTTCCTGCCTTTTATTAAAGTATCTGTATGTTAATTAACAACGGCCTCGCCGCTCGGCCTGCCTCTGTTTATTTTTCTGTTAGCTCTATTCTATGAAACGTTTATTTGCTATTTAAGGCGATCCTATTTAAAATCTACTTCAACGTTCGTTTGTTCATATTTTTACAGCTGCGTACGTAGCGATATTTTTTCTTAGTTACACTGCGAAGCTGTAATAATGTCGCATGCATCCTTTTATTATTTCGAATCCTTCGACTACATACGTTAATTAGAGTTCTCTGCACGTTGTCAAACCGAACGGAGCTTCTAACCGTTCTTTCTTTCTCTGTCGCTAAGTTTAACATAAGTTTGTCTCTTTCTATAGGGGCATCTGGTATACATAAACCTGCGTCTGTTTACGTTGTGTCTACGATTCGTATGCCTGTGTGCGAGTCTAGGGGTGCAGGCATGTGTTGGTGGCGTGGCGTTCCAACTACAGCTGTTGTGGGTTTGTGGAGCCGAGTCGCTATCGACTCTTCTTAATTTATGCTTCCTCGTGACCTACGCCTTAACTTCAAAATAGAAACATTAAAATCGTGACTCGGGATTGTTTAAAATTCTTTGCCGTGCCTTATGGTATGTAGCAGAAATCCAATTAAATAATGCCTTTCTTTATTCATCCTTATCCCTACGCTATTACAAATATTTCTTAAAACAATATACCATAACGTGATGCTGGCAAATCTATGAATTTGTACTAAAATAATGAATTACAGCAAACATCTATGACGTGTATCATTATAGGAATTGTATAAGAAAAATGTAATGATGTCATTAGCTACGCCTCTTTTGATCCGGATCGTGTGTAACGGAATGGTTCCTGTAGCAGCGCATCTTACACTTGTCGCAAATACAATAGTCAAACTGAAACAGCTGTCGAGAGGTCGTTGATATCGGGACGTCATCGCCAGTGCAAATTGTAAAGATACACAAACGAGGAGAAAAAAATGACCGTTTGAATGCTCAGGACGCGAATGCCTTCGGTTACGACTAATTTTCAAAACAAATAAACGCAATCCAATTCCAATTACGCATTCATTTCATATACGTACATGTAAAAGATCTTAATGAACATTTTACATAGTTTCATCTTTTTTGTACAACAGTACATACACAAAAACCTCATTTAAATGTTTAGTTCAGCGAACTGTACTAAAGAAATCCGTTGAACGACCTAAATAGGCCAAAGTTCCATTATTTTTCGATTACGGTTAACATTATTCTATCTTCTAACGTTATATTCGTTAAATGCGCGTACGCAATGTTATGATGACGTCACTCAAAAACCACAGGGTCGATGCACGGGTCTTTCTACCTGCTTTTTTTATTGATTCTTATCCATCCCTTTGTGACGGCTAGCAATATATATAAGGGAGAGTATTTCAAGTATTCAACAAAAAATGAGGCCACAGGAGTTAAAACATCCATAACCGAAAATATAATCTTTAAGCCGTAGTTACGTAAATATTAGTAGTAGTAAATATTAGTCATATCTGTCTACGTTTATTCATCATTCGTTGAAAGTATAGTCATATGACGGTAACGTAGAATTTCAGTTTTTTGAGGAAAAATAGTTAAATTTTAGAATCTTATTAAAGTTCGAATTGTACCTACACAAGATTTAAGACTAAGCAATAAAAGAATTTTAATTTTATATATAGGATATAATGAAAAGAAAACAAAGTTTCCCATATAAAATTTGATTGCATGAATGGTATGATTTTATTTATAAGAAAGTTTGCACATAAATGTAACGGAAATTACTGTTTTTTGTGCCTTAACATTTTAATTCTAAATTTGAAGTTTTGATTTTTTTTTTAATTTCCACCAAGGAGATTTCATTTATAATTTTAACCTGTGGTCTTCACGTTTGTTGGGAATAGCCTTGCCCCAGAGCCCTACTTGAACGGAGTTCCCGTTGCGCAAGCAGGTCGCTGATCCCTACAATTGGGCCGACCAAAAATGTGTCAAGTTGAAGCAGGACGTTAACCCCTTGTGTTTACCTCTTTCACGACGCAATACGCCGTGACGTAATTTCTTTTGATGACTTTAACAATACGAATCTAAAACAAACATCTTGTTAAGACTTTGTAACCTTGTTTAATATAAAAAATAAAAATAAATTTCTTAAAGAAGTCAAATACGTTGATTGGTTTTTATAACTAAGTACTTGTAGAGGAAATATCGTAATAAAAAAGTAAGCTTATTGAAGGCTCATATATCATTATAAGCTATTTATAGAATTCGCAGACAAACTTCATTCTCGAAGTCTTAAAAACAAGTTTTAGTCGAGGCTCGCCATATACAAGAGCGGGTTAAGGAGGTGGTTACTTACTATTCACGAGTTGTTACCTCCAAGTAGAAAAGAAATAATTGTAATGGTGTGTACGTGAGAAATAAATAATTCATGGCGATCTTTTGAAAAATATTATGGTCGGACAGCGCTGGCGTATTATACTTGTAGATTCCGGCATGAAACTTATTTCCAGCGTCTCGCCGCTTGCTATAAAACTTGTACGCTCCTAAAGCTGAATCCTAAAATTTATTGCGTGAAGCACGTCAAGTCAATTAAATTATTGTTAATAACAATTGGTACCTATAAAGTTATCAGTTACAGCTACAATTATTAATTTAAAAATAAAATTAATAAATTTAAAGTGGCTTTGTATGTGTATTTAGATATTTTCTTAAACACGAGGTTAAAAATACGTTGACTCGATATTTTAACGAGAAAGTTATTCTATAAATAGATGTGTTTATGTGTAGTTTATTTTCGAACTATAATAAGTAATTAATTTACATTAATAAGCAACTTAATGCTTTATTACATGTAGGTATAAAAAAACGAATGTGCTTTAAGACCACACGACTGAAGTAAAACTTCTGCACAGTAGGCCCGCACTGTGTCTTAGATATACAAAACTTAACTGGCTATGAGAGAAAGAGAGAAAGAAAATGTGTGCTCGCACCTCTCTCTCTCTTGCTCCGTTCGCCTCGCCCGATCACAGTTTTCGTAACGCTCTCGTCACGTATTCACCAGCTTACTCCCCAAATCAAGCGTGAGTAATGAAATTTTACGTAAAAATATTTTAGTGTTTGTAAAAAGACAATGGACAAAGATCACATTAACATCATTCCTAAGTAAACAAAATTCATTTTTACCCATCCAGACTCAAATAATGACAAGAGCTCGATGAATGATTTAAGCAATCGATTGTAAATCTATTACCGAGAGAATATTATATTCATTGATGTAATGATAGCTGACGTTGTCATGACAACGGATACAACGAGGGGGATTGTGCCCTTCTCTGCTCACCCACAAAATTCCGACTGATGGAAATCCCCCATTGAATATTTTTTCTCAAAACTGTCAGACTTTCACGTGTTAAATAAAATATTGTTGGTATAATTTAAATAGATTATAAAATTTTATATTCAAAAAGAGTAAATGAATGTTCTAAATACAAACTATACTACTAACTTTATTAAAAGCGTTAAATGTATGGTATATACAAGAACTCCTTAAGCTTTCACAAATGTAAGAAGCAAGAAAACCCAATCTTAAGTTCAATTTACTTGATGACTAAGATGAACCAACACGAGAAAAAGACTGCGAGAAATACACTGGACTTATATATTAAAAGACGTAAAGTCCCCGGTCTTGCGGTGTCTCAATTTGTATCCAGACCATTTAGTCTAAAAGTTTCATATAGTACGAACTTGTAACGTTGAAAAAGGTAAAAATGTTAAAATTGGATGTGCAAAGTTGGTAAATTCTTTACCAAATGTACATTTACACTTAAAAAGAAATTTTTAATCTCTGAAATGTAGTGAAGCAAAGTAAAATACCTGCTCAATAATATATTCGATAACAAACTTCTTAAAACGTAAAATGTGTTTTCGTTCTAACTCCGTAAAAGATGTTCAGGAAATGACATTTATTGTGTCGTTGTTAACGCTCAATATTCTCTGGCACTCGAGATAAGAAACGCCACAGCTTGCACAAAAAACTAATCTGAAATGCGACGCCGTCTGCACGGAGGATAACAAAACAACAAAGCTTATGCAACATCCTGCTGTATGACCGCTCGAAAGAGGGTTAGATATTATGTTATGTATGGTCTGAGCTCGCATTTGGCCTGTCGTGGCCTTGATTTTTTCCAAGCCATCAAAGCTGGCCTCGAGCCGGCAGGTGATTAGGTTACATAAACTAAGTCCTTCCCCACTTCCTGCTGGCGCGCTTTGCAGTTGTTGGAGTCTTCTAAGAAAAAGACGAATTCGCAGTCCGCCCCCATTGTTTTGCTCGTGTAGCTTTACCAGTTGTACTCACTAAGGTAGTTGATCCACTAAGTTAGCATTCTTATTATAATTATTTTTAAGTATAAAAAAGAATATGTATGAATATGAAAAAGTAAAAATTAAAAACGTCATATACACACATAATTTTTCCCTTATTTTAAACTGAATAAAATGTTGTATTTTTAAAAAGCATTCTACGCTAAGGAATTATTATGTTACTATGACCGTCTACAACTAACTTGAATTTTTTTATACATAGCCATAAAAACTTAAAAAATGATCGTCCTGTAATGCATGGAGTGGAAGACAGCATCAAACTGGTTTGGCCGCACGCGATCCGGCTCCAACGAAGGGACATGCAACGAATAAAAAGAAACCTAAATGCACCTCTAGGAAACGCTAACCTTGAAAGCAAGAGGTACGGCACCTGGCGTTTTTACTTGTTCTTCGTGAAATTTGCAAAAAATTTCATATCAAGTTGTGATACAAATATATATTTTTTATTTATATGTGTTTTATACGTCATATATAATAGAAATAGAAAGTGACTGAATCAATATTTGTCACCTTTTTACGTTTATGTGAGCGCTAAACCAGTATAGTATTGCCCTAGCAGTAGCGTGGGATATGTCATCAGAATGACAGAGGCGTGCTTTCATTATCGTGATGCGAGTATGTCGGTCGAAGTTCTTGCGTAACCGGTGTCGAGCCGTGAGGAAAGTGAATGCAGCATTTCGAGGTCGTATAGAAAGTTGCCGTCGCGCCCCCTCGCTATTGCCATCGGGGAAGAGACATTTCCACTAAAGCGTTACTCACTAACATAAATGAAATGATCTTTCTGTTAAATAATTGCAAAGATTTTTATGCCAATTAAACTACAACGCCAAGGCGTGACTACGTAACGTTCGTCATAATTTAAAAAGTCACGCTATTATTAAAGCGCTATAAATATAAACCTAATACATAATAAGATAATTTGAGACTTTATAATACGTTGCATAATAAGATATTCAACCCAGAATCCTTTCCGAAACAGAACAAAGAATGTCAAGGAGTTTTGCACAAAAAGTTACACGTGCCGGCCTGCACAATCGCTCAGGGCTATTGAAAAACCATGGCCGCTTAGCTCGATTCAGATATAATAGGGCATCAATTCCTCCTGTCCGCCTCGAGTTTAAGAGTATAGATAGATGTATACAGTGGGAATAAGGAAAAATTAAACGTTTACTTGTTTCGTGGTTCATTTCTTTTTATTATTAAATTCTTCAGCTGACCGTGAAATCTTTAATTGATTTTACTCATGCAAATTTTATGCTTACATTACAAAGTCACCACTTTTTAACGTTCTCTTCTGTATTTATAAAAAAAAGCATCTCAGTATGTTCGACTTGGTGGTAGCTTAAAATTTATACATATTTAACCGCCCACGTTGTTGCGCTGTAGTATTTATTCTACTCAGGGATCCTTCGAATACTCAGTAGTTTTACAATAACTTACAATATCAACTTTAAAATGCTAGGAAACTTAGGTGCTTCATGAGCATTTGACATCAAATCATTTCATAAAATGAATTATGGTCAACTTACAAGTGTTCTTAAATACCCAAGCATTAAATGTTCTTTTGAAATTACGACGTAGTGCCCACATGAATTCCCAATGGCGAATATTTTCTTGATTGTCATGTTCGTGTGTATCGTGTTCACTTTAAGTCATTTACATAAGAGACGGAAGATGTTTTTAATGTTTTGATTTTTGTTGATCATTTTCATTCTTTGAAAAACAATCGTTGGCTTTAGTCATGCTTGTTTACTTGAATTTCTCTTTAGGTTCTAAAAATAATTTTTTTCTTACAGATATTTTCGGGATATTGAAATGAAACTTGCTCTTGTGATTCATTAAAGTTTTCAAGTGCTAGGCCTAGAGCCAGGAAGGCGTTGTTATCTGTCAAGTCTCACATCAAGTGTTCCGCTTATCTCCCCACATGTTTGATCAGCTGCCTGTGTGAAGGATACTAATACATACCACGCATCCACTAAGTCACTACACTACTCAAGGTCTCCAATGACTATTTGACCATGAAAACGGGATCTTGTTTCGTCCGTATCAAGTTATATAATAGGGCTTCCAACCGAAAATTAGGGAACATGTTACTTAGATATTAAACACAATTTTTAAAAAATATATGTAGTTAATTTTTATCAAACACGTACTAATTCTTTTTACTTAGTTTTTTAAAGGAAAAGAGTAGTTTGACATTTAAATAAAATAAATAAATAAAAATTTTATCAAAGTGTAACAGGAAATGAATAGTATTCATAATGTAAACGACAAAAAACTAAGTTGTTTAATACCGGACAAGCATTCAAAGGTTGATTCTGAGGCAATTCTGATTAGATGACAGGCGTAAAATTAATAACATCGGAATTGTTGACGGAATTTTAAAGACTTGTTTAAAATTTAATCGACGATAATGTAGCTTTGTATGTTCAGTTAAATTTTCTTATAGGTTACATGCATGTGAAATTACACAACATTTAATGAATACTTAATAATAAATTTACCTAAAATACTTCTCAAGAGAGCATTTCAAATCACTCAACAATATAATGTAGTTAATTAAAAAAGAAATGAGGCTGCACATGACTCAAGCTTGCTTTTACTCAAGGAGGAAACTTGCCTTCTAAGAATTAGGAGGATATTACAACACGCCACGTCCTCCGACAAAATTACATATGACGTAATCCCTTAGGGATTCGTTCTTCGCTTGACATTGCCATGGAAGGGCAAAAAGGCTTACAAAACATCTGTTACATATTTAGGCCCTTTGATATTGATTTTTTTTTTTTTTTTTTTTAAATATATAGACTAGCGCTTGACTGCGATCTCACCTGAAGTCAAGTGAAGATGCAGCCTAAGGTGGTGCGCGCTTGCCTAGAAGATGCCTATTCACTCTTGATTTAAAGATACCCAAGTTATAGTTCGTTGGAAAAACGGAAGCCGGAAGGGCATTCCAAATTTTTGCGGTGCGTATTAGGAACGAGGAAGCAAATCGTTTAGTGCGAGATCGTGGGATTTCAACCACATAGCGGTGCAGATTCATGCGATGCCTTGCGGTTCGGTGGTAGAAAGGTGATGGTGGAACCAAATTGTATAGTTCTAGAGCACACTCTCCGAAATATAACCTGTAAAATACCGACAAACAGGCAACCTTGCGCCGATGCTCGAGACTTTGAAGTCTAGAGCGAACCAGCGATTTGTCACCGATGAGTCTTCTGGCGCGTCGATCCACAGAATCCAAAGCAGCGAGCTGGTACTTGGCAGAGCCATCCCATAAGTGGCTGCAGTACTCCATACACGATCGAACTTGTGCTTTGTAGAGAGTAAGAAGCTGTTCCGGTGTGAAGTACTGCCTGACTTTATTGAGGATACCAAGTTTCTTACCAGCAATTTTTGCCTTGGATTCTATGCATTGTCCGAAGTTCATATTAGACGAAATATTTATGCCTAGAAGATCAATACTATCGGTGATCAGTACAGATACACCCCGGAAAGTCGGAGCCAATGGGAATGGATTATTATTAAATTTCAAAGTTTCATCAAAGCCGTAACATACAACTTTAAGCATTGCAACCTTTATAATAAAGATGATTACATTAGTGATATATTAATTGTAAATGTAAATACAAAAGCTTGATGAGTTCTAAGTTATATATAATTTTCTCTGTTTATGAATGTTTTATTTACTTTCTAGTATAAACAATTCTATTCGCTATGCAACAGTAACTATGCAAATGTAAGCTTCAAACAAAGAGATAATGTAATAAGCATAAATAAACGTACAGAAAATATACTTTTAACATTAATATCATACAAACTTTCTCCCACTAGTGTTCCAAATACACATTTATAACAAAGAAAAATTAAACAATATACAAACGGAATAAATATAGGTTGTTAAAATAAGTTAAACATAATAATAATAGTTATAGTGTTTACACCTGTAATTAATAGTACTAATGTTTCCATATCACATAATATATGGAAACAATTATAATGCTTACGAATTATTTTCAAAATTACGTAATCAATATTTGTGAAAATGGTCTGGAAAATGTTTTGTTATTAGCTGTATACTCTTTCATAATTATACTTTTCAGCGAACTAGCAAGTGATACCTGTCTTATATTTAAATTAAATTTATTGCAAATTGTACAAACATTACTTTCTTAGTTAAAAGAAAACTTTTTGGAAAGAAATAAAATTATAACAATGACGTCATATTTCTTTACTAATTAGAAACATTTAATTAATTACTTATTTTAAATAATGGAAAAAAATTAGATAAAAAGCTCGAACAAGTTTCGGCCTTTCCATAAGACCTGACAGATGAAATAAATTACAAATTTTTATTAGTCAATAACTGGTTATTATATTAATGATTCTCGATCTGTTTTTCGTTCAATATTTGCATACAAATATGTTCGTGGATCTGTTACGAAAACTAAAAATAATTATGGCTCATGCTATTAGTGTCGTTTTATGGGCTAACAAAATCGTTTGTTGAAGAGAAATTAAAATAAGGATCATAATAATATCAAAATCGAACGTAAAATGGCAGACGTAAAAATATCATTTGATGCTTTAAAATGAAAAAAAAAAAGTTTCTTTTGATTAGAAGATAAGTGTAAATTATAAAAGAAAACAAATTTGTAATGTTGTATGACGATATAAACTAGTACTTTTTATTTCTTTTATACAACAAAAAATATATAGTAATTTACTCACTCAACAGTTGTTTTATATAATAAGTATTTTGTCCTGGTTTATATCATCACGGCTTTTAAAGACACTTTGATCGGCGTATTTAGAGTTCTTTGACTCGTTTTAAAGTTCAAATAATTACATACCAACATCGAGCTCTGTATTGTTTAGACATTATTGAAGTACTCAGGTGGGTAGCAGTGCGGAAATATTTTTTATCACGGATCCGCGGTCGCAGCTCAGAACTAATTATGTTCCCTAATGTAAAAAAACGAGCTCAATTCCCATGACTAGAATCACGTAAGTGGCAATGTGAAAACGTAAATTAATTCTCTGTGATTGTACGAGTAAGTCATACAAATAATAACTCAACCTTGACAAATACTTTTGTCAGAATATTTGTAACTATCGCTTCAGTCTGTAACATCCCACTGCTGGGCACAGGTCTCTTTCCACGTGTAGGAGAAGGATCAGAGTTTAATCCACAGTGCTGCTCCAATGCGGGTTGGCGGATATACTATATGTAACGATCGCTATCATGTGTACATGATAACAAACGGGACAGACAGCTTAACGTGCTCTCCAAGGAACAGTGGAGAGACCCACAAAGACCACTGGTCAAAGAATCAGACCGGAAATAAATATCAAACACAAACGTCCACTCCGGGCGGGAATCGAACCCACGACCGTCGGTGTTTAGGCGCCGCCGACAGGGCACACGCACCATTACAACAGTGGCTGTCAACTACTAACTAGGTATATCATTAGTTAAATGTGCCATGGATTCAGCTATTCTATAACACAACTTGTAAAATTAATCAAAGTCCTCACAAGCAGACGGTATTCCAGTCTTTGCCATGATAATTCAATCATTACATCTACATACCTATATCCTTTGAGGCTTTGAGTCGTAAAATGACGTAATGCAATGTAAGACGAAATTCGAATACGCTTTTGTTCTAAATAATGCTGTACCGTTGCAAAGTCAATATAAATTAATAAGAGATTCTATTTGCTTGATCAGATACTAAAAATAAAGTATAGCAAAACAAAAGTAAAGAGGCCACGATAACGATGTTTAAGATAGGTACTTGATTTAAACACGTTTTACATTGTAAAAACTGATGTTACGTCGTTAAGAAGGGTTTTTGTCGTTTAGCAATCAGAACGTCTAACATAATGTTACATTCATGACCAATCACGTACGAATCTTAAGAAAAAACCATCAAAATCACGAAATCGTATTACAATAGATATCTATTAGAAAATTACTTAATAAAAAATAATATCTCACATATGAATTACTACGACGTAAAAATTAATTGATAAAGCGATGAAAAGTTTTATCTTTGTTTGTTAAAAAAAAGTGTGTACTTTAGATCACACGACTGTAGGAAAACTTCTTTAGCAATAGACCTGCTGCACTGTGTCTTAGATATACGAAACGTAACTAGCTATGAGAGAAAGAGAGAAAGAAATATGTGCTCGCACCTCTGTCTTGCTCCGTTTTTTTAAGTTTTATTCCAAAAATATTTACTAACGGTCATGTTTTAATTATTGTAATATTGACTGAATTTTAGTATTGAATTTGGTGATCATTTTAATTTTGGGTTTGATTGAATTTTAGTATATTGATTTTGAGTGTTATTTTTATTGATTTTTGACTTGGTATAATTTGTTTGTTTGTCATTTGTAACAATTGTTGGAACTAACATAGATTAGGAAAAAAATGTAACTAACAAAAATATGGACATATGTCTGAAATAAATTATTATTATTATTATTATTATATTTAGAAGTAAAACACTTCAGACGTGTGGTCTAAAGCACACGTTTTTTTTAGGGGGAAATTATTACACGTTTTAGATTTTAGCTATTTTACCCAAATAATATAATTTTTAAAATCCTAGTTAAATAAAGTTAACATATAATGTATGTAATTTGTATACTTAGGCTATAAAATATTACACTATGACTCATGTAAGTGGAATAGTGGCATATATTACGTCTTATTTTTATACTCAATAATATGCACTTTGCAGAAATTAATTGCACGTTATTAGTGTCAGTATTGTGTATCAAATGCCAGAGCATTTAAACAGAATAATTGATAAATTATTGATAATTTACCGACAATGATTTCCTACTTGCGACCTTGATCGTGGCAGATCTTGAATCGAGAATTTGTTCAACTTGGAGCGAGCAATGTGCTCACAGTGCAACGTTCACTAAACTTTGCGATTACGTCACTCAGTATTTTGGTTGGTACTTGTACAACAATTTAGACAAATAACCTTTAAGAATTAATACCTGTTTGAAATTAATTCCACGCATACGTATTATTATTTATAAATGTCTTATTCTTCAGCGATTTCGATGAAAGACCGTTGAACTTATATTCACTAATGAAAAGGCATTTTAATTTATCGGATTATTTTATTGCATTTAATTTATTGGCAACCTTCTTTTATATTAATGAGGCGGATTGTTCGTTTGTGATTTATGGTCGTTTTTCGAAATGATTCGAATAAGATCTGCGGATCTCTCAGTACGAGTGTACTGTAACTAGAGTATTTTAATTTAATTTTTAAATAACTCGCATTATATTTGTTGAAACAAAAACTATTGTAGTATTTAATACGTTTAAACCGTAAACCAAAATGTACATTAGACGTAGTCTGGGATAATCGTTAAGACTTATTTCCCACTCAGTCACTTCACATGTGAAGATAAACATTTAGCTGTCACACCTTGTCAAAATATTCATGACTAGTACATACCTAAAACATGACGAAAATCCGTGACATTTTAGTTTTCTATACTTGTTGGGCTACGGCATTAGAGAATATAGCCACCCCCTCTCTTCCCGTGGACACGCGCCATTTTGGCGCGAATTTGTCGATGCCTATGTCCAGCAGTGGACTGCAATAGGCTGAAATTTTAATGATGATGATGACAAATAATATTAAACTACATAAAAGTAGATAGACAAATATATAAAATAGATTGATCAGTAAAACATACTGAATTGAAAGATCACATCGAATCGGTTCTTGTTAGATAGCTATGATGCAAAAAATTTATTTGCCCTTTATATTTTTTTCATTATATGTATAACGATTTTATTATGTATAGATAACTGCAAAACGTTTAATATAGCACGATGTCATATTTATTTACGCGTGGTTATCAGCTTATTTGTACTCCGTCAATGTCACCGAGTTGCTGAGAGGGCAACGGACGCTATATCTGTAAATACATAGACTAATTCACGTATAGAAGCGTTGTTTTATATCAACTCACACATACAATGTTGATATGTTTTTCTATCTACACGCTACTGCTAGGGTTGCCAAATCCGGTTACCGTTGTTTAAAAATTATATTTAAAAGTCTATAACTCTGACCGTATCGGCTTATGAACCAATGTCTCGATGTTAGCACCCAACGTCTTCTTGACCTTGACTTTACCTTATATCGCTCGAATGTGTCTATTTGGATTTGCATTGGAATAAAAAAAAATTCCGATGCTCAAACTTTTTTTCATTACCAACCTCATTCGTAGGTCGTAGATAAAAAAGCGGATTGTGCCGCTGATAAAGCAAGAATTATAATTCATTGCCCTTGCTGTTTATTCCAATAATGTTTGTGTTTATCTTTAAAAATATTATTACTTAGAAAAATACTAACGGTATTTAATCTTGCGATAATGCATTTACTTTTATATTTTACCTCCCTTATTTGTGGTAGTAGTGTTCATATTGTTGCCACTAATTGTTGTAGATTTTATTGTACCAGGATTATAATTTTGCTAAAATATTTATGATATCTTTGGTCTTTACAAAAAGTACGCTATTTATAGTTTTTATTATTTTATTTCATTATACAATTGATAAAAGTACACTAAAATAGAATTAAATGGGTATACATAGAATGGAAGATCTTATTTCATACCTTTTCCTATTAATAAAGTTTTTGCTATATCTTTTCACATAATTTTGGTAAATATATTGTGCTGAACATTTTACAAATAATTTTCCTGATTTCATTCTTATTCAACGTTATAGAAATAAAAATAACAACATAGTTATAAACGCTTGAACTTAGATTAGGACGGTAACCATGGCTACAATGACTTATCTTTCTAAACATTAAGAGCCACGTGCCGCGCTGGACCGAGACGGCGAGGGCTGTGTACTGGGTCATGTCATGGCGGGCGCTTGCGCAACTGAGAACGTTTCTTCGTTTTAAGTAAGATGAACATTTGTATCACCGAATTTAACACTTTTGAACTGATTTTGGAACACATTGCATTGCATTATAATTTTAAATAAAGAATTTTATTTTTAAAGCGTCGTTCTTAAGCGTGATTCTTGTAATTTAAAACAAGACCTAAATATGTAAGTATACAGCTATCAAGTAGTAGCATTCTTAATAGCATTTCTTACTATTTTAATTTAAAGTGCGATTGATTTCAATTGTAACATCTTTTTGGTTTTTACATAAGCGACACATTTAAGATGTTTTATTAATTTATTTAATTACACAATCAACAAATTAAACTATTACGTATAATAAAAGAAATATAATTTCGTCGTCTTCATTTCTCTATCAATAAAGTTTTTACTTCTCCACTTTTCCACATTTGATTAAAAAGTATTTTATTACAGTTTATTAAACCTGAAACGAATCGTACTATAACATTTTATGTGATGGTGATCTCAATATTACCTCAATAGCTACCATAGTACCGTTATGGCCCTTGTGAGGCAAGCCATATTCGGAACACCATGAAGAAACTCATGCATGTTCCAATTTCACGGGAGTAATTTATTAATACATTAATTATCTTAAATTCAGGTAAAGTGTCGGTCGACGTTATGAAAATCTCTTTTTATGAGTATTTCATCTTTCTTAATATTTTAACTAAGACTTATTCATGGCACTTTCACGTGTCTGTTTTTCTGATTTATTAATATAAATTATTGTATTATCTGTGTTGAGCAGAAAATATGTTGCCGTACAGAATATCATAGTCAAATGATACTGCTCTCAAGGAGTGTCGTATTCCTGGGGTGCAGGCGTCCATAGGCCATATATAGTGTCCCCTCACCATCAAGCGGACCTTACGCTTACCATCCTAGTAGCATATAAATACATTTCTAATTATATTCGCAAATAACTGGTCATTGTTCTACCATTCAGGGATTCAATTCCCACGTAAGTATTACAAATGCTTGTATAGGAAATACAGAAGTTTGTTATCTTTTAGGCATTTGTGATGTATTGTGCATATTTTTAGACCCCTGACTGACTTATTTTCACAATCTATTCTAATCTAATATATAATAGACTTTTAAAATAAGAACTTATTTATCATAAACACTGACAACAGTGTAATAACGACCCAAGGCATTACATGTTAATCCTTTACCACGTGGTAATGCCAGTAAATGGTTTTTTATAGGAATATAACAAAATAAAATTGTATTTGTCAAATGTATAAAATAATAGATATTTTTACAATGTTTGCTTACTGACTGACCGTTAACAATTTAACTTGTATTGTGTCGGACATGTAAAGAAAACGAATGCCATTCACACCGAATCGTAATTTCCATACGTATATATGGTTTTTACAGTATCGCTTGTACGTCAAGAAATGAGCTATAAAAGTTCAATAGTCTAATGAACTCTTTTTTTCTCTCAGTCAATGTCATTTCGGGCGTTAAACTTGGTAATTATTGTTATATCTATTACAACTTGTTTTATTTTTTCTTTATTTTTGTGATATTTTTAGCATTATTGTAATGTGCGATATATTACATCATATTTTTATTTCATAAATAGTATTTTCTTTTCGGTTTGACCGTGATAGACTATTTAATTATTTTTTCAGATAAAATTATTATTCAAAAATAGCGATGGTACTTTTTTGCATTCCATAATTATTTATCTCTTTTTGTATATGACTAGATCGGTAAACAAGCGTACGGCTCACCTGACGCGATTTCCGTAGCTCTGAAACACCAGAAGCATCGTAAGCCCGTTGCCGACCCTATCCCCAATTCCCCTCAGGAGCTCTGGTCACCTTACTCACCAATAGGAACACAACACTGCTTAATGTTATTTAGCTGTCATCTTCTGTAAGATACTGCCGCAGTCGAGCTGCCCCATGTTTTGAGCAGGAAATTTTGCTGCTGTGCCCTACCTCAGTTAAATGTACCACAGTTATAAATAATTAATTATCTACCAAAATATTTTAAAACAATACTAAAAAAATACTAATACACTAGTTGAATAATTATTTTGATGAACAAGGTGGTAAGGTGCTAAGGTTATCGTTTATAATTCTATATGAATGTTTATTTCTTGATATAAATTAAGATGTTGAATAAACATCAATAAATAAGTTAATAATAAGTTCATATACTGATAAACAATAAAAATGCGGTACCACAACTAACCTTTAAAATTGCAATTTTTCAGAACTATTGTACATTATTTATTTACGCGTGCGTCTGATGGACAGTCGTTGTAGTTATTTATGAATTCTATACAGGTACTATGGACGCAGGTGTGGTATTGTCAACTACACCGTATGACCTTTGCATAAGAAATACAGTTTTGCACCGTACCTCCTTAATGTTGATCGTATAAATGAATTGTCCAGTCATTAGTTATTATTAATTAATTTCATGCATTATTATTTTAATGTGTTACGAGAATAGGGTTACAATACAAATATACTTTATTGTACACTGAGAGAGGAAATATTTACATCGAAAAGATCTTATGCCTAAAAGAGCGACCTTTTCCATACAACCTCAAGCATGAAAAGGACATGACAAAGGATTAGACGGCATGGAGGTTTACATTCATATATATATATATATATATACAAATATATTGGGTTTGGAAATTTCGGCGATTCACTTTTGTTAAGTATAAATATAATTAGAAATGCTTCTTCGTCACTCCAGCCCAAGAAGCTTTTATATAAGCTTCTTGCTTCAGCCTATCGCAGTCCACTGTTGGACATAGGCCTACACAAGTTCGCGACAAAAATGGCGCGAACTCATGTCTTTTGCCCGTACTCACCACGCTAGGCAGGGAGATTGATGAACGCAGAGCTGGCTTTGCTTAGAAATGCTTATTATTATGTGAAAATGATGTTAACATATAAAATTAAGTTATTTGTAATTGATGTTCATGTGAATATTCATAATATGTATGTAATGTCAAATAGGTACCTACCTATACAGCATATTGCATTATGTGACATGTAAAATTAATTACGGGTATAGACTAGAATTATATATTTAAATTGTTGTATTTCATCTTGAAAGTTTTTTACGAAAATATGATTTCGCTTGTCATAAAAATTAGATCAACATTTTGAGCACCTTTCTAATAGGCAAATAATATTTATTACTTTTATTAGTAAAATTTATGAAAAAAAAATAATTGTGAATTACTAAAGACGTACAACTTTTTTGTCGTTATTTTAAGTAAATACTACTAACTACTTTTTACGCCTACTTAAAGCGAAACATAAAAAGCTAAAACGTATTAAACATGGCTGTAATTAAAAAAATAAGTAATCTTTTTCTTAGAAATAATTTTACTTAAGGCATTAAATCCACCCACGAATTAGTTAACTTTCTTTTATAACACGTAATGAATACAGCTCTGAGAATTAAGTTTAATAGTTTCGTCAGTCCGTGATTGAATTACAAATGGATTACTAATCGCAATCAATCTCTATAATTTTTGCGGCGATGTAATAATTGAACCATTGTGTATACTTTTTTCGATGCGCAATTTGTTATTTTTAAAAAAGATGAAGAATAAAAACAGGAATAAATCGAATCACGTAGCAGTTTTGTTTCATATTTTATGATTTATTTGCGGTACATAAAATTGAAATAGATTATTTTTGAAATTTGATAACCGCAGCGTATATGCATTATAGAGGTAAAATTGTTTTTCCTCTTAGAAAAAAAAATTACGTAATGTGTGTACGTACTAGTACCACTACATAATATAAAACAAAGTCGCTTCCCGCTGTCTGTATGCTAAGATCTTTAAAAGTACGCAACGGATTTTGATGCGATTTTCTTTTCTAAATATAGTGATTCCAGAGGAAGGTTTTTATGTATAATACATGCATAATATAGTAGAGGAACACTGATAGTTTTAGAGGTTTCTAATGTGATGTCGTACATAAACACATTTTTTGCGCATATACCTATTATATTTATTTTATTTTATATTTATATTTAACATATTTGGTAAACATAGCACCCATGCGAAGCCGGGGAGGGTGGCTAGTATATTTATTATTTATTGAACACTATTAATATGTTACATATGTTAAACATACTTTTATGATACTTACAATTAGAGAGTAAATGAATGTATGGCCAATAAGCTATTTCTTCCAGAAAACCTAACTTTTTTTATTTTTAAAATTTACCATAATAATATTGATTCAATGTATAAAAATGGTTCTTAATATAGTTCAATGTGAACATTTGTAGTTTGCGAGCTATAAAACAACGTTTTATCAGATGGCGTTGCGCTGTTATCATCGTATGTAGTCCAAGGGCGGCGGCGATAATACGGACTCTGCAGAAAGCAGACAACAAAGACTAGGGCATGTTTCACACTGTACAATATTGTACTTAACTTGTAATGATTATTATTCGAAAATGTCGACTATTTTTTTTAAAAGCCCGATTCGAAATTTCTTCAGAGTACCGAGAAAAGGCCTGTGAAAATTAGAGCTATTAATTTTAATATGCAGAGGTCGCGCATCGAAGATTTCTATTTTCCATATAAATAACAAATGAAACTTACTTGTGTAATGAAAGTTTTTTAGTGATAAGCATTTCTAGTGAACACTTGCATTTGAATGAAATAAAAGTACGTTGCTTTCTGATATAAATTATGTTTGCTTTATCAATAATAGCTTTATTATATAGGTGTATTTATTTTATATGTGTAGTAATTAATTATATAGGTGTATTTAATGTAGCGGAATGTAAGTAAATAGCAGAAATAAATAAATAATAAATCGATAAATTTTAATAATAACTATACCTATATAAATAAATATTAAAGAAAACCCTTACTAACAGTAACATAGGCTGAGTGTATATTGTAAGTAGAACATAAGTGTGAACATATGGTAACTAGGAAATAAGTGTAGATATAGACATAGATAAGAAAATAAATAAAATGTTCAGAAATCATAATTGAATGAGTGATCAAAGAGTATTTACGCTTCAGCCTGTAATATCCCACTACTGGGCATAAGCCTCTTTCCCCATGTAGGAGAAGGATCAGAGCTTAATCCACCACGCTGCTCCAATGCGGGTTGGCGGATAAAGAGTATTTGTAAGGGAAAAAAAACCGTCAGCGTCGGACAACGACCTAGTTTTACTAGGCACTCACAGGACTGTCGATCTGTAGTTTGTAGCCCGTGGATGTAAATTTTTTAAATAAATAAATAAATAATTACTTAAATAATAGCTTTATGCAATGCAAAGATAACTAGGGATCCGCTTGCATAGAAGGATCCTAGTCAACTTTTTCGAATATTATAAAAGCTTTGGATGGTGGTAGTTACACACTCTAGCGGTTGTTGTCAAAAAAACCTTGGAGGAAGGATGTCATTTCTAACTGTGTATAAAAAAATAAAAACAAAATGAAGTTTTAAAATTCCTGAACATCTGTTAGCACCATATTCTGTATAAAATTCATAAGTAGATCTGTGATAAAATAATTATTGAAAAAAGATTCGTTCAAGGTAAAAGAAACAGCTACAGTAGTTACTTGATTTTTTTATCTGTACAAGTGTGGTACCCGACGCTACTCGAGTGGTTACTACCACTCGAGTAGCGTCGAGTCAGAGGATTAAAATCTATAATCACTAACCTGTGGGTAATTGCTAAATTACCGCGAGGAAAATTAGATTTTTTATGTTAAAATAATTGATCTATAGAAATATTAACTTTATTTTTTTCTCGTCTTGTATGTAAAGTCTAACGATTCAAATCTGTTAAAAGAGTATAGGACTAAGGGAATTTCAAGTCTACGACTACTAAGTACTTTGTTAGGATAATGGCAGTTGTTTTGTAGTAAAAGGAATTTTTATTACATTCTTTGGCCTTTTAATACTTTTTTCTTTACAAACTTACTAGACAGATTTGTAGGCAAGAATTTACTAAGTAACATTATAAGTTATAGAACTGTATACTTTGAGTTGTAAATTTTCTACATTATCAACATTAGTTATTGTTAATAAAACATAAAACTTTTTATTTTCTTTTCAACGGCAGATAACTGAGAATAATAAAAATATTAAAACAATAAACTTTTAAACTATCTTAATTATCACTATCAATAAGTAATCAATGACCTCAAATAAAAAATCAATGATCCTCATATTAAAATATCGCCAAGGTTGAGACACTATCGTGAGACACTCGTTCACAAGGTGCTTAAAAAGAGTCTCGAATTTATTTTAGTTTCCTTATTTTTCCTCCAAAATTTATCTTAAAAGACATGATAACAAAACGTGTTTAATATCACAACCGTCCTTGGATTCCAGATGTTTCTATCATACATGAAATCGTATCTAAATGTGTTCTATAGGGCATAAACTAGAAGACTACGTGTAAAAACACGTAATTGAAACGTATTTATAATTTTTTCTAACTAATGGATAGACGTAACAATTTTTTTAAAAAGAGAATAGGTAAATATCAAGACTAAAAATTTTATTTTTTAAAATTGATATAAATAAAAATAATTTTTAATATAACTATCTATCCTACTCTTAAGAGCCATTTCACAAAAATCGGTAACAATCCGCGAAATTGTAATATTTTGACGTCGTTAATCTCAGTGTTGGATGCAATAATGTAATTTATATTCTTGAAATATAATAGCGCAACCTTTGTTGTAGTCCATAGTCAGATCAGAATTTTGATTTATATTATGTGTATAAAATTATTAACCTTTTCATCAGCCTCCTCCCTGGGTAAACGGTCGCAATGTATACTTTGAAGTCCTACTTTTCAATAACCTCTACGTTGAAACCATTTTAAAAAAATATCATAATATGTGGAATATAATTTTGTTGTCCACTATCATAGATTTTTATTCCATTTGTATCTCTATTAAACGATAAAAAAAATTTAAAGTTACGAATATTTTCCAAATAAGTACAATTTTAAAAGCGATATTTCTCTTAGAAAACTAAGAAATTTTAACAAACTATCTTCATCAAAGTAAACTTACATCATTAAGGAATACAAAAAAAATAATTAAAAGATGTAATTATTTTTAATACATTTTATATTAAATAATAAAAAGATAGTATATATTGCCACGCATCAAGCCCGGTAAATCAGTCGAGCGCTAGCGCTCTTAGAGGTAAGGTCCACGCCAAATTCTGCGCAGCCGTCTCTTTCGCTCACACGCGCCAAGCGCCTGTTGTTATAGCGGATAAAACGCATTTGATACTTTCATAATAAAATATAAATAAAATAAACATATTACGAAAATGACTGTAAAATAATATAATGATAATTTCTGTAAACAAATGTATAATTTAATTTTCTTTTCTCACACTATCAATACAAATAGGCATTTCAATCTGTTTGTCTTGTTATTTGTTAATTAATATGTTTGTCGGTGTCGATGTCATTAAATGCTTTTTTATTCATATCGTAAATATTAGATTCATTCGTAAACTGAAAAAACTAAATCAATTTAAAAAAATTGTTTCATAAAATTGATTTTTTTTTATTTTATTTTAAATTTATTGACTGTTGTTATATAACATACTTGAAATTTTTAACAAATTAATTATGTAAAAAACATTTTATACCATAGTTATAATTTTTATTATACATCAGAAATGATCACGATGGTCTTTCGGTTGTCACACTATACGTACTAGCACAAAGATCGCGCGGCTCGTACGACTCGCGCGATGCGACCAAACTTACCTAAACTTGCAGAGCGTAAAATTGTGAAATGGCTCTTAATTATTAATATATATGTGTATGTATGCGTATTATGATATGTCAAAGATATTTGGACGTAGTGAGACTTTGTTTATGGCTATACAAAATTAATAAAACAAGCAAGAGAGATAGGGTCATTGCGCCTGTTCGCGTCCACCGCCCAATTCGCGTCCATTTTACGGATCTCACTTTGAAAAGTCTCGAAATTAAGTATACTAAGACGCCAATAAGTCGAAAAATAATTACCGGCTAATACCTCAATGTATAAGAGGCACGTACGCATAGACAAAAGTTCCGTGCATCCAAGCAATCCTGGGTAAAAAAAATAGTTAGTGAGGGCTGTTCAACAAGAGAGCGCGAAGGCACGGAATAATGAGAAGAAAATAGTGGGCAGCGGTTCGTTTGAAGGTGAGTCTTTTATTGTTTTATGTCTATTTTGGATACATAGCTGTTTCTAGGCGTTGGTTATGATAAAAGGAATTATAATAATTATGAATTTGCTTATTTTTTTTATAGTTAATAGTTAAAATAAGGTGGACGCGAACTGCTACACCGAATTTATAAAACTTCCACTTTGCGTCCGCAGTGGACGCAAACTATGCCTAAAGGGATTAATAATAAAACTAAATCGCGTCCATTTTTTAAATTAATTCTATAAGTTTAATACATAAAACTAAAAGTTTAATACCTATTCTACTTTGAATGAAATAAGTAATTTCTTTCTTATTTTTTTCTATTTAAGATGAGTTCTTTGCAGATAAGAAAGAAGAAGGAAAAAAGAACATACACAAAGGAAGATTTAAGGGAAGATTTGCATGAGATCCAAGAGAAGAAGAAATCGGTAAGACAAGCACCTATGCAAAAAATATGCTATTTCGATATTGGACAAAATCAGTGGGTGCAGACCAAGAGGGTACAAAACTTACCTACACAAATAAATAAAATTGGAGTGTCTGTTTGTAATATTAAAGTAACACCTTTTTACTAAATTTATATTGATTTATACACGGTACATATACCAAAATAAGAAATCTCTTTACTGTATGATGCCCTAATAAGAAGTCAGCTTGAGTATAATGCGGTAGTATGGTCTCCACATGAAGTCAAATACAGTCTCATATTGGAACGTGTTCAAAATAAATTCACCAGGTTTCTTTACCATAGGCTTTATGGCGTGTATCTCTTGATGTATCCAACATTGTTTGTATTGGGCATGGTTGGATACAACAAGTTGGAGACTAAGAGAGAGCTGGCTCTGGCAACTTATATTTTAAATTATTCCGCGTTGTTGTCAATAATCCAGGGGTACTGCAGTGGATAGGTTTGAGCGTACCCGATAGGTATCATCTACAACGAAGACAGCGACCGAGCTTATTTGCAGTACCCCACGGCAGAACCGAGCTAGTGCGCAACGGCCCCCTTGCTCGTTCAGTCAGAACGCTAAACTTGGTGGCTGCAACACTAGACCTTTTTTCTTGTTCGTGGAATGAATTCGCAAAAGTTACTTTTTATATAATATGTTATGAGAAATGAATTTAATATTTTTATATTTATTATTGTTTTGTTTTTAGTATTATGTTCAAGTCAGCCAATTCTTTTTTAATTATAGTTTACATTTTTTTCCTTTCGCTTTTTGTCTCCTTTACTATGTCTAATGAATTGGGTTATGCCTGTAATATTAGATGTAAGAAAATAAATAAATAAATAAATAAAAACATTTTTTAGAATTTTTGTCTGTCTGTCTATTTGCTCCGGCTAATCACTGAAACGACTGGACTGATTTTGACGTTGCCATCTAGATAGCTAATGAAATAAGGAGTAAATTAGGCTACTTTTATTTTAGAAATTTATTTATTTTGTAATTCTACGAACAGAACAATATTTTTTTTATTATAATTATAATTCCACGCGGATGAAGTCGCGAGCACAGCTAGTATCAAATAAAACCAAGTAACAAAGAAGAAAACAGCGCTATTATTAATATTTAATGCGAATGGAGATATGTGTGCACCTCGTATTTGGTTTCCATAATTATTATTAATCAAGGCTGATCTTTGTGGTGCTGTGTGCTTACGGCATCAAAGAATATAAACACCCCCTCTCTTCCCGTGGGTGTCGTAAGAGGCGATTAAGTTCCTCTACTACCTCGGAACTTAAAAAGCCGACCGATGGCGGGATATCCATCCAACTGCTGGCTTTGAAATACACGGGACGAAGACGGGCAGCAGCGTCTTCGGTACGACAATGCCAGGCCTATCGTCACCAACCCGTCAGCCCAGCGTGGTGACTATGAGCAAAACACAGGAGTGAACTTGTCAAGGCCTATGTCCAGTAGTCGACTGCGAAAGGCTGCTGTGATTGTAATTGCAGGCTGATCTTTAGCTTGCTTACATTCCTTTAAAATTCACAGAACAGATAATTGTTGAATTTTAAAGGTGGAATTACTATTTACTGACTACATAGGTTGTACACAGGTTAATTTGTTTTTTAATTTTAAGTTCTATCAATGTTTAGAAGAATATATATGTGTATTATTTTCTTTATAGTGATTTATTAATGTTAATGTGTTGATTTTTAAATAACTATAATTCTTCAATAAATAAATTATTAAAATCCAATGTCTCTTTAGATTATCACAAAAATATCACCTCCTTATTCCTTTTCTAAGCTGGTGGACGCGAAGTGGTCCAGCGGGTGGACGCAAATTGGATTTTATGGACGCAAACTGGGTAAATCGCCTAATTCTGACGTTTGTATTTAAATAAAATAATAACAAGATGTTTCGAACAAAACTGAAAATTAATCTTTATATAGACTATATAATGAACACAGTAAATAAATTTTTCATAGAAATTAGTGCGGGGACATTTTTATTTTCTTCTTCAAACTTGCCAACTGCACTAAGTGGACGCGAACAGGCGCAATGACCCTACGTCCATTTACATTGTGAACATTTCGTATTGTCACACAAGCTTCAGCCATTTATCACAAAATCGATAGCATTAAATTAAATCAATTATGCAGTCAACGGGTACTATTTAAATAAGACAGTTAAGGACATGTGTAAAGGTCGAATACCTTAAATAAAGTTTCCAATAAACGATGAGACAAATTATAAGTTAAGTATTATCACCCGTATGAAATTATGTATTTTACATGGTTGTTTTCCAACTGTTTGGTATAACAAAAAAACATTTTGTGGGTAGCTCTAGTGTTTCTTTATTACTGTTTACAGTCAATGACCCGTTCTCGGTAAAGATTTTCTTTCATTACCTACGTCTAAATGATTAATAAAGCGTTGCTTTAATTTCAATGTTACAGTAATAAATATTGTTTCAAATAATTAAGCATGTGTAAAATTGATTTAGTAATGGGATATGTTGGGGTATGGGCTTTCACTCTCTGAAACGTGTCCAATTCTTTTTACCATTTGAAATCAAAATTTTGCCTGCGCAATCCCTTCTCTTACCCATTCTCGACTATGCAGATGTGTGCTATTTAGATGTGACACAGGAGCTACTTGGTAAATTGGAGCGTCTACAAAATCTTGCTATACGCTTTATTTTTGCTTTACGCAAATATGATCGTATCTCCCACTTTCGTACTCAACTTAAGTGGCTCCCTATCCACCTTCGCTGTGATATGCACATCCTTTCTTTCCTTTTTTAAAAATCTCCTCCTTACCTTCGATCCCGTTTCAAATTGCTTTCTACCCCCACCCGCTCTAGGTTTTCTTGCATAACAACAATGCTTGAAGTTCCTAGGCCTAACACCAACTTCCGATTAAATTCATTTACTGTACACGCTGCTAACTCAACCTAACTCAAGAAAGCTCATCGCTGTCCACTTTTAAAAACAATCTTAAGAACTATGTGCTTTCAAAATCAATACAGATATATGATATGTATATATGTATTATATTTTTAGTTTTATGCATGTATGTGTACATATGTATGTAGATGTATCTATGTATGTTTATGTATGTGTAGTGTATGTATTTTATGTTTTTTTTTATTATTCTTCTATTCCTGCACTACTTTGCCCCGCGTTCACATTATCTCTTACTGCCATGGGTTGACTGGAAGAGATCTCTTTTAGAGATAAGTTCGTCCTTGTCAACTTCCTATATTATATTGACTATTGTAAAATTTACTTAGTGCAATAAAGAATATAAATATATATGTTTGTAGCTATCCAACATCACATTTTAGTAATTTACAACATAATTAAAAAGTGGAACTGTATCAAAACGTACAGTAAATATTGGATAGTTTCGAAATTTAAAAATTTTAATAAGGATTGTGATGTCAAAAAACTATTGGCGTCAATGGATTGTAACGAAACTTCCAAAAATATATAAAATGATTTAAATCGTCACCGGTTACTTATAGTTGCGAAAATTGTAATAGAAATTTTCTACCATGTTAAATTACAACATAAATAATATTTCTTATCAAAATTTAACAAATCAGCGTCGGGCTAATCCGAGCAGTTTAAAAGAGGAAGGTCGAGTGATAAGCAATTTCACTTCATAGTATAGAGGTCACATGATAAGAGTATCATGACCTCGTATACACGGAAGTAAATATCCAATGTTGTTTTACCAAATTATGTTTTTATTTACCGAACAAATGAACGCTGTCTACATTATTCGTCAGACTACCATTGTAAACACATATGACGCCGACAAAGAAATTTCAAGGCCATAAGAGCCATAATTTTGGATCACGTATGTCTCAACGTCGAAATATGGATATTTGCTAGACGTTTAAAAAAATTAAGATTTTGTTGACGATTACGCGACTTGTACGAGCACTCACGAATATCAGTCTAGTATCTTACAAGAGGATTCAAAATTTTAGAAATGTGAAGTTTAAAAATCTTATATGTTGTCTTAAAACAGCGACATTTTTGAGAAGGCCCAAATCTGATGTAGTTTTTTATAAGTCAAGTAAACAGCTGATTGATAATAAATATGGCTGATGAACAAATTCAGAGTGTGTAACTGCTCTTGAATTAATTTGCACCTAAAAACACACTCAGTAAAAAAGCCACCGGAAACCATCCAATCTTCAAATCCGGTAATATATAAACAGATGGCAACCCTAATCTTACATACTCGTACGTACATATACATATGTAGCTAATCTTGCGACCATACGTTCTGTCGTAACGTTACTTGAACAAGATTTAAGGCCGACCGCTTAAATACCTAAAATCAAGTTAAACTCATATGGATTGAATTTTTAACCTTTAACAAGAATTTCAACTAAAAGTATTATTATTTCTATTTTTTATATTTTTAACCTAAAATCTTTTTATACAGTTGGTTGCAATAACATAAAACTATGATGGGCATGTTCCATTTTTGTTTAAACTTGCAATTTATGTATATTAAAACCTATAATGCAATTTGTTAGCGTTGGTCTTATGGGAGCTGTATGCACAAAATAAGTTTTTCTTTATTTCGATACTTACATCATATTTTCTTATATTGCTTCTTATTTCAGTATATTTAAATTGCATTAACATAGATTTCCAAATTCTATTTGAATGTTACATAAAGCATAAAAATGATGCACTAAATAAATTTGTTATTTTTTTTTATTATTATTAGTGTTCAAGATGAATAGCACGCTTTTAAGCAATTGTAGCGACAAATAGCTGAGCGTTTCGAGTTAATAGAATAATACTCCCTCTGCAGCCTTGTCCCCGTTCGCTGACCCAGTTGCATGTCCTGAGCAGGATGCTCTTTTTATACCAGCAATTACGTTTATGTCTAAGACTTTCTTTGTTTATTTTTCTACAACAATTTCTAGAAACGTTGCTTGAAGCCAAGAAAAATATAACAACTTTTGCGTCTCATATTCTCTGAGTAAATTAATCTTCTTTATTTTTAGAAGACTGGAATATTTTGTGCGGAATATTGTGATAAAAATTTAAGTTTATTATTTAGTCTTCAAATTACCAATGAAGACTGTATTGACTACGGTAATGGTTCACGTTATTATCGTTGGTTGCTGTGTAGTCACGTCTGGAACATAGTTCTTATCTAAGTTAATAACTTTGCGTGGATTTTACAAATATATTATGTATTACAGCGTTATAAATATATTTTGTAAAAAAAAACGTATGTTGTAAAGGACATTCTTTAACGATATCTAAAAAATAAATTTTATGGTGCAAAAAATATTTAAAGTTGAGCTCATCGCCTCGTGTCTAAGTCAGCGTCTGTGTCGCGACGTTTTCCAACAGGTAGCGTCTTGAGATACCTATTTCGTAAGTTTTCATAATTATAAATAGAACGTAATGCAATGACGCTCAGTGCAAATGCACACGCGACACGCTGACTCAGGCACGACCGGGTCAAGGCTGAGCGCTCCGATCCAATGACCTGGTTACTACGTCCCCAATTGAATTTTGTCAATGATTTTCAGACATCGCGACTGTTATGTCACTAACTCACTATATCCTTTCAACAACTTCTATCGTATTATGTACTATGGAAAAAAAAGTGTACTTCTACACACTTTTAATCTCAATATGACCACAAATGTATAAATAAGTAACGACTTCAGAGTTAACAAACGTCTTGGAAAAAAGTTAAATAATAATATTAATAGTCAATTTTATATTTGGTAATAAATCAGAGCAATAAATTTTATTCTTATATCCGCCTAATTTATCAGAATTAAAATGTAATTTTTCATATTTTTTCATCTACATACTTAAATTATATTTCTTCTTCGCATTAAATTAATATATTTCAAAAACAACAACGTTACAAACTGACAGAAATATCGCCTACCTTGGATCTTGATTTTGACCTATTTACAGTTCGACCTGTTTCGCCTCTCCAGGAGTGCCAATTATATCGTTTGATTTATATTTCCGGTCCAATTTGCTTTAAAATTATAATAACTTTTAAAATATGTAACATTACGTAATAATATTAATTTATTTTTAACCGACTTCCAAAAAAGGAGGAGGTTCTCAATTCGACTGTATTTTTTTTTTTTTTTTTATGTATGTTACATCAGAACTTTTGACCGGGTAGACCGATTTCGACAAATTCTGTTTTAATCGAAAGGTGGTGTGTGCCAATTGGTCCCATTTAAATTTATTTGATATCTAACAACTACTTTTCGAGTTATATCTAATAATGCGTTTTTACTTGACGCTTTTTTCGTCGACCTACGTGGTATTATACCGCATAACTTTCTACTGGATGTACCGATGTTGATAATTATTTTTTTGTTGGAAAGGGGATATCCCTAGTTTGGTACCATGATAAGGAAACCAGGATCTGATGATGGGATTCCAGAGAAATCGAGGGAAACTCTCGAAAATCCGCAATAACTTTTTACTGGGTGTACCGATTTTGATAATTTTTAATTTAATCGAAAGCTGATGTTTATAATGTGGTCACATATAAATTTTATTAAGATCTGATAAGTACTTTTTGAGTAATCTTTGATAACGCGTAGTTGCTTGACTATTTTTTCGTCGATCTACGTTGTATTACTTGTCGATGTAATTGAAGTCGGTTTTTTTTTCGTTTGCGAGCAAACACAATTATAATGGTGATATAATCAAAATAATAAAGTTTATTGATGATAGTTTCTGTAATTTATCACATTGGTATCATACCTAACTCAAATAGGTATGAAATAACATAACTATTTATTATGAAAAAAATCACAAGTAATAATAGTAATAATATATAGTTGATATTACATACATTTTGTATGGAAGGTTCGTAACTTAGTTTTTGCTCTTTCATTAGCAGAAATAGTTTATGGTCACGTTACGTGACGGAACACTTTTAATAAGAGTTCAATAAATTCAATGTAATGTAATATTAAATTGCCTTGAAATCATTCAATCGTGTCATTTTAACTTGCTTAATGTTGTACATACAGGTGCATTCCTTGTCTGGGATCGTTCGTGAGTTACGTAACTTGCCACGACAAATGCTTGTTATCGGTTTTCAAGGGCAACGTCGTGTCGGTGCAGTATATTAAACAGACTTGTTCACTACACGATCACTGTCGTCAACTCGCCATAGACACAGCACTGTTGTGTGCATACCTCAGATAACGTTTAATGGTAACTATAAAAGTTTTAAAACGTTACACATCTAATACAAGCGTTTTACGATTTTAATCTAAAAGTTACACTTAAAAAGTCTACAATGTATAGTTACTGAAAACAAAATATTACGATCGTTAAATGCTAGCGTAGGTGGATTTCATTAATATACCCAATCCATTATGAATTGTTCTACCCACTTGTGAATAATACTGACAGTTAAGTTAATGAATCTTTTTACTTAATCCTCTTCTTAGACAGTAAATAAATTATGAATAGAACACGTTTATGTTAGTTTATTATACGTTCGGTAATAACTAACACATAAAGTCTCTGATTTAATGTCGCGGAAGCAGTTTAGTATAGAGAATACAACGAGAGCAAACAAAATTGTTTGCTCTCGTTGTATTCTTTTTAAAACAAAATTGTTTACATGACACGATGATTGATAGACGTCCGGGGTTATCCGTTCCGAGGTCTGAAGCTGAAGCATATCGGAATATGAGGAATATTAGATATTAAGCCCGAATTTTGAAAAAAAATGAGAGTAATGACATCATAGGTCATAAATTAACGTAGGTACTTCGGGGCATCCATTAATTGAGCTATTTTTCGATCAGTTTAGACTCCAATTTGAATAGACCCACTTTTACGTGAGATTGACGCTAATTTTTTTTAAAATTAAATACAATTAAAAGCAAAAGCTAAAAGATTTATTGTAGCGGACAAAATGAACACACAAAACATTTTTTTTTATATCTGTAATATTTTATATTTTTTGAGATTTTCGATTTTCCCCCCTCGGTTTAAGTGAGAATTCATTGGACCCCTCCGCCCATTCTGAGCTCACGTAATTAATGGGTGTGGTGTGTCTTAATCTCTAATTTGACTTTACTCATAAATGAAAAGATTCATTAGTAAAGTTACGAATTTATTACAAAGATAAAATTAAAAATATCCCTAATTAAAATAAATTAATTAATTAATATAAAAATGTATAGTGATGCATATACATCGACAATAAAATTAAAATTTTGGAATAAACTATAATTATACAAAAGCTTAAAAGAAACAACGTTATTGTAAATATAAAACATTTTAGTAAAAAAGTTTCCGTTGCATCCATACAAATATTTAATGCGCTTACGTGAACCGTAACAGACATATGGAATAAAATAAAGGGAAAGATAAGAATAGAAAAAAACAATAGTAGCCGTAATTAAGACGATAGTGGCCGTTGAATTGGAAGGCTAATGTGCAGAGTGAGGTAAAAACGAGTCATGTGCTAGAGACGTGTTCCGAAGCTTTGAACTCATGTGTCAGGTTAAACAACATTGTTACATGCAGTGCCAGCTGCAAAGACATTGCAAAATACCTGTTTATGTACTAAATATGCATTCGTGGTAAAAGGAATATAATATAAAAAAGAACATTCGTTACATTAAAAAAAAACGTTAGAAGGTTATAAATATTTTTACCGGAATGTTACTAAATTTTTTTGTACACCTAGGTCGGAAAACAGGCTCAGCAGATGGTTAGCGTTTACCGTAGGAGATGACGCCTGCGACACCAGAAGCATCGCAACCGGGTTGCCGATCCCCCAATCCCCCCAGGAGCTCTCTTACTCACCACAGCTACACAATACTGCTTGACAGCAGTATTATTTAGCTGTGATCTTCTTAAGGTCGAAGTACTTCCTCAGTCGAGCTGCTCCGGATTTTGAGCAGAATGTGTCCTGCTGTGCCCTACCTCAGTATTTTGAGCTGGAAAACTAATTAAGTAACATCGAGGTAATGTTTAGGATGCTAAGTACTTTCTAACAGCGCAAATGTCTACATTTTTGAGACAACCCTATAAATGTCACGTGTCAAATATTAAAACATAGAAGTTGAATACGGTACTCTACGATTCATACATAAATAAATCATGAAAATCTTCCGTAATTAACCTAGTATTACAAAAAGGACGTTCCTTAGATCAATTTTCTTCTAATTTTATTTAAATAATAATTTATTTAACCTATTTTGCTTAAGGTTTTATTTATAAATATAATATTCAGAGTTTATCTTGATACTGAGATGGGTCTTGAAAATATTTAACGGTGTTTATTAAAAGGGCATCACCTCGATTCAAGCAGCACTCGTTTTATTTCGCTATTGTGCGTTGTGTTCAATAATTAAAAGTCGAAAGGTTACGCCATTCTCCTTCTTTATAGCTTACAGTAATTACAGGTCTTACTCAAGTAAAAATATAAATAAGACTAGCCGATAACCTTTGGTACGCGCACGCAAGAATTTCTTTTATGTAGGAAATATGTTATAGAACATACAATGATGTTAATTTTTTATATAATATGAATATGTATTATATGTAATATTTACGAGCAAGTTATGTTTAGGTTGAAAATAGGTATGCGTAAACTTTTGTAAGCATTTTAAGTTAGCAGTTGTTATTAGTTTCATAGCATAAATCATTTATAAATTGAAGTAAAGCCTACTTAGACTGAAATAACGAACACTTTATATTGATTAAAGAAAATGATTTGCTATTATATTGTCTGAGGAATATTAAGAATATCCTCATGTCGTTTCGAATATCTCATATTCTAGATAAATCGATAAAGATAATAATCATATCTCGCTTATGTGCATTGAACAAACAGAAATCTCAGTTCAATGACACCTAGCATAATTTTCTAAAATTTTGCCATTTTTACATTCATAGTTTCTAGCACTTGTGTAGTGGTGCGTGTAGTCGCCTAAAACACCGACGGTATGCGGATCCGATTCGCTGGATGTCAGTCCTTGTGGGTCTCCCCAACGTGCCTTGGAGAGCACGTTAGGCCGTCGGTCCCGGTCTATGCCCAGCAGTGGGATGCTACAGGCTGAACCGATCGAATTTTCATAGCTTCGTAAATATTATAAACATATTCTATTGAGAACAAATGTCCACATTTTTATGTAATATGAGTATAGCCGCTCCGAGCGTAGGAATTTATTTTCTCCCTATGGTTTGAAGTTTTATGTGGCGCAATACGGTAGTAAAATATTCTTGTTTGTAGGTACCTGCTCGCTATGGTCGGAGTTTAAACAAGTGCATGATGGCGATGCCGCGGCCCGGCCGCAGCCATTACACTTTTATTCTCAGTAAACAATAGGCCTGTTGGTAATGTCTACTGCCGGTTTTGTTGCCGTCCTTCGATCGTGGCAACAAGTTACGATGCAATAAATTTAATATAGCAACATTTGCCTGTAGTTCGCGAGGCGTTCAACGTGAACTGAACCGGCCAGAATAATACGTTCAAAGTGTTTTATACTTGACTATTTTCATACTCGTGTTATTTGCGGGGACATTTTATCGTGTTACATTGAGGGGCCGTGTGTTTTAGTTCGCTGGTACGTGACTTCGGCTGTGTTAGGTTATTGCCGATTCTATTTTGTATTTCTCGCCACAGTCTTAGTAATTTCCTATTGTGCTCAATGTTATATACATAAAGTTTATATTTTTATATGGAAGGTTTTCATTTGATTATGTCACTCGAGTGATATTACAAGTTTGAGAGGAATGTACAGACTACTCATGGCGTAATCTTGTATGAGATGGGATATCTAAAAATACTTAAATCCCAGCTAAGTCTATAGACCTAGCCTTGGCGAAGATCCAGCGTTGCAACTAGGACAAACATTCGTAGGTGTCTATCAACAGAACCGTTGTTGGCAATCCCCTTAATAGGGTATACAGAATTAACAATAGATTCATGGTTTTTTTTTGTGCTAAATTTACATTAATCTTTTAATATCATTTTCTGTTTTAAGTGTTGTTTTACGATTTACACATACATAACATTGAGTACACATAACGTCATTGCGTAGTCGCTACTCTTTAAAAACATGTATTTATAATTCTTCCAAATAGATAAAACTCGGACTACAAATTTATGTTTTACAATGAAATTCAAAATTTCAGTAAAAATACTGTGTATATTTTATCTAGTCACCAACAAGTATTAATTACTAAATAATTTTATATTTATGAAAATTTGTTACTAACAAACATAAATGAACATTAAGTACAAGCTTCTATTGTAAATATTACTCATTATTTACTTATAGTAAATTTTCATTTTTTTTTTTTGAACTTTATTCAAGTTGTCTACAAGCACTTCATAATGTACATTTCTACTTCAAAACTACGACTATCACGACTTAGATAAAGACTGAGAACATATTTACATACAAATAAAATGGTATAGGTATATTATTTTCAATAATTTCGTTATTAATACATTCGTGTTTTGTAATTGAAATTACACTATCGAGTCGGTTTGTTTAAGAAATTGGGAGTCTAAATGTTATTGGCAATTGTTTATTGACATTGGTTTTGAGTTTGTTTGTGTATTCAGCACTTTGTGATTTCCTAGGATGAGCAGACCTTCTATCCACCTTCTCATATTCCTGCTTATTGGCCATGACCGTGACTCGCAATTAGATATAATTACCTTCAATTTGAACAACTACCAATGTTATTTCTAATCGGCTGACAACTCGTTGACGCATACTATGCAATTATTCTTTACAAATTAAGCCTTGGATCTCTTGCACTAACGAAGAAGACAGGAGTGATTCTTCTGAAAATGTATTAAGTTTATTGCTCGGACTTCTAGGAAACTGGCTGTAATATAAGCAATTACATGTGATTAATCATATTGTCATATTTATTTATATTAAATGACAATGGGAGCACATGTGGACGTAGTTCTAAATAAAACAGTGATCATGTTCAGACCGTAAAACACACATGTGTATTTATTTCGCTTAAACTAGAAACCATAATTATTTTATTTAATAGCAAAGTTGGCAAAGAAACAGAAGACGTCTTAAGTTGTCAAACCGTTTCTATAATAAACTCGTACACGCAGATTTTGGCAAAATCTTGACTCCTAGCTGGAGTCAACGTTTCCCCTGACAGATGACATGGACCATGTCAGGGAAATAAATAGATACTTAGTTTTTTTAGAATAAAAATATAAATGATATTTGTCTACACATTGTTCCGCTGTGATCATGAGAAATGACTAACCGCCTACTCCTTTACCAATTCGTCTTCAAATTAAAATATACTAAATTTACACTAACACTAATGACCAATTCTGTTACCGTGCTGTAACAAATTGCCTATGCCCAACTTCTGGACAAAGATCTGATCTATTAAGCAAAAGAATTGCAACTTAATATATTACATCAGTTCACTGTAAATTTCGTTAATGAGATAATAAATACGTATATTTTATCGTCAGTAAGATTCGCAAGTACAAAGCCGAGTAACAACGATGTCCCAATTACATACATTGTGTAATCACTACCCCACAGCAAGGACAATGCGTTACGCAACATGTACTGCACTGCACGGTTGGCGCAGTAACTTTTACCCCATATTTTATTCTCTACGCTCAGTGCAGTAAGAACTACATTTGCTTCTTGACTAGAGTAATTGTACGCATCTGTAGTCGAATCACGCGCAGTATACAACGGTCGCATCAGCGCCTTTCTGCTGACCTATTTGATTCTATGTATCTAATATTTTTTGCAATGTTTTAAATCATTTATTACAGACAAATTAGTAGTTGCTATAATAGTTTTCCAGTCCAAAATTATAAGAAGTTATTGTACTCTACGCAATTTCCCTTGACTTGATTTTTTCTTATATGCTTAGTTTAATCATTTCTATTAACAATACACAAAATAGAAAATAGGAGGCGGATATTATAGCAGAAAAATCGAACCCTCGTGAAATACCGGATATGGAATACTAATCATGCATTAATAATATCATAGTTCCTATTCTCAGAGCTCACAATATTATATGTACCAGTCTCCAAGCCGACCTCTCTCGTATAGACTCTTTGGAATGGATACTTGGTTGCATAGCGTAAATTGTGGTACATGGCTTAAAAACTGCTTTGTTTCAAAAATATTTTGTCTCAAAATTGAACTTTAACATTCATTATGTAAGTCTTATTTCCTTTTTATATTTCTAATTCGCACAAAATGCAAAGATACATAGATCACAAGTGTGATAGCAAGCGAAAATAAAGCTAAAGTTCTTTACAAAAGGGCTGTCTTTATGTTACGTTTTATTCGTATTGTGTAGATGTTATGTAAGTACTATGTCTGCGAATAATGGAACGGTTTCTTACCAGGTCACACTAGTACGTATGACATCAGTGATTGTCAAGTGCATAGAAGTCAACGAACAGGATTTAAACATTGCGTATGCAATAGATGCCTTGACTTCCTCTAGCTATACCTAACTAATGGCTGACCAGGTTTGCTATACCTACGTACATGTGGAATTTCAAATGTACTAGTATGTTGGACTCCTATTTACATGTACAAAATAAAAATTAGAAGTAATTAATGCGAGTGTAAAATACAAGTAAGTACCTTAATACCAACGGGTAATTTAAGGACTGCATATAATGGCATCAGTTACTAGAGGCTCGCTTGCCTTATTATTTCTCTATAAAGCGTGACGAATGGTCGGTCCTGCGTAGGAGTTTAAGACTATGCAGCCGGCGTGTTAACCCTGCCATTATCTTTTAATACCATCGTCTTTATTATTCGTTACATTTTTTTTTGCATTGCCAACGAGGCGCGGCAAGCATCGCGAGTCTCTGACACGAGTTTGATAACCCGGAGACCTTGGTCTTAATTGCGCTTCAGCAGACCATTCCGCCGAGTCCACTTTTTATACGCCTGCATTACTATTCACTAGTAAAAACACGATAACTGCTACCCACCCAACTTAAAAAGGTGCGACAAGTTGAGGAAAATTTTGAACCGGTTACGTGCACACAATCTTGTCGCGTTGCAAGTTAGCATTAACATCGCTCGCGACCATGACAAGTACTTTAAATTAAATCTATTGAAAATTTTATTTCATTATAACATTGATAATGTTTCAAGTTATTTTATTTAAATATATCGTTTCTACTTTCTTTCTTTTCTTTTCTACTTTTTTATTGATTACATTTTACTTTATTAACAATTGTTTTTTTTTTTTTTTTCATTACAGGTAAGACGAACGAAAACTTCCTGGAAAGTCCTTGAAAGGTTTGATTAGAAGTATTTGAATGAAGAATGGAGATATCTGTCGTAACTTTTTATTTATGAGATATTATTGTCATCCATTTCTAAAAACCGCAACAACTTAGTATATGGCTTGAAGCCAACTTTGACTATTAATCATTCTCGGTTTGTTGTTATATGAAGTTATCACAACATTTTACTTTTGGTTCAATCGAATTATAATAACAATTTAAAATAAATGACTCGTGTACGAAATCGTTATTAGATTTTTAACTGAATGTTATATATAAAACGAGTTTACTCTGATTTTAAATGAGATATCGTAATAGCTAATTAGCGTTCGTGATTACCTCAGCATAGTTTCTTTAACATAAATGTTCTTTTAATTCCCCTGTCTTTTACCTCTATAAAGCATGTATGTTTATAGGGTTAATAATATATCTTGCACAGGATATAAGCAACCATAATCAACGTACCATTGCATGAACAGAAAGACAGTTGACCTTTTATCGATATAAAATAAGACGATTAAACTTTAAAAAATATATTTCAAGTAAATGCGCGTTTCCCATGCAATTATAAATAATAATGTCTACGTAAATATTGTAAATGTAATCGAATTAAAATAATAATAATCACAAACGTATTAATATTGAAAAGTTCCTGTACATCGAAAACTTGTACGTGATTAAATAAGTACTTATGAATTTTAAATAGAAAAAGATTTAAATTAATGTAGTCTAATGTTATATAGAACATCGTGTAAATGTAATAGAAGTGGCCTAGCTATATATGTTATTGCTAACCTGCTGTTATAACCATTTTAATATTTTAGTAAATTTGTAAATATTTTTAAATTTTACCAAACTTGATTTGACATGGAATATTTGTGTTGTGAAATTTTTTGTTTTTAAAATAGATATATTAATATTTTCTTTTGTCTACAAAATAATTTTTAGAAGGTAAATTTTATTGAATATTTAAATCAATTTGTTGTTACTAAGACATGTACAGAAATATCAACGTCAAGGTTTTTAATAAAAATCATATAGGTACCTACATAGTAACATTTTTTATTCGTTTAAAAAAATTATCTTTAAGTATAGATTTTGATCAAGTTTATCTTTGATCAAATTCGTGAACTAATTTCAACTTAATTAAGAAAAGAAACAGGTTTTTAGATATTTGTTAAATAATTTATTAAATAAATAGATCATTTGGCAAATGGACCAAAAATTAAAATAGCTTTTTTCTTTCTATATTTTTATTGCAGTTTTTACTAGGTATTTCAAACATGTTTATAAAATATTTTAATCATAATAATTCGCTTACTTCGATGTGACAATAATGAAACAAACATCTTTCAAATCCCTAAAAAGTATTTTTAATGGGAAATTGGATAAAAATATATACAACTCTTAAATAAAGATAAGAACACGACTAACTTAAAAAAGAAGTGAAAATTACACTATGACTGTGAATCACATGGGTATCCTGTCTCCCATAAAGATGTCGGCGGCGCCTGATGCAGGCGTGATAGTGCTAAAATATTACACCAACTGTTTAATTCATTTAAATTGTCCATGGTTATTTTAAAAACGCCGTGGCGAAAAATTTTCTGCCTTTGTAAAAGTAGTTATTCTCGGCTATGTAAACAGTATGTATGTAATATGATGGTATATCTCCATCGCAACTTTCGTTCGCCTCACCCGATCACACTTTTTGTAACGCTCTCGTCATGCATTCACCAGCTCACTTCCCAAGACAAGCGTGCGTAGAGAAGTTTTACTTCAAAATATCTCGTACTACGTATCGTTTCTCAATTAAACAAATAAGTTTAATTTAAAATTGGATATAAAGATTTTTATCGACACGAAGGCGGGAAGGGGGGACAAGCCAATCGAATAATGTTGCACGCACGACTAGCCAACATCACGACTACAAGTACAATCGCAGATAACAAAAAACTTATTGTTACCTCATTTCAACTGTAATGATTTATACGTGGATCGAACTATATGAGGCACATTTTTATAATATCTACTTTTTTAACTAAAGTAAATAAGTTTACAGTATAAAGAATTGAGGAAACTTACAATCATTGTTAGCTGGCTTCTTTGTTGTAATTGTTATTAATACTATCTAAAAATCTAGAGATTAAAATACCGCTTCCAAGCGGACAAAAGCATTTTTAAAGTTTTACCAAATTGAATAATAATCAAGTAACGTAATTTAGAGTTTTATTGTTATTCAGCCGAATCGTCAAATTCTAAGGCGAGTCACGTTCACGTTTATCTTGGTGTTGGATTAACAAAGACGAAATAATAATAAATAATGTAATAAATCCCAGGACGCTTCGATGGTGACCACTTTGTTAGGAATTAGACAACTAAAAATATTGTTGAGATTAAATAAATATCTTAACGATTACAAATAAATCATTGCGAAATATACAAATTACTTTAACACCCACTATTAGTGATAGAAAATCAAAGTTTATAAATTATACATTTCATGGACCAACGAACGCTAGCTGATAAATAGTTTGGATGCCACGGTGGCTGGTCTATTGGATTGCGGATTCTCTTAACTCGAGAATCTCTATGCGTATTTCCAAAACATAGAGGTCAACGATCCGCGCCAACACGTGATTGTGTGACGAGAATGATGGGTACGTCATACCACCTAATCTAATCTACGCGATATTTTGTTCTCACTGCTCATGCATTGATACATGCTGAGTGTTTAATACTGTTTTGTTACCCTCTCCAAGTCTGCATTAAATTTGCAAACGGATATCCAAACGTCCCTCATATTCGGATTTCCAATTAGGTACATTGATCAAGTATAAATTCACACCGATTACAAAGTATGCCAGCGCGAAATCCTAGATAACCTACATGAAATTTAGGACAATGTGCCATTTTACGTTAACAACCTTCACTTTATCATCTTAAATCAAGATATATTGTGCATGGATATCGCGAAAAACGACCAAGGTTTCAAAGTATTCTATATAAAAGTACGTATCTATATCTTTATTGTATATTTTTTAACTTAACATTTGCACCTTTTTGTAATAGAGCAGTGATATAATTTAGTGAGAAAAGGAAAGCGATTGCATTTTTCTTTTCAAAAATAAACAACCTGTTCTTTTAAAAATATTAAATTTCTTTTCCTTTATGCATTTATCTATTCGAAATTGTGGTGTTGAGCTCTAACTGTAGGCATCATTTTGATTCATTTTAAATTAACGTAAATGTAAACTATAAATTTTACGTTAACCCTACTAGGGTTATTAAAATATTGTATTTATATTTATAAAGTAATTTAAAAAAGGTGCGCTTATTCATTGGCTAGCTAACTTCACGTTGCAAAAATTTATTAAGTTAGGTATACTTCTTTTGGCACGTTAGGGAAAAATTATAGGAGTAAATTTTTAGGATGCGCGAGCACACCGTCACAAAAAATCGACACCATGAAGTTAGCTAGTCAACGAAGAAGCAACGTGAAGTTAGCTAGCCAATGAAGTATAACTTCTTACGTGCGTACATGAGTAGGTACACACACTTTTATTTTTATTTTTCAAGTAATTCATTAACATATTTCAACTATTAGGGATATCAAATTTATTGCTGTCAAATATTTCGAACTCTTAGTTAGAAATAACTTTACTAATTATAAACTCCTCAAAATGTTCAATGAGACAACACGTGTAATAAATATCGTCTTAATTAAGAAATTAATTCGTCAAGTTCAAAAGTTGCGTAACAAATTGTTTTGATAATGCGAGGAAGAATCTACTTTATAAATTGAAGTGATGGTGTTATCGGCGCGCCACATTTTGTCGCCCGGTGACTTGACTTTCTGTGCCACGGCTGCGCGCCGTGGTGAGACGCGCGGGGCGCGCTGCGGGCGCGGGGCGGCGTGACGTCACGCTCGACCGTGGCAGTGAGTAGTGAGAGCGATCGCGTCGCTTGTTCGCTCGCTCTACGTACTTCGTTGACGACGGTCGCGCGCGTGTAACGTTCTTATATTTCTATCAAACTTACGCGGTAACTTCCTCCGAAATTGTATTAGAGGAGAATTTGTGAACTTTTTCGGTCCATTACATAGTGTTGTGCCTGTAGAGAGTTACTAAAGGAAATATCGAGTTTTACTGGAGTGAACTCGAAGCCGGTCGACTGTGAGAAACGATTCGTTTCGGTTTCGACGCCGCCGAGACTAGTGGATGTTGATAATAAATAGCGTTAGGGAGTTAAGTGCGAAGCAAAAGTGAAGTGTTGGAGGAGCGGAGGATGTCATTCGGCGGTCGAGGATACGAGGGCGTGTGACACGCTCTTCGACATGAGACGCCGCTGGTCTAACAACGGAGGCTTTCCGCTGCGAATGCTTGAAGAGAGCTCCTCAGAAGTGACTTCGTCGTCAGCTCTAGGATTACCACCGGCAATGGTTATGTCACCGGAGTCGCTCGCCTCGCCAGAGTACGCTGGGCTCGAGCTATGGGGCTACGATGATGGAATCACATACAACACTGCTCAGTCGTTGCTCGGCAACACTTGTACCATGCAGCAGCAGCAGCAGCAGCCCACACAACCATTACCTTCCATGCCGTTGCCGATGCCGCCCACGACGCCCAAATCAGAAAACGAATCCATATCATCAGGTCAGATTTTTAAGATTACGAATATTCTCGAATGTGTTTTGTTTTACAATGTAATTCGTTATTAGAAGTGTAAATATAAATTTTGGCGGCAAGTACGCCGATGTCAAAGTCAGTAGCTGAGGCGTTACGACTTGCGGCGCTGTCATCGACCTTTGGCCCGGATACCTTGACCGGGCGCCACAGGCCGATGTCTCCACTCGCTGCACAATACTGATAATCCTAATGTTTTGTTTATGTTCGCCGGTTTTGCAAACGAAATATTTTATAAATTACAATTTTCCTTTTATCACTATTACATTACTTTTATTCGTTGTTTACGTTATAATGGGTACGTTATATATGGGGATAACTTCGTCGTTTATAAACCGATTTTGATAATTCTTTTTTTGTTAGAAAGGAAATTTCCCAAGGGTAGTACCGTGATAAGGAAACCAGGATCTGATGATGGAATCCCAGAGAAATCGAGGGAAACCCCTTTTTTCCCTCTCCTTACGGTGTATTTTTTTCGTTTGCTAGCAAACACAATGATTTTAGACATTTGGAATATTCTTTATCATTATGCTGGATGTGAAGCGATATTTTGAAGTTTAGTAAATATATGGTTATGTTCAACTATGGATGACTAATACGTAGAATGACATGATGCTTGCGACATTAATGTGAAACTTAAAATAACACGTCATATTTCGCTCCTAGAGATCATAGAATACACGTATAAAACTTATTGGCAAGGTTATTTGTGTATGTAGGTTCGCTCTACCTATTCATTAGTAAACAACGCTTGCCTATGTTTGATTAGTGGACGCTAAACAGCTAGTAGGAGGAACACTGCATGAGTAATTCTTATCGCGACACGTTCAAGGTTAAAATGGAAAATTTAACAAACATCGTGGCCCAGAAACGATTTTCATTTTTATCCAAAAACGGCAACGTTAAGTACGAAATCGTGTGACAATGAAAACAGGTTGTATTAAATTTAATTGCCTATAATAAAGATATTTTAGGGGCATTTTTTCACCAGATGTGGATAGTTTATCCTGTAAAGAATTTACGAATAGACTAATAAGACAGAGCAGAATACGCCAGGACATGTTCGCTACAATTAAGAAACTACAACTTAGATTCACAATTGCGAATGGAAATGTATCATAAATATTGTGGAATTCGATGGTGATAAAGAATAATACATCATAAACTTTTATCCGCTGGATACCATCATCTGTCAAATAGCGTTATTCACAACTGATGAAAGAGGCCCTTAGCAACATAAAGATAATATTTTATGAAATATGAATTCCAAAGCTAATCTTCAATCACGACATTGCGTTACATCGTCTTATTATATATTCGTCACCATTATCGAAGTGTTGGCTTTACGAGACGAGTAGGTATCCTATTCCTTAGAGACATCTTATTTGTGGTCCCCTAAATATAAACAGAGTAACTCCTATGGGAATTCTTAATTACTTTGTACATAATTATGGGAAAATAATGTTGCATTATTATTTAAGTATTATAACAAATGGACGTATTTCCAAATCTTTAACAAACTTCTTTGCAACATTAGTAACTCACTGTTAGAATAGCAATACCTACTTTGTGAACGTACTATTTACTTAGAATATGTTTTCTACAAGCAAATTGCAAAAAAAAAAATGCATTCATAGAAATTAATAGTAAAAAAAAAAACAGGTTTAGCATACTTGAAATTTCAAAACATCTGAAAATACCTAAATTAAAAAAATATATTTGTATAATTATAAATTTTAACAGTGGTTTAACGTGGTTTTATAATAAGTGACAGATAATACGCATGTGCACTTAGACAAATGTGTTTTTTAAATTATCCACTTTAGCTCAGAAGGCCTAAAATATGTACATTCATTGCCAGAACAGTACGATATTTTAATCTATCATCAATCTACGGGGAGGATGGAGGCAGCGAGGGCGGGGGCGCTCCCTCTTATTAGTTAGTAACCGACTAGTAACGTATAATACATTTTTAGTTAAGAAACTACTAAATGGAAACCGTAATTTTAAATTCATTATAAAATGAGCATCATCATCTATTGTTTGAAATTTGATTCTCATTCTTATAATGGTCTTTTTCATACTTTTTATTATAATAATCTAAAAAGCTTTTTTCCTTAAAACACGATCATTCTATTTAATCTGCGTTTTATATTTTTACGTCAATTATTATCTTTCATTATCTCATCAATCGTTATTTAGGAGCCTCAAACTTAAAAAGAAGTATTTTTTCAATAAAGTAATAAAACGAGACGCAATGTGGACGTATTTTTAAATATCTCGTTTTATTATCGGTCTGTTTTAAACTTGACTGTATAGTGGCTTCCATTTGAAGTCCTTTTAATATGCGATAAAACATACAATATAAACAATTTAAGAGTGAACTGGATGCAAAAGTTTCGTCGAAGAGCTGGCGCGCCGGTTCGACCGGTTTAGAGGCCACTTCTGATGGTAAATCGCGCCTGACAAGCCGCAAGTATACGTTCATGATATATAATAATCAATTAAATGTATGTTTCAGTTTATTTGGCGTATGTATAAATTTTATCTTATTTTAGGATGTTTCAGGTTTAGCGTAATTTATGACTATTTGTTACTAAAACTTTAAAATTCGCAAGGTGAAATACCAAAAGGTGATATTGTATTGTACTTTTCGTGGTTTATTTTTTTGTGTAAGTTAGGTTTACCTAACTGTATGTAGGTTCGATAAAATATACTGAATGGCCTCTAAAATACATAGATACTTATATAAGTTAGTTGAATAAAAATGTCATGAAAATTAAAATAGAAGAACCAGCGCACGTATATTCAAGGTATTATACATAGTATCTAAAAATAAAATTTCTAATTATAAAGTAATAACTTATGTAGAATGTCGTTTAATAAAGTTGTTTGCGCAATATCTGACATATCGGAGATAATTATAATTATAAAATCTTTAGAAAAGCAGCGTCAATATTAGTCGTCATTTTGATTCCATTATTAAATTGAAAGGGTATTCTCGAATATAGCTCTAAGAGAAAAAAAGTAATTTAGTTCTTTATAAAGAAATTGGCCCATTCAAAGTTAATTTTCTTCAGACAACGACGTCGCCATTCTTGGCTTGCTCTTAACTTCTTTTTATACATATTAAATTTTTATTTTTACTTCATTCGCTCTGGCGCTTTTTTATAAATTGTTCAAAAACTAGCGAAGAATCCGAACTTGAAAAACATGTTGCCGTCTATTTAGTACCTCATTAATTATTAAAAAAAAAGGTAAATGTTCCACTTTTTTTGCAACGAATTCTTATTATATAATGATGTAAACTTATATAATTTATTTATAATTATTTATTGGGAATGAAAATAATGTACTTATTATATTTGTGTTAAAAATTATATCTTATTTTAATGTAGGTAAAAAGTTTGTTTATTACTCTTGCACAAATGCGGATTAGTCGTTAAATGTATGCACCTCTAAAGCGGGAATTATATAAGTAGATAATAGAAGATTAGCAACAGTCTAGTGGCTTGGGGTGCAAAATAGGTACATATCCTACATACAAGACTAGATATATTCAAACAAAAATAAAATCTTTTTTTATTCCAGTAGGCTTATCAAGCTCTTTTCAATTGTCATTTTACTACACACACCCAGCACAAAGCCAGCAGTTGGACGGTTATCCCGCCATCGGTCGGCTTTTTAAGTTTCAAAGTGGTAGCGGAACTGTGTTATCCCTTAGTCGCCTCTTATGAAACTCACGGAAAGAGAGTGGGTGCTATATTCTTTACTGGCGTAACCATACAGCAGCAGCAATTGAATTAGACTAATGTTGCAACTATTTGGATGTACATTCTGCACTGAAGAATCTGCAATAAAAAAAATATCCAGAGATATTCGATTGAAAAACTGCCAATCATATATTTAGTCATGTTTGGCATGAAATACAGTATCACTAAACTCCCACGTCTTTTTCATTAATATCATCTTGAACCGAATAATAACCTTCAGCTTTTCGTACAAGTATGTAGAAGACATCTTCTTGACATTTCATTAATATAATGCTTACAAGAACTTCTATTTGCCCTAAAACTAGAGAGTAGCATAATTATGTCTTTTAATACCGCGTTGCATTTGCTTTACGCATGCTTGCTATTTCTGCGTAATTCAGCTATCTTATTGTGAACTAATTGATGATGATGATATGCCGCTTGTCCATATAGGAGAAGACTTAGGACATAATCTACCACGCTGCCCCACTGCGGTATTGGGCATAATTTCCCTACCGGTTTTATAATAGTATACAACCGAAACCAACGCGCGACGTCTGTACGTGATCATAGAGCCTAGTAGGCAAACCCATCAGGAGAAGAGAAATTTTTTAATAACAACAATTGTTTGTTTTAAGCAGTTAATATCTAAGATTGAAGGAACGTTCAATGTAGTACAAGTAGTATATTATTTATACAGTATATATTATGTACATTGCCTTATAGTAAGTCACTTTCTTCTAAGTGCAGCGAAGCAATGCATTATGCGTTTCATACACTTATCATGTTATAATTGATGTATGTTTTTTTTGCTTTCCATCTCGCATGTCTTTGTTGAAGATTCTTTGTAATATATCTGCTGAATTAATTTATTTTCATGTAAAATATATATGTACAAGAACCGTCAATGTCAATGTTAAAAAACATGTCTCACATCTTTCTATAACACTAAACTGTCAAATTACAAGCAATACAAAAAATAAAATGTTAAGGTCGTATTAAATACCGCACGTAAGTATTATCACTTCATTGTTTTACTTTCTACTTAAAATTTTCTACCTGTATTTGTTATCAGGTGATTTATTAAACTAATAACCTATTTGAAATGCGTTTATGTTAATTGTTCAAACTTATTTTAATTTAAAATAATGTATTTGTATGTACTAAAAGTACTAATTATCCCCTTTACTCGATTGCTTTATTGACCTTAAGTGGTGTACAAAAAGAGAATTATTTATAATTATACCTTTTAGTCAAATTGACAATGTATCTATTAAATCAGTTCGCGTTTCGCGAGCATTGTTTCATGATTTCTAGTGTATATTCAAATAATGTCAGTGACCGCTTAAATAATGCGAACATAATATTTTTAACCTCCAAAGTTTGCTTTGCTTGTCGTTCTTAGTTTTGATTCATTATTTTACCCAGCATAATTATATAAACACAAATTTTTTTGCAATTAAGAATTTTTATTTATCATTACCGGTCCTCCATAATTTGCTCCGATCCTTCTCCTACATGGGGAAAGAGGCCTATGCCCAGCTGTGGGATATTACAGGCTGAAGCGATGAGCGAGCGATTTACTAGTGTTGTTATTTTCTTCGTTCTTATTATTCAAGCATGCGAAAGCACATTTAGATGAATATGTATTTGGCCTTTCCTGACACGACATAAATATCCATATTATTTTAACGACCAATTTTTTTACGCATTAAATTGTAGCAATACTCTATATTGACTTTATTCGTATATTTAAATGTCTATACTCTAAAGGTATTAATTATAAGTTTTAATGAATGCTTTACATTTGAGTATCTAGTAACCAACAATAAATATTACAAGTGTAAGAACATTAACATTTTTCATAATAACTGCATTGAGTTATTTTATTCATTGTATGAAATTTTCTGATGTAATATTGAGGATTATCCTCTTATAAAGTAACCCGCATCAGTCGTCAACTAAACACATCAATAAAAGTTGTCTATGTCACGGGGAATTAAAACTCCGAGATAAATAGTGTAGCAACACAAACATGCGGGTACTCTTGTTGCATTTGTAGAAGAAATATTGAATTTCAACATAAAAACGTATTAAATTTAGGTATTATCATGTTTCATTTCAGTAATTAGAAATTCGGGTTTTAAACAGTTGTTTTTCTGTTAAGAACTTTAGTTATTTCAAAATATTATGAAAGATTTATACGAATATGTTAATCACAAGTAATCTTTTCAAATAATATTAGGAATTAAAAAAGTTACAAAGTTTAGTTTTAGTTTTCACAAAGAATACTTACGAAGTTTCATTACTCATTGCGAACTAGTGTTGTGTATTCATTCACCCGTAAAACTCTAAATCCGTGAACTTGGTCATGTCCAGACCGTGTTTTCGTCAATAAATCTTGTTTTGTTTTAGCCATTAGAAATTATACCGTGTGAAAATACCTGTAGGGCACATTTTCATACCCCAGAGGCCCCACCTGAGGTGAATGTATCTGCGTCCGCGTGGGGGCGCCAAGGTCACTGCGGTTTTTTGACACGTCGTTATATAAATAGTGGCAAATCGAACCATCATGTACCTAGCACGCCACTTTTGTTATATTCACTTAGCCGGAAATTATTTGTTTCGGTTTTTGAATAATCATTAATTTTGTCGCAGCGATAGGGTTACGAACCCGATAGAAGGACCTTCAATTGATTTCTATTTCGGCAATCGAAACGCTAACAATCGCTCACAACACCGACGGTTTGCGGGTTCGAATCCCGCTCGGGATGGATATTTATATTTGTATAAATATTTCTTTCCGGTTTGGATGTCTGTTCACATGATGTTCACATGTGGGTCACTCCACCGCGACTAGGAGAGCACGTTAAGCCGTCGCTCCCGTTTGATATCATAAATACCTGATAACGATCGTTACTCATAGTAGGGAACATCCGCCAACTCGCAGTGGAGCAGCGTGGTGGATTAAGCTTCAATCCTTCTACGTGGACAAAGAGGCCTATGCCCTGCAGTGGGATACAGGTTAAATGCATGCCTACATGCATACAATCGAAACGCTAACGCTATTTAATTACACGAATTACTTTTAAATTCTTATATTAATATAAAAGTGATTAGTAATTGAATGTAACTGCTTTAAATATTCGATTTTACACACAATTATATGTTTTAACTCCCTACGTAAAGCTACCTAATTTGAAATTGTCTTCTTTATTTTGTTAATCTTGCTATCTTTACGATGACATCCTTTAATAATAATTCATGTCACGGACGCCCATTTCTAATTACACCGAACACGGTGTGAACAAGTATGCGATAAAATATAACATTTCAATATCGTGTAATGCGATATCCTCTCCGTGTACGCGAGTCATGATTGATGATTCCTTAATCAAAAAGGTCGCTGACCTCACTCCGTATAAAGAGAAGATAGCTTATGACTTCATCTGTTTTAAATAGCATAAGTAATAACAAAAATAGTCCCATCAATATGGTTGTTTATTGAAACATCGTTAAGTTTGTTTTCGTTTTGAGTTTTCTAAATTATTATTTTTTTACGTGGCAAATTAGCATGTAAATCTGATCAACTCCACAAGCTATAAACTCGCTTACAATCTGGTATTAGAATAATATTACTTAATCCATGCTCCGCTAGCAGCTGGCGTTTGCGAGTAGGGAACAAATTTCATTATTGCACCGTGATTTCGCAACCCTTTGATCGTATCTAATGGTCGATCTGCCCCCCTTATTTTCTAAGCTCACGTTCGCTCTAAAAGAAAGTATTATGATGTATCGTGTAGCTTCAAATTATTTAGTACGTACTTTGTGTCTAATAACGTGAATGTGTATAATTCGTTTAAATAATTATCACAAAGAGATGATGCATAATAAATGTGGATTGAGATGTTTTTAGGATTCCGTACCTCTTCCCTTAGATCTGAATCCAATTTGCTTCTGAAAATTTCTCCCCATTCTACTTCCTTTTACTCCAATTCCTTTACTGTTAATGCTGTCCGTCTGTGGAATTCTCTTCCGCTTTCAATAAGACAAGCTCCGTCGCTCATTAGGTCACAACTGTCACGTACTGTCTGATTTGTAGTTTAATTTATATGTATATATTTATATAAGTATATGTGTATATGTGTGTAATGTATATGTGTTTTATATATTATATATACTAAAATATTTACTTATTTATATATAAGTTTTTTATATTTATGTAAGTCTATCATATCGTAGTTTATATCTACGTATGTCTGATAATGCCTCGTATTTTTAATATTAAACATGTTAACAATTTGTTTAACGTTATTTATTATTGATTTTTCTTCCTTAATAATTATATGCACACTTCTAACCGCTGCTACTGTATTGTGTCCAGTACCCAAAGGTTATCTGGAAGAAATCGCTATTTAGCGATAAGACCGCCTTTGTACATCTTGTATTCTATCTTTCTTTATATGTGTCTGTATTTTGGTGTACATTAAGAATAAATAAATAAATACCTCATAAGGAAAAAACGGAACCCTTATAGGATCACTGTTGGCCGTGTGTATGTCAAGACCCTTTATCTCAGGAACGCGTGGAGGTATCAAGCTGAATTTCATATCAAATACTCAAGTCTACTGTCCCTTGGAGCTGTGAAAAAATCAAACTCAAAGCCAACGCAAATGATACAGCCGTTTATGCTGCAAATTTTCGGCACTCGCAAGGGAATCAAAACCTACAGGGTACTTCTCGTGAACTCATAATTTTGAAATTTGTTACGAAGCAACGTCTCATAGCACAGATAAAAGAAAAATTGCGAGACGCATAAATTTTTAGTTACAACATAGAATCAAAATATTTTGATAATTTTGTTTGTACGGAACCCTCGATGCGCGAGTCCGATTCGCACTTGGCCGGTTTTTATGATAATATTCGTTTTTGTTTTTAGTCTTCATATAGAATATTTATCAAATAAATACTGTCCTGATAATGTGTCCTGTAAATCTTTCAGATTGTTATATTCTGAAGTAAGGCTAGTTGAAAGTTTTTCTTAAAATGTTCTACAGAATGTAGTCTAGGAAGGCAGTAAGTACGGCGGATATGCGGTCGAGCGCTCGTCTCGGTTGGCTGCGCCCGCGCTGCCATCGCGTCCCTCGTTAATTCTATTATCTCCCTTCAACCAGGCGCTGTAACCACGAAATGTACAACCTTGATGCGAGTCCCTAGAGTTTTATCTTCTTTACACTATTTTTAGATAAGACCATTACGAAGATTAGAACCTGTTCAACAAAACAAAACTATGTCGTAGGACGGATTTTACGTCGGAAATTCATTATTACGAGTATACATTGTTTCTGAATTGTACTTGTTAAGATCCATAGATAAAACTGCTGAGTCAGGTTGCTCTCATTATAAAAAAAAAGATATAAATATAGATAAAAATAACTATTAACATATATATTTTAGACAATAATCAAGCTTTAAAAAAACAATGCGGCGGTTATGATCAACATTGCCGCTGATTTTTTATCCGCCACTAATGGTTTCATTTATCTTGTCGAGGGCATCTGTTGTATCGCAAAGAACGTTTAAATAGAGTTGGCATTGTTGACTATACTTCGTTGTACCGCGGGCCCCAACTTAATATCGAAAATGTAATTCGATTTTAATCTTTATAACTCGCGACTCAAGAACTACTTGCTGTAGTGTTTAACTTGAAACTACATCCTGGATTACTAGATCATTGATCTAAATCTGATAATCATAACGGAATCACGAATATTTGTTGAACCATTGTTGTCAAATGTATTCTGTACAATATTATGTTACAAAGAAAAGATGGCACGTTAGATCTAATATCCACGACGGCGACGGGTAGCACTTTAATTTTTAATGGAAGTCATGACATGGGCATTGTTGACAAAACCAGTTATGATTTTGTTCGCTCAGCCAATTTATTAATAACAACGATAATTATTATTATTATATGTCTTATAAATGTTAATTTTCAATATGCTATTGTTGCATCGGATCATGAATTGTATGACACGTTGTATGGGCGTTGAATTATGTCACTAGGAAAAGAACTAAGCAATAGAAAAGGAAATACACCTACGCGATCCGCATAACAGGCGTAACTCACGTACTTCCTCAAGTGTGCTAGGCTTGTGTCAATTCACCTTTATTTGTTCTGCAATAATACCTGCACAGGCGATAATGTCGTATTTTACAAAAAACTAACATTTTTTATCAAAAAAATAAAAATAGATATATTTCACAGTTGTTTTGGTGCATATAGAAAATTAGTCAAACATTTTAAAGCTCGTAACTTAACATAAAAATGATTATCTTAACTTAACCTTTAATTATTAATCTCTCGCCTTCATTATTTGACTTAAAATGAGGAAGTTGTGTTGCCTGTAATTGGATCTACATCCTAACATGATGATTTATATAACTGTACTCTTAAAACTATATTTGATGTATATCTGTTGGTAAACCATTAAATAAAATAAAATAAAAGAAAATATATGAATAAAAATTTTGTATGCTATTAGGCAAAAAATGTTAAAAAAAATTAAAATTTAAAATAGAGAATCCATGTTGTTAAAAGGCTTTAAGCGCTTTTTAAAATTATAATCAGTTTCATACAATAAAATTTCATTTGAAGGTTTTTAATAAATATTTAACTAACAATTCAGTGTCCAGCTACTTTCAACGTAAGTTCCAAGTTATGAGTGAAATCTTATGAGATAAGTGTTTTTGACTGAATACAGAGTCCGTTCAAGTATGTACCGAGAATAGCTTTATCGGGATAATATCAATATCCCTTTGGACCTTGTTAGCCCGCCCCCTCACGCGTGTTCCTCGACGCTTTATTGTGCCATCATCGTGTACGACCCACACATATAATTTAGTATCGAATAGATTCCTTTAAGCTATATGTTTATTGAAAATAAATGCTATTTTTAGATATAAATTCAAGTTTTATTATTTCTTAACTTCTTACAATTATATAAATAACTTTGATTTATCCCCATATATTAAATTTATTCCAAGAAAATTAGGTAACATTGAAAACGTTACACAAAAAGAATTTTTTATCAACCGATGTTGAATAAGTCTGATAATATTGATTCGACTATTTTTGTCTGTTACGAAATTATTTTTTGCAATATGTAAACATATTTATTATATTTGTAATAAAATAAGTACGAAAATATCAAAGTTATATCAAGGTTAAAGTTATTTTAACTGTGGATTTTTTTCAACCGATGTCGAATCAGTAGGATAATATTAATTCGACTATTTTTGTCAGTTATACGATTGTTTTTATAAATTTATTTAAAATATAAATGGATTTAGTATATTTTTAATAAGTATGAAAAAATATATAAAATAAGGGATACTACAAATTTTGCCTTAAAAAACGGAGACGATTTTATTAAATTGTTGATAAAGCCTGATTTGTTGTTAAAATAAAAAGAAAACGAATAACAAAAGTCCAATGACATGTAAGAATTCATTACATGTACTCACTGCACATAAAGAAGCTAATGGAAAATAAAGTGTCTTATTTCGAATCATCAAAGTAGTTAAAAAATATCGTGCTATTCATACGAGCTCTAATGAGGCAGACATTTGCTTGGCTTCAAAGTAAAAATTTTTCACAAAAAATAATGACTTATCCGTGAAAAACACGCCGAGATAATATCGAGACTTTTCATCAAACAATTTCATCCAATCATTTATTTAGAGTCTGTGTAATATACATTGTTAACATAAATTATGTTCTTAGATTTACGGTATATTAGCGGTAATATGACAAAATATTTTGACGTTTTATCATCCTCTTGATCATAATATGAAACCATACGAATAGATATATTTCTTGTCCAACGAATCATTTAGATTGTAGCTATGCTTGTCGCTAAATGTTCACATAAAAGTCGCATATACGCAAAAAAGTTTTAGTCTCCTTAAGTAGCGTATCTAAAACGAATATCTACCTGCATTTGTGTTACTAGCTGTGCCCTGCTGTTTGACACGTGTTAATTTGAGGAAATTACTTTTTGGATTTTGAGGAAATTATTTATAGCCTTCTTCGGTAAATAGGCTAACACAAAAACAAAAAAAAAAAAACAAAAAAACAATACGAACCAGTAGTTCCTGAGATTTGCGCGTTTAAACAAACTTTTAATCCTTGTTATATTAATATAGATTAGGAAGAGTAAGTTTGTTCAATTGCAAGTGTACGAGTGTGTCACTGTGTTTGTATGATTTTAGTGCAGACGCATTGCATTTAAACTAAATCTTACTGGTTATAATTTAAGTATCTTGGCCTTGATCGTTGTGCATCGCTGCACGGCGCGTTGGCATTCACCTTATCGTGTGTTGAACTGTTCTATATCAAAACGACCAGAGATGGGTCTAAATTCAGAGCTGTTTTAATCTGTCATGAATAAAAATATACATGTATTTTTAAAAGAATAGAAACGCTCGATGCTCGAGTGTACATCTTAAATTTGACGAATAAAACCTATTCGCTAGCTTTAAATACATTCGTGACGAACACATTCCTGCTGCGAATGTGTGTGTAAACGTATATAGCTTCGTATACAACTAAGAGGCAGTAGTCAAGGTCGACAATGTCATTGTACGAGCTTGCCGCGAATTCACACACTGACACGAGTTGCAGCTTTGTGTGTTGTCGAGCTATTGAAGTAATCTTATCATGTAGGTCACCTTACACTGTAGATTATAAATATGTACTGATTGCATGTACATTGATGTACGTTGGGTGCACAGCTCTAATGCTCTATAAGCAGTTATTTAGATTAATTTAAATAAATTCTATTGTGTACGAATTGTAGATAAACTGCAAACACAATTTAATATTAAAATACTTACTATTTCGGACACTTTGTATACCTTCTTACCTCTCACGCTGTGTTTATTACTTGTTTTGAAAATATTTCATGGACGAATAAAATTTCATGTTTACTTTCTCTTATTGTGAAATAAATTTTACCTTTATTCATTCTCTTATTACGCAAACATATTACGTTTTACCATATTAGGTTGCTTGCTACAACTTACTTAACATATCTAATGTTAAACCATATTATAACATTGCTTGGAGTAACTTTTCCGATCTCTTAAAAAAGATGTTTTATATGCATAACGAACATCAATGGTAGGGTGAGGCAGAACTGTGGCGAGCAAATGATTGACGCAAACAGCGTCAGTTGTTTACAGCACTACCGTCTCAGGTTATTTACATCGGGGTCACAGACACGTCGAAGGAGACCGTCGAATCGATATAATTCATCTAACTGGCAGCGAGAAGTACTTTACCTGCAATCCGCGGGTGAACGCGACTGCAAAGCGCGACAATGACCTCCTTTGACATTACGAGGTCGTTTATGCAATAGAGAGCTAAAGTGGGTGACTCCAGCAATAGCGCAGAATGTAGAGATGATTGAGCAAGGCCGCGCAGACTTTGCAAGACTATCACGCAACTGATAGATAACCCGATGTTTTCGGTTGTGTCGTTTCGCGATTAAAGTGTTGTTGATATTTGTTATCGTTCAACGAAATATTTTATCAGATGCTAAGTTGATACGTAGTATCAGCGACACTTTTCTGGGGTTAACGATCTCGTCTCCACGTGGCTATTTATGCAACTCTGGTGTCTTTAGAATACTATATATGGCGTTTTTATTATGTAAATTTTTTACTTTTCAGACAAATGTCAATAGTCTACACCTATGTAATTTTAAATATAACGTATGTATTAATTGCGCAACAATAAAAAACGAAGATAGCTATGTGTGAAAGTGAAATGTTTTACATTTGCTAACTAGAGTTAGATGTATACTTCCCACTTAATTTACTGATTCGTTATTATTTCCGAGTGTTCGATAAACAACTAAATATCAGAATAGCGACGAGGTCTCTTCGTAATATTCAGAATTAGCACTTATGATTTTCAGGGTTTTTGTATTAATTCTTAAAATAAGTTAACTACTAGCTGCTGCCCGCGACGTCGTCTGCGTGAACGCTATACAGCACCAAAAATACCTACGATTATACTTTTTAAAATAACATCCATTTACCCGTTTCTTCTTTACATTTCATATCTACAAAAAAATCTCATAGATGGCGCTGCTTTAAAATTGTCTTGTCTACTTATATTCATTTAATTATGTTTATCGGCTTAGTTGGTTATATTGCGTGATTTTTATAGTGTGAAGCTAGCTTATATAGCATGGTTATTAACATAATAACAACAACATTCAAATATGCATCGTTAGATTACACGTTGTTACAGAATGCTTTGAGGAAATAAAGGTTCACTGCTCGTTCCCGGTAGGTGATGGCATGATAATATGTAGCCTATACGTTGACCCGACTTCTTAATAATATTCAGTACTTTTTGAGTTTATCCCGGACATACATACAGACAAACAGACAGACAAAAATTCTAAAAACTATATTTTTGGCTTCGGTATCGATTGAAGATCACACCACAAGTATTCTTTTAAAAAAATATTCAATGTACAGCTTGACTTTCCTACCATTTTATTATATGTATAGATATTGTTTGTTAAAATTTATTTCAATTTGTAATTACAAAGTGCCTGTATTATTTTGTTTACTACTTGCTTGTAAAATTTTATAGAAGTAATGAAGCAATATTCTGAATATATTTCAAAACTTAGTGTTTCATCTTCAGAGTTAAAACTAAAACATAAAGAAGATGGATGTTGCAGTGTATCTATTTATATCTGGTCCGGCCGTAAACAGCCTGCGTCGGGAAACCGGTCAGCCCAGCCGAGGAATGCTTTTGCTCTCGCTAACTACTGCAGCTATCACTGTGAACAGGGCGATTGCAAATGTGCTAACAATGTTTCTGCACCTCTACTCTCAAGGATTCTAATAAACCCTATACATTTTCATTATTTTGTCTATTTGTGTATTCTACTATAGTCTCCGAAGCAAATATTGAGTTGAGTTGTTATTTTGTTCACAGTTTAAAATTTTTGTCACACAATAGGTTTAATAATATTATAGCGGAATATATTTGCTACAACTAATCTTTTGTTACATATATGTATATTGTATAATTATGATATGATGATATTTGAAAAGAATACAAAAGATATTACGTTTACTGAAACTTAAGCCATACATATTTGTAAGTAATATTAGGAAATGTTCCGCATAGTGTATAATAGAAGCTATGAATGGGAGAGGGTGGTAGTAGGGCACGGGGAGAAGCTTTATGTGTCTCCGCAACGTCATCGCCCATCCATCCATCAAGCTGACAGCACCGATTAATGTAACAGACTCATTTATCAGACTCTACAGAATTCTTGTATCCTAAAAAGGATTTTTACCCATGTAACGTTGTTAAAGATACCAAATAGTTCTCTATGATTCTGTCTAGATTACAGGTAAATAAATATGTAGTAATAACAGTGAAAAAACTAGGTGTGCCATTTTCCTAGATCACAGGTTACTACTGCCCAATTGATACGAAGTTGGTTTTTTTTTATCAAATTATTTATTACTTTTTTATACCTACTCAATAAAATATATATAAGGCAATAGAATACTGTATATCTAATTTAAATAATTTTATAGTGGTTCATCAGTTTCGTTTGTTAAAATGGTTTGATAGCCATGTTTATTAGGTGAATTGTCATAATTTTATTTTAGAAATTCGGTAAACACAATTGTTCAAACCATCTTTGTTTGTTTTAAATTAAAAATAAGATTTATTGCATGTTTTTAGTCTCAGGCGACGATATTGAGTGAACGGCTGAACGCGGAGGGCGGTCGACCTTCCGCCGCGCGTGGGCTGAGCCCATGACACAATTCACGAGATCTTCCACTACAAAGGATTATTTCTGTCCCATATTTTCCATTTTAATATTATGACGTCATTAATATTCAAAAACAAACGCTTGTTACAAACGCTTGTTATATTGTCCTAAGACTACAAGTAATATCAGATATCAACAGTGATAAAGATAGAATTTGCGACGTCATGTTAGCATATTATTTACCTCATATTATGTTTCTGCGTTAAAACGCAACGGCTTGGACCACGGTTCGTCTAAGGGCGTACATATTTTTAGTCAATGTTTGCCTACAACGCCTTGCCAAAATTTAAGGAACAAGTATGAATAATGTTTTTATATTATATTTTTTCTTTGGACTGACGAACAACTTTTTGCTCGTTATCGAAAATGTCGTTACACTAAGAAAAAAAAATCCCGCTCTTTATATTATGGGTGCCAACGTTTAAAAATTAATTGTCAATCAAAATGAAATAAATTTATATGTATTTGATTTTATACCTAATCAGTGTCAGAGTATTTTGCGTTAAATTCAACAAAAACAAAGGCGTTCTTTGGCGGCTGATAAGAGTTTCGTAGTCGGCTTATCTTTCTGATACACGGTTGCTGACCCCATACGTTCCCGGATGGCTTGGCACATTAAACTGAAAAGCGACTTGTATTTGATTTATAAGTTTATATTTTAATATTTGTCTTAATCAAGTGCAATGTGGACTTATACCAGTTAGTTATTGTTTCAATGTAAGTTAATGAATATGATTATTATCATTACAAATAAGATTTATCAATAATTTATTTTTATAGTCAGAATTATATTGAAACTTCTAAGAATCGCTAAATGATTTCAAATCAGTAAATATTTTTCCTTCTACCTTGTTATTATAGTTTTACATCATTTTTTACATACAATGTTATTCGTATTTAACTTTACCACACTATACCATTGTGGCATACACTTTGTTGTAAATGTTTGAACCTGAATACTGCATTTGTTGAGACTCGACCTACTTTGAAAGCACGTTTTCCTCTTGAGTACTACAGTATCCTCATTACTTATAAAATGTTAATGACCTAAAAAACAAAATAAACTTGTTGTTATTAAATTGTTTTGATTATGTATTTTCCTCGTTATAAACAACTACGACATAGAAGATGTTCAAATATTTAGCGGTTCTAATTAAATAATTAATTATGATTAATATTATCGTGATTATATGTCACTGAATAAAATCAGAGTAGAAACGATTGTTAGCATATTGATCTGTTTTAATTAATTATGAAACTTCTTATCAGGTTTTAGAACAAAGAGTCGTTGACCCAGTTGGTCGCGCGTCGTTCTAATTAGCCCTTATGGCCGAAGCTCGACGGACGATAACAGGTTGACGTCACTTAAACGTGCCTTGACCTGGTTTCCCGTTCTATATAATAATTTTATAGAATTAGATTTATACATAAACGTTATGAGTAATTCTAAGTTCCAATAACATAACGTAATAGAAAGCGTTTAAAGAGCAATGTCCAAGTGTCAAGGGCGTATAGATAGAACAACTACGGCGTCAACATTTCCATCGTATTGTGCTAACGAGGTCGAGCTGCGTCAGGCAAGGGCCATTACACATAGATAACTTCTAACTTATATCTGTTATGCACGTATTCTTTAAAAACACATCCACAAAATTCCGTAGCAATTAAACATGCTCCGACATTGTGACGTTTAAATATGGTATTCATATGTACAGCTGCACCGGGCTTTAAACGTCAAGAAAGCATGCGGTATTAATTCTAATTATACTCCCCTTCCTTTACTATTTTACCCATTTCCATGTTTACTCAAAAAGGCGTACAAGCGTGGGTGCGCAGTCCGTCTGTACTAAATTAGTGAACAGAGAGAGAGAGAGACAAAAACGTTAGAAAAAAGAGAGGTACGATGTAATCTAGTACTGTAAACAAACAGCGAAATGTCGGGGAGCTGAGACATATCCATTACGTCCACCCATGGAAACACTTTTGTGTACGTGATAACTGATAGGCACTTTCGACTTTACGATACGAGCGACGAAATATGTAAAGAGAATGTTGTAATAACAATGTTGTCGCTACTTGATCTACTTTTATTTTTTATGTTTTACTTTGAGTACAGCTGTGGTGATGGTATATAATTTTTATTACGTCTTAAACTTTTTAATAGGTTTAGGTTTCAATATTCATACTTCACATTGAGGCATAATATTTTTGGGAAAATATGTGTCGAATGAGAATTACAATATTTAATAGGATTTGCATACGAAAAAAAAGTTATACTCTAGTCAATCTAACAAATTTAGGTCTAAATTTGTATAATAGTCATATGCGAATGACCTTTTATTTTAATATATTAAAGTTGAAGGTTAAAACAGCCGCAATGAATTTACTATTAACGACATTTTATTGCATGAAAATTTCCTTCTAAAACATTTTTACTAGTAATTAGTTTTATATACGAATTAATCTCTGATTATAGATCTTAATAGGGCAAGAAGAGGATAGAAGAACATGTTTCTAAAAATTGGAAAAACCTGTGATAAACATTAAACTTGAAATCAATTCGCATCAAGATTATCAGGCGATGCTTGGGTATTTAATTATAATCTCTAAATATTTTAATGAATCAAGTTGCAATTAGGTTTGGAATCTTGGTTTTAATGTAACGCCCCATTGATGGATGAGATTAGATACATGTACAACATAAAATAGTAATCGAAGTTTCCACGATAGCGTGTGACGTGAAAAAGGCGATTTTCACTGCACGCGATTTCTATTTCAATCCAATTTTCCCGGCGCGTGGAGAAACCGATCGCTCTAGTTGCGCCGGGTCCGGCCCACATCTCTTGCTAGAAAGTATTGTAGAAAGTAATATTATGATCCGATCTCCGTCCATCCGATGCACCGATCACGTGTGTCTTTTTATGCATCAATTTTTTTTCAGCTGATAGTGGTATTTTTAAAGATGTATTCTCCACGTTTCGTATGTTTCACGCTATATTTGACTTACAACCATAGGATTACCACAAGCTACTTAATATAAAGGACATGTCGCTATGTTACGCTTACTTTCGCCGCAGCCGAATTTCAATGAGGTTGTCTACGGGTTTGTGCAATACCTAACTTTGGGCAACTTTCACTAGCTAGTTAGTGTATGCTTACGCGGTACGCCTGCGAAACCATTGCGTCGTCTGTTTCTGGGGTCATAGTGAAAGTGCGTATTGTTCAATCGACATAACTTTCTGAATCTTTGCTTAGATATTATTGCGCCTATATGTATAGTATTTTGTAGAAAGTAATTAGAAACACTAAGAAATATTTGTAGGCCTAGCCTTTAAAGGTTGCGTTAAACAACGTTATAAGCCATAAGTTTTAGTTTCATTTGAATGTTAGATACATTGCGTGGCGTTAAAAAAATAGTCGTACCATGCGATTTCCCTCGCTTTACAATTTGAAATTTGCAGATATATTGACATTATGTTTTCCATATGACGTAAAAATATCATTATTTTTTTATCTTCTTCAATAAATATGATTTTAACGCTTAAAAAATACGACTATACGAACAAAATAAACAAATTCTTTACTTAGCTTTATAATATTAATAAAGATTACCAAACAGAACTTTTCTCACACTTTTAAATAATAATATACTAATTCATTTCCGTGGGAAAACGATGTCTGATAGTCATTAAGACATCATTATTTTAATAGGAATTATCTAATTGATATACGTATAAAACTCGAAAGAGTTTAAATACGTTATTTGTTGTTATAATTTAACTTACTTATAACCTGTGTTCATGTAACTAACCTAAATGTTGTCACTATCCCAGTGATTTTTAATTCTTCGCGAGGGAAAATACTTTATAAAAAGTAAAAAAAAGTACCTAGTTTGGAACTCATTAGACCTTAACTACAAGTAGCATTCTTTCATATGAAGCCTTATTTACCTTAAGCCTTGTTTATCTTCGTTCGTGTTCCTATTATTCGATATAAATGAAACAAAAGCTACAACAGAACATCAAAGAAGTTAGCTATAAATAACGTTGTCAGATGTGTTGTTTATACCAAGTTTGGAATCACTTCAGAGAATAGTCCTTAATAAGTGAAAAATTCACAATCGCGTGAGAGGAAAAACTTGTTATTATTAGCTGTAGAGAATCGCGAGCTTGCTTTGAGCTCAGATGCTATCATAAATAATGTGGCAGCGCGGTGAACGTTGGAGAGATGTGCGGGAGGAGGGCGGTACGTAAGAGTCAAGGCCGCACGCTGCCCCCGGTCGACGCTCGCGCCCCACTTGTCGCTCACATTGCCGACTCCTTCCCGCGCCCGAGGATACTCGACGCCGCCCGAACTACCACGAACTAGACCTTCTATGCGCTCGCGCACAACAGCTGAGACGTAATAACACACTGACTCGGTCATCCGTGCGTTCAACTTATGATTGGATTTCTTTTCCTAAATAATTATTTATCAAATGAATGAATATTGATTGCTCATTGTCTATTTCTGTTTAATTGAAATATCATTAAAAGTTATACTATTTTAAAACTCTAAATGTGTACAGTCAGAGTTACAAAATAACTACATACTTAATCTTGAATCAACTGGGATGGTAGAAGTAACTACATATAAAGTTTTTCAAACGATATAAAGCAGCCATATTCTATTTTTTTTATAGGGAGCAAAAATTATTTAAAATTATTTAGGTTTTAATTAAAACGTAATTCCAAGTTCACAATGTAGTTACTTTATTAATGAAAAAATAAGTTTTGACAAAGATATTATATTATATTTGCATACGGCCCGCGGGCCGCAGTTTAAGTATAGCGGATATAAAGCATGCTATTGTAAGCTATTAAACCAATAGTACTCTATAGTATACATTGACAAATCTTTGATTTGTTGATAATCATATCATTATTATATTTCTAGTTTATTATTTACTTATTAAAGGACCGTAGGTAAACACGAAGCATGGGTATGTCCGATGAACCGAACCAGTTCTAGCCATCTCAGACACTTTCACCGCGTTCGATAGGTTGTATCATCTTAATAACCCACTAAACGCTATTTAATGATATAATCATCACACTTTGCAACTTTCAAAATATGTTAATAGTTTGTAATAAAATCGCACTTATTCAGTTTTATTTTTAAATTTATTATCATGAATGAAGGACATTTTATAACGTCGAGTTTATCGTCTACATCGCCAACGATGCATGCGACATTAAACCTAAACAATCTGCAGCGAGAGTAATGCAGCGTATGAATTTCATAGGTAAATAAAGCTATCGAAACCGATTAATGTTATGATATTTGAAATTTGAGTCATAAACTAAAGTATAATAAACGAACTCTCACACTTTCAGTCTTTTTATCCCTCATGTATGTAGATTTAGTTTTTTGGCAACATTTTGTAACAACCGATTGTTCAAGACAGGTACGCGGTAAAGGCCACCGACCCCGGCATAAGTCCGTATAATGGTCTCAATAAAATGTAAATAAAATTATCTGCTAGGAACTTAACTGCTTTGCACGCTTCAGTTAATGTGCTTAATGTAAATCTTTATATCTAATTTATTTTTGTTTTTCATTCGTCATACTATATATTCGTCTAAGTACTTTTTTGGGTGGTTTTTGCTCACGTATTTGAATTCAGAAAACATATGTTATCAACATATTGTTAATTGACTAAAACAAAGACATTAAAACACTCGATCGACATAACAGCAAACATTATCAATCACAATAGATTAATCACAATAGAAAGCTATTATAATCTATTGTGATATAATCGTGTTCTCGTGTATTGTGGTTAAAGGTAAACGAAGTAATAATAAACTTGCAACACTGCCTATTATATTTAAGGAGTTCCTACCGCGTGATTGACAATTGCCGATTTAATTTTCATTGCGCATCGCATACCCTACTCCTTCATGCACCTTGAATACAAAACCGACGTGCCAAACATCATTAGTATTCTGACAGGGTATAGCCACCTTTTGTTTGGGCAGGAAACGTTCAGACTTCCACCGAAAATGACTTGATCGTGTCTTTTTACAAAAACATCTCTTCGTCAAAGGGAGAGCAACTCGCATGTAAAAATTGAAAACAAACAGTCTTCACTTCTTCGTTTGTCCGCCGAGCCAACGAATCGGTCATGAAATGTATGCAAATTTTATAGCGTCCAATTATAGATGTTCTCGACAGCCGGCACCTTTGGGCCACCAGTTTCGAACTTTATTTATTGTTGCATTAAGCGTCGAAGATTTCATTTGTTTTAACTGGATGCCTTGGCTTCTTGGTCACTAGAATTAAATTTACTTAATATAAATATATAAAAAAATATGTAAAGTATATATACTAAATATTATATCAAATATTTAATGTGACGTATATTCGACGGATAAATTTAAAATTCAGTTAGTTCAAAATATTAATGAGATAATATTTAAACAAAACTGTTAAAAAAAACATTATTAATTTTTTTATCATTCTATTACAGGTCGTGAAGAACTGTCGCCGGCATCAAGTGTAAATGGATGTAGCACAGATGGAGAAGCAAGACGGCAAAAGAAAGGTCCAGCACCTCGCCAGCAAGAAGAGCTGTGTCTCGTATGTGGTGACAGAGCCTCCGGATACCACTACAACGCACTCACATGTGAAGGCTGTAAAGGTAAGTTAAGTCAGATTTGAACAACATCAGATGTGTAAAGATACCAAAATAGAAAGCCCTTGCCTAACAAGCGCCCACGAGTATTCATATTCAGTGCTAAATTGGCGCATTGTACCGGTTATCAAGACTGTTAGCGAAACGTACACAATGTATCCAAGTCGAGACGTAACGTCACAATAGCCGTCTGCACCGCGTCTATTCCTTGATTCATCCAATTCTATAACGTAGTCAGTTATTACAATTTGTCTTGCCAATCTTTTAAAACCACGTGGTTAACAGAACAAGATAAGTTTTGGTTCGTTTTTTATGAATTTCAAGACACAAAAGAAAATCTACCAATCGATGTTATTTTTTTCAGGATTCTTTAGGCGGAGTGTTACTAAAAATGCTGTATACATTTGCAAATTTGGTCACGCGTGTGAAATGGATATGTATATGAGAAGAAAATGTCAGGAATGTAGGTTAAAGAAATGTCTCGCAGTGGGTATGAGGCCAGAATGTGTAGTTCCGGAAACAACGTGTGCAATCAAAAGAAAAGAAAAGAAAGCACAAAGAGAAAAAGACAAACTGCCAGTCAGCACAACGACAGTTGATGATCACATGCCGCCCATAATGCAATGCGATCCACCGCCACCCGAAGCTGCCAGGATTGTAAGTTGATTTTATATTTTTATTCATAATTTAGCTTAGACTAATATAACTATTAGTCTTAGCTATATTTATTTTAGTTATACTCGTAAATTGTATATTTAAAGTATTTATGATTGCACGCACGTTTTGCATTCCCACCCTAATTAATAGCAACAAAATATTAATGTTTGTTGTTTCCTACGTGAAGCTGGAATGTTTGCAGCACGAAGTGGTCCCGCGGTTCCTCTCAGAAAAGCTCCTGGAGCAGAACAGGCTGAAGAACATCCCTCCACTAACGGCAAATCAGCAGTTCTTGATCGCGAGGCTGGTCTGGTATCAAGATGGCTACGAGCAGCCTTCTGACGAAGATTTAAAAAGGGTTACACAGGTGGGTTTCATTCGCCTTTATTTTATTTTGAAATGCACTTGTATTATTTCTTTTTTTATTTTATCCATTCAATCAGTCAGTCAGTCAGTCAGTTCAGTCTATTGCAGCATATTTTATCTCATGTTTACTATTAGTATAAAAATTATATTAGTACTGTAACATTTTTTATTTTAGTTTTTATTTTAGTATTTTGTGTTGAATATTTAGTTCATTTATTAATATATTAACGAATATTATTCGTTAAGAGCAAAATTTGATCTGTCTAGACTTGGCAGGAAGGGGAGGAAGACGAGGAGGAATCTGACTTGCCGTTCCGTCAGATCACTGAGATGACTATCCTGACCGTTCAACTGATCGTCGAGTTCGCTAAAGGCCTACCGGGATTTGCCAAGATCTCTCAACCTGATCAAATCACCCTTTTAAAGGTACGAAAAAAATTTGTAACATTAAGATTATAATACCAAAAACAAGAATTTCAAGAGAAAATTAGTAATTAACGCAAAAAACGTAAAATTAAACATTCAATTTTGATTCCTGTAATAATCAATATTATATCATATCTTAGATTTAAGAAGTAAAAGTTTTAATGCGAATTATGTTCTCCAGGCTTGCTCCAGTGAGGTGATGATGTTGCGAGTGGCACGACGATATGACGCGTCGACAGACAGCGTTCTCTTCGCGAACAACCGCGCGTACACCCGCGAAAACTATCGCAAGGCGGGCATGTCGTACGTTATCGAGAACCTGCTACACTTCTGCCGCTGCATGTACACCATGTCCATGGACAACGTGCACTATTCCCTCCTCACCGCTATCGTCATCTTCTCAGGTTTTTATACTATTTTTTTTTGATCCTACGAAATTTTTGGCAATCTCCAAACCAAATAAACAATGTGTAGCAAGTACAGATGGTACATTGGGCATAGCAGGAAGTATACTGTAGTAGCAGCCCGAGTAGGGACATACCTCACAGAAGATCACAGCTAAATAATACTGCTTTCAGTTAGTGTTTCTTTTAGTGGTCAGTAAGGTGGCCACAGATTCTGGGGAGGGTCGGCGCGCTTTCGATGCCTCTGGTTTTGCGCCTATAGGCTATGGGTAAGCCCTTGCCATCAGGTGGACTGCACGCTTGTTTGCCGACCCAGTCTAATAAAAGTAAATAATGTGTATACTATGGAGTATAGTTTATAATATTCTACTTCTACAATTAACACTAAAAATGAAACTTGCAAATTCCAGACCGGCCGGGGCTTGAGCAACCGCACTTGGTGGAGGAGATCCAGCGGTATTACCTGAACACTCTGCGCGTGTACATCATGAACCAGCTGAGCGCGTCCTCGCGCTGCCCGGTCATGTTCGGCAAGATATTGTCCATACTGTCCGAACTACGTACACTGGGCATGCAGAACTCTAACATGTGTATATCACTGAAACTCAAGAATAGGAAGCTACCGCCGTTTTTGGAGGAGATATGGGACGTAGCGGAAGTGTCGACATCGCATCCGCCTACACTCGTCGAGCCCCCCACCGAGCTCTAGCCCCTGCGCGCGCCCCGCCTGCGCGCGACTGGCCGCTGACCGCCCACTGGCCCCCACTGGCCCCCCTGGCCCCCCCTGGCCCACCAGTGGCGCCCTCTGGGCCCCCAGTGGGCCCACGCTGGCGCCCCGCCCGCCCCGGCCGCAAGCCCCCGGAGAGAAACGCTCATAGACTGGCTAGTTTTAGTGGAGTGCTCGGACACTAGACGGACTCGATTGAACTATTTTTAAGGACAGTGTTCGGCCGCCGGTCTCGCGCGTGTTCGGTGACCGACGTGCGAGTATAGTGAATATATGTGCTGTTGAACGTTCCGAGAATATATTTAGTGTTGATAGTTAGGATATGACTGGATGAGTCGGTCGCTCGGATACGGCCGATGAGACTCGGATGAGTACGTCCTCCTAAATTACGCATACGTACGTACTATGAGAGTTATAACACAAAAAGTAATATATGAGAGATGTTTCTATTGGGTGAAAAGTTGATAGTTATGTTTATTTACCAAAATTAACGGTACGTTGATTAACCCTTTTAATTAATATTATATGTATATTGTAAAGTTCGAACGCCCCGCGCAGCAGGAGATATCTGTCGGTGGACGTTGTTGATGATTTACGACTGTGTTTGTTTATATATAGTTTATGTCAGACGTGTTATCGTGTCCTGTCGATTTTAGTTCCGATTGATGTTCCATTGTCCTGTGCCCGCGTCCCTCAATTTTAACGAATAATTATAATTTATTATTGCTGTGATTACATTTATAAATGTTGAAGTATCTTAGGTAGGCTGAGATAAGTGTGTCTTATTACATTTAGAAGTTCTACTGTCGCAGTAGCTTTCATAAAAGCATCACCGGTTTCTTGTCTACCTGTTTGAATATTTTGATAGTTAACGACATAAGTATATAGTATATGGGTGATTCATTTTCTACAGTGATCACAATGCACTGATGTCTTTACTTTAGGCTATTGATCTTTGCTGTCACCGGTTTGGTGTTAGGTGTTGAGTCGCTATGCAGGTTGAGTTGTTGAAAGCTAAAGGCGTATCACGTGCAATTTACCATAGGTCGTCGTAGAATAATTTATAGATTCATAATAAATATACTATATGTGTCACACGTTGATCTATATTAAATAAGGAAATAACGGAGGCAGATATGGCTAATAATCCCAGTTACTGTGTCCTCGATAAATGTACAAAATTCAGATGTTATATAATGTTGTGTAATTCTACTTACAGCGACATAACATTGCGTGTATGTTGCGGCAGCTATTACGTAGGTACGTGTACGGTTAGACATATAGTGCCCATAACTCTATCCTGCTTTATGATTATAATTTTTCTATGTTGTCTATTTTTATTTTATTTATAGTTTTCTTGTTATTAAAGTGTAATTTATTTAACTTTGTCTTGTAGCGTATAGTTATCCAAATTGAAATGGCAGCTGGATTAAGTCAAATGTATGATTTTTAATATTTCGACTATTTAGCCGAGCTTACTATATGGGAACAATATTGGAATAGAGTATATATGTAAATGTTGATAGATCATCGTACGCGCAATGTCGTGTCCACAATAAACGACCAAATCTGTCTCCGCTTTAAATATACTAAGGGAGATGTCATTAAAAAATAAATAAAACAATAAATAACTAAAAATAATTCACGTTTAGATAAATAAACTGCCCATGTACAATATATTACACATACGAAATGCCTTATTTCGCGTTACCTGTACTGTGTACCTACATTGTTGAGAATGGAATATCATAGTTATATGTAAACTAAAATAATCGATCTCAATTAACAGTAAGCGTTGTTAAAGCATAAATTAAGCGTGTTTTTCGTTTATCGCTGGGCATTTCAACCTTCACGATGCAACTGGCTCGCGAGAAGCCTACATGGTAGCGTTCACGAACTCGCCGACACTCAACCACCCCGAACATTTAACACATTAAGATGTAGATTAAGTCTGTCTGATGCGTATTGAATGTGTCTTCTTTACATGAAACTGTGTTGTAAATTTACGTATTACGTATGCCTGAGGTTTTTGGAAGCATTTCTAACTATACGTATAAAATTCAGCGTGAGACGATCGAGCTTGCACCGCGGACCGAGCGCTAGTCCGCTTTTAATCCATCTTTTCGAATTATATATTAATTTTATTGTAGCAGTAGGTGATTTCTAAAATAATTAACGAAGCACAAACGTCGCTGGAGTGTCTCACGTTGCTCCGACGATGACGGCGTATTGACAACACACACTGCCATTATAAACGTATGTTCACGGTGTGATCGTATGACTGTGGTTATAGCTGGTTTTATATGACAACTTTAAGAGTCTAGGGTTATAAATATACGAGTCAAGATTAACTTTACGCTATGATACGATGCCTTATAACTGAGATGCGACGGTAAGCGCTCGAAGCCTTACAGCTGTATACTTTGCATCTCAAGTTTGTGACAAATATAACTGCCATTCGATAAGTAAATTGTTATACATCATTCGACGCGTAGTAAGTTCATGAAGGGTAGCTTCATAGTTTACGGTCTCCGTCGGTGCACAGCCGGTCGTATTTGATACATATTATTCAATTTCGAAATTGTAATAGATTTATTAAGTACGTAATAATCTCACACGAGAAAGTAATAAGTAATGATTACCCTAATATAATTTGTGTCTTTAGCTGATAATGGAATATAAGTACGATAATAAGTTTATATCGCTCGGGATGACTTTGTGTTTGTGAGCATCGCTGAGTGGGACGGGACGAGAAGAGCACAAGGACGACGAAGGACGGCTCGACTGTTAAACACATACACATACAGACATACACGGCGAAGACGGTTACGTGCTTACTCGTGCAAAACTTGCGCAGTTACGCGTCTGTATTTGAGCTAAGTTGAGCAAAATATGTAATGGAAAAAAAAATATTGTCAATGCTACTTATTTTGATAAATTTGTAGCTAACTTAAGGCAAAGATGTTTTGACGATTGAGTGAGATATTTTAATTATTAAGTTAATTATGTGCTATACATAGGAAAATAAAAGTTCCAGCACTAAAAACGTTATTCGTGTTTTTAGGCATTTTTGGACATAGAATTTGTCAATTGACAAATTTATTTGTATGGTACAGTTAAAACTGAATTTAACATATGAATATATGTATATGATGTAAGTGAGCTACGGATATATTTGCTTACTTTGACTGATATATATGTACCTTGTTGTTATTGTTTTCTAAATCCATCTTTTGTAAAAAAGGAAGAGTTTGCTCGCGCAAATTTGCTCGCGTTCGTTGCGTTTTGCATGGTGTAGGTTTTACCAGACGCTTAACTGCGCAAGTCGGCGTCAGCGAGTAGTTTCGTGAGACTTGGTCTTTATACCCTACCCTTAGCCTTAACTCTGTTTCATTTGTGTCGGATGCGAGAAGTGTGACCGAACGTGGCACGTCCAGTCTCCAGTACGACCCTGTACATAGGTACCTTTAGATTCTATTGTCATATGTTTGACATATGTTTAATTTTATTCATCTAAGAAAGTACAGATGGCTGTTGTTATTTTTATATTATTTGGGTAGAATTATATTATTATTATTTTTTTGTAAATGACTTCTGTATTTATCATTTCTAAGCTTTTTAAGCCATAGGGACTTAGACTAATTAATGTACGAGCTGCGAACATTGTGATCTTAAATTGATTACTTTGAATTTTATTTACGGATTTTTTTTTTCATTCTGCGTATATATTGTAATTTTTCTTCATATCGACAGTTTTTTTGTTACTTCAGAGTGCAATATGTACAAATATTTACATATAAAATATTAAATGTACAGTAATGTTTAGTTTTAATGTCAACGCAATATCTTTCGCTATTCATTCGTTGAATGTACACCGGGAAGCATAATAAAATATTATCACAAGTGGCCCCGGAGCGGCCCACTCTCACTATTGTGTTTTCTAATACTTAAGCGATTAATTTTACATAGACGGACTAGGTGATCTTCGTATTTAAATTTGCTAATTTTTTGTAGCAGATTAGATTTGTTTACTCGTATAAGATAAATAATGTACATTTTGAATTGATTTTAAAGTGATTTAGTTGTTATTTAGTAATGAATTTTCTTAGGTGTAACTGGCAGCCTCGTGGCCAGTCCGCTGATACCAGTGTGATTTGTGCAATGTCTATTAGAAAAACTGTTTGAATACGGGTGCCTCGTTATGCGCGTACGGTTCGAGTAGACGTAGCGAACGAAACCACGCGCTCTATGAACATGTTGACAAAGCAAACTAAATCGGCCTACACTTACACACACAGCTTTATAATTAAAATTATTTATTTTTAAATGTGTGCAACGCATGTCATGATATGGAATTAATTAAAACTGTGTGTGTAAATAGGCATGTGTAATCGAAAGCCAGTCAGTGCCTGACTTTGCTTGTTATTGTAGTTTGCTCGAGTCTTATCGTTAGCACGCTTTCGTTCGAACTATGTGTAATCGATGTGAATCTACGGCAGGGGTTTCCTCTGATGCTTTCTGCTCCCATTGCTCTAGTGCCACGACAAATGATACAGGAAGGCTTATTTTAAAGGTTAAGAGCCCATTCCGACTTTTAACGTTTTTGTATATCACTAAAATTATTTAAAACGGGATATTTACCACGAGACTGGTAAATATCCCGTTTTAAATAATTTTAGTGATGAAAGTAACCATGTTAATTTAAAATCTTTTTGTATATCGTTTCTTAATTCTATTTGTCCGATGTAACTATAATTTTCCTCCTAATAAGTTGCCTTAGTAAATCCTTAATGTATGATTTAACAGTGGTGAAGCGAATTAGATATAGGGAACAGACGATATGTTAAAAATTTTAGAGTCAACTTTTATAAAAGATAACTACAAAACAAACGTGAAAAGGTGTGTACAAAACGAGGAAATTTGTATGAAACATTGTTATGCGAATAAACTTACACCTCAATATAAAAATATTGTCTTTTATTTCACCTCTTTATTTATATGTATAGTGAATATGTAATAATACAAAGGTTACAAAACAATACCCTTAAGTATTAAGTATATCCCTCTCTATTGAATAAAAGCAGTGCTATAAGAAATAGATCCAGAAATAACCGATAGTACATAGGAAAAGCAAAAATTGAAAAATAAAGTATTACTGTAGACTTTATTTCCCGGTTAAGAGGAAAGGGTACCGAAGAGACTTTTCAAAAATAGGTATTTGAATAAAATGTTTCTGTCGCGCTGCATGCCGCTACCGCGCCCCGCGCCATCTCCGCCCCGTTTTTTCTATGTGTGACTGTCGTGTTGTTAGTGTGCGTGCGCCGGCTATTCAGCTATTAATTGTTGACGATATTTTAGTATTCGCATCTTTCGTTTGTGATTGACTACGAGTACATATAGCGCATAGTGCTATTTTTCTGAATTTGGCTTGTTTTATTGAATTTGTTCTGCATCTCTTCGTTCTGCTGTGACTCGGCTTACTATTATTGAATTTCGTAAACTACTTATTATTATGTTTTATTATTTTGACTTGAATACTCTTTGTGACTTGATACATGTCTATATTTTTGTGGGTAATTATCGAAATACTTAGGTACTTTATTAATTGAATTAGGTATGTAATTACATGGTTGAGGTGTGTGTAAGAATGGGTAATGAAATACATACATAATTATAGTGTATACATGTAGTACACAGTATAAGTGTAAGTATAGCATATATATGTAATGTAGTACATACACAGTATAAAATGTTTGCCTTAGTATCTATATAATTTGTAATGTCTCATGTTTGTCGCAGTTATTAATACATAGGTATAGGTTATATATATTAATTAACATATAATTGCGGCGATATAACAATGGTTAAAAATAATATTATAATTAAAAAAAAAAAACAAGAAAAGCCGCCTGCGTGAAGAACAACTATTAGAAAGTCAATTGAAAAAGCTGGAACAAGATAAAAATTCAATAATTACACAAAGATAGCTAAATAAATCACACAAATTTCAAACATTATGTACTGTACACTTACAAAAATCATGAAGGCGACTTTTTCAATTATTATTTTATTTATGTTTTTTTAGTTAGGCAAATTACGTAATCGATTTGATTTTTTAAAGAGTGGTTGATTAACATGACATAACAATACACTTTATTGAACACCAACAGAAAATAATAATACGTATCAGATTGATTTTTAACCAACTTCCAAAAAAGGAGGAGGTTCTTAATTCGACTGTATTTTTCTTTTTTTTTGTATATATGTAACTTCAGAACTTTTGAGTAGGTGGACCGAGTTCGACTTGTACGCAAAGGAAAAAAAGCCGACTTCAATTACATCGACATGTAATACAACAAAGGTAGACGAAAATATAGTCAAGTAAATACGCGTTATTAAAGATTACTCAAAAATTTGTTATTAGACCTCGATGAAATTTAAATATGACTACACGATAAACATCAGCTTTCGATTAAATTAAAAATCATCAAAATCGGTACACCTAGTAAAAAGTTATGCGGTATAATACAACGTAGGTCGACGAAAATAGTCAAGTAAAAACGTATTATTTATATTACTCGAAAAGTTGTTGTTAGATCTAAAATAAACTCAAGTGAGACCAAATGACACACACCACCTTTCGATTAAAAAAAAATTGTAGAAATCGGTCCACTCAGTCAAAAGTTCTGAAGTAACATACATAAAAAATACAGTTAAATTGAGAGCTTCCTCCTTTTTTGGGAGTCGATTAAAAATAGAAACCGATTTTACACGTCTATAGAATTCCTAAGTCGACAAGCTTGAACAGTGAAAGATTTAGTATAAACGAAAGAGGAGTGAGAGGGAAATTCAAGAAGTAAGCTTTCCTCAGAACGAAAACTGCGTTCATTGGAATCACTAAGAAATTTAAATCGTCGTTTTTAGATAAGCAGGTACAACAGGATTAAAAAGAATAGAGTAAAGTAAATTGAGAATATACGTATTCCCGAAGTAGGGAATTGGGTGCCACTCAGGGCGTAACTACTGCCGTATCAGCCGTATCAATGATACGGGGCCTCCTATTTACAGGGCCCCTAAGGTGTGTAAGCAAAAATTAGTAAAATGTTATCCACAATGTCACTTAAACTTGTGCTTCCTGGAAAAAAGAATAAAAAAACTGTCATACATACCTATAGAGTTTTAACTTCAGGAATGACTGAAGTCTGAAAAGCAGTCCCATTTTATCCGAGTCAAGCGTGCGCCCAATTGTTGATAACATTCTGTATCGTTTATTTCGGGATTCAGGTAATCATTATGAACAATTAATTAATATTTTTTATATAAGAATGGGGCCCACAAGCAGACGAATCCATCTGATTTATAACGGCTACCGTCGTCCATGGCCTTTAGAGAAAAGATGTAGACACTAGACGCTTTAAAACCCCCAAATTTTAGCAAGGTCATTCCACACTTTGAATGTACGCGGAAACATTGCGCACGAAGCTCGCGCATTGGTTGCAAACCACTGGTGGATACAATTAGCACCACTAGACTTCTTGACATCGAAAGAATGCAGAACACGACAAACGACACTGCTCATAGTGCACATTACGCATCGCGTGTTCGCACCGTGGAATGCTTGGTGGTGCTTTTCCCTCATCGTCAAGAGTTGAATTCGACGCAAAAAGAGTGCAAAGAATTTCGCTTACTTTTTCGCATAATATGCCAGAGAGCCTTCAGGTTCGCGCAATGATGGAAGTGTAGACTAAAAAAAGTTACCTTCGACAGCTTTTGTAAGAAACAAAAGGCATGGGTTCCATTTGGAAAGCCCAATAGTCTCTCGCCAATTCTGCTGTTTGAACTTTGCCCTAGCGATTTACTACCTGTAAGACCTGGAGGCAGCGTTGAATCTCTTCTTCAGGTTATGCGCCTGTGAATCCCCCATATAGATGCGGAAGATTCATAGGAATTCACTAATAGTATTGGCCTCACAGGCTGAAGCGAACGATCCCCCGCATCTATTGCTGCAAGTCAAGGCTAATAACTCTCCAGCTTGGAACTACAAGCTCTTAGATTCGACCAAATTTAATAATCTGCTCCTCAGTAATGTCAAGATAAGCAATTTTTACCGATGAAAAAAAACAGAGGAGGTTCTAAAGTCGCTACGTACCTATATTTATTTATGTTTGACCATGCATAGCTTTTTACAGAGTATTCCGAAATTGATAAAAAAATATATTGGAAAGAGTAAACCCCGAAGTTGTTTTTCGCCTAGGAGGCGAGGAAGAAGCGCGGCTCGCAGCTTGCTTGGCGTAGGCATGGGAAAGAGCAGTCCTAATTTTTTAAACTTTCTTATTCTATTTTTTATTAGTATTACGGTAATAATAATAATCATAATATACTTTTTTGAAATCCTTGTATTGAACCCTTTCATTTGATACCAAAAACAAACAACACAGTTATTTACCATAATTATCATTGTTATTTGTTAGCGAAACCCTTCGTTAGCCCAGGTTTGCACAGTGTTACAATAAAAACCGCATATACAAATACGGTTTTATTGTAGTTATGAAAAGAGAAATTATTTAATTTTGTTAATACAAATTTTAGAAAATATCGACTAAAAATAACATCACTAGTGTATCGATATAATTGTCGACTATGAGGCATCACTTCGCTGGCGTATATACGTATTGCTTTGACCCTTCCCTCCCCCAGACCTATCCCCCAAAAAGCAAGAAAGGGACAACTGCAGCTCAGACCGTTTTAGGTATATAATTTTTGACCAAAACAGTGTTTCGTAGTCGACTGTTTTCTCCTCAAAACATGGCAATTTTTTTAAAATTTTTTTTTAGAAAATAAAAGAAGACTTCGGCTATGCCCCTATGTTTTCATTTTTTTGAAAATATGCATATATTTTTTTTAATGAGTGTCTGAAAATGTACAAAAAAATTATGCAATATTTCGAGTTTTTGAAGTCTCCTAATTCCTATGATAATAAGAATATGAAAAAAATCAAAACATAGGGGCATGGTCATGGCAGCAAAGAGTTCTATGTCACAAAAATATTTGATCTAGTGTCATTATCCAGGGAGAAAACAGTCGACTACGTTTGTATGGAGAAAGACCCGGTACCCTTTCCTCTTAAGACTACAAATTGTGGTAGTGGCGAAACTAAAACAACGATTATGTTTTGATCTGTATTTGTGGACGTACATCGATGTGCAATGTATTTCTTTACCACAAAAGTGTAAATTACTGGTTTTAATAAAAAAATATAAAAATAATGATACATTCAAAATATTTTGTTACGAGTAGCTTGAGTGGAAGTAACTCATTGTTAATTAAAAATTAAAGTATCAAAACTACATAGGTATAGGGCGGTGAAAATGTCAAACTTTAATATTTTATCAAATCGGTAGAAGTGCCATTATGACATAAATGTAACCTACATTTTCATTTTAAAGAATGCAATTATGAAAGGAATAAAAAAATAACTGGACTGCAAATAAAATGGGTCGGTTAGAAAATCGTCAATATCTTCGAAAGTGCCTGACCAGCTATCACGCATTCACCAGCTTACTCCCCAAGTCAAGCGTGCGTAAAGAAGTTTTACTTCAAAAACATTTTTTTACCGCTTCGTATTATTACGTTACAAGGTTATTAGTAAAAAAAAAAAAAATAATTTTGTTACTAAAAGATTCTATTGCATCCGTTTGCGGAAATTCTACCTCTAAGGTTGTGTAATATGAATTCGACAATTCTAATACAGCTTAGGGCGGTAGTCCGTCTGTATGAAATTTTGTATCAAAGTGCGTTTTATTTTTGTACGAACCTTTATTTATGGTCTGCATTTGAAATTATAAATATCCACCTTTATTCTTAGATCTGGCAAAGGCACGGTAGAAAGTTGCTGTCTGGCGTTGGGTGGATTAAAGGGGTTGTATTAGAGGACATACAAACAGTATGTTACATATGAGGGGGGGGGGGGACATTTAAAGCAGAAAACAATATTCCCATGTGAAACATTGTCTGACTCTGCTCACAACTTTACTCTCCAACTGACCTCCTCCCCACCCTTCATCTCATTCGTTATGTCCACCTCAAAGATCTTAATACTCACACACACACACACACACACACATCAGCCTATCGCAGTCCACAATAGTCATAATCTTATCAATTTTCAAGAACGTGTGGAAACTAGGTGTTTCAATAAAGGAGGGTTTGTTAGCGGTAAGAGCTCAAACTTGTGTCTTTGGGGGTTTAAATTAGACGAGGTTATGTTCAAGGAGGTCTCTATTTCACAGGTTGTAATTTTCTCTTCTTTACTTCTATCCAAAATATATTACCGGCCAGTATAAACGGCCTTCTGCGTTGTAACGAATAAAGTTTCATAAACTAACTAACTTTTGACACTAAGTTTGGGAAAACCCAGCGCTAATGGGCATGGTTTACTAGCATACTGTTTCGACAGCAACTGTCCAAGTGTATAGTACTTCGGAGAGACCGTAGTACGCAATCTTCGTCAAACGAGCTTATTGTCAGACCTGATCAAAAGCCTTTGCCATTTTAATGCTGACTACCATAGCTTCCCCTCTGCGAACAATGGTGGTTGCTCAACGGCGCGATTAAAACCTACATTAATACATCAATGTCGTACGAAAGTGAGAATAAGGAAGTCAAGTTCAGGAGCGTATGCTTTCAGTTCGATGGTCGGCATACCCTAAGACCACCGGACTCATCTAGGGAATGAAGAGCACAACGACTAGCTTGCTATTCAAAACTTACTGCATGCATTGAGTGTCCGCTTTAGGGGATGATTGTCATTGGAAGAATTCGACGTAGATAATGCGAAGGACCATTTGACTTGGCTTTTTCTCTTGTGTCAGAGAGTTCTCTGTCTCTCTTGGTTGAAGTAAAGACAAGGCAAGAGATCAAAAGGCACAATAGCCTCCCGAAGCATCTGCGTATGTTTTTTAAATGAATCCTAGCAGTTTACTTCTTGCGAAATTCGGAGGTAGCATTGAATCCCTTATTCAGAGTAGTAAATCAATTGTAACCTGTGTGCCGCAGCCCTTTACAAATAACTCTCCTGCTTAGAGCTACAACTCCTTTAGAGGAGATATTATACCACCACCGAAACCCTCCATCGACACGGACTATTTATGACGGTAACTGTGTAGATGACGTTAAAACAAAAGGATGGAGAAGCTCCTGGGGGGATTGGGGATTGGATCGGCAACGCGCTTGCGATGCTTCTGGTGTTGCAGGCGTCTATAAGCTACGGTAATCGCTTACCATCAGGTGAGCCATACGCTTGTTTGCCGACCTAGATACATAAAAAAAAGGATGAATGATTTTGACTAGTTTATAATTACTACGGAATTCGAGAAAAGCAAAATAGAAAGAAAATACCAATGAGAAGTCTAGTTGTGTGTGATTATGTTTGATACGAATACTATTTTTGCAATGGCTTAAAAGTTTTAATGGCAACTATTTAAATACTTAATTATAGTACAATATTAAGGAGTAACACTTGTTCTATACGAAATAATACAACGGGAAATTCCGGTACTATTAAGACAAATTGCCGAAATTCCTGGTTCTCAAATAGAGTACCGGTTTCAGAAACTCTAGTATTGAATAACAATAAATAAGTATTCCAGTCTTTGTGAATTCCTATGTCTCAATATATCTTACTAGTTTGTCTGCCATATTGGACAAATTTTTTATTTAATCTTTTGATTGAATATTCTGAATAAGAATTGTTTTATGTAGCCTGATCTACAGTCTTGTAGTTATAGCGTACGAAAGTTGAACCATAAATGTGGTATACAAAGAGCTCTCAATTTATTGTTATATTGTAATTTGGTACTAATTTAGTACCACTTTGTAAATACAATCTATTTCTACGCTAGCGAAGCCGTAGTAACAGCTAGTAGGTATGTGTAGCGTCATGCCTACATATGCGCATTAACAATATATTTACATATATGTAAATTATGGTATGTTTAATTTTTATTTATAATAATATAATTACTCATTTACTTATTTTTAAATTTTAGTTTGTGAATTTCTCATAATGTAAACTATACACGAGCGTAATACACTTCTTGCCATGGATAAGGTACACGTTTTTGTATCTTAACATTATATGCTTGTAAGATATACGAGTATCCGAGTTATTTTATTTTCCTGTTGATCTCACATTATAAAGAGAATCTTCTTAGCTCTGTCCAGTCACTTGTGAAACCTCGTCGTTTACACCCGTGTTCGGTTAAAATACATAAAAGAAAATGTTGTCCGTAAAATATTTTATTGTTGTTGTTGTTTTACAGTACGTTTCTCACACAACGTGTAAGTATAAAAACTTATAAAATAGTAATTAACTTGGGTAAAGTACGGTAACATTCTGTAAATAAAAATCGTAATTCTGGTTTAATTCTTACCAACAAGTATTCAAAATAACAATAATTTTTTCTTATCCAATTAAATAATTGGTCTTTTATTATGATATGTAATCCGAAACACACCTCATATTTAAGATTGTCAACCAAGTATAAAGTTCTTCCGTAAAGACTATAAATATTTAGAAGACGTGAAATCTTTTTATAAAATACATACGCTGCATAGAACATGGGAGGATGCTAAAGACAAGTGTAACATGGAAGGAGCAACACTTTTCTATCCTGATGACGATGATGAAGTGAATGCTATTCTCAAGTTTTGGAACGAAACGCAACCCTTTGCCTGGGTATTCGTGGGAATATCAACACCCAATGTCAAACAAGTCTTTGAAACAGTTGATGGTGAGTACTTTTTTTTAATCGGAAAATTTATGTTTATATACAAAAATACTTCAATCATTTGGTTTTAGTACCTCAATACATGTTTCGAACAATAAATTAATTAGTAAAGTGTTGAAACCTGTGTTTTGAAGGCGATCGTCTTTTAGGTATATCGTCTATTAGGTATATATTTGATAAAATTAACTCTACATTTTTAGAGATCAATATTTTATTTACCGGATGTAACAAAACTAATATATGTATATGTAGTGTTATTTTTGCAAAGTTAAAAAAGACTACTTACTACCAATAGCTGCTTTTGTCATAACACTTATCGCGTTTTTAACGGTGCTTATTCGAGTTTATAAACAAGCTTTTTATCAATTCATATTTTTTATTTGACTGTTCTCGAATAATTGAGTATATATATAAAAAAAATATCTTGTGAGAAAATAAGTGAAATTTTGGCAAAGACAAATATACTATGAGTAAACCATATGAGGTCGCGGCAGAAACTCAGTTCTCGGCATTCCCAATATTCTTGCCTATAGCAGTGGCCGCGGCAAGGATGGGCGGAGGATACTAGGAATCACCAGGATACAGGAGACTGCCACCCAACACTACACACGGTGACGTATAATGGACGCACTCTACGGCTGGATCATCACCTCACCGAACTTGTTCTACTTACATGCAGGTGATAGGGTTTTCCAAAAAGCGTCGGTTTTCTGGTCCACAAGAATCTCACTAGTAACGTTGTGGAAGTCAGCAATATGTCGACCCGGTTAACATACCTAGTACTTAAACTCACTGACAGGTAAACCCTGCGAAACCTTGTATGAGGATATAACAAAACCCATACATGGTACTACTTCGAGCTTCTACAACGTTGTTATGGGACTTCAACGCTAAATAAGGAGTACAAGACGATACGGCGAGGAAACGGAAACTAGTACACAGAGACCTCCGCTGCTGTAATACGAGAGATTAAAACTCTTGTAAAGCAGAATAGGAGGTTACTAGTTTCCCAAAGACCACTGGGGCAGAGTCTTCTTGCGAAGCTCAAAACAGCGGATGGCAGAATTTTTGGACTACGAGAAACCGTTCGAATCTGTCGAGACCTGGGCTGTCCTGGATTCTCTACAGAAATTTCATATCGGCTGACGATATATCGAGGTACTGAGATGTATGTACGACGCGGCGACGATGGCCGTCCATATCCAAGACCAGCGAACAAGACACATTTTCCTTCATCGTGGGGCAAGACAGGGGGATGTAATATCACCGAAACTGTTCACCACTGCGCTGAAGGATCTTCAATTCGATCGGAAAGTCTTTAAGATCTTTAAGTGGGGGGACGAGGCATCAACGTCAACGGCGAAAACATCTCTCACCTTCGTTTCGTCGACGATATCGTCACCTTTGCGGAGACATTGGAAGAGCTATGCCAAATGCTGGGTGGCATTCGTATTCGGCTAAATGAACTCTTCCGACGAGTCGGTTTCAATATGAATTTGGACAAAACGAAAGTTATGTTTAACATCCAAGTCATAACAAAACTGGTATCGGTCGATAGTAGGGTACTCTTCTCGAAGTTATTCAGAATTATGTCTATCTAGGCTATGCTGTTCAACCACGCTGAAGACTTCCAAAAGGAAGTCCAACTATGAGGTGTCTTATTTTTTGGCGTTTACTCCTTCAGAAACGCCGGCCTGCCCTGAGAGTGACTTTCTTGCGAGTAAGACAAATATGTTTTGTAATATCGCAGTATCGTTTATAAGGAGTAACCTCCGATCGCGTGTCGGAGCTGACGCACATTTTTTTTTTCATCTTCAATTATTTTTATGAAATAGATATCTCACTTTCATCAACATTTATACTCGCTTCCATGGAAGGTGTCGTATGTTGTACCTGCACTTCCTCTCTTTCAAAATACTCTTTCCATCTCTTTAACACACGCAGGTTGTATATAAGTTTTTACTTTTTGTATTACGCTATTTTTTAAATTTAAAGGTAGTACGTGTCATGTGGTCCCAATAAAATTTAATTGGGATCTGCGCATGCGCATTTACTTGACTATTTTTTCGTCGACCTACGTTGTATTAAACCTCACAACTTTTTAAAGTTTTTTCGGTTAATATTTTTAATTATTCAATACTTACTGCAGTTGTACAAAGTGTTATTCACAAGATATAATGGAATTAGTTTTTCAGGTGTACCAATAACCGAAGTATACGACAGATGGGGCCCAGGAGAGCCTAATGATGCTGGGGGTGAGGAAGGTTGTGTGATACTGCGAAGGGATGGTACCCTTAATGACGACAAATGCGAAAAAAAATTTCCATTCATTTGCAAGAAAACACTAAGCTCGTTAGAATGGAACATGTTGTGCGACATTCCTAACATGGGTAAAGAGTTTGTTTATTTTTTGGATAATACTAATCATATTTAGACTAAGATATCAATCACAAATTTCATTCCATTTTGGAAAACGTCATGTTAACTATTTACTAACTAGCTCTAAATATGTTCAAGTGAGGTAGTCACTTTAATTACTATTATAATAATCAATTACAATAGTCGTATTTATTTATAATTGATAAAATTTATAATACTTATAATTAAATATGTGTGTTTTTTTTGATCAGGTTTTTCGTTTTGCTTTTTTTTACTTTGTTTTTGTACAAGAAGAAGTAGTGAGGACATCAAATTTGGAATTAGTCATTTATTAATAACTAGTATCCCGCTACGGCTTCGCACGGGTATTTAACAAAAATTTCAAAATATTTTTCGCTAATTTTTTTTTTTTAAATATAATATAGCCTATATCATCCGCGGATAGTGTAGCTTCCCAACAGTGAAAGAATTTTTCAAATCGGTTCAGTAGTTTCGGAGCCAATGAAATTCAATGCAAACAAACAAACAAACAATCAAATCTTTCCTCTTTATAATTTAGCATATATGACCTATGACAAGGGAATATAAAAAATATCCAATTTACCTTCAATAGAGTCCTAAAATTTATGTGTATATATGTTACAATACATGCTAAAGAGCAACACAAACAATACAAACTAAAGGAGCTTTGTCGTTCTTTATTTAAAAAATATAGTCATATATATATATATAGTTATTTTATGAGTTCTGGTCACATAATTGAATTTATTTTATCAAACATATTTAACTTAATCAAGAATGTAATATTTTATTTTAGAATACCAATATGTCCAGAAACTAGGTAGATGTTACAAATTCCACACGACGCCAATGAATTGGTCGGATGCCTATACGGTTTGCAACACGGAGCAATCATATTTAGCCGTCATCAACTCTCAAGACGAAGCTGATTTCCTAGTAAACTTGACAAATAACACACCCAAAGATAATGTTGAAGGAAACTTTTTAAGAGGTGCTGTCCATTTAGGATTTCAGTTTAAGAAAAATAGATGGCAGACTATAATTAGAAGTAAGTTACTCTTTTATTACAACAAGAACAGTTATACTTTTTAATAATTACAATAATACTAACTGTTGTAGGTATTTTTGCTTGCTTTCAAGTTTAGTATTTTTAAGGTGTTAGATATCAAGTAGGAATGTAATGTATAAACAAATCAGCCTAATTTGTCCATCTGTTCTGGTGTTTTGGACTTAGCGACACATTTAGGGATTCAGTTTTATTTATTTAAGATAAGATTGCATATAAAAATTATTCTAATTTAAATATTTGGTGGTGAATTTAAATTAATGAATTATTATTTACCAAAAGTCCCAAATACCTGAATAAGTCGTCTGTAAACCAGTATTATTTTGCATCAGCAGCAGTCTTCGTCATCAAAAATATTAGTTGTCTGCAAACCGGTATTGTTTCGCATCAAACTGTACCTTTCGAAGTGACGCACATCAGTAACCTTAAAACTATTATTATTTTTCTTTAAATGTTTATCGAAGTGTGTTTATTATATATACGAATTTATATATATAATAAATAATAATATATATATTAAAAAATATCCGACTAACAAAAAAAACTGGCGCAAATTATTTTTTTGAGAAAACATAACACATAATTGACCTCCTTGTGATTGTATTCTTCGCAAAGATAGAGATACTCGTATTTTAAATTTATGTGCCAGTTTTCTAATCATTTCAAGTGAAAAGATTACATTATTTGGTGTACGGAACGTACTCGTGTAATTCCTTAAGGAAATAAGGACGTTCCGAGAAGCCTATGAACGCCCCAGGAGGCTTCTGAGCTTCTGGAAGGAGCTGGGCTGGCTGAACTAGTCAGCCCTTTTTCAAACATAAAGGACCAGTATTGAGTCTAAATGAGAGGAAAATCGAGCCCACAACAACAACAACGTACTCGTATAATTTAATATGTTATAAACTATGATATATGTAAGTAATTTCTTGTGTGAAATACAGCGCCACACCCAGGTATCTATAATAATAATTGTATTTTTCGCCGGTGGTAAGCGGTACCGTAACTTTTAGACACCTGCAACACCAGGAGCGTTACAAGCGCGTTGCCTACCTTATTCTCGACTGTTTCCAGGAATACAACCATTACACACTATACCGTATCCATTGCTTTTTATTTTTTATTATGATGAGGATTGCGCAAGACCGGGATGTGTGGCGCGAACTTGGGGAGGCCTATGTCCAGCAGTGGACTGCGATAGGCTGAAGTGTAGAATTTTTAAATATATTAATAACATTTTTACAGATATGCCATTGTCAGAGAGCGGATACACTAAGTGGGGAGGGGGCCAGCCTGATGGAAAAGGCGCAGAGAAATGTGGTTCTATGTTTTACAACGGACAGCTGAATGATATACGTTGTGATATAAATTTATTCTTTATCTGCGAACACGAAATAGATTTACTACGTAACGGTCAAATTCTAAGGTTTGGAGAAGTGTTCACAACTGCGAAACCGCATGTGGGGATGTAAAATAAATATTCCTCTGCCTGACTTCATTATAGAGTCCTAAGTAGAATAATCAATCATATAGTACTTTTATTCATTCATATAACACGACACGTCATATTGCAATCTCCTGACCATAAATTGTAATAACCGAATAATACCATCAAAATTACCATAGCAGCTTTATTTGGGAAAGGAAAACTTAACCTTTACCAAAATAATTCAAAAGCTTAAAATATCTTTACTATAGTCTTAATTCATTTATAAGTAATAAAAAAAACTTTAATCTAACAATGGATAATTTTCGTAACTTTATATCCATATAATCATTGTTTATTTAATAACACAGTGTAACTTCATTAACACAGCAAGTATGTATTTGTAATGGCTGTGTTGTGTTGTCATTGTCAGCTATGCATTCTGGGCTTATTATTTGTGGTCAATATGAGCTTAATTTCAGTACGAATAACAGTTAATTTAACATACCTCACAATTTAATGTAAGTGAATCTGAGACTTCAGAAATTCGAATCTTAAATAAGTCGACCCAAGCGGTTAATTTGCATTTATGGTGAATTTTTTAGCCTATAATTTTTAAGCAGCTGAAGCAAATGTATTAGAAAGAACATTTAGACAAAACAAATAAGCCTTACTTATTAGTTTAGATTTTAGAACAATTTTTGAGATTTTATTTATAATTACAATAAAATAGACAGTCTGAACGATGATTCGCTTATTACATTGCAACAATGTAATCACGACATAGTCTAAAACAAAGTCACATCCCGCTATTTGTATGCTTAGATTTTCAAAACCACGCATCGGATTTTGATAGGGTTTTTCTGTGTCGTATACTGTTAAAGTCCAAAGCTAATACGTATTTAGCTCCAATCATATAAATGTCGATACATATATACTACCTGTGGTGCGTAACAAGCACGTTATTTATTTATTTTTTGTTATCTGCACTGTAAGAATTTAGATGACCTTCATAACTTAATCATACTTCATACTGAGCTTTAGTATTCGAATCCGCAAAGTGAGTCCACAGACGCCAAGATGAGTTGATTTATTTAATTTATTCATCTTACATACTTTACGATTGATATTAAAATAAAAGGAAATAGTTTAAAAACTTTTAACCTTAGATTTTCATCTAAATAGAGCCCATGCATTACTAATATGTGTATGCGTATTTATTATATAGATTATGATACATTATTGATTGTATTTTGTGGCTTATAAACTCCATTATGCAATAGTTTCTATAACTTATGATTATGAATACCTATTCATAATCATAAGTTATAAAAACTATAATATACAGATCATCAGACATTAACCTCAGACTTTCATATATCATCATCAATCGTAGTTGAATAAAATATAATCGTTATACTTATATCATATTTTTAAATGAAAAGGACACATGTCTTTTTTATCAATTATTTATAAGCATTTATTTAAATTAGACATTTTAATTATATTTGAATGTAGCAAAAATAAAAAATAAAAACAAAAATTATTGTGAAAAAATATATTTGTACACTATATATTATATTTTGTATTCAATTAACACATTACATAATTAAACACATTAAGTTTAATTAAGAAACCACTTTAAATTTCAAAATATTATTTGAAAAATCGAAAAAAAATCTTTGTGAGAAGTATTCTAAAGTAATTCTGCAATAAGTATACTCTTGCTCTTGTATCGATAACATTTGCCACTGATATAGTCTGACCTCTACTATTATTATCGTATAATGAATACAAATTCTGTGTAGTCGCAAGACTTCTTTACTTATTACACTTTATTTAAATATTAGTGTAAGTATAATAATTATTTAAACATGGAATGACCAAAGTTACAATTGAGTTGTTTATATTAAAATCCATTAAGTCAAAAGCATATAAAGAAGACATATGTCTTTTATATAATTTTATATTATTTGCATTTCTAGTTTAGTTTGGTATAAATATAAATAAGTAAAATTTATAAATCTCTTTACGTGTGTCCAAACACAGCGTTTCCAACTAAAGGCAAATATCTAACAAACGGTCCTCCGTAACTCAGTAGTGTACGTAGCGGTTCAAACAAAATAACCAACCAATAAACAATTAATAAATAAAAGAATATAGACACCAGCAGATCTAACAAGAATAATCTGAAATAGAAAAATATTACGATTAGATTTTTTATGTAAATTTTTAAATTAGAAATTATGTAACGCAATTACATTACGTAATAATTAAATAAGCAACAATAATAACGATGCCGTATTTAGATTTAAATAAAATATTTACAATTATATTCAATTCTAAGTAAGAAAAATGTGTGAACCACCCACCACTATTATTTTGTTTATGTACTCACATATTATTTTGCAGTCTCGCTTTAGGTAGATTCTCCAATTTTTCCTTTAAACAGTACAGCTTACCACCTATCATGCAACTTTCAATGTATGGGCCAACTTCGATAATAGCTAGATTCATCGGGAAAGTAGCGAAGTCCGTGTGATTCAGTTTAGTCGCTAGGGCCTTAAAATTGTGCGTGTCGAACCACCATTCACGAGTTGTAAAGTACTGGAGGACCTCCAGACCGACGGAAATACGATTCTGTATGCGAACCATGCTGAAATATAATAAATGTAGGTATGTTACAAAATCATCATCATAATTACAGCCTATACAGTCCACTGCTGGACATAGGCCTCCACAAGTTAACGCCAAAAATAACGTGAACTCGTGTGTTTTGCCCTTAGTCACCATGTTACAAAATAGTAAGATTATCTTGGCATTTTAACCAAATAAATTATTATTGGAACCATATTTTCATTTTCGATTCATAAGTATACAACGGGATTTTGAGTATTTTTCATTAAACAATCAATCATTTTCGACTACTCAGATTAGTAATGCCGTGAGACACTCAGGGACGTCATTTCGTTTCCATATATATTTTTAAACTTTATCTTCAACTTTATCGTCTTGTAATATATCACTAAATGAAAAAGAAGGACATTACCTTTGTGGCACAAGAGAATGAGGGACGAGACGCAATTGTAGTTACCATTCAATGAAAAAAATAATAATTTGGATCAATTTTTGAACCAGGTGGATGGATAAATTAAAAAGATCAGGCGGTCGGGGGGCGAAATCTATGTTGGAATCTGTTGTTTTTTTAAGATACTAAATTTATGTTTTAATTTCATCTTGTGCATGTTTACGAAGATATTCTGATAATTTTATATCCACTAACTCAAATTTTCTGCCATATTTTGGAATAGGATAGAAGATATTAAATTCTTCCCTTTCTTTACAAGAGGATAAATCTGTGTTAGTGAGACGTATAGACTGTTTCAGTCTAATAATAGCTGATATTTTGTTTTAGGAAGTAAGAACGACGATAGGGTGTAAATTTTCTGCCACTTTCTTGCCATGTAATCATTAAAGGGACGCTCTTGTGAGCCCAAGTTTAGCGACGCATACAAAGTGATATTTTTGATATTTCATAAATATAATAGTATAAAATGTTTTGGACTAAGGATATAAAAAGTGTTACATGAGAGAAATACTCACAATCGTTTCTGCCCAAATAAAAGCATCAAGAAATCTATAAAATATGCCGGAATTATGTGGTAGAAGAACACACACAACTGATGGATTATTTTGCTATGTCTAATATTTCCATTGGGATACCACAGTGGACCTTCAAACGGAAATTTACGGACAGTTGCCTTTCCAATGTCCAAAACTTCTTTCCATGTCGTGTTTCTATCGTCACCTGACGTAAGATTGAAGACTGGAATTTCAGCCGGTCTGTAAATTGTGACACTGCATAATATAATTTAAGGTTTGGAATAAAATTATCTAATTAAAACTTTATAATTATGATTTTCAATGAAGATGTAGCAGAATTTGAAAGAGAAATATTGTTTCAAAATTACAAATATTAAACAAATCACTGGCTTCTTTCAACTTATTCACCAATACTTGCTTATGCGTATAAACATTACGTAAAATATAAAGTTTTAAGAAGATTAAACCAACTCATGAAACTCTTAGTACCAGATGTTAAGCTAACTGGCAAATGTATCTGCATATCGAATAACCAACTTTTATGATTCTTCAGCTTTAAGTGTTAATGTTGAAATGACAACATAATAATGACCTATTCGTTGTTAGTAAAAAACGTATGAAACACCTATGTTAATAAATAAAAATAGTACTAAATAGTTTTTACCTTTCGATTTTTGTGTTAATATAAAATGGTATGAGAATTATAGCATTGATAGCAATGTCCACGGGTATAACCTCTGCATGGTAGTAACCATAGCAATGCATTGTTCTGATAACACCTTTACCAGCTCCGATCATCAAACCAATCGGTCCATTCAGATTGTCTACCCAACCGGGTGTCGGTTCCTTGTATGACGGTGTCACTAAAATGAAAAAATCGCATTTGATTATCATTTTTTATTAATCGACTTCCAAAAAGGCGCAGGTTCAATTCGACTGTTTTTTTTTTCGCAAGTAAAACTTTTTTACGCACGCTTGACTTGGGGAGTGATTTTTTTTTTAGAAATGGGTGGACCGAATTCTATTTTTTTTTTTATTTAAAGGTGGTGTGCGTCATATGGTCCTATTTAAATTTAATTGAGATCTGACAAGTACTTTTCGCGTTATATCTAATAATGCGTATTTACTTGACTATTTTCGACTAGTGCGTTTGTTAATTTTTTCGTCTAATTACGTTGTATAATTAATTACTTGTTGTTGGTTTTTTCATTTGCTAGCAAACAAATTTGTTATAAATAAAAGTAAAATTATCCGCCAACCCGCATTGGAGCAGCGTGGTGGATTAAGCTCTGATCCTTCTCCTACATGGGGAAAGAGGCCTATGCCCAACAGTGGGATATTACAGGCTGAAGCGTAAAGTAAAATTTATTTCAATGCCTTAGAGTTAGTGACTTAGATTATAACAATTAAAAAATACAATGTACACAAACCAATGCTCGGCCGTACTACAACTGCTGGGATTTGAGGGTAGCTCTCTTTTACGAGCGCTTCGGCTAGGCGTTTGGAATAAGTGTACGAGTTTGGATGCTTCTGCATCATAGATGGCGCTAGAACGTTGAGCTGTTCTTCCGACAACCAACTCGCGGCGCGCAACACGTCGTGAGGGTTCGCTGGTGGATCGTGAACCTGTATTTTAAAGTACTTTGGTTTAAATAGAGTTTATATGTATTTAGTTGAACCGAAAGTTGTAGGTGTATAGAACCTGAGGATCTGAACAAACTTTTTTTAAATTTCAGTTTTATTTTAAATTATTGAGTTCTACATTTTCTTATTTTTTTCTATCCTCATCGATGATACAAATAAATCAATACATTTAAAATACAAATACATGGTCGCTTGTTCCTAAAATAAGTTACTTAGTGCTTAGGTTTTAGGTAAAAGCTGTCTGATATAGCACGTATTTTTTTTTCTATTTTTTTAAATATATAACTAGGTCGGCAAACAAGCGTACGGCTCATCTGATGGTAAGCGATTACCGTAGCTTATAGACGCCTGCAACACCAGAAGCATCGCAAGCGCGTTGCCGACCCTATCTCCAATCCCCTCCCCAGAAGCTCTGGTCACCTTACTCACCAACAGGAATGCAATACTGCTTGAAAACAGTATAACTTAGTTGTGATCTTCTTGTAAGAGCAAGAAATGTCCTGCTGTGCCCTACCTTAGAAAATAATCATATCAGAAATATACATATTAAAATAATATATAAATAAATCTTTATATCATGCCCAGACTCGAAGAGGGAATCGAATCCATAACCCCTGGGTCAGAAAGTAGGGCCACAGTAAACTGCGCCAACGGGATAGTCGCAATTACATTATAGTTTGCTTTAAGCACAGTCTAGATGAGTTTAGCCGCTTAAAAGTTTTGTATAAATACGAGGATGACCAAAATGCTGCAGTGAACCTATGAACTAGAATCCAAAATCCAGACTATAGCCGCTAAATTATCAAGTGCCAAATATTTTTTTTATAAATTCAGGTAACTCAGCAATTATAAAAAATATTGCGAGGAAATCTCCGCTACATGCCATAATCTATACGAGCTTACTAATTAAAAAATTCAAAAAAGAAACTATATAATTTAAGTTTGTTGACCAAAAGGTTATTAGCTCAAGATTATTATGATCACTGTTCTTTGAAATTATTTTATTAGCAGTAGAAGGAATAATGAAACTCACCTTCTCAGCCATTCTCTCATAATCTGGGTAACAGAAAGCTGTAGACAAATGCACGAACGCCACGAGATTCTTCATCTTCTTAGCAACGTCGAGCACACGGAGAGTTCCTTTGGTATTCATTTCGAGACCCTCTTTCAGTGGTGCCTCTAAACGAAGACTGGCAGCAAAGTGGAACACTACAGACACCTAACAAAGATGTTATTAGATCTTATTATTATTTTTAAACTAGCTGTGCCCGCAACTTCGTCCGCGTTTAATTTAACAAAATAGTTATTGTTCAGTTCTCAGTCATAAAATGAATAAAAAATCTAAAATAAAAGTAGCCTAACAAACAGACGGGCAGACAGACAAAAATTATAAAAAAATGTTATTTTGGTGTATGTACCGCGTATACATACATGTGAATTTGGTAAAAAGCGGTTATTTTAATATTACAAACAGACATTCCAATTTTATTTATTTGTATAGATGATAATTTTTTATTTAATCTTGAGAAATTTTTATTTTGTTCTTAGTAAGATACCTAATGTATAAGAATCACAGAACTTTGTGGTAAAATCTTGTTAATATCCTTCTGATAAATAAAAGCATCTCCCATTAAATATGTAATTTATTGAAACTGTTGTCATTTAGTCATTATAATTATACCTCTACCTATGCAGTAGGTATTATAGAGTAATTTTTGTCTCCTAATTGTTTTCCTATATGCCGTTTAACTAACTTCTTACACAACAACTGACTTGTAACAACAATACGAGTATGCGCATAGGAAAAAATTTATAGTTGTGTATTTAAACGATTTTTATTTTGCTATTATTCACCTCTTTCGATAAAATACATACACACATATATCCCTATCATGTCCGACGATTTCTTATTTTTACAATTGATTTCTTGATAAAAACGTAATCAATAGTTATATCAAAATAATAAAAAGGTGGTACTGGAGCAATGGAAAATATTGAATATATGATTCGAACTTAAAAATCTTTATGGATACGGTGATAAAATATACATTATATAACACAAACATTATATATTCTATAAAGTATGTAGCATTACCGCAGTTTCTCTTTACTCTAACATAGATAATGAGATATTTATCAGACAGAGTGGCGTAGTTCTGCTCACTTAGAGCGTAGAAGGGAAAAGTACTTTCTCCGCGGCAGTTACTTACTCGTACAAAAATATCTTAATACAATAAGTACAGTAAATTATTTTAACAAAATGAGATCGTACCTGTATACTTAAGTACACGTAAAATTAAGTGAGTATGTCGTTAACAACCATAATCTTATATATAAAATTCTCGTGTCACAATGTTAGTTACAATACTCCTCCGAAACGGCTGGACCGATTTTTATGAAATTTTGTGTGCATTTCGGGTAGGTCTGAGAATCGGCGAACATCTATTTTTCATAACCCTAAGTTATAAGGGGGAGGGGGATTAAGGAGGTTAATAACATATATGGCAAAACAACGTTTGCGGGTCTATCAGCTAGTATATTATATATAAGAACATAGTGCGTCAGCTGTGTAGTTTCGTTGATGTTTATTGATAGTATCTTCTACCTATGTGAAATGTTATATAGAGGATAGGTTTTATTTCTTGATGAAATGTTTTGGATAAACTGCAAACGTTTAAGGCGGTTGTAAAAATTATTTTACAAATATAACGTTACGTTATCACTGAGTAACATATGTACTTTAACGTGAGAAAAGGGAACAGCCAAAATCGTGTATTCCACGCAGGCAAAGTCGCGGGCGAAAAGCTAGTTACAAATTACTAATATAAAAGATGTTCCGTACGGTCTCGAATACCTATGACTCCTGTGAGGTGTAGCAATATGTATATCTTACACACTACTGAGTGATATACATTCGGTACAATCGGAGATTTTTATACTTTGATAAGCGCATTCACACCGATTCAAGTTTTTCTTGCAAGTACATCAGTATAGATTTCGTAAAAAATGTAGTTGATAATTAATTTTGTAAGTTTGTCTATAGGGTGTCTATTATAAAATTCAAAATAATCTTTTAATAATATAAAACCCACAAAAAAACTATTTGTGGAGCTTGTGCGTAGAAATATGCCTTAAACGTAAAAACGTAAACGTAAATTTACATTACATCTACATTCACCATAAATTAACAAACGTATTACATGTGTATACATGTGCAAGTACCAGTATATAAGTGTATAATCTATGTGTGCAAGTAAGTTGTATTGTTTATACACACATATATAGCTAAAAGTGAAATCAAATTTAGGCTTGTGTCGTATATAAAAAATGTCTGTGAGTTCAAAGTCCGTAACCGTAACCGTAACCAGTGTACGACACGCAAGAGAAATGTCAAATTTGACGTAGGTATAATTATGTAAACTATAGACAAAAAGAAGAAACAGATAATATTCAGATCGTTTTCTAATTCGTCACGATGTTATTTGCACTTTTTTATTTTTATATACTTAACATACATGATTAAGTTTTCTTAAGGTTTAACTATCAAAAGTTTCACTATCATGATTCAGCCAGCCACCACGCTGCTCCACTGCGGGTTGGCGGATATTTTTTCAATAATATATTTACAGCTTTTATGTTATATGTTCGTTTTCTGTCCGGAAGATTTCACCTAAATCTTATTTGAAAAATCCATGCAAGAATTCACAACCTTTTTAAAAGTAAAAACCTCTTTACGCACGCTTGACTTGGGTAGTAAGCTGGTGAATGCGTGATGGGGGCGTTACGAAAAGTGTGATCGGTTGAGGCCAACGGAAGTTGTGATCCCTCACAGTATAAGTTAGTAAAGATAGAAAGAGAGAGAGTTACGTTTCGTAAGTTTTACTTCAGTCGTGTGGTCTTAAAGCACACACGTTGTTTGTTGTTGTTTCAAATCTTGATGCTGTCGGAGTTTTAAGATAAATATCTAAACTTTGTTTGAGTTTAATTAGTAAAATTGCGAAGTTTTGTTGTGAAAAAGTAACCAACATTCATTCGTTTATTGAAAACAATGTGTTTGAAGTTTTTCCAGCAATGTGAATATATAATATTTTAATAAACTACACGAATTTTAAATACCTAAATATGTAGAATATAGGTTTTCTAATAGACGGTAGGATTATTAAGACATTGCTCTACTTTTTGGACAAAAAAATATTTCTTGTTTTTTACGAAAAATGTATTTCTCCAATTTATTTAATTAATACTTATGTGATGATACTCACTTCGTCATACATTTTCTCCAGCTGTGTCTTTTCGATGCCAAGGTCGTCGTACATTATGTCTCCTGTAATTGGCACCAGTTTCTTCATGACATGCGGTTTCTCTTCTCTTATTCGTGAGAATAACTGGAAATTAGAATATAACAAGCTTAAATTTTTTTTTAATTTTACATAACGGCACGGTAGACAGTTCCTTTCAAAGGCAACATAAGTCTGTGTTTTAAGTGTTCTTGACATTAGTCAGATTACAGTAGTACAGTGTATTCCTATGTGATTGTATGTACTTTTTATTATCTTAAGTAATGCATGAGTAAATAAAACGGACTCGCAGTGAGAATTTTACCAAGGACGGGCCAGTCACACAGTGTAAATAGTATTATTATTCAAACACTACATTTGTAAGTTTCACACATTCATCAACAAGTTCATAAAAATGAAAGACTGGTTATGTTTTTGTTTCATACATACTTAAAGTTTTATCATGGCTTATTTTACATAAAACTAATTATATTATTTGATAGTATTCAGAACTATAATTACTTCCTACAGGTTAATTTCAAACGATTTCAAAGAACACCAAGGTTAACTATATAAAACAGGTTTTTACTACTTAGCATACATACAGGTAATTTCCACATATCCTCAATCCGCGATTCAGGCGTTTTGCCGCGTTTGCTGCGCACGAGTGCGTAAACACAACCAATGTCAGACACGCTGTACAGAAGTTTCTCTATCAGGACCTTTCCCATTAGTCCTGAAGCACCAGTCACCAGCACCTTTCTTCCTCTGTACCACTCGTTTACTTCTGACGCCATTTTACCTGTAAAGTAATAAACATAAATATAAAATATAAAATTCTTAAGTACCTACTAAAATTTTAGGCTTCCAAGAGCTACGGTATCCGTATCCGCTTAGCATCATACAAAAAAAAAACATTATATACTTTAATTGATACCCATATCGTTATATGTCAGGTAGCTTTATCAACAATTAGCAGCAATCAGCATTAACTTCGTTTCAATATAATACAATACAGTACAGATATTTTATTATTTCTCTTATTTTATTATATTTGTGCAGGTTTGGTAAGCCCTGTCCTTGTTTTTATATTTTCCAGTTATAATGATTACTAAAGTAACGTTACAAGAGTATTTCACTTTTCTGTTACTTGTTATCGTATAAATAGATGTTATGAAGCGTTGTTAGAACCGTATACGTTCACCAGTGCACACACAGCAAATATTAGGTTATAGTTATTATAAACTATATAAATAACATACACTCAGTGGCCCCCGAAAGTAGATAAGTACCTAATCCTTTAACGGTAGTCCAGAAAAACACAACAGAAATACCCAAACACAAAGTTCTATCACTCTTAAAAACAGAGATAAAACATACGAATATTTGCGTTGGTGGTAAAAAACCAGGAGTGATTACCGATTTTAATGTATGCTAATAAGCTTGACCAATTTACGGAGGAGACGGAGAATCACTCACGAGAGACGTCCCAGTCCTCAGCACTAAACATTTAAACTAAAATATGATAATTATTACAATTAATTTTTGGAATGATGTTCCTTACGGCAGGCTTGACATTTGGCTGGGCGACCGAACTGAAAAAAATGCGATACTAAAACCGTAAGAAAAATATATAACGGAAGTGACGTAATATCAGTCACACGACTGTATAATATGACGTTTGTAAAACTAAAATATTACTAGTAAACTTTTTTATAAATTATTTATGTAATTTTATACTTCAACAAAAATAAATAAAGACACATGTTTTTTATTTCACTTAATATGTAGTTTGAATTATTATTATTATTTTGTTTGATTTATTATATTTTACGGTATTTGTTAATTTCCTAAATACTTTTATGTAATTAATATTTGTTCTTTAACTAACTTCCTAACTTAATATGATACAAGATTTTGCAGCCTTTATTACACGATCTGAACCTCATCAAAACTATAATTATATTGTATATAGGTATGACATATATATGATTTATATCGTATATAACCGCCACATTTAGTAATCATTAGACGTCATAAAATACTTATTTAATATGAAGAAATTTCTTTTATTAATTTTGTATTATGAGCGCTCATAATTTAAAATCCTACATCTATTATTGCATTTCTACTCGCTCATTCGCTCGCATTCCATGAACATATTATGTGGTAAAGCAGATTTCTCTCAAATGGGGTTACTCTACGATAGAGTCTGTTACGAAATTGTCAGTCGAGATTGAAATTAGTAAATAAACTTGGCGTAGAAGCATTTTACTCGAAAAATGAAATAAATGAAAATGATTCGCCGAAATGTATTTTGAACGACTGTATTGTCTTTTCATCTTTAGACAAAAAAAAAGAATTATCAAAATCGGTTTATAAACGACGAAACTATGCCCGAATATAGATAAAAAAACATATACGGTCGAATTGAGTAACCTCCCCTTTTTTGAAGTCGGTTAAAAACAAAGTCGCTTTCCGCTGTCTGTATGCTTGGATCTTTACAACTACGCAAAGGATTTTGATGCGGTTTTCTTTAGTAAATAGAGTGTATCTAGAGAAACGTTTATAATTATGTACCTATAATACATGCACAATATACTAGAGGAACACTGATAGTTTTGCAACCGTGCGAAGCCGGGCCGGGTCACTAGTGTGTGTGTGTGCGCGCGCTTGTGTGTGTGTGCACAAAATTAACAAAATAGTGGATATTTTCACAATGAAAAATACAGCAGCTCGGAGCATACTGGATTCATATGCTTGTGCCGTGCCTGTGTCTATCACAAAATGATCACAAAGGATAAAATATAGGATTACATTTTACTACATAAAACATAATTCTACCTAAATACACGTATTTGCTGACGCAAATACCATTGGCAAATGTAACCTATGACAAGTTACCTTGACTTTGGTAAATAAAGCTGTATGACGACGTCAAAATCCATTTTATTGTTCAAATAATTAAATACAAGCTTTTGCTAAATTTGTTATTTTACGTTTTTCGAATTCTTTGTAACCTATTACCCACTGTAGTAAATAAAGGTTATTTAGGTTAACACATACGATCTTATCTACGTAATGAGAAGGATTATAGTTACTTTTAACCTCATGCCTCCCAACTACGAATTGGCTCATACGCAATTTAAGTTTCATAATTTTTGCCGAGACAAGGACTTGATTCAATAAATGTGATGTGTGTGATTTATTTTAATGAAGGTGTCAACTTTAGTTTTAAAAAAAATATTGAATATCGATTGAAATCTAACTGTTATATCCCGTAGGTGTTTGTTATTCTAAGTGACTTTGTATAGCTTTGTTAAGAATCACAATTCATAAAACAAATCTACAGAAATTAAATCCTTCTATTGAGAAACGGGTTGAGTTAAACAAGAATTTAATTTAGTTGTTTTACCTTCATTAGTATATCTTAATATATATAAATCTCGTGTCACAATGTTTATCCTCAATGGACTCCTAAACTAATTAACCGATTTTAATCAAATTTGCACACCGTATGCAGTTTGATCTAACTTGAAAGATAGGCTATATTTTATTTCGATATATACTCAAGTTAAAAAAAATTAGGCGGTACGAAGTTCGCCAGGTCGGCTAGTATAATTATAAGTCAAAGTAGTACTTATAATTATAAGTCAAATGTCAATTTTAATATTCATATCTCAAGTTTTAAAATGAATTGAACGTGCGAGGGATCTTCTTACATGTGGTATTTTTTGATTTACTGACACGTCTAACTAAATTTAAATACATTAGTACCTATACAAACAATGACACGGATTTTTTTGTTTCTACTTCAACTTATCGCAGTCCAATGCTGGACATAAGCCTCTCCAAGTTCGCACCAAACATCCCTGTTTTCCGCAACCCTCGTCCAGCTACGTAAGTAGTAGTAGTGGTAAGTCAATCACAGACTAAAACAGAGTAGCAATACTGATTGCAATGGACTAAAACAATAGTGATTTTTATAATTATATCTTTAAAACCTTATAGGTATAGGTATTCAGCGAAATAGAACTTTATTTCCTTATTATATATTTTTATTAACTAGCTTTTTCTTTTAATGTCGTTCAAAATAAATGAATAGGAAATATTTCAACAGCACAAGTTAACAAAATGTAGCGATGTAGATAATGCAATTAATTCGTAGACACAAAGCATAAAGGTTAAACCTAAGACCAGTCGCAGCGAATATTGTATATAAGTACTATCATTTTACTGATTTGGCTGATTTTGATCTTGAAATATTTATCGAAGTTCAGGGAAGGTTTAAGCGATGAGAAATAGAATAAGCTGTGACACATTTGATGTCTTTTGTTTTTGTTTTTAATTAATTTATTATAAGTTATTTAGAAATAAAAAAATTGACACTTGGCTGTCAAATATTTATAGATGCGTTCAGAAAGTCTTTTCACAAATATCAATAGTGTTAATAGGTATAACATGAGATTATATATTTATGTATGTTTACTGACATTACCGAGAGGTATTAGAGAGAAAGTGCACCTACACGGGAACCGGATCTCTGCTACCTATAACAAACATTACATGAGCACATTTCTTGCCCTACTGACTGCGGGAGAGTCTGCTGGTTTATTGTCTTGGATCTAATTAATCTATTTCATTGATTACAAGTTACGTTGCGTTTTTATGTTAAATATTCCGTTTTGGAAGGAGACAGTACCAATCAATATACGTAGGGTATTAATGTTATACTGCGTTCAAAGTAAGGGCAGCACTAAAGAAACAGTCAATATATATGACAAGTAATAATGTAAACAATTAAAAAAAAACTAGCCATTAAACCAATCAATCAATAAAAAAAACTGAGTGTCCTTTTCGTCTTGATATAGATAACAATTATAATTAACTACTGTTTATTGTAATTTATTTCAAACGCATCACACTCTAAACATGGTTAACGTGAAAACAAGTTCCCATATAAAGGAGTTATTAACAAACGAATTCAAACTTAAATAAAATTTGTACATTTTTAACTTAAAAGTTTAAATATATTTCCGCGCACTTTTGGTTACACATTAAATACTTACTTAAAAAGCACGGCTAGGCTATCGTAGAAAATAGTTATCAAAATATAATTATTTCAAACAATTTATTTTCCTAAAAAACTAAACTATTATTGCGATAACTAATTTTAAACTTTTCCAACACACTTTACCTTAGTTACTATTTACACATTTCCCTTAGTCTTAGTTGCGTAATCGAGTTAATGAAATCCAATATTATGAAGTAATACATAATAAGTACATAGTTGCATTCACAACTGTTTCTCACTTAAAGTTTACAAATACATTGCTAAACATAATTATTGTCTTGCAGAAATATGCTAGCAAAGAGTTGACAATAAATAAAATAAAGTAATTTAAAAATAATATTTATTTTATCGCTACTTTTCTATAAAGACCAAACAGTAATAGTTTTGTGTTAATATAATAATTAAGATAACTTACCCGTAATTTAAAATAATAAATCAAATAAATATACGTAAAATAAATTAAAATGCTTACCGAATAACTATTTTTCTAAGAATAGACCGTTAACTTCGCTATGCGTTCCGCGCGGACGCAGGCCAACTGGCGCGCTATTGTATAACTTGTATACTCACTCGTCTGACTGCTGGTAGGAGATTCATAGTTGCGTGCAAAGTACATACAGCTCCGTAACACTTACGCGAAATTACCTAAGCACTTCAAATCATGCAATGCTTTTTTATAATATTCTGAAAACATTTTATTACTAATTTCACTGATTTTGAACAAACTTCCAAAAAGGGAGAAGCACGCTTGACTTGTTTAGTAAATCGGTGAATGCGTGACGAGAGCGTTACGAAAACTGTGATTGGGCGAGACGAACGGAAGTTTAGAGATATTAGTTAGATGCAGTTAAAGAAGTTTTACTTCAGTCGTGTAGTCTAAAGCACACTCGGATTTTTAGATATGCTACCTCAGAACTTTTGACTGGGTTGACCGATTTCAATATACCTATATTTTTTATTTATTTAATGGTGTTGCGTCTCATGTTGTCCCATTTAAATTTATTTGACTTCTGACTAGTACTTTTCGAGTTATATCAAATAATGCGTACTTGGCCATTTTTTCGTCGACTTACGTTGTATTATACCGTATAACTTTTCACTGAGTATACCGATTTTGATGATTCTTGTTATGATCGAAAGCTGATGCTTGCCACGTAGTCCCATTTACTTTTTGAGCAACCTTTAATAGCGTGTATTTACTTCTTCGTGTACCTACTATTTATTTTTTCGTGTACCTAACGTTGTAAAACTTTGTGGATGTATTTGAAGTCGGTTTTCTTGTTTCGTTTGCGAGCAAACACAATTATTCCTGTAGAAATTTATTAAAACTTTAAAAGAATATTAGTAAATAATATAATTATGGAAACATTTAGTCTTGTGAGTAGTTCTGGTACTTTAATTTTTTGCGATCTTAAAGCTTCTATATAACCTATAGAAAGAAAAGGACATAACAGACATTTACAAACTTATAACTACAACGTTCAGTTTATTCAAGTTATGTATAATTAATACCCATATTAGAATAATCTTTTTTTTTTTGTTAACCACTAAAATCTCTGCGATTGTCGTCTTCGACACAAAGGTGGAGAAGCTACGGTATTGCTTGCGCATGTGCACCCGTGCCTTGCTCCACCTGAGAGAGCCCGTCATAGGGCATACAAGCATTATTATGCTTTCTCTAAACTTGAATGAGCAACAGCACGAGGCCATCCCGGCTGCCACTGGGCTGTTCGAAAAATGAATATGCGACTCCTCTCACACGTCTACAGCCCGAAGGGGAAAGGCCCTATTTATTGTGCCCCGGGCATTGAAGGATCAAGTAAGCCGAGACGATGACGCCGTAGTCCATCCCGGCGTAGACGATTCAATGGATGGATTGGTCCTGTCTCGATCTCTCTCAGATGTCTCTTTCTGGGACATTACAGTCTCACAGAAGGAGATCGTGGCTTTCCACGCTGATTCTTTTTGAGGCTTCGCTGCCACAACAGTTCGCAGGGAATGATCTTGCCCTATATGATATTTAATGCGAATTATTCGCACGGGTATTGCCAGTATATTATGCATAGTAATATAACATCTCATAACGATTTATAAGTAGATAACATTTAATTTTATTAGTAGCTTAAACTACGCCATCTAGTGACAAGGGTAAAAACTATCTGGTGTCTTGTGTCGCGTTAAAAAGTGTCGTTTTATCAAAAAGTTCCAAAACTCAACCTAGATGGCGCTGTAATTGCTTAAAATTAAAATATTTAGTTATAAATAAGTGTTCGACGTTTTTGAATTACGATTTAGTAATTCAGTGATTTTGAATATGTATTAACAGCAATTTATTGTTAGATTAAGACCATAATAACTGTATTATTATTGAAATTATAAAATGTTGAAAGAAATAATTGATAAAAAAATCATACTTATTAGTCAGTTATTACAAAATCACTAGGCATTTAATAATCGTTTTACAAAAACAGTTTATTGTGATTTAACCCGACTAGACTACTAGGCACTTAGAGACTAGGGGCTGTTTCGCCGAGCGTTGATAAATTTTATCACATAGGTATCAGATTTAATCAACAGTATCCAAACTACTTAACTCCAAATTTGAATTAACAAGTTGCGAATCGAAATATTCAATAAAGTGAAATTACTCAAAAAATATGTAAAAACTTTTATTATCACATTTTTATCTGTTGGATACCGTTATACGTCAGGTAGCTTTATCAGGAATCAGTGCAACAGACTTTAAGTTAGTAGTAAAACACGTTAAGTTGTATTCGTCCATATTTTACTCGTAATTGTCATCATTAATAGAGTTATAGCTTAATATTTCCATATATATATATATATATATATATATATTTGCAGTATATTTTATATGACGACGATCATTGCCTACTTCAATAGTGTAACGCATTTGTTAGGGTAGATAATAATTATATTATCGCGGAAGTATAACCGCGTCCCCTTGATCCCCTGGCGTGTCGAAGGAACACCCCAGAGGTTTTAGTCCGTGCGAATTAGACATACCCTCCAGCTCCCCTGGGCTGGAGGCATCCGTTAGGGATTTCCTCTGGGTAAAAAAAAGAGTAAAAAAAAGTAGGGAATATATTACAGTTACCTCATGCTCCATGTAAAGATTTTTTTAAAAAGGAGGTAAAAATATTTTAAAATATAAAAAATACCAACTCACTTTTTTAATCTGTACATCTTGACTTTTAAGTCAATTAAGAGTTGGTATTATTGAACTTATAATATTATGACAGAATATTTTATTAGAATATTCTAATGTTTTTTTTTTTTGCATTTCTGGCTTCATAATATCAAGGTAAAACAGTTTAGCACAGTTGCACTCGAATGCATAATGGAAAGAAAAATGACATCTGTGAGCTATCTGAGAAAAAACAAGCTACTTTATTCTTAAAAATTAACCTAACATCCTGTCCGCTCATGTTTTAAATTATTTTATACCGTTTTTGTATATTTCCTTTCAAACACACATTAAATTGCATCTTAAACAATCTAGTAGCTTATTCGTTACAGCGTATCGGAAGGTCAAGTAGAGAGACAAGAGAGATAAACAGGTTTATAATATTATTATCGATACAATTCGAAGATACTATTAAATTCAAAAAATATTTAAGGATGGTCAAGGTAATGGGTACATCCATAAAAAAAATCTTTCAGTTCATGCTAGTTGGTAAATATAAGACCTTATAAAGAGGTGAGACTCGAATACTGCAATATTTTTGGCACGTTAATGGATAATAGTTATTATGGTCATCAAGAAACCGCAAAGAGAAAGTTGTCCACCTCCTGAGCGTAACCTACGCTTCTTCGTAACGTAGCGTAACCTCAGTCATTGATCAACTCAGTCGTAGTCCCAAAAGCACGCGTGTATTGTGTGTAGGTTGTTAATTTTATAATTACAAAATTTCGTTCTCATATACTTTTAAATCCATTAACCGTGAATTTAAAGCTTCCTATTATTCATTGCTCTGGTACCTGATCATGACAGCGTGAGCGGTCGATTATCATATTAATCATATCAATGATCTGCGTGGGCTAAAATCGAGTAGACTAATAAAATTTCAATATGGAGCAATAGTGTTTGTGGATCGTTCGTGCTCGCTAGTGATTATCATATTATATATCATCTACTCTGAGCTGCACCCGGCCTTGCTATTCGATATAGTAATTCAATCATAAAGAAGTTGACACGCGTTTGAAACGATAAAATTACATATGGGCTGTTTCCAGAACAGTTGGTCGGACGTCCCATAGTTATTAGCACGTCTTGAATTGTGATTTAGTGATGCGTCGGAAGGAACTACCACCACCTCAAAGAGGCGGTCTAATTGCGAATAGAACAAATCAACAACAGCGAAGAATGCAAGGTTTTAAAAGTCAATTGCCGAGGAGTTACTCCACACCCGCTTCCCAAAATGAAACTTGTCCTAAAAGCAGCTCAAGTAAAAGTTTCGTCATGCGCAGTTTTTCATCGCCTGAGCCCAAACAATCAAACAGTAATCGGAATTCAGAATCGTTTTATAGGCCGGATTCCAACGGGTCGAGGAGTGAAATTGATTCTGATTTAGAAAACTTTGAACAATTCGAAGATTGTTTGCTGGATATAGACGCAGATGCAGAAGAAGTTTTTAACAGTTACCAGAGAAGTCCTGAAAGGGAACGACCTAAACGAGTGGTTACGACGATACTTCCTGGTAGTGGCCTTCAGAAAATATTGATTAAGCCAATTTGTCCTAACATAACACAAGTAAATAACACGCGAGAGGCCGGCAAAAACTTGAAAAAGGAAAAGACTGAAAATAAAAGTAAGTGAATTTATTATTAAATATTCAATATAATTAAATAAGCCCGAAGTAAAATCGGTTAAGGCTACTAGACGAAACTTGTTATTTAACCTACGCAAATTGAATAGGACTGTAATTTCAATATCATATGTAAGTAGCTATTTAAGTTCATTAATATCTGAAGGTCAATAGAAATTTTACCTACACCGTTCAAAATCAAGCTCTACTAATTGATAGTTTGATGAATGTTTTAAAACATAATTTACATCTACATATCATTATTTCGTCATTATTAATTACTTAAAGTGAGATAATTATATACTTCAAAACATCTAAAAAGTTTAGAGTGGTTAAGATTAAAAAATAAAAAAAATCTACTTCACACACTGGTCAAATCAATTATTTCTATATCTGTAGTAATATTAAGACGAGAGCGTTAGTTTATTGGATCTCGTTAAGCTCAGGATCTATTGGATCGGTTTAATTCTGTTTAATATTGATATTTTAGGCTATATCACACTTAACCAACGACCTATATGCAAATGACTAATCTCTAAGGTAACACAGCGCAAACCTTCTATAGTCGTCTCAAAATAATAGGCCCGTTTGGACATATATCATCGGGACGTAAATAGCGAAGTAACCATACGACCCGGTATTCGATACTCACGATAAATCGATTCAAGTTTGTATGAGTATTTGATCGATTTGATTATGTAATGTAAAGTGCATTTGATTAAAATTTTGATCGGAAATTTAACTTAAACATGAATATTGCAGGTTATTTGGAATAATACAATAGTACAAAAGGAATTTTCTAGGGTATTTCTCAAATGTGCAAACGGGCCTCTTATCTTGTGACGACTATAGTTCCTAATAAATTGTTAGACATTTGAACGTAAATTATCATGTTTTCAGAAACTTCTCGTCTGAACTTTCGTCCGCTTGTAGTAAAAATACCAACTCCACAAATGCTTCAAAATGATTCGGAACACTGTATAGGTATTGAGGAGCTGCAAGCGTCTCCACCACTGGAGCTCGAGGTGCTGGATTTAGATAAGGAATTTGATAAGGCAGAGGAACACTTGAAGAGGGAAGCGACCATGGCTGCTGAGGAAAGTGACATTGAGGTGAGTTCAGGAATTCAAATTCTTTTTTAACTCAATGAAAACCATGAATAAGCCAAGGTAAACTGTATAGTCAAATGCTGAATTCGTTTAAATTCATCCGATTTCTGGCAATAAATAAAACATAGCGAAATTTTTAATCAACAGAATTGAAGAATTTTCTTTCCATTATTTATTTGCGAATCCGCACAGGATATGTTGGAGATCTTACAGTTAGTATTTAAATTGTTTTCGTATTTATTATATTTAGTTGCTGGACATAGGCCTCCACAAGTTTACGCCAAAAAGAACATGAACTCATGTGTTTTGCCCATAGTCACCACGCTGGGCAGGCGGGTTGGTGACCGAGCCGAGGTGGAGGCCTATGTCCAGCAGTGGACTGTATAGGCTGTAATGATGATGATGATGATATTTAGTTGAACAACTGATAAAGAATTTATATAATTTTAATGGTTTTATAGACTTATGTGTACAAAATCATATAAACTGTATACATATAAAAACATCTCAATTCTGTCAGTGAATTTAAGCTTGCGAACTTCGATTAGGATCTTCTACTTTAAATTCCTAGTCTAGTTTGAGAAATTAAAAGTAATTAGTTAGGTCACAAATCCCACTCACTGCAGTACACTTTAAATCATTAGTTATTCCACCTCCACGTGATCTATCATAATTAGATGAAGTAGCTGTCAGACAAGAGACAATGACGGTTGACTCTAGTTTGAGGTCTACGGAAATGTTAAATTGAATCATTTCAACACGTGAAGTGGTGAATTCGTAGTTATATATATTTTGTATTCGTATTGACCTACCAATTTGAAATGATATATCACCAATGATATCACAGATCAAATCAATTGTCAATAGTTCAATTGGTGATGATGTTTGTTTTATTGTTCTAACACTTGGATATTTGCTGATTACTCATATTTTATATTAAAATTATTTGATTGGCATAGCGTTGAAATAAAGTAATTTAAATAATTGAAATTAATGTCGTGTTTTTTTTCGATAAGGGTTTAATATCTAACATTATATTCTAAATTTCCTCAAAAATGTACGACTATATTATTAAATAATACCTACATACACAATTAGACATTAACATTACACACACGGTTATCTGTTTCTAAGCAGCGTATTGTTTGTGTTTTAGGTAACAGTCGACTGACATAGATATTTATTATGTCTTTTTCTAATAAATATTAAACATACATGTATTTAAATATAACACCTAGACTCGTGGTGAGAATCGAACCCACGATACCAGAAAAAAGTCACTTGCAACGCTGTCAACACACCAATATGTATATAATATTATCTATAGAAATATATAAAATTGGAGTGTCTGTTTATAATATTAAAATAATCGCTTTTTACCAAATGCATATGTAAAACATACTAAATATTTTTTTTTACAATTTTTGTCTGTCTGTCTGTCTGTCTGTCTGTTTGTTCCAGCTAATCTCTGAAACGGCTGGACAGATTTTGACGGGACTTTCACAGGCTGATAACTGATGTAGTAAGGAGTAACTTAGGCTACTTTCATTTTAGAAATTTATTTATTTTATAACTCTGCGATCTGAACAATAACTTTTTTGTTAAATTTCACGCGGACGAAGTCGCGGGCACAGCTAGTTTTTTAATAGAAGTTGCTATAAGTACAACAAGTTGTTTCTAGACTGTCACATTTTTTTTATTGACCCAGAAGAAATCCCTAACGGATGCCTCCAGCCCAGAGGAGCTGGAGGGTATGTCCGATTTGCACGGACTAAAGTTCTGTGTGGCTACGGTAGTAAAGAATATAGCCACCACCTCTCTTCCCGTGGGCGTCGTAAGAGGCGACTAAGGAATAACACAGTTCTACTACCACCACCTTGGAACTTACAAAGCCGACCGATGGCGGGATAACCATCCAACTGCTGGCTTTGAAATACTCAGGCCGAAGACGGGTAGCAGCGTTTTAGGTGCGACAAAGCCAGCCCTGCGGTCACCAACCCGCCTGCCCAGCGTGGTGACTATGGGGAAAACACACGAGTTCACGCCATTTTTGGCGTGAACTTATTGAGGCTTATGTCCAGCAGTGGACTGTGATCGGCTGAAATGATGATGATGATGATGATGATGAAAACCTCTGGGGTGTTCCTGCGCTCGCCTGGGGTGGGATCACGGGGAAGCTAGGCACTTCCGCGATCCCGCCGGCGTTGCACAATTTCCCCGTCCCAACCCGGGCCCGTCACCATAAGCGACCTCCGAGAGGCTACCTCGAACACTAAGGTTGCCTCGCTCCTCGGGACTGTGAAATGCGGATGATAAATCCCCCCGGTCGGTACCCGATAATCACCAGCTGGGCGGGCAATTACGGCGGCAGGTTAGCTATTCTAGACTTTCATATATTTCATCTTTCATTAACCAAGTTTAATTGTCATATTGAAAATATTTTATCAAACGGTAATCCTATTTGAAATACGAGTAGTGTTATTACTATCATTTTATATTCATTTTTAATTGAAATTTTATTTAATAATTCAAAGTTGTTAATGATTAACACAATTGGTATTTATTATTATTATTATTTTTAATGTTAATCGGTTATTTGAATATTTCACCCTCTCTCTGTAATCTTAATTATTTAAATTAAGTTTTGATTGGTTTCGCAAGGCGCATCCACGCCACATAGTTTATTATTCCTATATTAAATAATCATTGGAAACTATTTTGGTAATTATTTTAAAATAAGTGCTATATATGTTTAAAATTTATGATATACTGTTTGTTTCCATAAATATCAAAAAATAAATATGAACTCTAATAAATAATTCAAATAAACATTTCTGTAACACATATTACAATCATAAAAAAAACAATATAACCTACTGAAAAAACAAAATCAAAAGACCTTAAAACCATTAAGTGAAATTCCAAAGCTTGTTATTTTCACGTCGGCGCGTTGGTGTGTGTCGAGAGCGTGCTAAAAGCTCGTGGCCCTGTTTCCGGGACATCAAACGTTACGACACATATAGCAATCAAATAACCTAGTATCAAATATCTCAACAAATTTTTTAAAATTTATTTTAAGCCAAAACATTCTTGCATTAAAACCCTGTTATTTTTTATTTTCTTTTGCGTAATATTACTTCTATTATAAATAAGATTGTTTTGATGAGTTTGTCACTTAATCACGCTTTAATGTTTAACTGGATGTGGATGAAAGTTGTCACAAATAAGTTGCAGTCTATTCTAGGCTACTTTTTATCACGGAAAAATTAAATATATATTATATATATAGCATAACATATGGAATAATTTTAAATCTACGCGTAAGAAATCGCGGGGCTAACTAGTACTCGTATATGACATAAATGACATTTTGCATAGATAGCCCTTAATTAATTTCAACGTGAAGAAAGATATATATCATAGTAACCCATGCTAATACTGTGACAAGTTTGTAATAAATAGTGTAAAATGTCCCAATTCACGCCTTAAACCAAGTCAGTCTGTGCATGTTCTATCAAAGTTTATTCTCACATGATTTCGCGTTTTGGCGTCAAAGAGTAAGAAATATCAATCAATTAATCCATCTGTCCATCTATCATCATAAACTTTCTTGTATAATATTTATATAGACTGCAAATAAATACAAAACTTAGTAAGGTACCTGCGGCATATAAGGCCCGAGGTGTAATAAGGCCCACATTTGAAAACTCGCGCTAAAATACTTCTATTCTGACTCAAACTTAACTCACACATGCATAAGACCGATAGGTATACCGCGACATTAGCTTGCGGCCGGTTCGCGCTGCCATCTTGCCAGTAGCAAATGATTTGTGACAGGCTACGCTACAGAACTCGGATTTATAATTATTAGTGACAAATAAATGTAAGTATTTTGATTGAATTTCTTTTAATTAATAACGTAAGATAATTTTATTACACTTGAGATATAAGAGTATATAATTTCTATGGTTTTAATCCAAAGTAAGAGCTTTTTTGTCCTAAATCGATGATTTTATAAAATAATGCTAAGCGGCTAATAAGACCCACCGGAGTAGGTCATGGGCCTTATTACCCTACCTACCTTTCTTAATAACTCAACATATTTTTTCTACTCACAGATTTAATAGATATGCCTCCACGACGAGCTCAGTGGACCCATTAAAACTTGCGTTCTGCTATGGCAGCTCTCGAACGAGGGCTGTTGACGCAGTGTAGTGTAGCAGACCAATATAACATTCCTAGATGTACGCTGAGGATCCACTTGAAAAGCGGAAATATAATAAGACACTTAGGACGCATTTCAATGATAAATGAAGCTCAAGAACTCGATCTTGTCAAGAGAATCATAAGATTTGCAAAAGTTGTGTTGCAAGTAATCCCTAAGCTTATTCGTAGACAAGCATTAATGTTTTGCGACAAATATGAGCTAAAACATAACTTCAACAAACAGGTTGGCCTTGCTGGCAAAGATTGGCTAAAGATTTTTTTGAAGCGGCATTCAGAAATTTCAAAAACAAAGGCACAGTTCATGAATGAAAGCCAGGGCACAAAAATTGAACAGACCAATCGTAAGCCAACAATTTGAAGAAGTTAAAAAATTATATGACGAACTGGATGTACATATTAACACACCTGGAAAAACTTTACAACGTAGACGAAAAGGGATGCCGGTTGTCTTTCATAATCAGCAGACTGTTTTAGCGCAAAAAGGAGCTCGACAAGTCCATTTAATTGCACCAGAGCATGCTGAAAATGTATCAATCGCTATGTGGATCAATGCTGTCGGGACTCTTATTCCGCTAATGATAATATTTAAAGAGCAGAGGCAGAAGCCTGAATTTAGTGACAATTTACCAACTGGCAGTTTCATAAAAATGTTACCGAAAGGCATGACAACCGAATTATTTCTGGAATTCATAGAAGAATCTTGGTTTTGCTGCGCTTGCAAAGAAGATTGTGCGTCGGATATGAGACGGTGTGTTAAATGTCACATATGGTACCACGAAAAATGCCTAGGATTGACCAAAATTGATAAGAAATTATTTTATTGTCAAAACGGTGATGAATAAGTATCGTTATCATTCATCATCAAATTAGTACCTGTTTTTTAAAAAAAAAAAATTATGTTTGTTTACTCGTAAGTTCTTAGTCGTTAAAGGACAATATTTCTAAATGAATATAGTTCCGAAGCTCCTAATTGCAAGTTTGATTTAGAATATGTTATTTAAGTCATAAGAAATTTTGTGATAACTTAAATAGTGGCTTAAGTTAAGTGGAGTTTTAACTCCTAGGTGGTAACCCTAGGAGTTAAAAAAGCCCATTGTCAATATCTCTTTAAGTTAATGTTAAAAAAAAATTGTTGGAATGATTAGCTGAAAATGTCAAATACTTTATTTTGTTGATAATTTCATAAAAAAGAAACTTTTAATATTGGGCCTTAATTTACAGTGGTAGTTTAATAAGGCCCATGGCAAGAGTTTTTAAAAATGGTTATATTTCTTTTCATGCTGATTTCTATATTACTCTTTATCTTTTATTCTCATCTTAAATAAAAAAAACTTTTTCCTGAACCCATTTCTTTTTAATATTTTAAAATATTTTTGGAGTTTTTTAGTTTTAAAGTTAGGTGGGCCTTATTTGCCGCAGGTACCTTATACTTTTAACTCCAGTTTTCTTCTTGTATCAACATGATCAAACTTAGTTTTACTTTCAACGATCACTTCTTTTGTTAAATGAAAACTGTTATATAAAAAGGTGGATTATTCTTGTTTGACGTATAAACAAGTTATTAGTTTCAAACTGAAATGTCAAGAGCTCGTTACATAATAGAACTGATACATAAAATATCAAATTATGTATTACTCGCTACGAATGCTTTCCCATTGTCATGTCTAACACCTTTTGTTGTTATTTATAGAGTTTATAAATAAGTAATCAAATCATGTTGTTAATATTTACCATTTTCTGGTTTTATTTTTATTATGAAACGTAGATATTATGCGAAATTACTGCGTAAAATAGAACTTTTGGTACAGAGATGTCTGTGACGACATTTCTACCCACGTGATACCCACGTGATTTTCAGTTTGTATTTATAGAAAAGATCTATAGAAATATTCCTTTTTAATATTATTATTGTAGATCTTTTCATTGTGCCTTCCGAAAAAAGAAGCCTTCAGCAGACATTAGGACATTTATAGGCCTTTTTAAATTCAAGTCAGTTCACTTAATTGGCTAGAATATCTTTTTATTTTAATCTTGATTATCTTGTTTATAATATTACTAGGCTTTTTATTTACTGAATTTTCGAATTTAAAAGATGCACCCTTTTACATTGATTTTTGACATTGTACAGATTTTTTCTAATTCTTAGTTTGTAAATTATTTTATTAGATTGAAAATACATATACATATACCTATACATCTATACGGAAATAAATAAAATTAGACTCTTAAATGTGTCTTGAATGTTTCATTTGTTTTCAGACGTCATTTCTATGGGCATGTTCTTATGCTCATCTTGGTTTCATGCCAAGACGAGCAATTGTAAAAAACACACATTGCGAATTGATCTTTATTCGGATGTAATAAAATTACATCAATTGAAAATACATTTCTTTACTAGTATAATTATTTACTTTTTGCAAGTTCTCACATTTGTCGTGTAGGTATTTACAAACATTAAAATGTCATTACGTTTTATATACTTTTCGTGTATATAAAGTTTCTTTACTATTTAACTTTATTTTATTTTAATTCGTAAATAATGTTAAATAATATTATAATGCAATTTAGTTTACTTCTAAAAATTAACTTAATATAATTGATTTTATTATTAATTTAACTTATTGTTTTATCTCACATGAATTTTTCCTGTTTTCATTTATATGTACATAGTATATTTATATAACCTGTAATACAGGTCCAATAAATAGGTATTCTGTAAAAAAAATACTTTAGTGAGGATACTGTATTTAAAAAAAAAACAAACAAACAAACTTTTTTATCATATTAGCAACAAATTGTACATGCATGTCACATGTATAATACATGTAATTATGTCACTGTCATTTTTATCACTATAATTTATTACTCTCAGGGTAAGTACAAGTTAATCGCTTATCAATGTCTGGGAAATGAACAAGGGGGGCGAATCAATAACTTCTATTATTTATTACATTTTTAGTTAATTATAATTTAAAAATTATATTTTGAAATATTAAACAATTTAAATAAAAGTCGAAAATTACAAATTTTTCGTGGTTGAAAAGTGACGATTCAAAAGCACTTTTGATTCGTCATTTTACAAATTAAATACCTACATAATAATACAATGTACATAAAAATAATGTTACCTCTGTCCGACCCCTTCTGTAAATTATACAAAACATTCGAGAATCGGAAATAATTAATATTCATGTTATAATTTCATTAAAATTAAATTAAAGTAATAGGTGTATAACAATCTTGTTCTAAGAAAAGTTATGGAGGAATAATTTTTAAGTAGTGTAACAATATTTAATTAATCAAATAGCGACTAATATTTACGATTTTACTAGCGAGCATGACGTGCATGATAGTTGAAATATAATTAATTACACAGAGTAATAGGAAGCAGAAACATTACTTTATTAACCAACTTCAAAAAAGGAGGAGGTTACTCAATTCGACTGTGTATATATATATATATATATACATATATTTTTTTTAATGTATGTTCGGAGATAACTTTGTCGTTCATGAACCAATTTTGATCATTTTTTTTTGTTGTTGAAAAGAGATATCTCAAGGGTGTTACCATGATAAGGAAACCAGGATCTGATGATAGAATCCCGAAAAAATCGAGGGGAACCTTTGAAAATCGACTACTACTGCGTAATCGGCGACTATTGCGTTTGTTAATTTTTTTCGTCCATTTACGTTGTGTTACTTATCGATGTAATTGAAATCGGTTTTTTTCTTTTGCTAGCAAACACAATTTATATATATATAATGCATTATGTTGGAATATGTGTCGTGAAATTTATCAGAAAATCGAATTAGAAAACTAATTTTGTGTATACAATTTTTTAACTTAATAAATTCCCGTTTGATTAATATGGTCTATTGAATTAACTGCACGTTGCACAACACCACGTGTTCGCTCTACTACGAATATGTGGTTTGTTCCAGCCAGTGCCAGTGTAGAGCGAATAATGATAACTTATACCACGACCGCTCTAAAACAAAACATTGCAACGTGTAATGTTTACAATAATAAATACAATAGCTTGCGTAGAGTAACGTAATTATACGAGTATCTATTCTGAACGTAAACGTTACTTAGATACTTTATTACTCTATACAACACTCGATTTAATTAAATGCACAAAAACGTAAATATCGTGTCGCTATTGGTTACATCACCGTTCCCGTGGCAGCTAAACGTAAACATTGCGTGATCGATAGCAGTATCGGCTAACGACTCGCGCCCAGTTGACGAGGACGGTGCTTAGGTCTCGCCACGAGCACGTCTTGACGGTGAGGTTCGTGACGACGGATGCCCAGGAGGAATAATGAGTGCGCCTTGACCTTGCGGTGCGGGGGCCGAGACGCGCGATGACGCCAGCGCGGCCGGCACGCGTTAACGTTTTGGCTTTCGGGTGCGATCCTTCGCGGACGCCATCCGCGTAATCGGCGGTCAGCGCGATTTCAAAGTTGGCGTCAAAAATACCGGGGCGGGTGGGCGCCACGACGCCGGGGACTCACAAAGCGCTCATTCCGCGAGCCGGCGCCGACGCCGACGCGCCTCGAACGACCGACCGACCGAGCTGACTCCCGCCGACCGAGCACCCGCGACATGCTCACACCTCGACATGGGTAATGTGCAGTGCTGCGCTAGCGATCTTCTCGAAGGCAAAGCCTCTAAGAAACCGAAGAACAAGAAGAAAAACAAAAAAGAGAAGAAAGAAAGTAGTGAAAAAACTAACGGTGTCGGAGGTGGTAGCATAAACGAGAGTGTCAATAAAGTTACGAAGGTGGCAGAAGACAACTCCGATAGACCTGCGTCTCAGACGGCGCAGGTGCAGGCGTCGCCGCTGCCTGATAACCCCGTGAAAAACTCTCAGGACTCTCTAAACATGACGCATCCGACTGATTCAAATTCTATTAAAAGTGAAACACGCAACGAAACTATGGCCGCAGCACGGGAACGCTTCTTTGGTCAGGTAGGTACATAAAATTTAAATTCTTGCATACCACAACAATGTTACGATGATAAAATTCGAAGCATATTAATGCTCTTATCATAGAAAAACAAATCCGATTATCACAGAGGGTCGATCTGTTTTACATCATCTGACATTGGTACTCACGTTAATAACTTTTAAAATAGTTTAGTATCTTTATCTCGAGAGTTTTACCCAACGTCAATAAAACAGATGTTCGTTACGTATTTAATATATAGTCGCAATATTAGCTAGCATATCTATTTAGCTAACACTGTATAACGTCGATACAAGCATAGAGAAGTTTGTAATATGCGAATGGTACTGTTTACTTCTAATCGTGCTATAGTTAGCTAGCTCGAAGTTAAGCCGTGGAAGTAAATATAAACAAGTACAATATGTAAAACAATCGATTCAACAAATTTAAGGCAGCACGTAATCGTTGATTTCAATGTATTGTCATGTAGCAGTATTTGTTAACGTGTGACATAAAATATTTAAAGTTATTAGACAGGTTTTCCGCGGTGATCTAAGGTGACTTGATTAGTGGTCAAGGATGCTAACGTTGTGACCTCTCTTTGTACCTTGAAGTTAAGACGGTTAAAATTCAACGCTTCTCTTAACCACATGACGAAATTTACGGTAATACAAAGTAGTAACCGACCTTTATATAAAATCAATTAACAAAGAATCTTTTTTGTTTTCGCTAACTTATTTATGAGATGTGGTAGAATATTTAAATATTACAATACGTCTCATGTGAGTGAGTTAGGAGTCAGACTGTAAATATCAATTCAAACTACAAAAACTGAACTCATTTCAATATTTGTTACTAGTCTATTGTTAAATCACTGAATTTAAATAAATTTATTTTAAAGAATAATCGCTTCAAATGTGGATATTTTAATCAAGACCTACAATAATGTTTCTGGAACGCATCTGTATAATCATACTTGATCCTTGAGTGAAATATTTACAAATTATCAAAACTGATTGATCTCTCTTTAGGATTCATTCCGATGTAAATCCGTTGTACCTAACATATTTAAAAAATGTTATTTATACAGAACATGTATGCATAAAGGAATAATTTTAAGAATTGAAAGAAAAAATGAAAGACTATCTACTAAACTGACTAACTGACTATCTAAATAAATATTATTAAGCTGTAAAAGGAAATTGGAAGTGGCTGATGTGGACCTAAGGTATTTTTTGCATAAAACACACTAAAACCTTAGCAAATATCACTAAAATAATAAAAAAAAAATTGTAACTATAGAAACTGTAATAAGCATTTCTAAAATATATAAACAGAGACAAAACCAAATATCAACTTAATAATATTGTATGTCGTAAATGAATAAAATCTTTGTAGCCCTCATCATTAAATGAAGTTTTAATAAAACAAAAATATGTTTTAAAATCGAAGTGTTAGATATTGAGTTGACTGTATTGAGAGATACGTATTAACAATATTAGTATATAGTATATACATATATACTGTTTTACGTGACAGTGTCGTAGAAAACAGTTGGCATAGAGTAATGATTTTGAAACGACAGAAATAGTTATAGTCGTATGTAAGACCAAAGAATATTCAGCAATCATCTTATTTATAACTAGATGTGCCCCGCGGTTTTACCCACGTTAATTTGACGAAAAAATAGCCTATAGTCTTCTTAGGTAAATGGGCTATCCAACACAAAAATAATTTTTCAATTCGACCCAGTAGTTCCTGAGATTAGCGCGTTTTATCAAACAAACTAACTTTTTAACTTTATGTTATAGATGTATAGATTTGCTCCCAAAATTGTCGTATTTAATTGAAAAGGTTTGGTTATTTCATATCTATCTGGGCGGTAGGTACTCGGGCGCGGTAAACACGGGTTTTCCGGTGTAAATCCCGATTTCGGGGGAATTCTGGGATGAAAAGTAATATGATGTTCCATAATCTGCTCTATCTTCAAGTGAAAGTCCTATAAAAATTGGTTCTGCCGTTGCTATGATTAGGACAAAAAGAAAGACATACAAGGCAGACAAATAATTTAAAATCGCTTGTTGTTTGTTGTGTAAATAACTATATGTAGGTACTTGAAAAAACATTTAATTTTAAAATTCATTAAACACAGTTAATTTCTTGCCTTCTATTTTAGTGTATTAATACTAAACCCTAGCTGTCGAACAACACATAAAAGCACGCATTTATTTACGTAGAAATAATCTTAATTCAATACTTTGTGAAAGTACTAAAAGTTAATTTCCCTTTTAAACGTTCGAGGAAAAGAAATTTACGTTTATACGTTCCAAATTACAAACCAATTTTTCTTAGCATCAATTAAATCTGCCCACGCATAATTGTGCTTTCCGAGAAAATTTACGACGCAATATTAAAAATAGTTCGGGATTGTCGTGCGAAAATAGTAACGTGCATTGAATCTTTGACATTCGTAAGAGCAGAGAAGTCACCAGAGAGGGTTACTCAGTCGTTGAGTCAGCGAGAAAATTGACTGGCTTCCGATTATACTGGGTTTTGGATCAGATCCAGCCGATTCCTGAAATAAACACGATTACGAGTCGGTGGGCTATTTTATACGGGAGTGTTTGTTCCGATTTCGTGTATTTCATTTTGTTGTCCCATTGACACGAATGAGTGTAGCAATGTTGCGTTTAAACGTTTCATGCTCTGGGTGCTTCGCCGCATCCATAGCTTTGATTCGTGGCCTCGATTTCATGGTCATTGTTTTTTAAAGTACATGATTTGATATTTATAAAATCACAATATCGTAGTTTCGTTTAATCTCTCAAAAAAAAAAAAACATAATAGTTACAGTAATTATTTGTATTTAAACATTTACAGTTGATAACTATTTAAAGGTTATAGATTTTGCTATGTTGTTTTATTATTATAATTAAAATTTAAAAGGACTCCATTAAACTATATGATGAACATTGTATGTTGTTTACAACTGTAATGGAAACTAAAATCGATAGACAAACCTCTGACCAGGCGAAATGAAAACAACTGCATCCACCATATCAGTTTACGGGATTTCATTGGATTTCTGTTAAGTCTCTTTGCTACTTTATCCAAACGTTCTAACTTGTAATTTGACTATTTTTTTTTGTATGTAATTTGTTTTTATTTTTTATTGTATTTGTGCACTCATTGTGTTGTATGTCTGTAAGCGCCAGTGTATGCGCCTCAAATAAATGTCTTTCATTCTTTCTTTTTTTACATATGGTTTCATTTTAGCGTCTTGCTTTTGTCTACCCTAGTATCTATACATCTACTCGTATATCTGTACAAATAAATAAAATTGGAGTTTCTGTTTGTAATATTAAAATAACCGCTTTTTACTAATGGTTGTATACGCGATACATAAGATTTTAGATTAACATGGTTACTTCTATTACTATAATTGTGTTTGCAGGCAAACGAAGAAAAACCGACTTCAATTATGTCGACAAGTAATACAACGTAAACGACAAGTAATAAAACGTAAATACGCATTATCAAAGATTACTCCAAAAGTTGTGATCAGATCTCGATGAAATTTAAATGTGACCACATGATAACCATCGGCTTTCGATTGAATTAAAAATCATTAAAATCGGTACACTCCGTAAAAAGTTATGTGGATTTTCAAGAGTTTCCCTCGATTTATCTGGGATCCCATCATCATATCCTGGTTTCCTTATCGTGGTACCAAGCTAGGGATATCTCCTTTCAAACAAAAAAAATCAAAATCGGTTCATAAACGAAGGAGTTATCCCCGAACATCCATAAAAAAAATAATAATAATATATACGGTCGAATTGAGTAACCTTCTCCTTTTTTGAAGCCGGTTAAAAAACTATTCATAAACGGGATATTTACCATGTTTTTTATTTTCATTTTGCGGAACTCGATAGTCCGGTATGGACACTGCTAAAGCCGTCAAAATCTACCACCAAATTACAGTCTCGGGAACAAGACATTCGCAGTTAATGTCGAAATATCGAGCTCCGCAAAATGAAAATAAAAAACATGGTAAATATCCCGTTTATGAATATTTCTAACTTCAGATATTTCACTTGTTCATCGCTACAAAAAATCGATTAACTGAAACCGAATCAAATTATGTGTTTGATTTTATTGACGCTTGTGGTCAATAACCATTTATGCAGTGTTTTCTTCGCAAGTAAACAATTGACAATATATATATAGTTATTTTGTTATTTAATTTATAACTGTATTGTGTTGTTCAAAGCATTAAAGTGTGTAGATACTGAATAACTTTGAAACGTTAATACCGTAAAACTGTGACGAAAATAATTACAAGTACGTACACTATGAAAGAGATTACAATCTCTTTGGCAAATAACCAACACGTACGAATTATAAGTTTTTTACGATTTAAAAGAATATGCCTACCGAGACTTGATAAAAAATAGCGTCATCTGGTAAGGCTGAATTTTTTTCGAAAAGCAACATTTTAAACTTTTAATGCTAAAATGAACTCAAATATTGGGTCAGTATATTCCTAGATTGTTACATTAAAAATAATTCTAGATGAAAGAGTAACTTTTTATTTGTGTAATTTTATCTTAAGCGTCTTACTACCGGTTAAGGGATTAAGCACTCAAATAACAAATATGAAGTTCATAAATATATTTATAATTGATAATGGATTCTTAACCATTTAACATTCACTTCACTTCAGCCTATCGCAGTCCACTGCTGGACATAGGCCTCCCCAAGTTCGCGCCACACATCCCGGTCTTCCGCAATCCTCATCCAGCCTACACCGGCAATCTTACGTAGATCGTCGGTCCAACGGGCCGGAGGACGTCCCACACTGCGTTTGCCAAGACGCGGTCTCCACTCTAGGACCCGTCTACTCCAACGGCCATCGGTCCAGCGACACAGACGACCAGCCCACTGCCACTTCAACTTGCTAATTCTGTGGGCTATGTCGGTTACTTTCGTTCTCTCGCGGATAGTCTCATTTATCATTCATTATTTAACATTGTTATGGACCATTTATAGGAAACAATAAATAAATCTGTAGTCGTTATTAGATCTTTTTAACAAAACGTTGTTAAATTTTACAATTCAATAATAAGTAATAACGTTCATGTTAACGCTGAATGTGAGACTTACAAAAACAAACAAATATCTATGCTATATGAATTTTTATTCAATCAAGTGTGTTTAAAAAAATAATAACAGGCTTTTTTAAAAACGTTACGATTTTACTTAATTATTAATAGTGTCATATGTCAATCTCTAGGTGGTGGATCAAGATTAAACTTATATCAGATTTTAGGTTAATATTATATCGTCCATTTTAATGCAAAAGATTTTACGTGATACGGGAACAGACATCTATATATTAAAACGTGAAGCAAAAACTTTGTACCCCTTTTACGAAAATTGCGCAGGCGGAGGAGTATGAAATTTCGGACACATAGTTTATATAGTGAAGGAGTGCAGAATGCTAATACATAAAAAATACATTACGAACACTGTGTTTGACACATACTCGCATATAATATATAATCTTTGTTTATTATGATATAAGTTATAGTCTTTGATAACAGAACCTTAAAAGAGCTCAAACTTATATTTTAAGTTGATTATGGAAGAATTTCTACCACTAGGCGACCACAAGTATATTATAGATACACAGAAAAAGATTCGAAAAATAATTGTTATGTGTTCTATTGGTTTCAAAAATGTGTACACAGATAGGTCGGTTACTCTGTTTTATAAAAATGAATGTTTTTATTATTTAATACTTGGTGTTTCGTGTAGTTTCACCTCTTAATGTATTTTATATTATATTGTCATATTTTATTACAGCCTATATTTTTAAAGTATTTTAAATAAGTCGAAGTTCTGGTAAACGAGATATTGACGCTCAGTTAATAATTTTATTTGCATCTCTAGGAAGCAACGTCAAGTTATTGTTTAAATATTTGCTTATATTGAAGGCAAAGCTCGTCTGAATTTTAAAGTGTTAAATTTACTTACGAATATATCTTTTTCTCGACGATGAAAGACAACATTATTAGAATCGGAAGAAATGTTCATTCATATTAGTACCTATACCTACTAATTCAAAGTAGAGTAGCGTCGCATATGAAGCTTAATACTTTCTCCTAAATGTTCATTAACTGTTTAGTTAATATTTTATTCTACACTAGCTGTGCCCGCGACTTCGTCCGCGTGGAATTTAAGAAAAATGTTATTGTTCAGTCCGCAGAGTCATAAAATAAAATTTCTAAAATAAAAGTAGTCTATGTTACTCCTTACTACATCAGCTATATGCCAGTGAAAGTCCCGTCAAAATCGGTCCAGCCATTTCAGAGATTAGCCGGAACAAATAGACAAACAGACAGAAAGACAGGCAGACAAAAATTGTTAAAAATGTTATTTTGGTATATGTACCGTGTATACATTCCATATGCATTTAGTAAAAAGCAGTTATTTTAATATTACAGACTTCAATTTTATTTATTTATATAGATGTATATATTAAGTACGAATTTGTTTAAAATATTCTTACACTAAAGAACAACTGCAACTAACAGCTTTGTATTAAAAAAGTTTTATCGTTTTTAACGCGTCTCATTAAAGTATAGAATCAAATTTTGTTTGTTAATTGTTTATAGACATGTAAATTAAGCTATTCAATTCTTACACATTTTCACTAAAATACGATTCCACAATTTCTAATTTATTCAAAAACGTCACAAACAAAGCCGTAGCTGATCGCTTGTCTCGCTAAATTCTCATAGTTCTTCAAAGATAGAAGGTCAGACGAAGTGCTAAGTGATAACATAAACACACTAAGCACACTCAGTACCTTGCGTATAAAACTTAGCTCTTAGCGTGCTAATTTGAATAAGAATTTTGATTTACGCTTTTTTAACACAAATTATTATGATGGATTTGTAACTATATATGTGCACCTTCTTTTCACGCAATTTTGAAAAAAAAACAATCTTTGATATTTATACTGCTTATATCCTATTACGTAAGGCTCATATTATACATTACTAGCTGAGTCGGCGAACATCGTACCGCTATATATTTTTCTTGTGTGAATATACGTGTCGATTTTTATTTATTTAATATGGCACACTTTTATCATAGTAAACAACACACTATCTGCGTCTAATCATAACAATAACTTTCTTGGTCTCATAGATTATATATGTTAGCAGTAGGTACGTTTAACCGTCGATTCCTATTAACTATAATGATCCGTGAGACATTTATTTCATCAATTATCTCTCTTTTAAGAAATAAATGACACTTCGCGTAGAATTTATGTCAAAAACTATTGTCAAATAAAATAATAATTAAAAAAAAAACAAAAAACCCGCCTGCGTGAAGAACAACTAATAGAAAATCAACTGAAAAAGCTGGAACAAGATAAAAATTCAATATGCACACAAAGTCAGCGAAATAAATAGAAACAATATCAAACATTTTGTGCTGTACATTTAAAATATATTAATACGGTAGTCCTTCGAAACTTTATGCAACGTCGTACATAACATGCAGTCGGAGACATGCACAAAGAGAGAATGATTTGACTTATCCTTCAATTTCATTGATATTGTTCTTGATATTGTTTTTATTTATTTCGCTGACTTTGTGTGCATATTGAATTTTTATCTTGTTCCAGCTTTTTCAGTTGATTTTCTATTAGTTGTTCTTCACGCAGGCGGGCTTTTTTTGTTTTTTTTTTTTTTTATATTATTATTTTATTTATGTCTTTTTAGTCAGACAAATTACGTAATCGGTTCAATTCATTAAAACAGTTTACATCATGGGGTTGATTAAGTATTTTTTTAGGGTCAAGAGAACTGATAGCAAGCCCGGAGAAAGATCTCACTCTGCTCAAAGCAACGTAAGCCTGACCTTTAGCAAATAGGTGACTGCTTAAGTCAACAACTATTAGTTTTAATATAATGAAATTATTATTAAAATTATTTGTTTGTATTTGGTATTATGTATTTGTTATTGATTTTATTAATGTAATTGTAAATTGATGTGACATTTATTAATTTTTATTTGTAATTTTAATTGTATGTTTTTTTTAACCATTGTATTTTATTAGAAAGGCTACACCCCGAAGTTGATCGTCGCCTAGGAGGCGAGTTTGGCATGGCATAGGCGTGGGAAAGAGCAAAGTCCACATTTTTTAAACTTTAATATTGTATTTCTTTATTAGTATTACGGTAATAATAATCATTATATACCTTTTTAAAATCCTTGTATTGTACCCTTCAATTAGATACCCATATTGTAGTAATCGAGAAAAACAATTTTTTTTAATTAACTACAATGGCTTCGCGCAGCCGCCATGTTTAACTTTTTTTTAATGTCACCTATTTAAGAACACTTGGGCAGCTAAGACGAACCTAACGATACCTCAATTATGTAAATCTGTTCAGTGGTTCTGGAAATATGAGGTAGTAAAGAATATTACATACAAACATACATACATACATACAAGATACGCGCGAAAAACATAACCCTTCCTTGGCAGTCGGGCAATAACGATTATGACAGAAAGATTGTTCATAGAAATCGACTCTATCAACTCCGCTCCACGTAAATGAAATAAAATAATAATAATACATATTTAATCGATTCACTGTTTGACGGATAATAAATAATAATATATTATATAGTATGTTTCCTGTAAACATTGATATGTTTCGTTTTAATTATGTGCGTTAATTTTAAAATCGTTTACATCAATTTATCAAACATCATTTTGTTTAATATATTCTTAATTAAACAGAATTTCAACATTATCCTGTTCCAAAATACTTATTTGAAAATTTTGGAAGAAGATAACGTGTGTGTTAACAAAACACAACACAATGCCAAAAGAGTAATCTTATTTTTATAATAAAATACTTCTCGTTCTATTAAATTTTATTCAAGATATATGTTTATCGTGACTTTAAAAATATATATTAATTAATGTATGATTTACGCAATTATTATGATGGATTTGTAACTATATATGCGTATCTAGGCTCTCCACGCAGTTTTATTCGCTTTTGATGATTGAAGAACAATCTGTGACATTCATACCGTTTATATCCTGTGATTGCAAAAAATGATTTGAACAAAAAGTAATATAAGATAGTTGTCTCTGAGATAGTCAGCTATCACCAATATCGTAATTACCTTTTTTATACATATTAAGTATTGTAATGCTATGCTATAAAAACAAAATGATCTAATCAAACGATTACTGATTCATGAATCACTCTGTCGTAATAGAATATAATAAAAATAATTTATATACTATATTGTACTGACGATCAAATCGCTAGTACTGTTATCAATTTCGCAATATTTGTTAACTAAACAATGTGCCTCCGGTGTTGGCTAGGGCTCTTAGAGAGGGTGGCAAAACGCTTGCGATGCTTCTGGTGTAGCAGGCGTCTAGAGGCTACGGTACCCGCATACCTTCACTTCTTTGTGACTCTAATTATATATAAAAAACTAACACATATAAAGTTTATAAATATAAGCAGTCTAATTATGTAGGCACTTTATATACTACTAGCTGACCCGGTGAACTTCGTATCGCCTAACACAAACTTTATCGTATGGTATTAAAATTCGAATTGACTTTTAAGTATTATCACAAATCTTTTGTATGGGAGTATAGAAAAGTGTTGTTTTTAGACTTTTTCAGGAAATTTAAAATTTTTTTTTTTAGAATTTTTCTCTCCGTAAGAACCATCCTCGTACTTCAAGGAACATCTTAAAAAAAGAATTAGCGAAATCGGTCCAACCGTTCTCGAGTTTTGCGCTTAGCAACACATTTTGCGATTCATTTTTATATATAAGATTAGCCAACCCGCAATGGAACTGCGTGGTGGATTAAGCTCCGAGCCTTTTCCTACTTGGAGAAAGAGGTCTATATGCCCAGCAGTTCGATGCTACAGGCTAAATCGTAATATAATAGTGACAGTGAGTCGACCTAGACGACGCACGGCGCGGCGGGTCAATGGCGCGTGACGTCATATCACAATAAATAAATCCATTGATTATACTGACGATGCAAGTCAAGTATGTAACCGCACCCAAATCTTGAGAACTTCGAGAATCTGTTTCAGATTTAATATGCACTGACGTAAAATACGCTTCGACTTAAAGGTTAGACATAATTATGTAATATCTAGTGATTTGTTCGCCTATTGAGTGGTAATGTATAGAATTATATAAACATATATATAAATAATATCCATAAATTGAATAAGGTTATGACTAGCAATCGGGTCTGACTTCATATTGATCCCTATTTACTAATAAACGGAAAGTCTTACTTTATTACCATACTTGTATCGTCTCTCTTTAGTAATTGAGACGGCCATACAATATGTCATCTGTATGAAATAAAAATTATGAAATTTCACTGTGTGAAAAATATATTACAGCATGACTCTTAAAACGAATATACCGTTTTTAATTTAGTTTTCGTATAAAAGAAAACTTCCAAAAACCTTTTCGTCATTGTCACAAGGAAAAAGCTAAAACAGGTGTCATAGAGTGACGATCTTGCGTTAAAAACTCGATGAATGATTTTTATTGACATAGATTTGTATGGATTTATGTACATCTTAACAAGACAAACACATACGCTAATCGTTAATTTTATGTATTGGTTCAGGTATGAATCACGATCGTAATCGTTCAAACAACACTAACTGATAATGTTTTCTCGTTCGATGCGAGAGTTCGATCTATTTTTATGCGATGACGATCATTATTATAAATGGCTGCGCATGTTCAAACATTGAACGCAAAAGGTTTACTCTAAAATTTAAACAGAATTACAAAATTGACTGCTAAAATAAAATTAAAATATCACCAAACAAAATAATATCACTTATGTATATGATATGAAAGTAAATGGTAGAGTCATCACAATCAAGTTAGTAATATTTTTTGATACGCTGTCAAGTTAGTTACAAGAAAATTTTTATTCTGTTTCATTCTGTTTCTGAAAGTGCTTTATTAAATTTGTCGCAGTGCTAACACGAAAGAAAAATATTTCAAGGCAACAATTGCGAAATGTAAGAACTCTTCTCTTATTATTGTGAAAGAAAGTTACAGTTTTAGATTATATAGTTTTTAAAGTAGTCCATTGCCGTTGTGTAATGCGACATATTTATGACAATAGCCGATGTCGAAGTAGCTAGTTTTAATGAAGAAGTGTATTAAAAATTCTTATCAACTGGCCAGATACAAGTAAGTAGTGATTAGATTGTCATCTTCAGGCCATTAAAAAAAAAGAAATTTATAAATACAGTTAACGAAGGATCACTGATGATAATGAAATTAACGAGAAAAGTAAATTCAATATTAATTACCTGATAGTAGTAATCAGTGAACATTTAGAATCTATATTTAGGCAACAAGTCAAAAAGTAACTATTAAATAGCCTTACTGCTTCATTTTCATGGCCAACTGTCACTCTATACCGAAAACGTGTCACAATTCGAAGAGTTATATATTGGCTTTTCGTAAAATTAACTAATTTTTAATAAAATATTAATGTCACAATAATAATTTGTTAAATTTATAATTTAAGTTTACATATTTTCGTACTGAGTTAAACCTACTGGTCACTGATGAACCATAAGCTACTATTTAATCATAAAAGACGAATCTGTATATATGTTGCAGTCAAAACTCTTAACCAGTCAAAAGCACTATTGACTAGCAAAATCAGTCAGAAGTACTTTTGACCGTTTGCTTTAGTCAATAATACTTTTGACTAAAATAACAGTTAAAAGTACTTTTGCCCAATGGAGCTGGTTAAAAGTACTTTTGACTAAATGATTCCGTCAAAAGTGGTTTTGACTGGTTGTATCAGTCAAAACTCTTAAAAAGTTAAGGTGGTCGATAAAAATAACGACAAACGCATATATAAACTTTTATATTACTCATTATTAGTGGAGAACGTCTGATATTAGAACAAAAATGAGCGACTACGAAAAGAAAGAAGGCTTTTTGCAAAGAATTTTAGCGATGGAAGATATGAAAGATAGTCATTTCAATGTGATGACAAAAGAAAAATTTGAAAAGTTTGCAATGGATGTGGAAGACGCGAAATTTAATGAAAAGGAAACACCATTATAGTACAGTAGACTACAACGCTTTAACACATTGAAGTTTGTGGTATAAAAAAATTAGTTACAAACACAGAACCTGTCAAATATTTTTGCCGGCTAAGGAAATCTACGACATTATTGACGCTGCTCATATTTCTATAGGGCATGGTGGTCGCGATAGACTTAAGAATGAAATAATAAATGACTAACTAATGTTACAAACGAAATGATTAATATATATTTATCAATGTGCGAAGTATGCCAAAGGAAAAAAAGCAAGAAAAGGATGGGTCAGGTTTAGAAACCGATCCTGCACACTGAAATGAACAGCCGCTGCCAAGTCGATCTGATTGACATGCAGTCGCAAGAAGATCGCGGACATAAATTTATTATGGTTTATCAGGATCATTTGACTAATTTTTTTTTTTTTTTTTTTTATGTCACTAAGTCGGCAAACAAGCGTACGGCTCACCTGATGGTAAGCGATTACCGTAGCTTATAGACGCCTGCAACACCAGAAGCATCGCAAGCGCGTTACCGACCCAATCCCCAATCCCCCCAGGAGCTCTGGTCACCTTACTCACCAACAGGAACACAATACTGCTTGAAAACAATATTATTTTGCTGTGATCTTCTGTAAGGTCGAGGTACTACCCCAGTCGGGCTGCTCCATATTTTGAGCAGGAAATTCCTGCTGTGCCCTACCTCAGTTAAATTACTCACTACCTCAGTTAATTATTCACATCTAACGAGTTAATAGTGCTTTTGACTGACGCTTTTTTGCAGTTAAAACTACTTTTGACGGAAAGCGTCAGTCAAAAGTATTTTTAACCGCGAATTTGCAGTCAAAAGTACTAATAACCAATAATTTTCAGTCAAAACCACTTTTGACCAACTTGTCCAGTCAAAAGTACTTTTGACTGATTTCGCTAGTCAATAGTACTTTTGACTGCTTAAGAGTTCTGACTGCAACATATACGTTGAACATCACAAAACACTTATCTTAGTCTTAAATTAAAATTATAATATATATTTATTTTTTCCTAAACGATTGAAAGTACGGATCGAAGAGTCTTAAAACACACAGTCAATAAATCGTAAAGTAATAAAAGATATGTATGATGTATATTTGACTGTTTGAGTAGACACTGAATGTAACCCACGAATAAATAATAGAGTCGTTTTTCCTCTCTTTCAAGAATTTTGTTTTGTTTCATGTTTTCACTATTTTATCTTCTTAAGTAGAGTAATGGTGGGTTTTGAGCCAGTATTTTTCAGCAGGAATCCGAATTTCATATTGTTTAGTCGCCTTCATGTTCAATTTTTGAAACGGCTTTAACGATTTTCATGAAATTTAGTATTCGGGGGTTTAGGAGGCGACAAATCGATCTAGCTAGGATTCATTTTTAAAAAATGTCGCTTTATCCGTGTTTTTAGGCAATGAAAAACTGCTACAATATCATTAGAATATGAAGGTAAATGTCGCCACTATCTCTAAAGTCAAGAGCTCAGGTGTGGAATCGGATGGTCACAAAATGAGAAGATCACGTTTCAATTCCACACATCTCCAGATCGATTATTTTTTCCCCTTTTTTTTATTATGTCGGTAAGATCAAAAGCTATTATTTATATTTCATCAGTATGTAATTCGTATTTAAATAAAAATTTTCGAAAAACACGATTTATCCAAAAAAAAAAGACCGAGCAAAGTTCGGTCATCCAGGTACTTGTTTATTATATACAACATAGAACTCAAAGTTAATGGAAGCGTATGTACTAGTACAATTCTGTTGTTTAGAGTGAATACTTGAGAGTTTTTTCAAATGTTATGTTAAAGTACAAGAGGATAATTTAATACTTGGGTTTGCTCGCAAACGGAAAAACAACCGACTTCAATTACATCGACAAGTAATAAAACGTAGGTAGATGAAAAAATAGTTAAGTAAATTACTCATTAAGTAGTGATCAGGTCTCGATTAAATTTAAATGGGTCTACATGACAAGTATTAGAGTTCGATTAAATCAAGAATCATCAAAATCGGTATACCCAGTGAAAAGTTATGCGGTACCCAGTCAAGAGTTTTGAGGTAGCATACATATAAAATATATATAATTAACTTGAAAACCTACTCCTTTTAGGAAGTCAGTTAAAAAGTTTAATGTCTCCTAAGATCAAATAGGACCTATTAAGCTAAAATAAACATTAGCTGTATTTCTTTTTTCATTAAAATTTTACTCATTAAAAGTTTATAATTTCAAAACTAGATATATCAAAGAAAACGCCCACATTGAAAATTTCAGTTATAGATAGAGATACACGATGGCCAATAATTTAGCGCAATCTAAAAGTATGGCCGGTGTTGGAATGAATCGAGACGCAAGCTATTTTATTATAGATCAGAGGTGTATATATATATTATAAATACCTCCGAATATATATATATTCACATTTGTACAATACATTATTAAAATTGTGAGTGCCTTCTAGGAAATTATCTTTAATTTTATTAACAAGATCAAAAAGCACCCTAACCAGAGTTCCTGGGGAGGGTCAATGCAAGCGTCAGAAACGCGCTTTCAATGCTCCCTAGTATTGCAGGCGTCTATAAGCTACCGTAACCCCTTACCATCAGACGGACCGTAGGTAGTTGGTTGCTCGGGTTGTCGCTTGTTTCCCACCTTTGTTGTTTAAAAAAGTAATGGCTCAAGCTATATCTCTGCCACGTCATTTTACGAGATAAATAGACATAAATATGATAAAACATAAGGTTAAAGAAACATGTTTGTATTATTGATTGATGTTCAAGAGATAACAAATTGTATCTGACCATCGAAACTTGTCAATAGCCGCAGATCTCTTTAGAACAAAAAAGGCCAAAGATACGTCTCTAATCGCATGTCTTTTGAAGGTTATATAGGTTGGGGAGGTAGTAAGAAAATGTTATCATTATTGATGTCAAAAATTTGAGTTTACACAATGCTTGCAAAAAGCAAAAACGAGAATAGCTTGTTACAATTATAATTCTTAACAATGTCAACACTTATTTGTACAATATTTGTCAAAGAGTAACCATTAGTTTACGAAAACAACCAGAACGAAATTACTTTGGAGCTAATTTGAAAATGTTGTTATTGCGATGATTTTTATTATTTGTTTCAAATTGAAGGTGTGACTATATAAATATTGTCAAAAACAATTAAGTAAATAATCCACTAACCCTCAACGGCAGTAGTAGTAGTAACAGTAGGATTAAGTCTGGTCTGAAAACACAGACTATACAATAATTCTGGGAAAAGAAACTGGGAACACATCCGAAATTGTTCATTTTGAAAAGTTGGTTAGTAAAGCAAAAAAAAATTGGAACGGAAATGTTAAACTCGAGATTAGCTAGTAAAAATAAACTTTTCTGTTTTAACTGTTAGTATAGCTATAAATTTCGTGAATACTATTCCAATACGATCTTCAGTTTAATACGTTACTTTGTATTTTTTTTATTTCCAACTTTATTCATTTTAACGTGATTACTATAAACATAAATCATAATCCATTAACAACAATTTTACAATGTAAAACAAATCGTTTGACTACATAATTCTGTTTGTTCGCAAATTCGTAGGTAAGTCGAATAAATATTCAATGAAATTTGCATTATTAGGACTAACTCAAAAGAACTCATTAGAACTCAATCAAATTTTAATGAGACCACATGACAAGCACCAGCTTTCAATTAAAAAAAAAGAATTATCAAAATCAGAACACCCAGTAATAAGTTAAGTGGTGGCACTGGAAATTGAGAACCTTCTCCGTATTTGAAGTCGATTAATAACAAGTGTACGTATAATCTAATAAAAATAATAATGACTACATAAAAGATTATACTATAACGTATCCTATCGTGTAATTGCACTATTTTCAAAGCACTCAATTACGCAATTGAATTTTCACATGACGCGTGTGGTCTTAACGACGATGCGTCTAAATTAACAACCTTTGACACGATGAAACCCACTAATGGCGCCCGAGGTTACTCTGAATACACATTTATAAATTGTAATTACAGTAATTAAAATAAATTTTGACGCCTGTCATGGAGTTTTGTTAGGTCTATTAATAGTTAAATTGTTCTCGCAACTTCATTTACTTATTTTTTTAAGTGTTTTTAATTTTTCTCTTCCTAATCGTTACGCCTTGATAACGACGGCGATCGAGTAATTAAATTGTAAGTTATATTGTAAAGTAACCTTTTTAGATTTTACTGTATTATTTTATTGTATGTCACGAATTATTAACGTCCCTACAACATCTCAAATCACCTTTTCACAATTTAAACTGCAAATTATTTTAGACAGACATAGGCTTTAAAACGTTACGTTATGATTACGAGTATTATAAGGTAGCAGTAACAATATGTGACAAACAAAGAAACAAGAATCTTAACTGCAGTACGAATCAAAGTTTGGCGTTTACTGTAATCCGGTTTCATTTTGTAATTTACCGAATAACGTGCCGAAAGTCGGCGAAAACAGTCGGAGGTCGTTGCCCCGCTGACCGGAGACAAGTAGCCTATGAGAGTACAAGAAGACAAATTGACACTATCACATTACTTCTTTATTCAATTTCCCAGCACCAACGCACGTAGGTAGCAACGCTTGTGACGATAGCTTCCCTCATTTAAAAATATGCTAATAATAAGTAAGTATTACCTACGTGGGAAAATATTTGTAATGACTATATAATTTATTTATTTTCACATACCAATAAAAAATATTTTATCGCGTTTTGCAGATCGTTTCTTTGTTTTCTTTTGATATGTTTACAATCCATATTTAAGGTTTTTTTATAAAATACTTACGCATAGGATATACAATCTGTTTGCTGTGTGGTTACGGCAATGAAGAATATAGCCACCCCCTCTCTTCCTGTGGTGTTGTAAGAGGCGACTAAGGGATAACATAGTTCCACTATCACCTTGGAACTTAAAAAGCCGACCGATGGCGGGATAACCATCCAACTGCATGATTTCACGCCATTTTTGGCGCGAATTTGTAGAGGCCTATGTCCAGTAGTGGACTGCGATAGGCTGAAATGATGATACAATCTGTAAAGAACTGCTTTGTTAAAAAAGAATTATCCGTATAAAAATGTTTACATATAAATTATTAATGAGTATTTAAAAGTGCGACAAATGCTCATGACTGGGTTTTTATTTGAAAAGGTTTGTTCGAAACCGACTTTGATGAAAATTGTTTCTTTTATTAAGTTTATTAAATAAATTAAAAAAATTATATCAATTATATTATATTTTGATATTATTTACAAATTACAATAAACTTTTCGTATAATTAAAATTGTTAAAATGCCAAATGCAATGTGACATGCAACAGCTTCCAAGAAAGAAAATTTGCTATCATATAAAGTGCAGGCGTGCAACAACGAGTAAAAAAATCTGTTTCATGTTTGAAATGAAATATTATTTTTATGAATCGAATAAATAATATGAATAAATAATAATATTAATGTCAATGACAACTTTTTCATTTAATAGTTTTAGTTAGTTACAATTATATTCCTTAGTAAAAATCATACTCCAGGAAATTCTTTTTGTAGTTAGATTCACAAATATTCTTTTAGCATTTTACATGCTTTTGGTCATTATACAACTTAGCAATGGTTGAAAATAGTCAAAAACTGTTCTTAGATGCGGTTTTTACTGTCGTGATCCTAAATAATTAAAATTTGGTTGAAGGTTTTTCATAATACACCGTGTAAAAGTAAAATTAATACAATATTTATTGAGTGAATAACTGTATATAAATCGTAATAAAATCATCTTATACACACATCTACATCGAGTGGAATTGTGCGAAATATTTAGTGTATAAAATCCAAAGTCCTGTTTCCAGATAAAGTAGTACATTTATCACGCTAAACATTTTAACTTGACATTCAAGAATAAAACGAACCTTGTGCGTAAACATAAAACAGTGTCTTCTTTGTTAGGCTACTCAGGCGCCGCCAAGACGCGTAACTATGTATGACAATTGACAATAAACAGTAATGTTTTTACAATAACATGTCGCTAAACAAAACTTACGCATCATATCGATATCACATACAAATTAATTCGTGATGAGTCATATTTTGTAAAATTGATTTCATTAACGGATTACGATAATTTAATACGGATATCAGGAACTAAGTAAATGATATCAAAGTTATTCAATTAATAGACAAATAACACAATACTGATAAAGTTTACTTAACGATAACGTAGAAATAAGCTCATAAATGATGTCATTAAATCGTCAAGTGTTATAATAAAAATGTTTTATGTAACTCATGTCAAAACGTAATACTATATTCGTCATTCATTGTATGAATTATATCATTCATTGATAAAGAGTGAATCATTTCGGCGCCTTGTTTTTTTTAAACTAGAGTTACATGTAATTCTTACGAATTCCACTATTATCAAATTTCTTAGAAAGCTTACGATGGAAACGGAAGTAGATAAGAAGCTTGTATATTTTAAAGATTATTATCAAATTGATAAATAAAGTATGCACTTTATCGTAATTAAGTCTAGACGCCTCTATTTGTTTTTTAACGTTTTGATGATATATTTCTATGAAATTAGTACCAACCGTCTATTTGTATAAAACGATCCATAATTATATAATTGTGTTTGCTCGCAAACGAAAAAAAAAACCGACTTCAATTACATCGAAGAGTAATACAACGTAGATCGACAAAAAAATAGTCAAGAAACTACGCGTTATCAAAGATTACTCAAAAAGTAATTATCAGATCTCGATAAAATTTATATGTAACCACATGATAAACATCAGCTTTTGATTAAATTAAAAATTACCAAAATCGGTACACTCAGTAAAAAGTTATTGCGAATTTTCTAGAGTTTCCCTCGATTTCTCTGGGATCCCATCATCAGATCCTGGTTTCCTTATCATGGTACCAAGCTAGAGATATCCTCTTTCCAACAAAAAAGAATTATCAAAATCGGTACATCCAGTAAAAAGTTATGCGGTATAATACAACGTTGGTCGACGAAAAAAGCGTCAAGTAAAAACGCATTATTAGATATAACTCGAAAAGTAGTAGTTAGATCTCAAATAAATTAAAATGGGACCAATTGGCACACACCACCTTTCGATTAAAACAAAATTTGTCGAAATCGGTCTACCCGGTCAAAAGTTCTGATGTAACATACATAAAAAAAAAAAAAAAAAAAAAAAAAAAAATACAGTCGAATTGAGAACCTCCTCCTTTTTTGGAAGTCGGTTAAAAATGTTAATAACGTGCGCCATAAACGTTATCAGTTGAAGAGAATAGACATATAGCTGTATAATTTAACAGAATAGGGCTTGTTTCACCAGTTCCTGAAAACATTTATCTTTCGAGTAAGTTGCTGATAGGTTCTATTGTCAAGGGCCTTCCATAAATTACGTCATTGAGGGGGAGGGGAGGTCTCAGAAGTGTGATATTGTGTGACAAGGAGTACAAAATTTTATTACATCACATTTCAAAATACAATATATCTATTTTTAAGTATTAAAACACGATAATTGAACTACATACCTACTTATTTATAACGATTAATTTAAAAAATTAAAGTTTCATTTGCTTTGTTGGCGAATTGACATTCGCTGTACTAGTTTTAGGAGTCGATCTTTTATTTCGATAATATTTTATAGATTTTCATACCTATGTTTGATCGATGTTGATTTTATCGAATAAATAAAAATAACGTCGAATCTGATGTGTAAAATTGCAAAATATGTAACGTCACACTGGGCAGAGGTTCTTATAAATGTGACCAGCGACAGTAAAAAGGACGGAAAAAAGATCAAAAAAACCTTGAAATTCGTATGACGTAATTAATGGATGGCCCACAAAGGTAAAAACAGGCCTTTAGGACTTATTTTATCTCAACTGATAAAATATATCTTTGGTTTTACAGATGCGAATAGAAATTCTTAACATCTAAAGTTGTATTTGATACTGATATAGAAAAAAATCGGCCAAGTGTGAGTCGAACTCGCGCACCGATGGTTCCGTACAAATATTATTAAAAATATTTTGATTATATGATATAACTAAAAATGTATGCTCTACGCAATTTTTCCTTTATCTGTGCTATAAGACGTTGCTTCGTACCAAATTTCAAATTTCTGAGTTCACGGGAAGTAGCCTGTATGTAGTTCATATATTTTAGTTATTCAAAGCAAGCTCTTGCTGTATCGTAAATAAAATGTTAATACTGCGGCTATATGTCTTTTTGGCAATGTGTTTGGTATATTGCGATAAACAAAAAGATGACTAACGAAAAGTAGGAGGTTCTACGATAGTGTATATAACAGTGCTTTTTATTATGTATTGTATGTGTAACAATCAGTTTATCAGAACTAATACTAAAAATCAGGTATTTTTCTAAAAAAAAGGTTCATCCTTATTCTGTTAATCGATTAGTAACTTCAACTGTTATCTTATAAGCGTTAGTGCAGTGCTGACTAAATGTGAGTCACAAAAGCGGTCCAAATTTTATCTTTCGGGCATTGGTATAAGATGATAAAAAGTCCCCCTAAAAACTGCTGTTTTTTGGTGATAACTAGGGACTTATCTTTGAATAATTGAAATATTTTTTAAAAGCCATTTTCTTATTTTCTTAGAAGTTAAACCAATATAAATACTCCTCTAATCACCAGCTTTTATACTTCTGTAGTACCTAACGTTACGAAAATTACAGTTAAGTAAGTCAAAAGTTTTACAGAGCTCTCGAATATTTAAAAATGAACATTCCGAGCGTTTTTTTTAAGCTATTTCATGTAACTGTTGTGAAGCAGTTTATCGTAAATATTATAACTATCTAATTATTTCAAGATATTTGGAGGTAAATGGTTTACCAATAGTTTTTTTTCTTAAAAGGAGTAGAGACACTGCTCCACAAAACTTACGCATGGAAATTTCCCCTGTTGGGAAACCTGCAAATTTAGACCGTCAATGAATCCACTTAACATTTGCGGATGTCTTAATATGTTGATCCTCTCCGAACGTAGACGAAAAAGACATCGTAGACTTTGTGTCGTCTAACATAACGTATATTGCATTAACTTCTTAAGACTTTTTTTAGTGACTTTTTTTAAATTATATTTACTTATTTATTTACGCTTTTTGCTCACCAACACAAAAGTAACATAAGTTTAATTAAGTTAAAAAATAAAATAAATTTGCATTGCTGGCGGCCTTATCGCTAAAGCAGCGATTTCTTCCAGGCAACCTTTGGGCAGAGGACTAGAATTCATTGTTAGTGGGGATAGGGGCGCAAAATAAGTGCTATCAGTCATGAACATAAGTATATATTATATATATTCATACATACACATATACATACAAATACATCTACACAAATACACAAATATATTATAAATACATAATGACAAAAAAAGTGTGTGTGTACTTGTGTACGAGCGTAAGAAGTTATACTTGCCTGGCTAGCTAACTTCACGTTGCTAACTTCTTCTTCGTAGACTAGCTAACTTCAGCTATCAGTTTCCTGACGGTATGGCGCGCATCGTAAAATTTACTCTCATCAGTTTACCCTAACGCGCCAAAAGAAGTATAACTTCAAAATAATATGAAAACGAAGAAAATATATTATTTGAATTGTTATAAGACTTAATCAAACGATTTATATTGTTATGAATTGTATTTTTAAATAATATTTATTGTTACAATTTAATATGCGCATATAATAAAAATTAAGCAAAAAGATTTATGAAACTTCGTTAACTTCCTTATAATAAAAAAAAAAAACTTATTACAGAAACAAAGTTTTAGTTTTTCAGTAACCTTCATTTAAAATTTGTTTTTTTTTTGTGTGTAGATTTCATTTTAATTCATTCGTTTAAATGTGTTTTAATTAATTTCATTATATTTAAATAAGGAGCAGGAGTGCGGGAGTATCTGAAATGTTTGACCGCATTCACGTCGCGATAGCGTCTGCATCCCACAGCACCTCTGACCATTTTCGTGATCACTTTTGATGTGAAATGAATTTACAAGTTATGTGCAACTTGTAAATTTTTGAAATAATAAGAAATAAGAAATAAATATGTAATATACAAAACCAATTAAAATTATTATTATTATTAATTATAGGCTCATTGCATTATTATTAAAATTATATACATGTATATAGTTTTCCGATCACTTCCTAGATAAAAATTCACTCATTATATTTTCCCTTTATGGGCACTTCCTTGAGTTAAACAACAGGAAGTAGGAATAGCTGTACGAGTCTTGCCAGATAAATATTAATTTATCTGACGATTTCACATCAAAGAGTTACCCATTTTAATGCAGATTTTTTTTATCTAATAAAAGTATATTTACAATAGAACATAATTATAACAATGTCGGTACATGTTAATGAAACTCTTTCAAGGGTGTTAAACCTTTTTTGACCGAAATTAAATTTATCTGCTCTAGCTGCAAAAAAAGTAAAAATGTTTTTGTGGTCTTCAAGCCATAAAAGTTGACTCATTTATGATTCTGCCTTTGCTGCCTATGTGACAATGTTGGTGTTATCGTGTATGAAACTGTAAGACAACGGTGAGTGATCATTTCTATGTAGGCTATACCGTATTGTGACTCAATCAACACGAAATAAGTATTGCAGTATCAAAAGGAAAATACATGTATTCAGTTTTAAGTACCCACGCAAGCATGTACCTTGAAATTGATGTTACCTATCTATCATATAAGACATAAGTATTAGGTACCGCTCGATAAAATAAATAACTACGTTGTAATACAGCAATATAACAAATGTTTTAAGCAAACTTTTTCTTATATGAGATTGATAATATGAGCTACAAATTAGAAAATGCTATTCTCTATATGTGTTATACTCTAATGTCAAGATTATATCATTTATTAATTTTCTGATGTTGCGAAAGGTTGCTTCGTACTGAGTCTGCTACGCCGCGCCGGCGGGATCGCGGAAGCTTATTATCTGTACATAATTATGTATACAAATAAATAAAATTGGAGTGTCTGTTTGTAATATTAAAGTAACCGTTTTTTTAATGTAAATTACAGGCGGATGAAATCGCGGGCATAGATAGTTTATTTCTATATCTTTAGTATTTATTACAAATAAATTTACCTAATTCGAGGAATACTTGTCCAAAAAAAATGAATCACATTCATGACAAGACAATGTTTATTGTTTCGAGTAATAGTAATGTTATTACACATTCATTCATAATATTTATTAGAAAACATGTTCAATTAGCAATATGAGAGTTAAGGAAGTCTTGTCGATGATTTCTAGTAAATCATATCAAAAAATAATAAAAATATTTTACTGATTTTAATAAATATATATCGCGTATAATTTGATCACATAAAATTCCAAAAACACTGAAACGCGTATTCTTTTATTCATAATTAACTGTGCCCCGCGCTTCCACCCGCTTTTGTTTGAGAGAAAAATAGGTTATAGCGTTCCCTGGTTAATGGGCTATACCTAGGGCAAAAGGGCTATGGCCTGGGGCGGTATTCTGCGAGGGGCGGGTCAAGCCGACTCGAGATGCGGCGCAAGTCGAGCATACTTGCTAGGTAAAAAATCAATCGATTTTTACATAATTAATAAGTTAAAAAAATGTCAAGCGATTTAATAAGTTAAAAAAATGTCAAGCGATTTATATTAAAATAGCCCAGGGCGCTGAAACTTAAAATACGCAACTTGGGCTAACCAATTAATAATGATTTTTTCTATCAACCAGTAGTTCCTAAGATTAGCGCGCTTAAACAAACAAACTTTTTAGCTTTATAGTATTATATAGCATTGATAAAAATTCACAAAGTTATTATCATGCTTTCGTAAAAGAGCTTTTCTTACCAAATTTCATGTGTAACTTTAGGTAATATTTGTAATTTGTAAGACACATAATTGAATAACTTCGTACAGTCATGATCTAGGCGTCCTGAAAGATTAAATTTATAAAAGATTTGGCCAATTATTAAATTATTTATGCAAGATCATCCTTAAAATCAACACGATGTTCTAAATTCTTAAACTAAATCAAACTATTACCGAATGCTCACTTAAACTAGTTACATTGCGACGGTGTCAAGTGTCCTATTAAACGGAGGTCAAACGGCTGGAAGTGGTCAATGAATGAGCCACAATAAAACCATAATATTCTAATTTGACGCAGGGCACGTGGGCAGGCACTAAACTTAAACAAATAACTTTATACAGACTCTATTGGGATGTCCTGCCGGCGAGATTGCTAAGTTCCATTGGCGCACAATGTTACATCTTGTACACTGACTAAAAAGTATCACGACTATTTTATATCTACTTTTTATGACACAATCACTATACAATATTTATCATGTTATCATTTCTCCTTACTTAGTTCCGGGTAAATACGTATAATCTGCTACAATCGGTGAATGACGAAGTTTTGTAAGTATATGACATAAGTTATTTTTGAATGAGTAATTTGATAACGTTACGTCTTTTATCGAGCTGATTGTGACGTTTATCATTGCGATATCATGTCGATATTTCGCAAGTTAACGTAATGTCATGCGAAATTATCGCGCTTATCTCGTTTGACTTCATCACCAAATATTACTTTTCGTTTCGTTAACATGATGACATATATATCTATTCTGATAAATAGTTTGACATTTTGGATTTAATATTTTCTTAAAGATGTTTGTTATTAAATCGCACTTAACAATTAAGTGGTTCTTGAAAGTTATATGTCACAAGAGTATTTACTTATTTGATTAGCAATGTCAAGAACGCTAGTTGAAACTTTACATCGGCAACGTTTAAAAAGAAATCTTTCTAAAAATATTGTTCTCTATGTCAGTGTTTGTAGACGGGACGTTATTACAATTTAGGCTTTAGACAGTATACCTACGACAGCTAAAATTCCAATGCCAAAACGTTCACAATACGTCTATTATCTTTCACAGTAGGTACACTACATAACATTGCATAATGCAGTTTTCTTTTCTCATCCTAATATGAAATGTGTTATGACATTGAGCCAGAGTTCTCGTGAAGACGGATTAGGTTTAGTAAACATTAAGGTCTATTCTAATAAAATATAAACACAGTTCGCACTATTGATTAGCGTATTACAACGAATTTGTTTTCATAATTAATCCTTCGTTTTATAAACAAGGGGAATTTAGAACGATTGTTAATTTTGTTTTCATTACCATCTCGTTTGGGACAGGGTTCATAGAAATGTTATTTGATTATTTCAAACAAAACTTTCAATGTTGATGACAATGGATCATTTATGTATGTTCCCAAGAGATTAATTCATAAGTACTAATAACTTTGTAGGCTAAACGGTTGGATGGATACGAGGAGTCATTAAGGACACCTTAAGCGATTTAATTTGTTATTCAAACTCCACGTTTTGGTAAAGGTTAAGCAGATTTGACAAGTAATCCTTTTTTTCGACTTTTTTTTCTTTTTCAAAATAATACTTTGTTCTCACGACAATATATGTTATATTTAAATTTGACAAACATATTAGAAATCTTCTCTTTCTATGTAAAATAATTGTGTTTGCTGGCAAACGAAAAAAAAAACGACTTCAATTACATCGACCAAAAATAGAACTTATGGACACGGAAATATAGTCATACAAATAGATTTAATATAATAGCAAATACGCGTCGTCAGAGATAATTCAAAAAGTACTTACCAAGTCTTAATCAAATTGAAATGAGACCGCATGGCAAGCACCACCTTTCGATTCAAAAAAGAGTCATCGAAATTGGTTCCCTCGGTAAAAAGTTATGAGGTAAATACACATGATACATTACAGCCTATGCAGTCCACTGCTGGACATAGGCCTCCACAAGTTTACGCCAAAAATAACGTGAACTCGTGTGTTTTGCCCATAGTCACCACGCTGGGCAGGCGGGTTGGTGACCGCAGTACTGGCTTTGTCGCACCAAAGACGCTGCTGCCCGTCTTCGGCCTGTGTATTTCAAAGCCAGCAGTTGGATGGTTATCCCGCCATCGGTCGGCTTCTTAAGTTCCAAGATGGTTGTGGAACCTTGTTATCCCTTAGTCGCCTCTTACGACACCCACGGGAAGAGAGGGGGTGGCTAAATTCTTTAGTGCCGTAGCCACACAGCACATACACATGATAAATACAATGAAATTGAGACCCGGTTCCTTTTTTAAACGAATCAGCTTGTAGCATCAACATCCCACTGCCGGGCATAGGCCTCTTTCTCTATATAGGAGATATCTAGGAGTATGTATATTTCTTCTTGACAAAATTTTGGTATCATCTCGTCTCTCTCTTTTCTCATTCTCTCATGTCTGATTCTGAGATACATTAGAACAGGGGTTCCCAAACTATTTTGTTTACTGCCCACTTTGAGAATAAATTATTTTTTTGTGCCTCCATTTTTACACCTAATTAAAAACCACTATAACTTCAAATTAAATTAGTTATTGCGAGCTATATTAGCGGAGATTAAACGTTCATTCTAAACGAGACTTTTACTATTACCCTCAAGAGTTAACTTGAGACCTGAGCGTAGCAGGTAGTACACAGCGGCACTCAGGTCTCAATTTAACTCTTACAACACCCCTCTTTTTCCCTGGATCTCTTACCCCTTTAGGCCTGCAGCGCCCACATGGGGGCGTTATCGCCCACTTTGGCAAAGGCTGCATTAGAACAATATAAAATATTAACCTACTAAAACCTACCATCTATTTTAAATAATATTATTAAGGATAGATCGTGCCGTTGATCGTATTTCATTAGGTTAGCGCTGATAATGGTTGGGTTATTCTCAGCGTTGTCTGTGGCGAAATCCGACACCACCCATTGTTGACATTATAGACACGTGCTTTGGAGATAAAGCAGGGCTTGCGAACACGTGTTGGATAAAACGCAGTGTAAATTAACGAGAAGAAACGCCAAATTCATTGATATAATTATCAGTCCCTGAAAAGTTTATATAAAGTAATGAAAAACCTATTTTAAATCTTGTAACTCTTTTTATTTTCTAGTACTATTAAGTACTATTAGAATAATGTTTGCTCTATTGTACGTTTATTTTAATAAATATTAAAAAAACGCCTCACATTCAAGGACCCACAGTAGAATTTTATTATATGTCAGAAGTCTAGATAAACACATAAAACAACGAAACAAATTCTGAAACAATTGTGTATTAAACAAAATTTGTAACAAGCGGGTATCGAAACCGCGACCTTAGTGCACTAGTCACTTGTGACTACTTCGCCAGCCCGTCGATTTTATTTCAAAACGTCATACACAACTATTACATGTCATTCGAAACGTCCTTTCACAAATAGTCATGTAGTAAGCGCTCACAATTTATTTTCTAAAAATATTACACACATACATTATACTGATTAAAAATAATAAATTAAACTATTCTATTAATTAATAAATTCTTGCGTTTAATGGCTTTCAGTTGTGCTAAACAGAGTAATCAGAGTTTAATCAAGTAAATACCATCGAAAGTATCATAATTGTATACTTTGTAGTCGATAACTTACTATGTCTATTTAATTTTTTTCAGTATATAAAACTACATACATTCTTATAAAAATTTAAGAGGCTATTCAATTCCATGCTAAAAATCAAACTCTTCTACTTTAATTCTACTCTTTCTACGATTGTTACTATATATCAACTAGGTAATACAAAACCACGACGAAAATGTAGTGCAAAAAATGTATAGCCAGTGAAGCTAGACTACTAGAATATTCCTTTCAATTATTTAATCAATAGTGTATGCTAATAAAACAAAATTTTACGATGTTTAAGACATTTCGTTAATAATCTTTACGTTAAAGATTATTTCTATACTTTAGTTGTATTTCGTTTATGTAATATCTTCATTACATTTCGAAATAAATAGCGTTTACGGCATGCACCTAATAAAGCTTATAATATGTAGATAATAGTTTCATTTAGTCATATTTTATGTTTCAAAAGATTTACCTTGCTTATTAGGGTTCCGTACCTTAAAAGGAAAAAAACGGAACCCTTATAGGATCACTTTTTAGAGTTCCGTACCTCAAAAGGAAAAAATGGAACCCTTATATGATAACTTTAGTGTCTCTCTGTCTGTCAAGATCCTTTTTCTCAGGAACGCGTAGAGGTATCAAGCTGAAATTCAGATCAAATAGCCAGGTAGTAAACCTGGGTATTATAATAAATAAATAAATACCTCATAAGGAAAAAACCGGAACCCTTATAGGATCACTCTTGTACGTACGTGTATGTCAAGACCCTTTATCTCAGGAAAACGTGAAGGTATTAAGCTGAATTTCATATCAAATACTCAAGTCTACTGTCTCTTGGAGCTGTGAAAAAATCAAACTGCTAAGACAACGCAATCAAAAGATACAGCCGTGCAAATTTTCGACACTCGCAAGGGAATCAAAACCTACAGGGTACTTCCCGCCAGAACCTTGAACTCAGAATCTTGAAATTTGGTACGAAGCAACGTCTTATAGCACAGATAAAGAAAATTGCGAAAAGCATAAATTTTTAGTTACATCATATAATAAAAATATTTTTAATAATTTTGTTTGTACGGAAACTTCGACGCGCGAGTCCGACTCGCACTTGGCATTTTTTTAATACAAAAAATTTAAATTTGTAATTTTTATGAAAACTTTATTTAAAAATTATGCTATGTAAATTAATAATCAAGTTAATGTCATGTGTACTATTCGTAAGACGAAAACGGAAGACCTCGTTTTTACAATAAATCTGTTCTAATATGATGAAGCTCATGAGCTGTTTGTTTGTACGCTTATCTCGAGATTTACCAAGTTGGCTTAATTTTTGTGTTAGATTGCCTGTTATTAAGGATACTTAAAAACTGTAATCCATCGCGCTACGATCAGAGAAAAACCACAAATGTCAAGTAATTTGATTATTAACAATTCACGGGTGCTTAAACCAGGTGAAACTGATGATATAGTGGTTTTTAATAAGTGTCCAGATCGCTTTCAGACTATAGCGATAGGCAAATTGACTATAAAAAAGTACTATCACATTTAATAGGTAGGTACAAAGAAAAGTTATTATGAAAAGGATTGTTAATGTATTATGTAGGTATAACTTATTATACATTTTCCTCACGTAGCAGTTTTTTTTTTTTTGTAAAGCTTCCCACACGTCTTGGAGGCTCGACGAAATATCCAATTACGAATATCAGCGATACATGATTTGCATTCGGTTTTCTGTTTTCTTCATTCGATACCGCTTTATTCGTCAAACACGCAGTTTCTTACGAGCAAATTATTTCAAACACGTGTTATTAATTATTTAAATTTATTGTATCTGTAATACATTGTAAAACGTTAGAATACAGAATTATATCATACACAGTATTGTGATGACATGATAATTTTTTTTATTTTATTGCCTTCAAAAAAGTTGTTTTGGGATTGCTGAGGGATGAATTACTTATAAATGATTCTTGTGTTTACTTTTAATGTTTGTTTTTTAACTTACTACATCTATTTTTAATTATACTCATCTGTATTTCAATTTGTAGATATAATATTTTAATAATACTAGTGTTACATCTCTTTTGTGCATGTTGTGACAACTTAAAATGTTGCGCATTTATTATTCTTTTTTTGTTAGAAATGAAATATCCTAAGTGTGATACCATGATAAGGAAACCAGGATCTGATGATGGGATCCCAGGGAAATCGAGGGAAACTCAAAAATCCGCATAACTTTTTATTGAGTGTACCGATTTTGATATTTTTAATTTAATCGATAGCCGATGTTTATCATGTGGTCACGTTTAAATTTCATCGAGATCTGATTACAACTTTTGGAGTAATCTTCGATAACGCGTATTTACATGACTATGTTTTCGTCTACCTAAGCCTAGAGGTAACATTGAAAGTAGCTCAAACGCTGATCCATTCATTTTTTTTTAAATAAGTATATAGACTTGATATGAAAGCTTGCCTCGAAGTTGCCTACTGACTCATTATTATCAAAAAAAAAAAACAAACTTAAGCCTAATATTAATATTAAATGTTGTTATTAAAATATTAAAGAACAAATTAATATCTCGGTACTTTCGGTTCAAATTTCATTGTTATTGATCCTATGTGAACTTTGCCTCATAACACGACCTAATGCTAAAAAACAAAGCTTACTTTCTTTTTGTATCGAATTTCGGTTCATTGACTAAAGACCTAACATATTTTATAATGTTCTGGACATTAAAGGATGCCTAAACTTAGTATATTTTAAGGATTGTAAACAATTAGTAACATTTTATTAATTTACTAGCTGTGCTCGCGACTTCGTTCACGTGGAATTAACCAAAAAAGTTATTGTTGAGTTTGCAGAGTTATAAAATAAATACATTTCTAAAATAAAAGTAACCTCAGTTACTCCTTACTACATCAGCTATCTGCCAGTGAAATCGGTCCCGTCAAAATAGGTCCAGCCGTTTCAGAGATTAGCCGGAACAAACAGACAGACAGACAGACAGATAAAAATTATAAAAAAAAAGTCATTTTAGTGTATGTACCGCATATACATACATATTCACTTAGTAAAAAGCGGTTACTTTCATATTACAAACAGACACTCCAATTTTATTTATTTGTATAGATTGATTTAACAATATATTGTAAATAAAGTATACACAAACAAAAGATATATGTCAACGAAACAGAAGTATGAGGGGTTCTAAAACAGATTTCTTTCAGCACACTCGAAAGGGGACAATTCTATTACATTAACATTATCAACTTAGTCACGCTTAAGCAAACATAATTGGCACCGCTTTTGATGTATAATAAATAATTAAAGTTTATGTGAATAACATTCAATAAATAATTACAAATTCTTAACATCATATGACGCAAGTACGCAAGAAAATATTTACCAGAGACCCAAACATCAAAGGGCTCATTAACATATACAAGGCAATAGTTACGCCTAGTACACGAATGTCCCCTTACCCGTGCCAGCGTTTATCCATTAGGAAATGTTATTAAAATTAATAAAGTCATATAAAATACATTGTTAGGGCACTACGCTTATGTCAGTATTGATATTTGTCAACGAAATTTATTGTATACTGGCTGTGCCTGCGACTTCGTCCACGTGGAATCTAACAAAAAGTTATTGTTCAGTTCGCAGAGTTATAAAATAAATTTCTAAAATAAAAGTAGCCTAAGTTACTCCTTATTACATCAGCTATCTGCCAGTGAAAGTCCCGTCAAAATAGGTCCAGTCGTTTCAGAGATTAGCTGGAACAAACAGACAGACCGATAGACAAACAGACAGACAAAAATTGTAAAAAATATTATTTCAGTATATGTACCGTGTATACATCTATATGTACTGTGTGGCTATGGTACTAAAGAATATAGCCACCCCCTCTCTTCCCGTGGGTGTCGTAAGAGGCGACTAAGGGATAACACAGTTCCGCTACTACCTTGGAACTTAAAAAGCCGACCAGTGGCGGGATAGCCATCCAACTGCTGGCTTTGAAATACACAGGCCGAAGATGGGCAGCAGCGTCTTCGGTGCGACAAAGCAAGCCCTGCGGGCACCAACCTGCCTGCCCAGCGTGGTGACTATGGACAAAACATATGAGTTCACGTTATTTTTGGAGTAAACTTGTGGAGGCCTGTGTCCAGCAGTGGACTGTATAGGCTGTAATGATGATACATCTATATGCTTTTAGTAAAACCGGTTATTTTAATATTACAAACAGACACTCTAATTTTATTTATTTGTATAGATTTATATCAGTTACATCATTCTGATTTTGTTATTAAAACCACACGTTACCATAGTACAAATTTAAATTAAAAAATATACATTTTGTAGTTAAATACTAATTCTATAATTGCAGGGATACATTTTCTGTCAGTTAGATTTTCACTAAGAATCAATTTTAAAAAATGTAGAGTCAGATCTAAATCCTGGAACAGAGTGTAACATTTTAACGAATTATAAATACTTAGTTTTTATATAAAATAAAAAATGACGTTAAAATATATTAAAATATAATGACATTAAAATAATAAAATATAGACTAGTTCTATGATATATTTGTTTCTTTTTGGTTTTTTTGTTTTTATTTTAAATATGGTAAAAATATCCGATATGTAAAGTAAACATTCCTTATATGTAGAGCTTTTTATAAAGATCAATTTAACTACGTCACATACAAATAAGTAGTAGTTCGTATTGGCCTACGTGCTTTCCTGCAAACTGCTGGGAGAGCAATTTGTTTGGTGTCGAAAGGTGCGCAAGCGCAAAGGTGTAACGTTCAGTGTACTAAGTGCCAATGACCGCGTGATACCTACAAGTTTGAATATAAACAAATTCTATCAATAAGTAATATGAATATTTTTATTATAAATTTAACTCTGGACTAAGTAAAAAGGACATTTTTAAGATACACTCAAGTTTTAGGCTTGAAATAAATAAACACCTTATTTTTACTTTTTAATAAAAATTACCGTTTCTATAATATCGTGTATATCTAAATATTATTACAACACAACAGAAGTTTTTATGAAACGTTTCATTCAAAATAACACGATCACCAAATAATTCGACGACGTTATGATTTTATGCAGTTCTATGAAGGGAAAAATCGTGTGCCAATTATAAAACTGCATAACACAATCAATTAGCAACATCGCATAAAATATCGGTCGTGCTAGTGATTTATGCTGATCTAGCTCCAGTACGAGTGAGGATTTATTTTTTCTTGTTACTTAGCGGCATACTTGAGTAAACTATTAATTGATATAGACGTACGTTCATCGCATGCACGTTTATAGTGATTCTGTTTTTTACGGTTGTGATATGAAATTGAAGAAAACTGTGACATGTTGTGTACGTGGAAATGCATTTTCTATAGAGTATTCGACAAAAGTCGTCCGACAGGTGATGCGTGCTAACTATTCATATGTTAATTATTGTGTGGTGATTTTAGTTTATTAGTTATACATACAAAATAAGTCTTTAAATTCAAGTGTTAAATACGAAACTAATATTTTCATAGATAGTATCAATGAATAATGGAATAATTTAAACTCTACATTTTACGACTTTGACATATCTGGTTTTTGTGGCCCGAAAGTTTTATGAAGTTGGATGGTCGCGGATTGTAGTCGCTCTTGGACAATTGTATCTTATACATGTTTGTTACGTGTTTGATTGTATGTTCTTGTTAGCATCTCTACCGTAACTAGGAGAGCATCTAAAACTTGATCCTGATTGTTTATACAAGCCCTTGATACAATTGTAATTCTTGAATCTCTGCCCACCAAATTATATGCTAGCGAACAGTAGAATAATATTAAAGGCACTTAAATATTAAGCCTTCTTTCATATGAACAAGAGGTATTTGCGCAGTTGTGAGATGCTTACAAACTATCTTATTTCTATTTACTAGAATTGGTATACACTATTTATTTATTTTTTATTAAAACGACAAAATTTGTAGACTTTAATAAAATAAATCAAGTAGTTTTAATAATTATGTAGGTTTATTGTTATAAACTAAACTTTAAAATAATACAATCCTAAAAAATAACAGAATTGAGTGAACTGCATGAGCCTGGAAAAGTTGTTTTAAAGGGTTATTAATATACTTAATGTAGAACGAAAACTATATGTATATTTTTGTACTATGAAACAAGAATTGAGTCAAAATTACTGAAAATAGTTTCGCCCTTCGGCGCCGGCGCAAGTCACCGTTGACGGCGGCGTCGCGACAGTTATGTGTCACAGCTCCTGGCTTTCTATTTTAATAGTCCAGGATATAAAGTTAATAGGTTCTACTACTTTAAAAGTACTTCTAAATAAAAGTAAACGATGACAATTATTTATGTTTTAAAGAAAACTAGAAAGAAAACGTTCTATCGCAACTTATCGTATCTACAGATAGTAAAATTTATGATGTCATATTTATTACTTACCCTAATCTGGTAAAAACTATGAATAATATTCTAAGAAAAAAATATCGATATTGGATTCGATGTCATAGCAAGTAATGTATTTTTAATATTAACCTTTAAAAAAAATTATACAGGGAAAATTAAAATGATATTGTAAATATGTAGGTGTACATAAAACTACTTAAAACAAAGAATGAGATGTATAATTGTACAAACATACATGTATTTAATACTTTGTAATATTGTGAATTTATTAATTTAAATTTTGTTCTCGGTTTTATTATTTTGAGCAGTAGGAACTTTTACTTATAATTAATTTATCACAATTTTTATCGGCCAATGCGTGACTGGTTTCGATTTTTCTTTTTTTGTTACAATATTGATAAATAATAGACAAAGAAAACCCTAAAAGGTGATTAGCTCCTAATCAATGTGAAATAAAATCACGTATTTATTATTTGAGACAATAATAAATTCGAGACCAATCAGATTTGGTCATTCCCCGATACTAAAAAAAAAAAACAAAAGAATCAATGACATAATATGTATAATTTCAAAAGAAATCTGGTTAATGTAAACATTTGTCATCAACAAAGGGTATTGTTTATTACTTTACTTCTTTCACACTTTTATTTTAAAATAATTTGCATATTCAATTCTTATATTTAATTTAAAAAATAATCAATCGACTCTACTGTAAAATTAACAAAATGTTACTTAGCGCCTATTTCACCGATTTTACCTATCTGCCGTTAAAATCTATTCGAAACTTATGTGCAGGATAATTTTTAGCCACAAGTGTCAAACCGGGCCCTTAGAAACTTTTGAGTTTTCGGCTCTAAAACTAACTTAACCTTACCGTAAACTCATTATTATAATCACTTTCTAATTTAAATTTCAAATTAAAAAAAATTAGTTTTGTTAAATCTAATTGAATCGTCATTATTCTTTGAATAATGTCATAAGTACATTGACATACCTACATGAGTAAAGTTTTGTTGAAAAACAAGAATGCAACTTCGCTCTTTATGAATCAGCTCATGAATCTTGATTTTCCTTTCTGGTAGGTACCACCTACCCTTATTCACAACGAACGAGCAAATTATTTGTAACGGTTGATTTTCTTACATTTAATTCGTTTCGAATTGGATTCCGTTGTTTGATGGTGTTCATCCTTTTTAGTAAAACTCTAATTTTGATATTCTCTTTGTTTAGTTGTGAACAACAAATGTTTGTGATAATGATTCACCTTGTATGTAAATAAAGTCAGGCGTATATTTTTTATTTTGCTGTTTAGCAATATTCATTATGGCTCTTCTTATTGTTAAATTTTAGAACTATTTGTTTATTAAAAGACATTACCTTTAAATATTAGACCTTTAAATATATAGGGAACCCTTTATTTTATTACCTTTAAATATTAGACCTTTAAATATATAGGGAATGTTTTTGATATGGTTTCCTTTGGAAATACTATATAATAAGCAATGTAATAAATAACACTATTACAAACAATAACGGGCAATAATTCATTTAAGTTAATGTAATTATAATACGTGACATTGGCGTCTGCTTTACAGGCTCTAACTATGGTAAATATAAATACATTCAATATACAGAACATGCCTCATACATATGTTGCTATATGAATTCACTATCGGTGTACTTATATCGAAAGGCGCGAGGCGCGTTCATTAAGCTATCTCTATTCTTCAGGCTAGCTATATCTTAAGAGTAAGCGAGAGATATACATAGAGGGAGGGACGCGCCGTTTGAATTGATAAAAGCAACAGTTGATGCCGACAAAAATTCAGTTTGGAAAGAGAGTTGCGCGTGGTATGGTGTATGCGCCGTTCGCATCTTACACTCGACGATATTAAAATGTGATTGCAAACTTGAGGAGTGCTCGAATATTTATTTATTTAACTGCTTGTGAATAAAACAATTGTACAAATACTAAACGCGCGTATAAAAAATGCCGCGACGTCGCTGACGTGGACACAAAGCGTCCAAGGATTTAAAAGCTTATTGCGACGAAAATCAACAGAAAAGAAATTTCTTTGTGATCTCTGTACGAAGTCTATAAGGGACTGTAATCTCGCAACGTTACTGACAAGTTACTTTAACCTTTAATACGTGATCACCGAAAATTCTCGAAACGTTTTACTTCACACATTTCTCGTTTTAACTAGTGTTTGCTCGTGTCGGATTAAGTGCTCTTTACCAAATTATGGTTGTTACGAAAGTCGATAACATGGCATCATATTCCGCTTACACGGGAAAACCGAAAATGCTATTTCCAAAGAAGGTAAGAAACCAAGGTAAAGGTGATACGTTAAATGAATTTTGATTACCGTACTTAAAAATAATGTACATAAACAAGCGACCATCGAGGCGGTTTCTACAAAACAACTATTTATTTTATTGAGTTCTATGTTTATGTAGGTGTGCTTCTAGACGGTATAATAAAAGGAGATAATTACACCAGGCAAAATAGGAGTTGTAATTAGTTGACACAATAAGCCCGATAACTCATCATTTTGAGCGCCGTATTCTCTATATATTTTTTTGTTCTTTTAAATGTTTAACTAAAATATATCGTAACATTTATGTATTAGTTTTCCCAAAAAACATTGTAAATGCATTTTTTTATATAACTTTACGAAACTTTTAAGTTTTTAAAACAAATAAAGATGAATGGATACCAAATAAGGTACAAAGTAATAAGTTATAGTAATCCCGTGTCCGCCAAATGATTACGAGTATGCTAATTAATGCTAGCGACATACGAGTATGAAAGGCAATAATTTGTCTAAAAAAATAATTTATTATATATTTTTGCTGTTATTAATTTTAATTTTAATGGAAATACTACTATCATATATTTATTATACCACCAATGTATATGTACTTTAAAATAACACAAATAATACACTGTTTCAGTAATGTAGCGTTGTTTCTAAGTAGAGAACATTTTGTCAGTTTCATGTATCATATGATTCAGAATCGAGTCGCCCCACATTAACGACCTACTTCAGATGTATTCGCACCTTCCAACCTTGGCTGAATTTTAAGAAATATTAGTGAATTTAGATGTTTCGGCTTAACTAAATAACAAAAAATTATAAAATAAAATAAAACTGTTAATATTTATTTTAAACAATAATATTCTTTAATACCAGTATGAAGTTATATGCTTATATTATATGCTACTGTTATTTCTCTTAATACAAGTGACCTACATATATAAAAGTAATGCAAAAATGCAAATTGCACCGAAGCCCCTCATTTTAAAAGCGATACTCATTTATCGATAATTAGGTTAAAGGGTAGGACCGTTCCTACATCTGGAAACGAAAGGGCAAGTAAATTTGAACCTTTACATTGTAGACTTGAAGAGTATTATTGTAATAATATTATGATTCCCTTTGATAGCGCCGCACTAAGATAACAGACGCGCACTCTACATTATGGCTTTTACTAAGAATTTTCATTAAGCAAATGCAGTTTTATGGTAACTATTATGAGGAAACTAGGCCACTTATTGTACCTAGCATGTCATAATACAAAATTGTATCAAACACATCCTATTTATGACAATATATTTTTTAGAAGAATAGGATTCCAGGTTGATACCAATAATTATTCTTTATGTATTTTCATATAAAACTTTAATGCTTAGCAAGCAATCCCTATATAGTGTATTTAACTGGTTTCTCGGAAAGTGATCTAATGTTTCGTATCAAAGTTTGTATTGCGATAATGTTTTACTTTCGTACTTTCAGGTGTATGTGTCATACATAATAAGTAAATTCTAGTTCTTTGTAAAAAAAGACAAAAGATTATATCATTCAAAGTTATAGCACTGAGATAACATCTACAGAACTTAGTATTTTTTATTAAATCGAAATGTTTTTTTCTTCTTAGCAGAGCGTAGTCGAGCCATGGTTGACCTTGTGAAGATTGGCAAAAAACTAAAAAATCAAGTTGGAACAATTTATTGTATAGAAGTGACAGATAATGACATTTTGATACAGATTTAGCTATTTTGAAGAACTACGTATATAAAAAGCAATTAATATAAATATAAAATAAAGGTATTCATATAAAGCCTGTTCCCGGTCATTTCCTCAACACTGGTTTTGAACAAGAGAGGAACTTTCCATGAATCTCCAAATAAAAAAAAAGATTTTTTTTAATAACACAATTAATTATAAAAATAGGTTTAAGAATTACATTTATTAATATTTCATTTTAAAATACATTCACCTGTAAATTTTAATTGAATAAAAATGTTTTTATGTTAACGTAGTTTTAATAAGTTAAGATTGAAATGGGATATTTGATATCGTTTTCTGTCAATTCTTCGTTTCTTTCAGTCTCGTTTTATGTCAATGACTTTAATTTATACCAATAAGTCAAATTTCATTACAGTAAAAAGATAAAACCAAAACGATTTTTAATGCCCAGAAATATATCATTACACAATTCATTCTACTTTATTTCCCTTGTAACAAGTACTTGTCATGTCGTAATATATGAGTATGCTTGGCCTTCTATTTTAAAGACGTATTAATTAGTTGTAATTTGAAGTGCGTTAAGCAAAAAATTCCCATATAAAATAACATTAAATTTTCTGTTTTCCGATTCGCTGCTCAAATGTCTTCTTTCGTAAGTTCTTCTTGTCCTGCCAAATTATAAATTTAATGTACAGTTTTAAGGATAATTTAACTTCCTTTTATACGACACACTCAAATATTTTTTAGCTGTATTTAAACCACAGTGTGTTGAGCGATCGCCGGATTCCCGACGTGCCCGTGGCACAACGATGGGAATTCCGGACCCTCAGCGAAAGGAATGTGCTAAAGAATGTTTACGATGGCTTCCTGGACACTGGAATCTTTAAATTTTGTCACTATTTTTTGCCAAGCAACATGTTATCGCCGTAAAAACTTATTAACCTCAATATTTGATCTCCATTTATCTTATGTCATCATGTAAGTTCAGTCGATGTCAAATAATCTTATTTCTATATTAATTCTTTATTCGTACTAAAATTCATAAAAATCACATGTCGTAAATAAAAACAAAAAATAAGTTTTTCGGAATTGTAATCAAGATTGCAATGCGATAACCAATCTTCTCTCGTCCTGTGTCAACGGGGTTAATTTAAACAAATAACTCAAATTTCGTTCGACTAAATGGGTCAAAAGTTCAAAAAAACTTATGAATTATTTAATAACCTTAAATTTAATTCGTTTATTGCGTTTTTTCGTCAAGCAATGCCAGTTATGTTTATTTTTAAGCTTGCGGGCATCTTGCGGGTAAATGTTTCCCGTTATAAGCGTATATGGGTTAATTTAGCAAAAAAATAAAATTAACTTGAATGTCGTACTTTAGATTCCCACACAAAATCCCGTTTAATAAATTATAAAGTAAATTGTTCTATTTTACATAAATCTCTACATGTACTAACTGTTAATGTTTTAGATCATAAAATTAAGTGAAACACTTCTTAAAAGGAAAAATGATAACAAAAAAAAAAGTTTCCGTATCAAATGTATTCTATTAAACAAACTTTCCTCGGTGGAAGCGACGATGGGCGCCAAAAATAGCGTTTCCGTTGAACTGCGAGCTGTCTAAGTAGGAAGTCCACTAACACTCGCCACTCGACTCTTCCGGCCGCCTACTGTCGAGACACTTATCGAGTTTTATAACGCACTCATGAGCAGCAATGCAATGTGCCCACGCTACGTCTTAAGCTGAATTAAATTGCTCGCACTAAATCGAAATTATTGACCGCCGGCGATTTAAAGCGCTTTTAGACATGAATGTGGGCTGACGTTGCAATTGCTCGTTATATTGTTCGTCTTAATATCATTTGTTAACCTTTAACAGATGGTCTAATATAACATCTTTCAATTGATGTCAAATTTTATAAAGGATTTCAACTTTGTTAAGTTGAATAACGATTTACTTAAGATGATTAAAATATATGTAGAGCGACGCTTATGTTCTTTTGATGTAGAGTTAATGTGAATATTTGCTACTTATCTAAAAAACTAATTTATCCGAATATTTTTAAAAGAACATAATAATAAGCTGTGTGGCTACGGCACCAAAGAATATAGCCACCCTCTCTCTTCCCGTGGGTGTCGTAAGAGGTGACTAAGAGATAACACAGTTCCACTAAAACCTTGGAATTATAAAGCCTTCCGATGGCGGGATAACCATCTAACTGCTGACTTTGAAATACAAAGCCAGCCCTGCGGTCACCAACCCGTCTGCCCAGCGTGGTGACTATGGGCAACACACATGAGTTCACGCATTTTTGGCGCAAACTTGTGGAGGCCTATGTCCAGCAGTGGACTGCAATAGGCTGGAATGATGCTATACATGTTTGTCTTTGAGACCACTTAATGCCGTCGGTTCCGGTTGGTATCATAATGCAAGTGATAAAGATCGTTCCACACGTTAAGGAAATCCGCCAACCTGTGTTGTGGCAGATTAAGCTCTTAGCCTTTATTCTGTATAAGAGAAGAGGGCTTTGCTCAGATGTAGGACATTTACAGATTGATTTAAAATACTTAAGTCGTGGTAACTAATAGGCAACTAATTATAGGATTAAAAGAGAATAACGACAGATAAAACACATCCATAGAATGACCTACTCCACAGTAAACTATGATTGAAGAAACCCGTATTCCAAAAGTTTCAAACTTAAAGCAGGATAGTTTCATGCAGTATATATTAGCGATTTAATACTTGCATTGCATATGCAACTGAAACATAGCCTGTGGCATAAGAATTACTTAGCTATAAACAGAAAGGTAAATGAACTATGAGTCAGTCATTCATAAACATGAGTGACTCAACTTTAATATATTGTCATACCTTTTTTTTAAAATAATAGGTTAAAATTAATAAAATTATTATAGTATCATATTAGTTTAATTTATTTCATCTGCAAAAAATCGTATAATTATTGTTTCTATGCAATCTAAACATATAAGATCACTAAGCAATATGTTGATAATTTTTATCTTGCAATTATTTATTTAACACATTTTTGCTAAAAAACGAAGGTATAAATAGTAGTAGAAAATATTAATAATTTGTATAGTAATATTTGTGCTGTGTGGCTACGTCACCAAAGAATTTAGTCACCCCCTCTCTTCCCGTGGGTGTCGTAGGCGACTAAGGGATAACAAGGTTCCACAACCACCTTGGGACTTATGAAGCCGACCGATGGCGGGATAACCATCCAACTGCTGGCTTTGAAATACACAGGCCGAAGACGGGCAGCAGCGTCTTCGGTGCGACAAAGCCAGTACTGCGGTCACCAACCCGCCTGCCCAGCGTGGTGACTATGGGCAAAACACATGAGTTCACGTTATTTTTGGCGTAAACTTGTGGAGGCCTATGTCCAGCAGTGGACTGTATAGGCTGTAATGATAGTAATATTTTGCTAGTAAAGAATATAATATTAAATATGTATATATACTAAATACATTGCTAATTTTTAATTACATATACTACGTCTTAGACTCTACAGTGGAAATTAATAAAAACATTTTTAAATTGTTTTTCAAAAATCATGTCAACAACAATCTCATACATTCAATACAATGTTGTTTTTTGAATATTTATATTTGTTTAGATTTTTGTTTCTTATTATTTTGTTCTTTTTAATTAATTTGAATCATCAGGATTCATATGTAACGTGTGATTCATTATTATTTATTACGTTAATATCTTATTAAATAATAATTAGTCATGACTTACTATCGACGTAATTTTACTATTTATTTATTACTTTATTGCATAGACATATTAAAACATATTAGTTATAGTAAAATAACAGTAGTACAAAAAAAAACATCTGCAGCTGATTGTCATTACGTGAAAAAGGACAATGGGATAATGATAGAGATAGATTTGAGCTGGTTATTAGTTTCTGTTTAATATCAATATCCATGGGGATAACGGAAGAGAACAGTTTTTAAGCGCATCTAGCTCAATGTTTTTTTATATAAGTACTACTAACTAGGTCGGCAAACAAGCGTACGGCTCACCTGGTGGTAAACGAATATCGTAGCCGATAGACGTCGGCAACACCAGAAGCATCGCAAGCGCGTTGCCGATCCCCCCAGGAGCTCTGGTCACCTTACTCACCCACAGGAACACAACACTGCTTGAAAGCAGTCATATTTAGCTGTGATCTTCTGTAAGGTCGAGGTGCCTAGTTGGGCTGCTCCATAATTTGAGCAGGAAATTTCCTGCTGTGTCCTACCTAAGTTAAAAGATTACCTCAATTATTAGAAGGAATACTCTTTCTTTGTCGATACCTAATGTGTTAAGGAATTGTCAAACTTTTACGTACGTTAATCATCTCTGCAAAGAGTATACTGTAGCGCTTACGTGATCATTTGTATTTACAGAGATTTATCTATTATTAAATATAGAGTAATTTATCTATGATACACATACGAATTTATAATTACCAAGATAAGGTTAATATTGATGAATCAAAATTTTTGCTGTTATATACCTATTGATAAAAAAACTCCTTATTCTTATTGATTTACATAATATTTTCCTTTATCTTACTTATCTTTAAATATGGCCGCCTAAATATCGTTAGGTAGTAATATCGCTGTAGGTGCAAAAATACATAAACAATATATACATAATTTATGTACATCTTATCAAGTTTTTATCGCTTTTTATAGTATATAAAATTTTAAAATATAAATCAATATCGCCTTCCGCGATTAAACGCAGAACATCGTTACTAACTGCGCGCGACGCAAGAGTTGGATTTTTTGTAAATGAAGTGTCAAAGAAGCTCTATTGTTATGCATTTATTTATACAGGAACAGTTGATTGAAGTTTTGATAATCGTTAGTTATAATTACTACAATAAATTTAATCCAGTTAATTTTTTTTTATATGTTAACAAATACTTTAAATATTTCAGTTTTAAATTTTTTAATTAGTGATGTGTGGTTTTTAGGTACGTTCAGAAGAATCCCTGCTTACTCCGGAAAAGACAACAAAAACATCGCGATGGGTATGGTTTTAAACTTTGAATTCCGGTGGAGGGTAGATTTATTAATACTATAAAGACTTAAACTTTTAATCTGTAAGGGTTTAATCTTAAATTATTTTTAATTATCTTTAATTATTTTAAATATCGACTGCTTTGGTGTAATGGTGCGTGTGCTGTGTCGGCGGCGCCTAAACAAGGCGTTCGATTCCCGTCCTCAGTGGATTTTGTGTCTATATAAATATTTGTTTCCGGTCTGGTAACTTAGTCTTTCTGTTACCAAGTGCTTGTGGGTCTCCGTGCACACCGTGTCCACCGTGCCTCGGAAAACACGTTAAGCCGTCGGTCCCGGTTGTTATTATGTACACCTGATAGCGATCGTTACTCACAGTAGGGAATATATCCGCCAACCGGCATTGGTGCATCGTGGTAGATTAAGAAAAATTAATCATTCTTCTACATGACAAAGAGATATATGTCCAGCAGTGGGATGTTACAGGCTGAATCTAAAAGAATGTATACTTACATATAAATAAAATGGAAGTATCTCTCTGTATGGTATGACCTTTTAAGTAAAATAATTATGTTATTTTAAATATTATTTAATTTATTTGCAATAATAAGTTGTCTCAATTTAAATAAATGCATATTAATAAGTGATAAGTTTCGCAAAATATTTACGTAGCAGTTCAAACAACAAGTGAATCATATAAACTGCTTTGTCGGCGCCCGTTAACCACAACACACTATTTATTTTTGGCTAGTCATTTTGATTTAAGGGCTTTTTCGAAGAAAATTTTACTAAAAAGTTGGTAAATAATACTTCACCATGGTTAGTTTACTTTTTTTCTTTGGTTGGCGATTAATTTTTTATATTAGAACATTATTGTATAATGTAAGAATAGGTACGATATATAAAAAGGTACAAAAATTAACAGGACAGTAGTATATATATATTTCAGGATATATTTAGGTACCTACATTTTTAACTCTTTTATTTTAAATAGCAAAATATTTTTCCATAATAATTCAACGATATTCGCCATTGCCACTAAACATACATGTATAATAGATATTTTTTCTTCTGCATAAGTCAAGTTGTCATATTCGTTCATACAAATATTCTATTGTTTAAAATTGTACAGAGCATTTATTATGCAAATAGATAAACGTCTGGTTTTCCCCGACTGATATCGCTCGTGGTTACACAACTGCAAAGTTTGAATTTTATTATTTTTTTCAATATTTTCTACTGTTGTTGATATTTCCTACACAATATGCGTTTATATTTCACTAATATTAAATGTCGGTGACTTAATGATTAAATACAAAATTTATTAACGTAAATTATATTTATTTTCGGGGGTGGAGAAATAACATAATAACACTTTCTCTGATTTACAGTGTGTAATTATAATTTAATTAAAATAGGAGCGTGAATTAAAATTTTAACCTTTTCTTAATAGTTTTAACTTTTGCTCAGTAGTGAATAAAAACAAAGATTTACAGTAAAATACGTGATACACAAATATAATTATATTTTTATCATGGTGTCTTTAATAATGTTTGCTGTTCTTTTCCTGTCAAACATCAGTTAACTAGGCTTTAAAATATCCGTTACTAAGACTGTAAATATGTCCATGGATGTTCATTGTGTCACTCTTGATGTGTAATCTCTGCAAAGTATAGGATTTGTACTTAGTAAACAATAGCAAGGAAACATGTCTTTATCAGTTTTGTAATTTTATGTTAGCGAAACCTACCACAGATTTTACCCGAATTGATTACAATATTTATTACAGTAAGAAATGACTATGTTTGAATTTTTGAAGTTAAACTTATTTACGCACGCTTGCCTTGGGGAGTAAGCTGGTGAATGGATGAAGAGAGCGTTACGAAAAGTGTGATCGGGTGAGGCGAACGGAAGTTGAGAGAGAGAGAGATATATAAGTTATTGATGATGGAAAGTTTTACTTCAGTCGTGTGGTCTAAAGCACACTCGTTTTTATTTTAAACAAATGTAAATATTAATCGAATATATCAATCGTACAATTAACAAAAAGGTTCTATGGAAGAGCTTAACCAGACGACGCGTACCATTGCAACCGCTGTTACGTTCACTGATGGTTACTGGTTTGACCCTATAACTAATATGATGTATTATAGCTTATAACGTTCCTAAATAAACAGGAATAGCGCAACATTAATCTATAAAAATAAATAAAATTGGAGTGTTTGTTTCTAATATTACAAAAACCGCTTTTAAGTAAATTCATATGGATACATGCAACATATAACAAAATAACATTTTTTATAATTTTTGTCTGTCTGTCTGTTTGTTCCGGCTAATCTCTGAAACGGCTGGAGCGATTTTGACGGGACTTTCGCTAGCAGATAGCTGAGGTAATAAGGAGTAACTTAGGCTATTTTTATTTTAGTTTTTTTTTTTATGACTGCTAACTAAACAATTATTTTGTTAAATTTCACGCGGACGAAGTCGCGGGCACAGCTAGTAGGTATACCTATAAATAAAATCGGCTTAGCAGATCTTGAAATCTATAAGTTAATTAATACAGATTACATATTCTATCCTATATATTACTTTTCATATATTATTTTTCTCTGATAGTATACAATAAAGAGTATTTGTATTGTATTGTATATTGCTGTGTGGTTACGGCAGTAAGAATATAGCCACCCCCTCTCTTTCCGTGGGTGTCGTAAGAGGCAACTAAAGGATAACACAGTTCCACTACCACCTTGGAACTTAAAACGCCGACCGATGGCGGAATAACCATCCAACTGCCGGCTTTGAAATACACAGGCCGAAGACGGGCAGCAGCGTCTTCGGTGCGATAAAGCCAGCCCTGCGGTCACCAACCCGCCCGCCCAGCGTGGTGACTATGGGCAAAACACATGAATTCACGCCATTTTTGGCGCGAACTTGTGAAGGCCTATTTCCAGCAGTGGACTGTATTAGGCTGAAGTGATGATGAGTGATGACATATCCTATCCTGTCAGATTATTTGCATAAGATTTAAATTTAAACAGTTACTTAATTGGATGACTTCATCATTTATCTATTTTGTTCGATTAGATGATAAGAATACCTTTTTTTACGATTTAATCGTGAAACTAGTTGCGTGACTCATATGGAAGAAATTGAACAGGTTATATGAACATGGAACATATGTAATGGGCGGTCTATTTTATATCTATAGTTGTTATGATAAAGAACTATAACATCATTTTTAATTTATAACTTTCACTGTTAGAAAGCTATATTATCCATAAATAATAATATTATACCAGTAAAATCGAAAGCGAGTAAAAAGTAACTGGATACTTGTTACCCTTTCACTCATAAACTTCTAATCCTGACCCGAATTACTTTATCAGGTGAAATAACAGATGCCTAGTATTTAATTGATATTTAAATATTTATCGCATTTGGAAAAACTAATTATATGGACTTTCATTGCATTGTAATCGTTCCAGTTCGTACTTCAATATTGTGTTTAAAAGTTTGAAGGATAAAATTTTCGATGGAAATTAAATATCTTCATCTTTTTCCAAGAAATTGAAAATAAGAATAACTATTCAATATCATAAAATCTATATCGGTCAGAAGCCAATTGAATATTAAATTCGTGAAAGTGCCGCGAAGGTGGAACAGGATGTGTGAGTCATGGTTGTTGTAGTCGGCGCACGCGCAGGTAACATCTACTGAACACTTCGTTAATATTGTACTATGCTTGTGTGTTGATAAGCGACCACGTGAACGAACGATGAATCATGGCGCATACCTTTTGCGAGTTGGAAAGTACGCGACTCATCGATGATTACCTTTTAGCATTTCTAATGAAATTAATATTTTGCAGTATCGATATTGATTCGGAACTCAATTTAGTTATATTTACAGAAGGTGAAAAGGTCATTGTACCCTTTATAAGAGAATCAACAAGATGGTTTGTTTAAGCTATATGTATTGTTTATTTTGCTCCAAATCCGAAATCGCTTCAGCCTGTAATATCCCACTGTGGGGCATAGAACACTTTCCCCAAGCAGGAGAAGGATCAGAGCTTAATAAAATTAAGAGAGGGTTGTCGGATATATGAATAACGATCGCTATCAGATGTACATGATAAAGACCGGGACCGACGGCTTAACGTCCTCTCCGAGGCACCGTGGGGAGACCCACAAAGACTGCACAAACACTCAGACCACTGCAAACATCTGTATGACCAATACAAATGTTGTCATGTGCGGGGAACGAACCAGCAACCGCCAGCGCAACAGCCACAAACTAGTGCTGTGACCGTTACGCCAACGTCGTCTAATCGGATTAACAAGTAAGAATAGAAAACTGGGTCATCTATTTTTAGACCACAGAGAAAATAAAAAATGTGATGTAAAAGAATTGATAGTACGTACCTACAACTACAAAAAATAAATGCAATTTAAGTTAGTTATGGTAGATGAAAAAAAAAGATGACTTTGTTGTATTATAGACTTTAACAATATAAAATAAATAATCTAATGTACTTCAAAAATTTTAGATAATCATAATAAATTCCTTAAAGACCTCAATGCGTATGAAACATACGCTTTCATAAATATGTGTACGTTTAATGCTAAAAAGATTCAACAATTTTTATTGACTTAATGGAAGATAAATTATTCTTATATACCAATATTTCAATTAAAACGGCTCATACATATCGGCATGAGTGTACACAAAACATGTTGGTTTCGTTAACAACATAATAGATGGTGTGTAAATTTCGTAATAGATACGTCTTGTATATGATGACACAACATTTGATAGTCATAAAACGTTGCTTGTAAACATCGGTGACCGCTGAACTTGGTGAATTCATGAATGAACCGATTCATACGCTTTAGTCATAAGGCGTCTGAGAATCTTAGGTTATGGCTACATAAGGTGACTCAATACAATTGAGACATTTTTATTGTGCATATCTTGTTTTCCTACACATATGTATTAAAATTGGTGACTAAATGCATTAAAATGAAACGTAGGAATGATTTTAAAATCTCGACGCTATTTTTATTTTTAATCTTTTCAATATGTTATGTAAAAGTTTTGTCTGAAATCTGAATGACTTATCATTTTCTTTATGTTACAAAGCAGTTGTCGATAAAGTGTAGTTTATATATATATATATATATATATATATATATATATTTATTTATTTCATGACTAGCTGCTCGGAAAGACTGCATTCTGTCATTATTTAATAGTAAAATAAATGTAACGTTTTCCGAGTGATGACTTTAATTTTTTAATTTTTTTTGTCATAAAAACCTTGAAGAACATAAAAAAAAACGCCGAATTGGTCGAGCCAGTCTCGAGTTATGCGCTTAGCAAAATTTTTTTTAACCGACTTCCAAAAGAGGAGGAGCTTCTCAATTCGATACAATTTTTTTTATGTATGTTACTTCAGAACTTTTGACAGGGTGGACCGATTTCGACAAAAAAAATTAAATCGCAAGGTAGTGCGTGTCTTTTGATCCCATTTTAATTTATTTGAGATCTAACAACTACTTTTCGAGTTATATCTAATAATGCGTTTTTACTAGACTTTTTTTTCGTCGACCTACGTTGTATTATACCGCATAACTTTTTACTGGGCGTACCGATTTTGATGATTTTTAATTTAATCGAAAGCTGGTGTTTAACATGTGGTCACATTTTCATCGAGATCTGATTACAACTTTTTGAGAAATCTTTGATAACGCATACTTACGTGACTATTTTTTCGTCTACCTACGTCGTATTACTTGTCGATGTAATTGAAGTCGGTTTTTTTTTGTTTGCGAGCAAATAAAATTTTTGTAGATTTCATGATAAGTGCTCCTTTATATTTAACCGACTTCAAAAAAAGTAGGAGGTAACTTAAATCAACCTTATATATATATATATTTTTTATGTATGTCCGGGGATAACTCCGTCGTTTTTTGAACCGATTTTCATAATTCTTTTTTTGTTGGAAAGGAGATATCCCTAGTTTGGTACAATGATAAGGAAACCAGGATCTGATAATGGGATCCCAGAGAAATCGAGGGAAACTCTCGAAAATCCGCATAACTTTTTACTGGGTGTACCGATTTTGATGATTTTTAATTTAATCGAAAGCCGATGTTTGTCATGTGCGACCATTTAAATTTCATCGAGATCTAATTACAACTTTTGGAGTAATCTTTGATAATGCGTATTTACTTGACTATTTTTTAGTCTACCTACGTTGTATTACTTGTCGCTATAATTGAATTCGATTCGGTTTTTCTTCGTTTGCCTGCAAACACAATTATTTTACATTTTTAATACATATATAAGATTAGTTAAGACGTCATGTAGGTATATATGACCAGCTTAACCTATTCTAAACTTTTGTATGTATAGTTTAGTTATTGGCGCCTGTAAATATTTTTATCGGATAAAGTATATTGTTATCATCTGAAAGTGTCGTTAATCTCTAGAGAAGACAGACATAGGTCTTGCTCAGCCAGAACTTTAGTTTGTTTATATAATATTGTTGAGTGGTGTATCTTTTGATATCATTCAAGACAGTAACGACCATTGAGCTTCCAAACACTACTCTGTTTAATAGCCTTTCTCAGCTTCGTGTTGCGTTACGCTTTGTCGGAATCTTCAGTTCTTTCAGGATCTTCTCTTTTCTCATCAAATTCAAAGATATACAGCGGGACTTTGCTTTGATTTAGTCATTTCTATTCAATACTTATCTCTCTATATACCTAAATATGTGATATCTTAGATATAGCGTGTTGTCTTCTTCCGATTAGTTCAAATTTATGGTTGATAGCCAATACTTCAACGGGTTTTTGTTTAGAAATTCTCGACCTCACTCGGAATCGATATCAATATAATCTAATTGTTATCTTGACGATCTGTCTAGAAATCGGAAAAGAATAAAAATGTTTGAAGTGGGTTTCTGATTGGCAGTATATATCAGATATAATCGAAATGGTAAAATTCCATAGAGAATTCCACTCTATATTTAACATTTTAGATGGTCATTCAAATGAGTTTATTTTTTTAATGGTTGGTATTTCTTACATATAAGATTTGCACTCTCTATTCAATAATTAAAACTCTATTTTATATTTGGAAATGGAACTATGTCCTTCATCAAAATAACAGCATTAGCATTCAAACAGAAAACGATATATATATTATATAAATGGTTATGTTCAATATGTATAAATATTTCAAGATTGTTTTCATCTTTGCATTTGAAACAGTTATGAAAAAAATTGTTTTCTCTTAAAAATAAGATATGGTTAATGCGTGACAAATTTAAATATTATTATGGTAATTCCACTCCATGAATAATACTTAGTCTTACTCACTGTATTAGAAAATCGACGTGTAGAAGTAACATATTAAATGCAAGTAAATTAAGTCGTTAATGTATTTGAGAACTGCATGAATCACTCTAACGAAAAGATTTTAATAAACTGGAAATTGTAAATAAGCGTTGTTTTCCGCAAAGAAATAAAACACGCCGACGCTCGGTCGACATACAATTTAATTTTTTTATAAGACTAGTTTACTATAAAGAAATCAAGCTTTTTAGATTATGTTATTTCATCGTAGTCGTTCATCTTGTATCTTTTCGAAATTAAAATGAAAGTTATACCTCATTAAGAATTTAAATAATGACCATGTCATTTCTTTGGAATTTAATCCTTTGCACATAACTCTTCTAGGAAAAGATCATCTAAAATGGTATTATCATGTAGAGTTATTATGTTGATAATTATTTTTTTTAAGATTATTTTATATATTTGGACTTTAAATAAATCCAATCAGTATTTAATTTTCTATAATTGATTGAACGTATCGATGATCCGACGACGTCTCTTGATGACATTGAAAGGTCTTTGACTCATCACGACGGAATTAATATCGACTCTCCCTTCACTTAGGTCTCACGCAAATGTTTAAGTATTAATTTTAACTTACTTAAATAATATTGAAAAAAAAATGTATAATTGAAATGTCAGCGATCAAAGATTACTTTAAAATACCCCAATTATTGATTTTAAGAACTGCTTTTTACTTTTTTGTTCTTTCTGATAGCACTTAGAAGAATGAAGAGCAAAATATGAGAGGAATGAATGATTTTATTACAATACACAATTGTATGTATTGTTCGTAAAAACGATTTGACACGAGCTGTCGTTAAGTAAAGCCAATATGACGTTTTTTAGTGTTTAAAATCAGAGTACTCGCGAACTACCAATATTGATCTTGTCAGTTCAAGAGACCGCATTGATAAGATCGGTGTCTCATCAGAGTCGTCCATGAGGCGGATGCGAAGTTCCGTGGGTGTTGCCCCCCTCAGTCCTCGCCCCGCGGTGCTCGCCATTCTAATTAGCCATTGTGGTCGCCAGTTAAAGTTCGCGATCGGCCGGCCGGCTACTATAACGGCACGACAGTCACGCCGCAACCGCCGTCTGGCTGATACGTGTTTCTAGCTTTACATATTGACAAAACACGCGACACGCCTCGCATGTTATGACGATAAGTGATTGACAGTGCTATCGATAGATAACAAGTACCATTGTAAAGAAATAGTTATTAAATCATGTGAATTGTTATGAATGGACTGTTTACTCACTGCAAAAGATCTAATCGTTGGCGCTACGCAAGGTAAAGCCATTATATTCGCCTCGTATACTTCTAAAACTGGCACCATTGTGCGATGTGGACCTTACTAACCTACTGCATATCCTCGTTGCAAGTACTTAATGTGGTTATTAAACATATTTGGTAGAATTAATTATTCATTTTGCCGAGTAAAATTCCCTCCTCATCACATGTGCAACTGATTATATTCAATGTTGTTTATAAAGTGTAATTGGCAAGCGATTTGCGATAAAATATCTTAGGTATAATGAGAATAAACTGTACTCGGAATTGGACTTTGATTTTAACTGCGTTCATTTTATTACGAAGTTTAATAGAAACTTTTCAAAAGTTTGTTTAGAACCTGACGCCGGTTTCACTCTTCATTCATTCAACATAGCAAAATATAAGGAATTTGAAAATAAGTCCGAGAAATTAAAAAACACAGTAGTTTAAATAGTATTTCAAGTCACATATGTATGTATGTAGTATGATATGTGTCAATATTAAAATTAGAAGAGACAAACAAAAATTGCTATATAATTGTGTTTGCTCGCAAAAAAAGACTTCAATTAAATCGACATGTACAACGAAAAAAAAATTGTCAAGTAAATACACGTTATCAAAGATTACTCAAAAAGTAGTCATCAGATATCGAACAATTTCAATGGGACTACAAGACAAGCATCAGCTTGCGAGTAAAATAAGAATCATCAAAATCGGTATACCTACACAGTGAAAAGTTATGCGGTATAAAATAACGTAGGTCGACGAAAAAATTGTCAAGTAAATTGATATAACTCGAAAAGTACTTGTCGGATATCAATTGAATTTAAATGGTATGATACAGTATAGTACACCTTTCGTTAAATTTATAAAGTAACATAGGTACATTCAAAAAAATACAATCGAATTGAGCACCTTCTCCTTTATGAAATTTGGTTAAAAATAGATGTTAATGTGTTCAAAATCAATGGGTCCGTGTTAGCTGTTTCGCCTGTTAGTTTAAGATTATGATTACGTCAAAATATCATATCTACATATTAAGCTGTTTACGAACATTTCAAATAAACATGTCTCTATTGCGAAATGAATATTTATACCAATATATATGTGAGAACAAATAACAATAAGACAATACAAGTGTATAAAATCACAGCGATTTGTATTTAACAATTCATTATATAACAGCCACGCTCGTCGCAGTCTCGTTGAATGTGCATGCAAAACTGACCTCCATCAACAATGTATCTGCATACAGCTATAGTGCATCTGGCACTAGCATAGAATATTGTCATACTTACTGCATTCGCAAATACAATCTAAAGTAACTTTTATTTCAACTACATAAGGTATGTGTAAGTAATCGTGAAGATAGATTCGTAGAGAACAGCTGTGAAAGCTCTGCCAAGAAATATGCAGTTTCCACACGAGGAGAATACGCATCGTCCTATTGGTCTTATAGATCATTTTCTATTTGGTTTATTTATGTTTTGATGGACAGCGGAATTATTATAGTTCGGTAGTCTTGTTTACCGTTAACGGTAAAAGGAAGAATTTCTGTTAAATGACTCTACAATTTATTTATCTACGATAGCTTTCAAAGAATGCAGTTGTTACAAGTACGTATCGATAATAAAATATTATCTGTGATGTAAACACACTGTACTTGAATACTTCCCGTATTTGTAATCAGGAATAATACAGTACCAAATAGATGAACAAAAAGTACATATATTTTTAACGATTTTCCTGATTATTTATGAGTGTAAATTATGAATAATAATTATGTATGCATTTTATAATTACCTTACTACTTATATTTATAATTACAATACCTGTAAAAACTGTTTGTTACAAACATCTGACAAACTCCATTTCAAAGATAATAACACAATATAAAATTTTATTAGAAGTTGAATAAAACATTTCCAATTGCTTTGCATAAACTTCTTAATCGAAACCGTCGTAGGCTACCTATTATGTTATATATTTTTTAGTATATATGTACATATATGCTTATTATGTTATATATTTTGCTGTATATATGTACATATATTCTGTTTTTATCGCCTTATGACTTACTGGCACCGTGGTTTCACCTGCGTTGATTTGAAGAAAAAGATAATCTGTAGCCTTTCTTGGTAAATGAGCTAATCAATACAAAATAAATTTTTCAATTCGACCCAGTATTTCCGGAGAATAGCGCGTTTAAACAAATTAAAAAGCTTTTCAGCTTTATGTTGAATATCAGTATATGCGTATAGATTTGCTCGCAAAAATTGTCGTATATAATAGAAAACGTTAGATTATTTCATATCTGGGCGGTAGATACGCGGACACGATAAACACGTTTTTTCCCGCGTAAATCCTTATTTCGCGGGAATCACATGATAAAATGTTGCATATATGTTGCTCCACAGCCTCCTCTATGTTCTAGTGAAAGTCTCATAAATGTCAGCCGTTCCGAAGATTAGCCCGGATAAGCAGAAAGACAAACAGATAAAAATTTGAAAATCGTTTGTGACTGAACATCCTAAATGGATTGGAAGGGTGATCAGCCTACCTACATAGATACAGCCTGTATCATCCTACTGTTGGGCACAAGCCTCTTTCTCCATTTAGGAGAACGCTCGGAGCTCAATCAACCACACTGCTCCACTGCGGGTTGCTAGATGTATTCCCCACTATGCGTAACGATCGTTATCAAGTTTTTTTATGATAACAACAGGTACCGACAGCTTTACGTGTTCTCCGAGGCACGGTCGGTAAGGAGACCCACAAGCACAGGCATCAGGACAGGGAACAAATATTTGTATAAATACAAATATTCCTTCCGGGTGGTTATCGAACCCGCAAATCGTCGTTGTTTAGGCGCCTTCACGCACCACAACACGCGCTCAAAATGCGAAAACGCTCTGGTGTAAGAGCGTTGTTCTCCCCATGAACCAAATATAATTTTGGCACAAGTTCTAAAATTGAGGGGTGGACATTTTTTCAAAAAAAAAGCAATCATTTAAACAAAATTAAGCTAATACACGTGCATGGTGTTTGTAAAATAAGTAATTGAACAACATATTTTCATCTTTTGTCTTTATATTTTTTACACCGGTCCTCCAGCACTTGATAAAACTTAACAAAAATATTAACGTATAGATTGAGAATGTTTTATTGAGTATTCTATACTAAAATATTATAGATTCTTTTAATATTAATAAACTAGCTTCTGCCCGTGACTTCGTCCACGTAGAATCAGGTATGACAGAAGGGACATTTCCAGAAGGTCATACATGATTCTTGCGAAACTTTAAGTGTTTACGCAGCGCAAACAGCGGAAGCTCTCAAAAGAAAAAGAAAAATGATTTTAAAATATTCTTGATTGTCGCTACGCTCCTATTGGTCTTAGTGTGATGATATATAACCTATAGCCTTCCTCGATAAATGGCCTATCTAACACTGAAAGAATTTTTCAAATCGGACCAGTAGTTCCTGAGATTAGCACGTTAAAACAAACAAACAAACAAACTCTTCGGTTTTATATTCATCATCATCATCATTACAGCCTATATAATCCACTGCTAGACATAGGCCTCCACAAGTTTACGCCAAAAATAACGTGAACTCATGTGCTTTACCCATAGTCACCACGCTGGGCAGGCGGGTTAATTGGTGACCGCAGTACTGGCTTTGTCGCACCGAAGACGCTGCTGCCCGTCTTCGGCCTGTGCATTTAAAGCCAGCAGTTAGATGGTTATCCCGCCACCGGTCGGCTTTTTTAATTCCAAGGTGATAGTGGAACTGTGTTATCCCTTAGTCGCCTCTTACGACACTCACGGGAAGAGGGGGTGGCTATATTCTTTAGTACCGTAGCCACACAGTACATTACGGCTTTATATTGTTAGTATAGATTTAAAAGAAATATAAACATTTCCAACTTATTAAATTTAAACAACGTAAAATTATAAAACAACTGCATTCTACTGTATAAACCCATTTATATTTCCCATATCAGAATAAAGGTCTATTTAATGACAGAGAAGTTTATTACCATGCTATTTTACTTCAGATTGAAGAATATATTAAATATCTCAATTTTTTCAGAAAAGTGCACAAAATTCAAAAAGTTTTTCTGTAATGACAAGTAAAAATTAAAAAAATAAAGAAGAGAACAAAAATAACACTTGAAATATGTTATACCAATGATTCCTAATTCGAAATCTGGACTATCTGGTATTGATTCACGTATTCTATCCATTTTACCGTCTCAGCTAAATAAGGCAATATTAATATTGGTTACGCATATTAAACGTGACGAAATTCTAAATTTATTTATTTCGTTATCGATTCGGTACGATATAATTTATACGAAATAAACGACTTAATAATAAAAATATAGGTCGAGAGCCAGCTGGGATTATTGCGAATATGGTGTAAAACTTGTTGTGTGTTGTTACTTGCAATGAAAATTGAGACGAATAATTTATATTACTTATAAAATTTCTCGAATTTGTAATATCATATTGCAATCAATCAAATGGTACATATTATTTTTATTGAGTTACAATCATGTATCTATATTTCAATTAAAAATCAAAATACGTAATATTTATTGTATAATATATGTGTGTATGTAAATATATATGTAAATAACAGCGACCATTGTTTGTATTTTGTAAAGATTTATTTTTCAAAGACCTAATAATTTTTAGGTATCGTATGAAAAATCTTTTATTAAGTAAATATTTAACCTCGTTTTGGTTAAAATATTTTTAGCTTAATTACTAGTCTAAATGTAGACTCATAGTCGTCTTTAGTATTAATCGTATTCTATTTACTAAGATGTTTACACGCCCTTTTGTATGGCACGTAGACTTTTATATTTTTCTTCATTGCTAGTCATCTTTACGTCTCCACTCTGTCATAGTTTTGGCCTCATACCTCTATGAGATTATCTTGTTTTGCCACGGATTTGAAATTGTTTAACTTTAATTATTATTCGCGTATTATCCGGCGAACAATCTCGGCTTAATTGTTGAATCATTATTTGTATCTAAATAGAAACACGTGCCTTAAAAAGTGATACAAACATCACTAATTGTAAAATGTCAATTGCCATTAACAAGTTGTGTCACAATATGATGCTCTATGACGTGACTGTTAGGTCTCTGGAACTGTGACGACACAACTGAGATGTATGACTCATGAAACATTCGACCTGTTTTTAAAGATCTCATCTTTTTTACTTCGACGTGTATTAGTCATAATTGAGTCAGGGTAACAGTTTTATCAATGAAATCATTATGTAATCGCAGACTGTACGATAAGTGTACACCGGATCTTGTGAAAGGAATAAACAATTTTTTACGAAATATTGAGAAAATTTACTTGCTAAATAAAACAGATGATAGCGTATCTTTTAATGTAAATACCGGTGTCTTGTGTAAAATATTTATCTATATAAGTTTACTTTTATTCTACCTTCCAAATAATGAGTAATGATTTTAATTAATTTTGTTAGTAATTATTTACTAAATAAAAGTAGCTTTCCATATTTTCTTAACCAAGATTTCAATTTTATTAAAAGCTAATCTTATCTATTATACTTCGTGCTTAGACATACCTACATTTAAAATCATCTATACAATGAAGTAGGCATAATTTATAGTTTTCAATTAATATTAAGTTTTAGATACACGTCTCGTGATTGTTACGGCTCGATTACTTTACTATACGTATGTAATTTCGAACAGCGATGACGTTCCACCGCCGGCGGGTATGACATCAACTCTCCACGTCAGGCCGCGTCACGCGCGTCTTCAACGGATTCTCCGTGACATGCAATCAACAGTGTTGTCATAAGCCAATTAAAACATTACTACGTTATCTCTGCTATAAAATCGATAACAATTACGTGTATCTCTTTAAATAACTTAAAGATATTTCGTAATATTCGCTTACATTGATTGATTATTTAACGGAATAATGGTTTACGCACGACGGTTGCGATTTGTTAGTGGGTTAATTTTGAGCCATTGTCTGTGGTTGGCTAAGTATTTTCAAGTGTCGGTAGAGTCGTGGGCGTCGATATCGATATTCGATTTTCGACCAATCGTATTTTTTATCCGGACGTATGATTCGCGTTTGTAATCAAAACTCATTGGAGTCTACAGTTACTCATGCATAGATAATACATTACACCAATGGTTCCTTTGACCCTATTAAACAGTTCACTAAGTGATGCAGATTGTCCTTGCGCTGATTTCTAAACAGATTCCCAGAATGCAATAAAGTCTCTAGGTATAGGTGGAATTGAAGGTTATATCTATTGGATATAATCATTTATTGTATCGGTTCGTGGAATTGTGTAATGTTATACATAAGTTATCGTACTACTGTAACAATCTTTGAATACTACTAGGGGAAACCATACATACATTTTCTCCTTTATGAGAACAATGTAAGGTACCTACCTACTATTTTAATTTAGTGCATACATAGTTACAATAAGATATCCGAAGATATGAAGGTTTCCTGCCAATATCTTAGAAAAAATTGTAAACAAAACTTAGTATAGTAAACTTGAACTTGAAATACTAACTATGATTTGTATCAACTGCAAGTACTGAGTAATATCAGCTCAAATGATTGTAGTATTAAACGTAATGGATAATAAAATCAAACCGACGAAAACCACACATCAACATGATTTTATGGTATAGATTTATAATAATTGGCGGGGTGGAGTAATCAATACTTATCACTCAATACCTGTCGCGTAGCTACCTATAATAAAACGTTATTCTTTATTTTGATAACACTGGTGATATAGGACTGAATACAAAAGCATTCATGACGATAACAATAAAAGAGCAAAACCCTACTAGACAGTAATTAGCTAAAATTAAGTACTATTTTTGCATATTATAATTGTTTTTTTTTAAGTTTATTCGTCTTAACATTTTGTGACAATAGCTATAACTAAGAAATACATTAAGATGTAACACCATAACCCTTTAAAGATTGTCTATGATGTAGTATTAATAACTACATACAAAAAGTTAATTTAAATTTTTTGTTCACAGATACCAGAATTCACCTTAGATGGCAACAACAGTCTAAAATCCAACGGAAGCGCCAAAGACCTGGCCTCCGTTATGGAGAACCTCAAGAAGAGCAGCCTCGCTCGCCAAAATCAGACTCTCAACACACAGGTCACAGGCTCTTTGAAAAAACAAGTAATAATAATTTAATTTGATAATTAATTAACAACCGCTCTGGTGCAGTAGTGCGTGTAGACACCTAAAAGACCGACGATTTGCCGGTTCGATTCTCGCTCGGGATGGATATTTGTATTTGTACAAATATTTATTTTCGGTTTGGATATCTGTTCTTGTAGATCTCCCCACCGTGTCTCAGAGAGCACGTTAAACTGTCGGTCCCGGTTGTTATCATAAATATCAGATAGCGATCGTTAATCACGGTAGAGAATATATACACCAAACCGCAGTGGAACAGCATGGTGAATTAAGCGCCAATCCTTCTTCTTCATGGAGAAAGAGGTATATACCCAGCAGGGTTATGTTATAGGCTGAATCAAATTAATTAACATACGTATAGGTATCGTTGTATAACCTAATTCGCACTACAGTTCATTTAGAGACATTCCATTGGGAAAATATCCGTTAACTAAAAACTTAAATGTTTTACTGTAACTATTTTTTTTTTTTTAGTGTCAAGTAGCGTGTCCTTCGGTTATAGCAGTAGTGTTTATAATACGACTTCGTTACAATCTCACTACATTTTTTTAACGTAATAACTTAAAGACTGTGTATCAAGATTAAACTAGTAAAAGATTTTATGTTAGGTCTTCATGGTCACAATTGTTTACACCACATCCAAGCAGCAGCAATACAGTCGGCAATCCATTTAGCAGATTTAGCTCAATGCAGAAACTTTACCCAAATATTTTAATATACAGTTCGATAGTTCTTTTCCAACAAAACATAAACAAGAAAAAAAAAAAAAACAAATAGAAATATTTGCTTAAAGCGGATATCTTCTATTAGTAAAGAAGCTTTAGCCTCTATGTTTATATCCATCAAAAAAAAATTGTAAAGATTTTTGAAAAGAAAAAATATTTGTGCATTATGTACACTTTTAATCATAAATTTTGAGGTTAAACAAAATCAATTTTACAAAAACCTTAGAGAACAAAAAATCAGGCACTCAGTGCAATCCATTTTTAAGGGAGTTATAATTATTATCAAATCAAACATTTTTGTTATATATAAAATGCAAGTTTTCGTAGTAAAGTACTTTCCAAATTTATTAGAATTTTTTAACGATTGTATTTCTAAGACACTTAAAAATGACTGATTTTTCTATATTAATAAAAATTAAACTGTAAAAATTTAATATTCTCTTAAGAATGTTACATGTATTCTATACACTCGTGTAATCAAAATATAAGTTATGGCCGAGCTTTGATTAGTTTAGACAAGCGTGAAATCTTGCAATAAGCCTGTTTATACAATGTAAATGATTTTAAGGTTTGAAAGATCAAGGCAAACTTGAAACTTTGAGCAATAGAAACATAAGGCCCTAAATTAAAAATATTATATTTGAATAAGAAATATATTAAAATGTATGTTTAACCTTTAAACCAGTTAAGTATATCGTTAGTTATTGAATTACATCAAATTAGTGACTAGCGGTACCATAAGATTTCAAGTGAATTAGACACAAAACATACATAATTTAAACGTGTTTATGTTTGTATTTATATGACTTTCTTTAAATACTTACATTACTTAAAATGACGAATTGATTTCTAAAACGAAAATTTGCATTTAGTTGCACGTAGTGAGTAGATTTCACGAGACAATGAACAAAAAGGCTCAAGACTTATTTGTTAAAAGATGTACAGATAACATTTATAATAACAGTAATCAAGGCAAATTAAAGCGGTCTTTAGTCTATAATGTTATATAATATTCGTGCTATTATATGGTTAAATATAGCCATTGGGTTATTTCGGCTACGGCCTCGGTCGGTTAATAAAATTGCCAGTTTATTTTTAATTCGACGAGCGCGTGTTACGAGAAAAATAAATAAAATAAAACAAATACGCGAACACCGTGCAACACACACACAATATGGGATGCGTACACCAATTGTTCGACTTGGAACAATTGGCGTCGAGATCGACAATACTCACAATTATCATAAAGATTTTGACAAAGGCATGTCAAAATAATTTATGATAAATAATTAGACCAGCCGGCCTAGCATGCATACAACGAGATATCTCTTGACGAGAAAGAGAGATAATGTCTACATCGAGTATTTTCTCGATTACCCTAACATGCGCACTACGAGAGACAAAATTCTCTTCCGAAGACTTCGCCTTGTCGAGTAGAGAAACATTATCAACCATAATCACAACTGAATATCATTCTTATTTCTTATGTCGTAAAGTTGAATTTACAAGGTTATTGACCAATTTCAAACGAGTGACACATGTTTTATTTAACAATGTTCTCGGCCTTTTGGCTAAGATAAAAAGTGTATATCTAATCCCACCAAAAACATTTTCATGTAAAATGTTGCCAAGACGAGATCATATGGCTCGCACTGTCAAAAAGTTATCAGATCTCATGTAGAGCCAAGCTTCTAACTCTACACGTCCTAACTCTACAAGCCCTAACTCCATAAACTCTACACCTTAGTCAAAATATGTGGCTTGGCCGTTTCGCTTCCTTCACGTGGGCGTAAGGTGAAAAATTTATTCACTGTTTATTACTTTTCTATTATATAATAGTTCTATTAAAGAAAAAATAAAAAGAAGAAGAATAATTGATATACATATAATACAAATAAAAATAAAAAGAGAAAATATATATATATAAAAGAGACAGGAAAGTCGTCATCTACAACATCGGCAGCCGGTAGTAAGAAACGGCCAAGCCACATATTTTGACTAAGGTGTAGAGTTTATGGAGTTAGGGCTTGTAGAGTTAGGACGTGTAGAGTTAGAAGCTTGGCTCTACATGAGATCTGATAACTTTTTGACAGTGCGAGCCATATGATCTCGTCTTGGCAACATTTTACATGAAAATGTTTTTGGTGGGATTTCACTTCTTTTTGTAAGTTGCTTATGACAATATTATAGCTGCATTTTACCTCCGACACATTTTATACCATAAATATCATCCAATCTTCACCATATTCGGTTTAAGCACGCTGTTTTTGATTTTATGTTGAACTGATTTGCTAACGGACCTCCGCCAAAACTTAAATACCAAAATTACACAATGTAAATTTTCGACCTAAACTAATAACCGATTTTTATTTTTTATGTGTTTTATTATTATTATTTATAACAAGGAGTAACTAGGAGTCCCTATATCAATTTTCAGACCTCTAGCATCAAAATTGGCGGAATTGTCATACAAAGTTCCATCCCCTAGTTTAAGGGATTGGGGGGTAAAAGTTCCAAGTTTTACAATTTTTTTCTTGTTTGTGTACTAATACTAGCTTACATACCAAATTTCAGCTTTCTGGGACTTCAGGAAGTACTCTAAGAATTTTGATGATCATCAGTGAGTGACGAAATCGGGGTTTTTTAGATATCAATAAAATCTAAAGTATAAGAGCTATGCAATTGAAACTTTATATGTTTAATAAGTCCACTATTGACATTATATTCCGAGAATTTTGTTTATCTAGTATAATCCAAACCCAAGTTATGAGGGTTCAAAAAAACGACGAAGCACTTCGAGAAAAGATAGGTAGTGCTTTTCGTTTTTTTTTTTTTGGCTCGTCTTGGCGGGGGCACTACCGTGCCCCCAGATTTAAAAAATCTAATATGGAAAATAAAACGGCGTAAGTAAATGAATTTAATTATATATGTAAAACAATATGCTCGTGTTGTGCTTTATATCTTGTCGCACATTAGATAATTGTAATTCTATCACGCATTGTTTTTTTTTTTTTTTAATTTTTAAAATTTTTTGAATTTTTTTTTGATTATTGATTTTACTTTTATTCTATTTAATTTTATTTTTAGTTATTGATTTTTTTAATATAATTTTGTTTTGTTTTTTATTCTGAATGTTGTCTTGTCTTGTTGTACTAGCCCAATATGGAGATATACTTTGGTCTGAAATAAAGTATTATTATTATTATTATTTAGAATAAGAAGCAACAGGGCGCAAATACGTTTTTTGTGTCATTATATGGCACACTTCACTCGACTTTTCGCATTTCCCGCTCTTCGTATACCGAAATTATATAATTATAATAGGGAAACGCCATGGTATACAAAAAATAGGCACCCGGTTTTATTTATTTTTTATTTATCGTCTTTCTCGTCGATAATATTGAAGACGAGAAGTTTCTCTTCCTAAAACGACAAAATTCGACAAAATTACGATGTCATGTTAGCTTCCGTAGAGATAAATATCACAGATCACTAAAATTTAATGATTATCTCTTCTTGACGTAACGAGAAGAGTATCGCGTGCACGCATGTTAGCTACTGTAGACATAGAGAGATAATACGAGAAAAGGGGTAGACAAAATTTTGTCGTGGCGCGCATGCTAGGCCTGCAGGGCTTATTAAGCCTTTGAAAATGGTAAAAAGTGAAAAAATTACAGTAGAATAAACGAATTGGAAAAGGAAGAAAATACAACGAAAATGAAAAGAAAAATAAATTACGGGCTATCTAAGGTCGAGAAGTGACATGGAAACAGCAAAAATGTTTTATTTGATATGACGGGAGCGTTCATGAAAAAAAAAAAACGGTTTATCTCGATTTCCGGCTAAACTACAAGTGCCATGGAAAAAACTTAAATGGCATAGTTGTAGGTAATAAAAAGTATAGTATTACACTTTTTTTATATAGACTCAAAAGTCATGTGAAAATTTAAAAAAACCAAGTTTTTGGTTTTTTATTTTCATCTTTTACAAAATTTTTGAAGTGAAACTTCTTTAAGCGCATGAGGGTAAAATTTTTACGGATAAAACGGTAACGTTTTGATGAAACGGCAACGTTTTTGTCGATGGCGCTGGAACGGAAATCTAAAGCTTTAGATTTGTATAAATATAAACGAGACTCAAATATTAGTTTTCCAAAGAAGTTTTAGTTCTGACATGTGTACTTTGTACGCACGTACTTTTTTTTTACGAAATTTGGTGAAAACTTATCTCTATGTCCCAAATATTCTGTAATTTTTTTGATTTAATATATACATAATATATATTTTTTTCACCTTATTTTAACCTCAATATCGAAGAAGGAACTAATTTTCAATCGAAAATTCTCACGTCAAAATATCAGTTTTTTTTTTAAATGTCATACGAGTTTTTGTTCGTTTAAATCTCTACTTCTCTCCGGATGAATCTTACTATATTTTTTTTGGTTTCAAAAATAATCGACCCTGGTCTAAATTGTAATTATTGTCTTATGAAATAGCGTGAAAGTCAATCGTTGCGATAATCTTGATAGAATTCAGGACCAATAATTAGCTTATGTACCTTTATTTTTACTTTGTGTAACGTTATTATTCTCAAGTAATTTTATTTCTTTAGTTAAATACAGTGTCCTCTTGCTTCATTACGAATAAATAAGAGAATTATATTTGTGCCGCGGACATGTTTACGATAAATTCAGTAGTAATTACTATAGCTGCGCGCAACCCGCTGTATCTATGTTGGCAACGAGCCACAAAACCGAAAACCTGATGTGGCGTAACGTAGGACATAGGATCCGCTGAATTTTCTCTTTAATATGTCATTTTGAAACATTTCAGCGTCGTCCATCAGCATATTTCAATCTATAATATAAAAATGAATCGTAAAATGTGTTAGAAAGCGCATAGTTCAACAACGCCTGGACCAAATTTAACAATTCTTTTATTTTAATGTTCGTTGAAATCCAAGGATGGTTTTTCGGCAATGAAAATTCAAATACTTTCCGGAAAAACCCTAAAAACAGCCCTTTTCTTTTTTCCATACAAACGGTTTCTAAATAAAATGTAGAGTCAATTTGAACTTTATTGCTATTTAATAAAGTTCATATTAAATTACAAGCGCTCACTGTTGTCTAAGCAATGTAGGTGTGTTCCTATCGTCAAAGAGTTAATTTGCACTTTATTGTCGCTGCACAAAGTTCAAATTCAATCATATCTATCAAAACAGTGTGCGTGTTCGCGTTGGACGATCTAATGTCGCGTTCCCAAACTCAACAAAAGTGATAATATCGTGAACCCGACCAAATTGAATAGTCAAAAAATGTAAGAGCTATAGATCATTAGTACTGATTTTTATTTTGGTTGGCTTCGCGATATTATTTCTTTTGTTTTAGTTTCGGCACGTGACATAAAATGCACTAGTTTTCAAGTCATTACATCTGTCAAACAAATCGCGTTAAAAAAGGTTTTATTATTTTTAATTATTAATTTAATATCACGTCACGATCAGGCCAAATCGGCGCGATCGGGCACGACGCGTCGCGCGTTGTGTGAGGTAGACTTACGCCACTTTTAAGGGGAGCTGTTTCAGGTATTTCTGCAAAACACGTTTCTAGTTATTCATTTTTGAAATAGTAAACAGTGAAATTGTAATCTAATAAATTTAATTAATATTGTTTAGGGTATACTTTAGGGATTATATCCGATGAAAACATGATTTGATAAATTTGGCTCGATAGAATAAATTCACAAAGTTACCTCTTTTCGGGTCATATTATGTTCTATTTTCGGTTTTATTTTTAAAATAACTGATTAAATATTATGAGTTACTTACCTGAATAAAGGTCATATATAACTGGAGGGTTTACACCCGATGTTTTTTTTTAAATAAATTTATTAATTTTTTATCGATTTTTCAAGTGATTTTCGATCCGCGCGAGGCGCTCGCAATGTCCAGCGGGACGTTACCGAGATAGGACGTGTGACGATTTTTTGCGCGCGAGTCCCTTCTGTTGCGTAAAGTATATTTTCATATTATAATAATTTTGATTAATAGAACTAATAATAATAGCGAATAAAATATGGTAAGTTTTATTTCTCGTATTTTTAATATTAGTGCGGATTCAATATCCGTACCTACTGACCACAGTCTAACTTTATCAGTAGGTTCAAAAAGAAGAATAATAAATATATTATATGGAACTATTCACTTATTATAGTACGGACGCGGAGTACGAAGAATTTCGCACACCGACTCCCCATATTTTGTCTTTGTCGCTCGCATATAAACATATTTAATAATATATTCAATTTTAAAAATAATAAATTCAATTTTCTGTTCAGGATCAATGCAATTGTGTCCAACGTAGCTTCAAAAACACGAATTTTGGTCGAAAATGTGAACACAAATAAGGTAGAGTGCTTCAACAGCGTAATAGCAAAATTTACTGGAGGCAAAAGAATAAATTTTGCTTTAAAAGGTGGCTACCAAGGAAGGTGTGCAGCCGCCGTTGTTTCGTTTAACACGAAAGCTGCAGTATCAACAATTCAAACTGTTAACTTACTTAAAAGGTAACACTTCTGGAGGTAAAGCAAAAGATATTCAAAAATGTTTAGAATTCCTAATGTGGGTAACACAAAAATAAAATCTTAGATATTAAAGCAAAAGAAATTGAAGAACGACGTGCAAAAAAACGAAAATTAAATATGGAAAACCCAGTAAAGAAACGAAGAGTGCTAAAAGACTTAAACAATGGGCAAAACGACTATGGTTCAACCTGTTCAGCACCTGATATGTCGCCAAAAGAATACGAAACAGCAAAGAAAGAATTTCTAAAAAATTTAGAAACTGTTACATCTGACAGACACAAGGTAGAAAGATCTACGATACTGCAGAGAGACAGCGGCGAGTGGCTTGAAATCAGAAAAAGCCTAGTAACTGCTTCAAACTTAGGCCTTATATGCAAAAGAAAAGTAACCTCAAGTACAGCTCCTCTCGTAAAAAACTTACTTAACAGAAAAAATTTGTCCCATGTCACGACTGTTGCACACGGAGTCGTGCATGAGCAACAAGCTTTGCAGCAATTACAACAGCAGGAAGGTGTTATCATTGCACCCTGTGGTTTATTTATTGACAAAGATTACCCTTTTATAGGGGCAACGCCTGACGGCTTAATTGGACATGATACTATTGTCGAAGTCAAGTGTCCAATTGCAGCATATAAAAAAGGACTTTCTACTGCAGTAGAAGAAAACAAGATACGAATTTTAAAGTATAATAAAAATACTAAAACAACCACAATTAATAAAAAAATTAACTGGTATCGCCAAATACAAGGTCAGTTGCACGTATCAGAACGACAAAAGTGTCTTTTGGCCATATGGGCAGGCGAGAATGAAAAAATATACACACAATTGATAGAAAAGGATGATGTATTTTGGAACACTAATATGAAACCTAAATTATTAACATTTTATATAAATTGCTTGCTGCCTGAAATAATAGACAGTAGAAATGCAAGGAGTATGCCCATTAGAGACATATCAAGTCAAAAGGAATATGAAAAGCTTGCCATAGATCCCCCTAATCCTAGCTCTGATAACCCTGATGATTCAATGCCGGCACAAAGCACACGCTAATTAAAATTTAATGAGTTTTAAAATAATTTTGATACTAGTTTAAACTAAGCAACGCTACATGTCAAACCTTACACTCGTACACAGCTAAAAATGAATAATCTAAATTATATTTTTAACCGACTTCCAAAAAAGGAAGAGGTTCTCAATTCGACTGCAATGTATGTGACTTCAGAACTTTTGACTGGGTGGACCGATTTCGACAAATTTTTTTAAATCGAAAGGTGGTGTATGTCATTTGTTAAATTTATTTGAGATCTAACAACTACTTTTCGAGTTATATCTAATAATGCGTTTTTACTTGACGCTTTTTTCGTCGACCTACGTTGTATTATACTGCATAACTTTTTACTGCTACCCTAGTTTGATACCATGATAAGAAAACCAGGATCTGATGATGAGATCCTAGAGAAATCGAAGGAAACTCTCGAAAATCCGCATAACTTTTTATTGGGTGTACCGCTTTTGATAATTTTTAATTTAATCGAAAGCTGATGTTTATCATGTGGTCACATGTAAATTTTATTGAGATCTGATAACTACTTTTTGAGTAATCTTTGATAACGCGTAGATACTTGACTATTTTTTCGTCGATCTACATTTTATTACTTGTCGATGTAATTGAAGTCGGTTTTTTTCGTTTGCGAGCAAATACAATTATTTTTTATTTTAAGTAAATACAATTACAAAATTCAAAAGTCAGTCTGTCTGTTATATTTTTACGCCTATGCCGATGAAGTAATTTTAAAATTCATCAACATCGGAGAACTAATTTAATTACAGACTATTTTATTGAGATGATACATAATAATATTTTAAATTTTGTAATGTAATTTGTTTCATTTGATACCCTTTATTCTATTTATGTCAAACAGTCTTTAAAATAAATAACCCTAAAATCCTTTACTTTCATTTATTTACGAAACTAGATATTATTTATTACTACTATAAAAAATGATCATAATAAATGCCTTTCTATTTTAAAGCCAAATAAAATTATCCTACTGCTTAATTCTGCACTGTGTCACTGACGGCGGGGTCACGTTTGCAATGCGAGTTCACTGCCGCAGTGTCCGCGCGAAGTATTATTACGCGCGGCCGGCTCAGCGCTAAATGCCTACTTTTGCAGGAATACCTAGCCTTAAATAAATCACGTCGGTTAATAACCCGTCTATCTCTATGTTATGTCATTGAGACACACAATTTTTAAATATTTGTCACCTTTAGGTTCCCACTGTCCCTTTAGGTTATTTTCCAATCAGGTTTGAACCCTAAGTTCGCCTCTTAGTTTGAAGCCCTCTAGCAGACCCCATCCCAGTCGGAGTTTTTAAGTGGGTCACAGAAGGGTGGCCAAAGTTCGTGGAAGCGAAGGTACTTTGGTCACCCGAGCTGAACTTCACACACCACCCTATCATCAGGGTGACGGTTTTGTTTAGGAGACTGTTTTGCGCCGACTATAAAATAGGTAGGAACAAAAAACTGCCACATTCCAAATCTTTTTGACAGAACGAAGTCTGTCGGGTCCGCTAGTACGTATATAAAACTAAAAATAAAGGTGTTAAGTAAGCGCCTACTTATTAGTGGCTATACTTGTTAGAATTTGTTCTCGTAATGTTTGAAAATAAATAATGAATTTTAGTTAAATATTATAACCAGGAATTTAAATTAGTATTTGCAACGAGTCGAGACGATAAAATTTTTCATCACCTACGCAACTAACAATCTAGCCATGTTAGGAATTTACAATAATCTAAAAATAGATTGACAAGGGTCGATATTTAGATAAAATGTATAAGATAAGATAAATAAAATAAAAACAAATAAGATAAATTTAAAAATAGACTATGGAAAATTATAATTTTTGTTAACGGATTTCATTATTTTTCTAGAAGAATCGTAAAATTGCTCTTATAATTTCTAGCAATTTTCTACCATTCTTTCTAACATTTTGCCAGTTTTAGATAATCATTGAAATTTAAAATTACATGGAAATTAAAATCGAGATTTGTTGTTTCTTAAAAGCTATTGATGTATCTTGAACTATTTGATGACTAACTGATAATTCTCTAAATTTTTCAATGACAATATGACGTTTCCATGACTACATCTAATAATATGTATTTTTTATATTAAGTGAAACAATTTATATGCGAAGATGTCAATAAATCACAAACAATACTTAATTGGATCCGCTATGTTGGTAGTAGTAACACGACAAAAAGATGCATAAACGTACCTAGACAAAGTTAGAAACACGAAAATGTGTGTAGCGCGCATTAGTACTTTCTTAAACATTGATCCTACATACCTCTATCTAGAGTTGTCAGGTTGCGACCCCAACGGCGAGCTAAGTGACAGTGAACGTTATACCTTCCTACCTCCAACGCTGAGTTCGAAATTCGAATGCGGCACGGATCTGCATGCTGGCCTTCAGACTGACACAGGTACATACCAAACATAGCTGTTTCGGTAGTACCTGCATCAAATCGCTAGGAGGGAAGGTAACCCCTGCTTGCCACAAGTGTGGTGCACCGATGGATACGGCGCATCACACTCTTAAAGAATGAGCCGCTTGAAGATTCTGTAGAGCATCGTCCACTCCATGCTCGCAGTGAGAGGTGCTGATCGACCGTGGCTTCCTCCTGCGAGGAGGTCATGGCACTAAAGGAAACTGCCGAGCGGCAGAGCGAGTCCAACGTCCATGCTGATACCCTCGCCAACGACGACGGAAGTGTGGGGCTTCGTCGTCATAGTGATACTGTCGTCAAACCTTTTAGCCGGATAAACTAGCCAGTTTGGCCAGACATATAGTTTAAAAGGCCGGAGACCCTAAAAATTAAGGAATTTGTGTCTTGGTAGTTAGTATTAATACGACATACGACAATGCTCGGTGTTCGCGCTTCGGGAGTGCGAGAGAGACTGGTCAAACTTGAAAAGCAATAGAAAGCCAGACTCCGTTTTATTTTTCCGGGCACTCATTCAAAAATCTTAACTATGACTGACTTCATCCGGAAGCCTGACAAGGTTACCACTAGCTCACATAAAAGGCAAGACTCAAAAGCAGGACTCTTTTGAGTCTATTGAGTCAAAGAAAATCAAAACCGCGCGTTAAAATTATTAGAAAATATATTTATTTAGAATGTTTAAATTAATATATTATTATAACTTTTGTTTACACAATAATTCGTCACTCGTTACGCAAATTTACTTAAATCTATTGTCTGTATCATTTCATAGAGTCCAGTAGTTCACAATATGGAATTATTAATTACCCTTCTACAGTTTAGTATCTATCTAATATTATATTGAAACAATGATATCACGTTTTGTAATGTTTCAGCCTTATAAGAACTTTCCTTGTCATTTTTGTAATAATGTATTTTTAATTAAGTCATTGTTAACATAATACTAATAATTATATTGATCGAAGCTAATTATGTGTTTTTTAGCTGTATCATATCCTGTACTTAATTATATGATGTATTATTTAAAGCTTATAATATCGATGGATGACATATTAACATGCCAATATTACAATTAAAGTTGAGAAAAAATATATAACTGTACAGACATTACCACGACGACTGTTTACCACGATTTTACGGATTGCCTTACAGAATTATTAAAATAATGTTTAACGGAATAATTATTTGTAACTATACAATATGCATACTTCTAAAAGCTCGCTTAAATTGCGTCGGTTAAAAAAATATATATAATATTAAAAACTGACATCTTTAGACACGTCGGCTACAACCACCTCTGCAAATTCGTTAGCCACGAGGTTCAAGGCCTTAATGCATCTCACCCACGTTTGCTGAATCATTGTATTGGTTCTTAACACAGACGCCTCCTGCCAAAATTATGGCCGACTATACATTTCGCACAAACCATTGTTTATCTGTTGTGGATACTTTTGTAAATAATATATAGCCGATTAAATACTACATCAATTTAATAACCCGTCAAGGCAATTTTATTAAAACATAAAATAAAAGTGTTCGCAATATAGTTTTTAAAATTATAAAATTATAAAATCATAAAGATGAATCACAATTTCTCATAATATAAATGGCTGTTGAAAGATTTTGGATTAAATTTTCATAAATAGAATTTTATTTTTGGATGAATCTATTTTTGTTTTGACACAGTGGGTACTGAGTATATTATTTGCCCGCAAGTGCGCCAAAACGCGTGACGCCCGCACGAACTTCTGTAGCATTGGCACTGAACTGGACAGTCCCTGTCTAGATAACGGCTGTGTACGAAGTGTGCTATCAAACTTAGTGTTTTTGTTTTTTTGTGCGTGACCGTTAAAATAAGCATACATAATTAATTACATTTTAACTAGTATAAAACGTACAAGTAAAGGTATTTTTATTACAAAATTTATTTTAAAACTAGAATGAAGTAATTAGGGTATTGAACAGTATAATGTGTGTAGAAGTTGCAAATAATGTGTTCATTATTTCAGATGGTGTCCAGTACAACTTCGAGTAGCGCGGTCACGAGCCAGAGGTTACAGAGCTCATCACAACGCGCTAGCTCCATGAAATCTGACCTCACAGACCTCAAAAGTTCCATTTCAGAAATGAAAACACTCAGCAATACTGCTGCTTTAAATTTCGGACAAAGGTAAGTCTCATACAACTTATTTTTGAAATTTGGTTTATGCAATAAGCTTTACATTGTTCTGTCAATGGTTATTAAAGATAACACCGTCTCTAGCTCACCTGAACGGCCTTGGCCCGAAGCCAAAACTCCCCCGCTGTTTTCCGCTCTTCGTTTGTATGTAGTTTCATGCCGACAAACAATAGCAACAGTACGGTTTTGTGAGATCAATTCAAATAATCTTTTACTATTCATATATAAATTGTTACATTTTATTTTAAAAAAACAGTACAGTTTCAAAATTAAGTTTTGATATTTCGTGATATGAAAAAATAATCAAATTACTTGTCACAGATTAAGAAGCTCGATGGAGAACATTGTGGATCAGGATGACATAAAAGACCGGCATATTACTGATATACGAGATTTCAATGATATGGGAAATATTGGAGACATAAATGACATCAACGATTTGGCTGGAGATGGCCCATTAGTTACCTTTCCTGAGTCAGACACGCCGCCGCCTGATAAACAGTGTCTACTAGCAAGTAATGCTGCATCCGTGGGATCAAACGCTGCAAATGAATTAAAATACAGTGCAGCTCGAATGACATCCGCCAGCTCTACACGAGTCATTACCGACGGATACAGTGCATCTAAGTCAGAGGCTAACAGCACAAGGATGCGCCGGCTACAACACGGTGACATGCAATATGCGGAACGTAGTGCTGCTGGAGCCTCACACAAACTATTACAAGCTGAAGGACTAACTGCGGAGCAAAATGCGGCCTATCTCCAAGTAAGTAAAGTTTGAACTTTATTTTTTTTTTAACTAGCCCATTTGCGCAGTTTGTAGTGCTTTCTGTTCTGCGGGTTGTGGGTTCGATTCCCGCCGGAGTCTGGGTGTAATATTTGTATTTATACATGTATTATTTCTATGTATATTTAAAAAAATAATTATAACGTTCGGCTGTTACCTGTAACAAGCATTAAAGCTGCTATTATATATATATATATATATATATATATATATATATATATATATATATATATATATATATATATATATATAACTATTCTTTAACAATTTTTTAAATGAAAAGAGATTAATTGTTCGCGTCTTGCTTCATTCGGTAAGCATTTCATAACCGATTGGATTAAATAGTGAATAACTTAGTGTAGAAGGATATAGAGTGAGGAGAGTGGATTATGAGTAGAGCCTAAGAATTTAAACCGTTCTTTTAGATAAGACAGAGTATATGGATTAAACAGAATACGATAAAGAAGATGAAGAATATAAGCATTTCTGCGAAAACGAATTGTGAGCCACTTGATCTTCTTACAAAATTCGAAAGACGACTGAAGAAGACCCCCCCAAATATGAATAAAATGGATAAATTTGGAAGACGCTTAAGCCTATCAAGTTGTTCTTTCTTTAAATTGAGATAATGCATAGCAGGATAATCGAAAATTGGTAGTAACTGATTGTGCTAACATACTTTGATAGGAATGGGCAGGAAATTGTGCAATCTTCATTAAGAGCCAATGACTCCAAACACTTTTAATTACCCCAGTTGTTGATTCCATGAGAGATGCTGATCGAAAATAACTCCTAAATTATGAGCTTTCATACTAAACGGTATATCAACACCGTCAAAGTTTATAGCCGGTTGACCCTTAAAACAGATACGTGATATCATTTTAGGGCTTTCGATGATTGTATATCTTAGTTTTTTTAGTGTTAACTTGTAATCCAAAGGATATTTTAGGTTGTTGTTAACCATTTCAATGGTGTGAAGAAGATCTGGAATTTTGGATTGTATGTATATTTAAAGGTGGTCCCCATATAGATAGTAGAGAGAATTTAGAACGAAAACAGAAAATAGGAAGGGGATAACACGCTACCTTGCGGAACGCCAGCACGTATTGGGAGACCTACCCGAACAGGAATTTTGTACTTTTATACGCTGCTGACGCCCTTGCAAGTAACAATGAAAAGAGTCTATTACTCCTGGAGATATGTTAAGAAAACTTAGGACAGAAAGGAGAATATCAAAGTCAACGGTGCCAAAAGTAAAACTTAATCTAATCATTGTAGCATCCGTTACTTAATGATTATCCATTCCTGCTTTGATGTCATAAGTTATTTTGATTTAATCAGTCGGCGTACTATGACCAGGACTGAAACCAGATTGCAAAGGGTTTAACAGAGTGTTTTTATTGAAAAAATCATTCAATTGTTACAGACAAGCCGCTTAAGAACTTAAAATAGAAAATGTAAGACAGATATAGGACAATAGTCGCCATATGATGGAGGATGTAGTTTTCTGGGATTGGTATTACTTCCAGGAGCCAGGATATACACAACGAACGATGAATTGGTTAAAAATGTGGGTGATTACAAAAATTACAATATCGATAATACTGAAGATCATCTTACGACTAATGCCATCAGAACCAACAGCATCAGAGTCTGTGGCTAGCTTTTCTTCTTAGTCACAATCAATAAATAGACTAAAAGGAAACGTAGAATAATAATAATAATAATAATCATCATTTATTTGGAAGAACGTGGTATTGTAGTTGTACAAAGTTAACATTAAGTAGTATAATCTAAACATATTTTACCTTACGGTGTGCAAATATTAAATATTAATAAGGTATAATATAATGAATTGAATATAATTAACAATAGATTATTATTGAATTAGTTATACATCTTCTAATATACAATATTCTCGTGTCGTAACACTGTGAGTGTTAGGGGCCAAACTCCTCAGAAACGACTTGACTGATTCTTATGATAATTTTTGTGCATATTTGTTAGGTCTAACGATCGGTCGTAGTGTTTTTAAATCCATAAGTTATAAGGGTGGTGGTGGCTATCCACAAACCATTTAATTTAATTTATTTGGCAAAATTTTTTATTTCTTTTTTATTTTAATTGGCATTGAAAAATAAATACAACCAAAAATGTTCACCCTTCTACCACCAACCTATTTTTAACAGCGTTTAGCGGCAAAACTAAATATAATTTAATCACTAAAATTATCTATTAATATTACAATTATTGAAAGTTTTATTATATATCTAGTTAACACGTTTAATTAATTATCTTTAAAGTCATTAAATTAGTATTCTAAATTCCGTGTAATAAAAAGTTATCAACATCGTCATACATTTTCTGCAACAGCAGATCAAACAATTTTCTCTTAAACATTGCAATTGCAAGACCTTTTAGGTATCAGGCAATGTGTTTTAATAATAAATCTTGATTGCCATAAAGTATACAATTTTCTTATTGAAGAAAATCGAGGAGTGATTTAGCAGTCAATTCTTTAAAAGTTTTTGCCTTAATGATGCCGTTAAAAATGTGGGTAGTGGGAAATGTTTGTTTAGTTGATAATAATCAATATTATAAGTACTTGATTGGTTTGCGAACTCCAATAGATTTAAGAAATTTCCATATTTTAGCAGGGTTTTCTTTCTCAGTTATGAATATGTCTCTATATAACCTGTTGCAGTAAAATACTTATGTTTGTTAATCACTTTTATTTTCACAAAATAATACGTGCTTCCGGCGTGTATTCGTTCTGCCGCCAATAAGGCGCGTCCGAAGGACGCGACCTCGTCTAGCTGAACTCGATCGATACTCTAAGGTGACGTTTCACCAAAGCGCTGCAAAGCTCAGTCGATTTCGGTTCCTTGCCTTGATAACACACGATGATAAATAATTATAAAAACGCAATTCCTATCGACTCTTTCAATGTCAAGTGACTATGGCCGTACGTTTAGTGGCTTGGACAGCGAGGATGCTGCGGCGTGGAGGATCGCCGAGAGCGGTGAGCTCATTTATCTGCGAGCGCTTCATGTTTACTACACCATGCTTGTCTCAGTTAACGTTTGACCGTCGTGCGTGAGAGCATACGCGGAAGTTAATTATTGCGCATGCGCGTTTGGTTACACGAATAGACTGCTTTAAATTTAGAAGCGGAATGTCTTCTGGTGGGGGTTCGGCCCCGTGGCCAGTACACAGAGGTGTCCTTGCACGCTTTCCCTCGAAGCAGTTTTATCCTTCGGTGAGAGCCCGTTTCCCCGGAATATTTTACTCATCGACCTTCTTAAGCGTGACGTCTATACACAAACTTTAAAATTACATCGAAAGCCCACGAGTGCCGTGCGATTGGCCTATATCCAATAGTAACGAATCAGCTCACAATCCGAGCCATGACGCGCAATACTTTTGAATGTATAAGTAGTTTTAATCTCGAGACGAGCGAATATCGACTGCGTCCGATTTCAGAATTTAAATTATAATTTTAAAACCATGTCTTCAAAAAAACGTCTCAAGCCGAACTTACGCCTAATAATTCCTGTAATTATCAAACATTTGTTTAGCATATCAGTGTAAATGTGCCAAAATAAAAGTGATTTAGTGATAAGAATGATGACACACATTAAGATCTTTCCAGATTTTATTTTGACTTTTAGTATAACAGTGTTCGTTTCTGTATGTAAAAAAACTGGTGTGTTTTTAGGAAAAGCGTTCTCTACAAGCCGGAGAAGTGTTAGCACAAGAAGCGAACAACATGTCTTCATCAAGTTCACGTTTACAAACGGAAGCATTTAGTGCTGAAAAAAAAGCTATGGCTTCATCACAAGCACGACAAACTGTAACCTCAAGTGGCATGTTCAGTCACAAGGAACACTCTAGTGTGGCACATTCTAATATGACAATTTCGAGTAAAAACCTGACAACAAAATCAACTTTACTATCGTCACAGGTGAGTGATACTTCCGTATCTTTGTAAAATTGACATAATTATTGTATTACATAGAATCTTTATTAATTCATAGACTTTTCATCTTAAAATATTTAGGTATTATTATTTGAGTTTGATATTGGTTGTGGATATAAATATGCTATGTTGCAAATATACGTTAACTATTATTTGCTGTGACGTAGGTGTGATCTCGCGATATCACTGTTAATAAAATTCAAACCGTACTTTACACGCATTTCAGATGAGTCAATTATTGAACGGAACAGTTAAACCCGGCGATGAAGACCTTTCGAATTTAACGTTTGAAGACTTAGACAAATTAGATACAAATTCAAATCAGAAAGATGTTGAATCAGCTATACAGAAATATTCTCATCGAATGAATGCATTTATAACTGCAATTAAAAACAATCAAATAGATTTAAAAAATGCGTGCTCACATTTTAACAAATTAAATGAAATGATAAGGAGAGCATGGGCAGTACCTACGTATGGACACGAGTTGGGCTACTCCTTATGCAACACTTTACGAACGTCTGGTGGACTAGATATATTGATGGCTAACTGTATAGAATCAAATAACCCTGACTTACAATTTTGTTCAGCAAAACTACTTGAACAGTGTCTTACGACCGAAAATAGAGATCATGTTGTAGAATATGGACTAGAAAAAGTCGTAAATATTGCTTGCGTGTGTACAAAACATGCACACTCTGTAGACCACTCAAGAATTGGTACTGGAATTTTAGAACACTTGTTCAAACACAGCGAAGGCACTTGTAGTGATGTTATTAAACTAGGAGGTTTAGACGCTGTTTTATTTGAATGCAGAAAGAATGATATAGAAACTCTTCGTCATTGTGCCACAGCGCTTGCTAATCTTTCATTATATGGTGGCGCAGAGAATCAAGAAGCAATGATAAAGAGATCAGTTCCAATGTGGTTGTTCCCTCTAGCTTTCCACAACGACGACAATATTAAGTACTATGCATGTTTAGCTATTGCTGTTTTAGTAGCAAACAAGGAAATAGAAGCTGCTGTCCTAAAATCGGGTACTCTAGATCTGGTAGAACCATTCGTTACAACACACAATCCATCTGAATTTGCAAGATCTAATTTGGCACATGCTCATGGCCAAAGTAAAAACTGGCTTCAAAGGTTAGTGCCTGTCCTAAGCTCTAAGAGAGAAGAAGCTAGAAATCTAGCTGCATTCCACTTTTGCATGGAAGCCGGAATTAAGAAACAGCAAGGTAACACTGAAATCTTTAGAGAAATAGGGGCTGTAGAATCATTGAAAAAATGTGCTAGCTGTCCGAATGCGGTAGCATCAAAATATGCTGCACAAGCATTAAGGCTAATAGGTGAGGAAGTGCCTCACAAACTGTCACAACAAGTTCCTCTTTGGTCAATAGAAGATGTTCGAGAATGGGTAAAGCAGATAGGTTTTTCAGAATATGCGAACAACTTCTATGAAAGCAGAGTTGATGGAGACTTGTTACTACAAATAACAGAGGATAATCTCAAAGAAGACATAGGATTACATAATGGAATCAAACGTAAAAGGTAGTTAAATATTGTTCAAATTAAATCTCATTGTTATTCAGTTTTATACAAATTATTTTACAACATCACATTATGATTTTTATAATTTTGCAGATTCACCAGAGAACTTCAACAATTAAAGAAAATGGCAGACTACAGTTCACGGGACACGGGCAGCTTAAACGAATTTCTACAAGGCATTGGTCCAGAGTACACCATTTACACATACTCAATGTTAAACGCTGGTGTCGATAAAGAATCTATTAGAGGTTTAAGTGATGAGCAATTAGAAGTTGAATGTCGGATAGGCAACAGCATACATAGACTTCGAATTTTAAATGCAATACGAGGTGAGTACAACTATTTTTGCACCGAATCCCCCTCCATAAATCATTTCGAAAAATTCTTGTTCTAAGAAAGCAAGCTTTGTTTACGTTGACTTTAGTATTATGACACACGTATAAAATTCCTACACACGAAACTACTCATAAATTTTGTTTCTAAAAATAATATGATGTAAAAACAGTAAAAAATTACTATTTTACAGCGTACGAGAGCAATTTACTTAGTAAAGGCGAAGAAAATATGGAAAAGAAGTTAGACGTGTTCGTGAGCTATAGAAGGTCAAATGGTTCTCAACTAGCGAGTTTGTTGAAAGTTCATCTTCAAGTGAGAGGTTTTACGGTATTCATCGACGTAGAAAGGTTGGAAGCCGGGAAATTCGATAACAACTTACTTCGAAGCATACGACAAGCTAAGCACTTTTTGTTGGTTCTTACACCAAATGCCCTTGAAAGATGCAAGCAAGACACAGAACAAAAAGACTGGGTTCATAGGGTAAGCCTTTATTATACTTTATTTTATTTTTTTACTAAGCCTTTTTTATACTTTTATAAATAAAATATTCCTTCCTTGCCTAAAATGGACATTTAGTGTGATTTATATTTATTAGACTTTTTAAGTAATTAATAATAATTAAAATTGCTTTTTTTATTATTTATAGGAGATAGTGGCAGCGTTGCAATCACAATGCAATATTGTGCCAATTATCGACAACTTTGAATGGCCAGAGCCTGAAGAATTGCCAGAAGATATGCGCGCAGTGTGCCATTTCAACGGCGTGCGGTGGATACATGACTATCAAGATGCGTGTGTTGAGAAACTGGAAAGGTATATTATATCTTAAAAGCGATAGATTTATCAAGAAGTAGTTGTGCCCCGTGGTTTCATTTGTATAAATTTGAGTAAAATACACACTAAAATACTATCTAGCCTATATTGCCTCGGTAAATACGCTATCCAACAAAGAAGAATTTTCAATTCAAATCAGTAGTTCCAATCAATAATATTAATATATAAATGCCGTGGAAGACACATCATTTCAAATTTCCTTTTTTTTGTTTTAGTTTCCTTCGTGGTAAATCCAACTTGGCTAACAGAATGGAAGGTGCATTGAGAAATCGTGACGTACAGACGCCCGGTACGGCTGCGATAGGTCGCGGTCCACCTAACTACCAACGCATGCACTCTAGCGAAAGTAGAGGTAGTGATAAAACAGATTGACTAGAAACGTTACACACTCTGCCACCAGTAAGGTATGTTTAGCTAAATAGTGATTTCTCTTTTTTGCTTTTTTATACACCTAGGTCGACATACAAGCCTACGGCTCACCTGATGGTAACAGATAGGTAAGCGATTACCGTAGCTTATAGACACCAGCGCACGATGGGTTGCCGACCCTACCTCCAATACCAGTAAGAGCTCTGGCCCCCTTAATCACCACAGGGCACAACAATGAAAGCAGTATTATTTAACCGTGATCTTTTCTATGGTCGAGGTATTTCGCGAGTCGGGCCGCTCCAGAATAGCAGCTAGTTGCTAGTCAGCTGCGACTAGTCAAGTTTATAAATGATTACATATATTTTTTTCCTGTTTGCAGACCACGTAGAAGTCGACAGTCATCAGTAGAAAGAGCTTCAGCAAAATCACAAAGTTTTGATCAATCATCAAATAGTAGCAGCAGCTCGAAAACAAATTCGCCTGTCAAAACTTTATACAGCCTTCCCGAAAGACTATCTGAATGTAGTGACAATTTAGAGACTAAAGATGTTCAAGAAAATCTCGAAGATAAGAAATGTCCTGTCTGCGACCATCCTATGGATTCATTTGAACACGCGCGAATGTCACTATCCGCACCCTTAGATGCTACGACGCAAACAAAGAGGAAAAAAAATTTCATGGACAGATGTGTGAATAAAGTGAGACTTTGTTGATGGTTAATATAAAATGTGTTGTTGAGTAAATACTGGACGTGCTTACAGAGTGTGTAACAATAAACTGTTTTAGCTGCATTTCCACATGCTAATAATTTATGAACACAAGTTGCTTGCGACGCTGTTTGTCATTGTATAACGTATCTGATCTTCAGTGAATCCTGCCATTTAGTTTCGATATTGAGACTACTAAAGATACGTCTGTATTTTGTGCGTAGTTTTAAATTTTGCTTTCGACGAATACTGCTAAGTTTGTGATCAGACAGCGGTGCGACTTTCATAGTATAAGTGTTTTTCTTAATGTGGAAACCGGCTTAATTCTACCCATTCGCATATTTATGTGAATCTTATTTTAAAGTACAAAAATGTGCACAACCATGTAAATATTTAATGTATGCCACTTCAATATTGTTTGTGGTCTCTAATATACCATTAATTGGTAATTTAAATTAAGTAATCTCAAAGAGTGCATGTAAAAATTTTTACATATACAATGTGACTAATAATTACTACCCTGTGATGTTACAAGAACATTGCAAGAGGTGGTAACAAGAAGAATTAAAGTATACATTAGTATGGCAAATTGCTTTAATGTCTTTACTTTGGCTAATTAAGATTTTGTAACTCTCACTCTCTCTTCACTCTCTATAGAATTTAAAAAATGAATTTATTGATATATTCTATTTTAGTTTCTTGCCACAAAGTATTTTGTAAAATACAAAAGTCCTTATAAAATTATTATTTACATATGTGATAGCTTAGATCTTTTACATAATTATAAATGAAATATTAATTTCTTCTTATATATTGACATTCAGTGTAATTATTTATTTTCTCATAATATTATGGTATCAAAATTATATTGTACCTTTTAAGTTATGATTGAATTGCTGTACAAAATTTTACGTTACATTTAAAATTAGTCATCCTCACGTTAACTATAATTATGATAAATTTACTTCATCATGATTATACATGTATGTTCTAGCCTAACTATAAAATAAATGGAATTAATCAATTTCTTCACTTAATTTCACTTCCTTTTCCTTTACCAAATATATTCCTTGACTATTTTGATTATAAAATGTTTTCAAAAGAATTTCAACTTAAAAAAAATTCAAATTAGCTACAACTATCAAGAAAATGTGCTGTAAGCTTTTACAAGAAAAATGAGTGTGCCCTTCGTTGCACACTCATACTTTCAAATTTAAAAATTTAAATATTTTATATTTATTTAACAATATCACTAATTATTAAAATTATCAAACATTATGCCAGTGAAAGGCATAATTGGAAATAAATATGGTGCTGAGACGTGGACACTAACGAAACGACTAGTCCACAAGTTTAAAATCGCTCAACGTGCAATAAAACGGGCTATGCTTGGGGTTTCTCTCAAAGATAGGATTAGAAATGAGACTATTCGCAAAATAACGAAAGTAACAAACATAGCCCACAAAATTAGCAATTTAGTGGCAGTGGGCTGGTCACTTGTGTCGCAGGACTGAAGGCCGTTCCAGCAGACTTGTCCTGGAGTAGAGACCACGTATTCGCAAAGGCAGTGTGGGATGTCCTCCGGCCCGTTGGACCGATAATCTACGTAAGATTGGCTGTGTAAGCTGGATGAAGGTTGTGTAAATCGGGGATGTTCAGCGTGAACTAGGGGAGGCCTATGTCCAGCTTGCAGTGAACTGCAATAGGCTGAACCGATGATGATAATGATAAATCAATGTTAATGTCAATTTTTTGAATCTGAACTTTTTATTTATCAACAAACAATGAATCAGTTTTATAATGAAATATAACTAAATATACATAGATTTATGTATTTAGATAATAACTATATGATTGTATCATAAATATAATCTTATAACATTAAAATATCCTTATATTCCTATTACATTTTTTTTTATGTCACTTGGTCGGCAAACAAGCGTACGGCTCACCTGATGGTAAGTTATTACCGTAGCTTATAGACGCCTGCAACACCAGAAGCATCGCAAGCGCGTTGCCGACCCAATCCCCAATCCCCCCAGGAGACATCAAAATTTAAATTATTGCGTTCAAACAATTTCATCTGAATTTGTCTTCAGGTATATTGACAAGTATCGAAAATGAACATTCGTTGCAATTTATTATCACTTTTGGTGAGATAAGTTCACTAGCCGCTAAGCAATACACTCCACTACACCTGCACACATATGTATAAACACCATCAGTAGAATCAAAGTTCATCTCTGCCAACGTAACTGTATTGTATAGTAAAAAGTCACTGCTTTCATAACAACTAAGCATAGCGTCATATTGTCTTCGTTTCTGAGGATCGCGTAAAACTGACCAAGCGCGTTGAATTCGATGAAAGTTTTCATCGTGGTCATAGCCTTCTATTTTATCAGGATGGTATATTAGAGCGAGACGTTGATAACTTTTCTTCAGTACATCGTCAGTAGAATTTCTTTCACATTGCAATACCTTATAATAGTCGATAAAAGTGTCTAACTCGCTCATTTGGAAGTTTTATCAAGACACTTTGAAAGGTACTCAATTAAATAAAAATGAAATAGTAAAAATTGTTATAGGATAACACTTAACTATTCAGTTAGTAGATAGCCTTTTTCTTTAGATAGCCTTTTTCTTTAGATAGCCTTTTTAACTATTATAATATTATTCTTTAGATTAATGGCTTTCAGTAGTTCCGTTTCAGTAGTAGTTATACTCTTTGGAAGGCACTGTCGATTTCGCCAGTGTCACGTGGGATAGAAAAGACACGAAGGAGAACGATCAGTGTAGTTGAGACAAGAAGCTTATACAAATATAAGCTTTTTGGGTTAAGATTGTAAGCTACAGATTGATTATTGCAGACAGAAAAAAAAATCAGGCATAATTATGTTGTTAAACCACAACCTGAAACAATAGACTTGAAAATACTATAAATTCCATGGAGATAACTTCATTAGTTGACACTTGACAGTGACACATACAAGATTTAAGTGACATGTGACATGAAATTAGTTTTTGGTATCATTTATATTATAGTTCGCGTCATGTAAAAAGAACGCTGAAAGAAACTGGAGGGGGTGCGTTTGCGCATGGGTATACTCGCGCACAAGTACTACTGTTTTATTTTTTAATTAGGCTTTCACTCGCGGCTTCGTATAATGGTTATTGGTAGGTACATTAAAAAATACTAGAAATACAAGTGAGAATAATTCGGACTAAATAAGTATAATAATTATCACTTTACAAAATCACAATTTTTTTTTAAACTAAAGCAATAACAAATTTTTTAGTTATTGAAATGTCGTATTCAAAAATAATAATTATCTGTACTCTCGATATTCGTATCTTAATGGTTTTTATGTGTTTAAAATGATAAATTGATAATTGTTTTTTAGTGAAATAAATAGTAAATGGAGAATTTTGTAATTTAAAACTTTTGTGCGCGATAATAATTTGAGTCGACGTCGAACTGTCAACCGCTGTCAACCAATAGCACACCGGCAAGCATGCGACAGTGATAAACACTCCCGTCCCCCTACCCCGTACCACCAAATAGACCGATAAATCGCTTCTGCGCAGCTTCAAGGCCAGCGTTCTTTTTACATGACGCGAACTATACTTAAACAATAGTCTATTGATGCCGTATTCTCAACCGCACCGATTAATCTCCTTCGTGTCTTCTCCATTCTACGTAACATTAGCGAAATTGTCTGTGCTAGTTTGGCACTGTTAGAAGCCATTAACTTGAATGAATGAATGAATGAATGTATTACCTATACGTTTATCCCCATCAAAGGTATAGTCAAAGCCTTAAAGGTACATCATAGAGCCTCGTCTGATGCAGTTTGTCCAATGAAAAACTTTAATGATGTTTTTAATACTATATTTAATGTAATGGTATTAAAATGTAGATCAAAACTAATCGATCACCTTAAGAATTTTTGAAATTCCATCAAAAAATGACTTATAAATAAATTATTGAAATTAACTAATAACTTAATTATTAAGTGTGGTTTTTAATTCACCTTTGACGTCATTTGACCTATTCGATATCGAATTTCGATATCACCACACCATAAATCGCGCTAGGGCTCTTGCTTCGTTCGTGTTTATTTACGTACAGTCATTTGTTTTGGAACGAAGTTCCTTACGGCAGCCTTGAAATTTGACTGGGCGACCGACCTGAAAAAAATGTGGTACTAAAAACGTAAGAAAAATATATAACGGAAGTGACGTAATATCAGTCACACGACTGTTTAATATGACGTTTTTAGAACTAAAATATTGCTAGTAAGTTTTTTTTTTAAATTATTTATGTAATTTTATACTGTCGACAAAAATAAATAGACATGTTTTTTTATTTCACTTAATATTTTGAATTATTATTATTATTATTTTGTTTGATTTATTTTATTTTACGGTATTTGTTATTTTCTAAAATACTACATTTCCTAAGTACTTTTACGTACTTAATTAAAAACCAATCAACAAAATTAATAAAAAATCAAGAAATTGAAAATATATATAAAATACAACATTTTTTTTTTCTTCAAATTGTGTTGCTTCTATACTATTACTATCCGAAGGGACTTCGTTCCTACCTGGTGTCCCATGGCACCACATAATTTAGATAATTATTGACCAAAACAGCATTTCGTTGTCGACTATTACCTGCCCAAAACATGCCAATTTCTTTTTATGTTTTTTTTTATGTAACTAAAAAAACCTTCAGCTATACCTCTCTCTCTGTTCTCGGTTTTTTTAACCGACTTCCAAAAAAGGAGGAGGTTCTCAATTCGACTGTATTTTTTTTTATGTATGTTACATCAGAACTTTTGACCGGGTAGACCGATTTCGACAAATTTTGTTTTAATCGAAAGGTTGTGTGTGCCAATTGGTCCCATTTAAATTTATTTGAGATCTAACAACTACTTTTCGAGTTATATCTAATAATGCGTTTTTACTTGACGCTTTTTTCGTCGACCTACGTTGTATTATACCGCATAACTTTCTACTGGATGTACCGATTTTGATAATTCTTTTTTTGTCGGAAAGGGGATATCCCTAGTTTGGTACCGTGATAAGGAAACCAGGATCTGATGATGAGATCCCAGAGAAATCGAGAGAAACTCTCGAAAATCCGCAATAACTTATATAAATAACACTACTGGGTGTACCGATTTTGATAATTTTTAATTTAATCGAAAGCTGATGTTTATCATGTGGTCACATATAAATTTTATCGAGATCTGATAAATACTTTTTGAGTAATCTTTGATAACGCGTAGTTGCTTGACTATTTTTTCGTCGATCTACGTTGTATTACTTGTCGATGTAATCGAAGTCGGTTTTTTTTTTCGTTTGCGAGCAAACACAATTATTTATGTATGTTACTTCAGAACTTTTGACTAGGTGGAGCGATTTCGACAAATTTTCTTTTAATCGAAAGGTGGTGTGTATCATTGTTAGATCTAACAACTACTTTTCGAGTTATATCTAATAATGCGTTTTTACTTGACGCTTTTTTCGTCGACCTACGTTGTATTATACCGCATAACTTTCTATTGGATGTACCGATTTTGATAATTCTTTTTTTTTGGAAAGTGGATATCCCTAGTTTGGTACCATGATAAGGAAACCAGGATCTGGTGATGGGGTCCTAGAGAAATCGAGGGAAACTCTCAAAAATCCGCATTAAATTTTTACTGGGTGTACCGATTTTGATAATTTTTAATTTAATCAAAAGCTGATGTTTATCATGTGGTCACATATAAATTTTATCGAGATCTGATACCTACTTTTTGAGTAATCTTTGATAACGCGTAGTTACTTGACTATTTTTTTCGTCGATCTACGTTGTATTACTCGTCGATGTAATGGAAGTCGGTTTTGTTTTCGTTTGCGATCAAATGCAATTATTATTAGCTGTTTGTTTGTATGTTATAACAGACTTCTTTGGACTTTATTTTGACCCACTTCAAACGTCAGATTTAATTTCAACTTAATAGACTTATCGAGGACCGATGACGATACACAAACAAGATTATTTCTTTCTAGTTGAAGTCCATAGAAAATAATCAGTGCGGTTGAAGTTACATCCTCAATTGAAAATGTAAGACGGTAGGAATAGTGGCTATTTTTTATTTAACCCTAAGCTTAAAACAACACAAACGCTTAAAAATTTAAAATACAACCAATATAGCCAAACTATTTTGATAATCTATGTGCAGATACAATATGTTAGAACAGCTACTAGATATATTTACATAAGAATGGCAAAAAGGATAAGACATGCATCAAAAGGCAAAAAAAATATTTACAAAATGAAGGAATTAGTTTTACAACATTATAATGCACTGGTTTGTGAAGATGGATGAATGCTTATTACTCTTTTAAGAAAACTACTGAACTTATTTAAATGTATCTTGATGCTTATATAAATACTTGGAGATCCAGAATAACACAATAACACATAGATCCAGAATATCCAAATACACGTAAAAAGTGTAACCGCGATGCAAACTAGACTATCGTATAAGCCTTGCAACACTAGTCACTGTTAAGTCTTAAATGTCAGTTATGTCAATTCAACTTCAGTGTCAAACTACCTTTCGCAAATCACAAATGTGGTTCGCGATTGCAAATTGACTTATAAGTTATAAAGCTATGTCCATTCATGGTTTATTTAGTTGAATTGTTGAGACCACAAAATCAATTAATATGCGATTGTTATCTTAAATTACCTTTATGGTAATAAAGTATTTTAAATATAATAAAATGATTAAAAGCTAAAAGTAAAGATAATATAGTGACGATCAAAATGAATTTGTCGAAACATTATTTAGTCGCATCGAAAATAATAAGTTTTGTCCCTAAAATAAACAGGTAAATATGATAAAATGATGTTATATGTTATTGTTTTTAAATATTGTTATTAATTGTTAAATTTTAACCTTTTTTCAGTTTTCAGGGTCATTACGTAAATAAAGTCCAGTGTCATTGTCATTTATCGCAACATCAAAAGCGAACATTTTTTAATTTTCCTAAATCTAGTCGGAGACGAGAATATTGTGGTAGACAGTTAGTTGGGTAAGATAATATTTGCATTTAAAGATCATTTATTTTATATCTATATAAAGTTAATACTAGTAGATAGAAGGGCTTTATTTTTATTACATGTGATTAGCTGATTTAAAGAATACTTACAAAATTATTGTTGAACAAATTTTTACTTAAATATAAGTTTACACAAGTTACACATGAGTACATCAAAATTTGCCATGTAAATATGTTTTATAAAAATCTTTGACAGGGATCATAAGAAAACTCTGAACATAAAATTTAATGATTACACAGTCATATTTGAACATTGCACAGTTGTGCACATAGTGTTGCACAGTACATTGTTTGTTCAAACATGTGTAATCATTATATTTTATATATGTGTATATATATTAACACACACATAATCAATAAATTCATGAGTTTCCTTGTGTGAATTAAACCAATATCACATAAAATTAACACATACTAAATATGATATGACATATTTGAAGGTGTAAAACAGTATTAACATAATTGCTCATTCATTTTTGACAGCTCAGTGGTTCTATAACTAACTGCCATATCATATATAAAGTTCTAATTTATTTTCAGATACACAATGGAACAAATGTATGAAGTAGTGTCTGATGTGGAAAATTATTACAAATTTGTCCCTTGGTGTAAACAATCTATTGTTTTAGAAAAGAAGCCTGACTACCTTAAAGCAGATCTTATTGTTGGGTTTCCACCCATAAATGAAAGTTATACTTCAAATGTAACACTTGTAAAACCATACATGGTTAGAGCAGAGTGTAAAGATGGTAAACTTTTTCATCACCTGCTGACGTTATGGAGATTTAGTCCAGGATTAAAAAGAGAACAACAGTCTTGTGTTGTCGATTTTCAAATAACATTTGAATTTCGCTCAGCGTTTCATTCAAATTTGTCGAATTTATTTTTTGACCAAGTTGCACGTCAGATGGAAGGAGCTTTTATACAGGAAGTAGGGAAGAGAAATGGCCCTGCCACAATGCCACCTACAAATCTTCTTCAAAATGGTAGTCCAGCAAAAAGTTGACAGGGCATAAGACACGTTATCTAGTGAAATGTGTAATTAATTGTTATTAAATTATTTATTGTATATTGTTACCATGGGAAATGTTTATGTTAATTTGTAATTTGAAGCACAGCTTCATATTAACTATAAAATTTAACAATTGGTACGTCAGAAATATAAAGATATTTCATACTGCATTATTGTCTGTAATTATAACTTTTTTCATTTTTTCTTCAAATACAACTTTAATAACAACTGTTATTAACAAACAGAATACAAAAACAAAAACTTTAAATGAAATAAAACGTTTGTACTGAACTTACAAAGTAAGTTATACTTTAACATTATCAACACTTCACATTTGTCCACATTGAGAGATAGTTACTGGTATTTTGGGTTTATTATTCGGACCTGTAGGTACATTTTCAATTTTTCTCATTACCAGTAAGCCATCAATTACCCTTCCAAACACCACATGTTTATTGTCTAAGAAGTTACACTTAGCGCATGTGATAAAGAATTGGCATCCATTAGTGTCTTTGCCACTGTTAGCCATTGACAATAATCCTGGTGAATCATGTTTAAGTGCAAAATTTTCGTCTGCAAAAGTGCTTCCTCCATAAATACTCATTACCCCAGTGCCATCACCCTGAAAATATATTTATATTTGTGTGCAAAACCAGGGTAGAAAGCTAGTTGTGAATAATTATAGTATTAACTACTCATTACCTTGATATCATACTGTAAATTTTTATTTTTTACATACATTGTGCTTACATAAAATGCTTTATGTAGAAAATCAGTGTACTTTTTATTTTAAAGAAAAATAATGCGTTTTACTTACATTAACAAAGTCTCCACCTTGGATCATAAAGTCTTTTATTACTCTGTGAAATGTAGCACCTTTATATCCTAGTGGTACACCATCTCTCCGATATTCACCGGTGCAAAATTCTCTAAAATTTTCACTAGTTTTTGGCACTACATCAGCAAATAATTCAAAAATCATTCGTCCTATTTCCTATAATTTAAAGAGATAGTTTTAAATATCAACAAAATTTAATTAACCATGTAAAGTATTCAATTAACCATGAAATTCTACTTTAACAACTATTTACTTACAGTTGTTCCTACGGTGATATCGAAAAATACGACAGGATTATTTGGGTTTCTCAATTGAGACTGAATTTGGTTCCATGTAGGCATTTTGTAAAAATTAAGAAACCTATTTAAATGTTTATTACTTGACTTTTAGATCACAATTGCAAACTAATTAATAATTATGTCCTAATAAAAATACAATGTTTTAAAAAATATATAACCTTTAATTCAGATATAAACAACAAAACAATGCTACAATGTTGCCAGCTATATTTAAAATTTGAGTAGCCTACTCCAAAGAGTAAAAAGTAGCATAGGTAATCAAGAACAGACGAACCATGGGTTTAGTAAATAATGTACAGTTGTAATTCATTATATGTATTAAGTTGAATTATTCAAATGAATAATTTAAAACAACTATTAATTATTTAAAAAATAATAATCAGCCAACTAATTTTAAAAAAATGTCTTGAAATAATGCACCGACGTTATTAAGTATAAAGCAAGTACGCCGCAGTCAATATTTTAAAAATAATAAATACCATGCGCATGTTATGTTTCACCATCTACTTGGTGGGCATCCATTATGGCGAATCGTCCCACGTAAGGAAAATGACGCTGAATATAATAGAGATTGACGAAAAATAGTGAACTGTTCAAGTATTCTATATTTTTATTTATTTATTCTTAATGTACACCAAAATACAGACATATATAAAGAAAGATACAATACAAGATGTACAAAGGTGATCTTATCGCTAAATAGCGATTTCTTCCAGATAACCTTTGGGTACTGGACACGATACAGTAGCAGCGGTTAGAAGTGGGTACAAATTAAGGAGGAAAAATCAATAATAAATAGATAAAAAACTACGATATGATTGACTTATATAATTATTAAAGAAAAAAAAAAACATATAAATAAGTAAATATTTTAGTTATTTTATATAAATTAAATTTATTAAATATTCTATATTATTATTAAACTAGCGACCCGCTCCGGCTTCGCACGGGTATAAAATATAATTATAGCCTATGTCATTCACTGAAAAAATGATTAAAATCGATCCAGTAGTTTTGATTTATTCATTACTGCCCGTGGCCCGCACGCGTTAACTTAGAGTAAAAGCCGGCCGGAACCGCCGCAAACGCTACGTACTGCGATTTTTAAATCTGTAATATCTTCGAAAATATTCATTTGAAGTCTTTCGACTGTTGGAAGCTGCTTTTCTATATTTGCAGGACGCGGGCGTAGGTTATACTCGCACTCTTTACAATATTATGTAGGTAGTACTTAGAAAGATTATAACAAAATTGTAACGTTCACCGAACACGTGGGTGCGTGCGCGCTCTTCAGCGTTCCGATCGAGTCTATTGTGTGGCGGAGGGAGTAACTCAGAGCAGTGCCTAGGACTTGCGACCCAGGTGTAGGTTTAAGGAGATCTCCTTTGAGATGCGCATCAACGCTCACCTTCACTGCTCGAGTTATACGCCTCGCCTAGCCAAATTAATCGTAATAGATAACAATTAATTCGTTTGCACAAATTAATTATTGAACGAGTCTAGGTTAAGCTACTAGCAGGATACAACAAGTGTATCGTGCCAAGCCAGAGCCAAGACTGCCTTAGCGGCGGTTGCACTGTTCGTTTTATACACGTCAGAATAACTCGAGTGATATAATAAGTGAGGGTAGTTGAATATCGAACGATGTGCATCTGTTGTTTATAAATTCCTTACTAATTGCGTACGACAGTGCTATTGCTGACACGGCCAACCCTGACAATCGCACGACCTCGTGCGTCCATGTCGTGCATCCGCCAACTCGGCGTTACTCCTCCCGACCTATACAACTGTAACGAGTGACATTAATAACTGTTCGGCTATTCCTGACCAAAACGCTGAGACTGTAATGCACTAGCGGGTCGGGCGTACTGGGCCCCTTCATCCCTTCCTAACATAGCATGGCCCGGGCGTACGTGGCCCCTTCAACCAGCTTACTAACCGTGGGTCGGACGTGCTAGGCCCTTTCATCCCTTCCTAACATAACGTGCCCCGGGCGTACATGGCCCCCTTAACCAGCTTACTAACCGATAAGAATACAACAGAACGAACGGAAAGAACTAAAATACCGATGTACCTACTAATAAAAGAAAATAAAATGATGATCGATGTACCCACTAATCACCACCTAATATTGCAACTAGCACACTAGCTAAAAACAGATGTATCGTCAGGGGGTGGGCCTATAACTTCAGCTATTTTCTGAAATAGCTTCCATACCGGAAGCGAAGAGAGACACTTCTTCGTTCAATGTAACTAACTAAATTAGTTAAATTTTGAAAGTGGGGGTGGATCTTATCCCACTTCTGATGAAGTCTTTCGACTGTTGGAAGCTCGTTTTCTATATTTGCAGGGCGCGGGCGTAGGTTACACTCGCACTCTTTACAATATTATGTAGGTAGTACTTATAAAGATTATAACAAAATTGTAACGTACACCGAACACGTGTATGCGTGCACACTTTTCGGAGTTCCGATCGAGTCTATCGTGTGGCGGAGGGAGTAACTCAGAGCAGTGCCTAGGACTTGCGACCCAGGTGTAGTTTTAAGGAGATCTCCTTTGAGATGCGCATCAACGCTCACCTTCACTGCTCGAGTTATACGCCTCGCCTAGCCAAATTAATCGTAATAGATAACAATTAATTCGTTTGCACAAATTAATTACCGAACGAGTCTAAGTTAAGCTACTAGCAGGATACAACAAGTGTATCGTGCCAAGCCAGAGCCAAGACTGCCTTAGCGGCGGTTGCACTGTTCGTTTTATACACGTCAGAATAACTCGAGTGATATAATAAGTGAGGGTAGTTGAATATCGAACGATGTGCATCTGTTGTTTATAAATTCCTTACTAATTGCGTACGACAGTGCTATTGCTGACACATTTAAATCATATGCTGTAAAGGGCCATATAGATCTATATTAAATAAAAAATATATTTAAGGTATTTAATTGGATAAGGATTAATGCTGTATTGGTTAAAATCGCTTCGAAAACTAGCCATTATTTGTCGTAAAAAGTAAATGACAAAAAAATGTTATTGTGGGATATCCATAAGAGATAGGTATATACCATCGCGGAGTTTTCTGTAGACCTTTTCAATGTGTACAATACTTAATACATTATTTTGATAAATCTCGTAAGGTTCAGCCTGCGTTTGCAATTTAAGCGAAAAAAAATAATTATTATTTACGACATAACATTAGAAAACTCAAAAATAACAGTATTTCTCCTCTATTTAATGGATGTTATTATACATATAAACCTTCCTCTTGAATCAATCTATCTATTAAAAAGAACCGCATCAAAATCCGTTACGTAGTTTTAAAGATTTAAGCGTACATACATGTGCAGGGACAGAGAAAGCGACTTTGTTTTATACTATGTAGTAATGATATTCTATAGTTATTTTATATAAATTAAATTAAATTCAAGTAAAAACTAAATAATTTTAATAGCCATGAGATTTATATTAGCGGGCAAAAAGAACACTCAATATCATTTTTTTAAATATCTGTAATATTTTATATTTTTTGAAGTTGATGTGAGATTTTCGATTATCTGCGGCTGGAATGAGATTTGGTGATATTTCATTGGACCCCTCTGACCAATCTGAGCCTATATAGTTAATGGATGTCCCCTTGCAAAAATATTGATTTACAATCTGTTGACTGCAAACTGATAAAATATTAAATTGGTCATAATCAGTCATATCAAATATCACCATACCATATATACCATATACATTTACCATCACCTTTCTACCACTGAACCGCAAGGTAATTGCACCGCCACGTGGTTGAAATCCCACGATCTCGCACTAAGCTCTTTGCTTGCTTGTTCCTAATATACACCGCAAAAATTTGGGATGCCCGTCTGGCTTCCTTTTTTCTAATAAACTATAACTTAGGTATTTTTTTATCAAGAATGAATAGGCATCTTCTAGGCAAGCGCGCACCATCATAGGCTGTATCTTCACTTACCATCAGGTGAGATTGCAGTCAAGCGCTAGTCTATATAAAAATATATAGTATATACCTAAGTCTTAAAAGTAAAAAACCTTAAAAAGCGTTAAACAATGTAAATAGTTTGTTTCTCATTTGGAGTTCGAAATTACTTTTTGCAATAGACGCGTAATAATAATTATATAAGTACAAAGTATGTGTAAAATTTAACACACAACATACATTTTTTATTGTTTTATAATATATATTATATGAACGATAGACTATAAATTGTATTTAAAAAGTGATAAATATTAATTTTTGCTCTTTTTGCGTTTATTTTTTAATTTTCTTATTTTTTGTTACTAACACTGAGTTTTAGCTTTTTTAGACGAAATTATGACGAAATTCGTCCTGACAAATGACAATACTGACATTGCGCCTTGATTCCGTCAATGTGCCGCTGATTGCCAAATTAAGGGTGCCACACGTGTTTATATGTGGTTATATTAAAATTGTCTTTTATTAGTATTGTCGAAGTTCAGTAAATATTATAAGTGACCTAAAACTTACAAATGGGTCGTAAAGCAAAGTTTGATGAAACAAAAAAAGTTAAGAAGGGACCTGGAAGAAAATCCAAGAAACAACCTGATCCTGTGTTCAAAAAGGGGCTCAGTAAGTTATCGAATTTGTATATAAATAAGTTATACATAATTTAAGTTATCTTTAAATTGAGTTTTGCAATAAAGCGTTATTAACGTGTTCATATATGTTCATAATCCACTGCGAATTTGTAACTTGCAAATAAACGCACGTGTGTTTTTTTAACAATTATTCTTAACAACGCTATCTTACGAAATTTTTACAGTGTATAGTTGATAAAGAATTTAGTTGATACATTTGAAAAATGATACACATAAAATTTACTGCTCATTTATTTATTTGGTTTCATGACTTCATTTTAATTTTGTCTATCTCACGTAGAGTGGAATATACATGAAAGAGACAGATTGGTGAAGTTTAAATAACAATCATTTCAAAATTTGAACATATAATGCACATAGAACAAATCAAATATTAACTATACAACTGTAGTATGTTAACCCTTTACCGCATTGCGTACCATATTTGTACCAAACCATAATTTCAGTAATATTTTTGAAAATTCGATATTTTCTGTCGTTTTGTGCATAGCTTGTCAAATAGGTTACATTAACTATTCGTAATATACAAATCAATGCCATCTACTAGCAATTGTTTGAATTAAATCGTTAACTAAACTTGGCGATCAAGCTGTGACTGCTTCGACGTGTGTTCTCTAACTTCAAAATTATAAAATAAATGTAAAACTTCGTGTTATTGCAAAAAACTATTTATTATACGAAAGAATAACATATAAAAAATATTTATAAGGTAAGTTTTATTGTTTTATGTAGACATAGTAATATTTGTGTAGTGTTAATGGTATGGATCAAATTTGTCACAATATGCAAAAATATTCTTATTCTATTGTACCTTATTTGAACCATTATGCACTTTCGACAAGTGTTTATTAGATTATCGAATAATAGTTACTATACAGTTCAGAGAAATCTAGTTGACTTTTTGTGTAAATATCGTTACAGAAAGATTGATAACATGGACCGATGTCGATTTTACGGAAGTATACATACAATAATTAAGGATTTCCCAGATGATAGCATGGACGAAGATTTATCAGATGACGAACTTCGGAGGAACAGAGGCCATCACCTGCCACCCCTACTAATACCAGAATCTGATGAATCTGACTCTGATCCAGACGATAACATACTTTTGTCTCAATTGGCCTCATCTTCAACGAGGGCTTCTAGGGCTGAAAGACCGCGATGGAGGGATGGATTTTTAGAAAGAGCTGAGTCCGAATTGCAGTTTACTGGAGATGTGGCTTTGCCTGCAGATATTAGAGCTTTGGAGACACCCTTTCAAATCTTTAAATATTTTTTTACTGATGATATTTTTAAATATATTTATGAAGAAACTAACAAATATGCTGCTGAAAAACGACCTGAAAGAATTAGTAATATTTCTGTAAAAGAGCTGGAACAATTTGTTGGCATATGTCTTTACATGTCAATAATACAATTACCGTCAACGAGATGTTATTGGAATGAGAACCTGGGGCACCCGAAGATCAGTACAGTAATGTCCTGTAATCGTTTCGAAGAAATTAAACGCTTTATTCATTTTAATGATAATGCTTTGCAAATACCAAAAGGCCAGACAGGACATAACCCTCTCCATAAAATTCAACCGTTTTTGAACCACTTAAGGCAGAGGTTTTTGACAATTCCCAAAGAAGAATACATGGCTGTTGATGAACAAATAATACCAACCAAGAGTCGGTCATCTATGCGACAATACAACCCCAAAAAACCTCACAAATGGGGCTACAAAAACTTTGTGCTTAGCGGCAGCTCCGGATTTAGTTACGATTTCGAAATTTATACTGGAGCTCAAGGTTGTGTAGAGTCTGACAGTAATTTACCGAAAATTAGTACTTCTAGTGATGTTGTAGTTCGTCTTTCAAGAACGATACCTGAAGGAGCTAACTACAAGCTATTTTTTGATAACTGGTACACATCATTGCCGCTTTTGATTTACTTAAATAAAAAGGCGATTTTACCTTTAGGCACAATCAAAGCCAACCGTATTCCGGGCTACAAGGTCCCAGCGGAAAAGGATTTGAAAAAATTGGGCAGAGGTGCAACTATTGAAAAATTAACCACTGTGGATAATACTGATATTTCAATCGTAACCTGGTATGACAATAGAGTTGTAAACCTGGCTTCAACGTACGTTGGCAGCACACCGGCATCAGAGGTTCGTCGCTTTAATAAAAAAGAAAAAGCATACCAAAATTTACCATGTCCAAAGGCAGTGATGACTTATAACAGGCATATGGGTAGCGTGGACTTGTTGGACGCTCTTCTTGGGTACTATAGGATCCAAATTAGGTCCAAGAAGTTTTACCATCGCATATTTTTCCATATGATAGATATGGTTACAGTCAATGCGTGGTTGCTTTATAGACGTGGGCTGGATGAAACAGAACCATATCTGCCCTTAGCAGATTTTAAAATCGCTGTAGCTGAAGGTTTATGCCAAGTTAATAAGCCAACAACCAGTGCCAGACGTGGGAGGCCGTCTTATGAGCTGGAATATGCTATTGAAGCAAAAAAACTAAGAGGGCATGTTGCTATTATGCCCTCTATGGATGTAAGGCTAGATAAAATAGACCATTTGCCCATCTGGACTACTAGACAGCGCTGTAAGGTACCAGATTGTAATGGCAGGTCACATGTCGAGTGCCAAAAATGTAAAGTCAGCCTATGTCTTAACGACAAAAGAAATTGTTTTTTGCGATTTCATACAACATAAAATATGATTTTTGTTGCGATTTTTAATTAGGAATTTTATAAGTTGAAATTACAATTATTAGTGATTTATGCTCATTGTGCCAAATACGTACCAAACTGGAAAACTGTTATTTTTCTTATTTTTTTTTCAATAAATTTAAAACGCTGAAACACGTGTCTTTTTATTTCATATTTTCTACCATATATATTTTTTTTACTAAGAAATAAAAAATCATGCAGTAAGGGGTTAAAAAAAAATGGTAGAAATAAATTCTTATTTTTTGGTCTGTTATAACAAATTAAAATAAATACCTAGTTCTGCCTATTTCTTGGATTATAAAAAATAAAAAAAATTATAAACTAAGTAGCAGGCTATTGATTAATGTTGAAAGTAAAGTAATACTTTTAAAATTTGAATTGTAGAATAATTTTATAACATAATTTAAACTTTAATTGTTGTTAATCGAAATTGGGTTCTGCTCTACATTCAACTTGACTGGCACTATTTATCTATGACAGTATCTATATCACCCATTAATTATATATAAGCGGTTCATACAAATTTGACAGAATTTTGTTATTCATATTTGAAGTAAAATTTGAATATTTATATGTGTTATGTTTTTAGTTGATGATGACAAGGAAGAGAAAAAGTTAAGTCATAGACAGAAACAAAGAGCAGCCCGTAGGGCTAAAAAGAAGAAGGAAATCATAGAAAAGAAGAAAGCCTTGAAAGAAGCAAAGAAAAATATTGCCAAACAACAGGAGAAGACTATTGATGAATCTGATGATGAAATTTCAGGAGATGAAAATGCTAAAGGTAATTTGAAATTCAGATGGTGAAAGAGGTACACAAAATAAAGGAAATGATGTGTTGATAAAAAAAATTGTTTGCAAATTTTGTTCTATTATTTATTAGTATTACTACTTTCTGTTTTATTTATAACTTAATGATAGCTATATAAAAAACATTTTATGATAGATGTTAAGAAGTTTAATTGTTTCTTTAGGTTTTACAGATGATAATAAAGAATGGCTAACATTGAAACAAAAAGGCAAGAAAATGATTCAAGAATCAAAATCAGACAGTGTAAATGAAAGTGATGAGGGTTCTGATGAAAATATGTCAGATGCAGAAGACAACATGTCTGATGCGGAAAAAGAACAGGACCAAGATTCTGATGATGGTGATGATGATAACGATGAAGTAGAAAAGTCTGCACTGAAGTCAGGCAAAGAAATGTATAAGGTAATTTCCCTCTTAGTTTTACTTGCATGGTTAAAAAAAAATTGGTTTAGCTCACTTCATCGTTTCAGTCTATTACAGTCCACTGTTGGACATAGGCCTCCCCAAGTTCGCGCTATTTTTGTGTTTCAACTCATGTGTTTTAAGTAAACTAGTTTGAAATAAATAGGTATGAGTTGAGTGTGAGAGTGGTAATTGAACACCAAATGTAGGGTTTCCAATTGCTAGTCTGAGGGATTTTTTTCACATTATAGACTAGAATTTTGGCTTGATTCTCTGATACATTGTAAATCCGGAAATATAAGTGTCTCAGAATGTCTCCTAAGGCTTGCTGGTTTGATCTCTATCCATTTTGTCATTGTCCAGTTTGAGTTTAATTTTTAAATATAGGCTATAACTCATTGTATATACTCATTAGACATACTCATATCATTATCTTTATACAAATTAATCTATTTTATTTAACCATAAAATTGCTTTTGCAGGTGGGCAAACTTGATGATCTATTCAATGATACAGATGATGAACAAGAACAAGATGACGAGGAAGATACAAGTGTTTCTAACAAAATTACTTACCACTCAGATTCTAGTGAGAAAGATGATGATGATAATGATGATGAGGGAGATGATGATATGTTACCAATTGAGAAAGCAAATATTAAATTAAAACGGAAACAGAGACTTGACAAAAAGTTAGCAGATCAAGAGCTACAACTGAATATTGCTAAACAGGATGTATTTGCTTTTCCTAGTGAAGAAGAATTACAAAACCCAACTAGTCTACAAGATATTCACCAAAGGATAAAAGATGTTGTTTCGGTTTTAAATGATTTCAACCGGTTGAAAGAAGAAGGCAGGTCTCGTTGTGAATACACTGATTTGTTGTTGAAAGATTTATGTGTGTACTACAGTTACAATGAATTCTTGATGGAAGTGCTAATGCAAATATTTCCAGTTCAAGAGTTAGTTGAATTCCTAGAAGCTAGTGAAGTAGCTCGGCCATTAACAATAAGGACAAACAGTCTTAAGACTAGAAGACGTGATTTAGCTCAAGCGCTTATAAATAGGGGAGTCAATTTAGATCCAGTAGGCAAATGGAGTAAAGTGGGACTTGTGATCTACAGTTCAACGGTTCCAATTGGTGCTACACCTGAATATTTGGCTGGCCATTATATTTTACAGGGAGCATCTAGTTTTCTGCCTGTCATGGCATTAGCTCCACAAGAAAATGAAAGGATTTTAGATATGTGCGCTGCACCAGGTGGTAAAGCATCACACATTGCTGCCATTATGAAAAATACAGGATCACTTTTTGCTAACGATGCAAATAAAGAAAGAACAAAAGCTATTGTTGGTAACTTCCACAGACTAGGTGTAGTCAATGCAGTTATATGTAATTATGATGGTAGAACATTCCCAGAAGTTATTAAAGGTTTTGACAGAGTTCTAGTTGATGCCCCATGCACTGGTACTGGTGTAATTGCAAAAGATCCTAGTGTGAAAACGAGTAAGGATCAAAAGGATATTCAGAGGTGTTTCAATTTACAAAGGCAACTACTATTAGCTGCAATAGATTGTTGCAATGCAAAGTCAAGTACAGGTGGTTATATTGTTTATTCTACCTGTTCTATATTACCTGAAGAAAATGAGTGGGTAGTTAATTACGCTTTGAAGAGACGAAATGTAAAATTAGTTCCAACTGGTCTTGATTTTGGTACTGAGGGTTTTGTGAAGTACAGACATCACAGATTCCACCCTTCTCTGAAGTTAACTAGAAGATTCTACCCACACACACATAATATGGATGGTTTCTTTGTAGCAAAATTAAAGAAGTTTTCTAATGTCATTGTAAGTATATTTAATATTTACCCAGTAATTATTTAGCAAAAGAGTGTTATTTAAAGGTATAAATAAAATAGCTTTAAAAATCAATAAATCATGTTTTAAAACTTATTTAAATTTGCCATTGAGAGGTTGCTAATAATATAATAAAACAAATTAACTAATAAGTTTATTTATTTGTATGTTAAGAAATAGTGAGCTTGCAATAATGTATCCCTTTTTTGTCAGCCTGAGCCTTTTAAAGATGAAGATGATGAAGAGGTTAAGGAAGGGGAAGAGATTCAACAAAATGGTGATGCAACACAAGAGGAAAAAGATTCAACAAAAAAAGCTCCAGTAAAAAGGCCAGCAGAAGTGAGTAAAGTGGAACCACAAAATAAGAAGAGTAAATTCACGAAACCTGTGAATGGGTACGTTTGTTATTTTATCATGCATATTTCTGTGGTTAAAAATAATTATTTTTCAAATATTTTACTTTTTCATTTTATTTCAGAGCTATCCCAGCAAATGAAAGTAAGGCAATAAATGAAAGTACAAAAGTTTCACAACAAATTACACAAGTAACAAATGTTCAAAATAAAAAGAAAAAGCGCAAAAATAAAAAGAACAAAAATGCGGTTGGTCAAAATTCAGAAAATAGTGGTATTTCCCAATCAAAAAGTATAAATGTAAGTAAAGGTCAAGAAAAAGTTGTAGCAAAATCAGAGAATAGCACACAGCAACCTAAAGTATCAAATTCGGATAAAAAAGACGCAATTAATAAAAATAGCGACAATGTAGAGAATAAGAGCCCAGGAAAGAATAAAAAGAAAAATAAAAAGAACAAAAATGCAGGTGGTCAAAATTCAGAAAGTAGTATAAATTCTAAACAACAAAGTATAAGTGGGGAACAAGAAAAAGTAAAAGCAGAAACAGAAAAGTCTGCACAACAACCAAAAGTATCAAATTCAGGCAACAAAGAGTCTCTAAATAAATCTACTGATATTGTAGAAAATAAAAGTCCAGGAAAAAATAAAAATAAAAACAAAAAGAAGAATAAGCAAGTTATGAAAAATACAGATACAAATGTTAATAAGAATGAAGAGAAAATAACAGAAAAAATCGAAATGATGGCTGCCAAAAAACTCAAAAACAAAAAGAAGAAGAAGCAAGTTGGACAACTAAATGGCAAAAACAAAAATTTGGATACAAAAACGAGTAATGGATCAAACAAATTCAAGAAAAATAAGAATAAGAAAAACTTAAAAGTTTAAAAAATAAATATTTAATACATATTATTAATTTACATGCTACAATATTGAATAAATGTATTTTTAATAATATATTTTTTCATTTTTAAATTATGCCAACGATAAACATATTTTATGTTAAAGTGAAACTTTTATTCTATCGCCACAAAATTTTTGGTTCATCTATTGCATGTCGCATTACAGCTGGTCGCGAAATAGGGATAAAGTGAAAGGCGCATGACAGGCAGCCAAAAAAAAAAAAATTGAAGCAAAACCATTATTTAATCAAATTTTGCAAGGTTTTTTGGCACAGGATCGTCCTCAAGCAAGGGGGGTGGATGAGATAATCATTACATTTTCATGTCGGTGTCATATTCGCTAATATTTCCCAAATATATTTGGGAAAACCTGTGAGAAGTATTTGTGTTGGCGTCCCCTCAAAGAATCGTGTGTGATTTGGTAGTGTATCAAATGATGTTGAATGAAATAGTTTTGTATCAAAGGAACACTACCGTTCCCCATTTGATAAGACAAGGGCTTAGATTAGATGAAGCTGCAGTTCTGCATCTGAGTCTTTGGTTCCTAGCTACATATTATTTTTTGATCTTTACAACTGAACTTGTGATGGGCTCCGACGCCGTGGTCTCAATGGAAGTGGTACAATAATGAGAAACCAATTAAAGATTTTATTATATTATTTTTTTTACTATCTTTCTAACATCTCCTACCTACAGTCGAATTTGGTGGATGAATTGAAAAAAAAAGTTTTTGAAGGCAATGGGTTAATGGAATTATTATGCAGTAAAAATTTAGAAACATGAAATGTTATTTTTGGAAATTTGATTGGATATTAAATAATAAATATTACTGAAATTACCTAAAAATTGCTGAAATAGACCTAAGGGAAGGCTGTTTTTCGTATGGTTCTATGAAGTTCTATGAAGCCTGATAGAGGTCGAGCTCTGCGGGCAGTTCGGTAATTGTAGCGCACAAAAGTCAAACGATAAAAGTGGTATTCAAAGACATTCTAAATTATTGTAATATAATATAACTTATGACTGGACTTATAATTTACACGTGTGTCCGCCTAGGCACCTATGTGGCGGGGTCGCGGGGACGCTATAGCATGCTTCCGCAAACCCCACCGGCGCTTGCCCTGTGGTGCATAGTACCTCGAAAGGCGTGCTCGAACACGAAGCGCGCCCTCCTCGACTTGGGACCGTGCAATGGGGGCAACGATTCCCCTGACCCATCGCCAGCTGGCAACCCCGGGCGGTTAGTAAAGACCCCACCCGCCCACCCTGACCTACGGCACCGCGCCCCAAGGACGCCGAACCTAGCCCGGGCGCACCAGGTCTAGCTCGGGGCGGACAGTGCCAACCGGAGTCGACAAAGGCCAGGGTGGCCACGGCCCCCATACACAGGCTGACCGCGGCTTCGGCACCAGAGCGCGCTTTCGCACGCTTTAGGGCGGGCGAGCGAACCCACCCACCCCGTCCTCCTCGTGGGGGAAGGAAGAACCGACCCCCACATCACCGCGCCGTCTCAGCGCCACACAAACCTCCACACCTCCGTGCCAACACACATACGCTCACAGGTCCACTCTGATGGTTGGTGTGTTGTTTAGAATGAAGAAAAAATGTTTAGAATTCCTAATGTGTGGGTAACACAAAAATAAATTCGTACATATTAAAAATAGCACGGTGTCGTCTCCTGTCAAAGATTTTCATTGTAATATGAAACTTTAAATAGTTACGGGTTTCTGTAAATAACTGTCTATAGACGGCACCACGGTTCGCTTAAACCGAATATAACAATCATCATATCAAAAGTTTCGATCTAGCGGGTACATCGTTCCATAGCTTAATTGGCTAGAGCGCCGACATGGTCAGTCGGAGACGCGGGTTCGATCCCTGCTGGAGCGGTCAATTTTTGATATGATATTCAAAAATGTTTCATGTACAAACGTATGGTCCGCTTAATAGTAACTGGAGCCTGAGATACATGGAGTAGACTTAAGTCCCGACATAGCCTAGTATCTTTAAGGTTATCTTACTCACCGAAGGAACACAACTTACACAAAACCACTTGAAAGCAGTGTTATTTAGTTGTGATCTTGTGTAAGGTTGAAGTAAGCACTTCCACAATCGGGTTATACCTACTCAAAACTTTGAGTAAGATAATTCCTACTGTGTCCTACAGTAGTATAATAAATAATTCTTTCTCAATCAATGATCCCCAAAAGTATGTAAATCCTGTATCGGGGTTCATTAACATCTATACAAATAAATAAAATTGGAGTGTCTGTAATATTAAAAGAACCGCTTTTGACTAAATGCATATGGATGTATACACGGTACATATACCAAAATAACATATTTTTACAATTTTGTCTGTCTGTCTGTCTGTTTGTTCCGGCTAAGGGGGCGTCCATAAATTACGTGAGGTGTTTTTTAAAATTTTCTGTCCTTCCCGGTGAGATGTCGTAAGATTTTATTGGAACGAAGTTCCTTACGGCAGGCTTAGGCATTTGGCTGGGCGAGCGAACTGAAATAAATGTGATATTAAAATCGTAAGAAAAATATATAACGGAAAGGACGTAATATCAGTCACACGACTGTATAATATGACGTTTGTAAAACTAAAATATTACTAGTAAACGTTTTTTTAAATTATTTATGTAATTTTATACTGTCGACAAAAATAAAGCCATATGTTTTTTTATTACACTATAGTTTGAATTATTATTATTATGATTATTTTGTTTGATTTATTTTATTTTACGGTATTTGTTATCTTCTAAAGTACTAAATTTCCTTAACACTTTTATGTACTTAATTAAAAACCAATCCACAAAATTAAAAAAAAAAAAAAACAGTAACTAGAAAATATATATATATTTCAACATTTTTTTTCAAATTGTGTTGCTTCTATACTATCCGAAAGAACTTCGTTCCTACCTGGTGTCCCATGACACCACATAATTTTTTTTCAAGCCCCTCCCCCAACCCCCAATCTCACGTGAGATTTTTCAAAATGTGGGTTTCTTACGTAAACGCGTTGGACTGTTATTGTAAAAAGAAAAAATAATGCTTCGTGCTTTTATTTACTACTAGTTAAGACTAGTAATTAGACACAATCAACAAACATATCAGACATTCAATAGATGTATAACGTCGAAGTATGAATGAAATTATTTTCTTTCGAACGAATTAGTGAATGATCTAAGCTTGTACAATCTGGATTAAATGGACCAAAATATTATTTTTTTTTTTGTTTCAATCAGAAAAAAATGCATGATATTTGCTTCCCTCTCTCCAACGTAAGGTTAGATGAGATTTGACTCGACCCCCTCCCCCCCTTAAACATCTCACGTATTTTATGAACGCCCCCCAATATCTGAAATGGCTGGACCAATTTTGACGGGACTTTCACTGGCAGATAGCCGATGTTTTAAAGAGTAACTTAAGCTACTTTTATTTTAGAAATGTGTTTATTTTATAACTCTACGAACTGAACAATAACTTTTTTGTTAAATTCCACGCGGACGAAGTCGCAGGCACAGCTAGTACACAATATAATTACAAATGTTCAGACTAACACTGACGTCTGTATGACAAAAGGTTTGTCATATAATGTAGGTCGAACCTGCTAGCACATCTCTAACAATAAGTTTTTGTGATACCTGCGCCAACTTGTCTAAAGATTAAAAAATCTCAATCAAATGTTATTGTTATATAGGTAGTTTGTGTTATTATAACATTGAGTTATTATATTGTTGTCTTTTTCAATTCATAATGTACGTATAGTTTTTAATTACCATAATAAAACTTACTCGGTCACCAGTTCCCCACGGATGAATCGTATTTTATATAAGTACGTAGCTATTATGGCTACGCTTAAGTAATTAGTTTAAAGTTGTCTGTTTAATTGCTTTTATGTTATTATTTTTACTTTTAAATATTAGTTACATATTTATTTACTAGTGACCCGCCCCGGCTTCGCACGGTTGCAATGCTTTTACTAAATATACTTCAGAACGTCTTTATTTATAGTGTGAAACTAGCTTATAGCATGGTTATTAACATAATAACAACAATTGCATTGAAGAAATAAAGGTTCACTGCTCGTTCCCCGTAGGTGATGATAGCGTGATAATATGTATCCTATACGTTGACCCGACTTCTTAATAATATTCGTGCCAAATTTGAAGTAAATCCATGCAGTACTTTTTGAATTTATCCCGGACATACATACAGACAAACAGACAAAAATTCAAAAAACTATATTTTTGGCTTCGGTATCGATTGTAGATCACACCCCAAGTATTCTTTAAAAAAAATATTCAGTGTACAGTTTTGACTTTCCTACCATTTTATTATATGAATAGGTATTATGTTATACCTACATTTTCTATTTAAGTGTGTTAATAAGTAATATATGTATCTACAATTGTACATAAGTAATAAAACAAACTAATTAAAAAATTTCTTCGCATAACAGAGAAAGGTTTTTGATAACAATACAAAACAATATAATTATGTTTGCTCGCAAACGAAAACAATTTAATCATTATGTTGTCGTGTACCGCAATAATTGTGTTTGCTGGCAAACGAAAAAAAACCGACTTCAGTAATATATACGGTCGAATTGAGTAACTTCCTCCTTTTTTGAAGTCGGTTAACAAATACTCTTTATTGTACAATAACAGAGACAATTTTTATATCGAAAGGAAAATATAAACAAGTACAAAATGCGGCCTTATCGCTAAAAGAGTGATCTCTTCCACACAAACAAAAAAAAAACAACTCGTGTTTATTTATTTAAATGACGTCTTCGTTATTATATATTTCAAAAGTGGACTTTGGATGTTTATAATAACATCGCCAAAATTATATACTATTTATTTAAATAAATAATGATTTTTTAGATAGGTATTTTAAACTTATCGCTTACGTACTTGGGATTTGTTTTTCTGTTGATTTGTCCATTGGTGCGATTTGCAGTGATTTAGCGATCTGCTCAAGGGGTTATTCCTTCGATTCCCGTTTTATTAACTTGAATTTATTTTATTATAATATAAGACTTTTTTTTGAAATATAATAGAAATCAATAAGTTTAGAACAGAATTATAACAATTTTCCGATGTCGATTTAGAGTTCCGGATGTAAATAATCTGTAACTACGTCCAGAAGAATTATATAGGTATACTAGCTGACCCCGCAAACGTTTGTTTGCCATATATGTTATTAACCCGCTTAATCCCCCCCCCCCTTATAACTTAGGGGTATGAAAAATAGATGTTGGCCGATTCTCAGACCTACCCGATATGCCCACAAAATTTTATTAAAATCGGTCGAGCCGTTTCGGAGGAGTTCAATGTTTAACACCATGACACGAGAATTTTATATATTAGATGTTATTTAGCGAAAAGTTGCTTAAATTGCGTAAAAGTTTGGGACCCTCTGTTTACTAATGAAACTTCGCAGCGCATCACGAATAGTGAAATAATATGATGGAGATATTTGCGGTGGATTAGGCATGTTGACGTTATATGCGCTTGTTATCTTTCTATGCAGACCGAGTTTTGAAGTGTATGTGGCTTTATTAGAATTAGCAAGGTGAGATACAATGTGATATTAGAATACTTTAGTAATGTTCTTTGATCGAGACAAATTTAGGATAAGAAGAAGGGCCAGTCTGTGTATTTCGCTTATTAAGTATAAAAATTGTCTTTTTAGAGTCCCTATCAGTGAATTCTACTGTGTACAAAACACATTTAAACATGTATTTAATTATTTATTTTCAATTATTTACTAATTGTTTGTACGTTTACATCGTTTTTATACAGTTTAAAAATAATACATTAAAAACGTGTTACCGTTCCTGAAATGATTTCAGGACTAGTTGTTGTTGTAGATAAGCGTGTGACCGTTACTTGTGTAGCTTAACTTTTTTATTCTTTAAAAGGTAGCAAAGCTGGTTGTTGACCGCAAATAGAATTTAGAATTAGGTTTCAATATTATCAAATTAGTCAATTTACGTTTAAATTTCAACGTTAATTTATGTGTAAGATTTCAAATATTTATAAATAAAATTTTGCCGATGTTAATTATTGCTTTTACCTAAACGTCTCTAATTTTTTAATATTATCTTGTAAAAACCATTTTTATAAACGTATACATTGAAAAAAATAGGATTTGATATAATTGTGCAGCTGGTGTGTGTTTGAGAGACTTTATAACACGTTGATTTACAATAAAAGTCGTTTATACGTAAAAGAAAAAAACATAAACATAATTAGTTACATACTTATTCATTACTCGGAGTTGTGACAGAGTTAATGTTTATATCAATGTTTTGTACCAAATGTTAGGAACAACGAAAGAATCACTCAGCGTATCAAGTCAATACACCATTAAAAGTTTATAATGTCATCGATTTATGTACTATATTGTATGAAAGTAAATGTAGTACAAACGAACCGAGGCTTTAGATGTACATTAGTGCTCCGAATAGCCCCGGGGGCTCGAAGCTGAGCTTAGCGAGCCGGGCGGCGCGGGGCGGCGACCGTAGCTACGTGCTACGATTGTCCTTAATGAAAGCGTACTTCGCGCAGCCCCCCGCCCCCTCGCTCGGAGGCTGCCAGTATCTCGCTAGCCGCGCTGTCGACTTCACATGTACGACATACGCTCCCACGTACTATATAGCAATACATAATCTCACAGTAAATATATTATATAAACAACATTTTATATTCTGAGCATTCGTTTTGACTCCATCGAGAATCATAGTGCGAGTTTAATTTATTGTGTTGGGAATTTTCACCGGTCGGAAGCGGGAAGGGCGGGACGCTTTGTTCATACTACGCCCGTGACGGAGGCTGTAGCGCGCAGCATCCCTCGCTGTCCGCTATCACAACCCGACGCATAAAGCGGTGCAAGTAATGCCTGCGGTTGACAACTATTATTCTCTATTGTCACATATCATAGCGGTCTTCGTTTATCTCTCAAATCTATTTAAATTTTGTTGAATGCATTTCATATATGAAATTTGCAATGTTCATTTATATTCCAATTATTAATAGCTGCATATAATTATTATTAAACTTCTAATCTTGACAGTTTTTGATGAAATTGAAGGCGCTAAATTAATTTAACTGGGCTAATTTTATAAAATGGGTGCGTACTACGCCGATGTTAATAGGCCCGCAACGTTTCCCGTGCACCAACTACTACGAGTGTAGGTGAGAGCTCTTGAAGCAAATAGGCCACCGGGATACGCCGTAGAAGCGTTAATACCTGCCAGAAACTTTGTGTTTGTCGGTCGCCAAATGAGCCAGTTTCATTTATGTCAAATATATGTATGAAAGTTTTGAATAACAGGAAAAAATACTTGTCCGTTAGTGTTATTGTTAATTTTGGCAAACCTAACTAATTCGTTTACAGATATTGTAGTATCAGAACAATTAAATTAAATTGTAGAAAATATGTTATCAAGCAAAAAGTTACTATATATAATTTCAAACAAATAAGACTGATTCAAATTTAAAACTTCAAAGGAGTACAAAACACTTTCCCTGCCATTGTTACGGCACCGTGTGAGCAAAGATTGCACTATCTATTAAACATCTAATTTGTACTACATTTCGTGTATAATTAGGTATTATGTGCACTTCTGTTACAGTATTATTATTGTATAAATAGCAATAAGCGTTATGAATTGCTTCTTAAAAACAAATCGTGTTAGGATTTGAAACGTAACGATGTTATACAAATTATTTCGATCGGTATTTCTGTTAACTATTTTATTTATCTATTACATGTCTAATATTTCTTTGTAAAAATTATTATCTCTTGTTGGTGGCAAGTCTATTTTCTATGACAGCTTGTTCATGATAAACGAATACAAATAATGCTCATCGCGTATCATACTTTCACAACGCGTGCGCATCGGTATTCGCTATCAATGACAGAAAAAACATTTGTTTAACCTCAAAACGTATTTAATATGCCTTATAAATTTAATTAAAGATATCTTCTGAATTACGTATATTTTAAACATAAGTGAAATAATATATAACTAAACGTATATTTTTAAATTGATAAAAAAATTTAAGATAAAAGAAACTATTATGTATATTACAGTTTATATCTGTTAGAAATATCGGTTAAATGATAATACGACAATGAATAATTAACCGGCGTATTAGGGTTAAGGCTGTCGCTTAAAATTAAAAATTATACATAAGATTTAATTACGAAAGTAGCAATGAAAGATATTAACAAAATTCTATAAAGAGGATTTATAGAATTAATGTAGGTAATTAAAAACAACATATTTCACTTGGGCTAAATTGCAATTGTCAATTAAAAATTCAATACTCATACAATGATAGAATTCGCGTGTCACGATATAAATTTTTCTTATTCTTTGGTATATGCTGTGTGGCTACGGCACTAAAGAATTTAGCCACCCCCTCTCTTCCCGTGGGTGTCGTAAGAGGCTACTAAGGGATAACAAGGTTCCACTACCACCTTGGAACTTAAGAAACCGACCGATGGCGGGATAACCATCCAACTGCTGGCTTTGAAATACACAGGCCGAAGACGGGCAGCAGCGTCTTCGGTGCGACAAAGCCAGTAAGTACTGCGGTCACCAACCCGCCTGCCCAGCGTGGTGACTATGGGCAAAACACATGAGTTCACGTTATTTTTGGCGTAAACTTGTGGAGGCCTATGTCCAGCAGTGGACTGTATAGGCTGTAATGATGAATTAAAAATTAAATTGACCCTCTACAAGCGTGTTAACATATAAAACAAATTCAATTATTAAAGCTACAGAATCCATGTGTGGGTAGCAAACATTAAAATATATCCCAAATTATAACTTAAACCACCCATTAGAGTTAGAAGAGATATTGATACACAATTGTTTTAGTGATCCGTTTTTAATTCGAATAGTTTTTGAAGTGAAACTTCTTTAGGCGCATGAGGGTAAAATTTTTACGGATGAAACGGCAACGTTTTGAAGAAACGGCAACGTTATTGTCGTTGGCGCTGGCACGGAAGTCTAAAGCTTTAGATTTGTATAAATATAAAGAAGACTTAAAAATTAGTTTGCCAAAGAAGTTTCCCTTTTGTCATGTGTACTTTGTACGCACGCACTTTTTTTCAACTATACGACGACAGTAAACTTGTAGTAATAAAATTAATAAATAAATAAGCGCCTCAAAGTCACTATTATTACTAGTAAATTTCACGTCAAGTCCATTTTTCCAGTGCCAATGTAGAATTGGCTATAAACTCCTGAATGAACATCTGGCAGCTTGCCGATTTTATACGGTACTAAAGTAAGAATGTACTTTCGCGTAACATTATAGTATCGGATGACGTTTGTTTGGAAAGTTTTAATGAAAAGTAAAACTAAAAAAGGCGCCGAAACTCTAAAACTACCAGGCTATACGGAAATAAAGATGCTGAAGATGATAAATACTTTTAGACATACATACATTCGTTATTATGAAATTGTAAAACGTATAATTTTTTCCCCGATTGTTCATATATCAAGTTACGACACGAAGCACACACGTTTAGCAAAATACTAATTTTCTTTTCTAGTACATTTAATTTAATTTCGTATTGCCTAGGTGCATCCGCGCTAACTACTAAGAATTTAATTTTTAACTTTCCTTTCGGTCTTACGTTGGTTGCACTTTGTATTCTAGTCTTTTCCTTATATCAGATGGCTACGAGCAAAACGTGTAAATGCAATTGTTTGCTTTTTCTTATACGAGTATATTCCTTGTATTTTGGAATACTTCCAACTTTCGCGTAATCAGGAGCACGTTAAATAAATAATATTATACGTGTAGTTTTTAAAATACATTCTTATTAACTTTAATAATATTTAATACTAATTTTAAATTAAATTATCTATTTACTGATTTTTGAAAAATCTTTATAAATCGGATACGAAGTCTGTTAAAAGTTTTAATTGAGACAAGAATAGTTCCTAATTAAAGAGGAGTACAGAATACCTAATTAAATTATTTCTCTTTTTTTTAATATTATCCATGTCGAGCGCACACTGTGCCCCAGTTCCTAGAACACTGAAATGTGGTTTCAATAGGAAGCCATTTTGAGTAAGGTTTTATTATAGCTTTATTCTTCCTTTATTAAGGCGCTTTTGTTGTACTGTCGCTTTGTGCAAATGTAGGTGTAAATTAGCTCGCCAAAAACCATTAAATATTTACATGAAATTCTTAGTGTCTCTGGGGAAGTGGTACATTTGTACATTCGGTATTACATTTAAATTAAGCTACGATGTGTCGTGTTTGGACTAAAATAATATATCATAATTATGGATAACGAAATACTTTTATTAAAAGGTTTCCTTTAAAATTTATTGCAAGTCCACTGCGAACTATAATTTTATGGACGAGGAATTTAATTTACAATTTTTTTTTGTAAGTGATGTTAATTTATGCACAGAAACCAGTTGTTTTCAAAATAAAAGTTATTTAATATTACATGAAATAAGTCATCTTTTAGTATTAGTCCCTTTGAAATTAGCTGAAACAAAAAGATATCTGAAAAGCCAGATAAAAAACATTAAACGAAGGAATATTATTATAATTTTTTTACAAGATAATCAGAATCAATACTCTGCTGTTGATATACTCACTTGTTTGGAAACAAACAAAATCTAAAATAAAATAACGCGACTGTCACTACCGCGTTATTATAATTCCAAACCAAAGTCTTTTACAGACCAAGGTCTGCTAAAGCTTTGCCTAAAAGTACAGTCATAAAAGGGACCTCACAGACTAGAGCTTTTCATAAATATTTACTTTGGAACCATTCGAAATAGACGATGTGGTCTTGGGTTTTATATTAATCCTTTGAGTTTCTCAAGTTGGAAACTTAATTTTAATCCTTTGAAATAAGATTTTCTATTTAATATCATTGTATGAAAGCATAAAAAACTAAACTATTACATAATTATTAATCATTATCAGAAATAGATTTTGATAAATAGGTGGGTATCATTGTTTAAAGATCATTGATATATTTAAATTAAATATTAGGTTGGGGAAAAAGTTTCTTCATATTTTATGTAGAAATTCAAGGTTCGATTTTACAAAAAAAAAAAATATTTACAATAATTATAACATATATCTACCATTTTGTTCGATAACTTGTCGCCATCCCGTATATAGTGACAGGATTCCGTTGCGACAGATTTTGAGAGTTCTCATTAAAAAATGGCGACATGTAGTTTTGACATTCCTCTCTTGATGTTAACTTTACACTACCTAAAAAATTCTGAGGAGGTCGAAATATGGAAATCTGGGGGTGCAAGATCAAGGATATATTGGTGGATGCATTAAGTCTTTCCAAGCAAACTTTCTCAATTTTTCTTGAGTAGGTAAAGCCGTATGTGGTCGGACCTCGTCGGGATGAAAGATCACACCTTTATTGTTGATCCATTCTGGCCGCTTATTCTCAATTTCTTGCCTCATCACTTCATCATCATCATCATCATTGACCATCATCAAGTCTTATCAATTATTGACCGTAGAAATCCGAATCGATGGCCTTGCCAAGCGTTAAAAGCTTATAATAAATGGCGCCCTTCCAATCCTACCATACACTCAACAACAACTTATTTGTGTGTCAACCCGGGTTTCGCGATAGTCTGTGCAGCTTGACCGATCTTTGAGTACGATCTTTTTAGTAAATTCTTATCGTAATCCACTCGGTCATCTACTTTTCGTCACCAGTGCTCAATATCTTCAAAAATGGTTTCATATCATTACGTTTTAAGAGAGAATCGCAAACGAGTACACGGTCCATTAGGTTTTTTTTTCAGTGAGTTTATGTGGCACATATCGAACTTTTATGTTTAGTCTGTCTTTTTCAAATAGGTCAAAAAGCGTTTTATGGTGAATTCTCGGATTTTCAGCTATATCGTAACTACTCTTTTCTGTAACTAGACGATCAGAGCGAAATGCATTTTTAACATCAAAATTTCTTGACAGGAAACGCTTAAACCAGTTTTGTGCTACTCTCAGCGATACTGCATTCAAAATCAAAATCAAAAACAGCTTTATTCAAATAGGCCCCAAGAGCACTTTCGAATCGTCATTTCACAAATCAAAACCTAAAAAATAAATTATTATTTTTGTAAAAATAAAGCTACCCCCGATCGGAATGTAGATTCTGCACAGAAGAATCAGAAAGAAATTCCGCAGTTACTATTTTGAAAAAAAATATATAAACTGTGTTTTAGTACAAAATTAGACACATGTTGCATGAAATATAGCGTCACTAAATCCACACACCTTTATCAACTAAGTAACCCTGCACCGAATAATAAGCTTTTTTTTTTTAAAATAAAAAATTTAAATTTATGTTGAGACGATTCCAAAATTGTGGGATTTTATTATACATGCGAATACCATAACCTAGAAAGGAGACGTTTACGTTGCGCAGTCGGAAACTTGGAGTTACCACTTTTGCTATTCCTTCTGTCCGGGTGTCATATTCATATTTATTTATTTGTATATTATATATTTAAAAATAAATAAATATGAATATAATATAAGCATTAAGTTGCTTATCTTAGGAACAGACATATCATAATATCACACACACATAATTATCTTTATTATGTACACACATGTTAAAGATCATTATTTATTTATTTTTAAGTTTTAAAATTAAAGTCAAAAATAGTTCTCTATTGCTCGTTTATAAATATAAGATCACATGTTAATAACATTATTACTGTCAATGTTTAAACGCAGGTAATAATATTTTATAATTACTAATGGTCACCCAATGGTCGAGATTCGAACACAATTAATTTGAATTATATGTTTGAACATTATTAAAAAGTTGTCAAAGACTGTATATTACTATAATAATAAATAAAAGAGTATATACTACTATAATAATGAATATAATTGTGTTTGCTCGCAAACGAAAAAAAACCGACTTCAATTACATCGACAAGTAATACAACGTAGATCGACGAAAAAATAGTCAAGCAACTACGCGTTATCAAAGATTACTCAAAAAGTAGTTATCAGATCTCGATAAAATTTATATGTGACCACATGATAAACATCAGCTTTCGATTAAATTAAAAATTATCAAAATTGGTACACCCAGTAAAAAGTTATTACGGATTTTCGAGAGTTTCCCTCGATTTCTCTGGGATCCCATCATCAGATCCTGGTTTTCTTATTACAGTACCAAACTAGGGATATCCCCTTTCCAACAAAAAAAGAATTATCAAAATCGGTACATCCAGTAGAAAGTTATGCGGTATAATACAAAGTAGGTCGACGAAAAAAGCGTCAAGTAAAAACGCATTATTAGATATAACTCGAAAAGTAGTTGTTAGATCTGAAATAAATTTAAATGGGACCAATTGGCACACACCACCTTTCGATTAAAACAAAATTTGTCGAAATCGGTCTACCCGGTCAAAAGTTCTGATGTAACATACATAAAAAAAAAAAAAAAAAAAACAGTCGAATTGAGAACCTCCTCCTTTTTTGGAAGTCGGTTAAAAAGAGTAAATATGTATGTGTGTGTCAAATTCATGGCAGTGTGTGTAATGATTTTTTAATTAATTTAATGTATTTTTTATGCATAATAAAAAAAATAGCATTCTGCATTCCTTTTCTATATAAACTATACGTTTGCGAAATTTCATACTCCTCCGTCTATGCAATTTTCATAAAAAGAGGTGCAAAGTTTTTGCTTCACGTATTAAAATATAGATTTAATATAACACTACAAAAATTTACACGTCGTATACCTATAAATTGTACCGAAACTAAGATAGCTATCTGATTTTGAGTGTTATGAAAAATCTTTGAGAAGAAAATTGTGTGTAGACACTGCCTTAAAATATATTTTTGCGCAAACAATTTACTTGGGATGCTGTAACGGCCTGCTTTCAGAGGGATGTAATCGAGTTGATTCTCAAGTCCTTCACCTTTTGATGTGTACCCTCCGGTGTTTGAGGAGTTAACAAACCACTTTAGATATTTTCTATACGATGTAATGTCCAACTTTTCTTACATGTTTAATGCATAATCTGTACTAAGACAATTAAGATTCACAGTTTGGTTGATCGAATCCACAAAATCCATGAGTTAATATATCGCATTAATTAGTAGGCTATAAAACGAAATGAAAACTGAATAATATGATGAAAACTACTGCCTAAAAATGTTTGATTTTTACACACACCTAACGATCTTTCTTTTCTTAGGAGTAACGCGAAATTTTTTAAGTAGTCTAACAAGTGATATACGTATAAACAAAAAATTGTAATTTACTTTACGTTTGGGGTATATATTTTTTAGGGTAGGTCCTCGTAAAACTAAATTAGTCTTTATAGCTCTAAATATAATTTTAACATTAGCAGATTAATAAGGCACGAAGGGAATTAATTACCGGTTAATTAATAAAATAGCCTTTTAATGTGTCCCTTGTCAAATTTGCGTTTTCCGTGACAAGTTACATCACTTCGTCACGGGAGTGTAATTTCCTTCATGTCTAATAAGGTAGACACTTTGTGTACCCACGAGTATTACTAAAATTATGGTGTTGAAATTATAGAATAGGGAGTCAAAAAAGCTTTTAGGTGAGAAAATATATAAAGCACATAATTATAGTCACGTGACTGACATGGCCTAATTGAAAATTATCCTATAAATTTTTATATCATTGCTCTTTGCTATTGTGTTTATTAGCTACGTTTACAAATTTATTTAATTACTAACTGTTCCCGCGACTTCGTCCGCGTGGAATTAAAAAAAATATTGTCCAGTTCGCAGAGCTACAAAATAAATACATTTCTTAAATAAAAGTAGCGTTAGTTACTCTTTATTACATCAGCTATCTGCCCATGGAAGTCCCGTCAAATCAATCTAGCCGTTTCAGAGATAAGGCGGAACAAACAGACAGTCAGACAACAGAAAATAATTGTAAAAAGTTATTTTGGTATATGTACCGTGTATAAATCCATATGCATTAAGTAAAAAGCGGTTATTTTAATATGAAAAACCGATTTTCAATTTTATTTATTTGTATAGATATAGATTAAAAATAGATCTGATTAAATTATGATTTAATTTTAATCAAAGTTTTTAATTAATAATATAGTAGATGCAAAATATTTTTCTATTCAATTGATTTAATACCTAAAGAACGTGTATAATTCCGAAAACTTTTTATTATTTGTCGATATGAAATTATTACGTTTGTGTTATAAATGTCTTAAGCATTAGCTTATTTAGTTTTTGTTTTAAATCTATTGTATGTTTTGTTATATAATTGAAATATGTCTTCATTGAAAAAAGTAAAACATATAAATACATTTAAGTAAATAAACTTCGTCTTGTTTAGGTGATGCGAAGTTTACACTTACTTGTTCTTGTATTTAAAATTAAGTTTTTCTAAAAAAAATCTTAATTTTTACCCTGAATTTACACTTCAATTAAAACAAGTCACTGACCGTGACTGAAGCAGTGAAGCTAGGCATGTCAGATATGTGTTACATAAATCGCGGAGTTAGGTGGCCCGGATCTAGGCGCGTAGGATAGCCTTCCCCATTGCATTGGAATGATTTGAGGCCATATCAAATTGTCCTCTTCCTCACGTCACCACAATGAATAATTATCCTTATATCCACCGGTGCAAGTCATATAATCAGTTGACAGCGTGTCCCGGGAATTGTTTTAAAGAGCAGGATGACGGGTAATGTGACTGTTTTAAGCTGTTCTAAACACATGTGACTACAGAAGCACGTTACTTGACTATCTAAAGCAAAATTCTTTATTTGATTGTATAATTTTCTGACTAATAAAATATCAACACCTATTGATAAAGAACACATTTTTCAAAAAAGTTCTCTACATAGAGATGTCGAAAAAGATTTTTATGAACTTTATAAAAATAGTGGACGTTGATTAAGTATTTCAGTAACAGATATGGGTACGTACGTACGTAAACGTATAATCAAATCATACCTTTTGTTATTTTTAAAAATGTATTTAAATATAAATGAATCGCTGAAACGTATGCACGCGCATAGCTTCCGAACGGCTGCTCCAAATTGGTTAATTCTTTTTTTGTGTTCGTTACAGTTATTACCCACAAATTTAAAAAACAAAAATTAAAGAAAATATCGTACAAAAAATTTACCTGAAAATAATGTCGGTACGAAACCCAAACATTAAAATTTATAATAAAAGTAATTTCATTAAAATTCGTGTTTATAAATATCAAGACCAAAACTACTTCATTCAATGCGTTATCACTTTGGCACATGTTACCTTCGAATGTAAATATTTCGCAGACTACTATATTTCTAAAACAGATGTGGCTTTTGGGTCACAACATAACTTTAGTGGCATTTGGACTACCATATAAATATTTCGTTTCAGTAGCCTTGCTCTATAATGTTCACAGCTGTTACACATTTAATAAGCCGCTGGCATTTAAATAGAAGGCTTACAACTCAATATTAGATTAGAAAGCTACCTATGTTAACTGCCGTTCATCTTTTTCATTTAATCATTTTCAACTAAGCTCATTTTACAAACATAATATCATATTAAAATAAAAAGGCAGTATTAATATCCTAATGTATGTATATTTTACTGAGTTAATGGAACCTATTCCAGTCGACCTCATTTGCTAACAGTCCTAAGGAGATTCTCCTTACTCTCCGCACTACCTGTGCGGTTGTATCTAGCGGCGTTCATTTGGGCCCATTGTGGATTTTATACCAAGTAAAATAAGAACTACAATGCAATACAGTGCATGTGCAAGACTACACAAAGTCAACTGTACGGCGTATTATCACAAGCTACGCGATCCCTCGGTGAAATAGTCTTTCATATCTTGAGTCTTGACCTATTTTAGAAATGGCAACTTCTTTTCGTAAATTACACGTAAATTCTGTACATTTTGCATTATGTAAGCTTCGTGGTACGATTGTACCTATTGTAAATAAGTATTACAATATAACGGCTTAGGAAATTTCTTATTATTTACGAGTACACGTTTTAATGTTCGCATTTTTCAATTTTTTTTAATAGGTATTACCTCTTAATTTATAAGACATATATATTACATATAATAAAGGTATCTGTCTCAAAACAAAACTTTGTTGAATTGGTAGTGAATACTGTCTTAAAATGCGTATAAGGGAAACACAATTTTGCGAGATTTTAGTATCAGCAGAAGCTTTGTGAGATCATAAATTTGGCGAAGCGATATCTTGTGATTTTTGTGATCTCATTAAAGAAATATGTTCCATTACGTAAATTGTAGTAAAAATATTACATTTTGTGTTACAAATGAGTATATTTCTGGTCCTCATTCATTTATTTTGCACTATTTCATCAGCTTCCGTATAAGTAGTTTGTTGAAAAACTTAGTAGTCTTTAATTCCTAAAAAAAAACTATGTATAAAAATGTAATCTCGTAATTTCAGAAGTTTGGGATTATGTTTCCAAATCCAAAATTATATACACCAATTTTTTAAAGGGTCGCAAGCGTAAAAAAACATTTCAGTAGGACGGATATGTTTTACATCTCATAAAGTCACATAGTAAAATATTTAATTGAATTACCCAATTCCAGAATTCCAGAATACCCATTTTTGTAAGCTACTCTTACTACACGCAAAATACTCCGCCACGTTTACGGCCGTGCTGTGTGTAAGCAGTGTGCATGCACCCTTGGTATGCAGTTATCCATTCCTCACCTTCCCCAATTTGAATAATATTAAAGAAGCATGGTGGTCATGGTTTAAATGTCCGAAAATCATAATCTGATAGTAATTCGAATCTAAAAGATGGCTTTTTTTGAGAAATATTTCAAGTCGTCAATCACGAGAGTTCGCGGAAGACGTAATAAACGCGGGCAAAACCACGCAAGTCATCTTGTTTGGTTTACATGTTCTCGCATAAACCTCGACGTCCTTATAAACATACGAGCACAAGGGCTCTGGCGGCCAAGTATCACTTTCATTCGTGATATTGATTACGTATCGCATTTCACATTCGTTGTAGCACTGAGAAAATTACGCGAGCCGCAGGCGTCGGGCAATTTATACAGGTTAGACAAGAGGTGCTATTTGCAACAATACTGCTGTAATTCACTTTCTTTGGCATTCTTTGTTTTATTGAAGTGAAACTTCTTTAGGCGCATGAGGGTAAAATTTTTACGGATGAAACGGCAACATTTTGATGAAACGACAACGTTTTTGTCAATGGCGCTGCAGTTTGCCAAAGAAGTTTCACTTCTGACATGTGTACTTTGTACTCACGCACTTTTTTTTTTAAGTTTCTTATGGTGTCTATACATGTCCATGTTTATACATATTAGTATTACTGTTTCGAAATGATGTTAATCTGTATTTATTTTTATGACGACTCTACTTGACATAATGCTGTGTTTGTATGAAATCATCTTTTTCATTTCGTTTCGTTTACCTTACTATATAACAATAAATAATAAAATTAATTTTTCTTTATTTTAATTTTAAGTGAATAATAGGTTCGTGTTTTACTAGTAGATAATTACGTATAACAATCCTTAGTTCCTTAGTAAGTTAAATTTGTTTCGTGTTGGATTAGGTAATACATTTTTGGACCGGAGTGGCAGGGGAATTCGTAATTTAGCCTGAATCCACTCGGGAAGGAAAGAATAATAGTAGAACGTTACAGGAATTACCGTTAGAGATAGGTGCATTGGTTATTCATTTGTTCTTAATCTAATAAAGATTTTATATATTACTAAAGCGTTGAGCAAACACGTAAGTTTAATACACGCCCTAACGTAAAAAGAGAGGTGTTATAAGTTTTCTGTCTGTAGCATCGTAGTTCTCGATCAGATGGACATAGTCACATATTATTATTAGCAGTCATATATATTCATATATTATTTTATTTGGCTACTTTTTAAATTTATTTATAGCTTATTTATACATAAATATATATTATTTTAATTTATTATTTTTTTCTCGGGATCGGATCTTGATGTAAGAGTGGAGATATTAATAAAAATAAGTTCAAAATTTTCTTTTTTTACATGTATCTATGCAAACAAATAAAATTAAACTTGGGCTCCTAATACAGAAACTCCAGTTTTTCTTAGTTGATTTAAAAATGTGTAGCGTTCAATAAAAAACAATATCTGTTTCCAATAAACAGTTTTTTAAGTATAAATAACTTAGTATTCCTTATATATTATCAAGAGAATTTATTAAAGTATCAGCAATTTAATAATTTGTTTTGAAATACTGTTAGCATTATAAAAGGAAACGACAAAAAACGATTAATTCATTAAACTTTTCAAACGGAGATCAATTATCTTGTTTTACTTTCCATTCTATTTTGTCGATTATTCCGCAAATGTAACTAACCGTTGTTGCTCAATCAAGCCAGGCGCTTATTATCTTGTTAGTAGCCTGTCTAGGACTTACAAGACTCAGCACTTCTTAACTAATTCCATTAAAATTTACTCCATTTTTCATTTGCGGTGGTATGCGGGCCTTTGTCTGGTGTTTCGTCTTCTATAATTTATCATCATATTAATCTATCTGTTTTTCTGTTCTCTGTTTTTTGTGGTACAATAAAATTCTCAAAATAAATATTTGGATGAGTTTAAAACAAGTCCCTGAAACCGATATTCAAAATACATATAAGTGAGTCATTAAACATCACATCATTGCTGTATATTTTCAACGATTAAACTAAGATATTTTAAAGACTTATTCATATAGTATTCTAAATGAAAAACATTTTACCTGGCACAAAATTGGTATACATAAAACCTATTTTATATATTTTTTTGTTGATATTACACAAACAATGTGCTTGTCTAAAAAACATTGTACGGTTGGTAAAACCGGCTCACATGTGCTACTCCGATTTGCTTTAGTGTTAATGATGTATCTAACACTTCCATTAATGTTGATCCCTCCGTAATGTCACGTCAAATGAAATACAAATATAGGGTGAAGGGCATTGTCCTTCCGTGCCTTACTCAAACACAATTTTAATATCTATCATCGTTAACAGACGTTTGGTGTGAACTTTCGTGCATGATAAATAAACATAAGAGTTTTCTTTCCATTATTCACTTCAATCAATCAATCAAATTTTATTCTAAAGTTGATTGAGGGGTTTTTACTTTGAAATTAATAAGGTCCTTCCACAATCTAAAGTTGAAATATTATACTTTATATGTTGAGACCAATATTTATTTTTCTGTTGGATAATGAATTAGAAGCTAATAAATAAATCCTATCCATCTGTAATATTAAACAGTATATCTTATTCCGGTCAAAGAGTTCGTATTCTAAATAAATATAGTCGCCTTGTGATCTCGCAATGGAGTTGAAACGAGCCCTCGTTTCGGACTGTTTCAAAAGAACAGTAAATAAAGTAATTGCTTTCAGGTTGAATTTCGGTCGGAGTTGATCTCGAATTTTGACGATATCGTTTTACCTTCGACTAAAACATAGACATTTGTTTCTGATATATATCGAACGTATAAAAGTACATACAAGTGAAGTGTTTATTTGTAATAACCACATAAGACTTTACCCACCGGGAGTTCCGGGGGTTGACGAAGTTAACAAATCCGTCAAAGTGTCTCCCATAAAGCTGTCGGCGATGGATAGCAATTCCGTGTCACCGATGCCGGAACTAGCGCCGATAGCGGAATTCGACAAGTCGCCGCCGTCACCGCCCAACGAAGAGGTGCCAATGGACGACTTGCCACCTCCACCAGCTACTATCTCTCAGGCGGAAGGGAAGAAACTTAAAGTGTAAGTAGACTCTCTTATTTTCAATTACTATGTATGTCAATGATACCAATTTTATTAATAAAATAAAACGAACCATTCAATAACTTAAGATTATAACAATTTTGTTTATTGGTGATGAAAAAGCTGCTTATAGACAAATGGGCTTAATTTTAAGAACAGAACAGATTATAAATTAATTTCATCAATTGAATTTTAAATATTCCTCGGTTTCACTATGACCCAGTATAAAATATGAATATATAAATTTCGAAACATTACGTTTTGTAAATGTTACCACGTCTGCCTAGAATAAATAATAAAATATGTTAGCTTTAGTATTCTTTTGATTAATTTGCTTTAGTTTTTATATTTGACATTTTTTTAGTAATTTTTCTGACAACTAGATCTTAAGAGATTTAAAATATGTTATTCTCAATCACTTCTGTCCAGTTTGCGTAGATATAAATAATATAACCTGAAAAATCAGTTGACATGGTACCACCAACATCACCAACATGTCATTCTGTCATGTTTTTGTCATCACATCCTTCGGTGCAGTCATCTACTGGTTCTATCTACTGCTATCATCTACGCAAACCTTGCTTTTATATCAATCTGTGGAATTCTTCATCCTATTTGTCACCTACGTGCAGGCAGTGAAATTTTTCGCCGTGCCTCTACCTCGAAAAAATGATCGCTGAATGATGAAATTCTAATGAATTCTCCCTGAGCGCTAAGATTTAGTGATTGTGAAGCGTGGAGTGTACATTTAATTTTTCCTCATGCACTCGTTACGCGGGTGCGTTACACAACTCTCTTATTGCAGAGGTCTATGGGCGGCACGGCAGTAACCATTTGGCATGAGGTAGAGTTTGTTCGTTTGCCCCTTTTTAAACGTTATATTTGTGAATAACTTTTTGCATAAAACGGTATATAGCAGCTCCATTGAAAAGAATTTCTGAAATTGGATATTCTGATGTTTTTTAATAACATGTTGTATGTTGATCTAAAATAAACAATCAATTCTAAAACTCTACAATTGATTGTTTTTTAACGAAAATTTGTATAGAGAAAACACACAAAGTTTCATTAAGTATTTAACATGCAACTACAAAAAGTATATATATATATCTCTATATATATATATACTATGAAAATATATAGTCACTCGATGGCAAACAAAACGGGCTACTTAAAAACTTACCCAGGTTAAAATTAAGTGGAAGGTCTTAATATTATATTGAAGTAGTCAAGGGCTCAAGGCAGCTCTTTCGCAGAATTGTTGATCCTGTATGTAATTAGCAACACTGTACTGAAATGATTTGAAAAGAGTATATAACTTCCAATCAATCGGATTTTTTTTTATTCCAGTAGCCTTAAACCGCATTTGTGATTTGTGATTTTACGATTTAATGTGAAACTCCCAACGATTTGGAATGTAGATTCTGCTTATGAGAAGTGGCAAGAAACAATTACTCATAAGAAATATAGCTTCAATAAATAATTCAATTATTAAAAATTCAGTAATATATTTTCCATAAAAAACATTACCAATAAATCTACCGATCTCTGTCAAATAAGCTTTATTACAACGTAATTCATGACTTTTCAATACACGGAAAAGTATTAGTTTTCAAAAGTTTTAGTTAGGTACATTTTTAGGTAAATATCGTACAATACGCATTTTACTTTAAGTTCAGACCTTAATGATTTTTTTTACTCTATATCATTTAAGCGCCACCTATGTTTACGATTTTGTACTATGTATGTCGATCGTAATCAATGTTAGTTTGTAAAGTGACTAGTGATTTGCTTCATTTGTTACTATTGAATGAATACATGCGTTTTTTATAGATGGCGTTGTTATACAAAAGTTTTAGTATTCAAAATACTTCTACTCTATACTACTATATACGAAAATTAAGGTCATTTAACATAAGAAATTATAAGATATTGTGAAAAGAAAGATAAAAATGTATGAAAAAAATTGTAAATAATAATTATATCTTTGTCTCGCTCTAAAGCTACGAGAAAGTCATTTGCGTTCTCTATCAGGCAACCAATACGTTAAATTTGAAGTAGGGCGCGTATCGTGTTCGGATCGAGCCGAGATCTCGGAGAGTGGTGACACGATCGTGGAGGGAAACATGCTTATGTGACGATTGCCGCCAAATTTCTAATTTCAATTATTTTTTTATTTTATCGTCTCGTGTTTGTGTTTGGTGTTATTTATTTTAAATTCAGCGAACTGTAACAGCTAGTGCTATTTTTTATTATTTGAAAAAGTGAATTACTTCTAAAGAAAATGACTCGAAAAAATCAACAGTAAGTATAGTTTTTTACTTATTTTTATTTTATTGAAAATCTAGTGTACATTACATTTCTTTTTTCGTTTTGAAACCAGTGTTGTTAGGTATTGAGATATCTAGGCATCACTGGTTTAAGATTTTTTTTTTATTACAGATTTAAATTTTATATAAGTAAATTTACAATTAATAGAATTTAAAAAGTTGTCAAGGTCTCCTTGTATCTTTATTTGTTTTTTACTTTACTTTAATTTACATAGAAATTACACGATAAGAACCTTATAATTTGACACATTTTTTCTTATTTAAATATCTTTAGTTTAAAACTATTCAAATGTTTATTTAACTACTGTTAATTATAGTGTACTGTAATAATTATAATATCGGCATGACTATCTTTTATAAAAAATATTTGAGAGTTAATTATTACGTATGGTGTCTATAATATTTTTAAGCCGTGACATAGAACAATTGTGATATATAACATTTTTAATTGAACACATACTCGTAAGCACATATGTGTTTGTGTGTATCAAATATGTAATTGACACGATAGTATTTTGATGATCTGAGTTCTTCTGAGAAATTTAACACGCACACCTTTAGACATACCCTTTTACGATATTTTCCGTTATTCAGTCATTGAAATTTGAAATTCGTACTGCATATAATTGTGATGTCCGCCATTGCAAGAAATAATGTTACTGATATAATTGGAAACGACTGTATTACAAGGACTATCGATAAATTAGCGATTCTCTTCCTTGGATATAACAAATTATAGTCATGTTTACACGAAGCAATTATTATTAAGTTAACAAAAAATAATTTAACAACTTTTTTACATTTTTCGTATTAAATATTTGGTTAGGTAGTGTAGTAGTTTTATGATGGTATTATTATATCAATAACTTTCAAAGGAAGCGTGTGCTTAAGAAATCCAACGAACCAAAATCCTCTGGGAAGAAATATGGGTAGATTTGACCTCTAAGACTAATTTTATTGAATCTAATAATTCGCAGTGGGACCAGTCACGGGGAGCTGCTCAGGAAATGGGATGAAATTGATGCTATTTACTGATGTACTTGTGTACGTGTATCCGACCAATCACGGGCATGTTGTTGATTGATTTATATTTAATTTTAATTTTAATTGTCTCAAAGCAACTTAGATTGTTATACCCAGACTTCTAAAGTCCACAATTTAAAAAGCCACGGAACAACGTAAATGATTTAATTATTTTATTGCCTTTGACAAAATTTTCTCTTTATTATAATAGGATTTACGACAATTTTTACACGTTTCGTAATTACTTTAAAACTAAAAGTAAGTATTAGTTTGAAACCTTTTGCGACCTTAATTATCTATGAGATTAATAAAAACAACATAATCTGTTTAAAAACGCCTTATTCGACGTCTTTTATTACAAATTTTATTACTCATTTCTACGTGTGTTTTAGAAAAATGTCTAAATAATAAGCAAAAAGTGTATGTATCTACACAAAGAGGACGTTGAACTCTCTATTTAGAGGTATGTAAAACTTATTAACACGTCAAACATGTCGCTAGATCAGTGTCATAAAACTGTTTTTGCGTGAAAGAAATTGCTTTTATAAAAAAAAAAAAATACGTTGAGTCCCAGTTGCGAATTGAGAGCGATGAGAGCGGAACAAGTTGGGCTGGCTTATGCACTTGACAGATCATCCGCCATTTTTAAGTGCCTATGAAGCGGCCTCCATACGAAACATCGTGTTTTAGCAAAAGGATTAGCAATTAGCAATTATAATTCATTGAAATGTAACTGCTACTACCAAATTTTAAGAGAATATGATCAAAAATTAGTAGGTATTATATATTGTATCTTTATAAAATTTACTTATGAAATAGTAGAAATATTACTAATATTAAACAAAATTTCAAATTATTGTTAGTATTATAAAAGAGAGGTCTGTGAGGAGGGGTGGATGTTTGTTAATCTTTCACGCAAAAGCTACTGAACTGATTATAAAAAAACTTTGTATTTTGATGGCTGGAAATCTAGAATAACAGATAACTACTTATTTTACTCACATTAATTACCTCGGAATCGGAAAGTACGCGGGCGAAAACTAGAAGCACAGGGTGCAGTTAGCGTATACAATTTTTTTAAGGGTGGTCTGTCTCACTTAATAGTGATTTACTATGACTGCTTTTTAGTAGAAGCTAGCAAATTTAACGATATGTTTTAAATAATTTATATAATTACAAATTGAAAGTTCATGTCTGTTGTGCTTTCCTATTATTACACGCCACACTGAGACTTTCATAACATAGCCGTTGTACGTACGCTTATACGGAGTGTTGAGCGTATGCTCTACATAGCCGACATATTAAGGCATTGAAAACAATGCCACGAGCGTTATTCGATGCATTGTTATGTAACATTATACTATATAATCATTTACGCACAACGTTACATAGATGCTACTCTATCAATGATTTCATCTTTATACAAAGCGCAAAATATATATAATAAAAGTTTTATTACATATTAACTTATTAGCCCACTTCACACTATTATTGCTTTTTTAACGCAACGTTAAAAATCACAGAAAAAAAATCTAAGACAAAAGAATATTTAATTAGGTTTTATTTTATTTAGTTCTTTTTTATTACAATTTTTTAAAGTTAAATTTTGATATATGTTGAATCCGTTATGTAGGCCACGTTGCTACTATTTACGTAAAAATCAGATCAGACGATCATGAGATTACAATTGACAACGGTTTTCACTTCAGTTTTCTTACGCTAATTATCAAATATGCTGAGAAATGTTATGTGGCAGCGTCTTTAAGCCGACTACGCTTGACCCCTTACGTTCTTACTGGAGCAGGATTCAAGAGGCTCTACATTTTGCATAACGGTGCAGTTTGAGAGTCCTTTGGGTTTAATCGGAAAAGTTGGAAAACTTTGCTTTTATGTTTTAAAAGTTGCACGTTATAAACTGTCGCCTAAGACGTGCACGAAAATGCTTTAAGTATTTTGTAGTCTTTTAGAGGCCTTTCTAATAAGTCCTTACTATAGTTTTAAGTTTTTGTACTAAAGCAATCGACAATTAATATTGTAAATGATAAATATTTCTTTGTTTTTTATTTGATTATTTAAAAACAGTATTAACGTAAACGCAATTGCTATAATATATATTTTCAAGAAGTAATCTAGCAAATATTGAAAATTCGTTAACAATTCTTAGACTTTGTTACTTTAACTTGAAAGTAAACATGAATACCCTAGTAAACATAAGCAATATAAAAAAAAATAATTAATAAGAAGTTATATCGGAACAGGTTATTACGACTGAGTTAAGGTTAATGTTTAACAAACAGAACTAGCGCAAGGGATACGGCAGCAGCATCCGCCATCGCTTAATCGATTTCCTTGCCGGGGATGATTTCTAGGAAACTCGACTTATTTCCGGTATAGTAATATAACTTTCTATAAATTTAAAAAATAATAAACGTTCTCCTTTCTATATAATTGTGGACACGATACACGTATTATTTGCTCTAGAAATACTTACATTTTTCTTTTAATTTTAAAAATAATTTAGACTATCCGCTCTGCACTACTTTTTTGTTTAATATTTTTGTCTAATTACGTTCTAATAGTATTTTATAGTAAAAACTCGCAGCGAAATTATCATAAAGATTTCACACACGTCATCTTAATAAACAATAATTAGTTCAAATAAAAGAAAAACAGCTCTCATCGACTATATCTTTTGTATATTTAAATAACAGTCTGTTTTTATCAATATGTATTTTAAGAATAACTAAAAGTGATAATTACATAATAATGTGTACAAAGACTCATTTGACCTGTGGCATATATTGATTATTTTCTTTCAACTGTTCCCTTTGTTGTAGATCAGATAGGGGCAATTTTAATACGTTATGGGTTGTAAGGGACTCATTATATTCTCTCTCTATAATTGATTGATCGTGACATACCATCACATCACGCATAAGTGGTGCTATCGTGAGTGAGAAAGTTCACACATAATTTAATGAGTTATGGGATATCTGTATCTATGTATTTATCTATTTTATTTTATTGTATTAATTGCATTTTTTTCGTGTATTTAATTGGATTTTATTTTTACTGACTAGGTTTAAATTTATTTATTGGTTTTAATTTATTTTATTTTTAATGAAAATTATTAAATTGACGAAATTATTATAGTTTTTATTAATATAGATTATGTAATTTGACTATGTATTGTGAATTTTTAGTAACAACTTAGTTTTGTTTTGTTAAATGAAATAATGGAATTGAATGTGATGTCAATTTTTGTATTTTTATCTTCATATGACATGTATTTAATACGACAACGACACTAACGCATTAGGATAATACCCTGTAATGTTAGACGTATGATGGAATAAATAAATAAATAAATAAAAAATCTATGCTCTCTATGCTATTTATATAAATAATAATGAATCGCTACACATGTTACCTATCGCAGAACTCGAGAATATTTAAATAAATTTCAGCCATTTTTAAATAATACTTTATAAAAGCTTTTTGTGAAAAGAAGTTTGTAATAAAAAAATGCAAAGAAAATTGTTAACTTTCAGAAAGACAAAATAATGTCTAGCAATTATTTTTTACAAGTATGGGTATATTATATACCCTATATTCCCCTTCATATTCTATGAAATACAAATAATGATTTACTTATTAACTATGTCAATGCTGAATATTATGAAGTAGATATTGTGTACATTTGAGACGAAACATTTTATCTCGTGCTTTTATTTGACACGAATGTGCTTTTTTGAATATTTCGAGAATAGAAATAGTTATACGCGTATGTAAAGAAAGCGAATGAAAATTTATTTAAAACTTCATGTGATATTAGGTACACACTTTCATTAAGATTGACGTATGTCACTGCACCAGACCTTGATCTAATCCGCGCTTCCTCTTAATAAAATAAGTGTACATCTTTGACACCCACTCGGTAATCTACTTGTAAAATAACTATAGGCTTAAAACAATAATAATACACTAGAGCTAATATACAAAAATAATAAGGCAGATATTGTTTTATACTTTTTAAGTGACAGAAAAGTTTTTTTTTTCAAATTTTTACTAAAATACTCTTTTCAACAAAATCAAGGCAAATGTTAGAATCAAAATTAGTTTTGAATAATTATGTGATAATTTTAAAATTCTGCTTCTTTTGCTTCAAAAATGTAATAATTTTAATTCCGGGTACTAAATAATGAAAAATATTTTTAATAATATAATTGCACATTATATTTCTAAATTTAAATTTAAAATAAGACGTTACAAATATTAATTTATTAACTAATCTTTCACTAAAGTCCTTCATCTGTTTTTGTTATTTTAACTCAAGTATATCGTACGTAAATATAATTAACAAACGAAAAATCATGATATATTAATAAATATAACACCGCAGAATCATTCAAATACAATTAATGCGACTATAACAAGGCTCTTATAGTTTCATTTTTAATAAATTCGTAGCTTTAAACAGAAAAATATTATTTAAATTACCCTTCTAGATTTTTCCGATTTTCTCGTTCCATTCATGCAATTACAGACCTGAAAGACAAAAGCAACGTCTGAAGTGGAAATAAAACTGAGCGTCTCAGCTAAAATATTTCCGTGACATTTTATATTCAAATCTCGGAATATCAGCGAACACAATATGGGGATGATTCGCAACGCTTCACAGAAGTTCTCTTGTTCTATTTACTTTTTTTACTACGACATTGTTGTTGTGGCATATAATTACTTTAATTACCAGTGTTATTTATATGTGTATATTTGCTTTTCTTATACGTGTATTTTGTTTCGTGATTTTGTGTCAAGGACCACTTATACGTTATGGGTGCTTTAAATCGAAATTATTAATGAAGCAACACAATGGTATCCCATTTCTAAATATTGTGATAACAATAAAATATTTACATTGTTTTAATTCATGGCTACTGGCCAATACTACCCCTTTGAAGAGATGCATTGTTTTATATAGTCTAAATATTATTGAAGCAGAACTTCTAAAGCGATATAGTTTTTATATTTTTGTATGCTCAGGGCAATGTCGTAATATTTTTTGTAATAAAAAGTTAAGAACGTTTAAACTTATAACGGACTACAATGTATGCTTAGGAGGTATGAGGTTCAACAGAGAGTCTTTTGTGTTGCTCGAGCAACGTCCCAGCACAAAATATCTGCCGTATTAGTCGGAAGGATCAGACAGGCGGAAAACCACTTTGACGTGGGTAGCCAGTGGTTACTCGAATGTGTAACACTAGATAACAAGCTCTTTTTATGTACAAAAAATATTAAATTACTTATATATTCGAACTTACTTTACTTATATATTAGAAGAAGTTCGAATTATGTTTATGTATGACTTTTTATTTTATTGAGTCGTATTTTTTTAATTATCAGTGAATAACGCACAGTAATAAAATTGAAAAGAAATTCTTATTCACATAGAGTTCGTTTAGAGCATTATAAGGCGAACTTTATAATATATAGTAAAAAAAATTCAGTCTAATAAAGATAAAATTGAATAAGAAAGTATAAGAAATATTTTCATAAAATAGAGGTAGTTTTATTTCTCTTGCTTGTCCTTAAATGATAGGATCGTGTTACACTGACAATCATCGAGTTTATTCTATGCAATTGACGAGGTCATTGGCCCGGCGGTGAGGATGGTGTAATTTGTATGTTATTACTAACTTTCCATCTAACCTGAGGGTTATTTTAACGATGGTTTCACTTCTACAGCAACACTATGTTAAACTGGGTACTTTACGTTAGAAACTAACTTAATTAACAATTGGCCATCAAAATAATTGTACACAATTATTTAAGAATTAAACTTCATGATATAATCGTTTGTTTTACTTTATTGCTAATGTTACTTTCACAAATTGCACTCATTACTTAACGTAAGTATCAATAAAAATTACGCTACGTTTTAAAAGTAAAACCTACTCTCCGCAATACTTTTAACTTACTCCGTTTCACTTTATTATAGTTTTCTTTTTGTCTTTTTATTTAACTGTAACCTCTTATTTAATTTAGTATCTGGTGAAAGAAAAGAAAATAAACAAATAAAAATAAATTGATAACAAAAAAAATAAATAAAGGCATATAGATGTAAGGGGTATATGTATGTAATTATGTATGTATTAACTGAATCGTATGAAATTAGTTCATACATCATACATATTTAGAGACTGTGTTTAAATCACGCACATCCTACTTGGTCAGGAATTCTCTAGTACTTATAGATGCTCATCTTTGTCGCTTATTATCTATTCGAGAGAGATAACTGAATGTAATTCGGTTCGGCGGTGCCTACATACAACGAAATTGGTTAATATAACCAACCTAACATTTATAATATTTTATTATTTAGCTTTTTTTTATACACACACGTACACACACACACACACACACACACACGATCGTCTGTTCCTAAAATAAGCAACTTAACGCTTGTGTTATAGGTAACAGACGACTGGTATAGCTACATATATATTTTTTTCGATAAACACATATAAATACTACATATATAAATAAATATTACACCCAGGCTCGGGGTGGGAATTGAACCCACAACCCCCGGAGCAGAAAGCAGGGTCACTACAAACTGCACCAACGGGCTTATCCAATTTACATATAACCATACAATTCATAGCTAGTTGTTTACATTTTAATGCTTATTTTGTGTGATTATACACTTACCTGCTTTTTTGTGTGATTAAACCTTATGTAATTTTTCCACGTGTAATTGTTTCTTTCGCGTGTGCTGAAAGAATCTCTTTAAAGGACTGGTACAAGTTTATACTTATGTTTCAATGAGCTGTATCTTTTATAATTCTGTACGTATTTTTATTGTATACGTATAAATTGATACATAAATTAAATAAGTGTAAAAAATGAATTTAGAAGCCAATGACACTCGGAGAATTATGTACGTTAATCCATACAACGCAAAATCCATAGGCTTAACAATTTATTTTCTTCTCCGTTAGGATTAATGGATTTTAATAGCAATATATTTTATTTACAGAACTAAAAACGTACGAAAACGTCAAAAAAATATCACGTGACCTGACAACTGCTTAATGACTTAAGATATTTGCAAATATAATAGCTTACCGAAGAACGTATTCAACCAACTCTTTGACACGGGTTCAGTGTATCATTCACGTTCTGTCAGATATTTAAAATACAGCAAAAAGGATATGTACTCACGTGAATGTTATGAGAAGATAAAAAACAAGGTCAGCTTATTAGTTGTCTTATCAAAGGAATTTTACACAAGGTACAGTAATAAATTAACTTGAAATAAGTCGGTATAATTCTGTGTAGAACAACGACAATGTTGTATAGGTATAGCTTCTAAAATAATTGTGTTTGCAGGCAAACGAAGAAAACCCGACTTCAATTATATCGACAAGTAATTAGGTACAACGTAGGTAGACGAAAACATATGTAATTACGTATTATCAAAGATTACTCCAAAAGTTGTAATCAGATATCGATGAAATTTAAATGTGACCACATGGTAAACACCGGCTTTCGATTAAATTAAAAATCATCAAATTCGGTACCCAGTAAAAAGCTATGCGGATTTTTGAGAGTTTCCCTCGATTTCTCTGGGATCCCATCATCAGATCGTGGTTTCCTTATCATGGTATCAAACTAGGGATATCTCCTTTCCAACAAAAAAATAATTATTAAAATCGGTTCATAAACGACGGAGTTATCCCCGAACATACATAAAAAAAAAATATACGGTCGAATTGAGTAACCTGGTCCCTTTTTTGAAGTCGGTTAATAAACAGTGCTTAATAGGCACGAAGTGTTATTAAGGAACATGTCATATCACTACTTTACATAATTATTTTTAAAATCTAAAGTAAAAAAAAAAAAACTTTATTCAAATAGATTCCAATTGCACCTTTAAAGCGTCATCTTAGAAATTAAAATTTTATTTATCGTTAAAAGTGAAGCTACCACCAATGCGGAATGTATATTCTGCACAGAATAATCGGCAAAAAACTCTGCAATTACTCTTATTTTTTTTTTTGTTTTATTATAAAATTGGTTATATATCTTGCTAGAAGTATAAGCCTCACTAAATCCACACATTATATCATCAATATAATCCTGCTCCGAATATTAATTCCTTTTTAATACAAACTGTAAATTTATTTAATAATTGGCAATCGTGAAATTTTTGTAGGATTTTATTAAACATACGTACGTATACAATATCCCAGAGATACTTTGCGCAGTCAGAAATTTGGAGTTACAATTTTGTCATTCCTTCTCGTGTTTATACTGCGATTATTACTATTTGTATCAAAACAATCGTTAGTGTCGTGAATATACATAATATATAATTATTATAAATACTTGTAGCAATATAATGAAATTATGACTATACTCTGTTTCTCTCGTCGTCTCCAAAATATTTGAATCAATACAACTAAAAAACCACAACTTTGTAACCATTTTCTTTTATTTTTAGGTCACCAATTTAGTGGCTTTTGCCACAATATACTTAAAACTTTGTGTAAACATTATCATAGTCAGAAATAGTATAAGTATATACTTATATTTAGACCCAGCGAAGTCAGGCAAGAGTTTGTAGATAATATCTGATTTTATAGACACGAGGAAATATGTGTGAGAATCGATTTAAAAGCGTTAGTGACAGTAAGTTGCGTTTTGATTGCCGGGTTGTAATCAGTTACGCTGTTGTTTCAAAAGCTAACCATTCGAATACACTTTCATTACCACCTTTCTCTCAGTTGACTATTTCACTTGCGATTTACATGTAACAACGATGTAAATTAATTTGTAGTTGCTTTGCAGAGTAATGTAATAGTAGTGAATGAAACGGTAGATATAGCTGAAAAACAAAATTGTTAGTTTCAGTCATTATGTTTCTATTAAAATTAAAATTCTGTGCTCAAATAATAATCAGTACGTTTCTTAGAAAAAAATGTTGGTGTGGATAAATATAATTTAGTAATTATTGTCTTTATTATTTAGGATAAATACTTAAGAACAATTTTGTAATAATGATTTTATTACTAGAAAGAAATACCTATTATATGTATTTACATATAGTGTATAGTACATATTTAATAGAACTAGCTGTGCCACACGGTTTTACCCTTGTCAATTTAAGGAAAAAATAAACTAAAGTATTATATAACTGAGGTAGGGCACAGCAGGAATTTCCTGCTCAAAATATGGAGCAGCCCGACTGGGGTAGTACCTCGACCTTACAGAAGATCACAGCTAAATAATACTGTTTTCAAGCAGTATTGTGTTCCTGTTGGTGAGTAAGGTGACCAGAGCTCCTGGGGGGGATTGGGGATTGGGTCGGCAACGCGCTTGCGATGCTTCTGGTGTTGAAGGCGTCTATACGCTACGGTAATCTCTTACCATCAGGCGAGCCGTACGCTTGTTTGCCGAACTAGTGATAAAAAAAAAAAATCTTCCTCCGTCAATGGGTTATCTAACACAAAAAAAAATTCAATCCCAATTAGTAGATCTTGAGATTAACTCGTTCATAGTAGTTTTATAATATCATCTTCATAGCGTTTACAGAGATTATCATCTTCTGTCATCTATCATCATCTATCATCTTCCTATCGTTTACATAGATTAAATAAAAGTGATATGACTACATTGTAAGATTAAATCAAGTATGAATTGAAAGAATCTAATTTTTAGGATCAAGTTATGTACGAATCGCTATTATTGAAAATATTAAACACATTTCGAATGACAAAGTGTCAATCGTATGTTATGGTTTGCCTTGTTTGACAAGTGTAAGTATTACTGCTCCATTGCAACTGACGGTATCAATTATGTCTCTGGCTATTTATATATCCATTGACGTTGACAGGAAACTCGTTTGTACCTGAATGTTAGGGTGGAGTTCAAAGCCGGAGACAAACTTGCACTGGTAGCTGATTGTTCTTGCAATCCCTCGTTATTACACGTATTTGTATATAAATGGTTTCAGATGGCTCAGTGTCTGTGAAAGTCTGGAAACCAAAACTGTAGTTAGTTAAATATTTTTAAGTTAAACTTTTTAATTTCGATTTATCGCTTACAATTGATTTTCAGATTTTATAATAACTATGAAAGATAGATAGATATTATATAAGAAAAATGAATTACTTCAAAATTTGTAACAGATTGCGCATTATTCGAATTGTTCATATAAAAGGCGAGCAAAGCGATAACTCTTACAAGAACAGCGATGCGGAACAACTGACCAGAAGACTGACTGTGTTGTGACAGTGCTCTAGTTAATACGAAATCTTTTTTTTTTGGTGCTATATCGCCGAATACTACGCAACATTTTAAATCACGAGAATACTGTGACACTTAACGGTATATGCTCTGAATCTTACCACCAGAGCTAATATTTTATACATATTTAGACGAGTTTCGTGCAGAAATATATTGAAGCTACCGTGATGTATTTTAATTATCATGCTACCATAAATGACATGAATATGCATGTGCGCACACAGAGGATTATATTTCGTTCATCATAGAGATAGTACATATTATATCCAACTATTTCTGGTCTTGATAGTCAATTTATTCGTGTCCAGTCCCATCCCGTCGGTAATTTGCATAAATTGATTGCTCTGTTCTGGTGTCTGATACGGCTCGCTAATGTTGGTACAGAGGTGCGCGGGCGCCGCCGCCTAGTTCGCAGTCGCGCGCCCCTCCGACCGACTGATACACGTTTAGCGGTAATACTTAAGGGCGTACCCTATCTGAATGACCTCGCGCGTTTCAACTCGCTTGACCGCCCCCTTCCCGCTCTTCACCTGACAACTTTTACGTATTTAAGCGCGTGAGGTAAAATAAGACATCTAGCGGATTTGTTGCGTATTATTACAACGCGCAATCATCAATCGATTTTATAGGCCGAGAGTTGATAACGCAAACAGATTAAAATACCTAAATATATTTTATTTATAATTCACTTCTAAATATATGTGAATACTAACTTTGCAAATTATTTAAATACGCTACAGAGTTAATTTGCAAATAGGGATGGACTAAAAAGAAATACCTGGATATCTATTTGTTGGTAAGTAATTTAATTAGTATAGATGTGCTGATTATAGCTTTGGCCGACTAGCCAAATAGTCGATTGTAAAGAGACCACTAGTCAGCGGGCCGAATAAATTAAAAAAAATCCTACTCTTTTTAACCGACTTCAAAAAAGGAGGAGGACCGTATATATTTTTTTATGTATGTTCGGGGATAACTTCGTCGTTTATCGACCGATTTTGATAATTCTTTTTTTTTGTTGGAAAGGAGATATCTTAGGTGTGGTACCATGATAAGTAAACTAGGATCTGATGATGGGATCCCAGAGAAATCGAGGAAAACTCGAAAATCCGCATAACTTTTTAATGTACCGATTTTGACAATTTTTGATTTAGTCGAAAGCCGATGTTTATCATGTGGTCACATTTAAATTTCATCGAGATCTGATTACAACTTTTGGAGTAATCTTTGATAATGCGTATTTACTTGACTAATTTTTTGTCTACCTGCGTTTTATTACTTGTCGATATAACTGAAGTCGGTTTTTTTTCGTTTGCCTGCAAACACAATTATTATATTGAGTACACATGATTAAACATACACTCATTGATTTAAAATTGTGATTTTTATTTTTAAATATGAATCGGTTACATTTTTGCTTTTATTTGAGTATATTTCTTAAATAATGTGTTCGGATCAATCAGTTTTTGAAGTATGCAGTCAATATAGAATTTTGTCAACTTTTGTTTTATTTCCTTCTGCCAAAAATTATCGTCTTTATTAATAATTTCGATTCTAAGCGATTCATTTTCACTGCCCCATACCGCATATATACATTTTTTGCTTTGTGTTACATGTAATTGACCTTGAATTTGGTAATACCAATTTTTGTTAATGTGGTATTGACCATTCTTATTTATTTTCCAGACGGTTATTTTTGTCTTCCTAATAGCTTCGTCTATGCCGATTCTATGCGCTGTAATGGGACATTTCACCTCAATGAGATGACGATGTTTGCCAATAACCTTGTGATTGTGGTCGTATGTATTTTCAGTGAAACTAGGCAAATTTATAGCTGACAACACTTCTTCAAGTTGTGACCGGCCACATCCTATTGCGATGGTACCAGCTACTGCACATGCATTCAAATTAATTCATAATAATATCATTTTCGATTGTAAGAGTTACGTTATACATTTTACACTGAAAAGTAAATAATGATATCAGACTATTTTGATTTTCTCCTGTTAGTATTATATCATTCGATGAATACGCTAGATGGCCATGTTTACAAAAGTTGAGTAATTTTTGAATTGAGATATGGCCACAATCTTCCTTCCGACGTGTTTATCGGATATAATTTCTTCCGGTTCCGTAGTAACAGTATACTGAAATTAAAAAAATAACTGAATCGAGAACAAAAAGTTGAACACATATTTTATTTGTTTACCAGAATGAAAATGTGAAAGGTAAAATAATACAGTGATAACTAAAATGGAAATACCTCTTTTTCTTCACTTTCTAATCCATGACAATAGGTTGAATTAAACCCATTAGTTGACTCTGCAAACTTATTCTTATGTGCCATAGGCGTAGTTAAATCTAGACCTTGTGGCACTTTTTTGAAGGTAGTCCTAGAAAAAAATATACATTTACTAAGATAATAACATATTTTACATTTTGTACACATTGAATTAAGATAACACAAAGACACATATCTACACACACATCCACGCAAACAAATACTAGTACACTTATTGCTGCATTTTTTTTTTGGTACTATATAGGTATGTTTGACACACTAAAACATACATTCATAAATAATATACATATACAAATACTTTATTCGTCGATTATAAGTAGGTCTGTCATTTCATTAGATAGTATGAATAAAGACAAAAAGAATACACAATATAACATACATACATACATACATACTTAATTACATACACACATACATATAACACACAAAACTTATACTATTACGTAATCGATGCCTACGATTAAAATGTCACTTCCTGGCTAGGTACTCATTTTTCATTTAAACTAATCCTAAGTAAAAAAAGGAAATTAAAAGAAATAAATAAAAACCGACTGCATAAAAACTGAAAAGAAAGATAAACAAGTCCAGTACTCAATCTAGATTCCTATACTGAGTACTGGACTTGATTTTAAATCACTCACAGCGATTTAAGCAGTCGGGTTCACATACCGATTTACTTTTTTTATAACCGCACCAAGTCCGCAAAGCCCAGTCAGGAAGTGTCTAATAATGCGGTGTGACTCTTAGCCTATTTTACTTACTGTGTGACATCGCAAGTTCGAAGTTGACAATTTTCTGAAGTTAAATCTTGGTTTTCTATATTTACATCGAGTTGTTGTAGTACCTGTCTTTTTCTTTGAGCTCTGTAAATAAAATAATAAGATGATTATTTATATTGTAAATTTTAGTAAATTTAATTGATATTATATTAATTTTATTAATACGTTCTATTGTATTGTAATAAACTTACAATACAATATAAAATTACGATAAAAAATCAGTACGTAATTAAGTACTTACACTGCGATTTTTATTTCCGTGAGCCTTTGTTGCTGATATCATTTCACTTTTGATACTTTCGGCATATTCAATTTACACAAGTAAACAAATAGGTAGTTATTTCGTCCTTTCGCTCGCTTATAAAACTAAATAAACAGTATTTGCACAAGCAAATAAGTAAATGCGTCCTTTCGTTCACTTGTAAAACTAAAGTGTCTACAGTGTCCTATCACACAAATGTCAAAATTGTGGGGTCAATAAAAATAAAATAATAAACAATAAATGCGCGCGCGTCGCATCAAACGACACAAGCTCCTCATACAACGGCCGAGAGGCGAATGCTCCTCGTCGCCCGCGCAGACACCCGCTTGCCCGGTTTACTTACGAAATTCAATATTACAGATTTCTCAAAAATTATCTATTTAATTGAAAAATTGGCAGACAGTATTGAAGAGTAATGCATTATTCACTACTGGTTAAAGTTTCATGTCTATGCGTTGCATAATTAGCGAGTTTATACGGATTTTAGACCAAGAAAAGCGTTCACGAAAAATTCATTTTCTCGTGATAAGGTAAATTTTTCAATATATCAGTAGACACAATTACAGATCAATTATCAAGCTAAAATATTGTCTTTAGAACTTTATTGTTTATTCAACGTTCAAGCATACTATAAGGAATGTAAAAACAGTAAATTCGGCCGGGTAGCCCCTTAATAATATCGTATGCAACCTGACAATTTTCGTACGTATCGTGCATATTAAAAAAATTAAATAGCGTAAATCGGTCGCGTCCGTGCCGCTAAAACCTGTATGTTTAATTGATAACTTCAGTCCACATAGTTGCCGCATGGCTCACGTGAAAAAAGTTGGTGATTGCGCTTATTAGTAAAGTGATTGATGAAACAATAGAATAAGACAAGATGCGTCAGAGATATCAACTAAAGCAGCGACTGTACGTATCAGTAATATTTATCATACTATGTAGCTAGTTCTTATGGCATTTGAATTACCTAGTTATATTCTTGTGATAATAACATTGATGTCAATAAATCGCCGGGAACGCTTTTAGTAAACAATGGAAAGAAAGTTACATGCATTCATATTGAAAATGTTCAAGTCTAAACAATGGCATTCCTTGGGGCGTAACGATGCAGTGCATGATAATATCCAACTTATAAAAGAGCCTTTAAAATTTTTGTGATAAAATTATGGATTTTGTAACACTGTAGGTAATGAAGCTATTAATAAACGTAGGTATCAGTCGTAATCACGATATATATGAAAAAAGATGTACGGAGAAAGCATTATGAAATAAAAACAAATAAAGTTCTTAATGGTAAACAAGCTATCTTTATAAATTCTTTACAAAACTAAAGAAAAATGTAATATTAGTGAAAAAAGATGTTAATGTGTAGAGATATTGGTACAAATATTGGAAATTCGACTAAAATATGATGTTTAGTAGTTATGTATGTTATGTTAGGTACATTGTTTGCTCTTTTTAGGCGTTTAACGTACCTGTGTTTGGAAATACGGAATCGTGTTTGACGGAAAACTTCAACGACTGTAACAACAGTAGCGCTATTATTAAAACTGATGTGATAATTCTTTAAGTATAAGTATTTGAAGATTTAACTAAAAATTCTTTTTGTTTTTGTTTCAGGTAAGTTTTGTTCCTGTCAACTTTTACGATAAAATAGAATTATTGCATTAATAAAATAAACAAAAAATATATAAAATAGCTTAAGACGACTTCTACGAAAAGAAAACAACAAATTGGAATGTAGGTTATTGTTTACTAATCGTTTTAACAGTCTATAAACTAAAAATTAAGAAGGTATTTAAAGTTTAATTAATGATATTAACAAATACAACAACGTCAAGTAAAAGTTATGATGGACATAAATCTGTAATCACTATTTCTGACGTAAACGTATTTAGTAAGTATATACGTAATATATAGAACACCTACAATTTTGGAATGCAATTAAAATAGAAAATTAAAAATAAATTCAATATTTTGTGATATATTAAAAAAAAAAAAAAAACATAAAACAGATTATTAATTTAGGATCGATTTTTTGTCATCGAGTTAAACATATAAAAAATATAAAATCAAGGTCATGTGAAAATATATGTGTGTAAATATAATAAAGATATGTTATTTTCGTCTAAGTGACCTTAATTGGTATGCGCGACGCTCCGATCTAGTCACCCAATGAATGTTGAACTAAATTAGGTATACCTACATGGCAAAAACTCATTTTAACGATATTATATACCTAATATAATAAAATAATTTACAACTAAATGAGACTAAGTAAGTGAAATATAAAAATAAATTATTGCTTGATATTAAATTAAAATGATTATAACAAATTGAAAGAGATTTTACAGTATTATAAAACATAAAGATAATTTTAGGCCAGAGCTTCAATTTCGTAGGTAATATAGAAAATTATAGGCTCGTAAATAATTTTTATACAATCTTTCGTACATTTTCTAAGGATTTTGTTTGTTTACTTGATCGTATGTCATGACTTTTAAAAGTGGATAGCGATTTTAGGAAGCCTGTTTATAAACCGTAAACCGTATGAACTTGAAATCGTAAACGGAAGTAAAGCAGCGAACTGCGACATTGTTAACCTTTTTTTACTCACATATAAAGTTACTGTTTGTATAATATGCTTTAAATTATAAAAATACTAGCTGACCCCGCAAACGTTTCTTTGTCATATACCTACGTTATTAACCCGCTTAATCCCCCCCCCCTTATATCTTAGGGGTATGAAAAATAAATGTTGGCCGATTCTCAGACCTACCCGATATGCCCACAAAATTTTATTAAAATCGGTCGAGCCGTTTCGGAGGAGTTCAATGTTTAACACCATGACACGAGAATATATATTAGAAGATTATATCTTTTTTAGTAGGTACAATGTCGTAATTATGATTATATTATAAAAACATTTATTCTGCCTAATTAAAATTAATGAAGGCGTGTAAAATGTCTATGATGAATGATAATGAGTCGCAATTATATTCAAAACGTTTTGTAGATTAAAAATGTATGCTAATAATTTATTAAAAAAAGATGTTTAAATACCGACGCCTTGCAATTGATTTGTCGGGAAAAAAAGTGTGTGTCAGCTCTGACGCACGACTGAATTTTATTTCTCATATATATTTTTTTATACTGGGAGCCTTATATGAAAATCGATTCTTAAGAAGTAAACACCAAAAAATCGTTTTGTAAATGCTATAAATAAAAATGAATCCTAACTATATGTTCGCACATAATTTTGACACCAAATTGGTTTTTTTTGCGTTCGTATTTCAAGGTCAAGGTATTTATAACAATAAAAAAAATCGTCCAAAATCTTTGACTGATAAAATATAGCGGCCGTAGGTATGAGCTTGCTGCGTCAGATAGTGTTTTATATAAATTCCATATTGAATGAAACTATTTTATTACACCATTGACTTAAATCTTTCATTTGAGTTTACCATACAATTTGCTAATAGATCCTGTAACTTCAACTATAGATATATGTCTAGTGGTTGAACATTAGCAAACCACTCACTGCGGGAATGCGGAATGGTTAGAGTGGATTCGAATTAAGAGCTAATACTGAAAGATGCTGTAATGCATGTTGTTACGAATCTACTAACTGCTCTTTTACAAGTACACATTCCTAACTATGTAAACACAATTGAGTAAACAACATTATTGTAACATTTGAATAAAAGCCTTTTGTCAATTTGAACATACGTGATTGTATGACTTAATTCAAATTCTGTGACCTGCAATGGACAAAAATGATTAAAAATATATTACACAATAAAATAATGTTTATTATGAATACATAATATATAAACGTAATATTTTAATCGAACCTGTATCTAAGTATTTTAAAAAAACATAAGCGTCAAAAATACAATTTTGAACTTTGTGTCTGAGTGCAGAAGTGCTATAGTGGTTTAATCAATTAATTAATACAGGACTATTTACGCTATATCAATTTAATTGCAAACGATTATAGAGTATGAAAGCAGTAAGCTGTTTCAATGGCTTGAATAATATAACGATTAGTTTATGTAACACGTTACACGGCTATGATATACCTATGCGAATAGAATAGTAGTCATTATTTAGGTACAGTCATTTTATACAAATCTCATAAATTTGTAATATAAATAGTAATGATCAGCGTTGCAAAAGCTACCGATTTATCGGTAGATCTACCGATTTTGGCCCTTGTCTACCGATATACCGATTTAGCAGTGCTATCTACCGAATTTTTGAATTTTCAACTAATGTAAAATAATTTTCTAAAAAAAAAGGTAAAATAATATTCTTAATACGGTAGCACTAAAAGAAAACGGTAACACAAAATCAATGCACGGGGACTTCCCGAAATTCTTCGCACCACGTCGAATATGACCGTTCAAATCCGCTGTCTAATGTACTAACACGTCATATAATAGAGTTTATTATTGTCTGGTGAGTTTACTAGGGAAAATCCCTGAAGATAACTTTCTTCGGGTTCGTTTCTTGAATTAGGTATAAGATTAGTGATGGATTATTTTTGGATTATATCGATGGATTAGAATTAGTATTCGGATTCATTATTGACATGGGAAGATTCAATTCGCATTTAACAAATTAAATGTAGTTGCGAAATTTTGTGAGGTGTTACGTGAATTCATCGCTAATTCATACTTCTTTCGCGGCAGAGCTGCGGCTTTCGCTGTAGAGTGAGTGTGTGAGTGAGAGGAGTGATATGTTTAGCGAATAAGGCTGTTGGTTTTGTAAACAAAATAAATAAATTACTTCTTTCTGTCTCCATTGTATGGACTACTTCTATAATTAATGTTTCTTAGTGATAAAACGTATTGCTTTTGAGTACTTTCTTTTTCTGTAATGTAAAATAATTATAATTATAAATGGAACAAAAATTTGCATGCCGTTTAAGGTAGATTATATGAGACATTGTAACTAATAACATCTTATGTATTAATATATTCATGAAAATAAAGAATTTGATTTAATTCAACGGAACAAATTTAAATAAATGAACGCTTTATTGACTTAAAATACTTTTGTTTTACTCCGAGTAAAAATCTACCGATTTCTACCGATTTTTCGGAGCTAAATATACCGATTTTTTATTTTACACTTTTGCAGCACTGGTAATGATGTTCTGCTGGTGTAATGTTGTAATATTTTAATATCGACAGTCTGAAACAATTTTAGTAACTGTTTTGTTTTGTTGTGTATACATTATTTTAGAAGTGCAACATAACCATATAACTATCTTATTTAAGAAGTGATTTAGTTATTTTAGGAAGACAGAATTAAATAATAGTCTTATATATAGCTGTATACTAATATTGTACGCTTCAGCCTGAAATATCCCACTGCTGGGTAAATGCCTCTTTCTCCATGTGTAGGGGAAGGATTAGAGCTTAATCCATCACGCTGCTCGAATGCGGGTTAGCGGATATATTTCAATATACATAATTATATACTTATTTTGCAAGACTTATAACAATAGTATATTTAGTCAAGTTATTTTAGGGTCTTAGAGAAAAATAATAATAACGATGGCCAAGTTAAGTTGAATATTATAAAAGCTATAAAATAGTACTCATGGGCATAAAAAAAAGAGTGTGTGTACTTATGTACGCACGTAAGAAGTTATACTTCATTGACTAGCTAACTTCACGTTGCTAACTTATTCGTTGGCTAGCTAATTTCAAGGTGTCGGTTTTTTGTGACGGTGTGTGCGCGCATCGTAAAAATTTAACCTCACCATTTTTCCCTAACGCCCCAAAAGAAGTATAACTTCAATAATACTTAACAGACCGTTAAACATAATTTTCAATTAAAGTTTTGTCAACGTTTTCGAAACGTTAACGATATAATTAAGTCACGTTTCAAGCATGTCCTGAACTGGAACAGGTTAGAAGACCATTCAGATAGATGTGAGACATTGACCGTGAACAATGTAGTACATTCGAAAAAGGAATGCAAAATACGAACCCACCTACAAACTTTTTTCATGAATATATCAATTTTTTTCAATTTTCAATAACCAAACCATGGTATAGCTATAATAAATACAAAAACCTAATTTGGTGCAATCGTCAGGAAGTTATGCGCTTGCAAACGTTTCGGCGGCGATAGATAAATCGATTAAAAGACTTTATTAATTTTTATATTTACAATTACTAGTGGTCGCCCAGAGGTCGAAATTTGACCATAATTAAAAATTTAAATTGAAAAAAAAGAAAAAAAATAATGGAAATAAAGAACCTTTTTAAAAAAATTAAATTTGACAATCAACTACAGAGAGAAATACACGGAAGTGTATGTAATGGTTTTTTTATTGGTTTAATATGTTTTTATGCATAATAAAAAAAAAAAATATTAGCATTCTGCACATCTTTTTTATATAAATTGTAAGTGTACGAAATTTTATACTCGTCCATCCGCGCAATTTTCGTAAAAAGGGGTACAAAGTTTTTGCTTCACGTATTAATATACAGATAATCAAAAAATTACGTAGTTGGACAGTGTTAAAGTAGTTAAAATTATTTCGTATATATTGCATTAATATATTTCGTAATATGATTCAACGAAACATGCTGAGTACACGTAATAAACAACGTGATTCTTGTTTTAAGTCAGCTGTATTTTGAGTGCACAAGTGTTTGAAGGTGCCACACGTTTAGTTCAATACCGTGAAATATTGTATTACCATTAAAAGGAATATTTTATATTTGTATATATGAAAACGAGACGTGTTCATGAAATATATTTACCATTTTTTGGCAAATATATATCGTTTCTGATGGCGGACTTAAAGAGACGGTAAGACTTTGTTTTGTTTGTCATTTAGCTATTTCAATTTTGGCCTAAAATAAGTTTGGCAAGTGATTCATTTTGTGGTATTAACCACGATTCAGCCAGCCATATCCCACTACTGGTCATAGGTATCTCTCTCCATGTAGGGGAAGGGTTGGAGTTGAATCCACCTACGCTACTTAACTGCGGATTGGCTGATATGAGTAGTCTTATAATTCTTTACTTATGTTCTTTTTCTTTAACAAAGTATAAGTTTCTCATTTGTAGAACTTGTTGCACAAAATGGAATCGGAGTTTTTCAATTGCTAATTAGACTCGAAAAAAATCTACTATTGCTTTTCCTAACTTTTTCACAACAGTCAACAGTCTAGAACACAATTGAGTGCCTGAATATAAATAGTTGAATATTTTTATCAAACCTCGCTCGGTTTTCTGTTTTGATCTAAAAAGCCTTTATTTATAAAACAGTTCAAAACTAGAAAACCAAACTCGCTTTTTAGTGGACCTGCGAACTGTAAATATATATGTATATAACTACAAATTCGTAGTTACGATTTGACAATGCTAGAATATATTCGAGAGCTATTCAAGCCGCATTCAAGGCAGACCGGTGAAGGCAGGAATAGTGCAAACACTATCAATTTGTTGTTATGTTAGCAACCTTGTTATTGCATTGCGTGTTTAATTGACTATTGTTTCTGATGTGAAATTTTAGACATGGAAAAACTTTCTTTTTATCTTATTTAACACAATTGTTAAATAAACTTTAATTTTTTTAATTATTTTTTTACTATAAATAATAATGAAACTGAGATTTAATTGTTTACCAGTTTTAAAGTTTAATTAAAAGTAAAGCTTTATTTCTGCTATTATATTTATTTTATATCGTTTATGCGTTGGGTTCAACATTATTTAATTTATAAATTCTTCACGAAAATAAATAAACGTGAACGTGACTGATAATTAATATTGGTCATCAATTAAATACATAACCGTGTCAGTGTATAAATACTTTCTAGTGCTAGTTTTAAAAAAATACGTTTTATAGAAACTTAGAGTTAAAAGAAATAAATATATGAGCTTTATCTTTTTAAAATAACCTTTAGTTTAGAAGAAAAAACAATAGAAAATAGTAGTAATTCATAACCGTCTGTACCCTTTAAGTAATAAATGTTGCAAATAACTTATAATATATGAAATAATGTTGTTTGCTTTTTGTGTCTGTTGGCCAATTTCGGGACGTAAAGGTCATTTTTGTTAGAGGTACAAACCACAATCGACCGATGATTTGTGGCCAATAGTTCTTGTGTAATTTGTTTATATATTGTATCTACTAGTGATAAATATCTGTAAGACATTACAATAATAATAATAAGCCTAAATGGACGTTTAATTAATTTTATCGGTAGGCAAAAAGTTAGGTCGTGAAAGTGAAGGTTTATAAAAACTTACAAGTTTGTTAGAGGAATGAGATAATTTAAAATTTAAAAGGAATTATTATATTGCGTAGATTTGAATACTATCTTTGAAATTAAATAAATAACGTCCTTCCGCATTAAAAATATTATGCAAAACGAATACAAAAGTTAGAATAATTTTAAAATATTTAACATAATTTCTTAACGTAATACGCAATTACACTGTTGAAAGAATTTAATATAATACAATCGACTTTGAATATTCTTAAAAATCTCTTTTTCTTTTAATGTAAAAAAAAAAAAACTCTACAGTGAAAAAGTAGTTGATACTGTTGTATAACACTTTTTATATAATTCGCGTCTAATCGCAATACGACCTCTTAAACACGCACTTTATGACTCGTTAGTCGGCTGGTCGGCTCAAGTTTGGAGTCCCTTAATTCCTCCCTCGCACATACTTAGTCATCTTATGACCCTTGTAATTATACCCTAACAAGAATATTAAGTTGCAGTGTTAGCAATTAGAACTAGTTCAGACTTAAGTCTCGGTGGAGCTTATGTGAGTAATTAAAGTATGTAGTCGTTATATAAGTTTTGCTTCATTTAAATTTGTTTTTATTTATAAACATGATAAGTTACAGTTTGGTTACAGTATTACATGAAATACTTATAAAATGAACGCTTATCAGGTACAAAAAAGCATATTATTTTTACTAACTTTTTATTAAAGAAAAAACAAAGCGAATTATACTTCTATTCTTGAATATATGCCTGGATGGATCTGCCAACTGTTTACGGCAACATACCACTTTTATATAAAAACTAGCTGACCCCGCAAACGTTGTTTTGCCATATATGTTATTAACCTCCGTTAACCCCCCTCCCCGTATAACTTAGGGGTATGAAAAATAGATGTTGGCGAATTCTCAGATCTACCCGATATGCACAAAAAATTTCATAAAATCCGGTCCAGCCGTTTCGGAGGAGTATTGTAACTAACATTGTGACACAAGAATTTTATATACGTGTTGTATGCATCATAAAGGACACACTTTAAAAACATCTAATAGCAAATTCTGATTACAGCGTTGATTAAAAAACATACTATTTTAATTAATTTTAATAAAAATAATGTTTAATATAAATTGCAGTTTTTGAATAGTAATGACTGTTATGAAGTTAAGAAATTATGAAAAATCTAGCCTCTTTGTTAATTGCAATGCGCTTGCAAAAGTTATTTTGAAAGTTTTATAAGTATATGTATGTAGTAATTCTTTGAGTTTGTATTCAAAATAATTTTAAAGAGTATGTAATAATAAGTCAATCTTTCATACACTAAAACCTCTCATCTTATATGTTCAGTAGTTTTCGCAGTATAATCGAACAAAAAAAGCGGCTCTCCATTTAGTAGTATAGCTAAAAACTAAAAAAAAATGGTGAATAATAGAAAAGGAAGAAGGCAAAGATTTTTATAAAATTTTAATAAAAAATTATAATTAACAACACACAACTTTTTGAGGAATGTAAAAAAACCTTGACGTTTGTTTCCAATTTTCAATTTTTAAGCATCAATAGACATGTTATAGATTTCTGTACAATGAAACACTATTTCAAAATATTTAAATATTTCCTTGTGGTATGTAAATTCAACCTATTGCAGTCCACTGCTGGACATAGGCCTCCCCAAGTTCGCGTCAGACATCCCGGTTTTCCGCAATCCTCATCCAGCCTACACCGGCAATCTTACGTAGATCGTCGGTCCAATATGTAAATTGTGAAGGGTTATTTAATTAAATTTACATTGCGTATTTATCCGTCTATACTATTTTAAAACATTCGTGCATAACATTACAACACTCTTGCTTATTTATTGCCTTAGCTCAACTCCCGTTAGTAATTCCCTTCGAAGGCTTCTTATTATTCATAAAAGTCGTTTCTCAAACGATTCCAACTAAACGATTTTAATTGATACCACATTATAGCGAGAAGTTGATCGACAAGTTCATCAAATGTTCGTATTTGTATAGAAAGTTATCTGTCGATCAAATATAAGAAACATGTTATAGGCAAAGGTATTACGAATTAATGCGATAAAATGACGAGATTTGGGAAATGTTTGGTATATGATTGATACTGTAATAGATAACCCATTTGCTGTGATTGAATGATTGATTTTTGTATAGTAACAAATATATAGAGAAAAAATAACAATCGATCAAAATATTTTCAACGAATTGTTATATTTTTAATATTAGAAATTTAGCGAATACGATTGTATTAGAATAGTCTGATCAGATAAGTTTGGACAGTTTTTAGGATCTGATAATTCAATGATATTATTCAATATTAGCTGTGTGGCAACGACAGTAAAGAATATAGCCATCCCCTCTTTTCCTATTGGTGTCGTAAGAGGTGATTAAAGGATAACACAGTTTCACTACCACCTTAAAAGCCGACAGATGGCAGAATAACCATCCAACTACTGGCTTTGAAATACACAGGCTGAAGGCGGGCAGCAGCGACTTCTGTGCGGCAAAGCTAGCCCCGCAGTCACCAACCCGCCTGCCCAGCGTGGTGACTTCGGGCAAAGCACATGAGTAAAAGCGCCAAAAATGGCGCGAACTTGAAGAGGCCTATGTCCAGCAGTGGACTGTAAGGCTGAAATGATGATGATGATGATGATGATTCAATATATAAAAAAGTTATTATGATTTTCGAAGAAAAAATATACATGATATTTGGTGGTAGTTTTTCAAATCCATTAGATAATCTTTGTTTCGGAACAAAATTCCACAACATTGGCATTGTTAGAGTACTAATTGATTATTGTGCATTCATTTAGTTAGCAGTAATAGTATCCTGTCTATGTATATGTAACTTAATTCACGTAGTCATTATACTTCAATTTTCAATTCAGTACAATATGTCACATTATTCCGAATTCCGTAAATAAGAGATGCCTTCACGTGCTTGCACAGGTGTGAAAAATGGACATGAATAAACCATTCGAAGGCATTCGTTAAGCGTAATGGTACGATTGTAGTCCTGTTTTTTGACACAATTATAATGTTTAGCTATTCAATAATTATTTAGCTTTTTTTTTTTGATAAAATGTTTTGTATCTCATATTACGTCTATACAGTCTGTTTTATCAAAATAACTGATCATGCGTGGTAGCTGTGTTCTAGATTATTTTTGTTAAATCCGCAGTACACTCTGGGTATACTGAGGACATGCTTATATAAATAAACGTAAATAGTATTATATACACATTTTATAAATTAAATACGAATATTTTATAAAATATGTACGATGTGTTGATTTTATGTGCTATATGAAATATGTATATATGTATAAATATAATATACAAAAATAAATAATGGATGCTAGGTAGCCTATAAATGCAATAAAAATAGGTAAAAAAACTTTTTAAGTTAAACGGTTTTATGTTAAACATACATTGCAATGTTTAAGATAAATGTACTAAAAACCAAAAAATAATAAAATAGATACAGTCGTGGGAATTATAAACATATGCATAGACTAGACTAAAATAAAACCGTGGGGCACGTCAATTGTCTACAATCGTTGATTAAAATGTTTGTTTTGTAATGTTACACTATAATTAGGCAGTTGTTCAACCGACAACGATGGACGTGTGATAAGTAGGGCTAGAATGTGGAAACAAGCTAGCAAGCTCGATTATAAGCGAGTTTAAGGGGTTTCATAGTGGTGAGCGAGTAGTACTTTTATCATATGTTTTGTCGATTAAAGACAAACTACGAGCAGTGAAACGATTCCTCGCCAGCCAGCAGTATGAATGTCCAACGATAAACTAGTTGAAACATCTCTTTTATTTACATGGAGTGTATAACTATTGGAATTTCCATGAGCAAGAAAATAGTAAGTAATTTCCTCACCGTCTGCGGGCCAACTGCCTATTTTAACGACGAATTAAACGATTCTTCTATCGCACATTAAGTCGATAATTTGTAGACAATTGACGTGCCCCACGGTTTTATTTTAGTCTAGTCTATGCATATGTTTATAATTCCCACGACTGTATCTATTTTATTATTTTTTGGTTTTTAGTACATTTATCTTAAACATTGCAATGTATGTTTAACATAAAACCGTTTAACTTAAAAAGTTTTTTTACCTATTTTTATTTTCTAGTTTTTAGTTTTTATTTCGCATTCTGTTTAATTCATTTAGTGCTTCATTATTGCAAGGCCCATCTTAAATATTGAGGTTGTATAGTGCACTGTATTCTTCTTGTCAAGCCCTTTTATTTGATACCCATATTGGTGGGATTGATAAAATTTTTTTATCAGATATTTGGTAGCGGCGGCCAGCTTAGATTTCAATTTTGCATAGTAAATTGTATTCTACTTGTTGAGACCTTTCATTTGATACCCATGTTGATGGGATTGATAAAACCTAAGTTATCCGCCATTTTGTAGAGGCCGCCATCTTGGATTTTAATTTTATATAGTACATTGATTATACTGGTTGAGCACTTTCATTTGATACCCATATTGATGGGATCGATAAAACCTACGTTATCCGCCATTTTGTAGCGGCCGCCATCTTGTATTTCAATTTTTTATAGTATATTGTATTCTGCTTGTTGAGCCCTTTCATTTGATACCCATATTGATGGGATTGATAAAACCTACGTTATCCGCCATTTTGTAGCGGCCGCCATCTTGGATTTCAATTTTTTATAGTATATTGTATTTTGCTTGTTGAGCCCTTTCATTTGATACCCATATTGATGGGATTAATAAAACATAAATTATCCGCCATTTTGTAGCGGCGGCCATCTTGAATTTATAATGATAATGAATAAACATAATTGTATTGTCACCAAAATCCAAAGTGTATACAAAATTTCAGATTAATCGGTTGACAGGAAGAGGGTGAAATTTGAATTACTAAATTTGACCCAAGAAAGAATAATAAAAAATAAAACAAACGGGGTGAGCTAAATAAAACCGTTTAAAAATACCTCTCTTTGTATCACATATAATGAAACGTTTGTATAGAGCAATTCTATAATTAATATTACTTAGTAGACGCATTATTATAACTATATAATTATAACGCATTAGGATGTAGCAAGCTATGCTAAAAAGAGTTTGATTTATGAATATTTAAAGTGAGTTTAATATTAATATATTATGATAATTGTTTTATATACCAAACAGGTACTGAGTTACATTAGTTATGACATATAGGACGTAATAATAATAAGATATAATTGGTTATCTGTTTATTGGGATCAGGTAACGTAAACTTACTTCTTTCTAAAAAAAGTTCCTTAAAGAAATTATAAGTTCCTTAAGAAATTATATATAAAAGGATAGATTCCAGCCAGATTGAAAAAAAAACACGTATTTGATTAACCTATTAATTGCAAAAACAAAATTTTATGAGGTATAGAATAATAAGGCAGTTGCAAACGATAGCAATATGAATCACTACCTTAACATCGTAATTAATTCTCGTCATGTCATGGTCATAATAGACGAGAGAATGATACAAGTATCATACTGAGATTTGAGAACTACTATCTGGTTACTAATTGACCGTCATTCTCACTAAAACTGTGTCTTATATAACCTTTCGGTGTATCATTTTATTAATATAATATTTGTATACCGAAATATTTACATTTAAAAGTAAATATTTTGGATGATATTATTTCGGTGGACGCGTGTAGAAACATATGTAGAAAAAAATCACATCCTACACTAAATTATGTGTTTGTATAAATAATTCTAACATCCCACCTTACCTATATAAACATGTACCTAGCAAGGTCGCGATAAATTATCTTTGTCATCTTAAATAGTGTTTATCATTACTTTTAATGGAAAAATTTTACATAATATCGACCTTGCGCTATCTTATCGGTAAAAAAATCAGTATGTTGACGTTCTTGTATGATTACATACAAGTCTGCTAAAATACCGAATCGAAAGATAAACTAAAAAAACAATGAAAAATGTCATGAGTGCAATATGCAACCTGTTGCTAAGCACGTGACTAATGGAATTTTCAATATTAATATTTGACTACTCTTTTAAAAGTTATGAGTAATTTGATTTTTTACCCTTAATGGCTGGCTGGCTGAATATACGAATACTACCCGCGTTGCCGCAATGGTCACAGCCATGGATTGTGCCTGTTCCGCTGGCGGTTGCGGGTTCGATCCCCGCACATGACCAACATTTGTATTGGCCATACAGATGTTTGCCGTGGTCTGGGTGTTTGTGCAGTCCTTGTGGGTCTCCCCACCGTGCCTCGGAGAGCACGTTATGCCGTCGGTCCCGATTGTTATCATATACACCTGACATCTGACTCATAGTAGGGAATATATCCGCCAACTCGCACTGGAGCAGCGTGGTGGATTAAGTTCTGATCCTTCTACATGGGGAAAGATACCTATGCCCAGTAGTGGGATATTACAGGCTGAAGCGAACGAATACTACTCTTAAAAAATAACCAACTCATGTAATTGTCCAACCTTTACACTTGATCCATACCTACACAATTTTATTTTACACACATACCTAATAAGAAAATCACTTCGAATATTGTCTTTATTTTTAAGTATTTATTTAATGAACTAGTTTCTAAAAAACACGATTCTAGTCCGACTGGTTTGAATCGCTCGTTGTCTGTCAATCAGTGTAAATTTTATTAGGTTGTTATATGTAACAGCAACCTTAATTAGAAAAATTAATCACGTTCAACAGACCTTTGCATTTAATATCCATAAAAATGTTAATAACTATCTATTAAGTTCATTTTAATTTTTCAAAAAAAGTATATAAACATTACTAACGTTAAATAACCGATAAGATTTGAATCAAATATCAAACAGGTACTAATGTTATTTTATTTTTTTATCTGTCTTGTTGGACTTACACTTATATATCTATATTCAAAATGGTAAGCAATTCTAAGTTATGAAAGAATCAAATTAAATAAAGTTAATAATAAATCAGAATTTCTATCCATTAATCATAATTTTCCTACACTTTGTCTTACGTATCAGACAAATGCCTCAAAACTGAGTAAAGCAAAAACAATAGTCACTATGGTACATGATAGATCTATAAGCAGCGCTACGTTGTCGCTTTAATTCACTTCATTCGGGGCATTCCCTAGATTATCACTTTAAATTTAATTTTAAAATTGTGTGAAGTGAATTTCTTCTTTGCATATATCCACAAATTTCCTAAATGTCGTTTTTAATATTCAGAATGGATATGGAACATTTAAGAATCTTTTTATTTAAACATTAAAAAGTTTCCTAAATGCTTTCATCTAAAGGCAGCATTCGGATCTGGGCAGCCGCGACCCGGCAGTGGCGACCAGCTGCCGCGACCCATTGTCGCTGCTGTGCAGCGCTGCTAGAAGCTTACGGACCCGGGCAGCGACTGCCACGTGCAGTAGTCAAACAGCACTCAGTGTGAACGCTTGTGCATTCCAGTCGTGTATAAAATATTCACTATGTCTGACTATTTAAATATACGAAAGCGAGAACTCGTGAAGAGACTGATAGAAGACGAAGAAGAGGATGATGAAATAATGTTGATCTTGCTATCATCAAAGAGGAATAACATCGATTCATTATATACGTCTAGAATTGATGAAGGCACCTATCAAATCCTGATAAAACGGCACTTAAATGTAAAGGAAAAGAAATTCTCTGCGAACGGGCAGCGCGACCCAACTGCCACCGGAGCGGCTCGGCGGCGCTGCCAAGGCCGCGCGTAGGCCACGCCCCCCGGCCGCGCTGCTCGGTCGCTTGCGTTGGTTACTATTGCATACAATTCCCTACGAAGCGGTGGGTCGCGACCGCGGTCGCGGCTGCAGGGCCGCGGCTGCCGGGTCGCGACTGCCCAGATCCGAATCATACCTTTATAGTAACGGCTTGGTCCTTTCATAAAGTTAACGATGAATCTTATATGTGCACATGTTTAACATTTTGATTCAAACTGTAAATTATATTGATTTTATAAAAAGTAAGTCATAACACGTGACAAGACATGTAATTGAAGAATGCGTGTCGAAGAACATTGACTTCATTTGTAATACAAACCACATATTATATTGAATGTATGCTAGAAAAAAAAGGCAGCCGTGAAAGTAATTCTTATATTTAGCATAGTAAGGAATGAAATCGATTAAATAGTATAATCCGAAAGCAAGCAGAGCAATTTCGTTCGTAGATAGTACGAATTTTCGACAAGTCGTTAATCAGTGGGAACCGTTACATTGTTTTCGAAGATTCCGAACGTGAAACTTCGCTGAGATTGTAAATAAAACTTTTCTATTTGTGGTTAAGAGTGTTTTACTGCGCTTTTTTATTAAATGAGCAGAAACAAATTGATTTATTCATGCTATTTATGTAAGTGAAAAGGGACTGTTGTTCTACAAATTTATTTATTTATTTTTTTTGACACGGTAACAAAACACAAATCAATAAAATCCATGCAAAGTTGTAACATAATATATATTTGTAAATTTGTATTTCAAATAGAACCGAGCACAACATCCAAATTGAAGACTAATTAAATCTAATCAGGCCGTTATGAAATTAAAAAAAAAAAAAAACAGTATAATTGAGTCACTTATTGGAAAGACAAAACAAATATTCTTTTTATTATATATTTATCATGTTCGTTAATGAACATAAGTATATCCATGAAATATGAATGTACAAAATATACCTTTGACCTAATTTATTACATTACTAATTTGTTTGATAATATGATATAATACACAAACAGACTTGGTCAATATAATATGTAAATTGTTTACAAATATTTATCAATGGTCCATTACGTATTTACTTCTTCGTATGACTACAAGATGCTCTCAAATTGATTGACATGTACTGATACGCTAAGTTATCGTAAAACGTGAAGTCTTCAGGAAGTATTGTTATATAAGAGTTTAAAACGTTGTAAAACTCTAAGATAAGATAGTTTTAATATATAATTTGATAGAACGAATATTGTTTTATTTTATTGCTAAAATATTGGCGTAATCCATCTGCGTATATAAATACATACAAACTAAATAATATTAATGACACTCGTCACAATAATTGCTTCCTCATGATTCATGTCATTTTTAACATTTTTTCTACATTTTTGATTTTATTTTCCTCTTGTTCTTTATGAAATGAAATATCTGAAATATCTCGATGCCTTTGTTTTCAAGTTGCGATATTACATGCGGGATTCTTTGTTCAGTCGTCCTTTTCCCGCCAGGAAAACTTCCCAGGAATGTTTTGATAAATGTTTAGAATTACTGAATGGGACAAGAGGGCAGCTAAACATTACATTACAGTTGGTATGATAAAATATTTTGAAACATAAATGGCGCGAAATGAATGTTACTTAAATATGTAAGTCGTGATCTATGAAAATTTATTGTTATTCGTAAGAAGTCAATCACTTGCCAAATTATTTTGCAATACTTGGAATCGCTAACTTGCAAGCTGTTACAAGTTATTAATATTAAAATTGGGTATCAATTAATGTATCGATTCGATTTTTTTTTAACTTGTAATAACTAAACAAAAAAAAAAAAAAACTAATTGGATCAATTTAAAAAATTCGTTAATTAGTAGAATGATACGTTATTGTTAGGTAGGCTCTATTTTTACAGAAGAAGACGGAACAGCCAAAATGCAGTAATCCACGCGATCCAAATTGCGTGCGTAAAGCTAGTAACTGTCTCATAAGTTTGAATTGCAAAATCTGTAGTTTTACCAAAATATAACTTGTTAATAAATTTCTTTCCATATACTAATTACTGTATAAGGGCTCATGCAAAGTTCTAACTATAATGTTAGTCGTAAAATAATCTATATAAATAAAAATAAATGTTGCTAAGCGCATAACTCGAGAATGGCTCGACCAATCCGGTAATTTTTTTTTGTATCTTCCTTAAGGCCCACGGAAAGTTTTAGTATTAAAAAAGAAAAAAAATTAAAAAAAAAGAAATTAAAAAATTAAAGTCATCACTGGAAAAACGTTACATTTATTTAATTTCTACTATTAACTATTGAGATAATGAAGTCTGTCCGTGCAGCTAGTAATAAATAAATTTTGCTTTCAATCCGAATTTACGTATTTACCACTATGACTTCCATTCGCACAATAAATTATGCAAAATCTATAAATTAGGAACCTTAATAAATAATTTCGCTCTACGAAATTGGATTCAATTGGGCTTGAATAATGAATTCAATTCATCGGGATTAACTAATTCATGTTTATTATAGTATATTCTGTAGAGTTCGATATTGGTATGAAGACCCTTTTTATAAATTATATGGTATGTGTTACATTACAACACTAGAACACTTGTAAACTTAGAAATAAAGCGGCTGACCGTAACCTACTGAAGTTCATTGATAGGCAATGTTGTGTACCGTTACGTTGTAGTAGGTCCCACGCAACACAAGTACCTTTTGAGTCTTTATAGTAACATGCGTATAGCCCGTAATGCTATGTAAATGTCGGTTTAAGTATGTGAGGCTAGTGTTCTACTTTTACTATTTATTCGACACATCTAACTTGGCGCTAACCACTGGTGACTCGATGATATTTCGGTCATAGGATTTAGATATGCCTATCGCGTATGAGCAACATGGATTCTAATGTGTTAAAATTTTTATGGAAAAGTATATTTTTGACAGTAAATTTATTTAAAAAATGACCATTTTTGAATACTTAAAGTTTATACCTTAATTTTAGTTTTATAGTTTGACAACTGTAATAATCTGTATATTTTACACAGTTTCTAGTGACAATCGGATGGGTAGACAGATAGCGAAGGCTACCTACTTAAGCACTCTTGGGTACAGAGCCTGTAAAAACTTTAATTTGTCTTTATTTTTGCACTCTGATGTGACAAATAAGCGTAGGTACATTAAAACAGATAGTCACGGATTAAAATTCAGGATACTTATTATTATTATACCTTATCGTCCATGATACGTGTGCTTGCAGCTGACGACTGCTACTTGACTGTCAAGCTTCAGAGCTTAAGTCCTTATGTGAGAGATTCATAGTGCTGATAAACCTTTAAGTTGGGCTTATGATGTTAAGACTCATGTTTCTAAGTGGTAAATACTTTTGATGAAAATGAAAATTAACACCATTTCATTAAATTTTACCAATCATCAGTGTCATAACTTTACGAATTCGTGTCAATCAGTAACATTTTCAAATGCATTCGGTTTTTTTTGAGTCATATACAGTAAAATCTTTTTCGCCTCTTTGTGAGAAATTTAAACTTTCTTTTCACTTACGACGATAAATGGTAACTTACACCACATACGATTACATAATGCGATTACAACTCGGTAAATCATTAAAGTTCTTTAATGATAATAATGAAAGTTTATTATGTAATTATTGTAATAATGATATGTGAATAAATCTACCAATTACTCATCTATTGTAACTTGTAGATTTTCGGAGGTTGACAACACAAAGAAGCAATCCTCGGTAATCTTTGTAAAGTAAAGGTAAAAGATGCTGTTCACACTGTAGGTTTAATTAACTAACTCCATAATAATTTGAAAGAGTTAACTTGTTGTAGTCGAGATACATATATCTAAATCAAGACGCAATGTAACATTAGCATTGAACGTCATCGTCATAATAATATAAAACGGTTATTAGAGTTGTAAGGCTTATACATAGATATTCAAGTCGAAAACGTTATTACATACTGCTTTAACGCTATTTTTAACACTAAAGATGTTTTTATAATCGAATCTATTTATCTTACAAGGTATAATGGACACACCATGGTGGTTTGTAATTTATTAACAGAAATTTCGATCATCTCAAATCGGTAATTAATTTCTCACGTTCAAATGATTTCCCCGCTACATTACAAACTCAGAATTAATTGGGAACGGAAATAAATTGGATCTGTCAACTGATAAATGGTAATTAAATCCAAATCGTGGCTAAGGAACTTAATCTTAGTTTATTAAGTAACAATTTATAAATTAACATGAAAAAGTCTTTTGCTACTTTGTAAGTCTATGTTTACTTAAGGTGTATTTTTCTGAAATCTTCATTTACTTATTACTGCTGTTAACTTACAAGTGTAAGAAAATTGTATAAAAGCTCCTATAGGGGCGACATGATCACTTCGTGATCAAACTTCTTAATTGAATAAAGATTAAAAAAGAGTGTAAGAAAAAATTAAGCTTTTTATAAGACAGCATAGGTTCATATGTTAAGGAGAGGTACAGGTAGTTTTTCTAAATTTCGGATTTTCTATTTCAAATAATACAATTTTTTTAATACAAGAACTAAAACCACCCCGACGCGAAATGACAAATACTCGCATATTACCTAGATTAGCAAGAAAAGATAATATTGGCATATTTATTCATACAGTGCATTTTATTTCCCGTTTTCTACAAGATTTTGAAAAATAATTAAATTGATATAAATATGTTATAACAGTTGTTTATGTATTGTTATCACTTATAACTTTTACATTTTTACGGAGATGTTCTAATAACTTTCGCCTTGGTCCGACCGGGAAATAGAGAAAGCGTTACATATAGTTTGTTTTACTACGAAAATAAACAAATATGACACATAATACATATATGTAGAAAATAACTGACCATACATATGATGAAGAACATTTAGTATCAGATGGAGTAGTTTTCTTGATAAACTGACGTCACTGTCTTTAGATACATAGAAAACATTATGTCTTGCATTACATATCCTATGTCATAAACATAAGGTAGGATAAGGGCGCTAGTGCTATCTGTAAGTTACTAGAGCTACTGTATCGTATAAAAAAATAATCACGGAGTAGAAGAGTCAGAGGAAAATTTTGCAGCATTTATCTACGTTCGATCTTTCTCCTACTCCTCTATTTTCGTATTTGTGACTCTTTTGAAGCTGATCATTTCATATCCTGCCCACTTGCTCATCTACTGCTATGATAACCAGTAGGTTGTTTGAATAAATCATTGTCAGTATATTGCATGCGTGTGTTTTGATTGTAACACAAAAGAATATGACCCTGGGTCTGTTAATTTACCCATCATAACATTGAACTCGCGGCCTTTGCACAATTGATACATAATCGCCGAAGCGGCTCCCACGAATGTTGTGGTGAGGATTATTAATAAATTTAATGTCGAGCCTTTTAAAGGGCAATCAACATTTTTGGAATTAAAAAAAGCAAATGTTGCTGCCATTACGTGTATGATTTAATCTTTATTCAGAAACAGTATAACGTTGTTGCATACGACCTTTTAAGCTGTGCAGATGTACGAGTGCATGTGAGGATTAACTCTGCTTTTTACGTATGAATGGAGAAAGTGTGGGATGGGCGGTTTTACAAGGCACTCCACGCGCCTCACGTGAACAGTAAGGCCTTCGTGCAATGGCTGCAATTCGGGGATCTTTTTGGGGAAACCGATGGTTTGTCTATGGAATACAAGATCAGTTGATTAAGATGAACAATAACCAAAAGCATGTCCTGAAGGAAGGCACTCCCGACTTTTCATCTGGCATCTACTTTCGGATTGTTCCACGCTTGCTAACACTGAGTACTTGCACACACAACCAAGCGGACAAGATTCTACACCAAGAGCTTGCTCTTATATATACATACTCCTGGAAAAGAGGATACCGTATTATCAGTACTCACCGATGCCACTACTCGAATGCGACGGTGTCCAGCTCTACTGAGACCTGCCTATCGCCACAAACATAACGATAATAGCGAATAACCTGATATGGTGGTGGTGGAAAGCTGATATTGGTGTTGCAAAATTGATAGCAAATATTTGTATGGACCACACAAATGTCAGTTATGGTCTGTATGTTTAGTTTGTATTGTTTTTGTCCAGAGTATCCTCATCTTACTAGAGGTCTTCCAATGGTCTTTCTGCATTTATCTAATGTTACGTTAAAAATTAATACGTTGCTTTTGATTTCATTACTCTTAAAATACTAATATTTAGATTGATAGATATTAATCAATTCCTATAAATTGCATCACGAAGTTTTGTAACTGAAAAAGATTTTTTTAATCAGACGGTCTGATCCTGATATTAGCACGAACCATTATTTATCTATCAAAAATTCAAAAACGATTTTCAATATTTTTGTGTGTTGGTTACTCTGTCTGTTATCTACAAGAAACAGACAAAATTAAATTAATTCGTTTATATCGCATCAATGCAAATTACATAAGAATCATAAAAAAACATGTCTGTTACAGTAAAAAATATGATTATTCAAAAGCTTGACTGATTGTCCCATGTATCAATGCACACATATGTTATCAATAATAATAACTTACATATTTAAACTCTTAAAATTTAAAAATTTTTACCTTAAATAAATTTGGGCTAAATTTTGAAACAAGAATTATGAAATAAGCCGGAAGCCTTCGTCGCTTCGGCAGCTCATTCAATTTAATGCTCCAGCCGCAAACTCTATTAACGGATACACGACACATTGTTGGGACAGTCTCTACGGTAATTCTGTTAATTAGTCCCGGCATTAAAGGAATTGAGTTCTTGATATTAATAACTAATTAAATTTTACTCTAAATCTTTGTGACATTAAGCCAATATCGTCAGAAGTTGAGATTATAATTTTATCTCTACAGATTTTTCTCCACAGATCTTACTACATTTTGTATACACTGGAGAAAATTAAAGTTATTTTTGAAGTAAAATATTTGTTTAAAGACTTAAACTTAACTCATGAAACTTAGGTTTAAAGTTTTAAACTGTGAAATTAATGTTATTAATTCTTTTACCATTCAATTGAACATAAAAATCACGTAATGTATATATTGATCATTTTATAGTTGTAATTTTATTGTCGATGTAATATGAGGAAAACCAAAAACTTTCATTTTTGTTGACCGATACCAAATCGCAACGTGTGAGTGAGACTGAATGATATTATTCATATATGTATGACTAAAAGAATACGCCATTTATATGAAAATTTTATGCAACGATTAAGTAATTTTAAAATGTATTTACATTTGAATTATCTTTGTACATCTGTAGTAACACATTATAATCGCACAGATATTATCGTTAAGCTTGCTTGCACGTGATTTTTTTCAATATTTCTTAACGTTTTCTTGAGTAACTAATGTTATAATAGCATTTTAAATTTCAACGTTGTATGATAATATTTTTTAACTCTTTCCTACCCAGTTTTGTCGTTTTTGCAATCAGAAGTGACTTATTAAATCCAATTGCAAGGGTCAGAGATCAATGAAGCTTATAATTATAGAATAGGGGTCTGCAATTTGAGTCATTGTATCTTTATCCGGTTCTTTATGTTTCATATAAAGCCGATAATTCCATTTAATTAAGGTAAGTCAACTCAAGTGAAACATAACGATATGTTTAGTGAAATTATATGTTATGTATACTTTTAGTTCAATAATTTTTACATAATATTAAAAACCGCTGCTGTGTGGTTACGGCAGAAAAGAATATAGCCACCCACTCTCTTCCCGTGGGTGTCGTAAGAGGTGGCTAAGGGATAGCACAGTTCCACTATCACCTTGGAACTTAAAAAGTCGACCGATGGTGGGATAACCATCTAGCTGCTGGCTTTGAAATACACAGGCCGAAGACCGGCAACAGCGTCTTCGGTGCGGCAAATCCAATCCGCCTGCCTAGCGAGGAGACTATGGGCAAAACACATCAGTTCACGGCGTTTTTAGCGTGAACTTGGAGAGGCCTATGTTCAACAGTGGACTGCGATAGGCTGAAGTGAATATTAAAAATCGAAGAGTTTGATGGTTAGTTTAAGCATTTTAGTGATACTACTTAACATTTTATAAATCTAAAACACTGTTTTTTTGTCATTCTGTACGAAAATCGTACACGACGGTACGGCTCATGGGAATAATAACTGTTAAGATATCAGAATAAATAGAAATAAATTACCGTATCACTAACTTTCTATTACTTAATATAAACTTAATCACTAAAAATTGTTGATTATATTACATACACCTTCTACTTGTATTAAGTCACTACTTATTTATGAAAATACCACTTACATTTTCAACGTTTACTTCAATTTAGTCTTTTAGTGGTAACAAAAATCGTGACCTAAAAAATTGACGAGTGTGTACTCTACATGGTTATTGTGTACTCTTTACACCAACGTACATACGTGACAAGAATTAACGATCGTTCGAGAGTGCGATAAAACTCTATAACGTAAATTTCGAAGGGGTACAAAAGGACTACCAATATATATTTTGTTCTACTTTGCCTCGTTTTACTTTTACGTTTTTAGTACATGCTTATTAATTTAGGTGTGTGTATCCAGTATAAATAAAAAATGTGTTTAGTGTAAGTTTTTATACTTTCATGATCACTGACACTACAATTTATTATATTATATTTAGTATTTTATTATTCGTTATTTTGAGTTTCCGATATTTCGGTACTGTTTCTAGTGCCATAGCCTCGAGTAACAGCATTCTGAATTATAAATATTAATAATAATAAATTACATATGTATAATAAAGTAACATTAATAAGTAGGCAATAAGCAATCTTCAGTATTTTTCTTTAGTATTCATATGACAGTCAATGATTGAAAAGTAGATATAACCGTTACATCTTTGTACGTATGTATGTAAATATGTAAGCATTTTTAGTACAAAGAAGTTATCTATAGTCATTGGTGAAAATGTACACACGAGAGAAAGTTTAGATTTTTGTCAAGTTGGTATGACTTGGACTAAAATAAACGTTCTCTACTGATACAGACGTAGATATTTACAGATATTTTAAAATTGAGTCTTCTATTTTAAAGATTAGTTTACTTTTATTATTTGTCACTACATGAGCTAAAGCAATTCATGTTCTGTGAAAATTTCAAGCGCCTATTACGGTTGCAATAAACAAATGCATTGTTGCGGAACTTTTTGACAAATGGACGAACTTTGTTTATGGAAATCCAATAAAAACTGTAATAATATGTATCATGCAAGTAGAACCAGTTTATTATGTAGTCGGTGAGAACCCTTCAAAGCTCACGGAGAGTCTGCTAATTGAATTTTTTCATAAAATCTTACATTTCCAATTTACATTAAAAATACATTAATCATATTAAAGGTACATTCAGTCGAGATAAAATTCCTATAATAATATTTTTTTCAGTGTAAATTACATTATAAAAGGCTTATGGTATTTAAACTGACTTGATTTTAGATTATATATTTTTATTTATATCAACATCATATTATAATTATAATCTGTATCTATTATTTTCAGTCTAGTATAAAATAGTCCACATAATAAGACCATAAATTATTTATTTATGAAAGCATAAATAAGCAAAGCTGGGCACCGTTAATCAAATGGTTAGCTTCGTTAATCGCTATTCCGCTAATACAAAAATTAGTTTCGTTAAACGTTAAAACGCTACATTTTAGAAGATTTAACGCAAGTTAAAGTTAATCGTTAATCGTTAACGTATGACTAAAGAAGCATTATATTAATTGCTGATTATTTAATACCGATAAAGAATGAAGTATAAATCAAATTTTTTAATTTGCTTAATGGAAGTTCTCCCTCGTATGTAAAATATTATTGTAAGCTCTAGTTAAAGAAATAAACTTTATTTTATTTTTTATTTATTAATTATTTTTATAAAACAATAAAATACAGAATGCAAATTTAATTAAATCAATTGATTGATTTAACTAAATTTGCATTCTGTATTTGCAGTTGAACGTATTTTTTCAACTAAATTTAGCTCTCCGGCACTATGTGCATGTTCCCTTTCATGAACATCAACATATTAAAATTTTCATCAGAAAGAGATGCTCTTTTCGGTGCTAAAATATCTTTTCCCGTTGAAAAAAGACGTTCAACTGCTGCGCTTGAAGGTATTGCCGTGTTATATTTGATGAAAAGATTAATCAAAATCTGGTCTCCAAAGAATGCAGCGTCGTCAAGTGAGTCCTTGGATGGTGTATCTAGCCACATTTTGACTATGCTTTTGAGCTTTTGTCTTCAAAGAGTTCTGCCTCGTTGGCCTTTCCTTGCACTGGGTAGTTACCGACTTAAAAAAGTCTTCCTCGTTATCACTACTCCCTCCATTACTTCCTCCGCCACTAACACTGTCCTTGGAGTTTTCCTAAAAATTATTTAGAAAAATAAACAATTATTCCATACAAAATTCCGCCCTACAGAGCAGTTTCTTGGCGGATTAATTCAGAAAAAAAAATTACCCGCACTTCTTGTCGTAAAGCCTCTTCTACTTTACTTCCCGTTTCGCTTTCGACAACATGTAACGGAATCATGTTAGAAATAAAAAAGTTTACTATACATTTGTCCACTTTGGTTTGAGGTACACCACTACCGGTAGATGCAATACCGAAAGATTCTCCAATGCTCCTCTGACGTATTTTTTTACCTGGATTACTGGTACTTGCAGCGCTATCATCGTCATTTTAATTTTCAGCTTCAACGATTTTCCTTTTAGGCTTGCCCCGATTAGATCCCGCCCTGATAATCTCTTCAAACCGTATGTGTTGGGACTCGTGAACTCTCCTCATGTGTTGTTTTAAATTGTTGAGGCTCGATGCATGAACTTTTATTTTTGTTTCTTTAGGCAAGCATCTTTTACACACAAAGAGTATTTGTTGTCCCGATTTGGATACAAAATCAACATACTCACTCAAATGTGGCCATGGATTTTCTTCAGTCTCACTGGAATCTGAATCCATGATATTTTTTTAATGATCACACACTTTATTTATAAACTTACACCACACCAACTGCACTGCTCATATAAATTCGCAATTTATCAGGAAAAGACAAGAAAACAAAACAAACACTCGTTAGCTCTTGACCGTAACCGCCGATAATAAGTAAGGAAACCAAAACAAAAACAATGTGAAATGAATTTCATACAGTGCAGTTTTCCCGCTCGCACGCGCCACACCTAAGCTATATTTGTTTCACTCACACCGCGGCACGCGCTCCGCGCTGCAAGTGCCGGCGCGCTCGACCAAACTTGTCGAAACCTGTTTTTCCCGCCGCGCGCGGTGCGTACTTCTTTGGGTTAACTGTTAACGGGTCCGTTAACCATTTTATAAGTTAGCTTAAAAGTTAATCCGTTACTCGAAGTGTTAACTTCGTTAATTAACTGTTAACGGATTAACGAGTTAATGCCCAGCTCTGTAAATAAGTAATACTCAAAATATGTTACGATAAACTACCTATTTATATTTAAATTGCGTACTATCTCACCGTTTGCGCTGTATGCAAATGTATTCATAATGAGAATTGTTACCCAACATTGCAAAATGTGTAGTGCAGTACGCAAAGCGCCCATGCAACCAGTTCAAATTATATTTCACATAAAGTGGTGACGTGACGTAACAATAATTGTAGTGTAGTTTTTCTAGAACACTTCCTCATTAAGCTGAACGGACGCGCTTTGTGCGGTAGACCATGGTTCTTTTTTTGTATCATTAACATCTTTATTAAGTTTGCGATAAACACTACATAAGAAGCTATATTCCATTTTGTACAATTTCATGAATGGCATACATTAACATATTTTTATTGATTGAGAGTTTTGTCAATGAAGTTCAAACAAGTTCGTGTAAACAGCTCTACTAATTTGATAAAGCATTTTGTATTCACTACTTAATTGAAATATTTTTATAGAACTACAAGAAATTGACATACATTTTTTATGAATATAAAGATTCACAAGCAAGGTATTGTATGTATACAAGATCACAGATGTGCGGTAAACAATTTCCCTATTTACTAGCGACGGATAAGGAAAATCTTTATATAACGCTCCTCAAGTAAATACCTGTCGTCGGCAGTCGCAAGTGAGTTGTTATACTTTCAAGCTTCAAAAGGACGTGTCTCGCAGCGACAGCTTTCATGTATAAATTGCAGCAGTTGCAAACACGCGACGTGAGAATAACCTGATTACAGTATTAACAGCTTGTCTTTATGTTTTCACCGATTGAGAGACACACAGTTGAGAGTTGTGAAGTAAAATTACTTTTCATCGATTTCTTGTTTTTGTTTCATATAGGTTTAAATAATTTATTCTCAAAAAGAAAATTCACTTACATGAGAACAACATAATAAATGTAATAATACAAATATTCGCCTTATAAGTAGGTACTTATTTAACGGAATAGAGTAGAATTAGGTCGTTTTATATATTTTAATCACTATAAAAGTGGTATTTTCATATGATGAAATCAAGAATATTATATGAAGATTATCTAAGCATTTATGTCTTTATGTAAGGCAAAAATAATTCTCGAAATTATTTCAAAATATATCTTAATCTTAAGATACTTTTTTATATTTTTAGTGTACAAAATAAATTGAATAACAAAATAAAGAAAGCAATGTCTTTTTGGCGTCTTAGTTGAAATAAAAAAAATTTCGCCTAAACCTACATTCCCTTGATGTTTTCATCTCAAGAACTACTGTAAATGGGACGCATTTGCGAAAAAAAACCGCCGGATAAAACTTTTGTTTAGTACTCCTTTATCGTCGTTTTCTTCAAACTTGTGTCACGAAAAGACACGAAAAGACGCTTCAAGTTGGGGAAGTGAAGATAATAGAATTAAATGTTTTCGTTTTTGCTCCAAAATACTTTACAATGATAATGTAATAAAATTACTTCAACTTTATATTGTGAACGTGAAAAGAACAAACATAAAGAAAAATAATTATTTTTAAGACCTTCAAAGCAATACAAAAACCGGCTTGGCGAGTACGAGATAAGCATATAGAGTTCCGTATCACAATGTTTATTATTGGTGTAATCTATTTATTTATTTCGTAAAAATAACATTAAGTTCTGGATTTGTAATAACGCCTCTCGTGTGATATTTGTTACGCCTTCATACATTTTTTTTATTTCGTTACATTTAAAAGCAGATTACATTTTAAAATCACATTTTCATGTATTATGTAACTAGTGATGGCACATCTGTAACAATTATGACCAATGATAAATTGTGTTTATACGGAAACAAATCAATTTACCTCCGCTATAAGGTTAAAGAGATAAATGGGGATATTGTTTATAATAAAAAAAAAATCCAATAACGTACCCTAAAAAGATTGCTCGTACAAGTTACTACGACAAGTATGACGGGACGGGACTTGATGACATTTATGTCGACTTTTAATAATACATTTACAATAATTATATGCAATTTTATCAGAACCGGAATGCAGACGGTATATGAAATTGGATAACATAATATAATAAAAGTATAAAATAATTTTAATAAATTTATTAGCTAAGTAATTTGTTTTCCTGAATATTTTAATGTGTTTTATGTTTCATTTATTTAAAAAATATATTAAGTTTCTTTTATTAGTTATTCAAACGCGAATTGAAGTTTCCAGTCCGACAACAAACTTGGTATTTGGGTTGGGTGGCCTTTTTATTAAAGATTTGTACCAAAAAAGGTTAAATCATAAAGTAAGCCGCTCCTTTTCCCTTCCTGGTAGATATACTACATTTTTGCTACAAAGCTCACAAAGAACACCTAAGGATAATGATGGATAAGTGCCATGTAGAATCGGATATTAATTCTTAATAAGGGTGTGTTTTATCTGAAAGCGACAAACGACATATTATTATAATATTTCATTTCAAAACAATACTTTTATTCCTTACAGTAATTTCATTCTTTAACTTTTTGTAAATTTCAACTTTATAAAAATTATTCGATTACAGAACATGTTGAACAAGTATTATTGTATGTAGTAATTTGAAATGTTATGTTTTTACTAATTGATATAATTTTAGACATCAATAAATTCTTAGATCGATTTATAGGTCTTGGTGTAATCATTTCGAAAGACACACTAGACGCAGTCCACCCAGTGGCAGTTGAACAATTAATGACAATGGCACTTGGCGATGAGCCATCTTAAGTGAGACGGAGTTAATCCCAGAGTAGACGAGATTAAACTCTTCGCTACATTTACTTTAGTTTATTATGACAGGAATAGCCTTCTTTATAAGTATATTATGTATTTTCTTATTTTATTCTATGCACGTGTTTACGTTAAAATATTTTATCCAAAATATTAAAAAAAAGCTTTAAAATATACTACGTATTGATTTGGATTTGAGTTTTTAAATTTACGAAAGGAAATAAGCATTTAATCCGTAAATATAGTTCTTTAGATAATTTTATATCGCTTTTTATTTTAGGTTTTAATTTAAATTTATATACTATCAGCCCGGAATTCCGATGCGATGTACAGGAAATTAAACACTCACGTTTTACCCATCTGTATTTATTTATTTTTATATTACAAAAGTTTTTAGGAAATGTTAGTGTTAGATAACAAGTAATAACGGTAATTATAACAAAAAATACAGTATAATAATAATTACAAATTATTCATTATCTAAATCTTTATGGTAAAACTGTCTTTGGTATAGACCCGAGTCCTAGAGAGTTGTTCAGATCCTTTGTAGTAAAGTGTTTAAGGTAAACGTTTTCTAAGGTACATCACTAGACAGCGATTATTCTCTTTCGACGTTTTGTTTAATATAAACGGAAAATTAACATAAATTTTTAACTTTAATTTTGAGGAAAATAGAGAAAACAATTGCAAAGATTTAAGCTTATAACTTTTACTATTTTTAACCGACTTCCAAAAAAGGAGGAGGTTCTCAATTCGACTGTATTTTTTTTTTTTTTTTTTTTTTTTTTTTTTATGTATGTTACATCAGAACTTTTGACCGGGTGGACCGATTTCGACGAATTTTGTTTTAATCGAAAGGTGGTGTGTGCCAATTGGTCCCATTTAAATTTATTTGAGATCTAACAACTACTTTTCGAGTTATATCTAATAATGTGTTTTTACTTGACGCTTTTTTCGTCGACCTACGTTGTATTATACCGCATAACTTTCTACTGGATGTATCGATTTTGATAATTCTTTTTTTGATGGAAAGAGGATATCCCTAGTTTGGTACCGTGATAAGGAAACCAGGATCTGATGATGGCATCCCAGAGGAATCGAGGGAAACTCTCAAAAATCCGTAATAACTTTTTACTGGGTGTACCGATTTTGATAATTTTTAATTTAGTCGAAAGCTGATGTTTATCATGTGGTGACATATAAATTTTATCGAGATCTGATAACTACTTTTTGAGTAATCTTTGATAACGCGTAGTTGCTTGACTATTTTTTCGTCGATCTACGTTGTATTACTTGTCGATGTAATTGAAGTCGGTTTTTTTTTCGTTTGCGAGCAAACACAATTATTGATATTTTGTATCACTTTGTTTTATATACCCATGTTTTATAATTATGTAGGTACTTGTCTCTGATAACGCAATAGATTATAAAAAGGCGTAAAAGTTGTAAGTGTCGTAAATTAATCAAATATTTTTTATTGTTTCATTTGTTTGTTCATACAAGCAGATTAACAGAAACAAAAACAGAAATATATAAAATTTAAGAATAGTGCAACAATTACGTTTGACTAAAGAAACATTTAATGAATGGATTAATTTTGCATAGATACCTTTTAACTTCAGTGAGTGAAGGTACCTTTCATACAAAGTTTGACATAATATCTTAGTTCAATAGTGCATGTGTAGACGATCCTTAATTCTTTTCTTTTCAAACGGAATCTCCGGATGTCCGTCCTACCTTCACAGTTACGACTTTTTCGTTTATTTAAAAATATTTTAGTTCTGCGTATTGTGTTATAATATAAAATAAGTAAAATTATATTCTATTATAATTAAGGGACTTTAAGGGATTTGTTTTATATGTTACTAGCTGTCCCTTGCGTGCGTTTCTGCGCTTTTTTTATTTATTTTTTGGTCGTATCAACTTAGAATCCTTTTTGGGCTCATGCACAACACTTTGCTGAAGATCATGCCATGGTAAAATGCATAGTTTACGATTCTATAAAAGACATACAGACAAACATTCATTTATATATATAAACTATATATATATAGGTAATAAACGGCAACTAACAAATTGTCAAACAAGGACATGTGTGGCGTGTCTTTTGAAACACGTGTATCTGGAACGAAATTTGTTAATCATAATATTCATTCATAATAATGTACAACTTCAAAGAAGAGTCGTGCTTTATTACTTGTTTGTTTCGTCATACATACTTATGTAGTAATTGGTTACTAATATTTTAATTTAAACGTTAGTAATAATCTTTTTATAGGTCAGTAAATAGTTAAATACTTAACTATCCATTTCAGTCAAGTAATTTCATTATTCTTACTGTTTTTTTTTAATTAATTTTTTAAATGGATACCATTAATTTTATTATCACGTAATTTCGATGGTTTCAAAATTACTTAATTTTTTTATCATTGAATTATGTAACCTGATATCTTGAAACGTCTTTATTACGAGTAATACTTGAAAATAGATCTTGAATCAAGCGGTATAAAGCTTACTTGTTATACCAATCTTCGTTTGTTGGGGTCTCGTTCATTTGTGTGGTCATTACGTCGGGTACTCCGCCTCACTGGTAAGTTCTGAGAAGTTTTCAAATGAATGTGGTTAATTTAACGGTTCTTCTTAAGATTGTTATGCAATCTTAGGGACGCCTTTTGACGGCTTTATTCGGATATTTGTGAAAGCATTTGACTTAAAACTTTTTAAAAGCTTCGTTGCAAGTTCGAGTTTAATTTGTTGAAGTTAATATTACGAAACATAAACGTTTTGTTCTACGGCAGGTATTAAATTTCAATTGTGTTGTATATTAAAACCTAAAGGACTGCAATACTTTCGAATGATTATTATATTTATATTACTATGCCTTACTTCCGCCAATCCGTAGTGGAATGGCGTGGCGGATTAGCTCTAATCCTTCTCCTAAACGGAGAAAGAGTCCTATGCTCAGCAGTGGGATGTTACAGTCTGAATGCATAACCTATGGATTCAGGTGATTATATTTATAACGATACATTGTTTTATGTTCTATCCTAGTAGTTATATATACGTTAGACATATGGACGTATTGGTAGTGACAAATGTCTCATGTAGGCCAGGAGTACCATGGACGGAGAGGTCGTTGACCGCTGTTCTCCCCCCCTCCCCCTGCATCCGCCCTCGAGACCCTACGCCACATTTCTCCTCTCTTCAATGCAACCGTTTAAGTAGAACAGCTAGATGATACAACTCGTTTCGCCGCTTTTTTATGCACGAGAAAATCTCACTAACATTTGAAAGCTGACGTTTCCTTCGTCTACAATTGCCTTTAAAACTATTAAAAAGCTTTTCATAAAAAATATATCTTACGAGTATGAATAGAGAGATACAGTAGATAAGATTGTCAACATTACTTTAGTGAACCAAATTTAATGTTTTATACAGTTAAAAAAATCAAAAAAATAAATGCTGAATTATTGACGGAAGAAGACGGTTTGCTTGTTTTAACAACAAAATATGTATTTATCTACTTATCATTTATTGTTTAATTAATAAACTAAATGGCATCATTCTCAAAATTAAAAATGTTTTAAATATAATTAAATATCATAACATACACGGTCTGTTCTACGGTAGGCAACTTAATGCTTGCATTATAGGTGAAAACCGGGTGATATGACTGAATATTTTTTTTATGAATATACATAGAAATAATACATATATAAGGAAACAAATACAAATAACACACCCAGACGCAGGTGGGAATCGAACCCACAACCCCCGGAGCAGAAGCAGAAGGCACTACAAACTGCGCCAACGGGCTAGTCAAAGTCTATGCATATTTAAATGAGTCTATACATAAATAATAAAAACAAAATGAAAATAATAGTATATTAAAAAAACAAACAAACTCATGTGTGTTGCCCACAGTCGTCACGCTGGGCAGGCGGGTTTGTGACCGTGGGGCTGGCTTGTCGCACCGAAGAGTCACCCGTTTTCGGACTGTGTATTTCAAAGTCAGCAGTTGGATAGTTATCACGCCATCGGTCGGCTTTATAAGTTCCACGGTGATAGTGGAACTGTGTTATCCCTTAGTCGCCTCATACGACACCCACGGGAAGAGAGGGGGTGGCTATATTCTTTATTGCCGTAGCCACACAGTTTAACCCTAACCTAAACCTTTAAAATTAAAGTAAGGCACTACTAATAGAGGGAATCCACCCTAAGTATGAGAGAAAAGAATGAAAGAAATCAGTATTAAATAGGAAGTGTCAGCGATTGATAGTAGGCATGAAATAGAACAGTAGATACAGACTCCGACCTTTATATCGGGGGTATAAAAAAACCTAAACCTTTAACCGTAAAGTAAATATACGTTAAACGAAGCATTAAACTTTGTTATTTTATCGTTAGTAATAAAAGACAGAAACACTTCACGCAAAAAGAACTCTATTATTGAAACAATCTACAAGAGTTCTTTGTTACAAATTAAAAAAAAAAAACAAACTTTAACTATACGCTTTACAAAAATAACTAATTACACGTATGTCGTGGCATTCTATAAACCAAACGAAAGACAAATGCTATAAAATAAATCGTCACGTCAGGAGACACTGTCCCATCTTAGCTCCACTTTCACAAAACAACCAACCTATCACGACTTCGATCAAATTGCTCGGCCGTGTCAAATTGACCGCTATATACCTACCATGGTCATACCACATACACAACACGAGTTAAATACCATTTAATGATGATTAAAACATGACGATTCAAAGACAAAAGTTGCGAATCTATAGGTTGAAGTGAGTGTTAATATAAAAAGCTACGCTAGTATTTAAAGTCCTAGTGGAAAGTGTTGAAAGAGCTCTACATTATTTTTTTAATTACATTTGGTGTTTTAATGTATTTCATAATATACAACTATTAACATAAGCTCCCATTATTGATTTTCATGTCTTCTTAGAGGTTTTTAAAATGGAGGAAATAAAAAGTGTATAAATTCAATGGTATAGTAGGAAGTCATTTCTAGCGGAACCGCTTATAGATCATAATAATATTAAGACAATTAAATTGAATGATATTTACTATTTGCATTTGTAAATAAACCTTATATAATTTCCAAGTTTCGTATCGTAAGTATCTTATTTTACAAAACTTTCACTAGTAATAAGGGGATAGAGACGTAGAGAGTACGTGTTATCGAAGTTTGCTTCTTGTTGGTATATTTAATTATTTTTTTCGATGTATATTGTAACGTATTATGTATACCTATGGTACTGTTTATACGGAAAAGTACATGTCGCTTAACAACACTAAATAGATAATTAAATGTTGAAAAATACTGATATTGCGTCATTCACGTTATTCTAGAACATAAAATACGACATACGAAGTATTCGATACAATTTTCTTAAAATCTTGTTTTTTTTTTAAACAAATCTTATACATGTGCATCATTCCTATACTTCACAAGATCGTAATTAAAGATAACGATTTAGGCCAGTATCGTTAGCCGAATATACGTTTATTTATGTAAAGTATAATTATTTCTATGTTCGTTTAAAGTTCACCCCGTATTCACGATTTCTATTATTTATAGTGAAATCCATAGGACAAAATATACATATAATTTTGTACATATAGTATCTAATTGATAGAAATGTGATATTTTGAATGTTTTTTAGCCATCCCTACAATAACTTTTTTTAGTAATGTCATTCGGTTACAAATAAATAAACGGTGAATATGAATATATTTCTTATTCATAAAACTTTGTATACAATAACCGCAGCTTTCCATGACGTCTTTGAGCATCCGATGTCGCACCGACTATCTCATGAGACTTGACACCTCTGTAGGCCTTGACCGGTACATTACCGTAAATATTTTGGTATGACTGTTGTAAAATCTAAATGTTTTTGGAGAATATTATAAAACGTATTTTTATCGACACCAAAAAATCTGTTTCCAAAAATAGTTTCACTTAACCAACAATAATCAAATAGGAATAAATTATTAGTTGAGCTTTGAGTGAATTATGATTTCTTATTCGTAAATGATTTTTAGATTCGCATCCAAAAAAAAAGTAAAAATATCATATCATATATTTGTCCCAAGTATAAACCCCATATTATTCAAAAACAAAAATATAAAATGAGCAACGAAGTAGAAGTGATCTCGTGGAACTTAGTATCAATGGCGTTGCGGTTTCCTTTCAAGCCTCCGTCTGCTTCAGTTATCCCGCTTCCATTTAAACGGGTTTCCTGATTTGTTGACAAGTAAACGAACAAACATTAGTTAGTGTGATATTTTGACAACATAGGCCTTGCAACTAAGCATGAAGTAAATTTAGAAGTTTTTGAAGTTGAAAAAATTGATACTTTAATCAACATTTCGCTTCAACGCTCACATTGAATACGCTCAATTTATTTTATACGTGTGTAACTAGTTCTTACTAAAATGCGGTCATATGATTACATATTGAGGTTTAATATCAGTGATTCGTTTTCGATAACTGTGAAACATGAAAAGTTTATGCTATCGATCAATGTAATTAAGTACCGACTGGTAACAAAATTCTAGTTTATACTCACGAATTTCTACATTGTATAGTCTAGGTCTTTATTCCTGTAATATGTTTGAAGTCTACGCATATTAATATTTTTTTGAATGTAAGTTAATTTAGTTTTGCTTACTTGTTACAGACAACGCAGCCGTTCGTACGAGTCGGATGAGCACGAGCGAGGCGCTTGTGAGTGGTGCGAGTATGCGCTCGTTATCACTCTGGCCACGATTCTGCTCATTGGCGTGTCAGCGCTCACCATCTTCTGGACGTTCTTCTACAGAGAAGGCTATGCCTGGGCTGACGAACTCCCTGAAAAGCAGTTCAACCTGCATCCTACACTTATGGTGGCCGGTTTCATTACTTTCAGCGGATTTTGTAAGTAATCATAATATTTTTAACGCGAACTTTTTAAAAGCTAGAACATTACTTGCATAACGTTTTCTCACGAATAATTATGTCTATGTATCCTTACTGTTTAAAGTCTGAAAGAGAGTTTGTTTGCTTTAATTTTCACGGCTCATCGTCAGCTGAAGGACCAATCGCTCTAAGGCAGACACATAGCTTATGTGTCATAAAAACGTAAAATGATATCCTTTAGTTAGGGTAAAATAAGTAGTTCTTTATGAGTAGGTATGGCGTAAACATTTATGTGTTGTATACATACATGATATAGAATAACTTATTTATAATGAATATACTTATTATTATTTCAGCGGTCCTGCTCTACCGTATCTGCCGTTGCTTCAGACGAATCTACGTAAAATTGCTGCATGCGATATTCCACGCTTTGGCGTTCCCCTGCATAGTTATCGGATTCCTCGCCGTTCTCGATTTCCATAACAAGAAAGGCATTAACAACTTCTACTCACTTCATAGCTGGATAGGCTTCGTAGCTATGGGACTCTTTGGAATCCAGGTAAGGCACTAAATAACTATTTTGATATGAAACATTTGAAGAGTTGCAATAATATCATGAATGTTTACTAAACTATACTGAGTAACTTGCACTAATAAGTAAAAGACTTTGTTAGTTTGAATGCATTGATCAATATAACTATCTACTGGTGAGATTAAAAATATGTTAAAACCGTTACAAAACCTGTTTATCGGCGAAGCTTCATAACTACTAAATATCATGCTACGCCTAAAAGTGGAGTAATGAACACAAACGAAAACGTGCGGCTATTTATATTTAAATATTGAGAAAATTTAACTTAAATAATTATATCCTTATTTCCGAAACCATTTAACCCAACCAACCACTAAGGTTTATTAAACTTGTTAAATATTGGTTTGTATAAATAGTAGTACCTACCGTAAATATAATAATTTTTTTATTGAAAAGGCCATAAAAATGCACATATCATTTCAATACCTAATTTCGTTCTTCTTAAGCTAGTCCCGATCGCAATACATTTTCATACGAAAGGAATTCAAACGCTCGAACTTTGATATTGGATGCGATCTACTTTTATAGTTCGAATACCGTTTAAAACTCACACCGGTAGACAAAGTTTAGTAAAATTTTGTTTTAAATTCACAGTATGTCGTCGGTTTCTTCAGCTTCCTCCTGCTATTGATCTGTAACAAGGGAACTGCGAACTTCCGTGCTTCATTGGTGCCAATTCACGCTGCTTTTGGTATTCTGACATTTGTTCTCGGAGTATGTGCTTGTCTTACTGGACTTACTGAGAAGGCTCTCTTTACCCTTGGGTACGTACATTTTAAATTATTACGATTAGATAGATATTATTTAGTTTTATACTATTTAGTACCAACTTGAGGATAAATTTGCTAGCCACATGTTTGATCTCCTTACACAAGAATAGTGTAGATTTTGACAAAGACAAGTAACTTAACGCAACTTTAACGTTACCCTTTCATGACTATATTTTCATACTCAAAGTATATTTTACTTCAGAAATGCTACGATTGGAGAACTCAGGTATAATATACCAGTTATTTGTTGTTTATGATTAGTTATCATCGAAATGTCTTTTTTTTTCATAAGAAGGTCTCATCTTAAAAAGACCAATTTCATGTCTGTCTATTGTGAAACTGTGAATATCATTTATGCATGATCATGCCATTTGTTACGTCTGAAATATTTTTGTCATATTTTAAGTTCTTTTTTACAATTATATTTGTCTGTCATTATATTTGTGTCTTTAGAAAATATGCATGTTTTATTTGTTAGTTGCTTGTATGTGTACGTATCCACAGTGCGGAACGGTACAGCGGGCTGCCTGACGAAGGAGTGATCATCAACGCTATCGGTGTTGCCATCATAGCCATACTTGCAGTCGTCATGTATATTGTATCGAGGAATAAGTTCAAAGCAGATTCCCGTGACATGAGAGCCTCAGTTGATTTGTAAAATTGTAAAAATATAATAATAGATCTAGGGCGTAGCTACCCTATGGAACTCTCGAGAAACCTGCCAAATTGGGAAATTCGAAACCCTTTTATGTTTAACTGCAATGAAACAAAAAGTCCTTTCCTATAACATTTTGAAACGTAGTTTATATTAAGGACTAGCTACGTAACTGAATTGAATCGGCATTTTGGTAACACTGCGTGTCTATATATTAATACACAGTTTAATTATTAACTTTTGTAACTTCATCTAAACAATACTGAAAACTGAGGTGATATAATTATAGGGAAAAAAAAATGTACATATAATATTTTGTAATGACATTAAATTTACATACTAAAGAAATAGCTTCAATTAAATATACATACAATTACACTACATCTAGTACTCTATTTTTTTTTTTCTTATATTAAATATGCGTTTATTTTTGTAAGCTTTTATAATAAAATAATAAATTATAGTTAAGCTCTGTTAGGGATAGTAGTTTGAAAGGCGTTTTAAGATTACGATGAAAAGTACCTACGTATGTACAAATATGGAGGCTTTTACTATTATACGATTGATTCGGTCTGCATCAGACCAAAAATATATTTTTTTATCAATAAGACTTAGATTACTTTAATTTTTCATTAAAAATAAATATTTGCTATTAATATTATCATCTTAAGTATAAATATTATGTGTTAATAAAATATTGTAAGGCAAATTGACTTTTAATTTTTATAAGCATGTAGCATATGCTTTAGCAAATTTATTACTGTTACTAACATAAAGCACGTAAGAACTGTTTGTATGCATTACACTAACGCTTAAACCCATACCTACTAACAAACATTACCAAACATACAAACTAACTATTAACCAAGTTTAGTAGTTTACCTATTTTCATTAGATTTAAGACAATCGAAAATTATAATAGATCAACTTTAAGAACTTGATCTTCTAATAAGCAGGTTTGAGTATCCTCAGTACAAATTTTAATTTCTATACTAACCCGGGGCATGCGGTGCGCAGGAGCGAGACATACGCCTCGATGACAACAGAGGCGATTGTCATAAACGCCATCGGGATGTCGGTGGTGGCAGTCGCAATCGTAGTGCTGTACACCGTGCGCGGGACCGGCGGCTACCGGCTGCGCAAGGTGACGCAGAGCCCGAGCTAAGCGACTACACTACACGTAGCGGTTATCGATATTAGCGTTGCAAGCGTATTTTTTATCTGCTTCATTTTTTATCTATTTCGTTTTTTATCTATGGTTCGAGACATAAATTGCCGCCAAAATTGTCTTTTTTTTCACAATCGCTTTTTATATTGCTAATTGTTTTGAGCAGACAATGTGAAATGTAAACTACAAACGATCAAATCATTATTACTTATTTACAGTATTAAAAATGTAAGTGACTAATAAATAGAAGAACGTTAAAAACTACGCTTGCATTGGCACGCACAACACCAAATATTGTAAATTCTTCATATTATATAAAGTTGTTTCCCTTTTTGTAATGATTTATTCTTGATATAAGTATAATTTTTATAATTTGTTATCCTTTTTGAAAACTTTGTAAGAATCGTTTCTACTACGATAAATATATTTAACGAAGAATAAAAATCTTGAAAAAAAAAATTGCCACAAATAAATCAACACGAGAAAGTCGAATAATTATGTTAAGAATAAAAAATTAAATATTAATCCTTTAGCTGAAGTTTAGCTGAATTTGTTGACTTTAGGTATTATTTCAATTATTATAATTATTCTAGCGGTTGTGCGTTGTTCTATTTTTAAAAATTTACCAAAAAAAAAATTTGATCCGTCTTCAGAGTTATGATGACTGATGATGAAAATGTTTGACTTTTATTTTGACCACATTTTTATTCTAATGATAATAGGGATAAAGTGTTTATATGTCATTCGATGGTTAAGAAAATATAAAATATAAAGAAAAAGTCAACGAAAACGCAATTTTATTATTTATTATTGTACTTGATACTCTAAAGTAAATATTGAAGCATATTAGATTCGTAGTAAGAACAATGTATAGGGAGATAATTAATATGATCATGATTGAAATAAAACATACAGATGCAATTAATTATAAGAATAGGTTGTCGTTGACAGGAACATATTCAAAAAGATATTACACTTGTCTGTAAAAGATACAAAATATAAATCAGTGGCCATATACCTACCAACCTAAAATTAGGAACCCAGTTATAATCATTTTAGTAGGCGTTTAGTTAAGACATTTTAGATGTAATCTGTATATAAATTTAAATTTAATTAATGTAATGTGCGAGTGTTCGATAGTTGTAGAATGTGATTGATTCGTAGTAAATATCTACCCTAAGGGCCTGTTTTACCAGTTGTGCATAACGCTATTTGACGGATGACAGTATCCCACAGTAAAAAGTTTTTGATTCATTATTCTTTCTTTCCATCGAATTCTAATATTTATGAGATATTTCTATTCGCATATATTAATCTTAAAGTTGCAGTTTATTAATTGAGGAGAAACAGGTCCTACTTGCCTATTCTACGAGTACATCCCTTTACCGGTCTATTTGTATCGTCATCCGTCAAATAGCGTTATCCACAACTGGTGATACCGGCCCTCAATATTTATTATTAGTAAAAAAAATAGCATCTGTTGGAGGTAACATTTTAAACATTACTTTTTTGAACATTTTAAAATAGATTTAATAGGAAGCTATTTAAATTTTTTAATAAAACGTTTCGAGAAATAACCGACCGTAATATTGATAATTCTGAGAAAAATAATAATATATAAATACTGTTTAGATCACTGTGCGCTTCTGTAATGTTAAGCGAAGTGTTCAATCAAGTTGCCAAATTCGATGTAGGGTCTTGTGGTACTTGTTATAATCAATTTACTAAGTATTGCGTACATACATGTAGCATGTTTATCAATAATTATATAGGATAACGCTCAATGTGTTTATACGAGGGATGCCTCTGTATTTTTTCCTTGTGTAGAGATTGAGTAAGTTTTCTATTAATTAGGCAAAAGTTATTTATATTCCATTTTGTAAAAAGTTGCATTCCAATTGTAAAATTTAATGCATTTTATCGTTTTTTTACGAAAATATACAATCCGTACGAAGACTGTAATCATAAGTAGTTTGTCGTTGTTATTGCGATAATTTTTACTCAATGCAAAGAGCATATTTACAAATTTTAAATAGTCCCGTTTTTGAGGATCCCTAAAACATTGGGGCCAAGTATTTTATATTATAAAATCAAAACATTTAATCAGCATATAAAACTTCCAATTTTCTAACCATTATTTAACCGACCCAGAAGAGTAAGAGTACCTGCCAGCCGGTGTAATTTGAATACAGACCGTAAGATCAATATGCGACCTGCATTTCAAACGATTTATAAATTGTAACTTTCGTAAGTACTGGTATTAATCTGCCTTCCTCAAATATATTATTTTTAAACTTAGTTGTGTTGATTACAGTTGTGTATTGGTTACTATGAATTTTATCACTGTTTTACATTTTTAAATATTTATACGCATTCATAATGGTACATTAAATTACATGTATAAAACGAGTTGTTTTATTTATTTCATACCAAATCTATACATATAATAAAATGGTAGGATAAAAAAACTGTACAGTAAATATTTTTTTAAAGAATATTTGGGGTGTGATCTACAATCGGTACCGAAACCAAAAATATAGTTTTTGGAATTTTTGTCTGTTTGTCTGTATGTATGTCCGGGATAAACTCAAAAAGTACAGCATGGATTTACTTCAAATTTGGAACGAATATTATTAAGAAGTCGGGTCAACATATAGGCTACATAATATCACGCTATCACCTACGGGGAACGAGCAGTGAACCTTTATTTCTTCAATGCATTCTGTAACAACGTGTAATCTAACGACGCATATTTGAATGTTGTTGTTATTATGTTAATAACCATGCTATAAGCTAGCTTTACTCTATAAATAAAGACATTCTGTAGTATATTTAGTATCAGCATTGGACCCGTGCGAAGCCGGGTCGGGTCGCTAGTATTACAATAAAGCCAATATTTGAATGGATAAAAGACTTGGGACCTTTTTTATATATGAGTTGGTAAATCTGTTCGGCCCACCTGGTAAAATGCGGATACCGTAGCCTATTGACGCCTGTAGCACCTACGACACTCCCCAGGATACTTACCCTGGTTACTTACCACAGGAACACAACAAATTCAATAAAGGAAGACAACAATAGAATAATTGAGAGTAGTATTATTTGGCTGTTGCTATGTTATCTTCTATATGATTGAGGTACTTACTACATCAGATAGCGGGATATTTCCTGATGTGATTATGTACACACTGAAGGAAATGATCCGTATTAGGTGGCTATGATAACAATCGGAACTAACATCTTTACGTGTTTTCTGAGGCATTATTGAAAGATCCACAAGGACATACAACCGGGCAGGAAAAATAATTTTATTGAATTGAAGAAGAAAGAAATTTTTTTATACGTCTCATATTGAACGATTTTTGACAAAGATATTAATATGCTAAGGTTAGGTGTTTGCCTCCTCTTTTAGAAAAAACCTTACTGTAATAGTGTCCACAAATTATATATCATTTTATAGATAATTGCTTGCTCTACCGGCATCAGCAACTAAAAAATTTAAAAAGGAAGGTTAGGTTATTTTTTTTTAAAATATATATACTAGCGCTTGACCGCGATCTCACCTGATGGTAAGTGAAGATGCAGCCTAAGATAGTGCGCACTTGTCTATAAGATGCCTATTCACTCTTGATTTGAAGATACCCAAGTTGTAATTATTTGGAAAAACGGAAGCCGGAAGGGGATTCCAAATTTTTGCGGTGCGTATTAAGAAAGAGGAAGCAAAACGAGATCGGAAGCAGAGCGAGATCGTGAGATTTCAACCACGTAGCGGTGCACACTCAAGCGATGCCTTGCGGTTCGGTGGTAGAATGGTGATGGTGGAACCACATTGTGCAGCTCTTGAGCACACTCTCCGAAATATATTCTGTAAAATACAGACAGACAGGCAACCTTGCGCCGATGTTCAAGACTGTCAATCTAGAGTTAAACAGTGGTTCGTCACCGATGAGTCTTCTGGCGCGTCGATCCACAGAATCCAAAGCAGCAAGCTGGTACTTGGCAGAGCCATCCCATAAATGACTGCAGTACTCCATACATGATCGAACTTGTGCTTGGTACAGAGTAAGAAGCTGTTCCAGTGTGAAGTACTGCCTGACATTATTCAGGATACCAAGTTTCTTACCAGCAATTTTTGCCTTGGATTCTATGCATTGTCCGAAGTTCATATTAGACGAAATATTTAAGCTGTTGGCTGTTTTTTCCTCAAGTCAAAGCAGGCGAAACCGCGGGGCCCAGCTAGTATCAATTATTTGCATTGCTTTAAACTAAAATAGCTAAATAATATAATTCTTGTACAACTATTGAGTATTCCGCCAACCATCATTGGAGCAGGGTGTTGGATTAAGCTCTGACTCTGATCCTTCTCCTACATGGGCAAAGAGGCCTATGCCCAGCAGTGGATATAAAGTGTATTAAGTATAGAATGTATTGAAAATGTATAACTAATGATTAGACAGGAATAAAGTTACAAATTTAATTTAAATTTCATTATATTCTATTTTAAAATACTTGAAATTTCGAACAAAAAAATAATTGTGTTTGCTCGCAAACGAAAAAAAACCGACTTCAATTACATCGACGAGTAGTACAACGTAGATCGACGAAAAAATAGTCAAGTAACTACGCGTTATCAAAGATTACTCAAAAATTAGTTATCAGAACTCAATAAAATTTATATGTGACCACATGACAAACATCAGCTTTCGATTAAATTAAAAATTATTAAAATCGGTATACCCAGTAAAAAGTTATTGCGGATTTTCAAGAAGTTCCCTCGATTTCTCTGGGATCCCATCATCAGATCCTGGTTTCCTTATCATGGTACCAAATTAGGGATATCCCCTTTACAACAAAAAAAGAATTATCAAAATCGGTATACCCAATAAAAAGTTATTGCGGATTTTCAAGAATTTCCATCAGTTTCTCTGGGATCCCATCATCAGATCCTGGTTTCCTTATCATGGTAATAAACTTGAGATATCTCCTTTCCAACAAAAAAAGAATTATCAAAATCGGTACATCCAGTAGAAAGTTATGTGGTATAATACAACGTAGGTCGACGAAAAAAGCGTCAAGTAAAAACGCATTATAAGATATAGCTCGAAAAGTAGTTGTTAGATCTCAAATAAATTTAAATGGGACCAATTGGCACACACCACCTTTCGATTAAAAGAAAATTTGTCGAAATCGCTCCACCCAGTCAAAAGTTCTGATGGAAATACATTAAAAAAAAAATACAGTCGAATTGAGAACCTCCTCCTTTTTTGGAAGTCGGTTAAAAATATGCAATTTCATGTTGACGGGTCTATCTATCAAAATCAACGAAGAAAACATACTTATATTAATTTTAAAATGAATTTTACGGAATCAATGTGATTGCGACTTGTATTGCAGTGGAACAGCGTGGTGGATTAAGCTCCAATATATCTCCTACATAAAGAAAGGGGCCTATGCCCAGCAGTGGGATGTTATAGGCTGAAATCGATTTTTCAGAGACTCTTTTATAATCCAAAATACATTTAATAATATTATGAATAAGAGCCATAATATTAAAATTCTTGTATAAATTTAAAAGAAGAAATACATTAATTAAACGAACAAAAAAAAAATGTCAAGCAAGATTTTTTTGTCCATTGCTGTTTAATTTCCTATTAAGAAATATATTATTACATATAGTAATTACTATATCCACGAAAAATAAATATCCTAAATAAAAATATTTCTGTTATGAATTTTATACCCATTTATAACGCATAAGAGTGCCGTGCCGTTACAACTAAAGGTGATTTGCCAGAAAATATATGTTTAAATATTCTACTCACAAAAAGTAAAATAAATATATGTAAAATTAGGGCATAGCAAACATATCTTGGTAGGATTAACATAAATAAATATAATTCGAGACTGAATTCGTTATTGAGGAATGAACTTTATTTAAAGAAAAGATAAGATTCAATTTTAAAATCTTAATATTCATACAGAGTTGCAGACATTTAAGCTAAATGAATTTTGAATTACAAAATAAGCTACAGATGAGCTTGTTTCCAAACATCAATGAACACATTTTTATAAACAATCATTTGATTGATTTTATTTGGCAACACTTTGAGCTTTCTCGAAAGCCACTCTACATTACAATTACATAAAAGAAGCATAATTTGAAATGTTAATATAACAAATCTAATCACTGTATTCTACGATTCTTGATGGTAAAATTATGATGGTTGATATTAAGTAATTAATAATAGAACATCCACTGAAGTAATTTTTTTCGTATATCTTTGATTTGATGATACATTCAACATGAATAATTACAGAAAATGACGTTGGTTAAGGACTACGTTATTCGTAAATACTCCTTAATACATTGATAACGGAATAAACAATTGTTACAGTGACTATTAAAACATATATAAAAAGACAAATCCTGACTCACTCATCAACGCCCTAAAAAGCTGAAATTTTGTAGGTTTCCTGCGCGAGCTAAGCCGCGGGCAAAAGTTAGTTAAAACATATAGTCAAAGAATTTCTAGTGTAAAAATGAAAAGTAAAGCTGCCTTAATAAATAATCGTCTAATATAATAGTTATCTTTCATTTCAAAGTTTCAAGTAAAAATTATAAATATTTTCAAATCTCTAATCTCTATAAAAGCGTAGTCAGTTTACATAGAAATAATTATATTGTGTCTACGTAAACAAAAATACTATGTAATATACACCCTGATACATTGGTCGATGAGGTAAAATGTTAATACAGAATTAATTTTAAACATGGAAAAGTTACACTTTTTATAATTTTTATTAACAATTAATTTGATATTTTGAAATATAGCTATTGAAATTACAATATATAAGTTCTACTTATACAAAATATTCATGTATCGCTTATTTTGGACATTAAAATTTTTACATGGCACATGATTTCAAAACAACTAGCCAGTCAAATTAATTAAAAAAACTATAATCATATTACCTGCTTTCAAGTAACATGTATAATGTGTTTTATAACAAAATATAAACACAAATAATAACTTAACTATACCTCAAGTTAGGCCGGTAAAGTTTTTTAATTTGTGATAATGCATCTATTGTTTCTATTAGAATATAATCATCTAATAAGTAAATATATTCGGTAGCTATTAGCTATAACGCCTGGCAGGGCCGAATTTAGAGGTTTGGACACCTCGGGGAAATAAAGGAATGGACGCTCCTAGGCCGCAAATTATTTTTCAAATAAAATTGACGATTTTTTAAAAGGTAAAACGCGAAAAGTTATATGAAAGAAATTTTTTTTACTAATGTTTACTAGACTGAATTTTTTTTTTAAGTCTATTGTGGGGCTCTTTCGTGGAGGCCCCGGGGCTGTAGCCCTGGTTGCCTTCCCCTAAATCCGGCCCTGACGCCTGGAATAATTAACATATATAAGCTATTAGTGCCTCCATTTAACCTAATCATATCAGTATCTTTGGTGCAATAACTGGCACATAAAATTTAATCACTAAGTACAAACCCAATATAAGTATAAAGCTTATATCAACGAGAGCCGATTGTATTATCAATAAAGATTATTAAACTAAATTTATAGTCGGGCCAACATAATCTAAAAATCTTTAAAAATTAAAACAAACAATAATAATCTTTTTATTGCCCTATACAAGAAAAACTTTAAAACTTTTGTAAACATTGAGTATTTATTGTCTCCAAAATCTATTCGTCAAACATAACTTAACCGACGTTACTTAATTATTATGTATTTAGGTATGTATGTTTGTATGTATTTATCTATGTATGTATTTATGTATGTATGTATGTACCTATTTGTATATGTGTTTAAGTAAATATATTCAAACGTTTATGTCTCAATTTGTACACTGACACAATACCATCTCCTTTGTCCCTGGATTGCCTGGAAGAAATCGAATTTCAGCGATAAGGCCGCCCTTTGTACTTATGATACTCTGTTAAAATCAATCCGATATGTAATATTTCTGTATTGGTGTACAATAAAGTGTATTGTTATGTTATTTAGACAAGAAAATTGTCAACATATTTTGCCTAATCAATAGTACGGAACCCTTAGTGCGCTTAGTGCGCGTAGTCGTTAATGTAACAACATTATGACACAGAGTCACAGAATCACACAATATTCTTTAAATATTACCTTTTTTCTATATGCAGGTAAACAAAATTATTTTTTTTAACATGTAGGTATACCACCTCATTGGCCCGACTCTAATATAAAAATAAAAATCGTAGCTTATATACATACTTCTCTATTCTTACTCTGTGCGAATATAATTAACTATACAGAATAATAAAATTATATTTTAAATGCAAATTAATACAAATAGTTATGATAGAATACTCCTCACTACACTTTGTTTATAGAAGATATTAATTTGTTGTTGTAACTATTGTCAGCTGCATTAATATATCTTCTTAACTTATAAGACTAACAAATACAGGAATAAAATATTTTTTTAACTCCTCATGACTTTCAGATATAATTTTTCACATATATTTAAGATAAAGTATATTTTAATTTGTGCAACATATAATTATTAAATAAACAACTACATTATATCTTAAATATTTAAACTATGTATTAACATCATAAATCTTCAAAGATAAAGTATGAGAGAATTTTATAATTTAAATTCAATTAGAATACTTCTATCTGAGATCAGCTTTTTTCTCTACAATTTGCATGCATTACTATTTATTAACAATCAATTTAATTATTAGTAAATATAATTTTAAGACACAATAACATTGAGGCAAATACTGAAATAGTGACTAACACAGCCAATCACAAATATCAATTACTTTAAAGTACGCTTTGAAAATTTTAAAATTTAAGACAAACATTACAATACTTATTCATTTATTATCTAGTCGACATAAATTTTTTTAGACTTTAATTATTATGTCAACCCGTTAGGGAAAACACTAATCACACTTTTTTTTAAACAGGAAATATTAAGTCAATCTATTAAGGGTAGCAACAGTAACTATTATGTTAATTATAGTATTCATATAGACCATCTGCAATAAATATTTTATTTTGATTAAAATTCTTCTTAAAATATTTCAACTCCCTGACAGAGGGATATGTCTTCGCTATATACTGGAACATGTCTTTCTAAAATACTTGAACAGGACAATATATTTATGAAATATTTAAAATAAATCAACGCATAAAGATAAATAACTATTATATCTCAATATTACTGTGCAGTTTGTGTGTGCCACACATATAATGCAACTTGCAACAGACAATGTGATACTTATTTGTAACTGATCAAAAAAAATATGATGTACTTTTTTACTAATGAGTATAACAGAATAAGAAAAAAAATTAATATCTCTGTTTTGTGTGCCAATAACTAATCTCGTAATAGTAAGTTCTGTCAAAGTTTACATAGTACTTTCCAATATCATACAAGCTCATTTACATAATTAGGACAACATTCATACCTTAAGCCTTGAAATATTGCGGGAATTCATTAGAGATAGCCCTAACAAGGGCTTGGTCGTCCCGACTCGAGTCTCCCTCCTCACAGAAAATACGAGCGAAGCAACGAAGCAAGTCGTCTCTTCGGTGTAAATGAGATCCGTAGTCCGTATTACGTATTATTCCCTGCAGTATCTTGAGATATTGTCGACGTCGCTGTAATTGAAAAATAATGTTTTATACTAAACTAGACAAACCACGATCTCTTATTTGTGTACATGTTTACTGCTCTGCTTTGGTGCACCAGCATGTCATTTTATAAATTACTAGCTGTACCCTGTGCGCGTTGCTACGCTTTTTTTTTGGGTTGTACCATCTCAGAAACCTTTGTGGGCTCATGCACAACACTTTTCTGAAGATCATGATATGATCAAATGCATACTTTACAATTCTATAAAGGACATACATACAAACATTCATTTTTATATATGTAGATGCCTTTAACAGAAACTTATTCCAGCTTTCTAGTGATTAAAAGAATGTTAAAATTTGACCAAAACACTCCATGATGTATTTTAACTAACAAGTATAACATTTAGATTACATTCAGCTTAAAACACAATTTACATATACCAAAACATGTTACTAATATATATTTATATGCTATATAAATGTTTTGATGTTTTGATACACAAATTAAAGGTACAATAAGATTTTAAATTATATGCTTTTGTTCATTTTGTTACAAGCTTTTATTATTATTTGATATTAAATACATACGATATCTCCTGGAGATAGATCAGCCAGCTGCCTCACAATAATGTCGATAGCAACTTTAACGTCATTTGTATAGAAATGTTCAGCAGTTTTCTTGCGGCTGAAGAGATCTATAGCTAGTTTCAGGACCGAGTGTGCTGGTGCAGGCTCGTGGTCGAAGATATGAACAGGATCCTCTGGAAAATTGTAATTTTATATTTCAATATATATATAATAAAAACGATCATTTTATTAAACCGTTACATAGTTATTATAATAATATGACAATATCCTTTAATATAAAAAATAAACAATACTAAATAAATGCAACACTTGTAATAAAAAATACACCCATACACATACAGTAATTATTAAGTTCATTTATTAAATTATAATAAAATTACTCCAAAATTAACAAGTTATAGACGTCTGACCCCATCCCCATTTCCCTCCAGGAGCTCTGGTCACCTTACTCACCAACAGGAATGAAAATGGTGTTATTTAACTGTGATCCGCTGTAAGGTCCGAGGTATTACCCCAATCGAGCTGCTCCATATTTTGAACAGGACGTTTCCTTTTGTGCCCTCCCTCAGTTAGACTAGTTGATGATTTTATCTAGACTAGTCATTAATTGTATATCTATTCAATAATAAATTATATTTTCACCTTCGCGATTAAGCAGTAGGAGAACCTTTTCACAAAAAGTTTTAGCGTTGTCCATAGTCTCAAGTGAATTTAATAATAAATTCTCAAATGGATTTACAAATTGCAGATTGTATGCAAGAAGTAAGGTAAGAAATAAATCAGGTATTTGCTCGTCTACATCAGTTTCCGGGGGGTTTTCTATTAACTCAAGGAGAAATTGAGCAAATTCAACACCCAGTTGTTCTGAAAAGATAAATTGTGTCTTATTATATCTAGTCAATTATATGGTAACTTTAATTTAATTATGTAATGAGAAAATATAGTATTTTGTAGTTTTTTATCATAGTTAAGTATCACTGATGTAACTCAGATTAAGCCATGATCATACTGACCAGTTGAAGTAAGTCCTTCAGACAGGCGTTCTTATTTACTAAGAATTAAGTGGTCAAGATCAAATCGGAATAGACTTTAGCCTTGCTAAAATTTTACGCATAACATATTGCTTATTTTATTTTATATTTACAAAGGCAAGTATACTTTTTTAGTTTTTACTAAAGTACTAATAATTTATAGTTACAAAAAAAATCTAACTACTAACCAAAATGTGTAATAGGTAATTTGTCACCCATAGACAAAACCATTGACAAGAGCAAAGCGGAATGAGAGAGACGACTGACAGCTCGAGGGTTGTCGCGCATATCACGAGCTATCTCCGCTGGAAGTGCTGACAATGCTAATGTGGCCAAAGCTGTACGTTCTAGACCACACATTACGCCAAACGCCTGAAAAGGGTATGGTGTGTATCATGTATCAGTTAAGAGTAGTTACATAGCGTCTCAGCTTTGGTTTTTTCCATCATAATGCTGTATTGTGGTGGTATATTTTAACATTTAACCAAGACTTTCTCACATTTTTAAGCACGAAAATAATTTTTCAAATAACTGTAACATTATTTAAGTAAATGTGGGTATCATTACATAATATATGTTAAATCATTTCAATCATTCATCAAATCATTTTGTTACTTTAAGCTACTTCAAAATTCTCCCTCAATCAAAGCAAGAGTTTTATTTTTTATTTCTGCCTTTCTATTCAACTTCGCAATACCAAAAATTAAAACATATCACAAATTTAAAATAATTAATTTAATATAAACAATAAAAAAGTCTTAAGTCCAGCTAACTTATTAATTGTTTTAAATAATTTGTACCTGTAGTAAAAGTTGACGGAGCGGCCATCGTGTTTCCATCTGGTAATACTGAACAAGTGTTGTTACATACACGTAACGGTGACTACTTAGTACGTGTTGAGAGATGTTAACATCTGCATTTGACTGAAAACGCACATTATATGTTTTAAAAACATTATAAATTTCATCCCCTTCCGATTAAATTTTATATATAACTAGCTGACCCGGCGAACTTTGTATCGCCTAACACAAACTTTATCGTATGGTATTAAAGTTCAAATTGACTTTTAAGTATTATCACAAATCTTTTGTATGGGAGTATAGAAAAGTGTTGTTTTTAGACTTTTTCAGGAAATTAATTTTTTTTTTTTTTTAGAAGTTTTCTCTCCGTAAGAACCATCCTCGTACTTCAAGGAATATTTTAAAAAAAGAATTAGCGAAATCGGTCCAACCGTTCTCGAGTTTTGCGCTTAGCAACACATTCAGCGACTCATTTTTATATTATAGATACATATTTTTTAAGTTTTGCTTTAGGAACTCTCTAATTTTAATTATGATATTATTACTTTTATGAGTGTAGTAGATGGGGATTTAGTAATAAAGTTATGCCAGCTCTTTGAATATGAAATGGTCATATCACACTTTTTTGTAATTCAAATTTCAAAATCCAATATATTACAAAATACTTGATATATATCATTATAGTCCATATTAAAATTTATCTTAGTTGCACTACTCTTAAGTAGTGCACTTCCTCCAACAAATTCAAATACATATAAAAAAGATAACTATTGATAAACTAGTTTTTTGTTAACATTGAGGTAAGGAACGGCAGGTAATATTCTGCTCAATTGAGCAACTCTAGGTGGGAAGCATGTGAACCTTACAGAAAATCACAGGCAAATAAAACTGTTCTCAAGAAGTAACAGCTTACCATCTTATCAGGCGGCACTTACGCTTTTATTGGCATCCTAGTCAAAAAACAGTTTGAATTTTTTATATAAGCAATAATACTAAAATAAACATACCATAACAGATATAAGTTCCAATAATTGTGTTTGTATATCATGAGCATCGTCATGTAAAGCCCATCCTCGTTGTTGGGCGTCATTTGCTGCCTTTGACAATGCGTTCAGCGCTGTCATCATTCTCAATGCATCAGGAGCTGCATCTATTGCATTTTTAGGGCATGTTATATTGCTATTTGCCTCACGAAGTAGGGCATCAATGATTGATCTTGCTGCACCACCAGGTAAAAATTCCTGTAATTTTAAACATACATTCAATGAGATAGTACTTAAGTTGGTAAATATAAATGTAACAAATACCATAATAATCACACACAGCAAACATTCCATTATTAATGAACCAATAAGGAAAATTCTTATTTGTCAAAACTCAAGAATAGATTACACTATTTTTTATTAGCATATGCCAAGTTGTTTATATTCTTTCTTTATAGAACATAGCGTCAAGCTATATAATAGATCTATTATATAGAAAAATTGTCTTACTCTTAATGAAATCAAAACAGTTTCAACAGCAACTTTTGACATATCATGACTGAGTTGAGTCTCTCTACGTACAGCTTGTACAATCTCATAGATAGCATTTGGCTTAATACTCTCACTGCTGTCTTGGCTGTCGTCTTGGTTATCAGTGTCAGACGATAGTTGGTTAGATGTTAGCTTGACACCTAGAGACTTCTTATCATCTTCATTGTCTGCAAGTGACATAAATGTTAATAATAAGAAAATATATGTGTGAATTTAGTGGCGCTGCATGTCATGCAAGATATTGCTAAATTTACAATTAAATGTATTTTTTTAAGCATAACTGCGGAGTTTCTCAGTGAATCTTATCTGCAGAATCTTCATTTCGAATCGGTGGTAGCTTCACTTTTAACTACTATTCATTAATTAAAACTAACATAATTTTAATTTGAAAAGTGACTATTCATTAATACTTTTGAAGTCTATTTAGTAATAGAGTAATTTTTGATATTGATATAATAATTAATGATTTATATATTATTTTAAAATGTTAATGCATGTTTCACTCATTACAATGAAACAACTTTTGCACGAGGTCCTCCCGTAACCATGGTTGCTGTAAAGTATCCACAATGTCGGGCATCTAAAAAACTTAATAAACCTCGATAAAATCTGAAAAAGTTGTTTCATTATAATAATGATTTATATATGAGAAATTTACAATCAGTAACTGTTTATGTTAACTATTATCATGAATACATATTATTATTATTGAGCCAAAACAACTTCAATAGAATATGTGATTCTTAATAGTAAAGGTAAAGTTGAATTGTATTTTTAATTTACCCAATGGTAGTGAAAATGTACAGTTTGCTGAATAATTAAGAATGAATAAAAATATTTATTTACAAAATTACAAATAAATTACATTAATATTCTGATATTTACATCATATTGCTTATTTTCAAATAATGATAATTTGTAAATAATAAAGACTACATACCTTTCGTGACATTACTGTTAAGAGAATTAGAAGGAGACGAATAACATTGTTTCTCTTCTGTAATTTGCTGTTGAGAAACCACAGGCCTCAAGTCAAAGCTTGGTGACACACCATTGGGAGGGGTGCTGTCATCAAGGCGTGGAGGAGGCTTCGGTGCTGCGTGCTTTTTGCTCGGTGGCTTAATCAAAGTTTGTATATGTTTTTTCTTCTCATTTAGTTTTGTTAATAGTTCTTGTTTTTGTGAAGTCATGTTATTATTATCCTTCAAATTTTTAATACATTCATTAAGAAATGCTAAAAAGAACTCGGGTTCCACCTGAATAAAAGATAAAAATAATTTTAAACTGGCTCAATATAGGTGTTAATTGGGATAATGAAACAAATTGTTACCTTGACTGCAGCGACGTAATTCGAAGGCACGAATCCAACTTGACCTTTTTTATTAACAACATGCCACCAATTCCTCTGTTTAGTGTTTGTCTGCTGAAGGTAAAAGAAATCACCTTCAGTGAAGCTAAGGGTCTTAGCTAATGTCGCCTCGAAGTCAAATAAAGCCTTAAGCATTTCCATATCATCTGAAATAATAATTTTTATATCTATAACAGAGTTCGGCAATAAACATCAATAATTTTTTAATATAATTTTTCTACCGATATTAGGTTGATTGTCGCCCATCGTTAAGGATATTTTAAGTAACACACAAAAATCAGTTGTTACTTGTACATAAGTATTTTTTTAAAGTATTTCTAATTAATTTTTCTCCCGTTGTATTATAATTCGGTTTCAAATCAATTTTTAGCTATGCAGTATTGACATCAGTCTCATAGATGCGATTTGTGTTTTAATGGATACTTTTTATGAACACATACAAGCATTTTGTCATTTAGTAGTTGGAAAAATAATTTAACAGTCACAAATGGATTTTCTTTTATTTATTTGCAACAATTTTCTTTAAATTTTCCGGAAAAACTAAAGACATCACATAAAATGACGGAACGCAATGCTGCCAACTACACTTAATTCGGAAATTTATTAAAACTGCTGTGGAATCTATAGCTTTGCTCAAAAATTTTATTATAAATGTACATAATAAGTATTTAGATCAAGATTATTACGTAACACTGGGAACCTAAGTTTATAATGTACCTAATGCAGTATTTTTTAAATTGTTTATTGATTTAACTACTATGACTCTTTGTGATTATTTTTGAGATGTAGAATTTTTTTTGACGTTCGTTAAGTGTATATTATAATCACTTAACGGTAAAATCCGTGGGTAAAATAAACGTTTACATTTAAATTTACATTGCTGTGTACCATCCCTTATAAGTAAATAAATAAATAAATAAACAAATTGACTTCATGAAACAACCAAAACAAAGATTTGTGCTCATGCTTGCTAAAATAAGTAAAAACCAACATTTTTTACCCTTTACTGTCTGAATTATGAAAAAATTGAAATAAAAAATATTGGATGGTTTTGTAGTATGAGTAGGTGTAGTTAGGTGTAGTGAGTAGGTGTGTTGGTTTCAGTCAGGGGATACTCATCCCAATTGACCTGCCCGGCAGTTGTGGTATGTTATACGGGTACGCGACCCCGGCTCCCCGAGCTGCTACTGTCTCAATCGCATTCATCCGAGGCAGTAGTATCCCTTCCCTTATCCACTCCAAAGATCCAAACCGTTCCTTCCTGATTTCCTTGCAGCGGCTCCCTCCCGCTCGACATACAAAGACTATCTGGGTGGGGAAGGCAACTCACAGCAGATATGCAACGAGACAGGTGGACCCGGCGGGATAGCAAAGCCTGGTGGACGGCTTAGGGCGATGGTAGAAGGCGTAGAGTTACCATTGGCCAGACACATCATCGGAACCCTTCTCCGGTCGTATCGGTCTCTCCGTTCCACCGGACAAAGAAGGGGGAAGACGAGTGTGTGCACCTGCGTTTGCGCAAACGTTTGTGCACCTAAATATCTCCTGCGCACTTGACTGCTTCCGGAAGTAAGGACTCCGATTTTCGTAAAGTCCCATGGCGATGGGTCGAGGTAGAGAGGTCCGGTTTGATGCAGAGCGGGCTTTGTCTGAGACCTGCACATGGGCGGCTCCAGGGGTGTTTCTAAAACATCGTGGTCGCTCTGCTTCTGACATAGGGAGACAGAGGGAGTTCGGCAGCACCTGGAGTGACAAAGCAGCCCTATTCAGGGAAGCACTGCTTTCCCTGCTCAGCCTGGGAGGGGGCTAGAAAAGGTGCCCTAAAAATTGCTCTCCCTACCACTTGAGGACGGCAGCAGCCGTGGCTGCCTCCGCATCGATAAATTCGCGGTCGACGTCGCAACCAGCATATAAAAACAACAAATATGACTTTCGGCGCGTGGAACGTGCGTACACTCCTTGATCGCGATATAAATGTCTGCCCAGAACGGAAAACCGCAATTGTTGCCCGAGAACTTCTTCGCTACGATGTAGATGTGGCAGCCCTCAGCGAGACACATTTAGCGGAAGAAGGGGAACTGGTGGAACACGGTGGCGGGTACACTTTCTTTTGGAAAGGACTCACTGTCTCAGAACCGAGACGGTCAGGCGTTGGATTTGCGATCAAAAACAGGCTTGTCAAGCAACTCGAAGAGTGTCCTATTCACATCTCGGATCGCGTTACCACACTGCGTCTACATCTTGGAAATGACAAATATCTGAATGTCATCAGCGTCTATGCACCTACCTTAGACAAGTCTGATGATATTAAAGATAAGTTTTATGAGGAACTTGCAAAATGCATCAAAAGCGTAAGGCCTAGAGAGCAGATTCTTCTGTTGGGTGATTTTAATGCCAGAGTCGGACGGGACTACGATGCATGGCCCAAGGTTTTGGGTAGGCATGGGGTCGGGTGCATGAACAGCAACGGACAGCTATTACTGAGTCTCTGCGCACAATTCCAACTTGTCATCACGAGTACAATGTTCAGGCTTCCCGCTAAATATAAGAACACCTGGATGCACCCAAGGTCTAAACACTGGCATCTAATTGATTACGCTATCGTGCGGCAGCGAGATGTTTCCCAGGTCCATGTCACCCGCGCAATGCGTGGTGCCCACTGCTGGACTGATCATAGGCTTGTTGTTACTAAGCTGCGTCTCCGACTCCAGCATCCTCGTCGATTTGGAAAACCTAAGCCTTATGCGAGTTTTAACGTGGACGGGCTAAAGGATCCTGTGACGAGGGAAAAGTATGCTCGCACTTTGGCCGCTGGATTACCATCTCTTAGCAAAGATGTTCGCCGAGTTGATTATGACTGGAATGCCCTGTCTTCTCATATTCTAGATACCGCTACATCTACTTTAGGTCAAAAAGTCCGAAAGTCCGAGGACTGGTTTGATGAGAATGACGCAGTCCTGATGGCGGCGATCGGCAAACACCGACGTCTTCTCCGACAACACCGTGGAGCAAACCGATGTGCGAGCGCTAAGGAGATCAGACAAAGTGACCTGGAGCTTAGGCGACTATCTCGGGAAACAAAGGATAAATGGTGGCGGGAGAAGGCTTATCACATTCAGTGGCTCGCTGACACTAACCAGGTTGGAGAGTTTTATGGTGAGGTTCGAAAGCTAATAGGTACGACCCCTTTTGCAAAAGTACCTATTAAGCCTGCTAGCGGCAAAGGTCTTCTTAAAAGCAAAGGGGAAATACTCGAACGTTGGGCGGCACACTTCAGCACTCTGCTGAATGTAGACAGGGCTGCTGACTTGGAACACATTCGTTCGTTACCTCAACTCCCAATATTTACTGAGCTGGATAAGCCATTATCGTGTGAGGAGATTGCTCTTGCCATCAATCAACAGCAAAATAGGCGTGCGGTGGGCATTGACTTTATACCAGGAGAACTGCTTAAGCACGGTGGTGATGAGTTGCAATTGGCTATCTGGGAACACTTTGATCGTATGTGGAAAGAAGAACAGGTCCCATCTACTTTTAAAGTATCACGCATAAGGGCCATATATAAGAACAAGGGTGACAGGTCCGATTGCGATTCGTACCGTGGTGTTTCACTTCTGTCAGTCCCCGGAAAGGTTTTTGCCCGTGTACTACTTAACCGTCTTATGAAGCTTTCTGAACAACTTTTGCCCGAGACCCAGTTTGGCTTCCGACCTGAACGAGGTACGTGTGAAGCCATTTTCTCTGTACGTCAACTGCAGGAGAAGAGCAGAGAGCAAGGTCGTAATTTATACCTCTGCTTCGTTGACCTTGAGAAGGCCTTTGACAGTGTGCCTCGAGAAGCCCTCTGGATTGTACTTGCGAAGATCGGGTGTACAGAGAAGTTTGTGAGGCTCCTGAGACTTCTGCATGACGACATGGAGTGCTGTGTCGCTGTCAACGATGACCAGTCCGATTTTTTCGCAGTTACCTGTGGGGTGAAACAGGGATGTGTCTTAGCACCCACACTATTCGCGCTGTACTTTGCAGCTGTAGTACAGGAGGTCATACAATTAACCTCTGAAGGGGTCCGCATCCGTTTCCGTACGGACGGCGGTATATTTAATCTGACTCGACTGAAGGCCCGCACCAAAGTGTCGCATGCTCTGATCACCGAAATGATGTACGCCGATGACCTATGCTTTGTTGCAGAGTCCCCAGACGGCCTGCAGCTGCTGATGTCCGTTTTCGACGAGTCGTGCCGAAAATTCGGTTTAAAAATCAGTGTCAAAAAGACGGAAATAATGTCTTTAGACATACAAGGTCATGAGACACTGGTTATAAAACTCGGTGGGGAGGAGCTGAAGCAGGTTGACAAGTTCCGTTATCTGGGGAGCACAATTTCATCTAAATGTGACCTAGATGCGGAAATCAACAGCAGAATCGGCGCTGCTGCTGCATCGTTCGGCAAGTTGGATGCGAAAGTCTTCAGCTCCCATGATCTGAGGCTGGCGACTAAGATCTCCGTCTACATGGCTGTTGTGCTGCCCAATATTCTTTACTCTGCCGAAACATGGACCGTGTACCGCCGTCATATACAAACGCTCGACCGATTCCACCTCAATTGTCTACGTAAAATACTCAATATTCGATGGTCTGATCGTGTACGGAACACCGAAGTGCTGCGAAGAGCCAATGTGGATGGCATTGAGGCTTATCTTATGCGGCGTCAGCTTCGGTGGTGCGGACACGTGTCGCGTATGGCGGAGCAAAGAGTCGCTAAGCGCATCTTCTACTCGGAACTTGAGGAAGGCAAGCGTAAGCATGGCGGTCAACTCCTCAGGTACAAAGATGTGCTCAAGCGACATATGAAAAATTGCAGCATCGACCCGCTGCAATGGAAGCAGCAGGCAGCCGGACGGCCAGAGTGGAGGGCGCTAGTTAAAGCTAGCGTCCAGAACTTTGAGGATAGGCGGCTCTATGAGCTGGACGCCAAGCGAGATGAACTAAAGGTCCGACCACCAGCGACCTTTAGCTATAATTATGTTAACGGTGTGCTAGCGTGTCCGCAGTGTGCGAGGACTTTTACACAAAAAATTGGCTACATAAGCCACGCGCGAGCACACCAAAGACAAAAACGGAGTTGAATGCAGTCGCCGTGGCCGTAATCGGCCGGGAGGAGGTGTGTTGGCGGTACACGCTTGTGATGCTTCTGGTGTTGCAGGCGTCTATAAGCTACGGAAATCGCTTATCATCAGACGAGCCGTACGCTTTTTTGCCGACCTAGTTGTATAACAAAAAGTGATGATGAATGCACCTTGAAGACAGGCATATGTATGTACACTAACAGAGAAATTTTATTGCGTTCAAAGAAAAAAAATATAGATACCTACAAAAGGCGTTCTTGTCGCTAAAAGAGCGATCTCTTCCAAAAACCTCTAGCATGAAAAAGGACATAACAAAGAATATATATATATACATATATATATATATATATCTTTGAATACCACATTTACGAATATACTGGAAAAACTACGCATTTTTATTTATTTTACATTTATTAAAAATAAAAAGCTTGTATAATTTTTTTTTTTAATTTTTATTTACGCACATTAAAATATTCTTTAATTTAGTCTTCATTTCATGAAGCTAGGTCTGTTAAGTTTTAGGATATTGGAGATTTTCTAAACGACGTTTTTATTTGCAGTCCAGTGTATATTGACCCGTATTCGTAGTATTTATTTGTACAGTTATTAAAATATACCTAATTGTATGTTTACATATCTATATATATATATATGTCTGTTACCTAAAACATATGCATTAAATTGCACACAACCTGCTTTGGAACAAACGACTGTGTTTTTATGATAAATATGACTTATTTTTTTTTTATTCATCATAAAATATTGTATTGTTATATTATTAATCAAGATATTATTACAAGCTTATGTTTACAGATCGAAATGAATTATTAAACAGTTTAAATTAAATTATTATAATAGATTATTTTTTATTCCAAATAAAGTATAATAAGCATGAAGAATACAACACTAGATATACTTAAATTGTATTTAACTTATTATAGCATATTGAGTCCACGAAAACTTTTAGGTAATTAAGATAACGTTTATTATATTAAGAGATAAGAAGGTAAATCGGGGTCATGGGGATTTTAAGAAGAGCGGTAAAGTTGGTTTGGAAACCAAAGATTTATATTACTCCAAAGTCTTCCCCCACTCCCTTCTATGATTTTTATAGCGCTTAATGAATGTATGTAGTTTTAGCGTTTGTTAATTTTTTTAGACAGCCTCTGTTGTTTTTCGAAGCTCTATGCTATTATTTTTTCCTTTTCCTGTTTGTCTAGGCGTTGTTGGTAATTAATGTTGGTATATTTTTGAGACTTCTACTAAGCAAGAAAACTTCATTCAGAATTAGAGAGAGAGAACAGGGGGGGGGGGGCAATGGAGCAGATAGTACCACCTAATTTTAAATGGCTAGCATCGCCAATGGACTTCTGCAACATTCTAATGTTCTAAAGAAATGCGGGTGTGTTGCCGCCATCTTTTCCCTAAATGATAAATTAAAACAATTGAGTTTGCTCGCAAACGAAAAAACCGACTTCAATTGGGTACATCGATCAGTAATACGACGTAGCTAGACGAAAAATTAGTAAAGTAAATACGCATTATATTAGAGATTCAAAAAGTTCAAAAATTCAAAAAGTACTCCTCAGATTACTTGATAGTGCTCTGAGGACTACTTTCAGGGGACTTAACTTAAACGGGACCATGTGAGAAGCACTAGCTTTCGAAAAAAAAAAAGAATCATTGAAATCGTTTCACCCAGTAAGAAGTTCTGAGGTGACACATAAAATAAATAAGTAAAAAAATACAATCGAATTGAGAAACTCCTCTTTTTTTTGAAGTCTCTTAATGAATGATAAAATATATCTTCACGACGAATACTCGACGAATGAAAACTCCCAAAGTAGCAACAAACGTAATTAAGAACGATAGAAGTATTAAAATTGCATTAAAAATATAAAAAAGATTTCTTTCCAAGAGTACCTAAATTTTCTAATAAGACTACTTATATTTAGTTCTTTAAATAGAAAATTATGAAATATTATACTAATAACAAAAGCTATGTTATAAGTCTTGTAGTCTAACTGAAACGGTAATTAATTATCGCCTGAATATCTTTACGTGTTGTAAACATAATAACAGGTAATTACAATGTACGTGTGTGTAATGTATGTGTACGTGTTATTCTTCGATTTTAATTCTATTTTTGATTACAATTATAGACTTTTTTAGTATCTTTTATTTATTTTAATTTAGTTATAGTTTATATAGATTTAATTAGACAAAGTTAAATCTACCAGTGATCCATAAGAAAAGTGATATATAATGATAATCGTAAAAAGTTGTATCATACAGGCTAAAATTATGACAAGCCAAGGCCGTAAATAAAAACTTTGCGCTCGATCGTGTGTTAGGGGTCAATCAAATCATACACAGCACAATCAACGCACAAAATAACAAAAAGACAAATACCTTTAAGGATAATCAAAAACATTTATAACACAGGCAGATCGAACTGGCGACAGCTAACATGTCAGATAGTTGCTGTAAGCACTACGTTAGCGTGTCATCAAAAATATTCCACATTAATAATTTTATTTAAAAACGAGTACTTCCTCGAAGGTAATGTACCAACGCTGTCTACGCCATTGAGTCTATAATAATTATGTTTGCTCCCAAACAAAAGAAAACTGATTTCAAATTTCAACAAGTAATACAAAATTGGTAATTGAAAAAATAGTGAATTATTTACACATTATTAAGGATAACTCAAAATTTACTCGTCAAATCTTAATCGTTTTAAAATTAAAAAAAGAATCATCAAAGTACAACCAAATAGCAACTTTTACCTTGGAATGTATTAATTTATAACCTTAGGTGACCTACAAAAGTAGAGTTCAGGGAAGTCCTTAGCATTATAAAATGAATCGGTGTTGACCGTTAGTTTGGCGATCAATGAACCAAAACTGTTTGCGGAAATGGTTTGCATATGTTGCTTAATAACCTATATAATAAATTGCATAGAAATTATTTTTTTCTGAAAACGTCCTGTTCAACGGCATAGGCCTCTTCTCTATATAGAAGAAGGTTTGGATGTAAATCCACAACGTTATGCTGCTGATTTGCAGATAATTTCTATAGCAACCAATGTTAAGTACCCTTGATAACAATAGTGTCTTACACTTATTTTATAAGGGGCTTTACTTTATCTCCGAGGCACGTTGGAAAGATTCACAAGTAGAAGACCAGAATAAATATGTATAAATATAAAAATAGCTTATTTTAAGCGAGAAATGAAAGAAGAATGAAAGAAGAAGAATGAAGAAGACCGACTCGCGTCACAGAACTAGAACGGTTTATATGTATAATACATCTGTATAGTGATTAATAATTAAAAATTACTGTTTTAATACCTAGTCTCACATCAATAAAATATCTAAGATCATTTAATATTCTGATAAACAGAATCGAACATATTTTTAGTTTAGGGTTGTCAATACAATACATTCGCAAATCGGGGGGAGGGGTCTTTTTTAGTGTGACGAGATATGAGAACAGGAAGATTTTTATATATATTAAAAAAAAACATATACATATACCATATACCTTAGTGCTATTTTTCATCATAAAAATGTTAATGGTTAGCTGTCTCCCCAAACTTTTGGGACGTAATATTTGATAGGGAGTCATGAAAATGTGTATTAGCGTGACAAGAGGTCCAAAACGGTAAACTACCGTACGTATTTTATGGGCGGCCCTTTGTGACTTTAGAGATAGTTGGTAGATATATTGGTTGGTTTATACAAATAAAAAAGCTACTATACTATAAATATATGTAAAATATTAATATAAATAATATAATCAAAACTGTTTGTCAAAGACGTAATAACAAAAATCAAATATAATTAATTATTTTTCGCATAATTATTTAAAATCATCTAATGACAAGAAAATATAATTATATCTACCTATAAATAGATATGCTATGCTACACACTCCAATATCCATACAATTGCAAATTACAACGGAACTGAATACTTTACAAATTCAAAACGTAATTGTCTGTCTTACATTATTTTTCTGTTATCTTTAGAAACATAACTTCTTTGTTTCAAAGCGTACTTCCCCTTAGTTTTATTTTTGTTAGTAAATATTGTTATGGCTTAATATTATTTGATACTAGCTTTTACCTGCGGTTTCACTTGCATTAATTTTTTTTTTAATAAAAAGTATCCTAATTATGTTACTTCTAATACCTCCAAGATTATGTATACAAAGTTTAATGATGATCCATTAAGTAGTTTTCGCGTGAAAGCGTAACAAACAAACTTACATTCACATTTATAATATTAATAGAGAAACAGGGATTAGGGATTCCTCGAAGTTATAGAAATAAGTTTAATTTAAACAAAATTAGTTTCAAAATAATATAGGTTTTTCAAAATGATTGGTGACTCTACTTTTATTAGGTATAAGAGTATAACATTAAGGAATGAGATGTAGAAAATATATCAAGATCGGGAGGGGTTTTTGTATTTAAAAAAGCTTGAATTATTAGCTAAAGGTAGCCCGGCTGGGAAAGTGCCTCAACCTTAAAGAAGATTACAGCTGTAAAGTACTTCTCTCTACTGCCACCTCAGTACTTACTTACAAAAGAAAAAAAAACAATTGAAGCGTGTTGTACGGTCAAGATATAAAGATGAAAAGCAATATATGTTGTACATAAAAGAGTGACGACAAAAAAAAATATTAAAATGTTTTCAATATATAGAATTGTATCAGAAATGTTAATCTCTTATCAGTTTAATTATAAGATTAAAGACTGACATTAAGTCAAATGTAACTAAGTAGTTCACAATTTTTAGAGACCAAATATTTTTTTTAAAGTTAGGAATAGAGTTTCAATGAATATAATTATATATCAATTAATAAATAGAGGTAAAGTTACATAGATAATTTTTAAATCAAACCCGTGCCCTGTATCAATTTAACTAGGTCAAATTTAACAAAATAAAATATAAAGATATCAAATTCTCTTTGAACCTAACTTTGTTATTGTTTTTTTGTAAGCCAATTTAATTTACTAGATTGATATTTTCACTATTTTCATTGAGTGTTCATTATATAATATTGAAATCAATATTAATAATTATTTCATATATTATAATTGTTTATTTCATTAATATGTATTTTTTCATATTGATAAGCACGAAGTGTTGTTTATAATATGAGAAACGTGATTAAATTAATGTGTTTGAGATACGAAACTCGTCAAGTTCTTCCCTGTATTTGCAGTTAAGAAACTCGTATGTAAAGTCCCGAGTTTACTACATACATATTTATTTTCCTCAAGGTGTAGTATAAAATGGACACGATGGTGATAATAATTATCATTATTCAAAGAGAACTTGAGAAGATTTACAAAAATGTTTAAGCTACTAACTGTATTATTTTTGATTACCTTTGCCGTCGATACTTTCGGCCAGCGGTTTATTCAACCAACGTACAGGCCACCACCAACCAGAAGACCGATCATTCGTACAGTTCGAGACACAGGGAACCAGGAACCACTATGGTTGTATCAAGGGGATTTGCCAAGAGCTCCTGCGACCGGCGATCACCCAGATTTACCAACTTATATTGATGATATTAAGCTCGACCCGAACAGAAGATATGCTCGCAGCCTAGATTCACCAAGTGCCAAACGATCAGGCGGAAGCCATAGAACATCTAGCAGCAGCCGAGACACTGGCGCTAATCATCCAGGGTATAATAGAAGAAATGCAAGAAGTATCAGACCTTCGTCATGGCCATCAGCTCCCCGACCGCGCAACCCATTCCCACAGCCGACCAGACCACGCCCCATTTATCCTGTCTACGCAAACAAAGGGGGCCGATAAACTATATAGTACCTACATTGATCGTTATTTTATACCATTTATTTTCTAAATTATTTAACTATTATATGCTATTGTGCATCTAAAATTTTATAAAGCTTACATTATAAATAAATTTTTCATTACCATTTACAAGTTTTTTTTTAATTTATTTTAATTTTACTTTTATTAATGTTTACCAATCAGTACGGTTCAGCCATTAAAACACCACTGCAAGGCATATTGCCTTTTTTCTTTTTACCTTTAAATAATAATCTATACCGACATTAAGAATATGTTTAAGACAAAATTATACTATTATATCGTAAAAAGATGACATTTTCTGATTGGAGTTGGGTCATTATTATTATATGACGGTTAATCCTTGAAATAACCAAGTTTAAATTAAGAGACAAACATCCACCTTAATTATTTTGTAGAATAGAGATGACGTCATTTTATATATTAAATAAGAAAAATATATTACTGGTGTAAATCGAGGATGACACCTAATTTTTATAGTTTATTAATTTAGGAGAAACAGGTCCTAACGGCCTTTTCAGCCTCCTACTGTTAAAGTCTATTCGTAACTTATGTGCTGTGCTTTGTCCATACTCAGTAAAAATGTCCTTAATAGTATTAAAAAAAAAAACAAAAGTCAAAAATAGTTTATTTAACTGTAAATTACATAAAAGGAACAGTGAATCCCACACTAGGCAATGCCTGTGTCGTGGGATTCAACAACTCAAACAATTACCAGGCGTAGTGCGGCTTAAGAAGATAATAAGTATATTTATAACTAACTAATGATAACTGAATTACAATAGAATATATTTAATTTGCGCGTGAATATTTCTTTTTAATATATATTTTTGCTTCTTAGCTATAAAACAAGTCACTATAGAGAAACAGCGTAAAATTTTGAGGGATAGTTATAGGTACTCATATAGTCGTAGCAGGAAATTCCTGCTGTGCCCTACCTCAACTGAGGTAGGGCACAGCAGGAATTTCCTGCTCAAAATATGGAGCAGCCCGACTGGGGTTAGTACCTCGACCTTACAGAAGATCATAGCTAAATAATACTGTTTTCAAGCAGTATTGTGTTCCTGTCGGTGAGTAAGGTGACCAGAGCTCCTGGGGGGATTGGAGATTGGGTCGGCAACACGCTTGCGATGCTTCTGGTGTTGCAGGCGTCTATAAGCTACGGTAATCGCTTACCATCAGGTGAGCCGTACGCTTGTTTGCCGACCTAGTGACATAAAAAAAAGGTATATCCGTCATTACACAGTTTCTATTCGTCACTGATTAAGTTCTATGTTACAGGTACGACTATGACAAAGTGACACCGTACTACAGAAAATAAGTCTAAAATAAATGCAACTTGTAGTTAGCAACAAATTTTCGACGTTGGGACACAATAAATGTTTAATGACTTCTTTTATACTCGTATATTTTTATTTTTAAACGATGTCTTTTTTGCCACCTAGTAATAATTTCGTATTGCTTTGTTAGAAAGTTCGCTTTCTTTCATTACAATTTATATATACCTATAGAGTTTCCATTGTAAAAGTTATCTAAAAATCTACTTAGGCATTTAATATTGTATTTACACAAATGAGGCCCTAATTATGTCGTTAACAAAAAGAAATTTGAAACTAATTAAAATCATACAAAATTGATATGTATATATTTTTATAAATAAGAAAACTTAAGCATTGATACTTGATATCTGACTATCTCGGTACATAAAAGTTTTCTTTTTTTTGTAAGAACTGAACAACAAAATAAAGCAATACTTTTAAATAAACATAGGTATATTTAGCTTTATCCTTCAACGATAGTGTTAACAATCACTGCATAACCAATTAAATTAAAATACTTTTCTATTCCGAAACCAAAATCTTAACATTTATGGTAGATCTTTTTTTTCAGAGAAGATAATTTGTAAATTGAACTAATTAATGTAATTTACAAATCTTACTCTGACTGCGACCGCGGAATGGCGTAGAAAAAAGAAGAAAAGGTGCATCCGTCACACCTATGAGATATTAGTTTATTTACAGAATACATTAATATTTTTGATTTTGTTATATGCCATCTCGTTACGGTAAGTCCTTAATTAAGAAATTAATTTCTCTCACGGTATACAGCGAGTTTAAGTTCTATGTGTTTTTGTGGTCTAAATGTTCTTTAATTAAAATCATGTTTAATATTCGGAGCTTTCTTTGATAGACATCCGGCAAAGCAAACACACGCCTTACTTGTGCAGGTACTTAGTACATTCGTACAAATTGAAAACCTTTTTTTTTCACTACATTCTGTTCAACGCAACATCAAACTTTGCCGAAATAGATTGATAAAGATTACTAGGCAAAAAGTCATCCTCAATAATTGTGTTTGCTGGCAAACGAAAAAAACCGACGTCAATTACATCGACAAGTAATACAATGTAGGTAGATGAAAAAATAGTCAAGTAAATACGTATTATCAAAGATTACGCCAAAAGTTGTAATCAGATCTCGATGAAATTTAAATGTGACCACATGATAAACTTTGACTTTCGATTAAATTAAAAATCATTAAAATCGGTACCCAGTAAAAAGTTATACGGATTTTCGAGAGTTTCCCTCAATTTCTCTGGGATCCCATCATCAGATCCTGGTTTCCTTATCATGGTACCAAAGCAGGGGTATCTCCTTTTCAACAAAAAAAGAATTATTAAAATCGGTTCCTAAACGACGAAGTTATCCCCGAACATACATTATATATATCTATATATATATATATATATATAGTATATACGATCGAATTGAGTAACCTCCTCCTTTTTTGAAGTCGGTTAAAAAGATATCCTACCAGACTAGATCAGATAAGATTAGTGCAAACCCGATTTAACAATAAAGGTGATGTTGATATCAAAAAACATTGGGGTCATTATTCATATATAATGAGATATAGGTAGTCTGTGCCTATAAGATAAGAGATTATATGCCTTTGTTGTAGGTAAAAATATAATAATTTTCATGATACATATATAAATACTATACTATACCCAAACCCGCCAAACTTGAGCGTTATACAGGTCGCTGCCAAATATATGTCAAAAACAAATAAAACATTATGCAGTTGTCAATCAATTATATAGTATAACTCTACCGCTGTAATATGATAGTATCAAAATAATCACATTCGGAATATGCAATACACTACATGTGATGTAAATTTTTAAGTGTTTGCAAACCGCCGTGATCACTTTCAATAATTTGTGAAAATAAAAAAGGGTATGACCCTTCATATAATGTAACCTTCTATTAGTATAACATTTCCAAGAATCGGGTTAGCAGATACAAAGATAATATCCAACTTCTAACATTTGTAACATTACATTGTACATAACATTTAAAAAATCGCACCACCACAAATTGCGCTATAGGTACATATCTATCTGTATATTTTATTCATTTAATGGAAATTATCCTAACCAGTTTTTTACTCACGGTATTGGTGTGGAGGTAAACCCCCGTAAAGACACGGTCACTAGTATAAATTCCTTGACCTCTCATTTTTTTATTTACTAAAGTAATCTTCGGATGTGTAAATTTGGCATAAAATGTTTATATATCTTTTTTCGTATATTTTTTTTAGTATGTAATGTACATTAATAATTATCTACATAGTGTGTACTTATTACAAGTGTACTCTTATAGTTTTAACGTAACTTTTGTATTATAAAAGTAACAAAGTTTATTAAGCTTATTCTATTTCTATATCATTGTATTTAACAAAGCAAGTATGGTATTGCTTTAATCCCCTGAATGATTTTTACGACGTTTGATCAAACTGTGTTAAAAGCCAAGCATTCAACTCATTTTATTAGTTCCAGAGTTTATAAATAGAGTCCTCTTTATCCCATTATATTTGCATCGTGGTTTTACCCGTGCAATTACGACGAGTTGATTTTGTATGATTAAAATGAAGTGTAAAAAAAATTAAAATTGTTTTAAAACAAAAACAATTAACCACTGAAAAGTTTGATAATAGATTGTCATAACACTCGAATCAATACATTTTTATCCGCCAAAACGCAATGGAGCAGCGTGGTGGATTAAGCTCCAATCCTTCTCCTACACGGAGAAAGCAGCCTATGCCCAACAAGCACGTTACAGGATGAATGCGTGTGCGTAATACATTTTGTTTGATGTTTAGATATATAAACTATCAATCATATATGTATTTGTAATATCTAACTTGCAATTTAGCTTTATTAATATTTTATGTATAATATATCATTACATAATAGAAAACAAAGTCACTTACCGCTGTCTGTATGCTTAGATCTTTAAAACTACGCAATGATGATTTTGATGCGGTTTTCTTTAGTAAATAGAGTGATTCCAGAGGAAGGTTAATTTGTATAATACATGCATAATATAGTAGAGGAACATTGATAGTTTTTGCACCCGTGCAAGGCGGGAGTGGGTCGCTAGTATATATATATGTATATACTAGAAAATACTATATATAAACAAGATATATTGTTTATGAAATTAAATTACATATTTAAATATCATGGGTCAAAGATTATCAAAAGCACAGCTGCAGTCATTGATGTAAACAGAAACCCGACAGGGGAATAACATAAAGTAATTACCCTTTTAGTCTGACTGTTTTATCTTAAACGAGTATCGTTTATTACCTTCCATAAAATCTTGTATATATAGTGTTGTAATCGACAACGAACTTCAGTATATTTTGTCTGTCTAAAATGTTTAAGTGTATTATTACCATACTGCTTTTGGCTGCTGTCGTCGCTTCGGAAAAATCTGAAGAGACACAAAATCTACCAAGACTAGGTAGAATACAATTGGAAAGAGGCGACGGACATGTCAATCTACATTTTCCTACCAATGATATTAAAAGTCGTGTAAGACGTCAAATGAATTTTCCGGGATTCAAGAAACCAACTCATCGCGACGTTATAATTCCAAATTGGAATCCTCATGCGCAAACTAAGCCATGGCAAGTTATAGGCGTTAAAACACGCAATAGGAGAAGCGTCGATTTATCTAGTCAAGAAGCGGTATATAGAAGCCCCATAGAAGACTTATCAAGAAGTAAAGAAAGGATATAGCGCAGTATGATATGATATATAGCACACCAGTAGAACAACTAGCAATTTACCAAATTCCTTAGACCGTGAAATATATAATAGACATGCATTATAATATTGTCTAAAAATTGAGTTCTGTGACGTGCAGCTAGCGATTAGCTTAACTAATCTTGTGTATAGAATATGAAAACATTATAATAAAAATTTAAATCAATATGATTTGTATTATTTCATAATGTGACCTTCTTTTAAATACTGGAATCATATAATAGTGCTTAATCACGATCATTTAAATAGATATTCTTTAAAAATAATGGTTAAGTTTTAACAATTTTGATTATTAAGATAACTGTATGTTTGAAATATCTTATTTTTAAAAAGTCCATTTACAACTTTAATGTTCCTATAATATTTTAATAATATCTTGGGATTTTGTACTACAGAGGATAACGGGTCGTATTCCCTAATGGTCCCTAAATATCCGGCTTAAGAAATAATACCCTAATGTGTTTTTGTGTTTAATGATAATGATTCAGTACATATGCAAAATAATAATAGGTCGGGGCAAAAGTCTTTTCGTATTTTCTAGTAAAAAGTTTCAATAATATCTTTGTTTGTAATTGGCTGATACCATGAAAAGGTGATATTTATAAAATGGAAAATAAATAGTAAAAAGCAGTTTTTCCCCACTTTTCATCTGTCACTTTTGTTTTTCTGTGCGCCAAAATGGGTGAATCAAACTTAAAAAAAAATATGTGGAAAGAAATTCGACACATTTTAAACCTAATCCAGTACAGCTATGGGGTTGCCTGGTTTCCAGGTAAAAGCAGGTACTTAATTAATCTGTACAGGCTATTTAACTGATCTGTAAGTGAAATGATGTGGTTGCCTCGATTTAGGGTTAGAAAATAGCTATGGTTGAATATGTAGCAGAAGATAACTATGATTACCTAATATCGTATTGTTTCTTTTTCATAATAAAATAAAGTTACCGATAAATCATCTTCGTTATTAGTATTTTCTCCTTTAAGTGACGTTAACGAAATTTTCTTTACTATTTTGACAAGAATGAAAGTCATTAATCAATACAAACTAAACTTCTTTCATAAAAAGGAGCCAAGGCTTTATAATATTTGAATAAAAAAGGTACTTACGCTTACTAATAGGATAAGAGTTGGATAATAGACTCGGTTTTTTAATTACTGCATATTGGGCAAAATTAAATCTACTTACTCCTGATTTAACTTTTGTTACTTCGATGTGTACGTTTTGTACCTACGTACATTAATTACAAAATACGAAATTTTGTGCCAACGCGAATGCGGTTTGAATTAAATATTAGTACAGTATAATGCAAATATGTTGTCGTCTCTCACGAGATTTAAATTTTCAATCTTTCGAGCTAACAAAAACAATTACGAAACCACTTTAAAAATAATTACACTGTACTTTTGACACAAATTTATTATACACTTTGTGGCTTTTACTATACTTAGTTCAAGAAAGTTAGTTAAGTTGACACACAGGTCGAAGACGGAAAGCAGCGTCTTCGGCGTGACAAAGCCAGGCCTGCGGTCACCAACCCGCCTGCCCAGCGTGGTGACTATGGGCAAAACATATGAGTTCACTCCATTTTTTGCGCGAACTTGTGGAGGCCTGTGTCCAGCAGTGGACTGTAATAGGCTGAAATGAGTTAAGTTGTTTTATTTAATAAAAGAAAACAGCAGTTTCCTTACAAAATAAAAACAATCATATTTTGTACTAGAAAGACAATAATGTAAGTTAAGTTGTCTTATTGACCTTCGAATTATTTTGCGTAAATTTTATTAAAGGAAACCGATGTAAAATAATCTTGAGTTCAAATGTTAATTAATAACAACTGCAAGTATTAAAATTGAGTGAAAACTCAATTATATTCCAGCCCTTTGAGAGCTAAACTAGTCTGGTAAGTACTTTTCCATCTGTCAACGAGGCTAGTGCACGGCGCCTTAATTACGAGGGAGGACGCGAGTGGCGTCGAGTTAATTAAAGGAAGTTTGCACTAGAGCCGCGCGGGCGTGCACGTAATGGCGACTCGCCTGCTTGCTCGGCTGCGAGCTCGGTATGCGAGGGCTCGCATGACATGCAAATTATTTGTTGCACGACTCGCATGTTACACTCGCTACTATTTACGTTACAACAGTAGAAGTCTAAGGCTTTGAAATAGGTCGATTATTTGCAAGGCGAAACAAAAATTTGTATGTTGTACTCTGGTATTTGTATTGTCACGCAAAGTGCATGCTTCAAGTATTGGTTTTTACGAGTTCTCTTTAGATAATAATAATTTCTGACAAAAAAGTGTTTATTTTAGATGTTGTGTTAAATCCAAACAATGCTTTTATTTAAACAGCTAACCTAAATTTCTACAACAAAGTAAATTGAAAATACCTACTCGAAAATACCTATACAATATTATTTCGTTTGTCTTCAAACATTTTTTAAATGACTAGGTTGGTAAATAACCGTCCGGCCCACCCCATTGTAAACTTTAAGTGACTATTTTAATATAACGTTACTTTTTTAGTTATTAGATAGTAAAGAAGTGAAGGTGATGACTGCTCTGGTGTAATGGTGCATGTGCCGTGTCGGTAGCGCCTAAAACACCGAGCGTCACTGGTTAATTCCTACTCGGAGTGGATATTTATGTTTATACAAGGGCACGGTAGGTGCACAGCAGGAATTTCCTGCTCAAAATATGGAGCAGCCCGACTGGGGTAGTACCTCGACCTTACAGAAGACCACAGCTAAATAATACTGTTTACAAGCAGTGTTGTGTTCCTGTTGGTGAGTAAGGTGACCAGAGCTCCTGGGGGGATTGGGGATTGGGTCGGCAACGCACTTGCGATGCTTCTGGTGTTGCAGGTGTCTATAAGCTACGGTAATCGCTTACCATCAGGTGAGCCGTACGCTTGTTTGCCGACCTAGTGACATAAAAAAAAAAATACAAATATTTGCTTCCGGTCTGGTTGTTAGTCCTTATGGGTCTCCCCACCGTGCCCCGGAGACCACGTTAAGCCGTCTGTCCCGGTTGTCATCATGTACCCCTGATAGCCAACCCACATTAGAGTAGCGTGGTGAATTAAGCTATTATCCTACTCCTACGTGGGAAAGATGCCTATGCCCAGCAGGATATTACAGGCTGAAGTGTAGTTTATTCAAATTATCGTGTACCAAAAATGTACGTAGTAAAATGTTTATATGGTCGTTATAAGGATAATTAATATCGAATATGAATGAACCCATATGCCTTGGTTATTAGGTACTTCCATATGAACTTTAGGCAGTCGTAAAATGCGAATGTGTGATGTTCCCTGGTAGTCAAGGCCATGTACTTGTTTATTTACTATTTGAACTTCCATTGACTTGCTGAGAGACATAACTACAGCCTAATAAGACAATGGTATATAGGGTAAACAAGAGTTACAAAATAATATAATTGTGTTTGCAGGCAGACGAAGAAAAACCGACTTCAATTATATCGACAAGTAATACAAAGTAGGTAGACAAAAAAAAATGTCAAGCAAGTAGTAAGTTGTAATCAGATCTCAATTTAAATATGACTACATGATAAACATTGGCTTTCGATTAAATTAAAAATCATCAAAATCGGTACACCCAGTAAAAAGTTATGCGGATTTTCGAGAGTCTCCCTTGATTTCTCTGGGATCCCATCATCAGGTCCTGGTTTCCTTATCATGGTACTAAACTAGGGATATCTCCTTTCCAACAAAAAAAGAATTATCGAAATTGGTCCATAAACGACGGAGTTATCCCCGAACATACATAAAAAAAAACATATATACGGTCGAATTGAGTAACCTCCTCCTTTTTTTTTGAAGTCGGTTAATAATGAGTTAATAAAAACGACACAGTATTAATCAACACAAAATTCCCAGTCAACAATGTTAAATATTATGTTTCCGAATACCTGGGTCAAGTTATACAATTGGGCAGAATCAATTACGTCGAAGAAGCCAACGAAAAAATACGGCTGAATTGAGAAGCAGTAGCGTTGTTTTATTTGGAAAAACGAGTCTAACTAAAAAAAAAAAAAACATTTAATCTACTGATATCATTAAATTTACGCTGGAACTGGGACAGCTGGAATAGATATTACATCATTTTCTTCGAATTTTGTTTAGTATTAATAATAATCAGTTAGTATTAAACTCTAAAATAATTAATGGCAGGCTGGTGATAATCAAGATTAATGATGATCGATTATGATGGTTATTAATAATTTTTAAAAGAAATTAAATATGTTACCAACAGAGGTAGAGTATTCTTAGATATACCATATAGTGGGAAAATATGCGATGTACCTATCTACGATATGTAATAATTATGATTAAACTTATCTACAACATTTTCAGAACACGAACAGAGATTAAGGTTAAATTAAATTTCTTGGAATTTTCCTGTGTATCTATGTACACAAATTTGTTTTTTAATAATATTTTATACTCAAACTTTCAAAAAAAAAATAATTGTGTTTGCTCGCAAACGAAAAAAAAACCGACTTCAATTACATCGACAAGTAATACAACGTAGATCGACGAAAAAATAGTCAAGTAAATACGCGTTATCAAAGATTACTCAAAAAGTATTTATCAGATCTTAACAAAATTTATATGTGACCACATGATAAACATCAGCTTTCGATTAAATTAAAAATTATCAAAATCGGTACACCCAGTAAAAAGTTATTGCGGATTTTCGAGAGTTTCCCTCAATTTCTCTGAGATCCCATCATCAGATCCTGATTTCCTTATCATGGTACCAAACTAGGGATATCCCCTTTCCAACAAAAAAACCGGCAGCGAATCATTTTTACTCTCTCTTCTATTACGAATCCTTCACCATTTACTAAAAATACCGAGCTGAGCTCGGTCACCCAGGTACTATGTATGTATGTGATTATATGTATGTGTATGTTTATGTTCATTTGAATATTTATCATAAATGTATTTTACCTTACCTATGCTGATACCAGACCATTTCCTTTGCCCTAAGGTTGCCTGGAAGAGATAGCTTTTTAGCAATAAAGCCGTCTTTTGTATCTAATGATACTTTCTTTCTTTGCTTATGTATTATTACTGTTTTTGGTGTACACTAAAGTCTCCAATTATTATTAGTATGAAGTAAATTACGATTAACACAGTCCGACGCGTTAGGATTTGTAAAAATTACTAACTAACTAAATAAACTTCGAGAAGGAGGTCGATAGGGATTCGGTTGGTCTGGGCGGCGTTTGGTAGGCTTCGTCAAGTCTTAGTTAGTATCATTTAAGAAAATATATAATTATAATTTTGTTAGATCATATTTTGTCTACTGGTAAAAAATGACTACAAGTTTATAAAATACGATTTCTTGTAAGAAGTTGGGATTTGTTTTGAATGTTGTAAAATGTTCTATATCTGTTGCGTCCAGATTTCAATTATTAAAAAAAATATAAAATAAACAAACAAAAATAACTAAACCTTTAGTGTTTATTTGCATTATCTTTAATTAATCCACGTTTTACTTGTTAATACTTTTTTAATTTGCAGTTCGGAAAGAAATTTTTTATGTATATTTTTGTTTCAAAATGTGACTATTTATTACCTTGTTATGAACAAAATTAGACACAAACGAGTACAAATTTTAATGTTTTCGGGTGATGAAATGTTCGCAATGACAAATTTACTTACTAATTATTTCGTGAAAATACAACAGCACGAGCTAGTTTAGAGAATGCCGTTGTTAGGAAAGATCTAATTTAAGTCGTTACGATCTGTGAAATTCTAACTTCGAATTAAATTAGATAAAGTTGAGCTAAGCAACACTAACTTTGAGCCATCGCTTAAAGTATTCCATTAAAAATTAAAACATCGTATGAAGTAGTTTAATTTGTTTACTTTATAATTGTTTCTATAATAATTAATGTAGTATTAATTATAATAGAATTGTTGTCAACCTGATGAGTTGTGTTTTGGCTTCAACTACTTTTAAACAACTAATAAAGGTGGCTTTTTATTACTATTTCAGTTTTAAATTTTTTATAACTTTTTTTTTATTTATTTTTTTTTATTTTAAATTAGATGCAAGTATGCATTATGGCATCTTCGGTGCGACAAAGCCAGCACTGCGGTCACCATACAGACTATAGGCAAAACACATGTGTTCACGCCATTTTTGGCGCGAGCTTGTGGAGGCCTATGTCCAGCAGTGGACTGCGATAGGCTGAGATGTGTGTGTGTGTGCGTTGAGTATGCAGTATAAAATGAATTTAAATCGAAATTCTTTATTTCTAAGGTAATATAAACAATAGATTTCTCCTGCTTGCACAATTGTTGGTTGTTATATCAAAGAAACCGGAAAACTAAACATACCATAATAAAACTATATATAAAACTATATATAGTTTTGTTATGGTATGTTTAGTTTTCCGCTTTCGTAATGTACATAATTGTACCCATATCCACATAAATACATGGGTTCAGTTAAAAACATAACAAGTACCTACCAATTCCCACATCCCTAGAGACACCGTCGACCTAACATGTAATATTTTCAACACAAATAAACATCGACATCATATTTGACAATCTCATAAAAAAAGGTAATAAAAAATAAACGTTATAACAACATTTACCAATTCCGTACTTATATTGCTTTGTAATAAATATATTGGGTAACAAAATAATTTTGAAAATAGAATAGCTTTGTTTTACTGTTTATGTTTTAATAGTATAAATATTGCAAACATGAGCTTGGAAGGATGGATTGGAGGTATAATCTAATCTGTTTAGGATTTAACTTGGTGTGTAGTTGAGGATCTGGATTGTTCTAGATAATCGTGATTAATCTGAATTATATTCCAACAATACAATCACTTTGCATTTATGTACTGCATGTAACTGTACTGTAAATTATATACTAATGTAATTGTGACCTCTTACGTTTTAATTTCTCTCAAAGCATATAAATGTCATCACGACGATTTTCAGTACTGCTGAGTGTAACATTAACTTTGAATATCAATAATTTGCTTAAAATTTAGTAAAAAATCGTAACTGAGGTAGGGCACAGCAGGAATTTCCTGCTCAAAATATGGAGCAGCACGACTGGGCTAGTACCTCGACCTTACAGAAGATCACAGCTAAATAATAATGCTTTCAAGCAGTATTGTGTTCCTGTTGGTGAGTAAGGTGACCAGAGCTCCTGGGGGGGATTGGGGATTGGGTCGGCAACGCGCTTGCGATGCTTCTGGTGTTGCAGGCGTCTATAAGCTACGGTAATCTCTTACCATCAGGTGAGCCATACGCTTGTTTGCCGAACTAGTGACATAAAAAAAAATAAAACTCAAGTTTTTAATAACTGCGAATTGTATAAAACCGTCTTTAATTATATCGACAAGTAATAGAACGTAGGTAGACAAAAACAATGTCGAGTAAATACGCATTATCAAAGATTACGTCAAAAGTTGTAATCAGACCTCGATGAAATTAAATGTGACCACATGATAAACATCAGCTTTCGATTAAATTAAAAATCATTAAAATCGGTACACCCAGTAAAAAGTTTTGCATATTTCGAGAGATTTCCTCGATTTCTCTGGGATCCCATCATCAGGTCCTGGTTTCCTTATCATGGTACCAAACTAGGGATATCTCTTTTCCAACGAAATAAGAATTATCAAAATCGGTTCATAAACAACGAAGTTATCCCCGAACGTAAATAAATAAATATATATATATACACTCGCGTGCAACTGAATCGACTCAAGCCGTATATTGGTATATAAGTTTGATTTTTCGGAAAATGGCTTATCCAATTTTTGTAAAAATTTTTTTATTCGAAAGAGATATATTTTTTTCCATAAATATAGCAATTTTTAAATAAACAATGACAAAACTTTTTTAATAACTACGGTCAAACATGAGCGTTACAGAAATTACTCGTTGCAGTACTCACGAGTTGCGAGACTAAATCATGTATAAAAGCTCACGTGACCCATATTTCTTATCAGTCACTCGTTAGACGTTGACAGGTACATATTTCCTTAAGCTCCCAGTATTTTAATCGCGATCCAATGGACACTGCCTCAGAAGCAGCGGCCCAAGTTGTAGCTTTGTTGCAAGCGGGCCATAGTCATCGGCAAGTCGCTCGTGAACTTAACATGAGCCAATTAGCTATTTCACGAGTACATAGAAGGTTTCAAGAGACTGGTGGCTTCGTTCGGAGACCACAAACCAATAGACCCCGGAGCACATCTGAGACGGACGACCGCTTCATTGTCTCAACTTCGTTGAGAAATCGTCATCTCACGGGCGTTGATGTGCAACAGGAACTCAGAAGGGTGCGAAGAGTGGCTGTCAGTCAGTGGACAATTAGAAGACATCTAAAGAAAGCCAATTTAACTCCTAAACGGCCAACCAGTGGCCCGAAACTGACCGCAGCTCACCGTCAAGCCCGACTTCAATTTGCTCGTGAATACCTCAATTGGACTATTACGCAAAGGAGATCCATTCTGTTCACTGACGAGAGCAGAATGTGTCTCAGTGGCAAGGACAGAAGAGACCGAGTATACAGGCGTCCAGGGGAACGGTTCTCGCAATGCTGTTTCGCTGAAACAGTATCATATGGCGGTGGTTTAGTCATGATGTGGGTTGGAATATCATATGAAGGGAAGACCGAGCTTGTTTTCGTGCCTGGTGGTGGTCGGAGTGGTGGTCTAACAGCTCAAAAGTACGTGGAAAACATTCTCCTCGATCATGTTGTACCTATGCTGGGTACATAGGAGAAAATTTTCTATTGATGCATGATAATGCTCGGTGCCATACAGCAAGTGTTACTCGCCAGTTTCTTCTTGAGGCGCAAATTGAGACGATGATGTGGCCAGCCCTCAGTCCTGATCTGAATTGCATTGAGCATTTATGGGATGAGCTCAAACGGAGGGTGCGAGTTAGAGATACGGCTCCATCAAGCATCGTTGAACTCAAAACTGCGCTAGAGGAAGAATGGAATACGATACCTCAAGATTTTATCAAAAAATTGATAAAATCAATGAAAAATGGCATGTAAGCCGTTATAAAAGCTAGGGAAAGCAATACAAAGTATTGAAAATTTTAATTTTCTTTACTTTTATCAAAAATAATTTTTTTATTCATTATGTTGTTGTTTTCATTTTTCTTCATTTTTTATGCATTTCTGTCAAATTAAATTTTATCAATAAACACTCAACCGATTTTTTCATTAGGATAGCATTTTTTTAAGAGAAAAGATTAGGCTTTCAAACAAAAAAAAAACAAGAAAATCGGTTAAGCCATTTTCCGAAAAATCAAACTTTTATACCAATTTACGGCTTGAGTCGATTCAGTTGCACGCGAGTGTATATATATTTCAACCAACTACAAACAAATATATATATAGATATATATATTTATACGGTTGAATTGAGTAACCTCCTCCTTTTTTTGAAGTCGGTTAAAAATGTAAATTTATACGGCACATATAATAAAGAACAATATAATAGTCATCTTTGTATCTTGTTCTGGTTATACACGAAAGCGGTTGTGGGTAGCAGTTATTGTATGGTGGGTAGCCATACCTAAAAAGTGTCCTTATTTTAATCTAGGTACTCTTAAGATGCCCTTTTAAAAAAGTTACCATTAGTCAATAAGTTAATATACAGAACGCTAGGCAATATTAATATTTGTAGATAATGTAAATTGATTACGTAATCAACATTTTATAATGTTTCGCGGTTTTAAAACTCTTTCATTAATAAGCGTCGTAAATATTGCATAGTAACCAACCCTTACATTCATTTGTATATGTATATCACTCAACCTTCCAGCGTTTTGTTATAAAAAGTCGGGCGAATTTAATGGAACTGCATTTAAGAATTTATTTTCTCTATTATTCTCCACATTTAGCTGTCATTTTTTTATTTTATAGTTAATTTCTCACATTTACGTACTGGAGTTTGAATAAAAATTTTATACTTTCGTTTTGATAACAATGACCTGGAGTTTGTCTTTATAATTATGATTATAAATTTTATTTAACGTAGTTGAGGATGATGCGGTTCAGGAATAATAGACTTTAATATATATAGAGAATGAAATATATATACAGAATAAAAATGACAATAAATCATTGAGCTGAGAATAGATTTATTATATCAGTAAATAATATCCGCTTCAGACGGTAAACGGATGTAACTTTGTAGAGGAGAGTACTATGCGACAAACAAATAGTTAATTTGTTATTTGCAATCTCGTATGACTTCCTCAATTCACAATTACTAATTGTTATAGCAATAGTTTATCTTCTTAATGTAATAAAACATGAACTCCTTATAAAATGAATTAATAAACGATTTCTAATTTAAGGGATTCAGTAGAATGATGTTTAATGTCAAGTGACCAGAAGCATATAGGTACATGCTTACGTAAACAGAAAAGTCTCGACCGTGACTACTATCTGTATGGGGTGTCTAAAATTTTTCATGAACCAAAAATTAATTCGCGACTACAATGAAGATTATAGGTACAAAATGGACAATATTGTGTACTCTTCTTTGTACATTTATTTCTATGGCCAACATTTAAATATTAAATGAAAAGATAAAAGCATTCGAAAAGAATAACTATGGAATTTTCTGTAATCACGACCTGACTTGTACAGCCGTTCTGTTGCGTGACTCTGAAATTAACTTGCGTGACAAAATTTTAAGAGAGTTTACGTACAAGTAAATGTCAATGACTTTGTCCGATCAGATTGTTTATACAATGTAACAGAAATTGACTTTGTTTCATAATAATAGGTTATGAAAATGTAACTTCCGTTATGTTGGTGAAGTGCTACAAAGTTTTATGATTGTTTTCCAGCTTTTCTATTAAAACGAAAGCACTTATTTTTTTTATTTTTTTTTTATTTATGTATTACAGAAAAACTTTTAAGAAACTAAATAATCTTTCGTTATGATTATAAACTTTTCCACTTAGCAATAAATGATGTTACAAACCAGGACAGTTACTGCTCAACTGCTTGAAATAAGCTTTCGTCGACAATAAAAATAATTGAAGTAAAACTTCTTAATGCACGCTTGACTTAGGGAGTAAACTGGTGAATGCGTGACGAGAGCGTTACGAAAAGTGTAATGAGTGAAGACAAAGTGCAGGCCTACCGTGCAGAAGTTTTACTTCAGTCGTGTGATCTAAAGCACACTCGTTTTGAGGGTTCCATACCCCAAAAGGAAAAAAACGGAACTCTTATAGGATAATTTTTTTGTCCGTCTGTCTGTCAGTCAGGTATCAAGCTGAAATTCATATCAAATACTCAGGTCTACTGTTCCTTGGAGCTGTGAAAAAAACAAATTTCTAAGCCAACGCAATCAAAAGATACGCTTATGCTGCAAATTTTTGACATTCGCAAGGGAATCAAAACCTACAAGGTACCTACTTCCTGTGAACTCAAAATCTTGAAATTTGGTACAAAGCAACGTTTTATAGTACAGATGAAGGAAAAATTACGAAAAGCATAAATTGTTAGTTACATCATATAATCAAAATATTTTCAATAATTTGGTTTGTATGGAACCCTGGGTCCGCAGGTCCGACTCGCACTTGGCCGGTTTTTTATGATCTACAAGGTTTTTAAACTAAAAACTCAACGATGTTATAGATAAATAAACAAATAGTAACATTTATATATTATACAAACATTATATACACAAATATAGGTAGGTAGGTATGATACATAAAAATATATGCATAACAACGACACAGTATTGACAAAACAAAAACGTTATCTATTTAAAACGATTGCAGAAACATAAAACGATAACATAAAGGAGAGACGATCAAGTCTTACGATTCCACGAGCGTTCTACAACAGAATATTATGATCGGCAATTTCGTCTTCGTATCTTGCAATCTTATACAGCTTTTCATTGCAAATAGGATTCTTAGATCTCAAACGTGGTATATTGTCACAATCTATATCGATAAAAATGAATCGCTAAATGTTTACTAAGCACAAAATTTGAAAACGACTAGACTAAGTCGGGAATATTTTTTTTCTAATAGTTTATAGAAGGTTCATCTGGAATGAAAAATTAATAAACATTGCGCAGAAAATTTGATTTTCTGATATCGAAACGATTTTTAAAATAGACACTCTGGTGTAGTGGTGCGTGTGCCGTGCATGCGTTCAAACACCGATGATTCTAGGTTCGATTCCCGCTCGGAATGTATATTTGTGGAAATATTTCTCAGAGAGAACGTTAAGCTGTCAGTCCCTGTTGTTATCATCAGCACCTGATAGCAATTGTTACTCATAGTAGGGAATATATCCGCCAACCCGCAATGGAGTAGCGTGCTAGATTAATCGCTGACCCTTCTGATACAGAGAGAGGCGTATGCCCAGCTGTGGGATGTTACAGGCTGAATCGTGATCGTGTCGAAATAAACTTTGCGCGTATAATGTCAATTCTTGCATTGGACAGTTCGTGCGCTGAAAATAATAATCAATCCGTTCGAATACTCATAGTTGGACCACGTGAAAGTTAATAATACCTAGCTATTTTTTTTAAAAGCAAAATATCTTTACTTTACTTTGATGGTTATGGTCTTGTACAAACAACGTACCATTTACTTGTACATACAATGACTTCTGCTGTTGATATAACAGTATGTTACCGTATCGTTCGATCTCGTTAATAACTCTTTGTAAAGAAATATCAATCGTCATTGGCTTTTTGCTTTTACTAATCCTGATAAAATTGCTAAGGTATAATACCCAAGGAATGTATAATAAAAATTATTGTATGTTTAACCTCTCGTAGTAACCTTTTCCACAGTGCAGATCCCGAAGCTTCCGTCCTATTTGTTTTAAAGCTGAACTATCGATGAAGTTAGTGAAAACATTTTAAACAAGTTTCCGTTCATCGATTTCTGCTCCGGGCTGCTTTTGCTTATCAACGTGAACTTTATAAAATAAAGTATCATTTAAATGATTTTTTTTTATCTCATCTAAAAATAATTCAAAAATTTATGTTAGTGTGGATTTTTATGCTATAATTGACATAAAGCATATCAATCAAGAAATCGTAAAATAATCATTCTTTGTTAATTTTCATAATTTGTTAAAAAACTTTTGTGTAAGCAAAGAAGGAAAAACTAATTTCTAATTAATTTAACATATTTTTGATAAGTACATAAACGATACATATAATCTATATATAACTTGCCGTGAATAACTGATTCGCCGATTGACAAACTGGAGAGGAAAGGATACCGGCTCTTTCTCTATACAAAGGTAATCGACTGTTTCCTCCCTGGATAATGAAACTAGATCAAATATTTTTGTAACATAAAACCTTTAACTGCAATGACCATGCCCTATATCTTGGTTTTTTTCATATTCTTCCTTCAAAAACTAGAAATATTGTCTAATTTTTTATACATTTTCAGACACTCATTAAAAAAATTACGCATATTTACAAAAACCGAGAACATAGGGGCATAGTTGAGGGTTTTTTAATTACATAAAAAAATCGACATGTTTTGGGGAAAAAATAGTTAACTACGAAAGGCTGTTTTGGTCAATAATTATCTACCTAAAATGGTCTGAGCTGCAGTTGTCCCTTTCTTAGCTCGGGGCGCGGCGGCAACATACAGCGAGACAGTAACATTTTATTCAAATACCTATTTTTCAAAACTCTCTCAGGTACCCTTTCCTCTTAACTCCCATTTTTTATACCATTGGGGTGGCAAAGAAGTCGTACAAATGTTATATTGTTTCTATGTCTGTTTGTTTGTTGGCACTAAGAATCTTAAGATCTCAGTTGAACATGATGTAAGTTCATACTACGTTCAAGGAAATTAGACACTGTATCCCTAAATTCAATAGCTACAATTTCTTTGAGCAAGGGAGTGTAAGTCAAAATGTGTTCTTATTATATTTAAATAGGCTACAGTTATAATAATTGTTTTCGGAAAGGTTATGTTAGAGATAGATTCACAGATCACAGTCCTCAGGTCCAAATAACTTGAAACTCGGAATGTATACAAATCTGAGAATGTATGGCTCATCTTAATCAGTTAATGTACTTTAGCTTTTAACGGTTTATTAAAAGAACGATAATCGTGAACGAAATTGCGGGTAAAGGTAACTAAAAATATATGTTCATTATAATAATAATAAATAACTAAATGCTCCACACTCAGGCCCAGGCCACCAGTAGAATTTTCTTCTGTGTCGGGGGTCCGCATACGCACAAAGCCTAAATCACGACAAACATTTACATGGCCATACAGATATTTGTAGTGAGCGAGGATCGAACCACCAGCACAACAGTCAGTGCTGTGACCGCTGCGCCAACGCGTCCTTGCATTATGACGTTGCACTCACGTTAAACAGTACATCAAAGAAGTATTCGACTATCGTTCAATTCATTATAAATTCTTTTTCATTTAACAGTAATGTTTATGAACAAAAAGAGACCATTTAATTACCATCCGTTATATCACAATTTTTTAATATTCATAACCACAAGAGTCCTCTCTAGTGAACGTTTTATTGAGGTGACACGAGATGCTTTAAAATTGCTACCAAAACTGGGACACGCCCGGAAGGCTTCAATTATTTAGTTCCTCGGCTAGACGAGCTTGTGTAGGACAAAAAAATATAAATATGATGCTTGTTACGGTTTAGGTACATTGATGGAAAGTTTTTTCTCTTTGATGAAATTACAGTATAAATTATTTTATATTCTATTCTTTCATAAAAGCGTATCAATTTACAAAGTTGTGACAATGTATTGGTCAAAATGTAAGTTTTTAGTTTCTAATAAAAACATGACTGGTGAAATTGATAGAAATATTTTTCTCAAAGGTTTAATATAATGAAGAGCTATATACGAGTAGATATAACAAAATTTTTAGCATATGTTTTTGTGGAATAATGTATTCGTAAAAGCATAAATGTGTTTACATATTATGAACTGCCTACACCGAGCGGCCCGAATTGATCATTTCAAATAAATTATGTTTAGCTTAAAAATATATTAAATTGTACATGTATTAATTTTCCAACTCTAAAATACACGATAATACTAATCGGTCCCTCGAGTCCTTAATAACTATCACTATTCATCGATTTTTATAACTAGGTAGTTAATTATTCCGTTTTTATTTGTAATTAATCATTTATCAAATATTCATTATTTGATATAGTTTAATTATAAAAGGATAACAAGAATTAAATAATAAATTATAATATAATATTACATATTTTTTACACTGAAGTTTTTTTACGATTTTTACGACTTTTTTTTGTCCTCTCCCCCGTCCTTGTCACAAATGCCCACATTTATGAGACCCCTGTCCCTGCTGCGACGTCACATATCTTGCAATTATATACCTGAAAAAATATTTATTAAATAAAACATCAGTTTCGACATAATTTTTATTTCCTTTAATATTGTTTTTCAATAAAATCCACATCAATCTAAAATAGGTATGAAAAATAATATTATTTTAGTACTAACAATTATATATTTTTTTTATATATTTAGAAATGTAATGTTACAAAATTTAGCATGTGATGTAATTTATGGATGGCCCCTAAGTATGTACATGTAAATAGCACATATTTAAATAAGTGTATATTAACATCCAGAATCAATACGGGTATCGTACCTACAACCCTCCGAGCAAAAAGCAGGGTTACCGCAAACTGCGCCAAGGAGTCAGTAAACAATTAATATTTTTTGTACATTAATTACTTAATATTTGTTTTCTAATAATTTGTACGGAACATATACAAATTTCATATTTCACGCGAGTAATGTTAGCTTGCTTTTACCATAATTCAAAATATCTCATAATATTTTGTTACGCTCGTGAAGTGAGTACGAACTTAACGATGTTATGTCATTAGGCTGAAACTTTTACATATATCAACTAGACAGGCCATCAACATCCGTTTTAAGTAGCACTTGATGAATAAGTTATAGAACGTTTGTTTAGTGTCCATTAAATGACGGAGTTAGTTGCGGGAGGAGTGCGACCCCAGAACAGAAGCTACTTAAGTAATGGCCGGCAATTTGTCTCGTGGCCAAAATTAACTTGTTCATAAATGGTCTTGATACACCCACTGTGGTATAATAAATATATATTTATGTTAACACTTCAGTTTATGATTAATAACTAATCTAAATATCCAATTAAATTATACTGAAGTGACTGTTTAGGAAGTCGAAATACGTTTTATAGTAAATGTATATGATTATTTAATTTTAGAAAATATTTAAATTGTTTCACGCAATAGGTAATTTATATATAATAATTATAATATATATAATATATATAATAATTTATATATAGATAATTTATATATATAGGTATAGGTAAATTAGGAAGCATTTTCAGATATAAAACAGCTTTGAAAAATATTTAATGCTATTTAATTTACGATTTCTGATTACGATTCTGAATAAATATTTAACAAATTTAGCACTTGATGCCATTTCCCTTTCCCTGTACTAAGCTAAACCCGTTCGTCATACAGGTGTTTTATAAGCAGCAGGGTAAATATGTGTACAGTGCCTGTACCCCTCTCGTACTGAGCACGAAACTGACACGAGCAAAAGCCTGTCAATGGGTCACTAAAATCTATAAGAGCTTTCATGCTTTCAAAGCTAATGGAGAATTTATTTTAGCGTTATGTTGAATAAAAAAAAATATATTAAAAGCGAGTACGTTTTATGATGTTGGATATGAGGATATATGGACGACTAAATGTACGTGAGTGTTTTACTCTTAATTGTTTAAGTAGCGTACACAAAATAAACTTGGTTAAAAACAAAGCACGACGCCGCGTTAGCGCAACGGTCACAGCTATGGATTGTGCCTGTTGCCCCTGCGGTTTCGGGTTCAATCCCCGCACACGACAAACATTTGTATTGGCTATACAGGTATTTGCCATGGTCTGGGTGTTTGTGCAGTCCTTGTGGGTCTCCCCACCGTGCCTCGGAGAGCAAGTTAAGCCGTCGGTCCCGGTTGTTGTCACGTACACCTGATAGCGATCGTTACTCGAATATATCCGCCAACCCGCATTGGAGAAGCGTGGTGGATTAAGCTCTGATCCTTTTCCTACTTGGTGAAAGAGGCCTATGCCCAGTAGTGAAATATTGCAGGCTGAAGCGTAAAAACAAAGCACATTTTTAAGTAAAAAATACTCTTTCTTCTTAAAATAACATGTTTGCATCATTGTATTTCTCAATAATCTTATTATGTACATATAAGATACTTGTTGAATACTCAGAATTAGAACCGAAAAATAAACTAGGTGTTGGCTCTGAAAAAAAAAAAAGTTTTTATTTTATAATTTTTCTTTAGATCAGGTCACGTGTCCTGACGCATGTTTACCATTTTTTACCCATCACAAAAAAAGTGCACAACGCCGTTAAAAAAGTTTTAACTTCACAAATTACATAAATAGATAATATTATAGAAATATAGATCTAGTGTGGTTTTACCTACTTCAAAATAACTTTTTCAATTAAAATAATACAGTAAACTGAATATTTTTTGCCTCACAGGTTACCGCGTTTTTATTGATTTTCACACTCGCTAACGAGATTCAATATGTATGTGTTTCACGTGCAAAAGAAATTACAAATTTGCACGAACAGAGCAGACAAAATAACCATAAAGCTTGTACAATATTTTTTTGTAATACGAATATTTAAATTTATGCTAAAATTAATAAATAACATATACATTAAAAATAGCATACACATTTGTAATAAATATATTTTGTCTTAACCTAATTTATTTATTTTACTGAACATATAACAAGAACCGTTATAGACCAATTTTTAAATTTTTTATACATTTACTTAAACAATAATATCCTGTTTCTATGGGAAGATACGGATTACGATTTTAATATCAAAATATATACCTTATACCTTTGACCTTTATGAAGCTGACTTTGTAAATATTTTAAATTCCATTTTATTTGATTTGTAGGTATAAAACTGAGAACAAAGGAACGTTCGGAACTTAAGTTGTCCAATAGTTTATGAGAAAATACAATAAAATTAAAAAAAAATAACTTGAACAAATGGTTTGTAAGTTATGTGAATATCTTTACGTATTCACAGAAAATATACATGCTCCTATACATATCAAGTTAGAAAGCGCATTTTGACTTGAGAGGTCAGACATACAGAAGACGGATTTATTACAAACAGACCAGAAAAACAAACTCTATGATAGTCTTTAATAACTTAAATACTTTTTAAAAATAAAATGAAATGGTACCGCTATAATTACGACCCGTGGAGATAATGGACGAAGATTACTGTTTATTAGTGACATAACGAATAGTGGACCTATCACATTCATGAATGTAAATGCGAATGCGAATGTTGATTTTTCAAATAAAGTTCGCTTAAAAGGTATAAAGTTTTGTAAAACGTTGTCGGTAATTTTTTTATATAACTATATACATATGTACAACTAGGTCGGCAAACAAGCGTACGGCTCGCCTGATGGTAAGCGATTACCGTAGCTAGTCTAGTCACAGGCCTTTATGTTTCATGGAAAACCAAAGGAGGAAGTTCATTTTGCAGTCCATTCCATTGGATGTAAGTTAGGCATTCAATTAGTGTGGTTTATATCTAATCCTGTGCTATATAATTATAATCTAATGCTGTGTGGTCGCGGCAGTAAAGAATCCATTATAATCTGCTCTTTTCTTCCACACTGGGCATATTAGTCCAGCCAGTATAAAAGGTATCACTCGTATTGTCATCAATATAACAAAGAATATTGCTGGCTTGCAACGTATCGTTAATATGCAGAATAAACAGTGTAGGTGAGAGCATTGAGCCTTGAGAGACTCCAGCAATAATGTGGCATGGTTTCCGAAGACTCTTTTTCGACATCAAAATTGATGCTTCGGCCATAAACAAAACTGGTGACTAAATGCATAATCTCTCGGGGAGGTAAGATGGTAACTTCTCAAAAAGAACTTTATGCCAGAACCGGTCAAAGGATTTCATCGTATCTAGGGCTAGTGCCATAGCTTCCCCCTTACTTTCAATGTGGTTGCCCAGTGAGAGCTCAACGTTCAAGTCTCCTCTATCCCACTCCTAAATATAGGTTTTTTTCTCCATGTAACCTCGATATTGAAGCCGCCACTACTTCTTTTTATGATACTATCTTTAATATTATTGATAAACACATACCATCAAAGGTTGTGCATCAGTCACGTAAGTATCCTGTTTGGTATAATGGGCCTTTGATAAAGATAATTAAGGAAAAATTAAAATTTCACAGGAAATGGAAGACATATTGTAGGATTTCAGACTATGACACATTTGTGCTTTTACGGGAAAGGCAGAGAAAGGTTGAGGTCGACTGTTATAATGCTTACATTGATAATGCTGAGAGAGAAATTAATCGAAATAGTAAATATTTTTGGTCATTTATAAAATCTAAGAGGGAGGGGTCTAATGATCTACCTAATCGTATGTTTTTTGGTGAGACTTCATCATCTGATGGCGAAGAGATTTGTGGCTTGTTTAATTCGTACTTTCAGTCTGCTTTTGAACCGGAGATGCGTGTGAATGGAGTCTTACCCGACAGTCAACCCTGTGTGGACTTATGTACAATCGAACTTACTACTTCTATAGTTGAGAAATATCTTAAAAATCTTAATGTTGACAAGGGAGTTGGACCGGATGCTTTACCCCCCCCGTTTTCTTAAGCAATTTTGTGATGTGCTGGCATTACCTATATTTTTGTTGTTTCGCTTATCTCTGAACACCGGATGCTTACCAACTTTATGGAAAAAATCCTTTATAGCCCCTATATTGAAATCCGGTAATAAACATGATATACAGAATTATAGGCCTATTTCAAAACTTTGTTCCATTGCAAAGTTGTTTGAGAAAATCATTTACGATACTATGTTTCCAACTATACGTTCTTATCTGCTAAATCAACAGCATGGATTCATCAATAAACGTTCAACGGAAACCAATCTTTGTGAATTTATACATCGGGTTTCTAGTTCTATGGATCAGGGACATCAGGTTGACGTCGTATACACGGATTACTCTAAAGCCTTCGATAAGGTCTCACACAGTCTTTTTCTCCTTAAGCTAAAGCGTTTTGGAATACACGGTGATCTTCTTCGTTGGTTGGATTCATATCTTCGCAACCGAAGTCAGGCTGTATCTATTAAGGGTTACTTATCATCGTTTATACCTATTACATCAGGTGTGCCCCAGGGCTCTCACCTCGGTCCTCTACTTTTTAATATATTTATAAATGATATAAGCAATGTGTTTGTGTCCTCTGAATTCCTTTTGTACGCTGATGACACTAAAATATTTAAAACTATCAAATCATTAGCTGATTGTTATGATCTTCAAACCGATTTAAATAGTCTCAAAATATATTGTAATTCTAATTTGCTTCATCTGAATATTATGAAATGTAGTATAGTTTCTTTTTCACGTAAACTCAAACCTTTAATTTATAAATATACTCTTAACAATACTTTATTAACCCGGAAATCTGAGGTGAGAGACTTGGGCGTTACACTAGACTGTAAACCGACTTTTGGGAGCCATGTTAACAACATTTCAACAAAGGCCTATAGTTTGCTTGGATTCATTATGAGGGTTGGATCTGAGTTTAGGAGACCTTCCACGCTTATTCTTCTTTACAACTCCTACGTTCGCTCTGTACTTGAGTATGCCTCTACGGTCTGGAATCCACAGTATGACGTTTATAGGAATCGGATTGAGAATATTCAGAATGAGTTTCTGAAGTATTTGTCGTATAAATTTACTGACTTACCAAACAAGCCATTGAGTCTGTCTAGTCGCCTTTCTGTTCGAGACCAAATATTTTTATTTAAAATTGTTAATAGTCACATAGACTCTTCATTTTTACTCAGCAATCTACTTCTGAACTGTCCACGGTCTGGTTCACGTCACCCGAGGTGTTTTCATACTCCAACCTGTCGTACATCCTATAACGCTAATTCTTTTTTGATCAGAGCTTGTCGTGAATACAATGAGCATTTTGAGAATTTTGACTTATTTCATTTATCTTTGCCTGAATATAGAAAGCAGTTGTGGAATTTCATTGAAACAATTTAATGTAGAATGAATTTTATATCGTTCATTTGAGCTTTTTTTTTTTTGAGGTTTTGATGTTGATTAATTTATTAAAGCTTATCATTACTTTGGAGTGCTTTTATGAAATAATAATTGGTGGAAACTTTGCTGGATTTTGTAAAATTAATTTGTGTTAATATTTTTTTATTATGTATATCTGTTTGTTTCCCAAATATTAAATAAATAAATAAATAAATAAATAAATGTAGGAAAAGGATGGGAGCTTAATTCACCACGCTGCTTCACACCGCACTGCGGTTGGCAGATACAGGGAATATATGAGTAACGATCGCTTTCAGGTATCTATGATATTAACCGGGCCCCACAACTAAATGTTTTCTCCTGGGTACAGTGAGGAAATCCATAAAGAAAATAAGGATTTTTTTCTATACAAATATAAATTTTCATCTCAAGCGGGAATCGAATCCCCGACGGCCAGTGGCCTACTCCACCAGAATGGATGTTTTGTTAGCATATAAGTAAATAAAAAACATTAATCTTATGTATACGTATGAGGATTCAATATCCATCCATTAAAACAATATACTTAATTTAATAAAATTAAATACACATTCGGCAAATCTTTGCAACGTTTCGCGCGAATGCGTATGTCAAAATGTGCGAATGTGCGAATGCGAATATTCGTTACATCGCTATTATACACATATATATATATATATATATATATATATATGATTGCTACATATGCCCACTGTGAAGTACTCAGAATTCTAGCGTTAAAAACAGTATTGTGTATTTTGTACGAATCGGATGAAATTTATAGAATAAATAAACAAGGTAAATTTTTAACACGATTTTCATTTCATTCATTGAATTATCGAAAACGTTACTGTTCTGTTACTTTGCTAGCAGATATTTTCGATTACGTGGCAAATTGTAACTACTTATGAAAACAATAAATACAGTTAAGTATGTCTTTTAGCTTATGACAAAGAGTTTAGATAAGCTTACTTTTTGCGTTTAATAATAATAATGGGAGATAATTCAGAAAGTTACATCGTCATATTTTTAATTATTTTCAGTAATTTTTATGCGCCGAGACAAAACGAGCTGATAGCTATATGTACATATGTGTAATAAAACAACTAAAACGGTTGCCTTCGGTCATTAGCACAAACTTTGTATCATTTACTTTATATTTGTTAAATTGTTTTAATTGCATGCTGGTTATTGATATACTCGTATATTAAGGACCTTACTGTATAATGTGTTCATATCAATGTAAAAATATGTATATTGTTTGTATACTTAAATACATAAATTTTACAATAATAAAATAAGAACAAATTAGCTTCAGATAGGAGTTAATAACCATCAGGTGATTATTTGTAAATGAAATAGGAACATATATTTTAATTTTCAGAGTACTATTTTATGACTAGCGACACACTTCACAAGGGTGCAATATTAATACTAAATATAAAATAAATATAATATATAATATATACGCAAAAAAGCGTTTATTTGCAATATCACATTAGAGACCTCTAAAACTATCAGAGTTCCTCTACTATATTATGCATGTATTAAAAATATAAACCTTCTTCTAAGATCACTCTATTTACTGAAGGAAACCGCATCACTACCCGTTGCATAGTTTTAAAGATCTACGCATACAGACAGCGGGAAGTGAATTTGTTTTATACCATGTAGTGATGTAGCAACATCCACGTTCCACATATTTACGTATGATGCATTTGGTAGAGTTATGTGACCATTTAATTAATATTTTAAAAAATATATTAAATAAAAATATGGATTATTACGTTCAAGTACTCATATTTTTATTTATTAATTGAACCCAATAGACACTATGAATGAATGAATGAATGAGCAGGCTCATTGAAGAGAAAGAGATAAATAGGATAGATTAGAAGGGTCGTGTTACCGCATTGTACGTTGATCGCCTACGCGTTTGTCGAGCGTAGGTTATACAAATAAAATTACTCTTTCAACCCACGCAGGATTCCAAGGCGTGGGATGATCTAGACTCGATATTGTTACGTCACTAAAACTCAATTAAGGTGTCGATCGATTTGGATTTCAAAATTATAAAATCAAATTTATATCTGCTTAAAATTTTGGTAGTGTTCTGGCGTCTGAGGCGATCACGGATTACTTATAATTGAATGTACACGCTACACATACAAATTATTATTGATATTTGTTGTACAGTGAAAATTATATATAAATGGTTATCTCTCTAATATATATATAATTCTCGTGTCGCAGTGTTTGTTACCAATAAAATTTTGTGTTTATGTTGGGTAGGTTTGAGAATTAGCCAACATCTATTTTTCATACTCCTAAATCCTTAAATAAATTTCATATTTAATATAATTTTTTAAAATATTTTTTTTAAATTAAAATTAATATATAACAAAATACAAAATTTTATATTTTTATTTTATTATGATTCGGCATTGAAAAATGCATACAACCCTAAATTTTCACCCTTCTACCACCAACCTCTATTTTTAATAGCGTTAAGATAACGTTGGTCCGGTCAGCTAGTATATAATTTATAAAACTGTAATGGACCAATCGGTGGGAATCGCACACGACATTGTCTAAATGGCTGCAATTTTATACAATTAACTTAACACTTAATAATATTTAAGGTTGAGTTAAAAATGCAAAACAGCCTTTATTTTGACCTCCTTCTCCTTACTTAGTAAGCCCTTTTCCCATAACTAATTCAGTACACAAGCGGTGAAAACTTTAAATGACTTAAATCTCTAAATGTTGCTGACTGACTGACAGATTGAGCAGTCAAATGGTAACCCGGTCCTGCTAGACATGGCGTCGTCGGGATTGTTCAGAGGTGAGCCGGACAGTCCCATGGAGGAGAAGTCTGGTCTTTTCGCCGAGGCCAGCCTGTCGCTGGAGGGTCCTGTTGCCTGCAGATCCGGGACCCTCCAATTAAAGCGGCTGAAGGCTCCCGCAGGGGGTTTTGGTCGGTAGTGCACCCCCAAGTGCTAAGCCGACATACGGTCTAGGAATGCCTACCCGGGCATCCTGGATATCACCCGTAAATGGGTTACCCTGCGATATCAAAAAAAAAAAATGGGCAGTCAAATGGTCCTGATTGCATTTGACTAAGTACTGTGACAGTACATACATAATAGTTCATTATAACTTATAATAAATATATTTCAATAATTTTTATAATACGATAACGTTTCACAATTTTTGACACATTATTAAAAATAATTTTAACGTATTGTATTAGAATAATTAATATTACCTTTTATTTCAAATGGCACGTAACAAAAAAACTTTTAGGTTGTAATAAATATTTCATTGTCCGACCGCTATTTTTATTGAAAAAGAAAATGAAAAAGGAAGTTTCGAGAAAGGAGTCGAGAAAATAACGGTAGGTAGAAAGATAGAAGTAGTGAAAAGAAATAAAAATGAGTGTAAAACGTCATCATCATCATCATCATCATTTCAACCGATCACAGTCCACTGCTCGACATAGGCCTCTTATAAGTTCACGGCAAAAATGGCGTGGACTCGTGTGTTTTCGTGTGTTGTGAGTGCAAAACAATTACTTATAATATAATACAATTGATTATTTATCGCAACGATCTGGTGTGTTGTTTTATTTTTACTTCAACTGCGACGACGATTGCTCTCTTATTTAATTTACATTCTCAATAGTTCGTATAAAATATATAAATTTTGCTATTTACATGGTACTAAATGAATTAGTATGTTGCTGACTAATTCCTTAAACGTTTACAAAATTAGTATTTCGAACGAGTGTCCATAGTGTTATTAAAAACAATTTCACTGAATTGTATGAGCCAAACAAATAATATATTAAATATTATATTTTTGTATTCTCTTATTATAAGAGAATCAAGTTACACTGTGGAACCCTAAAACGAGTGATATGTAAATTCGGAAGTGCTTGTAAAGAGCAATTTCTATAACACATAATCTGAATTTAAATTCGTGCTATTTCTTTATTCATATAAAACCAAGATAATATGAAAACTCATCGTTTCCTATGGGTTCGTAACCAAAAAACATAATTTCGTGTTATCGCTATGGATGAAAGCAACGTTACGCGCGGGCTAATGGAGTTTAGCATGGCATTGTATTTAATTCTACTTTGTATTACCGAGGTATGAAATGGGAAATTTATTTTATATATATTTTTTATAGCCAAATAACATTTGTTATGTTATAAACTATATTTACATGAAAAATATTTTTTGCATCTCGAGGCAACTAAAAAATATTATTTATTTTTATTTGATATATAATATACAAAAAACGACAAATTATTTACTTAATATAAAAATCTTTGTTCCAGGTACTACATACTTTATTATATGCTTAAAATATTAATATCACGCTAATACTCTCAGTTTTCCGCGAAATTATGAGGTTATTATTGCCTTGTCATTGAAGTTACCTCACCTGTAACGGAGTGGGCGTTGAATTAAATAATACGCCTCAATCTGTCTGCCGGAGCCCGGAGATTTCATCTGGATGCTTCGGTACTTAATTGACTGGTTTATTACCTTGAATCCTTGAAATAAAATAAAAATGTAAGACAATACAAAAAAAATGTCTAAGATGATGACGTTAGTGTGAATATGATAAGTGGGATAGTTGTTGTAGAAAACTTAACTGTAGGAATATATCTTTATACCACTAGGATAGATAGCAAACAAGCGTATGTTCCGCTTGCTGATAAGCAGTAACTGTAGCCTATGGCCTGCAACATCAAGAGCATTACAAGCTTATTGCCGCTCTTACTTCCGACCCTCCCGAGGAGTTCTCGCTACCTTACTCATCACAGAAATAATACTTCTTAAAAGAGGCTAATTTTGCTATGATATTCTGTAAAGAAAAATATGGTATACAGGCAGCTTATCACTTTATTATGAAGGCAAACTGTAGCATAACATACCATATGTCCTAAACATGAACCGTATATAACTATTAGAGTTTCGCTTGACCGCATGTCTAATTGTAACTATATAATAAATGCACGACAACATAATAAATATCAAAAATCAGTTTAATAATAATTGTGTTTGCTCGCAAACGAAAAAAAAAACCGACTTCAATTACATCGACGAGTAATACAACGTAGATCGACGTAAAAATAGTCAAGTAACTACGCGTTATCAAAGATTACTCAAAAAGTAGTTATCAGACCTCAATAAAATTTATATGTGACAACATGACAAATATCAGCTTTCGATTAAATTAAAAATTATTAAAATCGGTACACCCAGTAAAAAGTTATTGCGGATTTTCAATAAGTTCCTTCGATTTCTCTTAAATCCCATCATCAGATCCTGGTTTCCTTATCATGGTACCAAACTAGGGATATCCCCTTTCCAACAAAAAAAGAATTATCAAAATCGGTACATCCAGTAAAAAGTAATTGCGGATTTTCGAGAGTTTCCCTCGATTTCTCGGGGATCCCATCATCAGATCCTGGTTTCCTTATCACGGTACTAAACTAGGGATATCCCCTTTCCAACAAAAAAAGAATTATCAAAATCGGTATATCCAGTAGAAAGTTATGCGGTATAATACAACGTAGGTCGACGAAAAAAGCGTCAAGTAAAAACGCATTATTAGATATAACTCGAAAAGTAGTTGTTAGATCTCAAATAAATTTAAATGGGACCAATTGGCACACACCACCTTTCGATTAAAACAAAATTTGTCGAAATCGGTCTACCCGGTCAAAAGTTCTGATGTAACATACATAAAAAAAATATATATATACAGTCGAATTGAGAACCTCCTCCTTTTTTGGAAGTCGGTTAAAAACAAACTTGATTTGGTAATGAATAATTATCATTTATTTTCATAGATTGTCAATTGACTATTTGGCAATAATTTACTTATTTGAGATTCATTTCAAAAAGTGTCCGCTGGCTAGCAACATCCTTCTTTTGTTAAATATTGATTGCAAGTTCGTACTAGTCTACAAGTTTCGTCTAGTTTTAGGTGCATTTTTGTGAAAACCGAGTGGCTTTTTAATTTACCCTAACTTGGACTGACAGAAAACTTAACGCATAATACCTTGAGTAAAAAACTAATCTATACATATATAATAATAATAAAATAATAAAATAAAATAAATAAAATATAAAATTATATCATATAAAATGATATATGTATAATATGTTTATTTATACATTTGCACACCAATTCATATTTAACAAAATACAGAATTACATTTGGAACTAACATAGTTGGATCAGTCGCAACACCTAATCGCTAATGCTGCAATTTCTTCCAGGCAGCCTTTGGACAGAGAACTGAGAATATAGTATGTATTTTATTTTAAACTAGCGAACCGCCCAGCCTTCACGTGGGTGCAAAAATTATCAATGTTCCTCTACTATATTATGCATGTATTATATATATAAACCTTTATCTGGAATTACTCTATTTACTAAAGAAAACCGCATCAAAATCCGTTACGTAGTTGTAAAGATCTAAGCATACAGACATCGGGAAGCGACTTTGTCTTATACTATGTAGTAATGTAAACTGTTTGTATACGACTAAAATAAATAAAAAAGTGTCATGATTTACCTTAAACATAATTTCTTAATTTTTTTCATATAGTGATATGGTTGCAAATTAGTGTACAGTTCACTTTTTGGTAATCAGTTACCGTAGCCTATAGACGTCCGCATCACCATAAGTATCATAAGCGTGTTGATAACCTTTATAGTTTCGCTTCGATATAGCACATTCGCAGGCACTCTGGCTACTTAAATCATCACAGGAACACAACACTAATATTTGGTTCTCTGTTGGACTTCTGTTAGTTGAGGTACCTAGCAAATAGGGCTGTTTCATTTAACTAGGTCAGCAAACAAGCCTCACCTGATGATAAGCGATTACCGCAGCTTATAGAGGGCTGTAATACTAGAAACATCGCAAGCGCGTTGCTGACCCTGCTCAAAAACAGTATTATTTAGCTACGATCTTCTGTAAGGTCAAGGTGCCCAGTCGGGCTGCTCCATATTTTGAGCTGGAAATTTCCTGCTGTGTCCTATCTCAGTTACACCTTAATTTCATATTTTAAGCAAGTTATTTCTTGCTGTGTTCTACTTCAATAAAATTAGAATATAATCTATTTATAACTGTATCAAAACAAAGTACTTGTGCTCAGTTGTTCAATATAAGATTCAAATGTCATTTTGATGTCAAATGTGGAACTGTAGTTTATTAACATATATGTTTCATTTAAAACTGTTTGTATAGTTTGAGTTACACGCTCGTTTGAGTCTCCTTCAGGCAGGTGTTTAAATTTACGCTTGCCTGTAATATTCCACCGCGGGGCATAGGCCTCATTCCCCATGTAGGAGAAGGATCAGAGCTTAATCCACCATGCTGCTCCGATGCGGGTTGGCGGATATATTCCCTACTATGAGTAACTATCGCTATCAGGTGTATATGATAACAACCGGGATCGACGGCTTAACGTGCTCTCCGAGGCACAGTGGGGAGACTCACAAAGACTGCACAAACACTCAGACCATGGTAAAGATCTGTATGGCCAATACAAATGTTTGTCATGTGTGGTGATCGAACTCGCAACCGCCAGCGCAACAGCCACAAATCAGTGCTGTGACCGTTGCGCCAATGCGAATATGTAGCGCAGATAATTAATTTTGTTCATTTAGCTATTGGTAGGGGGCCGAAGTAATTAATAAATAGAAACTCTAAGAATATCAAATATGCTAAAGTATTAAATAGTTTTAGGACTCAGATCTTTATATACACGTTGTCGACCCGACCCCAACCCTTACCAGAAGATTTAACTACCTTACTCACTACAGCCGCAAAACGGTACTTGAGTGCGGTATTATTTTATTACGTTCTCTTGTAAAGGTATAACTCCCCAGTCGCGCTGCTGCTTCAAATTTGGAGCATGATATTTTCTACTATTGCCTGCGTACCTCAATAAACATTTTTTTATTCACCAATTTTTTACATGATAAAGTTTTTGCATGCAAGTAACAAAAATACACTTTTCGAATAATGATTTTTATAACATGGTAAGGCGAGGATATTTTTTTTTTTTTTTTTTTATTTATAAATTTTGATCCACGGGCTCAAAATGCCCGTGCCTTTGTTTATCATGCATGCATTATAATACTACAGGCGATTTTTCTACTTATTATACTACAGATCGACAGTCCTGTGACTGCCTAGTAAAACTAGGACGTGGTCCGACGCAGACGGTTTTTTTTTTTTTTTAATTTTTTTTTTTTTTTTTTTTTTCCTTACTAAATACTGTTTATGCAGAAGTATACACATAATTGCTTTCTAATTTCTAACATTATTCTTTTCTTATCTATGTCTATATTTACACTTATTTGCCTAGTTATCATATATGTACACTTATTTCCTAGTTACCATATATGTACACTTATGTTCTACTTACAATTTACACTTAACCTATGTTACTGTTAGTAAGGATTTTTTTTTTTTTTTTCTTATATATATATATTATTTTTTATATAGTTATTATTTGTTTATCTACGTATAAGTTATCTATTTCTGTTATTTACTTAAATTTCACTACATAACTATTTATTTATCTATTTTTTTTTTATTTTTTTTTATAGGTACATCCACAAAATACATATGGAACATTATATATAATTCACTATTACATTTTTATCTAATATGTATCCCATCACGGGGTACACAACATTCCACAATATATTAATGCCGTGTTGCAAGTATAATTAAAATTACTTCGCATAAAAAATTAACAGTAAAGATACTACTTGTTAATAATAAAATTCATTTAAAAAGGTCATCAATCAAATTTATATAAAGTGTAAAGTTGAGATAATATTCATAATCAAACTTAGCTTAACTAAAATTTAAATAAATATTTAAATAAATATATCAGCATGCAAAATAACTGCTATTTGTAACTATTTGATAAACCAAAAGGATATAAGAATTTATATATTTATATATCTACTTTCTTATTACTATATCATGAGCCACGCCTGATCCCAGCATCTTGAGCAGAGCCCTTGCCAACGACATATCACGCTTGTGGATGGTTCTTTTCAGGTTGTGCTCCAAGATTGTTTTTGTCGAGGCACCCAGCGCTCGGCTAACGAACCTGCCGATTGCGTCATCACCGTCGTCAGTGTAGTAGACACAGGTGTTAGTGTGTCTTGTTAACGCTACTACCGCATGAGGCACACTATCGTGGATTTGTAGCCTCTCGGTCTTTGTCTGGACGATGATGACCTCGCTGTAGGTTTGCCCTTGTGCTTCATGAATGGTCATGACGCGCGATCCCTCTCCAGCACCGTATCCCTGGTCCATCAAGAATTTTTTCTCTTCCTGCGTATAGACCAAGTATAGGGTGTCCTTTTGAAGTTTTGGTATTGGCGCGCCAGTGTATCCATTCATTCTGAGGGAGTGGATGGTGGGATTCGACGAGTACATGTTTATATATACCTCGCAGATGGCATATACAACGTCCATGGGACTCCGGTATGTGCAGGAAAACTCACGTGAGATGTTGATTGTCAGGTAAGGTCTACAGTACCTTATTTCGAACAGATTTTCTCTGTCTATATAAGGCAACTGGTTGACATCTCCGATGAGAACAACTTCGTTTGCCCCCGATAGCCGAGCCGCCATTACTATAGCTCCAAAATGGTTCATAAGGGCTTCGTCCACCGTTAAACGGTTACATTTCGTGCCCTTTTTGAATCCATTTGTTAAAATGGAGGCCATAGTACGTACCCTAGACCTGATTTTGTCGCCAAAGCGGCGGGCTAGTTTCTCTTTAAGATCTTTGGCAGCTTCGACCGTCGTGGTAACTACTATTTCTACATTCTCATCGAAGTTCCTAACTATGTGTGTCGTTTTTCCGCACCCAGGTACCCCGTTTATCCACTCCAGCTTCGGCAATTGCCAGCCCACGAGGCCCGCGTCGACATCAAGATCAACTGAAATGGATTTTGCCATCTCAAGCATCCTGTCATCCAGCATTACTCTCGTGCACTTGGCAACCACCAAAACCGGGTCCCTCGGAGGTGTTAAAAATTTTGGTGACGTATTTTCCCGCCCCGCAGCCTCGGCCGTGCCCACAAAACCACCCGTGCCGCTATAGGCTGCCATATATTTTCCTGACATGTGTCCTTTGATAACCTGGGACGTGTCGTTATTATATATGGCTGCCTCTGCCTCATCGAGCAGCACCATTAGCAGACCTTCGCTGCCTCGCTGATGGGCCTCCAAGATCTTTTTGCATGTGGCCAAGTTGACTTCCCGATTGGCTTTTACTATGGCTAGGAATTCAACCATTGCGTTAACAGCATGGTCTAGCGGGTTCGATGCCGGTCTTAGCCTGGGCGGGGTTACTTGTCCCTTATCGGCCCTAGTTCGGTGAGTTTTCGGCTTAACCGGTTTTCCTAGATGGTCAGCCCTCAGAAACTCCCTTAGAGCCATAGCCTGTCGGTCCGTCGATGTTGAAGGTCGAGGCGCGCGGCGAGACGTATTAAACGTCGTCTTTATTGGAGAGACCAATCTGTGGATGGAATTCTGCAGTGCCACCAAGCGGGTATCGAAAGTCCGCTCACTGTTATTGGTCATGGAAGTGGTGTGTGATCTCTGTGCTGCTATTTTCAGTTGTAGGCGTTCGGATTCACTCAGTGGTGGCTCACTGAGAACCGGCCCCTCAACTGGGGACGATGGCTTAATTTCTGCTTTCAGGAAACTCAGATCTTCCCCCCTGTCATACACTATGATCTCGTGCCTTTCTGATGCTATTAGGCATCCATAGTAATTTGTTATGTCCCCTTTAAAGAAGCCGGTCCTCATGGCATCCACACTAATTTTTCGCGGGCCACTGTCTTGGCCTTCTCCGCAGAGTTTTGAGAGTATTGTGCATGCCCGCGCGAATGGGGTCTCCTCGCCCCATTCGAACAGTACGATAACCTTTTCTTGCAGCTGTACGCATCGATAGTCCGAGCCACTCACCATCCGCAAGTCCAGAGCATCAATCTTGTCACGCTTAATGCTCGTTTTTGCGGTACTCCCTTTTAAGAGCAGGGCGAGTCCCGGTGACACCGTCACTCGATCCGAACTCTCCGAGCGACAGAAACTGATACCTATTTTTTCTGCGGTGTCACTCATGAAAAGGGCTACACCCCGCGTCCTTATACTTGGGTCGCCACGTTCTACTCTTTCTCTAATTAGCTCTTCAAACGTGGCGTACAGGGTGGTGTGTTGAGACGTTGTCGGTGTTTTTGCCCTCCCAAGAAGTCTCCGCAGCAGTTTAGGGACAGCTTGCAGTGACCTCGCAATTGGATTTTTTGGAATGCTGGATTGTGCAACTGCTGCATTCTGTAATGTGGGCTGTGTTGTATGGACGTCAGATAGTGCAGCGACCGAACCATTTGCTCTGGCAGCCATTTGAGCGACCGTTCTCGCGAATTTGAGAAAATGCGATCTTGTAGTCTCTTTCTCCAAGATAGTGTTTAGAAAAATTTGGTCTAGTTTTATCTGTAGCTGGGTTTCCAACTCCAGTCTCCTTTGGCTAAACCGTGAACATTCTAAAAGAATATGGATCACCGTTTCCTCGCACTCCGAGTCGCACACACATGAGGGACTACTTTTAAGGCCGAAGCGATGCAGGTACGCCGAGAAGCCCCCGTGACCGGTTAGAATTTGGACATCGACTGGTGTTAGTGTCATATTCTTGATTATAGTCCTGGCGGTTTTTACGCACGGTAAAAACACCTTCGTGACCGAACCAGCCACAGACGACTCATAGCGCCGCTGCCATCTCCTCACCGTCTCCTCACGTATACGCCTCCTAACGTACGATATTGGGACTTGATCGTAGTCGGGGGCCAACTTATTCATTAGTGCTGCCTTCTTAGCTAGTTCGTCCGCTCGCTCATTGCCCGGCGTTCCTGCGTGGGCTCTGAGCCAGAAAAACCTCACAATTCTGCCGTCCTCTTGCATATCACGTATGCACATTTTCATATCGAGAGCGAGGTGGTGGGTCACTGATGGGCTTCTTAATAGGTCGAGCGAGGATCTTGAGTCGCTTAGGATGTTGATCGAGGTCCAATTTGACCGCTTTGCCATAATTACCGCTCTGTAGAGTGCATACATTTCTGACTGAAAAACAGTATTGTGGGGCTCAAGCTGAAACGTAGAATACCCGGACTCCCTATCCCCCTCCCACCATGTTAGGGCAGCTCCGACTCTTCCCTCTATCTTGCTGCCGTCTGTGAATATAAGGGGACCGATTATTCGGTGATCTTTAAGAGTTTGGTGATCCAGGCTCTCCAAGCACTCTTACTCGGTTGTTATGAGTAGAGATGGGTGGGGATTTTGTAAATATCCCATCCTGCGCTCCATTTCTTTTCCTGGTGGAACGAAGTCCACGCAGTGCCCTTTTTTGATTTTAAATAGGGTAGCAGCCTCCTGGACTCGAAGATCAAGGGGTAATAGACCCGAGAGGACCAAGGCCGATGCCAGAGATACAGTTCTGTACGCTTTGCATAACTTTATAGCGAAACCTCTCTGAAGCGAGCCCAACTGTCTTATAGTCATCAGTTTTTCGGCTGCCGGAGACCATGCGCTTGCTGCATAGAGAACTATAGGCTCTATTACCGCCACATATATGGTCCTCACTATCTCACCATTCAGACCCCACGTAACCCTCACCGCGCGTGCTAGTTGTTTATATATATCTGCGGCTTTTTTACATATAGCAGACACATGCGCGTTAAAGGTCAATTTAGAGTCTATGACCAAGCCCAGCAATTTGATTTCGTTTACAAAGCCCAGCCGAGTGCCGGCCATATGAATTGTGGGGAGGTCATATTTGAGCTTTCTTGTAAGTAGCATCGCTTTGGTCTTGTGCGGTGCGAAGCTCAACTTATTAAGGTTGCCCCAATCATGAACGGCAGCAAGGATCGTATCAGCTTGGGATTGCAATACGCTAGTCTGGTGGTGAGAGAACACAAGGACCACGTCATCTGCAAATGCTTGACAATAAATCCCTGACATTGCCATTTTTGGAGTAGCGGGTCCAGGATTAGGTTCCAGAACGTTGGTCCACCAACTGATCCTTGGATGCAGCCTTTCGATGTACCCTTTTCACTTGTCTCTCTCGCATAGTTGATTCTGATCTTCCTGTCCGTTAAGTAGGACACTACTAGGGCATATAAGTTTCTGGGGCATTGTTTTTCTATCATCCGTTTCTTAAGGGCTGGCCACCATGCGTTGTCGAATGCGCCCTCTATATCAAGCGAGATTAGAAGAACTATCTTTTTCGACTTTATTTCCGCTCGTATATGTTCAACCAAGTCGTAGAGCGCGTCCTCAGTTCCACGCTGCGGCACAAATCCATACTGGCTTGGGTGAAGAGTTGGAAAGAAGCGCCACTGAAGTCTACCCACGAGGAGCTTTTCTACTATTTTTCCTAAGATTGACAGTAGGCCTATTGGTCTATATGATTTTGGGTGGGTGTAGTCTTCCTTTCCTGGCTTGCGGAGAATGCGCACGTGGGCGACCTTCCACTGTTTGGGAAAATATGACAATGATAGACATCTATTGGCTAATGCCAAGAATAATTCCCTGTCACAGTTAATGGCCGCGGTGCAGATGTCCGATGTAAACCCATCTGGGCCCGGAGCTTTTTTAGGACTGAGATTCGTAAGAATCTTTTCCAATTCTGGTATTGTAAAGAGGGGGTCATCATCTGAAAGATCTTGAATCTCCGCAGGAGCTATGCCTTCCGTAATCGCTCTAATCGCTTTATGTTGTTCGGTTTCGGCTTCCACAGAATCATCAGGATAAAACGACTCTGCCAGGAGGTTAGCCGACTGCTCCGGCGATAGTGTCTCACCATTTGCGTCTCTTAATAGCATATCGTCCTGCCTCCCCGAGGTCCCTCTAATGATTCTGTAAATTCCATCCCAAACGCTCTCGCGGTTTTGAGTTGTGCAAAACTCTTTCCAGTTTTGTGTGGCCGCTTCGTTCGCACTATTTTGGTATATTTCTCGAGCCCGTATATACTCTTCGACTGTGAATTGCCTCCTAGTGGGTGCAGCATTTCGTATTCGACGTTTCTTCCTCAGAACGTCCTTTTTCAATTGCTCCAGTTCAGCCGACCACCAAGGCGGTTTGTTTACACCTTTCCACTCCTTCTTTTTTGGAATCGCTCTTATGCAAGAATCCTGAATGGCAGATGTATAGGTGTTCAACATCTCCTCTAATTCCTCCGACGTCGAGAGACTCGAAATTCTATCTAATGTAATGCTGTGCTCAGCCAATGCGGTCATGAAGTGTGCAGAGAAGTCCGACCAGTTTGCCTTCTTTGTATTGTATATGCGCGTTGAGATAGGCCTTAAGGGTTCCAAAGCTTTTTCTAAGCGCAATGCAAAGGTAATAGCATTGTGATCTGAAGTTGTAAGGCTTCTCTCCACTCGCCAGTTTTCCATTTTGCCAAGTAAAGAGTGACTCGAAAGTGTCACGTCCACATAATTTATATATTATATTAGGATATTAGGATATTCAAATAGAATATTTTACTTAAGAGTATTTTAGAATAAACAGTGCTATTTTACATAAAATAATACCATGACTTAAATTTATAATTAGCCTTCATTCATTTGTCATTGCGTTCTTCATTTAAATGAAAATAATTAAGTCAAAAGGGAAACAAAATAGCAAAGGACGAACGAGAACGACTTAGGCGTGTCGAATATTTTCCTTAACTCTCTTCTGTTGAGGGAATTTTAAAATTGTTAATAAATAATATAGTTCAAACGAAGTAATTTTTGTATCTAATTTAGCGCTTCCAACTATATTCCAATTATATATATTTGATATGTTAAGTTGACATATTTTTAGAGGAAATGTGAACATTATTTTGTTTCTAATTTATGACAAGCAAAAAAAATAATCCACAATGAAGTAAAATCTAAAGGATTGTATTGAAAAAAGTGTACACATACTTCATTATCATTTCCTTATTGAACTTCCCGTCGATTCACAAAATCTCTTCACATATAATTCGGCGAAAATACATTTAACAAGCTAATAAAACAAAGGAAGTTAAGGAAGGAAGGTTAGAAATTTAATATTTCTGTGTTCCTTTTTTAAAATGATAAGCTGTTATTTCACAGTTCAAAAACTAATATTACTGTAACGTTAACCATTTAATATAAGAGAATACAGTGGAGTATGTTACATATATATTTATATTTTTTTTAACCGACTTCCAAAAAAGGAGGAGGTTCTCAATTCGAATGTATTTTTTTTTTTTTATGTATGTTACATCAGAACTTTTGACCGGGTAGACCGATTTCGACAAATTTTGTTTCAATCGAAAGGTGGTGTGTGCCAATTGGTCCCATTTAAATTTATTTGAGATCTAACAACTAGGTACTTTTCGAGTTATATCTAATAATGCGTTTTTACTTGACGCTTTTTTCGTCGACCTACGTTGTATTATACCGCATAACTTTCTACTGGATATACCGATTTTGATAATTCTTTTTTTGTTGGAAAGGGGATATCCCTAGTTTAGTACCGTGATAAGGAAACCAGGATCTGATGATGGGATCCCCGAGAAATCGAGGGAAACTCTCGAAAATCCGCAATAACTTTTTACTGGATGTACCGATTTTGATAATTCTTTTTTTGTTGGAAAGGGGATATCCCTAGTTTGGTACCATGATAAGGAAACCAGGATCTGATGATGGGATTTAAGAGAAATCGAAGGAACTTATTGAAAATCCGCAATAACTTTTTACTGGGTGTACCGATTTTAATAATTTTTAATTTAATCGAAAGCTGATGTTTGTCATGTTGTCACATATAAATTTTATTGAGATCTGATAACTACTTTTTGAGTAATCTTTGATAACGCGCAGTTACTTAACTATTTTTTCGTCGATCTACGTTGTACTACTCGTCGATGTAATTGAAGTCGGTTTTTTTTTCGTTTGCGAGCAAACACAATTATTATTCAGAATTGTTGACTCCCAGCTAGGTTCCTTCAATGAGGGTGCTGTAGGCGTAATAGATTACGCTCTACGTAAAAAATCCTAGTGCTTTTTAAAATATTACTTTGTCTTAATATGCGAACTACTCCGGCAAAGTACTTCTGCATAACCGTCCAGTGTACAATGTTCATTCGTAATCACGGCTATAATTTATAAATAAATAATACTCTACGAGGAAAAGATTTGTTTCCAATACGCAGTTCTTTAACTGTATTCGTCAGTTAGTAACAATTTTCCTATCAAAGGCGTGTTTACGTGCTCACGAAAGGTATCATGCAGGACAACTCTATTAAAATAAGTCGTTTAAGTTTGGTAAGCGAAGTCAAATTTAAAAAAGGGCTTATTTTGTGACGTATAGCGTCTACGGAACCCCCCACTCGACGGAACGCAGTTAGAAGTCGTCTATTATTCAATCTCTCAAGGTACTTTAAATACCCTTCGTCAGGGTCAAATGAAATATGCTTATCTGTAATAAATTTTTAAGAATGTACTTTAAACTGGAAAGTGGCGTAAAACTTCCGAGATACGTCATTAACTTGGTAAGACCACCTCGGAGAGCCATTTAGTATAAAGCAAAAATTCTTTAATATTTGATGAGACGAGGATTACATTTTTGTTTGAATTGAAATTTTTTTTATATGTTCAAAATACAAAAAAACATAGTTAAAACTTATACATAAGCCTGCCACGAAAACTCACAAGAGCTTATCCGGACAAGCCGCCGCGTCGCATATCATATTATCATATGATATCTTTATCGTACCGTACCATGTTATAGCCCTTAAATTTAAACTAAGGTAATTACCAAAATTTTGTAACTATTAAACGCTTAAAGATTTTAGTAAATGTTCTTTTAGTGATCTTCTATATTTTCGTTTGTCCAGGTATAACTCTTGTAGGTCTTCAGGAAGTTCATTGACAAATGCAGGTATAATAGTGTTTAGTATTCTAGCTCCGTAAAAATTCCTAGCATTCGGCACAACAAATTTTTTTGAGTTTTGAATATTTCTTAGGGTATTGGGTCTACATTTTTCGATTAATAAAGAAGGATCATTAACTTCATTTAGGATATTGAATTTCACCAAAGTAAATACATCCATGACATTACAATATTTAAAAATATCACTTTCATTCAAGATACGTTTACTTTTAAATTTTGGGATAATAGTTTTTAATAAACGTAACTGTAAAATACCAATGCAGACAAATTCTTTATATTAAATCAACTGTTAAATCAAAATATATGTAATATGTAATCATTACAAACGTTAAAACATTTATGTATAAAAAATTCAAACCCTTAAAGAAATTAAAAATAAAAAGTTATATCTATTATAAGAAATATTTTTGCACAAATAAATATCCTTTAGTACAAAAACGAAGAACAACTCCGTCGCTTGCATCGTAAAACGTCTCGAGTAAATCTCAAATACAAAATTGATTTAAAGACACGTCCTATTATTTATTTTACGACTGAGTCATTTCAGACTGACAATTTTACAACTTCGCTCTAACATAAAACAAAAATGAATGTTAGAAATTTAAACCAACAACGGTGTTTTTCATTTCTAGAATATCTTACCGTCACGACATGTTTCGGGCGAGTAAAAGCTTTTATGTTCTTGATGTTTGATTCTTTTTCTCAATGTTACTTTTTTCCAGACTATTTTAAAATTTTCCATTTGCATAACCTTCAATTTTGGTCATCCACCTCGAATACACTTCAAATAAAAGCAAATATTTAAAAATGACTTGCGTCTGTAGTTTGGATTGTGAAGATTTACAATTCAGCGTTTTAAATATGAATAAAAATTCTTTTGATCTTGTTAAAATAGAAACTGGCTTTACGTTAAAATATTTTGAGGTAAATTTCACTTAATACAGATCTACAGCCGATCTGTAAAATAAATTATCGTAGCGACCTAAAACCTCAAAATCTATGACAAGGAAACGTGTCTTCGGAACAAAACGGTTATCTCAGTTCAAACCATTTTCCAAGCGAGCAGTTTAACTGAAGCATGCTCTGGCATAGCTCGAGGAGCTACGTGACGAGTTCGTCGTTCGACCCTACTGACTGTCTTCTATCAATTTATATGATCTTTAGAAACGTGAACTAATGATCATACAATTTAAATTTAAATTTTCTTACGAAGGCTAGTTATAAAACCAATGTATGAGTTTGATACTGTGGTTGTATCAATTATATTAGAGGTAGCAGCTGCATTAGTATGGCGTAGTTTATCTGCGCGTTCAACAAATACCTATGCATAAAATTTGTACAAATTACGCAGTTAAAGTTCTGTTTGTTTTTTCTAGGATGTTATTAAGTTGTTATGTTTCAGGAACTTGAATTTTCCGAAATTGAAGATTGAGTGAACAACCAAATAAACTTCAGGCTTATAATATTATATAAGTATAGATGACAATCTTTGACGAGTGAAACATAAAAGGTCGAGTCATAGGTTATACTGGTACATGGGTACATTCTGTTCGCCGGGATTTTGTATTGAGCCTTTTCCTATTTCTATCCACGCCTCGAAAATGCCAAGTTGATTTTACGACATACCTACCCTTCTTCATTCCAAATTACTTAACAGAGTAACAGAGTGACTTTGAAGTCAAAAGTTTCATATTCCTTTTATTTTAATAATATTTGAATTCAAAAACTTTAAAAAAGATCACTTTTTTCGTATAATACTTATTATATACAAATAAAGTTTCAATAAACTCTAAATATTAATATTGCAAAATGGCGTTTACTGAAATAATACATAAATGATTTTTCAAATTTTAATTATAATAAAAAAAAACGCTTCAAGTATGAGTTGAACTTACCATTTTACCAGAGCAGTAGTTGCATTTCTCATATGAGCCCTTAAATTACTAAGATTTTTTTTTGACGTTATAGTAAATATTTTGTTATGAAAATTCAAGCGCAATTTTTAAAAATAATATGCCTTTGTGGAAAACGATGAATGACAGGCACCGAAATTTTAGTAGCGAGTCGTTACCTCTTTAACACAGAAACACTTAGTCTCACAAATTTCTTTTGTTAAAGTTTGTAAAAGCGTGACTTTTTTTAAAGTTAAAAAGTTGTAATTGCTGTTATTGTAACAACAAAAGACGGTAAACTTACCCAAACGTATAACAATCTCATTTTAAACGCAATGAAAATAAAATTATTACAAGAGTTTAATTTGTGTGTATTTAACGTAACAAGAACCCTAACAAAACTCTGCTGCAGACAAATAAAGACAATTAAAAACTCAGATGATTTGCTATCATGAAGTGTAATTCTAATGCTGACAGGGGAGCGCCTCTGTGTCGATTTGTACAGGAATATAATGTAACATTTAATACAATCCAAGTCTTTGATCAAAATCGTTGTAAAATTTAAAACTTGTCTGCTTAAGTATTTATACGATTGAGTGCGATCTTGTCGGAGTTAAATGTAACATAACATAATAATAATATAATAAGATGATTTTTAAAATATCAAGTAACTGTGTGTATATGTCTTTATTTCTAATTAACGCTTCAATTTGTCTGTGGTCAACAATACTGTAGGATTTTATATTTTACTGGCTATGGTCTGCGATTTTACCTGCGTTAATTTAATTTTTTTATTTCTGAATTCGAAGCAGTACATTCTGAGATTAGGACGTTCAAACAAACAAACATTCAGCTTCATAATATTAGTTACTTACTAATTAATTTTGTAATACTGTCTTTGTACAAAATTTATTAACATACATAATATGATTTACATAAAGTAAATATATAAATTAAAATTTTCAATTCGAAGTTAGGTAGTTATTTTTAGATCGTTAACTTTAATTTTCCTGTGACCGGTAGCTACGTTGAATAACGAGTTATTACCGTGTCGAGTTAACACAAAGCGACTCGAAGCTACAAGCACATCAGATATCCTATCACCGTGACATTTTACTCGTTTTCGCCCGTGCGGTACATCGAATTGTTTTTGAATGAATAGCAGGAGGTCTTTTGATAAGCCTGGGCCTTAATGATTAGTTCTATTAATTTTAAGATACATTATCTATTTACATAAATAAATAAAAAAACACTGTAATAATGATCACGCATAACCAAATAACTGCACCGAATTCGTTAATTAAATGTTTTGTGCTAAGAAACAAAGACAAATTGAAAAAATGTAGATATACATAAATGAAAAAAGGCGGTACGAAGTTAAACTGGTTAACTAGTTTACAATAAATTCCATCATTGTTTAAACTTAAAATTGACGATGGTCAATTATTGATCTTTAAAGGTTATATACTCGTAATTGACGGGTGACTGAGTTTTGCTAAGTGAAGACGTTTCAGAGTACTTTGTAGTACTAATTTACTTGCCCTTTACCCAAAGTACGTTCCATTGAGCGTCAATACAGGTTATGTGATTTTAGCAGTAAAATAGCAAAGTAAAATAAATTTATAATAAGTTAGTAGTTTATGTATATGATAACAGGTTAGCACAAATGTTACAAAAACTGGTGAATGTGCGACCAGTTGCAGTTTTGACCCTCGGTCATGATAACTGTTTGCGTTCGCCATACAAATGTTTATAACACTGAGTATTTCCAGAACCTAACACAGGGTTAGATGTCCTACTGCAGGTTGTTGAGTGGAGGCGTTTAATTAAAATGAGCCTCTGATCCATATCATAACCTTGTGGGCATGTAAAATTTGTTAAAAGACTTAATATTATATGACTTTTTTAATGTATAAATATTATAACTAAAAGTTATCATATAAAATTTATAATTTCATATGAAATAGTTAATACTACTAAAAAACGATTAAGTACATACAAAGTAGAATTATGACGCAAAGTTTATTAAAAATTATTTTATAGTTATCATGATATGTATAGCCCGTTGGCGCAGTTTGTAGTGACCCTGCTTTCTGCTCCAGGGTTGTAGTTTCGATTCCTACCCCGAGTCTCGGTGTAATATATATATTTATTTATATATGTATTATTTATAAGTATGTTTATCGAAAAAATAATAGCTATACCAGTCGGCTGTTACCTATAACAAAAGCATTAACTTGCTTACTGTAGGAACAGACGACCGTGTGTTTATTTTGTAGATATTTATTTACTATTTATATCTATCACTTTGACTAATTATGGTGTAAAATGTATTAAAATTTAAGTAATATGACAACTCTTATTGTAATATTCATTACCATATCTGTACGTTCGTGTAAGTTTGATTAAGTACCTACATAATTATGTACCTAATTATCATCAACAGCAACAAAAGTTTATAAATTGTTATAGCTATATATATTCCGATATCCTATTTCCCCTAATACCAAAATTCAACGAGATATTCTGTACCTATATACGACTACACGGAGTTTTATATAAAACTAAAATTTAAATTTAAGTTGCTGCCAGCCACGCTGCGGCGCCGCGACACATTTCCGTATACTTTTTTATTTATTCTGATCGGATGGGCGACGGTATGTTCACAAAATGCCAAAAGTCCTAATAGTGTTGCGCCCCTGGTCTGACATCTCCATGCATATATTTATAGGTCACGTCAGACAAAATTCCAATTATAAAAGTTGAATTAAATAGATGAGAAGTGGTTACGCTAGATTTGTATGACCGTGTTAGATTCGGGTATTTAAATATTAATAAAAATAAATCGAAAGGGGGCACAAAATAAAAGAGGGTGACTTTTCATTCAAAATAAGTTGTTTATATCGGCCAGTCGAAATTATTAAATAATTAGTTTAAATTATAAGTTTAAACATTAGTAAGGTTGTAAACATTTTTGATATGGATATTAAAAAAATATAATTTCCTCATGTGTGTTCAAACAAATTAGTAAGGTTCTGTTGTCAAAGACTTATAATAATAAACAAAAAGTTCATGTGCAAGTGTGTGTCAAATACATGGTAGATGTGTAAATTTTTTTTATTGATGATGATATATGAATGATATATGATTTTTATGCATAATTAAAAAAAAATATGAGCATTCTGCACTCCTCTATATAAACTATAAGTGTGCGAAATTTCATACTATTCCGTCCGCGCCATTTTCGTAAAAAGAGGAACAAAGTTTTTGCTTCACGTATTAATATATAGATTTCTGTGACGTTTAAATAACAACCTCTAGGACATTAGATGACATTATGCATCAGAAACAATAATCGCATAAAGACCGTATGGAAGTCGGAATTAGTATTCCTCACAAAAGTTCATTTTACGAGAAACTGAGCTAAATAATTGAAGCCTCCTGGACGAGTTCCAGTTTTAAAGGCAATTTTAAAACATCTCATGTTGCCTCGATAAAGCCTCAAATAGGTTCGCCAGCACTTGTGACTCATGCATATTCTCGTTTCGATTTCTGATGCCTTTGTTCGAGAAAATTCGAATGAAAAGTCGGCAATTTCAATTATACGAATGTTTTAGTTCTACCTATAGACGAATGAACGACTTTTGAACATTCAAAAGTAACATAAAATATATGAAAACCCTTAAAAGGTTTTTACAAAAAAAAAAACAAATTAAAAAATTAAAATAAAATTTCCAAACTAATATAGGACAATAGTAAATCATCGCTTAAAAATGAATGTCGCGCGAGCTTGTAACGATATGATTAAGTTATACTGATGATCTCATAATTAACCGATGATGACTGTAATTAATGAAATTATTTGCAAATATGATTAATTACCATGATTTATTGTTAAACTTTTCAGCATTCATTGGAAAACAGACCGCTTATTATTAAGTTTTCACTAAACTATGTACATTTTAGGTAATAATTTTGTGATATAACAATTACAGAATATAAATTCTCCTTAGTTTGATGTAATCTTCACAGGTATCAATCTTGTTATATAAAAAATGCCCACGATAGATAATTTATACTTGTTCAACTTGTCCAACGATAATCGTCGAATTCCGGATGAAAATTCTCAAAGCGATCCCTCGTCTTCCAGTAGTGACAGTTAAAGCCTCGGAGATCGACTAAAGCGAAAACTTGTATTACCGTGGGAGTGCTCAAATCATTTTACTTTACAAGGCAATTCGTGATTTAAGCGGACATCCTTAACCAATAAAGTTGCAACAACTTTTTCTATTTCGTCACATCAACGCCTTAATAAAAGCAAAAGTATTTTATCGGAATTAAAGTAAACTACTCTTATATACTGCCCGTGTGGCTACGGTACTAAAGAATATAGCCACCCCCTCTCTTCCCGTGGGTGTCGTAAGAGGCGACTAAGGGATAAGACAGTTCCGATACCACCTTGGAACTTCAAAAGCCGACCGGTGGCGGGATAACCATCCAACTGCTGGCTTTGAAATACACAGGCCGAAGACGGGCAGCAGCGTCTTCGGTGCGACAAAGCTAGTACTGCGGTCACCAACCCGCCTGCCCAGCGTGGTGACTATGGGCAAAACACATGAGTTCACGTTATTTTTGGCGTAAACTTGTGGAGGCCTATGTCCAGCAGTGGACTGTTTAGGCTGTAATGATGATATACTGCCCTTAGACATCACACTGTCAGGCAAAGGACCTTACATTAATAGAAGGAAGCTTAATAAATCTCAGTGCTTCACTGTGGCGTAACGCATAATTTCTTTATTAATGACTTTTGAATTTTGTCAGCATAACTGCGTTCAGATTTGTCGGTTTTTTCAAATGTTATGGATACGAAACTTGAAATCAGGATATAGATTGGTATAAGAATACCATCTTTCTGATGTGTTTTATTTGCTTTAGGCATAAAGGCTAGGTGCTTTTATCTGAAATTTTCAAAACTTCTTTATCGAATTCGGTTACAGTTAAGGATAGGTTTTTATTTCGGATATCCACAAGTTTCGGTTACGGTTATAGAGCTTCATACGAGTAATATCCGTAATCCAAACCATATACCTATTTAGAAATCAATAATGGAAGAGCACACTAGTTCATTGTGGCACATGCCTTGCCTATCACAAGAACCAGGGAACTAATTATTTTATATGTAAATATTTTTATGAATAAAGCATTATGAATACCTATACTAATTTATACTGAACCCCACGCCTGATGTCTGATTTATATACCATATCTGCCAATTGTACGAGTATCACTGTACACGTTTTTTATGTACGCTAAGTATATCAAATTAATGGAATGTATGCTTTCAGCTATTTATTTATGAGATGTGAGCGAAAAGCATAAAGCCATTCAGCTTGCACGAGTGTATAATAACAAAATGGAGTAATGTTTATTTGGTTCTTTTTTACATGTATTAAGCTTTTGTAGGTTAAAATTCCATAGATTTTAAAAAGCATACCGTATTCATAACATTACTCTAGTTTTTTATTTACTTTTAGCAAACAAATAGTAAATCGTATTTTAAAATAGTTTAAGACTTAAATTGAAGTTCTTTAGTTTTGCTATGTCTGTCAAGTTTTAAAACGAAGGTAAAAGAAGTTGCCTGCGTTTTATTCTCAGTAGTCTCATTGTTGTCAATTTTGTAGTTGTGTAAAAAAAATGACAAACCTCTATCAATTATCCATACATTTCTTTACGGTCGCAAAATTTCTTGATTCGTTAACTTTTAATTACTTACGTATGTTTATTCTAATGTAAGCTTTGTGTCAGTTAAAAAAAAATATGTATTGCACTCTAAGGCACGTTAACTTTTTATGCCTATGAAATTCATATTACGTATGATTAGCTACAAACTTGTATAGTATTTCTTGGAGAATATCCGCTAAATATGCACTATCAGTATCAGTTCAGCCTATTGCAGTCCACTGCTGGACATAGGCCTCTCCAAGTTCGGTTTTCCACAATCCTCATTCAGCCTACACCGGCAATCTAACGTAGATCGTCGGTCCAACGGGCCGGAAGATGTCCCACACTGCGTTTGCTAAGACGTGGTCTCTACTCTAGGACACTGATCGGTCCTGCGACACAGATGACCACAAGCCCACTGTCACTTCAACTTGCTAATTCTATGGGCTATGTCGGTTATTTTCGATCTCTCGCGGATAGTCTTATTTCTAATCCTATCTTTGAGAGAAACCCCAAGCAAAGCCCGTTCCATTGCACGTTGAGCGACTTTAAGCTTGTGGACCAGTTCCTTCGTCAGTGTCTACGTCTCGGCTCCGTATGTTATCACAGGCAGGACGCATTGCTCGAACACTTTTGTGTTCAAGCATTGCGGAATCTTCGAAGTGATGATATAAATATGCAGATCTAAGATGTAATAATAATAATATTATATTCTTTATTGTACACCAAAATATGAACAAACAGTAGTAACTAAAAAACAAGATGTACAAAGGCGATCGCTGAAGAGCGATTTCTTTCAGAAACCTTTGGGCATAGGACACGATATAGTAGCGACGGATAGGAAGTGTACAATATTCTTAATAAAAATGGTGTATGATAGATTCAATTATACACACGATAAAAATAATCATAAATACATACAAATATTCATAAATAATTAATCAGGATAGTTGATATAAATTAAAATGTTTTTAATATATGTATTTGATATATATTAATAATGTCGAAAAAAAATTCAAGTTTTGTTCTTTGCTTTATCAATAAAATTGCAAATATGCTTAAAAGTGAGAATAGACCAAAAAATTTGCCTGAAGATATTAGATGTGAATACCATTTTATGTGTATAAGATAGGTAAAATTTTATACAATTTTGCAGAACTAATGTGACCCAGCATAGACATCGAAATGTCAAGGTTTCGAGCTTGCAACGTTGACTTTTCACTGTTAAAAATTTTAAAATTCGTCGTCAATTTCGCCTCATACTCGGATAGAGATGTCGCAAATCTTGTTCAAAATTTGGAACAGCCTGATTAACCCAGCATATATAGAAGATCACAGCTAAATAATACAACACTCAAGTATGTATTCCTGTGTTGAGTAAGAGAGTGAGAGCACATATTGAGGGTCGAAGCTGGAGTCGTTAACGCGCGTGCTCCTGGTATTGCATTATTCCATAGGCAACAGAATCTAGTTACCTTCAAACGAACTTCATGCAAGCCGCTAATTATACAAACGGAGAATACTTAGCGTTTTTATCTATACAAATAAATAAAACTAAAGCGTCTATTTGTAATATTAAAATTACCGCTTTTTACTTAATACATATTGATGTACGCTACATATACCAAAATAACATGTTTTTAAATTTTTGTCTGTTTGTTCCGGCTAATCTCTAAAACAGCTGGATCGATTTTGACGAGACTTTCACTAGCAGATAGCTAATGTAATAAGGAGTAACTTAGGCTACTTAACACTTTCATGCGAACAACGTATATGTACGTCACATATTGGTAGGTATGATATGGCACAACGTACTATAACGTTCAGCGAAATCCCGATTTATTGAGCACAACGTAATGGTTCGGTGCCTGGCCATAATAATGTTTAAAAGTTTGGTTGCTGCGCCACAACATATCGAATTCTAAAAATTGTAGTGCTACGCCGCACCGATTTAATTTTGCCTTCTTTGATGGCATTCAGTCCTGATACAGTACCTACTTTTTTAGCGCACAACGTCACTATACGTCGTTCCGCCTAAGAAGTGTTATTACTTTACTCGACTTGTGCGCCTCGCGGGGGTAGTGCGTGCGCCGATTGTGTTCGCGTAGAATATTGACGTAAAATGTAAGTATTTTTACTATCTTACTACATTATATACATTATAATAATTTATTTTACGTTATTTTAATCATTCTGAATATGTTCAAAATACATATTTAGTATTTTTTGTTTGTTTTAGATATGTAAAATGAGCTAAAAAAAGGAATCTTCTTTGAAAATCTTAGAACTTTCATTATCACGAAAAATCACCCCAGACCCTTTTGTTGACGATGGAGAATGTGGATCGGATGCTGATTACGACCCAGTCCAAATAGCATTGCAAATATGTCAAATAGACTCTGAAGTATTGCGAAAAAATGTAGGAAATGGCCTTTTGAAGGATGCGTTTCTACTTAACGGTTTTAGAGACTTAGAAGATCAGTCACAGCTACTCTTGCAGAACCTTTCTAGAGAGGGCCAATGACCTGTTGGTCAGCAGTCATCTACTTTACCAAATCTTAAAAGTGCATTATGGAATCTCGACATCTCATGCGCAGTCGCTGTTACTTCCACCGGAATCTGACTCGACAATTTGTGTGTAGCCGCATTTACCTTCCCCAAACTCTATGCCTATCGTGGATTCGCGCTCGCCGTCATTAGATCCTGCAAGTACGGAAGCTAATTTAACACGGAACATGCTGCAGGCCGCATCATATTTAGAACCTACACCAAACGTGCAGCTGCCTTCGCCATCTTTGGATCTCGAATCGTCCGCTGTATCCTGTAATTCAAATTCTGGAAATGAGGACGACACTGTAGAAAGTAATCTGAGACGTTCAAGAAATCGTAGTCCTGAGCCAATAGATCACTGGGAATATACAACTACAGACGTACCTACGTTTGAGTTTGATGAAAATTCAACTAGTGTTTAGTTGGAAATCACACAAAATATTTAGCCTATAGATGTTTTGTTTGTACGTTATATTTTTGTTGATAACAATAATACCTAATTTCGTCGACGTTATAATACATCCTTCGTTATGGCACTTTTATATATATATATATATATATATATATATATATATATATATATATATATAAAAGTATATATACAACGTTACAACGTTATGATACGTTGTTCGCTACTGCGTAGATTTTTATAAATCATTTGAAGCATGGCGTATATTAACGTCGACGTTTAGGAACGTCAACGCAATCAATATTTAAATACTAATATTATCAGCTATTTGCACAACGTCATTAGACGCCGCTCGAATTTTTATGAAAAAATGATGTGCAATGTCGCATAGTTCTACAATATTGACTTGTTTGCGTGAAAGTGTTAATTTTAGAAATTTATTTCTTCTGTAACTTTGCGAACTGAACAATAACTTTTTTGTTAAATTCCATGCGGACGAAGTCGCGGGCACAGCTAGTAATAAATAAATAAAAAGAAAACAATAGAGATAAAATATTAAGGAAATGTCTAAAATAAAATATATAATAAATATGGATATCGTACAATTGCCTTCGTCGCGTGTTTGTATTGAGTCGATATCCATTTGAATTCACGTCTCGAACGCCGCAGCCTCTTCTCTAAATCATACTAACCTCCCTCGGATAGTTATAATATCTTGCGTGTTAACATTAACCTATAAATTCAAATATCCTTATAGAATTGACTATAGGAATTACAAAGAAAATGTTTAGTTTTTGAAACAAATATACATAACTTTTAATTTTTTTATAATCCACGTATTTTTGCAGATATCTACAGATTAATAGTAAAAATAATAATGTGCAGTATAATAATAATATTTATACTAAATTGTATTAAAAATAGGTTATAAAATTGAATTATAGTAGATGATCCTAGAGGTTTAACCTACATCAATGTTTAAAGGAAGTTCAGAAGCATTTTAAAATTAATTTTACAGAATAAAAATTATTTTTTACTAGCTGCCATTACAATTAGCAAGAAAATCAGCAGTCAGAAAATGCCAATTCCATACTCAATCATTATAATTTCAGTCACACGCCCTGCATTACGACCGAAGTTACTACACACACTCATTTTTGTCGTTTATGTTATCTTGTATTGAATAGTATGCTTTGGCTTCTACCGACTTTTTATTATAAAGTTTTAATGTATTAATTGGCAAGTTGAAGTTTTAATGTATTAATTAGCAAGTGTAAACTTATAAGAACAAATATTTTAAATGTTATCATTTTATCATTTTAAATGTCTCATTTTATCAAGACATTAAAACGCACAGTTGTCAAGATAACTTCAGTATCGTAGTATACATAAATATTTAAATCAGCACGGCTCATCTTTAGCTGACTTTATCTTATATAGTCACAAAAAAAATGTAAACGCAAACAAATTCGCGGCTACAGCTAGTTTTCTTCTAAATTAAATTGAAACTATATTGTTCTTTATGCGACATTTTAAAGCAAGTAATATACCAGTCAATTTAGTGCCGAAGCGGCCTGATGACAGCTTCGGGCTCCTGACGGGTGACAGATTGGGGCGTGTAATTTAATACGAAGCCCACTTTGTTACAAGATGAGGTAATTTCAATGACAAAGCAGCTTAAAACCGTCATTACTTGGGAAAGTGGGTGTCTTGAGGAGATTCGGTCGCACCTACGTGAGATTAAAAAGTTTGAATTGATTTTTATTATTCGTTGTTATTTATACAGGACAGATATTATCAAAGCCATTTTTTAATATATAACGTAAGTTATTTTTACGAAATTCAATCTACGGAAAAATTAAACTTTTTGCTAAGTTAATTTGTTTTTTATACTCAATTAACTTTTTGTGTACCTATCGGAAATTTCTTTTTTTTTTTTTTTCTTCTATTATACGTAAATTGAATATCGAACTCATCTTTATGCCTCGTTTACATTGGCGTGGTATTAGAAATATAATATAATATAATATTTTTTGTTCTTCGAAAACTGGATAATGTTGATTAAAAATAATTATTATTTAACCAAATTAAAAAGAATTTTTTATTTAGTAAAGTTTATTTTGTATCATATATATTAATATTGTATGATGTTTTCGAAGAAAAAAAATTCAAAATTCGCCGAGCTACTATAAAATAAAGGTATTTGTAGCTAGCTGAATATTCAACTAGTGTTATGCCTATATATTTGAAAAGAAAATGTTATATTAATATTGAGTTATGTAGACACAGTATAATTTAGTATTGGGCGTGTGTTAAATTGGGTGATGGTAAAGCCTCATTCGTCACATTATGCGACTCCCGGGGGCCTCGTACGTTTGTTTAGCTCTAACAAGATTGAACCTTCATTTACCGACGCTAGCCAACTACGTGTTACTTTTCGCACATGCTTACATTTATTGTAACTAGTGATATTTGTTTTATAGATATTATTACTTGTTACGAAAATCACGTAGTAGATATATAATAAAACATATTGCTACCACATTTTGCTAAGACCTTTCTCATATTGTATATAGTGTTGCCCAAATTCAGTCTTGGTCTTGCAGTCTTGGTCTTGTTCTTGCGTTTTTGCAAGACCAAGGCCAAGAACAAGACCGCGTATTTTTAGCAAGACCAAGACCAAGACTGACCGTGCAAGACTTGAGCAAGAACAAGACATAGCCTGCAAGACTCTTGCGTCTTGCAGCTAGGACTTAGCGCTATTTCGCTGAGTAGTTAGGTGTAACAGTTCGGTGTATAGGTAGGTACGCTTAGGAATTCTATGAGACGCAAAAAACTGTATCAAAGAATATGAAAAACTGGACCTATGCGCATTACGACTAATACCATAAACATAGCGAATAAAAAAATATCTATTAAAATCAACCTGAGTGCATGCATAGTTATGTTTTAACCATCGGCACTTTGATAATGCGGCATCAAAGGTTTTGTACTTACTTCTCAAAGAAATTTGCCGCTTTTCGGAAGTACATGGTTATGATACACGCGCCGGCGACTTCTTTTGAAATCTAAAACGATCGTTGCCGCCACGCCGAAATCATAACATTTGACACTATTTGATTGCCGCCATAGGGCGTAGGTATACTCATGCAAAATAATTTCGAATTTTAAGAGTACCTACAGGTGTTCCAAAGAATAAATAAGTTTCAGAGTGCTTAGAATGAAAATGAATACATTATACTGATCACGCAAGTAGTATTATGATTAGGATAAAATGGTAAGGATAGGTAGTAGATGTCATATTAATTCATTCTAGTAAGTATATATTATAATATTGATTACTTTTATGGTTTTAAACTAATTACTTAGGTACTATTATTGTACATTTAGTCATTATATTTCTTAAGTTTTTACAAGAAAAAATAGCAAAAAGTGTTCAAATATCACCCGTTTAATAAATATTGTAGCCACTTTTAAATATACTTGAAACGTGTAAAAAAATTCTACAAAACTAATAAAATAATATAAAAAGCGTAGGTACTTACCTACTAATAAAATAAAAAGCCTGCGATAAGAGTTTTGTATTACTTACCAGCCCGAATATCTCTGAGAGAGATGATGAGAGTAAGTATTTACTAGCTGTGCCCGCGACTTCGTCCACGAGGAATAGTAACTTTGGAGGTATAGTGACGTTCAGGACTTATTTATTTATTTTAAAACTTCTGTCATCAAACATACAAACGAACTCTTCAGCTTTATAATATTAGTATAGATGTACGCCAAAACATTCACTTATATGTAAAGAATAGTGATTGGCACTAATTCTTTACATATATTTTATTCACGCGTCGCGTCTGTACAAGTAGGTAATATTTAGTGTGTGTTTGTACGCCGCACGCGGCATTGTTTGATTTGCGGCGGCATCCTTTTCATAGAGCCGGCACGTGGCGAGGCGGCGCGGTAGAAAGCAAGGAAACGTACTATAAATAAAGGAATTATTTTAATTCCAGTCATTTCCAATTGAGCTGTGCTTCGAGTCTAACTTAGTAATTGTTTTTACTAATTCTCGTTGTTTTCTAAAAACGTATCACGTGTACAATTTAATATGAGTGACGAAGATTCAAATTATTCTAGTCCGAGTAACGAGAGTTTGAGTCACAGATCTAAAAGACCCAAAAGCAAATTTGAGGAGTTTTTCGAAATAATTCATGCATCCCAAACTGCCTTCTGTAAATTGTGCCAACATAAAAAGATTGAAATAAAAATGAAAAACAGAAACACTTCAGGCTTAAGGAAACATCTAATATCTTTCCACAAAAAGGAATCAGAAATATTTCTTCCTGTTAAACCAAAATTAAGTGGAGATATCACAAGCTTTTTAGTAACCGCTGGAAGAAGTGGACAGGTAAGAATATTTTTTTAACAGTTAAAAGAATTTTAACTCTGCGTAGCTATTCATGCGATACTTTCAAAAACGCCATTAACTTACGTAAGTATTTTTGAGTTAGTGGTGTTTTCATCTAGGGGTGCGACATATTAAGTATGTAATTATCGTCTTAAATAATGTAAATTGTGTAAGCTTGTAAATCATAAATGTTTATTAAGAAACAGTTACTTCCATGGAAAACGACATATAGGTCAGTTGATTTTTCGAATTTCTTATCAAATCTTCAGTTATTTATTAATCTGCTTGATCTTTACTATGGCTATGTTAATTCAAGCTCACAATGTTCCAATTCTAATACGTTTTTCTAAGATTTAAAGTAAACTTTAATAAATAGTAATAGACTAATAGGTAATTGCAAGACTTGCAAGACTCTTGCTGCAAGACCAAGACCAAGACCAAGACTGGGAGCGCAAGGCCAAGACCAAGACCAAGACCAGGTGTATTGGCGCAAGACCAAGACCAAGACTGGCTAAGTCTCGTCTTGTTCTTGCATTTGGGCAACACTAATTGTATAAAGACAAAGAAATGTTATATCAGGATTATAAATCGTCTTTGGTAATGATTATTCGTTGGTGAAATTGCCAATGGTTAAAAGTGTCAAAATTTATTGAACACAGGGCACAGCAGGAATCTGGAGCAGCTCACCTGGGGAAGCACCTCAACTTTACAGAAGATCACAGTCAAATAATACGGTTCTCGAGTGGCGTTGTGTTGCTGTAGTGATTAAGGTAGCCAGATATCCTGGGGAGGGTCAGCAATGCACTTGCAACGTTTATGGTGTTGTAAGCATCTAGATAACTGCATACCACCTGCCGCAATCTTGTTTGCTGGCCTAATCGTACAAAAAGAAAAGTAAATATTAGGCTATAGGCTTTAGGCTTTTGGCAATACCATTAGATTGTAACTTGAATAAGCCCGACTATTTCTTTATTTTGTCTGTAATAATTATTTTAGCTTACAATCTCAATCACACTGATCGTTCTTCTTCGTATCTTTTCTATCCCATGTAACATTGGTTAAAATGATAGTGCTTCCGTTGCACAACTGAAAGCCATTAAACCCAAGAATTAATTAATTAAATATGCAACTGTTAAAAGAAAGAAAACTAAAAAAAGAAATTAATTGCAATCTGTTATATTTTTGATTTCATCACCTTTAGCTGAACTATGGTTAGTTTTTTTATTTTGTTTTTAATTTGTCGTGTTAAAATTTTTATTTTCTCTCTAGATTATTTTTTTTAACGCGCGACTACAGGACTCAAATAAAATACAGTAATAATGTCTACTCTGTGTCAAACGAATCAGAAATCAGTAAAGAATCAAAGCAAAGAATCTGATAAAAAATAGTAGGGTCCGAGTTTAACGATTAACACAGACAAGTTTTCCTCTTCACAATATTAGAATACACATGACAACGTATTCATTTCACACGGAAATTTCCATCGTGCTTTACGAAAACAAATGCTAAGGTGATCTACAATTGATGGAAACATCGTATCACATAATTATAAGAAAGTAACTCCAGTGGGGAACTAGAAGTTATCGTTATCGCAATAAATCGGTCGCTATTATGTGTGTAGACGCAACAACAAATAGTTCGTCAATTGTACCAATTCAGTGTAATAATTTGATTGTTTTATAATTACTTCATAAGCTGTTGTTTGGGCATTACAATATAAAGTAAAAAAGTTATTTTTATAACATCGAATTGTTATTAGCGTTTGATTTACTAAACTATTTTGTGTGTTGTGTAGATACTTGAGGCCTATTCAAATATTCATCATGTATTGTGATCGAACAATCGTCAATTGTTTTCATATTTTAACAAGTTGAATTAAAATCATTAATATACAATGAGAATTTGGGCAATGGAAAAGTTATAACCGACTTAAAAGGTTTTATTTCAATAACGTTAATTAAACAATTCCGTCGTTTAATTTAACGATATTACAACATATTACGAAACTAGAGTTTGACTACACACGCTAAAATGTTGTCCTTCCGATACAATGCTTTATTCGTTATAATATTTCGTTTTAAGTTTCTTTGTCTGCGGCGATGAGTTTTCTCAAGGGTCAAATTAAAATTACTACGTTTGTTTACCGTATACATTAAAATTTTTAACAAGTACGCTTTCTAAAATTTCGTTTGAATTTTATTCTAAAGCCATAGTATCTTTTATGCAAACTTATAATTTTTTTATACTTTTTATTATTATCTCTATTTATTTTATATGGTACAGATTTTCCGAGAAAGTAAGTACAATAAATTTTTGTATTTTATTATATTAATTACACTTACTTTACAATTATATATACATTTGCGTTACATAATATAATATATGAGGACTATTATATTAAATTAATTTAATAAATATTGAATATGTATGTATATACAATAGTTTAATATCCAGAAAGTGTACAGATAAAAATAAAAGTGCATCGAGTACTGATTAAAATAGTTAAACGTTAAAATCGAAAAATTTAATTTTTGAGACATATGGCTCCCCAAGTTCGCGCCAAACATCCCGTTACTCCGCAATCGCCATCCAGCCTCCAATGGCGATCTTACGCAGAGCGTCGGTTCAGCGGATCGGAAAATTTTTACAACAAAAATAAATTACAAAATATATATTACACAATCATTAAAAGAGCATATAAACCATATAATAATCGAATTACAAAAAGGTCGAATCTTAAATATTTCTAAGATGGCGGACGTCCTCAAGAATTCTTCCAGACAACTTCTATAGCACTCTTCGTCTCCCTTCGAGACGATACGTGACTCGGACGACCGCCAAATGGCTACGTCATCCTCAGCGAATTGTGAAATCTTCAATTGAAACTTTGAACTTTAATACCACAGATAAAATATATTGTGTAATCTATAACACGGCATATATGATGGAAGGTTCAAAGGATTATAAGCACTAAATTTTGGAATTCCTTTGTTTATCACACAGAATACCGACCTGATCTTTAATGGAACTGTACCGTCGTCGCTTGTATATCACAATCTATGAAAGGTAGTAAACGAAAGCAAATTTATCTATTCTAATTTTAAAAATATATAATTTTTTGTTTCTTTCTATTATATAAATACAAAATCTACTGGATCTATTAAAAATAATATTTCACCATGAAAATACTACATCATCACTACAACATAGCCTATATTTTGACGCGAGAAAATGGAGCAGACGAAATCAGGTATAATCAAGTGAAGTCGTGAGCGAGCTAAATTTTGAAGTCCTTATTAAATATTACTTAGCTTACGTTGGCTAAACTACTGTACCTACTTAAGAATTATTAATATAATGTCTAGAGAGAAGTCTACAAATGCATATACCTTCTCATAATGTAATCCTATTTCTTAAATGCATCAGTTCTATATCTTTATCTATAAATCATATTACTTGACGATTTCGCGCAATAAAATAGAATATTCGTATCGCTTTGCTAATGAAGCTGTTCTGAAATTACGGACAAAGCAAAACCGAAATTACCAAAGTTAAAATAGGTAATTACATATGACAATGTTAATTAGAATTTGAAATAAAACGAGCTCTTGTATTTTTAGTAAGCACTAGCTGTGCCCGCGACTTCGGCGGCGTGGAATTTAACAAAATAGTTGTTTTTCAGTTCGCAGCTATTTAAAAAAAAAACTAAAATAAAAGCAACCTATGTTACTCCTTATTACATCAGCTATCTGCCAGAGAAAGTCCCGTCAAAATCGATCCAGCCCTTTCAGAGATTAGCCGGAACAAACAGAAACACAGACAGACAAAAATTGTAAAAAAAGTTATCTTGGTATGTACCGTATGAATTTAGTAAAAAGCGGTTATTTTAATATTACAAACAGACATTCCAATTTTATTTATTTGTATAGGTTAAATATTTACAGTCATACGAATTTTGTTTGATTTTATCATCATAGTTGTATCAAACTTATTTTGCGAGCGAGTGGTTAGAAGATGTTCTGTTTTAGAATAGGTTTTTTTAGTATAAATTTTCCGTAGTATATATCAGTATATAATACATATCGACGTACGGATTTTCAAATTTTATTTGATACAAAAATATTTTTTTATAATTATTTTTCCTCTTTTACATTAAAAAAAAATAAACAAATTGACCCAACAGTGAAGTAGTTTAAGACACTCTAAAATTACGGACTGCAATATAGTAATTCTTACGAAAAATATGACTGTTAAATGAGTCTTAACTCTCTAAACGGAAGTCCGTCTTACAACAATACAATATAAATGCTGTAATATTTAACGTAAGGCAATGGATAAGATTCAAGGTTGTATGGTAATAAAAGGAGGTAGTTTAGTAATTTTTATGTATATATTTATTTGACATCTACCAAAATGTAACGGTAACAAGATCGTTTACTTTATGTGTCCCTTAATTAATAACACATGTGTAATGTTGGAGAGATAAATTTGTGTTTAGATAAATATATGAAGCTACAATGTATAAAATATATATTTTATCTGCTAATATACATCACACAATTTTTGAATAAAAATAAACAAAAAAGCAATGTAATTTTCTCTTTCTTTAATGAACGATAAAATAATTTGAAGCCTAAAATTTTCTCGAAGAGACCGTGTAAATAGTTATCGACAGTAATTTAACGCCGTCTGGACTTAATAGACGTCGCCATAGATAAACTCCATATTTGATAGCTAAAATCTGAAATTTATTAGTCTACTTCGATTATAGTATTTTTAAGATAAAAGAATCTGTTCAAAAAAAGTAATATTGACGATATTTAAAAAAAACTACTGCTATAAACTCTCAGTACTGCTATAATCCAAATGCCTTAAATTTTGCTATACTAATAAATACCCCCTCTCTTCTCATAGGTGTCGTAAGAGGCCATAATCATCCAACTGCTGGCTTTGAAATACACAGGCCGAAGACGGGCAGCAGCGTCATACAAAGCGTCAGCGACAATGCCAGCCCTGCGGTCACCAACCCGCCTGCCCAACGTGGTGACTATGGGCAACACATATGAGTTCACGCCATTTTTGAAACTTGTGAAGGTCCAGCAGTGGACTACGATAGGCTGAAATGATGATGATGAATAATAATTGAACCTTTAAATTGCCTGTATCCATAAAGAAAAATCAGAATTGTATTCGAGATGTATATATATATATATTTTTTGTAAGCAACTCAGTCTTCTTCGACTAACAAGGTTACATTGTATTCTTATTTACTTTTCATCCAAATACACCACCTTTATCAGATCGTTAATTACGATCTTCAGTTGTGTAGTTCCAAATTAGTCCATTTCGTTATATACCATTTTCCTGTTAACTCTATTCACAAGTAATTAATGCTTAACTAAGTTTGTCTTAACGAAACATAAATTACAACTTTTTATTAAAACATTCGTTTAGATTTTATTCTATTACATTAATCTTGTTTCATTTTGTTAGTAAGAAAATATATTGCAATTTAATTAATAAAATACTCCCTGTGATAATAATTAAATTAATTAATTTGTAAGTATGTAAAGATGAAGAGGTAATATTAGTTGAGTACCAAAACTCATACTTCAGCAGCCAAACTCACAGCTGGTCATAGGCCTCTTTCCCCATGTAGGATAAGGATCAGAGCTTAATCCACCACGCTGCTCCAATGCGGGTTGGCGGATATGTTCTCTACTATGAGTAACGATCGCTATCAGGTGATCGACGGCTTAACGTGCTCTCCGAGGCACGGTGGGGAGACCCACAAGAACTGCACAAACACCCAGAACACGGCAAAGAGCTCTATGGCCAATACAAATGTTTTTCATGTACAAGGATTGAACCCGCAACCGCCAGCGCAACAGCTACAAACCAGTGCTGTGACCGTTGCGCCAACGTGTCGTCACCACGATTTAGAAAATTAGAAAAAAGTAATTTTAAATTCTATTGTCTAAATATGAGTTTTTAACAAAAGTTGAATAAAAAGAACTATTGATAGTACAATTCAGTGAGGAGCGTACTTTTCTTTAAAATCATCACAGTTAATTAATTCTTAAGATAAATGTTAGTAAAGAAACTTATACTCGTACTCGTAATTTTATCAGTCTGGATGATTTACTTCAACCTACATGCATGTCTTATTGAACTACAATATACATAAGTAACAGAATACAGAGTGAAGTGTCAGATATTAGTAATGATATTTGCAACTTTTCACATTTTTTTTTTGTACGACTAGGTCATCAAACGAGGCTACGGCCCACTTAATGGTAAGCAGTTATCCGTAACATCTATAGCATCTGTATGCTTGTAACACCAGAATCTTCGCGCGCATTGCCGATCCAGTTCCCGAACTTTCCCAGGAACTCTGGCTACCTGGCTCTTAATAATATTAAAAAAGAATAATAAACAATATAATAAGTTTATAAATTGTAATAAAAAATAATTTTAGTGATAAATATATTGTTATGTATTTACTTATATCTTTATAAAGTGTTGTTAATACTTGTCCGTATGAATAAATATAATTGAATACTAATTGCTAAAATAAAATAATATACGGTCCGTCAGCAACACTACGTAAAATAATTTAAAGATACCAGTAATAGGAACCTTTTTAGACTTCAAAGACCTAAACTATTATTAAAGGGCGAAACTTTTTGAATTTCACCTGAATATTCTCTTTGAAATCCGTGATTACCCGTTGGTAATTAAAAAATAAAAATTTTATTTCAATCTCGTTAGATTAATATAAACGAAAGGATCGAGTTATAAAACTAACAAATTTGGTAAAAAGATGTTTCAGAATATAAGATGACATTAATCTTGCCTTTTTAAATAGTACCTTATAAATTATGTAAAAGCAAGGGTATCTTTTAACAATCCACTCCTAATATTTTATAAACTTAGAATTCAATGAAAGTAAAATTTACCTTTCGAAGGATTTAAGCTTTAACTTTGTACTGAAATAAACGTTTTAAAAAATATATTTAAAATACACGAATACATTTTATTTTAAATTAATATTAAGAACAATGTAAAAATTATATCATAAAAATTAGATAAAAAGTGACGAAATACTTTGTCTCTTTAATATAAACTTTATGATACCTTATCCTGATTTACATAGTGGAAGCGCAAGCAGTAATCCTACGGGCACGCTTTAAGATAAACTGGGACCAAGCGTAAATCTGACAAGATTAATGACGCTCTGATCTTTGTACCGCACCTCAACAAGCCACCTATTACTCATGCACATACTGATTTGCCAATATTCCTCCTAATAGTTGACATACATAATACAAAAGACTATTGCCAGACATATATGAAATTGATGAATAAATAATCTTTGTTAAATAATATCTGCGGTATCAAAAACTATTCATAACAAGGATATTTACCATGTTTTATATCTTCATTTTGCGGACCTCAATATTTCGACATTAACCGCGAACGTCTTGTTCACGAGACATTTAATAGAAATAACCACGTTAATCTAAAATCTTATCTGCGTTATCGTTCGATTTTTATACGGCTAATTAATTTAAAAAAAAAATAATAATTTGGGCAGTGGACAAGTTAATTAATGTTCGTAAATTTACAATTGAAAGGATAATTATAGGCTATGTATGTCATATAAAACTGAATAGTTAATTTAAATATCAATAGACTATACATAATAATATATAATATTATAATAATTCTAAATACTTAATAAATTCTAAATAATTATAAGATTAACAATGATTTATATAAGGATTATTTTTATTATGAATTAAATAGCTTCAGAACGTTCATCCGGATTTTACTAATTGTTACAAATCGAGCGTGTATAAATAAAATTATCCAATAAATTTTAATGAGGCCACTTTGGGCGTTCTCATTCGACTTTTGATGTCGTCAAAATAAAAGTGTTAGATAAATACTTATATTATACATTTATTTTCCTTGAAAAGGTTAACCAAACGAGCTTGGTATATCTGTGACTAGCTTTTGCTCGCAACTTTGTTTGTATGGAAATCCTTAACTCAATCCCGTACTAGCTGTGCCCCGCGGATTCACCCGCATTAATTTGAGGAAAAAATGGCCTATTGCCTTCCTCGGTGAATGGGCTAATCAAAACAAAAAGATATTTTAAACTCGATCAGTTCATGAGATTAACCGTTTAAACACAAAAACAAACTTTTTAAATTTATAATATCAGTATAGACGTACAGATTTGCTCACAAAAATTGTCGTATTTCATAGAAAGCGTTTGGTCATTTCATATTTATTTAGGCGGTAGTTATTCGAGCGCGTTAAACACGATTTTTTCGCTAGCAGGTGTACATGACACTATTTTACCTTATTTATTTAATAAAATTTAATTATCTACATTTACATCACAAAAATGTTGGAAGTCAGTTTGAAATTCAGTTCAGTAGTACGGCCATTCTCCGACTAGCAAATTTTTCGTGTCCGGGCTTATTTAAACCGTAATATCATCATATTCAATCATGCACTTTTTTATATATTAAATATAGCATACGTACCTAGCTGTAAAAAAAATATTGGCTTCTGTTTTAAGTAATTAAGACAAAATTAATTTAACTTATGTTCAAAAAACCTCTGTTCTCTAATTACCGTGGCGTGTCCGCACACCAACTTAATCTTAAAACTTGCTTGTAATTTTTATAGCGTATAGATTTACTTTGATCCATTCAACGTTTTAAACGATATTAAGCAGCGTCTATCGCATAACAAAATATCAATTCAATAGAACCAGTCTACAAATAATTATTATGAAGTAATCGTATGTCCAATGGAAACTTCTAATTACCGTAACATCTGCTGTTCTCGAGTGCACATTCCTAAATAAAAGTATTTGGCACATCACTACCGTACGCATCGCGTCTCCTCAGTGTGTACCGAGGTCCATCAGCAGTTGTATGACTCTCATGTTAGTGTACCGCCAATGAAGCACGTGAGTATATAATTACCGTAGCCTTGGTTAAAAACTTTTCTAATTACCGTTGTTCTTATTTTAATACTAGATTATTAAGATAGACCCAAGTTGATCATGTAAATGGAGACAGTACTTTGGCCTCCGTACGTTGTAATAAGCTAGAATTTGTATACTGTGTCGGTTTCAAACATTTTTATGAAAATGTATCGTTTTCTAATTACCGTATACTAATTACCATATGTTTATAATTACCGTTATATGAAAAAATAATACTTGTTTACCGCGGTTTTCGTAGATTATTATTATTATTGTCCGTAAATATGTCTATATTATATGCTGACCATTCATCAAATTATTTAATTTATAAGATAGGAAAACCTAAAAAGACCAAAGAGGAAGTTAAAGAAAATAGAAGGCTTGCCGCGCGACAATGCCGAGAACGAATTAAAAATGCTCCTTTTTGTATTAGCAATCAAAAAAAATAAAGGAGAAAGAAGGGTACAATAAAAAAAAATACTGCCTATCTGCGAAATGTCACCAAAAGCCGGAAGAAAACTCAAAAAAGAAGTAGAGAAAATTTCAGAGCTTACTATAAAAGACAAAAGGAAAAGGGAAAATTGAAAACAATCGAGGAAGAAGTGACCTTAGATATAGAGGTGCTTGATAACAATATAACAGATCCTCTTGAAACTTTGTCACACCACATCTCAATGATTTATCATACTCGCTGCGCTAAAAAGTACACTAAAAGAGTACAAAATTGTCCCGAAAATCCCAAATCAAAAAAAGAAGATAATCAGCAAGACCAAATTTTTCTGCTGTCGACTTCTTTTGAAAAAGAATTAGTTCCCTTGAAAAAGACACCAAATTTTAAACCTTCTTTAACCACATCAACGCCGCGTCCATCTAGTGCTCTGTCATCATCTTCTACTGAAAGTATGTTATTTTATTATTAATCAATAATGAGCATTTGACCGAAAATAAAGATACAAGTGTGAATATTATGGAACGAGCGTCTTCCTTGTGTTCAACACCAACTTAACCAACTTCACCATCTTCAAAGATAACTGTCGAGAAACCGATACGTAAAAAAATCTCACTCTTATTGTTATTTAGAAGGCATGTATAGAAAACAAATAAAGAAATGTCATATTTGAGACCAAACATTAGAGCTAAGAAGAGCAAAAGAAAAGTACAGGAAGCAAGCATTAAGACTGAAATATAAAACACGCCACATCCAAAACCAAAACAAAGTCATGATAAAGAAATAGAACCAAAGTATTTACATAATAATAATATAGGGACTACTGTAGAGAAAACCAAACAAGACGTCCAAATTTTTGTAGAGCAAGATGAGATCAGTCGCATTTGTCCTGGCAAGAGAGAATATATTTCAAGAAAAACGTGGCGTGAACTCATGTGTCTTGTCTTGTCTTGCCCATAGTCACCACGCTGGGCAGGTGGGTTGAAGACCGCAGGGCTGGCTTTGTTGCACCTAAGACGCTGCTGCCCGTCTTCGGCCTGTATGTTTCAAAACCAGTAGTTGGATGATTATCCCGCCATCGGTCGGCACTTTCAAGTTCCAGGGTGGTAGTGGAACTGTGTAATCCCTTAGTCGCCTCTTACGATACTCACGGGAAGAGAGGGAGTGGCTATATTCTTACTGCCGTAACCACACAGCATATTTTCTAATTACCGTTACATTAAATATAAAAATTTTCTAATTACCATACCCATAAATTTTTTAAGTCTCATTATCTAGAAAACCACAATTAACTGTTACATGCCAAAATAATTATTGAATTCGTATTTTTGATTTGTTTCATATTTTAATGTGTTTAAGTCAAATCAGTGAAAAATAAAAAACGTCACGGTAATTAGGCAAAGAACGCCGAATTGGAGAATGACCGAGTATACATATTGATGAGACTAGATTTGTTTGTTTAAATTTGCTTATTTTATACATTGTAGGTGGTAAAACAGTGGAGTAAAAATATAATACATAACAATGTCAACCTTTTAAAAATTTATAAAAAAATTCAATATAAAAAGAACTAATTGACAGAATATTTATTTTATTTTTCTCGCCTAATGACGTATCAAAATAATTTAGACAAACTTGAGATGACAGTTCAATTAAGTACAACTTTTATCTAAAGACAAGGTCAAGATTTACCCTGGGCTCAGTTTGTTTTAATTATTCGAATTTTCCCTAAGACATTCTTTTAAAAATCTTTACTTTTTTTTCTTATGTTGTTTTTTCTATTTGATTGTCGCTAAGTTCAGATTCATTATTAATTAAAATATTAAAGTTCTTAACTTTTCCGTGAATAAATGAATAGCGACATTGAAGCGTGAGAGTAAGATGAATATATTATCTTCTAATTTAACTAAGTTATATAGTTTAGCACTGCCTGTTACATGAATAATTTCGTTCCATACATAACTACTAGTTATTCAATGATAATAATAATATATTGCGATAAATGAGTTTATTCGGAAACTAGGCGTTTAAACACGCAAAAACAAAAAACAGTAAGTGGTAGGTACTTTAACTTGAATTATTAAAAACATAGTCATAGATGTGTATTTTGGCAGTGACTTATTTTTGACTAATTTTTACTACAGTTTTGTTAGTGTGCACTGCGAAAGCTTCGACCGATGATTTCAGTCTGGCGACACGAAAAAAAATTTTAAGTTGCTCTTGATATAATATAATATTCGTTTCTGTATTATTGATTTTGAAATTAATTTTTTTAATTAGTATTAATCAAAAACCCAGATGTGTTTATACCGCTGAGTATGTGTGTATGAGTAAAAAAATATAAACAACTATATATTTAATTATATTTGAACAGTATTTAATGATGCAAAAACGACAAAATATGTTTATTTTTCTTATAATCAATAAATCCAAAAGGCTAAAATCAACACGAAATAAGTTATGTCCATAATGTCTTATCAATCGCATAGTTTTTTTTTTCATCAACATTTGAAAGTTGGTTGTAATGTAATGTTATTTTTAAATAAACATATCATTAAATACTGAAGGTTTGTTAAAAAAGCACACATACAACTTATACATATTTCTTATACATATCGTGAGCAAAAATGGAACGCCAATAACAAGCACTCACATAAAATTCCATTAAAGTCAGACTGCTAACTGTAAATAAATAAGCATACCACTTATAACTAGACTAACATTGAGTAAGTCGTTTATCATTCCGTAAAGACCATCAACAAAATACTGCTACGAAAAATACTACGCCCGTTATAAATTTTAGCTACGAAAATTGATATATTCATATTTATTTTACACAGTTGTGTACACTTTATTTGAACCTTGAAGGCTATAGCTTAACACGTGGTTCAGCATTACTATAGTAATTACACAAACAAATAAGATTGTAAATAATTTTAACTACTAAATTAAAGTATAAAAAATAAAACTTAATATAAATCAGTTCAGTCAATTCAGTTCAGTTCAGCCTATTGCAGTCCACTGGTGGACATAGGCCTCCCCAAGTTCGCGCTAGACATCCCGGTTTTCCGCAATCCTCATCCAGCCTACACCGGCAATCTTACGTAGATCGTCGGTCCAACGGGCCGGAGGACGTCCAACACTGTGTTTGCCAAGACGCTGTCTCCACTCCAGGACCCGTCTGCTCCGACGGCCAGCGGTCCTGCGACACAGATGACCAGCCCACTGCCACTTCAACTTGCTAATTCTGTGAGCTATATCGGTTACTTTCGTTCTCTCGCGGATAGTCTCATTTCTAATCCTATCTTTGAGAGAAACCCCTAGCATAGCCCGTTCCATTGCACGTTGAGCGACTTTAAACTTGTGGACCAGTCCCTTTGTCAGTGTCCACGGAAAATAAATAATAGTAAAAATATAATTATGATATAATAAAAAAATATATTAATATAAATATAATAAAAAAATATATTAATATAAATATAATAGTATAATTAGGAGTAAGTCACTCACCTCGTTAATTAATATAATTATTTGCGTTAATAAAACCAAAAATACTACTGATTAAGATAAAGAAATTAAAAAATATATTTAAGAAAGCTATTTTGGTCTATTACTGCATGAAACGTAATTAATTATTTTATGCCCCTATAACAACTTTTCGAGCGCGCTTGAAAGTAAGCTGTTTGATATCACAGCGGTTAATTAAGGCTGATTTTTTTTTGTTTCATTATACATTAACGTACCAAATTATCATTTTCTTATTTTACTTTCATTAAAGTATTGTTTCTTGTTAATATTCTTACTTTTACTAAACTAACTATTTAATTACAAGTAATTTACTTTCATTAAGGTGTCTAGTTTTGTAATTCAAATTTATCCATCTTGTTAAAAAAACTCCCAAGAGATATTTGGCAGACAATATTCATTAACAAAGCTCTAATTGAAAAACTAAATGGCCTGAAAACTACGTGAAAGGCAGTAAGAAAACAACCTACTCTTTTTGAGAAGTCCTAAAAATAGGAAAAAAAAAACAAATTTTATGTGCCAGTTGGACTCATACGAAGATGTCTATATAACCGCATACTTAAGCCTACATATTTTTATAAGATTACGTCAATAATTTTTCTTAATAAAATAAAGATGGAAATTAAAGAATGTCAAATAAAAGTTGTATTCCGTTTTAGGGGTCTTACGTGGAGTAAAGTATTTATTGCTTGCGATTCTAATCTTACTTGTATTTGATGAAAAGACATAGGACGGACAAAATTTTCGAAATTAAACACCATCTGGGAATTTAAGCATAGGGCTCCAAAACCTATTCTTAGCTTGCAGCTTAAAACATAATTCACGAACATTTATTTAGACCATTAATGTCCAGGACCAAAGACAAGGCAGATTTGAAGTTTATAGTAGTATCTAAGTATGACGTCACAATATTCATGAATTTCTCGTCAAGTACTCTCCAAAATGCATCAAAACTTTGTAGAAAAGCCAATGCATGGAACTATTGTGTCAAATACAACTTGCACATTTGGAGCGCTTGTTTGAACTAGAGAAGTTGATGTTAGGAGAGTTGAGATTACAACAGCACTTGATTCAGATAGGTGCATATGTAATATATACACAATAGATGTTATATATGTTACGTATAAAGTGTATATACCTCGTTTTCAGTCGACCAGAGTTTACAATTATTCTAAAATAAATAAAATTAGCCATTACGATAAAAAAAGGGATTGATAAATTGCTCTATATGGTTGGCGGTGTGTTGATGCAGTCATCACAGTAATTGGTTTTTGTACTAGCAATCACAAATTCGATTCCTGATCACGACAAATTTCATTTAAGTTACGGACGTTTGCCGTAGTCTGAGAGTTATTGTTTATTGTTATTAAACGCACTTAACTGTTTTCAAAACCTGACCTATAAATTTTCTTATATCGGGGGTCATTGAAAGTAAAGCGTGAAGTTGAACTAGATATTATTGCATTTATTATTCGCACTCCAATTATTTGTTCACTTCCTAACCTTATTTTCAATGTCGATATATATCGACTCTACTATCGCTCTTTCAGTGATAAAACCGCCTTTTTACATCTTTTATTTTATATGATTTTATTATTATTTTCTTTAAATGGTATAACAATAAAGATTTTTATTATTCCAAAGATCCAAGATCTTTGTTTAATTTGTCTCAGAATATAAAAAAATCTTTAAAATATTATTTATGAAAATGTATTAACATTATTTGAGTTCAAATATTGTTTTCTAATGTTTACGCAAATTTCAAATGAAACTTATAATGAAACTCATTATAATGGTCGCTGTAAAGTATCCTCAAACGTCAGGCAAGTAAAAACCTAATTAACTGCGATAAAATCCGTAAAAAGTTGTTTCATATTTAAGTTTGTTATTCTAATAGTTTTTTTATGAATAAAACTTTATTAATGGACTGCGGGATTCTATTTAGTAAACTTGAGTATTACAGTGTTAATGGGAAAGCTCGTAATCCAATGCTTCATATTGAACTAATAGAATTCAACACGTATCAATTCGCTTCAGCCTGTAATATCGCAGTGCTGGGCATAGGCCCCTTTCCCCATGTAGGAGAAGGATCGGAGCTTAATCCATCACGCTGCTCCAATGTGTGTTGGCGGATATAGTCTCTACTATGTACTCTTCGAGGCACGGTGGGGAGACCCACAAGGACTGCACAAACACCCAGACCACGGTAAATATCTGCATGAGCAATGCAAATGTTTGTCATGTGCGAGGATCGAACCCGCAACCGCCAGTGCAACAGCCACAAACCAGTGCTGTAACCATTGCGCCAATGTATGTATTAATTAACGTAACGAAATATTCTGGATCTGTGCTAAAATAGGCCTTCCACAGGGATATATTCAAGCTCCTTTTCTTTTTTTAATATTTTTATACAGTGTTATTTTCTGATGATACACCGCTTACTTTAAAGTCAGAATAAAGTAAATTATAATGACGTGAAGAATTCTTTATCGCAAATTCAAGATTGGTTTAAAATAAACAACATGGTTTTGAATTCCAAGAAAACCAAGCGTGTTCTGTTTGCTTTGAGCAATGTCGAACTTCTCAATAATATAATAATTTGGAAATAAATAACAAGAAGCTTATCGTCAATGATGTTTAGAAATCGTTGGTAGACTCATTTCTGCAGCATTCGCAGTTAGAAAAGTTCGACAACTGACCGACGTTGCTACTGCGAGTTTAATATATTTTAGCTATCTTCATCGTGTTTCGTGTTACGGTCTGTTACTGTGGGATAACGCAATAGATATTGAAACTGTATTTATTTTACAAAAAGGGTTATTCGCGGAATTAATAGTCTTGGAACTCGAGTTCCTTGTGAGATGCTTTTCGTAAGGTAGACATATTAATAAATGCGTCACAATATATTTATAACAATATTATGTTTATTCACAAGCACATCGATTGTTCCGCAGTTTATACACGAGAAGGAATAACAAAATCTCCTAACTAACTCCACATTTGTGACTGCGAAAAGTAAATGTCTCTTTTTTGGGTTATAGTATTCACATGTGTTATAAACCAAACGATATTGAAATTATCTAAGATAAAATTTAAAGTTTGTATTAAAAAGAAATTAATAGCTAAAGATTCGGTGCATGATTACATAGATAATAAAGATATGTGGACTTAGTGACGCTGTATTTTATACAAGATATTACCAAATTTCTATAAACTTGTGTTTAAAAAGTAGTAAGTAGTTAAAAAGGCACTAAAGAATTTAGCCACCCCCTCTCTTCCCGTGGGTGTCGTAAGAGGCGACTAAGGGATAAGACAGTTCCGATACCACCTTGGAACTTAAGAAACCGACCGATGGCGGGATAACCATCCAACTGCTGGCTTTGAAATACACAGGCCGAAGACGGGCAGCAGCGTCTTCGGTGCGACAAAGCCAGTACTGCGGTCACCAACCCGCCTGCCCAGCGTGGTGACTATGGGCAAAACACATGAGTTTACGCCATTTTTGGCACGAACTTGTGGAGGCCTGTGTCCAGCAGTGGACTGTATAGGCTGTAATGATGATGTGTTTAAAAAGTAACTGTGGAGTTTCTTGCCGGTTCTTCTCTGCAGCATTTAAACTCTGAACCGGTGGTAGCTTTACTTTTAAAAATAATTAAAATTTTAATTTGTTAAATGACGATTCGAATGTCGTTTCGATGCCTGTTTGAATGTACATATTTTTTATTTTGGCTAAGAACTCTGCTAACGTTAGCTTTTAAATTTGACATCAACTTTTCTAAAGCCACGAACATAGTAGACAAAAGAAAATACGTAAAATAACATTCTCTTATATTTGAGTTTGAATAAATATATAGACAATACTTATTGTTAACATTAAAAACAATAATATTAAAATTTTATTGACAGACTATTAACATCTACTTGATTATTTTTATTTTAGTTTTGGTTTAATTAGGATGCTTGACTATATAAAAAGAGCGTTTCTTACATTCCGCACGCAGTCAAGCGCCATCGATAATTCACAAAAAAAACCAATACTAATTTTGTTACCTGTCGCAAGCGTCATATATACATATCTGATTGAGAAATGCCACACCAGCATTTATCGTAGAGCGACCTCTTGTGAAACCATATTGTTCACTGTAAAAATTGCGGTTAATCTTAAAATAGTAAAGTTATGTTTAGTAAACGTCTTTACAGTCGTTTTTCTTGGTTTTGAAACATTAACTATAATATAAACTTTTTAAAAATAATCTTAAAATCATTAATATAATGAAAAGTGGAAGTAAAATATCTTACAAACTTTTTACTTTTATAAATTTTCAGTAAAAATTGTACTTTAAAAACTCTAAAGTTCCTTTAAAGACACCTACTATTTTCGAGTCTCTAATGGTAACCCTATTTCCAGGCGATAATGCAGCTCTCTGAAATTCAGGTCACGCTCCACGGGGATTATGGGCCACTATGCGGCAATGTCCTTTTTTCTCTGTATTTAGTGCCACAGACCAAGCATAACATAAACTACATGCTTTATTTCCGTCACATGATTTGTTGCATAAGAAGGATCATCAGCATGTATGTATGAATAAAAATGATCGCTGATCTATATATGTATGGTCATAGCTTCCGAACGATTACATGATACTAAAAATAATGGAAGCAGAAAAGAGCCCAAATATACAATACTTAATAGTTATACATTGATAATAACTGAAGCATCTAACTCTACAAAAAACATAGTAATACATAAATTAGACGTGAGTTAAAATAAATGTTCAAGTTAATTTCGTTATTTTAAAAAGGTAACGTTAGTTAAATTAAACATAATTTTTATTTTGTGAAAAATATATCACTTTAACATTGTTTCCACCATTTCAATATTTCCACCATTAAACTATGTCTGCGATTTAGTCCGCGTGGAATTAATAAAAAATATTGTTCAGTTCGCAGAGTTGCCAAATAAATACATTTCTAAAATAAATGTAGCCTAAGTTACTCCTTATTACATGAGATATCTGCCCGTGAAAGTTCCGTCAAAATCGGTCCAGCCGTTTCAGAGATTAGCCAGAACAAACAGACAGATAAAAATTGTAAAAAATCTTATTTTGGTATATGTACCGTGTATACATCCATATGCATTCAGTGAAAAGTGGTTATTTTAATATTACAAACAGACACTCCAATTTTATTTATTTGTATAGATTACCACTAGAAGAATTAGAATTTACCACTACTTATAAGTAAATTTAGAGCACAAAAAATAATAATATAATTTGACAAACCAAAAAACAGTACTTCTCGAGACTTCAAAGATATTTGATACTGAATGTTTCTAGCCCTTAATTGATTTTTAGTGTGTAGTGTTACAGCATTGACGACGCGTTGGCGCAACGGTCACAGCACTGGTTTGTAGCCGTTGCGCTGGCGGTTGCAGGTTCGATCCTCGCACATGACAAACATTTGTATTGGCCATGCAGATATTTGCCGTAGTCTGGGTGTTTGTGCAATCCTTGTGGGTCTCCCCACTGTGCCTTGGAGAGCACGTTAAGCCGTCGGTCCGGATTGTTATCATGTACACCTGATAGCGATCGCTACTTATAAAAGTGAATATATCCGCCAATCCGCATCAGAGCAGCGTGGTGGATTAAGTTCTGATCCTTCTCCTAGATGGGAAAAACGCCTATGCCCAGCAGTGGGATATTACAAGCCGAAGCGCGTATAAGCGTAGTGTGTAACATGTGTCTATATTGTCAAACTTATGTTCCTTATATATTGTGTAAGCATATAGAAAAAGAAAAAAGATTAAAATAGATTTTGTTAGAAAGCAGGTTTTATATAAATATTTTTAACATATTGTTGATTTATTTCATGCAATAAAAATATGTTATCTTTCAAATAGCTGTAGTTTATTATTTAGAATGTTTGAAATAGACATCAGAAATTCAATTTAGCCCGTAGCCAATATCTGCAATATTGAACGGAACAGACGTGAAGGAATTGAGCGGTATTTGTTTTTCTAGTTAAGAATTCTAAAGGAAAATATTTCTGAGCACTTTTTAATCAACAGAAATGAATTTTCTTTTCAAATAGATAGAGGAATTCTGCTGTTATTAAATTAGGCAATTACATTTGTATTTACATTTTTAACCGACTTTAAATTAGAAAGAGGTTACTCAATTCGACCGTATAGATATATATTTTTTTATGTATGTTCGGGGATAACTTCGTCGTTTATAAACCGATTTAGATTTTGATAATTCTTTTTTTGTTGCAAAGGAGATATCCCAAAGGTGGTACTATGATAAGAAAACCAGGATCTGATGATGGAATCCAAGAGACACTGAGAAGAACCCTCGAAAATCGTAGTGACAACTAACTGCATTTGTTAAATTTTTTTCGTCTACTTACGTTGTATTACTTGTCGATGTAATTGAAGTCGGTGTTTTTTCGTTTGCTAGCAAAGACAATTATAAGATATTGGCTGTTTCGTATACTTTGATTTGTAAGCGACCGATTGTAAAAAAAAAAACGAACAGTAAAATAACTACGATGAGTTAAATATACAAAACCGATTTTTTTACTAAAATGAAACTTTGTAGTCCTTTGCTTTATCGGCAAGGTAAACCTGAATACATTCTCTCATTAGAGGCGTGGAATAATGAATATTGTATGCGCACACCGCGGACTGGCTGTTGCATAATAACCGACTTAAACCCTAATTCGGTAAATTTACTAACAACGGTATGTGTTAAGAATAATCTAATACAATCAAATTTAAAGAAGTATGATTTAAATACATATATATTTTCAAGTAGGAAATACTCTACAAAAAAAAAAAAAAAAAACAAAAGGGAATTGAAATCAAACTTCGAAATTATCTATTTTCTCTCGAACAAATTTTAAATTAACATAATTGACTACTCACACAAAAACTTTATGAGAAATTCATAAATGATAATTTATACAAGAAAAATACATGAAATTTTTTCTTCATGAGTTTGTATTAAGGGATGCGTAGTATTATTTTTGAGGTAAAACTTCATTACGCACGCTTGACCTGGGGAGTAAGCTGGTGAATGCGCGACGAGAGCGTTACGAAAAGTGTGATCGGGCGAGGCGAACGGAAGTTGATATGATTGATATAAGTTAGTGACGATAGAATGAGAGAGATTTACGTTTCATATAAAACTGTAGGAGGTAAAGAAGTTTTACTTCGGTTGTGTGGTCTAAAGCACACTCTTTTTTATCATTGTCTAAGTCTTAAATAAAATTTAACGACTGTAGTTGTACTATAACTATGTTTTTTACGTTAAAATTTGATTCATTCGTATTATTAACAAAGTATATTGAATCTAAATTAATTTCCTAAAGTGATTTTACTATCTCGTTTAGCGATATATAAAGGTTGGCTGTTATCTTGATGGATGCGGTGATAGAAATGTTAGCGTTTCGGGTCAAGGGATTTATCCTCCAACTATTCGGCCCTATCGTGTGGGCTCCTCTCATGCATAATTCTATGAAATGTCCACTTATCTTATAATGAAATTTTAATTTCTTTGCGGAATCACTATATATAATTGTACAATATCATGGAGGTCATTAATCTTACAAAAATCAATAATGTTTTGGGAACAAAAAATCGATGAAAAGAAACATCAGTAGAATTTTATATATTTTATTGAAGACAAGTACAATTAACTTATAGAAAAGAATTTTCGAAGATATTTACAAGGAAATGTAACATTGAGATTCAAGTTTTATTTTTATTAAATCGATCTTAGTGCTTAGATAACCAAATAAACGTATATATGTTACAACACCGAGAAATAGATATTAACATATTAAAGATTTGTATCGAAGTAAAACGTAACGAATTTAGTTAAAATATAAATTTATATTATGTACCTAAATGATTCAACTATAAAAATTATTGCCCTAATCAGATAAAACTACATATGAATGTGCACAACATTTAACAGTGATTAAAATTATTATCTATCAACTAATTAAATCTAAACCAATAAAGACTAGGATAAAGAGACACAACTAAATAAACTAGATATCTAACTTTAATTTATAACTGTTATATTAATTGTAAATGTTGAAAATTTGATATGCTTGATATTCTTGTTTTGTTACAAATTGCTGAAGTTGGACTGATTTTGTATTATTTAAATTGAAATTGTATATTTTATAATCAATGTAATATTATGTTGTCGTTGTTATCTGAGCTAAATATTTGTATAAATTTTAAGAGCACTTTATCTGATCATGACTTAGCGTTAAAATATTCTGTCGAACCGTATCTACCGTACCGTACTATCATAGGAGCATCTTTGGGTAAAAACATGCTATGAAAACCCCAACAAACTGCTTGAGCGTTTCAATCAAAAACGCTTAGACTTATATGATGGGTGAAGACTTTCGTGTCCAAGTAGCATTATATTATATAATCTTTTCTGAAGAAACCATTTTAATAGCTTCTACTTTCATACAGTAGGTAAGTTATTGAATAACTATAAAACATCAAACAATCGGACGAAGCTCCGAATTATAGCGGAAAATATTATTATTTTTTAAATCCCTTTCAAATATCAAATTAATAATACGTAAGTAATGTTTTAAGGTTTCATTGTTGTGATCAAATTTAAATTAAAATAACTTAGAATCTTTGTTAGTCTTGAAATTGCGTTTATTATATTCCAAGCGTAAATGCAAAATAAATAAATTTAGTTTAATTCGCTATTGTTGTACAATTTGTATACATACATCGTATTTATATATATTATATAATATAATTGTCTATCATATCATTTAATTGTGACGAAGCGTACTATTTAATCCGTATAGATTTTTATAAGTATTTTAGAATTGAATCTGTGATTTTAGAGCACCAACTATTAGAAATAGTTACTGCTGTAACATATTATTGTGAAGTTAACAAATACTATGTTGCGCTATGTCTACTACGAGTTGAACACATTAAAAAGTTTAATTCTCGTACGTATAAAATATATAAAAATGATTAAATCCAACTTCAGCAATTTGGTTACAAAATATTTTAACTTTTTAGCTCGAGACAGTAGTAATACTGTCGATATCTTAATATTTAACTATCATGTGATACGCGTGTATTTTATAATCGCGTGCGCTTAAGATATTTTTCACATAATTCGGAATATTAAAACATATAAATATTCGTTGATCGTGAAAATTGTATTTGGAAGCAAAATTCCTACTGAAAAAAAATTACCCGTTAACGCGTCTTAAGTGCCATCTGTACACGATTTGTTGTTACGGTGTGGTGTATATAGGTTGTGACTTTCTCGTCTCGCGTCTTACCTATGGACATTTTATGCTAAATAGGTATCACTTAGACTTATTCAACTAACTCTTCAGTCTTGGACGTTACACTTAAATAGAAATACTTCTAAAACCCGCGTCGAATGTTTAATTTTAAAATGTTTAATAAAATCAGCGTGTTATATTAAAATATGCTACAGCGTGAACCACCACACACATGAAAGAATCTGATCAAGATAAAGGGAAACAGTATAGACTTGTAGACTCAGAGATTTTGTCTTACACGAGTCTATATTATCGTACTAAAGAAGTTAATTCAACAACATTACAGCTACAACTTTAAAATTACAACTCGAATTTGGACAATATGAAATGTTTCGTCTAAGATTCAAAAAATCACATTCACTAATAACATAATACATTAAGACACATGGTACGATGAAAAATTACAACATCTAAAAAGAGAAAGCGAACAATTTACAACACTCATTCATTTATCTATAGTTAGAGGTTTAACTTACATTAGGTTTCCTTATTATTATTATTATTATTATTATTATTATTATTAAAATCAATCGATTCTAATAAACGAAACGATCACAAATATTAAAATTCATATCTGTATATCTAATCAACTTTGTATAAGGATAGCACACAATACTTAGTTTATATATAAAAAATATATTGCTCAGGGTTTCAGTGGGTCGGTTTATCAAATCAGTACACGTTTGATGCCTGTAGATTATTTCTATTATAAGTTTGTATAAAATACTAAAAAAAAACAATACCATCAGCTCGAAATAAAATCAATCTTTCAATTTTATTTATTAACATTTTGTTCCCTTTCTTACACACTGCCCGTAAAATTTCATAACAGAATTTACTAATAAAAATGTTGATTATTAACAAAATTACCAAAATATATATAGCTAAAATTATATTATTATTTTACGAATTCAATTGTTAAAATTATTTTCTACTTCAATTATTATAACCATTCGTCTTTATGTAAATAAATAATTAATAAATCTCTTAAATATCTTAATCTATCTTATATACGCCAAAATGTATACATAAACATTTTTTAAAAAATCTTATTAGTTAGTGATATGTTTAATGTTAATTTGATATGTATGTATTATATTGAAATGTTTATCACGATGATATGTAACGTTCCATCTTTGGAGATTAATTGATGAACTAGTCGATCAACGAATCGCAATACACAATTTAGTCCTCAGGCCAGCCGAGGTCTTCCCCGATTAAATCATAAAATCGTTGATTGTGTTGTATAAAGAACTTGCGTAATTTCGTGACGACGGCAGGGTCTACCCGAGGATGCTTGCGGCCCTTTGTTTCACGGAGGCACTTGTCTGTGGTGTCGTTACGCAAGCAGTAGAATCCTTTAGTTTCGTTGAAGTAGAAATTTTTCCGTCCTGTTGTTAAATAGTACTCGAGGATAAAAATTGTAAAAGTAAAACAGAATTCTCAAGACTTGAGGCCGGCTGGAAAACTTTTGTTGTGAGGATGTCAAGAGTTCTCATAGACGTATCTAACTTTCATAACCATTCAAATACTTTACTCCTTACTATTTTGACAAATTATTTCATCTTTCAGGAGAGAACAAAGACACGCTACATACCTATTTTATGCTCCAATCCAAGAAACCTCTCGATGCGACGTAGTTGCGGTACTGGGTCTTCTATTAGTTGATCTCCATTTACGACCAGGATCTGTTCCCGCGGGAATACTTCGAGCCATCGATGCAGGTAAGCGTGGTATAAGGATATTGCTATTGGCCTATAAACAGTTTATATTAAGATAAAAACAATAAAAAATCCATTGGCTACGTAAAAAAATGGGTTGAATTATTTGTCTACTGTTTGTCATTTAATTATTAGTTTTCAAAGAAAATGTGATGCGTTAGTCGCGAATTCCTTGGATATCCACTGCATGTTTAGTGTACAAAAAATATAAAGTTTTGTTATTCGCAGGAACTACTTTACATTAAGACATTTATTTTACAAATCGAGATAAAATATCTACGTTCGTTATTAAAGCCACAGTAAAATTTAAAAGAGAATATTATTGTTATAATATAATAATAAAAATATTTGATACTAATGACAATTATAGATAAACATTCAGCTAATAAAAATTCAGCTAATAAATTATATATTTTATATGAATAAATTTTCTTACCTATACTCTACATTTATAGAGCCATCCGGCGCTAAGGCGAGGTGTTCAAAAGGTTTTGCAGCATCGGGAAGCGGATGTCCCACAAGGGACACCGCGGGAGCGGAGGGCGTAGCTCGACTACGTAATTGAGTATAGTCAGATATGGCGCGTGTCACCGGTTCGCGCACTATGAGCAAAAGACGTACCGTGGAGTTCATAGCACGTACTCTTTCTGGTACCTAAAAAAATAACAATTAAAAAAATTCTAAAGATTTCGTATAAAATATTTTTCTGAACGATATTTCATGGATATTTTCTTAACGTTCAGTAAATGTTTTTGACACAATAATTTCTTTTCATTTACTATTCCAATTATTGCGTAATTGATAAGAAACAAAAAAAAGAACAAGGTTTACCACAGTATTTTTATTTAACTACAAATGCTTACATTTTACAATAAAAGTAAATAAAAATTGTCTGTAATAAAATATTTTGGATAATATAACATAAAATATATAATATTTAATAAAGCTACGAATCCCAAATTGTAAGATATATTTTTGTAGGGCCTTAACAAGAAATGCCATGTCATATTTACTTAGTAAACAATTCGTGATACGCTGTTTGTTCCTTACCTCAGGGGTAACGAAGTAGCTCGGACTTTTTTCTATAGTTATTTGCCCTTTAAATGAAAGAGGCATTTTGCTGCGGTACCATTCTAGTCCGAGAGCGTAGTTTTCGTCACGGTCGAAAAAGTGTACTTCTCCTGATGCCTTTTGTACCATCGGGTGTAAATAGAGCATCTCTAAAAGAGCACGAGTCCCGCATTTGCGAACTCCTATGATGAGAGCCTAAATATAAAAAAACAGTAAATAAATACACAAATAAGCAACTATATTATGTAGCAGATAATAACATGTTTGACATCTTTTACATAAATACGGCAAAACAGTCTCAGGAGAACAAGCAATTCGATAATATTGTATCTACAACTTTACTATTGTCACTACACTATCTAATTACGGTATTGGAGTATGGTAGCACTTAAGTACCTTATACTGGCGGCAATTGGCAGATGTCTGTGTAGAAATATATGTGTCAAGAAGTTTTATACCTGCGGGAGTCGACGGGCTGGTCTCGGCGCGCGTGGCGTTTTTAACCTTTTTCTTAATACCATAGGGTGGTTTATTGTACGGCCTCTCTCTTGGCTTTGTAATATCTGGCGGCCCTCACTGGCAGCTGACGCTATGTTCGCTGCCTGTGAAAATATACAACATTATCTCACTACTTGCAAAATGTCGGAAATTTCGTTTTGAAATACAACAATTTTTAAAATTATAATATTATACTTCAGTGGAGATTTGCTTTTGATATGTCTTGTTATTTTTTCCTATGACATTAACATGTTAATGTTTAATTTTGATATGATATTAAAAAATGTTTAGAATTTCCTAGTGTGTGGGTAACACAAAAATAAAATCGTACAAATTAACACCTTAGGTTGTCCATTTTAGAAACAGACAACTCTGTATGTTGAAAAGAAAACTTTACCATTTTATTTCACTATAAGTTTGTTGCCCCACACAATATCATCATGACAAGAATTTATATTACTACAGATAGATAAATAAAGTCTCCCGTTCTTTATATTACTGTAGATACCTAATAGCTTATCATATATTAAAAGGGTATTTGTAGGTTCTCTCCGATGTTATCGCAATACTACCGGTTTATATCGTAAAGTGTCTGTAACTTCGTGGTAATACAACAACGGTGTCATAAACTTAGGGTAAGGTAGACCAGGTACATAGCAGCGAGCCAATTTAAATTGTAAGACGTTTCATTAAAGATTAAAATGGTGTGTACGTTCAGATTGGTAAATACCTATTTGATAGTATCTTAAACCAGATGGATACATTTGTTACGCTTTCAGAATATAGAAACCACGATCTTTTTGTGGAAGGCTTGGTCTGACACACCCATCACGTGCTCGCCACAATCGTAAACTTAAATGTATTTTAAAGATAAGATTCTTAACATAATCAAACATAAAAGTAGCATAGTAGTATGTATAAAAAGATACCCCTTTATTATAAAAAAAAATCTGAATAAAAGATATAATTAAGGCGTAATTGAATATTAATTCAGTTGAGGTGTATAAATAAATAAATATCTACACAATACACACACTGTCGTCTGTTCCTAAAGTAAGCAACTTAATGCTTGTGTTATGGGTAACAGCCGACTGGTATATAGCTACATATTTTTTTTTTGATAAACATACTTATAAATAATACATATATAAATATATAAATAAATATTTATATTACACCCAGACTCAGGGTGGGAATCGAACCCACAACCCTCGGAGCAGAAAGCAGGGTCACTACAAACTGCGCCAACGGGCTAGTCGGCTATAGCTACGGCCCTGCGGTCAACAACCCCCCTGCCCAGCGTGGTGGACTAAGGGCAAAACACATTAGTTCACGCCATTTTTGGCGTGAACTTGTGAAGGCCTATGTCCAGTAGTGGACTGCGAAAGGCTGATCTGATGTATAGCTATGGCAGTAAAGAATTTTGCAACCTCCTCTCTTCCTCCGGGTATCGTATGAGGCGGCTAAGGGATAATAAATTCCCTATATCAGCCTGTAGCATCCCTAGCACTTAAACACACTGACAGGTACTCCCTGAAATCCTATATATTCGATAAGATCCATTCAAAAAGTGAGGACCGTTCCGGGTGATGTAATCAAAATTTATTTAATAAGACAAGACTTATTAAGGACTCTTCGTAAGAATAGATGCTGAATCTCATCAAGATAAATATCAAAATTATGTAATAATTTTGAAGTTGATGTTACGTTACACTTTTATATGTTTGAGATAAACCTATCATAATAGCTCAGGGTTTATGCTTAACGTTTATTACTTGAGATAATTCTAATACACCTTTTTAACTTATAATTTTTCTGTTATAAGCAAATAAGCCACATTTGAATTAAAATAATCTAAAAATGGGTAACGCTGACATTTATGTTAAAAATACAATTAATAAAAATAAATACAGTGAAAAAAACTTAAACTCAGAAAACGAAGTGCCGTCTAAAGTGCAGCGTAAAAACAATATTCAATAACATAAATAAAAAGTACATAACTGTATTTGATAATATTAATTAATGAATAAAAGAAAAATTAGTGTCAAAGAAACAACAATATAGACCCTAATTAATTCAATTGGCTTTGTAACTTTTAAACACGCCTTGATTGTGGTTTGAAAGAAATTTCCTTTTAATTATCTACACTAAAATTTTAGTATTGTTTCTATAGTAGTGGGTAATAAAGTTAAGAAACATTTCAATTTTACACTCACTCCGTCTGGTGACTATAACTTAAAGTGACATTTATGTGAGCGACGATCGTTTCATTTGATTATGCTGTTACAGTTTTGCTTTCGCTATTTTCTTTTCAAGTTTAATTTATGACTTGACTGTAAGTACCCACTGACTTAAGTAAAATTTATAAGTTAATAAAAAATAATCGACTATTTTTTTTAAAAGTAAAACGCTATAAACAATTAAATTTATTTTATTTTATTAATTTTAATGCCTAATCGACTATTTTTTTTTTAAAGTAAAACGCTATAAACAATTTAATTTATTTTCTTTTATTAATTTTAATGCCTTTGATATATGTAGATAGATGAAAGCGGTCATTTAGTAAATATTTATTTTTTATCTCGTTAGGTTTTTGTCTCGTTAGGTTAACTTGCTGTTAGCTGCAGAGATCTGCTGTCAAATTAAAAATGTCAATCTTTTGTACACCTCAACTCCGAGGAAAATGAATTTGAGAATTCTTTCTTATTTGGATATTTACGTAAGAACGTCGGAGAGCACGTTAAGCCGTCGGTCCCGGTTGTTATCATGTAAACCTGATAGCGATCGTTACTCATAGTAGGAAATATATCCGCCAACCCGCATTGGAGCAGCGTGGTGGATTAAGCTCTGATCCTTCTCCTACATGGGGAAAAGGGCCTATGCCCAGTAGTGGGATATTACAGGCTGAAGCGATTACATAAGAAACGAACCACTGACTTGTCAGCTTAGCTAGATTTGCCTAATTTGCTAAAATTATATTGGCGTGCCCTAAAATCTGGTTAAAAATCTCTTTATATACAAGTTATTAATGTCCAAATGTTTTTCATAGATTATTTTGGAACGTAGATTTTTTTTTAAAATTTTTATTACTTAAAAAAATGCGAAATGTAGAATATATAATATTGTTTAAATAATATTTTACAAAGCTAAAACTTATAAAACTACCAAGTTGAAAGATACATCTAAAAGAGTTTATATTTCGCCACTAGTAATGGTGTAAATGTGCCCATTTCATGCTCTAGTTGCGTAGCTATTCGTGCGAATTTAACACGTCCCCTATGTTTCTTTTCTACAAGGACTACAAGTAACAATACGACTTTCGACTCTCGTTAATTCAAACCTGCGATAATTCGAACCTCTCTATAATTCAAAGTCATCACGAGTTCCTTACAAAATCACTTTATATTTCGAAATAAATCAATACATTTTTATACACTTGGTAATTCGAACAAAAAAAACATTGCCACGTAACAAAACGACGCTTTAACTCGAACTTATCGGCGTCAAACACTCGACAATTCAAAATTGCAGAGAGAAAAAACAGAAAGCTTGTAAGTAGTTACATTTCGAGACAAGTTTTAAATACATGTATCATCGTACACGAGTCTTTTTTTTATTGTGGTTAGTTTGACACACACTTCCGCACAAATTGGTTTGTTTATTTTATTTATACTTTATTGTACACCACAAATATATTACAAACAAAGTATAAAAATAGTTACAGACAGTGAAGTACAATGGGCGGACTTATGGCTAATTAGCCATTTCTTCCAGACAACCCATGTTTAGATATATTTTAGTTATTGTTACTCTTTTGTTGTACACAGATTAAAAGTTTGTGTTAGTTATGGGTCCTAAAAAGTATAAATGCTTGACGATTGCTGAAAAGAAGAAGTAAATCGAAAAAGTAGAGGGAGACGAGAAGAAAGGTGACTTTTGTCATTGTTAAGGAATAGCAGTTAATAAATTTGTAAGTAATAATTGATCAACACTTAATAATTCGAAGTTTTATTTATTTTCTCGCTAAATTTCGAACCGTTTGATATTTCGAACACTCAATAATTCGTAATATTTTTCGAGTCCCCTGAGATTCGAATTAACGAGAGTCGACTGTATAAAATATTGCACTTATAAATTATAATAACGAATTAATAGTCGTAAATGTCAAAATGAGTGATATCGCAAAAGATGACTAGTAAAAATTACATTGAGTGCCTTCAAAAGAAAAGTGAATAGACATATTTATGCAAGAAAAAGCTAAACTAGACATCGTCTTTACCTTCCATTGATTGTGATTTGGGGTCATCGTAAGCTTAATCCGCTTAAAAAATATAAATAAAAATTTATCCACCTGTATGCTATAGATGGCGTTGTCATAGAGCACGTGAAATGTGAAGAAGAGCGACAGAAGCGTGACTGACAGGAGGACCGCGGCGACCTTCGGCCGCGACACCCCGACCACTAGGACGCAATCAGCCAGTTCGCCCTCTGCCGGCCGAAATGACGACTTCGGCAACCATCTAAACATAAAATTAATGGTCATAAAGTATTAGTTAAAAAAATCACGAACTCTTTTATGTATATAAAGCAAATGTTTATTTGCTTACTAGTAAACAGTTAACTCGAAAACTATGATTAAATTATTAAAAACGTATTAAAATTTAATCAGTAAAATGATGGTCCAAAAGTACTTTTTACGGAATTACCAAGAAGTATACGAATATAACAGATACTTTACTTACAGAATGTTAAGTGGCAAGGATTGCGAGCAGCGCCTGTAGTTAGCCTCTGATCGATGTTGTTTATTCGGCAGAGACTGACTCATCTGCGCCCGCGACCCCATGAGTCTTCCATTTAATAAGCTCTTCTCATTTCCGCCTGTTATTTTTCAATGTTCTACATCGTAATTGTAGAAATTAAGATTGTCATTACAATGTTTTTATTACGATTTTTGATTTTGTTACTTTATCTTTGTCATCGTGTTGTATTTAAATGCTCGATTCTGAAATAGACGAAAATTTTATTTTCGTTCTCATATGCTTTCAATCGCAATTTTGATGTCACAATCGTATCATTATAATAACCAGTCGCTGATAAAAAAATGTTTTAAATATTAAATTCAAATGGTATAATACGTAATAATAATAGTTTATACAGGTAATAGTTTTGGTACCTATACTGCTAATTATATCGAGTCGAGAGGTCATAGTGATTGTATTTAAAATTTACTATTACTTATTACTTTTGTATTCATTTTGTTTCCCACACTAAAAATATATATGTTTACTAACTAACCCCGCAAACATTGATGTACCATATATCTCAGGAACCCCTTAATCACCCCCCCCCCCCCCTCATAACTTAGGGGTATGAAAAATAGATGTTGGCCGATTCTCAGACTTTTACCCGATATGCACATAAAATTTAATAAAAATCGGTCCAGCCGTTTCGGAAGAGTTTGTTAACTAACATTGTGACACGAGAATTTTATATATAAGAAGACTAGCTGACCCCGCAAACGTTGTTCCCTTCTCAATCCCCCCCCCCCTTATAACTTAGGGGTATGAAAAATACGTGTTGTTCGATTCTCACATCTACCCGATATGCACACAAAATTTCATGAGAATCGGTCAAGCCGTTTCGGAGGCGTTTAACTACAAACACCGCGATACGAGAATTTAATATACAAGATAAATAAATACAATACTTTCCATCATATAGTTTGAAGGACCCACAATAGAATTAATGCATGTATTTATTTATGTAAAAAATAAAATAAAAACTGTGTGAACAAAACAATCAAAGATAGAACATAATAATAAGAAGACAACCAAAAGGGCCAATTAAAATCATTTAGACTTTCGAATGTTGGCAAAACCTGAACTCAATTTATGTTAAAAAGTCTTCGAATAAGATTCTTCAAGTTTGATTGAATATAAAAATACCACGAAATAGTGACTTCTGTACGGATTATATTTGCTTGCTATTTTAAAAGATGAACACTATCATAATGTAAACAAAGACTAAAAATATAGATTGTTTAAAATTTTTAAATTATTTAATAAGTGGGTCACTTGACACTTGTGAAATTGTTTTTTAATTTTTACTTTTCAATATTTCGAACACATACTACTTATATATTTACGACAACACATTTTAAAAAATGTTTAGTGTAGAATTTTCCCTTAAATCCGTTATATGTTTTTATGTATTTATTTTATAATATTATTAAATTGAGCTCTTAAATTTTATTTGTTTATTAGTATATAGTAATACACTTTCTATAAACGTTTTGAGTATTTGCCTACATTCCAGTAGATCTGACATACGAACGGACAAACAACTAAGCCTTAGTAGTAAAGGTATTATCCTATCCTCTTGGTACTTTAGATGGATAACTTATTATGTATCTTAAAAGATAAACGTTTTTTTAAATTTAGTTGACATACCATGTTATGAAGTAACGCAGGACATGCACCTGTAACAATATAAAGAAATTTTAAATTCTTTGGTCTTACTTCTAAATTTATGTAAATAAAAATTAATCACTAATTGTTTTAAACGGGTCTAATACTTCGTTGAAGTTTCTTTTGGGATAAAAAAAAAATAATTAAAAAAACTACACCGAAAATTTCAGAAAGCGTAATAGTCATTTTAACTGGGTGTATTTGACAGTTAATAAAAATAATTTAGAAATTAACCAAATACAGTTTTGCTTACTTAATTAATTAAAAATAGTTGTATATTATTTTCTTTAAGTTTAACAAAAATTCTAGTACGGTTTTGTTTTTTTTTTTTTTTTTAAATATAATTAAGATTTTTCTACTCTAAACATACCTACAAAATGTTGAGATTGAAAAACAATTTATTACTAAGGCAAATTAATTTCCTTAGTTACTATAATGAAAATATCGAAGACAGAGTTTGTCAATATTGAGTTTCGTCTACTAAAGTAACATTAATATATTTAGTATGCAAATATTCAGTCGATACCCGTATAAGCCCTCGGTCGTAAAATGGAAGCACGGTAAATATTTTAACAATCGCAGTATCTATTTCGAGTTTCTACACGAAACAGTTTTATATAACAATTTATAGTACATTTCATTAAATCAACCCCTCGTCAATAAAACATTACATATACCAAACGTTCATTACTTTTATGAGCATTAAAAGTCAATTATTTAAAAAAAAATTAAGGTTTCCATCCATAATTTCTTTTATATATTCCGTTAACTTTTATAGTCAGACAAACAATCTTTACTTAAAACATACATACATATAATCACGCCTCTTTCCTGTAGGGGTAGGCAGAAATTACTTCTCTCCACTTGCTACGATCCTTGCATACTTGTTTCGCTTCGTCCACTTTCATTATTCCCTTCATAAATGTTCTTCGGTTTAGAGTACTCTTGACCTGGCCTTTTTTCAATACACCCCTTATTTGGTCTCGGAACGTCCGCCTTTTTTTATAGATGGGGAAATGCATTCACGCACTAACCCCGCCACACGAATGTGACGGGAGTGTGGAACTCCCGGCGTGAGGTGCAATGCCAGACTATCCACTAAAATCCACATCTTTTTTCCGCCGGCACCTTAGTGGGGATGCCATGCCAGCGCTACCCAGCGGCATGCGCATGCGCGCCTTAGATCGGGCGAGCGAACCCGCCCACCCCGTCCGCCGCGTGGGGGAAGGAAAACCCGACCCCCAAGTCTCCGCGCCGTCTCAGCGCCACATACACCTTCGCACCTCCATGCCAACATACCTGCGCTCACAAGTCTACTCTGAGAGCCAGAGCGGTACCCGGAGCGCATCGTCTGGTTTTGGTCCGCGGGGGTCCGAAGACCCCTACCACCCGCAGTCGTTAAACCGCAGGCGGCATTCCCCTATCCGCCAAACGGGGGACGCGCCCAAGTAGAAGTCCAGCAACTCCTCCCCTTGGGACCTAGGCCCCAGACCTGAGTCTGAGTACCCAACTTTCACTTTCGTACATGAGTGTCGGAACCAACACCCCCTCATGCACAGCCAAACGAGCCTTGTTAGACACCTTCCGATTGCTCATAAATGAGTGCAAAGCTCCATTCACCCTGTTTCCTACATTCACTCTTCTTTCAATATCACCCTCACACTTTCCATGTCTTGTAAACTTTGAACCCAGATACACAAACTCATTCACCTGTTCAATTTGTTTTTACTTTACTTAAGAATATTGAATATATATTGTTAAAAGACTGCATTGTTTTTTAAATTTTGAATAAGTGAAAAGGCTTAGAAGAAAATCAAAGCTGAAGATAATTTATTAACATTTATTATAAAAGTTTTATCACTTTCTTCAACTTTGTCAGCACCTGACAATATAACATTAATATTTATATAAATAATTAACGCAATTAATATTTGTACAATGAAAATACAAATCAATTACGATATTACGATAATATCAACAGGATAGTCTTCAACAATTTCCGTTTTCTCTGCGTAAATCACATTTGTTTCAAGTTCAAAAGCCGACTGATAGCGGGATAACCATCCAACTGCTGGCTTTCAAATACACGGGACATTTTTGGTGTGAACTTGGGGAGGCCTACGTCCAGCAGTGGACTGCGATAGACTGAAGTGACCTTCTTACCATTCTTCATTATAACTCCAATATCCTGAAGATCTATTCACAACAGTTTTAAATTTTAAATGTGAAGATACACATTCGCAATACGAAGACACATATTCTTAACAAGCAAATTTTGTGTATTTTAATTATTAACATCAATACAAATTAGCGAAAAATGTATCTTACTTATTATACACTGATGAGATCTTTCAACAACAGGATCAACGCTAACATGGTCAAATCTAACTTATGTTTAAATTTAGCAAGAAATTTTCCTCGTGTTTCTTTTACGAACCGCTTAGGTTGACATTTTTCTGCTAATATATTTTACAAGAAAGCGCTCTGCTCTGCCTTGCTTTCCATCACGTAAGGTTGCAATTAACTTCGTACCTATTCTGCTACTAAGTACTTGGGTTATTAAAATTTTATCATTTAACATTATTCATATGTTACCCTTGCTAATAACAAATGCAAAAAAACATGTACGCAAAAACTGTCAGAACTGTTTTTATAGTGCTGTAAAAGAAATAGAAAAATACGTGAATGATGAGATCTGCAAAATTGTTAAATTGTTTATTTTTAATAAACTATTGTTCTACAAAATGTTTGTAATAATTTATCAACCTTAATATCCAAATTGACCACAGCCTACTCCACGTATTGTTAGCAGGTAACAATAGCTTGGAATCAGATAAAAGCTCAGAATACTTTCCTTATCTTGTGTACACCGTTTACGACGGCAACTTCCCGTAAATAATGCCTGATGTAGCATTTCCTTTTAAAAAGTAACTAGGAAATATAAACTTCGTCCGCATACTACTTTCTGAATAGACGGATACTTCTTCTCCAATGAAATTCCGATGAAATGATCGATAAATTCATCGTAAGCAGCTTGCGGAAACGGTGTGTTTTACATTAAGTGAGCAATACAAGTAATCCGCTTAAAAGGTTTTATAAATGTGATCTCTATGTTAAGATTTTCGACATAACCTTTGATCTTAATAGGTTATTTACTCGTAAATTAAAGGTTTTATAATGTGTTAAGATTTTCGACATTACCTTTGATTTTAATAGGCTATTTTCTCGTAAATTAACATCACCAGAATTGGCTGTATTTTAATCTTAATTAACAGGGCCTATTCTACACAACGATTTTAAAACTGCCCGTTCTAAAGAAATGTATATTCGTAGTATGACATGATTGGTTTTCAATTCTATTACTAATCTATATAAATAAATAGAATTGGAGTCTCTGTTTGTAATATTAAAATAACCGCTCTTTAGAAAATGCATATACACACGGTACATATACCAAAACAACATTTTTTACAATTTTCGTCTGTCTGTCTGCCTTTTTGTTCCGGATAATCTCTGAAACAGCAGGACCGATTTTGACGAGATTTTCACCGGCGGAGAGCTAATGTAGTAAGGAGTAACTTAGAATACTTTTATTTTAAAAATTTATTTATTTTATTGCTCTGAGAACTGAACAAAACTTTTTCGTTAAATCCCACGCGTACAAAGTCGCGGGCACAGCTAGAATCTAAATAAGGATCGCTTGCCTTTAGATAAACGTATGTTTTATTATTTTTTAATATAAACATTATGACAAAGAAAACAAAACTAGTATTTATCGTTGTTATTCAACGGTATTTTAGAACATTTACATTGATGGATTACGTTTGAGTTTTTTTTTTATTTTAACTTTTTAATCGGAGCTATTCATGAAGATTTATGAGAATTACTGAAGTAACTTTTCTATTTCTGTAATGATTCCCGCAAAACCAGGTATTAAAAAAATATATAAGTATTTAGCAAAGAAAACCGCGCGCCGTAGGTTAATGAAAAACACAAGTGTTTTAATGAGGTACTACAGTCTATTACTTATTCCGAAGGAACGAATAAAAGTTTACATTTTCTTGCAGTTTTTAATATCGAGGCCGTCTATCCATGGGCGAAGGTTAGGTCAAGGCGAATGCACTAACTTATTTACACGATATGGGACCTACTAGCGACGTGTGGCGACTAGATTACTAGCCCCTAGCCTCGTTTCAAGGATCATCTAGGATTATTATTTCAAATTGGAATAAATTAAAACCCTTCATTAGAATAACTTAATTCGACGAAATAAGGTATATTTTAATTTGTCCCGGAATATTTTTATTTGGTTTTGGTATGTTTAAAACACAAGCACGATCTATAAGTGTTAAGGCTATTTTTGTGTTTTATCGTCAATATTTTATAATACTTTTAATAACTATAATCTTCAATCAACATTGTATTTTTTTTTCTGGAATAAGTAGTAAAATAGAACCAATTTGGACATATATGATTGGATATGAAGAAAATTGGTATAGAAGGAAGATGGATCGGAAAAAAACGAATACGTAAATAGTTTTTCAGATACCATGAATATTATTATAGATTTTTTTTCATATAAAGTTTAATTATAATATATTCATTTTATTATATCTCTTACACGACATGAAACCAGACTAAAATGGATATGTTTTCACAGCTTATAATCCAATCTCGAAAACATACCGTCTTAATATTAATTCAAATTCAAATGATTTTTACAATTCACATTACTTTTTAAGGCTATCTGTAAAACAAGAATGTAAGCTAATTAAAGAATAAAACTGCCCCGTGGAGGCTCTTTTTTTACGACCAATCATAAAACAGGCTTTTGGTACTTCGTATAAAGTTACTCTGTACCCTAACACCGTCCCTAACGCGAGCCTTGTTCCATATTTAAAGTTTGTTTACTGATACTATGTTTGAATATTGAAATCGTATTTTTTATTACTAATAAAAACTTAAGATTATAAAAGCCAATCTTGCTAATATAAATATGTGTTTTTAATATGCGTGTTATCCAATCACATTGTTCTATACTTAATTGTACTGCAATGATAAACAAAGCTTAAAGCTTAAGCTTAACATATCGTGTAGTACAATGGGCGGACTTATCGCTACTTAGCTGTTGCTTCAAATCAACACAAACACTAAAAGAAAAGTTAGTAGTTTAGTATTGAGACCGAGAAAGAGGTATGTGGTGTATTTATATGTTTGAAAAACTTACATAGAAATATCTCCATTAAAATATTTATAAAAATATAAATATGAAAAAAAAATACAATTTATACCTCTATAACAAACTAATACATGAAAGCTATGTACCTTTTAACTGCTAATCGAAAGTAACTGGACAAGTATGTACAATACCGTTATTTTTTTCTTCAAAGCCTAACTTTTATATCTACGTAGACAGGTCGCGTGCACAGACAGAAACTGGTAATTCAATAATAACGTAGTGGATTAAGATTCAATTTTACTTATTACTTCGCAACCATTCTGGTGTTAAAGTTCCATTAACGCCGACAGTCGTAAGTTCGATTCTAGCTCGGCTTTCGGTCAATTTGCATTGCGGAGGCTTTGCGGATTAAGTTTAAATGTAGTTGATAACTTGTTTACAATTATTGTTTTATGGAATAAAAACATGATTTTATTGTTATGTAGATTTTCTTAATTGCGTGTTAAATGTATGTTCGTAGTATGACATCATTGGTTTTCAATTCTATCACTAATCTATACAAATAAATAGATTTGGAGTATCTGTTTGTTATATTATAATAACCGCTTTTTACTAAATGCATATGAATATACACACAGTACATATATCAAAATACCATTTTTGTCTGTCTGTCTATTTGTTCCGGCTAATTTCTGAAACAGCTGGGCCGATTTTGACGGGACTTTCACTGGCTGATAACTGATATAATAAGGAGTAACTGAGGCTACTTTTATTTTAGAAATTTATTTATTTTATAACTCTGCGAACTGAAAAACTTTTTTGTTAAATTCCATGCGGACGAAGTCGCGGGCACACCTAGTTTTAAAATATATCAAAAATTTTATACTCCTGTTCTTTTGAAGTCATAGTATTATGTTTTATAGCCTACAGTTTTAATAGACTTCAAAAAGAAGGAGGCTATCAATTTAGTTGGTATTTTTTATGTATGTACACCGATTACGCAAAAAATAACTTAATAGAGATTTAATTTTGAAGCACGTCTTTTTATGGAAACCTACTTACTACTGTTAATAACATTTTATTAATTGTATGTGCCATCTACTTATTGGCTTATCGCACGTGTGTTTTTATGCGTATTTTAAAATATAAAAATCGTTTTTATACAGATACAAAATATTTTTACCTATCATAAAATTTACCCATAATTTGTTTATAGGATAACAAAACAGAGACAGCAAAAATTTACATTTTTGAAAAAGAATTTTATTGTTCAGTATCAAAGATCTTTATCTGACATTAATAAAGTTTCCTCGTCATAAAATAAAGGCTGCCATTATACAGCGATGACACACAGTTCCAGTCTTAATTGAAATAGCTAGAAGTAATTTACTAAATGGAACAGGCTTAAGTAAACTATAATATAGTCAGTTTTCGAAAACAATTAACTATATAGTTGCGATGTTTAAGCTTTTGCAAATATATTTCAACTAGCTTTGTGCTTACAATAAATCAAAGTACATTACTATGTTAGAGATATAACAATTTTAACTTCAAAAATCAAAAGGACATAAACAAGATTTCACCTATAAATAAGTATATATATGAGTGTTTGTCTGTATGTCCTTTATAGAATCGTAAACTATGCATTTGATCATGTCATGATCTTCATCAAAGTATTGTGCACGAGCCCACGAGAGTTTCTGAATTGGTACGACCAAAAAAAGGCGTAGCAACGCGCGCAGGGTACAGCTAGTCTGTCACAAAGTAGTAATTAAATTTGATTGATTGATTCAGCCTCATTCATATAATAACGAATAAATCATCCTTCTTATTACAATAACGATAAGAAACGTAATATTGGTAGTTTGAGAATTGTAGTTTAGTTTTACACATAACATATACGTAAAACAATCTATGTTGTTTTCCTCTCGTCTCATAGATTTATGTTAACATTACGAAAAGGGTAACTTTTTCGACGAATAAAGGACCTCGAAGGTCGCTCTCTACTGTACCTATCTCTATTGAACACTTGACGCGAACTCAGTACAATGAAATAGTGCTGCCTGTACCTTTTTTATTCGCCACAGAGATCCGTAAAGTGGATTGAAACGTTCTTCGCAACACTTAAGAATATATTCAACTATATTCTAACTTATTAAAGTATTTTGCGGATCCGAGTACTTTTTTCATAATAAATAATTCTATGTGTCGGATTACGTGGATTTAGTAGGGTTCCGTAATTCTACTAGATACTGATATGAAAAAGTGTTTCTGTTTTATACACTATTATATTTTGAACATATTATTTACATAATTACTAAAATCGTGTATAATGTGGCACTTTCAAGTATGGATTATTTTAATAAGAAGTTTTTATTCATCGTAAACTATATTCATTTTAAAAACTTTCAAAGTATGTCTATTAAAAAAATTAAGTTTGTGTCACGTAGGTGTACATACTCGTATGTGAAAATATAATCGATAAAAATATTACATGGCGAAACGTAGTAAAAAAATTCAGAATCAAAATATCGCTCCCACATTTCATCGGTGGTTTGTACCCATTAACATAAAGTACGGAAGCAATAAAACATAACCTCCAAGAAATTCCGTTCAAAAATTTCACAACACGCCGATAGGTCTGTAAATGGAAAAATATAACATGAAAATTCTCTGTATTTGCATCAACAGTGTATTAATAATTTTTCCTACTATTTAGCAAATACAAAAGTTTACGTTTAAAAATTACGAATAAAAAATTTAATTTTCCCAGGCTCTTCCAAGACCACGAAGTTTTCTAGTTACGAGATATGCACGTTTCGTATCAGAGTTCTAATATGATTAGGAGTTTGTACTTTGCTGTGTAATGTCTCGTAAGTTGTATTTATGTGTCCCCTGTTCTTTGTACATAATAATTACGTTGAAGTAAGACCTTAAGGTAGATAATTTGATTAATTTTATGATAATTTATCGGGCATGGATAGTCCTATTGTCACTAGAACCTTATTGATTTATAACATTACTAGCTGTGCCCGCGACTTCGTTCGAGTGGAATTTGACAAAAAAAAAGTTATTTTTCAGTTCGCAAATTTATAAAATAAATAAATTTCTAAAATAAAAGTAGCCTAAGTTACTCCTTATTATATCAGCTATCTGCCAGTAAAAGTCCCTTCAAAATCGGTCCAGCCGTTTCAGATATTAGCCGGAACAGACAGACAAAAATTGTAAAAATATTATTTTGATATATGTATCGTGTATATATTATCCATATTTTAATACCCCTGTTTACTAATACATATGTATTTAGTAAACAGCGGTTATTTGAATAGTACTAACAGGTACTCCAATTTTATTTATTTGTATAGATTATACAAATAAATAATTAACGTAATAATTAATAAAGTATTGTATATTTAAAAGTGGGATTGGCGTTATTTGAACAATTAATATCTTAATAGTGAAAATTATAAACAAAATTTAAATCCTAATAAATGTTAGACTGTGTCGTTAAGACTAATTTATTAAATTATACTATTTAGCCCTGAACGATTTCAAATTTAATTCAGTAATAATTAGAGAAAATTCATCTAAGCGTATAGTACAATTTTTTACACAATAAGGTAGGTTAAAATAAAGAATCGTTAAAACTTTTAAGAGTTTATTTCTCAGTCAGAAAATAAATTTATTGTATCATGTCTTACGAAAAGAATTTTGAACCAAAAATTAATTAAATAAATGAATACGATTCGAATTTTAAAGTTTTATAACATTCATATAAACTTTTTAAGGAAAGCTTTATAATTAATAACTTCACATTTGTTTATATAAATTACTAATTTTTAGCTGGAAATAAAGAATTAAAACAAAACTGCTAAAACTATTTAATTTAATTTAACAGTGTTCCAACATATCTCAAGCTATTTAAGAATTATTTTACATCGTCATCGTCTGTATTTTGGTGTACATTAAGAATAAAATAAAATAAATAAATAATAAATCGTCCAACAGTCCGAATAGTTCACGAGCAGCAGTCACAGGTAGCATCAAAGTGTTTGCGCTTTATACAAAATTTGCTAAAGCGTTTTATTAAAGAATGACTTGAGCTATCCCCCCAGTAAGATTACAATGGTTACATATAACTTGAACCTGTAAATATATTACCTAAAAATTCTAAAAGCCAGCGCTTCAGCTTGTAATGTCCCACTGCTTCATAGGCCTCTTTCCTCATATAGGAGAAGGATCAAAGCTTAGTCCACCACGCTGCAACAATGCGCGTTGGCGGATATATTCTATATCTACTATGAATAACGATCGCTGTCAGGTGTACATGATAACAACTGGGGCCGATGATTTAACGTGCTCTCCGAGGCACGGTGAACCCACAAAGGCTGCACAAACACCCAGACCACACCAAACATCTGAATAGCCAATACAAATGTTTGTCATGAGCGGGAATCGAACCCACAACCGCCAGCGCAACAGCCACAAACCAGTGCTGTAACCGTTGCGCCAACGAGCTGTCGTATATATTTGTTTGTATAAAATAACTTGAATTTATTTGGTAACTATCTGGACAGACAGATGTTTTTTTCTGGCTATAAAACGCATAAAGTTTAAATATTTTTTTTTAATCACACGTATGAAACATCATTTTTAACCTATTATTATACTTACAAAATGTACACAAAATCTTTCAATAATAATTGTGTTTGCTTGCAAACGAAAAAAATGTCCTTCAATTTATGTCGAAAAGTGCTACAACGTCGGCAGCCAAAAAAAATATTAAATACATATTATTTGAGATAACTCAAAAAGCACTCGTCAGATCTTGATCAAATTTAAATGGGACTATACGACAACCACTAGCTTTCGATTAAACAAAAGACACATCAAAACCGGTAAACCCAGTAAAAAGTTACGATATGTTAATATGATATTATTATTTTATTAGAATTTCTTATCAGAGTAACAATAACACAGAAGACAAATGCTAAGTAATTTATTTTCGAAGCGACGCAGAAGGTTATTTACAAACTCTTTGTATAAATGCATAATAACCTCGTTGTTAAAGCGAAATTTCCCGGTTCTATCTATCATATTAAATAAGACAGTTTCAAGGAAAACAGGAAAATTTGTAATGTTTACCGGATTTAAATTTGCCAAACTCTTGTCGCGTCAATTTTGAATAAATTAACTTAGTGTGAATGATAAATTATAAAGACTTTGTTTATGACATCTCTTGTTGGTTTTTATTTCAAAATTTCCCCTACTAATTACAAACAACACAATGGACTAAAAAGCGTTATCATTTCCCTTACCTTTTTTTAATTTTTAATGCTATTTGAGTAGCTTGTTTCACTTATTAGCATTTAATCATTCATTAAGTTCATTATGAATTATTTATCAGTTTGGTAATATAAATATTATTTCAGTAATATACTTTCAGTAGCTCTACTTTTAGAAATATATTTTACTGCACATTAAGAAGAGTAATATATAACACACGTGTAAAATTAATCTGATATGTATAATTTTTTGTCTGATATGTATTTTTTTTTGCAAGTTGAAGTGGCAGTGGACTGGTCATCTGTGTCGCAGGACCGATGGCCGTTGGAGTAGACGGGTCCTGGAGTGGAGACCGCGTCTTGGCAAACGCAGTGTGGGACGTCCTCCGGCCCGTCCCACACTGCGTTGTCAGTGGTAACCAAGATATTATCACTGCTCGAATGTTTTGAAAGGGTAAAATATGTTTATTACTATTATGTTTTATATACATTTGTTTTTATGTATATTTATATTCCTAAAATATTTTATATAATAAAACATGACGCCGCGTTGGCGCAACGGTTACAGCCATGGATTGTACCCGTTGCACTTGGCGGTTGCGGGTTCAATCCCCGCATATGACAAACATTTGTATTGACCATACAGGTGTTTGCCGTGGTCTGGGTGTTTGTGCAGTCTTTGTGGGTCTCCCCACCGTGCCTCGGAGAGCACGTTAAGCCGTCGGTCCCGGTTGTTATCATGTACACCTGATAGCGATCGTTACTCATAGTAGGGAATATATCCGCCAACCCGCATTGGAGCAGCGTGGTGGATTAAGCTCTCATCCTTCTCCTACGCGGGGAAAGAGGCCTATGCCCAGTAGTGGGATTTTACAGCCTGAAGCGTATATAAAACATATTTCATACATACTAGAAATTATAATAGGACTAGCTGACCTGGCAAACTTCGTATCGCCTTATTTTTTTTCTTAAATATAATAATTACATATATCAAAACAAAATATATCTTTCAAGTTGGATCAAACTGCACACGGTGTGCAAATTTGATTAAAATCGGTTAAGTAGTTTAAGAGTTCATCGCGGACAAACATTGCGACACGAGATTTATATATATTAAGAAGAATATTAAGGAGGGAACTTAGACTCGATACGTAATGCATTTGTAAAATCTTTAACAATTCTGAAATAATTATAGTTCACGAAATTCAAAAGCAATCGCATTAAAACATTAGCGACATTAAAGCATTTAAATTATAGAAGACCGAAGAAAATATCCATTTTTAAGAGAAAATTAAATTTCATTTGAACCGTGCATATTTAAACCGGAAAAGGTCTTACTTTCTGGACGAACTTTGGTTTTCGTTTTGCCTTCGAAAACTTGAGATCGGGATTGCTAAGTTAAGAATTCTTTTAAAAAGAATTCAAAAAACACTAATCCAAACTAACTTCTTAGTTTAAATTCTTTTAAAAGTTTTTCTTCTACAAACATAGTTCGACTTATAGAAATATTGAAGTCAATAGTGTACACACACACAAGGCAGAGAATTTTATTCGTTTGACATTTTGAAATTACCAAATTTATTTTGAAAAGTCTCTTATTATTTAATTTAATACTTTAAAATAATATGAAAGAAAATCTTGATAGTAATTTCTTATATGTACTTATATTAAATTACATTAAAGTGACTTTAGTTATATTATAGAGGAGTAACATATTCGCAAGATTTAAATATCTACTATTGGATTTTTATGCGTCTAAAAATAAAAGGATTCGAGGTCCAACAGTCATGAGATCAAAGGTCAAAAGTACAACCTCAAGTAATTCAAAACTGGCAAACTCATTTCAATAAATCTCCCTTCTCAATCAAGACAATTCAAATAAAAAGAGGGATGTTCCATTTGAATATATAATTTAAGAATATAATTTAGTTATAGGAATATAATAAACCAATAAAAGCGTGTCGCATTTTGCAATTCTAAAAAATTTTATTGATAATATTTTAGTCCGTGTAACTTAATTATCGAACGCTACAAAGTTTTTGTTTTCCCCGTATTGTATGTTTGTACCAATTAATTATTTTCATAGGTTTGTATAGAGCGAGCCAGTCTGAATGGTCGCAACTAAATAGTTTACATTCATTAACAAATATTGCAAACGAAAATATATTTTCAGCGCACAACTGTGAGAATTATACACTACAGTCGAAATGAAAAAAAAATAAACCTTTGTATAAAATATATTTCAATTAGAAATATTAATAGTTATAGCAATTCTGTAGGTACTGCTTTTGTAATTTATATTATGACGTATTGTCTCTTTACCCAGATTAACCGGCGAGGTCGTGATGCTTAAATTTGAAAATAATTATAATATTCAAAAATATATTTGTTATGGATTCACTTAAAAAAATACCTTTACCTAACCTTTAATTGTTATTTTTTTTTCATACCACCCTGGTAAACACTTATGTTCGTACGGTTTGTCTGACGGTAAGTGATTAACGGGTATGGACGGTTACAACATCCGGAGTATCCGGCGTAGTCTATGACAGAGAGTGTAGTCGTAAAGCTTCGTAAGCATCCAGCAGGCGAAGAGAACTACGTTTATTTTTTTTTTATTGGTAAAAATACACTATTTAGTTTTTTTTTGTAATAAAGGAAATGAACAATTAAACAATTACATCTGATATTAAATGGCTACAATCCCTCATGAAAATCTGCAACATTATATAAATTGGGAGTACGTTGTCGGCCTTTAGAAAAAAGATATATGTACACTTGACGCTTGAAAATCGCTCGAGACCTCAGGGAAAATCTCAAGGCGAGGGTCAATTCAGAATTGCATTTTCGAGAAAAAAATGAGTGTCAAGCATTTATGAGAACATGCAAATTTGGATGAAAACTATGCATCCAAGTGGTGTGGATGTGACCTACTCCTGCGGCGAAGAGAGCATGGTAGAAATTTTAGAACATTCCCCATTACAGGGCATTGCATTGTATTTATTATGACACGTACAAATGATCAATAAATAATTACACTCACTTCAGCCTATCTCAGTACACTGCTGGACATAGGCCTCCTCAAGGTCGCGCCGAAAATGGCGTGTGAACTCATATGTTTTGCCATAGTTACAGCAGGGCTGGCTTTGTCGTACCGAAGACGCTGGTGCCCATCTTCGGCCCGTGTATTTCAAAGCCAGCAGTTAGTTGGTTATCCCGCCATCGGTCGCCTTTTTAAGTTCCAAGGTGGTAGTGGAACTTTGTTATACCTTAGTCGCCTCTTACGACACCCACGAGAAGAGAGGGGGTGGCTTTATTCTTTACTGCCATAATCACACAGCAGAATAAATGACACTCACTTCAGCCTATCGCAGTCCACTGCTGGACATAGGCCTCCCCAAGTTCGCGCCACACATCCCGGTCTTCCGCAATCCTCATCCAGCCTACACCGGCAATCTTACGTAGATCGTCGGTCCAACGGGCCGGAGGACGTCCCACACTGCGTTTGCCAAGACGCGGTCTCCACTCTAGGACCCGTCTACTCCAACGGCCATCGGTCCTGCGACACAGATGACCAGCCCACTGCCACTTCAACTTGCTAATTCTGTGGGCTATGTCGGTTACTTTCGTTCTCTCGCGGATAGTCTCATTTCTAATCCTGTCTTTGAGAGAGACCCCAAGCATAGCCCGTTCCGTTGCACGTTGAGCGACTTTAAACTTATGGACCAGTCCCTTGGTCAGTGTCCACGTCTCGGCTCCGTATGTTAACATAGGCAGGAAAACTTTTGTCTTCAAGCATTGCGGAATCTTCGAAGTGAAGACTCGACGGAGTCTGCCAAACGCCGCCCAGCCCAACCGAATCCTCCTATCGGCCTCCTTCTCGAAGTTGTTGCGGCCTAGTTGGATAGTATGGCCTAGGTAAATATAATCCTGAACAACCTCGAGAAGGGTACCATCGACCGATACCGGTATCGGTATGACTTGGTTGTTAAACATAACTTTCGTCTTATCCAAGTTCATACAGAGACCGACACGTCGGGAGGACTCGTTTAGGCCGGCCAGCATTTGGCCTAACTCATCCAGCGTCTCCGCAAAGATGACAATATCGTCGGCGAAACGAAGGTGAGAGATGAATTCACCGTTGACGTTGATGCCCCGTTCCCCCCAATCCAAGGTCTTAAAAACATCCTCTAGCGCAGTGGTAAACAGTTTCGGTGATATTACATCCCCCTGTCTTACCCCGCGCCGGAGGGAAATAGGTCTTGTTCTTTGGTCATTGACATGAACGGTCATCGTCGCCGCGTCGTACATAGATTTTAGTACCTCGATACATCGCCAGTCGATATGACATCTCTGCAGAGAGTCCAGGACAGCCCAGGTCTCGACGGAGTCGAAGGCTTTCTCGTAGTCCACAAATGCCATACACAGCGGTTGATTATATTCTTCCGTCTTTTGGATAATCTGCCGAACAGTATGGATGTGGTCATCCATAGTGTGCTGTAGCCACACGGTGCTGTAGCCATTTCGAAACCCAGCCTGCTCTGGTGGTTGGAATTCGTCGAGTCTTCTGGCGAGACGATTCGTAACAACCCTCGAAAACAGCTTATAGACGTGGCTCAGAAGTGAGATCGGTCTGTAATTCTTTAACAGAGACTTATCGCCTCTCTTAAAGAACAGCACCACCACACTCCTGGACCACGCCTCCGGCGTGGTACCTCGGTGGATGACGGCGTTATATAGTCTTGCCAAGGCTTTCAGGACAGGCCGCCCTGCGGCTTTAAGGAGTTCAGTGGTATATCCATCATCCCCCGGGGCCCTCCCGTTTTTAAGCTGCCCGAGCGCTGCACCAATCTCATCCTCTTCGAAGTCCGGGATACACTCCGAATAATGGCGCAACAATGGTGCCCGTGGATCTTCGGTGTCCCAAGTCGCAGGCTTGCGTGCGCTCGACGAGTACAGCTGTCCATAAAAATTCTCAACCTCTTCTCGGACCTGAGGGCGAGAGCAGACGGTTCTACCATCTACTGTTTTAAGCTTCGCAAGAAGGCTTCTCCCCAATGGTCTTTGGAAAACTTTGGACCCCCTATTCTGCTCAATCAGAGTAGCAACCTCTCTCGTATTTGAGCAGCGGAGGTGTAATTAAGAATAAATGACAAGTAATAATAAAATAATAAAAAGTTTTTCACATTTCACCACATTATTATACATTAATTTGAAAATGTAATCCGAGATTTTTAACTGTGTAAATGCCGGAAACATATTTTCGAATAAAACTCATAATAAAACGGTAAAAAATTTCTGAAATATAATATTTATTTATTTATTTACTTAACAGTAGGTAACATCAATGACATGATCATAATGGTACAACACAAGTCATCTATAGTCAAGGTGTTAATAAAAATATAAATATTAAAAACTAGCTGCACCTGTGTGCGTTAGTACGCTTTTTTTCTTTTTTGGTCGTAGCAACTCAGAATTTTTTTTGGGCTCATGCACAATACTTTGCTAGATCAAGACATGATCAACTGCATAGATTACGATACTACAAAGGGCATACAGATAATCATTAATTTTTATATATATAGAAAAAAAAATCACACATCTACAAAATAGCTGAAAATGTGATAACAGGTCATGTGATAACAGATTCAGTTTTATTAAGGGAAAACACTACTAATTAATTGCCTTAGACTTGTAAAATTAAAAAATTAAATGGAAATATATTCAAAAGCTTTATTACATCATAATAATTGGCATCGTTAACCAAGGAATAATTAAAAAAGGGCAACAAAGGAACAACAAAGAGAATTGTAAGCAAGAATTATGAGTAAAACGACCGCTTATATTCACTTATTTTTCAGAAATATTAATTTTCAAACCAGTTTATATTATATAATTATGTTCTTTGGTATTAAATTTAAGTTTTCTTTTATAACTTTCACGCGATTTTTGAACAAATAGCATTAAAGAGTGGAGTGATTAATCATTAGTATGTAATAGACAAAGCAACTGCTTACCTGTTTGAAATTGTACTGGGAAAAAGTTTTGCTTATTCTCTTTAAATGAGATCTCGGGTTGTTGGAACTTGAGAAATTATTTTTGTTTCAAACGCCTTTGTAAGCTACAATACAACACAACAAACAATACAAGTAAAAGAGTAATAGAAAAATCAACCAAACTAACAAGAATTAAAACACGACGACATGGATCACGAATCATCTATTATTAATAATTATAAATGGATAATTATGTCTGTCTTGAAACACCGATTTTAATTGACGAAAACGAGTTAAAATACAAGATCAAGTTGGAAATTTTGCTTAGTTTAAGTTTAATAGATATCGTTATGAAGAAAAACTTTTACCATCAACGCGAGAAAAGCCAGCATGACTCATATAGCAACAATACAGTATGTTAAGAAAATAAAACTACTTGAAAATTAATTTCGATACTGGGTTAAATAAAGCGTATAGTATAGGTATGAGTTTAGAATAAAGATTAATACTACTGCCTTTATAAATAAAACAAACAAATTCAAAACCGTAAATTCTTATTATAAAACGTAATAGTCAAATCTTTTGTCTTCTAATTGCCTTAAAGTATAACAAAAATAAAAATTAAATTATGCCTCGAAACATAATTAGTGGAACAAGCTTCCAAACAGAAGAAGATTAATTATTCAAAACATGAATTATATTTAAATAATGGAATATTTTAGAGTAGATCCTTATTGATCTGTATTTTTTTTACGTGTAACGCAGATATTTTTACATCGTAGTCCAATTTAGAAGCTTCTTTTTGTCATTTAACAAATATGAATATGTCGAGCTTAATCCTGATTAGGCTCTGATCCTTCTCCCACACGGGGAAAGACGCTTGTGCCCAGCAGTGGGATATTACAGGCTGAAGTGAATATATCGAATCCAATTGTTTCTATACCATATAACAATAATTATGTTTATTATTGCCTGCAAATGAAAAACCCGATGGCAATTTATATTTGCTCGCATACGAAAAGAACCGACTTCAATTATTATGATTAGTAATAGAGCGTAAGAAGACGAAACAAAATAACAAACGCACTAGACGTCATTACGATTTTCGAAAGTTTTCCTCGATTTCTCTGGGATTCCATTATCAGATCTTGGTTTCCTTATCATGGTACCACACTTGGGATATCTATTTTCCAACAAAAAAAGAATTATCAAAATCGCTTCATAAACAACGAAGTTATCCCCGAACATACATAATATACGGTCGAATTGAGTAACCTCTTCCTTTTTTGAAGTCGGTAAAAAAAACATGACTCCTGCAGTACTGTTATTTGGAACCCGTAAGTAATCCCGTTTGTTTTCGTTCGAAATTATTTTAAGTATTTTTGTGTCGGCAACGAATTCTCCGCGAAACGTAATTAAGCATTGAAAAGAGGAATTGACAATTCAAAGGGAAAAATTAAACAAAGGATAAATTTTTAATTAGTAGGTAGTCCTTACTGAAAATTTTGATTTACTGGTCGTCATTCCGTAGAAAATACAATACATAAGATGTTTGATACAGAAGTTTATTATAAACTTTTTTTTTATACGAGTAGTTGGCAAACAAGCTTACAGCTCTTCTGGTGGTAAACTATTACCGTAGCCTATTAACGCCTTCTACAACACAAGTATCGCTAGCGCGTTTCCGACTCCACCCTCGACCCTCCCCGCGAGCTCTGGTCACCTGAAAATCTTATATCTTTTGAGCAGTATTATTTAGCTGTGATCTGCTGTTCCCTACCTCAATAAAGGTTCACTAAGTACTTATATTTATCAACCGTTTTTCCTTTTATCAATCATTTCAAGCAGGAGATCCTTGATTCCAATAGTTACGAGTAGTAATAGTAAGCTGGAGACTTGTAAACTTTTAATTCTAAATTAATAAATTAACATCTAACAATACACACAAATACACATAATTCTTTATTATCTGCTACGTTGCGAAATTTTGAAGTAAAAAATAAAACCTTAGTTAAATATAGGCCTTTACTTTAACGCTGTTAGCGTAACGAGTGACAGGTTACACTCAATTATGTGCTTGATTTACCAACTGATATACTCGTAGCAACATTTTAATGGTACCTAAAGCCTAGATAGTAGCGAACTCGCGACATGATCGCATGGATTGCGAGGTCATTTCCGCTAACCCATCACCTGCCCTGTTTCAATATGTAAATTGAATACTTAATTGAAATCTAAACGACTGGTAAATTGTTAAAAGCAATTCTCATTAGCGGTGCCAGCTTGTATCAGGATGTGACTATTTGTATAATGGATGATGATATAAATATCGGTTTTGAGTGAAATATGTACAGAATATAAGTAATCATGTTAAATAAAACAATGTTTGGCGTCAGTTTTAGTGGCATTTACGATGATGGTATTTAAATATTCATCCTAAATTGAATGGCGAAATTGTCGCCAATTATTCCGACTGGACTTCGATGTTTTTCCATATAACTTCGTTACATAGTTTCATCGGGCACTAATAACGCTGTCGTTCTTCCCTCACTTTATTTGTGAGAGGTTGTCGTGCGTTTACGCAATCGTTCCTGGTGTTTCAGTTATCACAGTACTTGAAACCATTATAGGCAGATGTAAGTCTTAAAAGCCCTGAGTAATATTAATCATACAGGGAAAGTCATCAAAATCACTTCTTGAAAATGTTGTTAAAAAGAATTTGTTATAAAAAAATAAATAAAAAAGTGCGTGCGTACAAAGTACACATGTCAGGAGTGAAACTTCTATGGCAAACTAATTTTTAAGTCTCGTTTATATCTATACAAATCTAAAACCTTAGATTACCGTTCCAGCGCCATCGACAAAAGCGTTGCCGTTTCATCCGTAAAAATTTTACCCTCATGTGCCTCGCAAGAAGTTTCGCTTCAAAATATATTAATATTCCAAAGTAAATTTGAAAAACAAAATCATCCTGGTGTTCATTACCACAGTATTGATACATTCACTTATTACTAGAAATGATTTAATGCTTAATATACAACACCGGTTGAATTTTTTTGCCATTTTTAACGCTACGCAAGCTTACATGAGTAGTAGGAAAGTCTTATATAGTACGAAACAGCTCTACAAAGCACAACGTTACATTGTGTCTGTTGGTCTTTATAATTCAATAACTGAATTGATATTGTTGAAATCAAATAAAAATTATTTTCGTAAATAATAGATAAGTTGGTCGCCTATAACTGTAGGTGAATTTTTAAAATTATTTTGATGATGTAAATAATTTCAATAGACTTAAACTCCATAAATGCTTCTGTTAGCAGAGACGTGTCAGGAAGCCAGTATTTCTAATAAAAAAATCTTATTAAGGTTTTATAAAAACCATTTATAAAAGACATTTTAATGTGCTCGTAACTTACCTGCATTTAATATTGCAAAAAAAAATCTTATTTTCAGATTTAAAGCTCAATAAAAATTTAAGCTTTCGTAGAATGTCTGACATTTATGAAGCAGTTAAAATTTATACTGAAATTACATAAATTTCATCTACTAGCCGTTCTATGATTTATCACTTTTATAGAGTTTTTAGCTTATTTCAGATAAGAACTGATATAAATCAATCGCAATGACTTGTGTAATACAAATTAATAGTGTGTAATGATTTAATTTATCAATAGCACACAATGATAAAAAAAAAATTAATTGAAATACATTTTTTTTGTCTAAAGATTCTGATTAAATAATTTTTTATTTTAAAACAATTGATCATACAGATGACTAAAAATATAATTAAAACTAGCTGACCTGGCGAACTTCGTATCACCTTATTCTTTTCTGAATAATAACATAATATATCAAAATAAAATATAGCCTATCTTTTAAGTTGGATCAAACTGCACACGGTGTTCAAATTTGATTAAAATCGGTTAAGTAGTTTAGGAGTCCATTGAGGACAAACATTGTGACACGAGATTTATATATATTAAGATTAGATTTTACTGACACACAAACAGTATGTATTTGCTTTTTTCTATAAACAAAAATTATGTATACCTAGTTACGTTATTTAATAAAAAGGTGGGATCATTTTGTAAAAATACTTATCGCAATAAAACAGAGTCAAAATCATTTTAGTGGCACTAATGAGTGGTCAAATTTCAATTCACCGTATCGATATTTAAAGAAAGCATATTCTTAACTTTTGCTGTCACTCGGCTTTAGCAAATTACGTAATAATGCGACCAATTATCTGATGTTTCTTTCGATTTAGCTACCATATAAGCTTTTCCTATTTCACGGCCATATAAATAACTATTTTTAAAAACAAACATCAATCTGCGTGTTGACAGGTCATAATTTACCGGTCGACCTATGAAATAGAGGTACAATTAGGGTCACGAATATAATAATTTGTTCTTATAGCTCCACATTCCAACTTAGCGATTGACTTAGGGAAATTATTAAATATAATTGTGTACTTTTACTACTCCACACGCCTCCGTTTTGATTAATAACGTAGGTTATAAAACTAGCATTGTAATTATTATTTTAAATTTGTACTAGGTGGACGCTGCGGTTTCAGCCCGCGGTGATTTGAAGCGCGAGAAAAAAATAGCCTTCCTTCTTCTTAAAGCATACCTAACCGTCCTTTTTAAACAGTTTAAATTTTTTAGTTGTGTATGTCGATAGAGCAAACAGTTATTTATAAAATGATATATATAATTTATGTGGAGTAATTGTGAGGTTTTTTCTATAAATGAAGGCAAATATCTTAACCTTAGCGTATTATTGTAATATATGATGTTGCTATAACCACATAAAGGTATGGTACAGTAATGATTTATTAAATATTTCCATTATATTAAATATTTCATTATTTCACTATATATTTACTAACTTTAACTTGCACCCGCAAAAATATCGATATTTTAATAATGAACAAAACATTTTTTACATACTCTTACAGTAGGATACAGTTCTTACTTTAAATAAAAATAGAAATGTGTAGAAAAATATCGTCAAGAGATTATAATTATAAATTTAATAAATTTATACCGGTTAATCACCGGAAGGATTTCAATGAAAACTGGAAGACGAGATAGTATTTCATGGGTTTAGTATGTTGTTTATAGACAAATGTTATGAAAAAAATGTGTAAAATGATAACATTAATGTTCCGAAAAACCCATAAAGTTTATAAATAAGATTCAACTCCTAGTGTTGAATTATTGATTACATATTTTACGTTTCATGTATTTTATTATTGAATACGATTACTTTTTATGGATAATTCAAGTAAAAAATTATAAATAATTATTATTTACATGAAGCGAAAGTTTCTATTTTTGGCAACAGTTTTGTTTTATTATTTAGGTGATTGAAACGATGTAATAAATACTGATTAATGGAACAGGATTAAATAGTCCTACATAATCAGGCGTAATGAGATAATATTAATATTTATTATTCATAAACAATTATTTATAAACAAATCGATAGTAATATAAAATGTTATGCTTATGCTAATAAAGGTTATGCGTTAGATGTTAAAAATAGTATTAGAAAACTTTTTGAAACAGTATTGAAAAAAATTATGACCGCACACGATGACGCCACGTTTCACAAAAATGATAGTAAGTTCCAGGTATATACTTTTGTAAATTGTTTTAGTTTGTTGTAATAAATAAAATAATTGCTATTCGAAAAGTGACATGGAAATAAATGATAATATTAAATGTTACGTTTATATATGTATATATGTGTGTGTGTGTATTTGATACTTCAATTGTATTCATGATAGATCGTTAAGTAGTGAATGAAAAACAAAAAAGCGCTAAAGAGGCGTAAACGCTCAGCCGCTGTAATTAATTGAATAAAAGGTGAATTGTAGCGTGCTCGCATGATTAATTCAGCTGACCTCTAATTCAAGGCTGCTCGAGTGAAACTGCCGGTGAGCATGTTGACATTTATTTATAATGCAGTTGGCGATAGTTTAGCTACGAAACACTTAAATATTCCAAAAAGACTTTTAAAGATTTGGTTATTTGAGTAGGAATTAAAAGTGAAGTTTAAATTCTTTATTTAAGTTTTAACTATTAAACAGTATTAACAAAAACAAAAAAAAAAAAAATATGTCGAAACAAAAGGCGGAGTCTAGGTAAATTTCTCTTATAAGTTTCTTGTAAAAACAATACTTTTATTTTTATTATTAACGAGGTTTTTTTTATTGTAAACTTAACTATTTAACCTGTATAAAAGTAACTGTTACCTTTTTAATTTACATTTTCATCGATAGGCTCTAAAATGGCCGTGCTTTCTTATACGTCATACATTAATTATTATGTATTTATTTATATATTGTATAATTATGTTTTTATATTATATTTTTATTATCTATATGTTTAGATTGTACACGCTAATTTTGCGACTGTTTTATAAGTTTCCTGTAGCAGGACTACTGGAAGAGATTCCATCATGGGATAAGTAGTGCCTTTGTACCAGCATTGTTTATAAGAGCTATTTCCTTTTGCTTTCATAGTGTACATAAATTGTTAAATAAATAAATAAAATAAAATTATGCTTAGCCTACAGGCGATTTATTACTTAAAATTACAGATCCACAGTCCTTTGTTTACTTAGTAGGGCTAGGACGCGGTCCGACGTGATAACGAAGCAACTGTTATTATAAAAGGCCTCTTTTTTGCAAATGAAACTGGAACGCAAACTGATAGGCTTTTCCTTTTTGGGCTAGAGATAGAGAATATATTTCTTCAGAAACATGCAAGACTCCTCAAAACATTTTCCTTTGCCTCGAACCCTCGACTTAAATCCGCAACCTCTTCTAATCACTTATTCTATCCAGTAAGCCATATCAGCACTCTTGATTTAACCGTTTCGAAAGAACCCAGTATAATCAAATATTAAAATAGATATAAGAGCAGGATATTTCCTGCTGTGCCCTACTCGTAGCTTAGTTCAGTGTTATCCAGAACATTTGAAATACCCCCGTATATAATAACTCAACACAATATATTTTGTTGAAGCATCGATACAATTATGAATATGTAATACTTTTAATAAATGCCTTCAATAGACCCCTCTTCTTTAGCCACATAAAATATTTACAATAATAATTAAAATCCATTCATAATTATTCAAATTCTATCAAAGGTATCGTAACACACTCACGTAGAAATTGAAATTAAAATTTCTCTTCCTCGTTTATTACGTCGTTTGACATTAAAATAACGTTTAAAATGAATAATTAGTTTTTTTTTAATATTTATAAACTTAATTTTGTGCGAAATCATTATTTATTGACACATGTCTATCGGATTGTGTGACATTGACTGTTATCTCAAAGTATAGGTTATATGTCAAGAAAGCCAGAACTATTTTACTGCCTAAAAACAAAAATATGCTTTAGTTGATTCGCGAACTTTTGCAAGAAATCTCCTGCTCATAATATAGAGCAGCCCGATGGGGGTAGTACCTTACAGACGATCACAGCTAAATAATACTGTTTTCAAGCAGTATTATGTTCCTGTTGGTGAGTAAGGTGACCAGAGCTCCTAGAGGGGAATCGAGGGTAGGGTCGGCAACACGCTTGCAATGCTTCTGGTGGTGTAGACGTCTATTAGCTACGGTAATCGCTTATCAACAGGTGAGACACTGGTGATCACACTAATTTTATAATTAGTAAGTTAGTATCATCATTCCTTAACGTTAGGTGTAGATAAAAATATGGAATAGACAAACAAAGACTCGTAACATTAAAATTTATATATCACAAGAAAAACCCTTGAGTTTTACAGCACTCTTATGCTAGCATTAAATTTATATTTATCTTATTTGCTTAAGTACTATATCAATTATATTATATATTAATAAAAAAAAATTGCTGTATCAATTTAAATATTAGCTTGCCCGACCACACGTTACTGTGGCTGTTATAATAGTTTAAAAAAATATTGCTCTAAAATTTAAACCTTATAGAAAAAATTAATTAATGAAAAAAATATCGAGTCATTAATTGAAATAAAATATAACCTATATTTAAAGTTGGACAAACTTACATATCTGTGCAAAATTTAATTAAAATCGGTCCAGTAGTTTTGGAGAATAGTCTGGACAAAGATCGTAACAAGAGATTTTTATAGACATATATAGATTATATAATATAGAATCGATTAATTACGTCATTTTGTGTACAAAATATTATTAATTTTTATATATTAAAATATGTACGATTTTTAAATATATATTGTATGTGTATTTTAAATATATATATATGTAACTTATTACCTGAATTTAATCAACAATATTTAATTAACTCTGTAACAAATAGCTACAAAAGATTTAGAAATTATTCAAATTACTAGCTATGCCCGCGACTTTGTCCGCGTGGAATTTAACAAAAAAGTTATTGTTCAGTTCGCAAATTTACTAAAAAAACTAAAATAAAAGTAGCCTATGTTACTCCTTACTACATCAGCTATCTGCCAGTGAAAGTCCTGACAAAATCGGTATAGCCGTTTCATAGATTAGCCGGAACAAACAGACAGACAGACAGACAAAAATAAAAAATATATATTATTTTGGTATATGTAACGTGTATACATATATACATATAAGTTTAGTTAAAAGCGTTAGTAAATAGTGATAAGTAAGATTGTACCAACATTTTCGTAGACATACAATGAGTACACAAATTGCAAAAGGAGCATTTTGATATAAAATCAACTTTAATTTAAAAAGTAAGATTTCACAAACAAATACAATTTCTGCGATTAATTAATTGTAAACTACTTGACAACAAACTTCCTGTAACGTAGAGGTAAGTAACGCGCAGAATTATGACACTAATTGCTACGAGCGTCTACTGCGGCTACGGCGTAGACCGTAGAGGGCATTGGACTACGTACAACAGTTCTACCAATAAAGAATTCAATTCAAAATATAAAGTAATTTATTCTAAAATTATTCATAATTATTCTATTACAGCAATTACACACGCGTTAACCTTGACGTAGTTCTAATTTTTTACATGACCCAAAATGAACTTATTTCATAAAACAACCGAAAAAATATACGATACGATCTCTTATCATGGTTCCTACGAAGTGTTTACTACATGCTACGACTTGACATCCTAAGCGCCACCACTTTCAAGGTCTCCGACTGGCCTTCGATAATTTCATAACTTATAAATATATTTGCTCAAAGTATAAATTAAATTAAAAAAAAAATCTTACCGTGATGACAGCTACCGGATATACAGAACTCAGAATAAAAACCACAACTTCACATGACACAACAAAGTCTTTTATTTATAATTCACGCTCGTCGCATATTTTAGTGCGTATTTTTAAAATCATGAGTTAGTACATGTGATATTCGATGACAGTTTATACACGGATACGACGTGTATTTTTATTTTTCGTATCGTTGTGTAAAATTACAAAGGTTGTGATCGGCAGCTGTCAGAGGTGCGTGGGGTCGCGCGACGCGAACGAAGTGACGACGGTGACTGAGGCGGCGCGCGCCGGCCGGTCGATATACGCGGCAGAAGCAGAATAAACACGCCGTACTAGGATAGGAGTACACCCAGTGTTGCCAGACTCGCAACGCTCCCTGTATTACCAATTCCAAAAGCAGGATTTGAATTCTAGCACTGTCGTTAAAACATATTTGCTCAACGTATATGTCAAGTAGCGTTCTGAAACACCATATTTTCTCACTATACGAGTATAATATAATATTCGTAGATTTGCGTATATGTTCATGTTATGTTAGCTAGTAAAAAATGGGTTTATTTGTAGCTTTTGTTTCTTTTAAATTTATTAAAACAAAACTTAAATAAAGAATGTGTCAAATTTCTAAAATATTTTTTTTTTGAGTTATCTCAATTTAATCGTCTAAAAATTAGTTAATACAAATTAAATTTTCATTTTATTTTCATCAGTATAGCACTCAATAAGACATAAAACAAACCGAAACAATAAGAACATGCTATATGAAAAGGCAATAACTTAAAGTTTTAAATGGAGTTAAAATCGTTATACAGTTCGGAGCTTTTTATGTGATCTATGGACGTGTTTGTATAATTTACATGTAACCGTCACTTATCTTTACGTCTGATACAGCTCGATTTCCATAATAAACCCATCTGTAGTCGGATTGGATTGCTTGCAGTTTTGTCTTTAAACTATAATAATACCATTTTGCTATAAATCATAATATGACCCTTTCATGAAAAATATTTTTTTTTTGTATATAAAGCTACGCAATGTTAAGGGTTTGTTTTAGAGGACTAACTAAGTTTTATGTTTTACATACAATGAATGATTAATGATACTGTACTTTAGATACATTTTTTTCAATTAAATAATATTTACAACTGTAGCTTACAGGCACAAATTGAATTTAAGTATCTGTTAGTTATGACAAAATTATAGCTTTTTACTAAATGTAAGTTTACGACTGTTTAATTGATAAGCAGATTAGAAAATAGTTTAATATACACATTTTGTTTGTTATTTTATTTTTTCTACTTGTCTCAAAAATTTAGACCAGTGTCGTCGTTAGTTTGGTATGTGATTTTTATTTTTACTTATGTACATATATAAATTGTAAGGAGCTCTTGTTTAGAAAAATAATTTTAAATTGGCTTAAAAAAATATCGTAGCTTCACCATAAGAAACAAAATTTGTCCATCATGTTTGAAAAAATAATATAAAAGAACATAATTAAATATTCCAAAGAGACTCAGCTCGGAGAAAAGTTTTCTCATTAGCTGGAATAATCGAATTATTCTGGATGAAGACTGTTTTCTGAAAACTGAAAAAAAAACTGACTGTTCTGTTTCGACTGTTATGTACTCTCGTGACAGTATGACATGCTCATGCTTTCGTGTAATAATAATTGTATTTGCTCGCAAATGAAAAAACCGACTTCAATTACATCGACAAGTAATACAACGTAAGTAAACGAAAAAAATAAACAAACGCACTACTCGTCACTACGATTTTCGAGGGTTTGGTGGGTTTAGGGGGATTTCTCTGGGATTCCATCATCTGACCCTGGTTTCCTTATCATGTTACTATTCTTTGGATATTCTCTTTCCAACAAAAAAGAATTATTAACAAATTTAAAGAATTCTGTGTCATAAAATAATTATAACAATAATTATTAAAATAAAAATAAAAAACCTTTTCAAATATGAAACAATTACTAATTTGGTATGTGATTTTTATTTTTGTAATAATATTTGTAGAAGTTATAATATTTTTATAATGGTAACTTATAACGTAGTCAAACACGTAATTTAAGTTTTGATATGCATCTCTCACGGTCGTATTATAATGTTAAACCACTGCTTTAATAAAGCACGAAAAAAATTTAGGTCATAATAATTACACTAAAATAAAAATACAAATATACAAAATACGTATAGTTAATAATAAACAAAAATAATTATTTCTATTTATGCTAAGCTTAAAGTTATATAAGCGATGTTGATGCGTATGTCCATACTTTATTATATATTTAAGACATAAATCATCATATCAAAAATTGACCGCTCCAGCGGTGCTCGAACCCGCGTCTCCGACTGACCGTGTCGACGCTCTAGCCAATTAAGCTATGGAACGATATATTAATATGATATTCAAAAATGTTTAGAATTCCTAATGTGGAGGTAACACAAAAATAAAAATAAATCGTAGATATTTAAGACATTTTCAAAAATCATAAAATTACTAAATTAATCATTTAATTATGCAATGTATTATATTGTTTTCTAATCTTTGCGCGAATTTTACTCATTATAATGAAACAACTTTTTTGGATTCTATGGCGTACATTTTTACATACATTTTTAATAATACAACATTAAACTGTATATTTTGTTGAATTAAACAAAATAATCCTTTTATTTCAATACGAATTTTTGACATATGTACAAGTACATAATAATAGCGAGCTTTTTACTATTGGACATCCTGACCCCCCAGTTAACCACAATGTGGCGCTACATTAAAGGTTAGGTGTCAATTTCATTTAAAGGTTGGTAAGAGCGGGTTTTACAGGCGTTTCGCCATCTGGCAGTGCCCTGACCTCAGTGGCTAATGTACACTCGTAATATGTACGTTTATTACGTGTAAGGGGTGTAAATGACTTGAAATATTAACTCTCTTGAGGTGAAAGCCAGCTTCTATTATATTGCGGACTTTAGTATTTACTCATGTATACTGTAATAGTTTATAGGATTTACGTTTTAAGGTATCGAATTGAGAAATTGAAAAAATAATTTATTTAAAGTCAATTTTAAATGTAAAAAACGGTTATTATTTATATTTTTTGTTTTAATTAAAAAAAAACTAAACCTAACTACATTGTAGACTTGTGCTTAGAGCTTAGATCCTATAAGACAATACTAATCGATGGCAAAGCTGTACTCCGACAAAGTGTGCGACACTTTGGGTAAACTATGATCGTGCACATAGATTGTACCAGAGAATTTTGTGCTCATAATTAGTGCCAATTTATGGTTTGTTGAACATTTAGTACGATCATAATGAACGCAGCCAAATAAATACTTTTAATTGTAAAAATTTTTGGTGAGAAATTTTTTTTTATATTAATCAAAAAATAATGATAGTCTTGTATCCAGTAAACGAGCATTTATAGGAAAACACATTCCAAAAATACACCTCAAATCTGCTTTCACTATGGTAAGAATGCTGTCAGACCCTTGCCCTACATACATAGATATGAAAAAGTCACTAGATTCTACATTGCAACCCTCTCAAATTAGAACAGGTGTCTGTAAATGATAGATATTTTTCTTTCTCAGAGTTAATTAAGAATTTATGGACAGAATAGAACACTTTTTAGCACCGTTAAAACTTTTTTGTTGTTTTTTAAAATAATTACATAATAAATTTAATAATTAGGTGAGTTGAAAACTAGAAATAGTAAAAGAATAAGTTCATTAGAGAATGAGTACAGTTATAATATATATTATAGTAATAGTGTATATACTGTGTGGCTACGGTACTAAAGAATATAGCCACCCCCTCTTCCCGTGGGTGTCGTAAGAGGCGACTAAGGGATAACACAGTTCCACAGCTAACACCTTGGAACTTAAAAAGCCGACCGGTGGCGGGATAACCATCCAAATGCTGGCTTTGAAATACACAGGCCGAAGACGGGCAGCAGCGTCTTCGGTGCGACAAACCCAGCCCTGCGGTCACCAACCCGCCTGCCCAGCGTGGTGACTATGGGCAAAACACATGAGTTCACGGGATTTTTTGGCGTAAACTTGTGGAGGCCTATGTCCAGCAGTGGACTGTATAGGCTGTAATGATGATAATGATGATGAGTGTATATATATGTAGGAAAGTATGTTTCTCACCTAAGATTTTGAGTTCGAACTAAAATAAATGTTCACAGACAATAAAAATAAATGGCTTAGAATCTATATGTTGATGGGATTTTAGAAAAAAATCTATCGATACAACTTATTTTTAATAAAATTGTATTGTCCTGTATTTCAACTAAAAATGTACGCATCGATTAGTCGTCTAGGATCGGTTGTCCGCAATCCTCATCCAGCTACCACCAGTCGGCAGTCTTACGTAGATTGTCGGTCCAGCAGACCGGAGGGCATCCAAGAAAAAAAAACAATAATCAATCGTCGTATGTATACACAATTATTTAATCAAAATACTGATATTTTATTTACAATGCAAAATCAACCAAATAAGAATTAACATATAATAAAATTAGTATACGAATAATTTCTGGGTGGAATGTTGGCAAAAATGTTAGCAGTACTCTTAATCTTAACTCCGACCTGTATAAATAAATAACCAAAAAGTGTATAAAAAGGGGTATAATTATTAAATAAATATTTTAGCAATCGCGATTATTTTGACTCACATGGTTTGCATGCGATGTTTTACAGCCTATAAATACTAATACTTAATATAATTGTTTTTAAAACATTAATGTTAATATATTAAGCCAAACAACGCTTTGATTTTACAATTTTATTCCATATAAGTTTAAAATAGAAGCTATTTAAATGATTTATAATGTTTGTATAACGAAGTATCAATTTCGGATTATATCGTGATCCAATGTGAATAACGTTGCGTTTGCATGTTTGTCGCTAAATCGCTTTAGCTCGCTTAGTTAAAAGCCAAACCAGTTGTGTAAACAGCGTATTATACCTTTAACTCTTTATACATATCATACCTTTTTATGCAAAATATATTAAATAAATCGTTCCTAATAGCATGTATACTCGTAGAGTACCTTAATTATTAATAACAATTGACTATTATGTTTCATCTATACAAATAAATAAAATTGGAGTGTCTGTTTGTAATATTAAAGCAACCATCACTTCAGCCTATGGCAGTCCACTGCTGGACATAGGCCTCCCCAAGTTCGCGCCAGACATCCCGGTTTTCCGCAATCCTCATCCAGCCTACACCAGCAATCTTACGTAGATCGTCGGTCCAACGGGCTGGAGGACGTCCCACACTGCGTTTGCCAAGACGCGGTCTCCAATCTAGGACCCGTCTACTATTAATTAAAACAACCGCTTTTTACTAAATGCATATAGATGTATACACGGTACATATACCAAAATAACATTTTTTACAGTTTTTGTCTGTCTGTCAGTCTGTTCGTTCCGGATAATCTCTGAAACGGCTGGACCAATTTTGACGGAACTTTCACTGGCAGATAGCTGACGTAATAAGGAGTGACTTAGGCTACTTTTAGTTTAGAAATTTATTTATTTTACAAGTCTTCGAACTGAATAATAACTTTTTTGTTAAATTCCACGCGGACGAAGTCGCGGACACAGCTAGTTTATTATAAGAAACGATCATGCGTGCATACTAGCATTACAATAATGTACTAACAAAAGCACTCTCTGTATTAATCCATACAAAATGACTATCCCTTAAAAAGCACATTTGTACAGTGATAATATTACTTTGTCCTAATCATCGCATTCCTCACAAATCACCTCATATTTATACCATTTATCTGCAACAAAAATATACCGCACTTTAGATTAAATCTCCTTCCTCCTTCTCACAAATACGTACGGTAACATTTTTAAGAAGCGGCAATTCTTTATCCAATGATATGAAGTAGGTATAGGTCAATTAAAAAGTAAATATTATTGAAACGTATGTAATTGAAGAGGTAATATAAATAAGTAAAGTCAATTATCACATACGTCAAATAAAAAAATAATAATAATAATAAATGAAGTGGTATTCGAACATAATAAAATGTAATGTGTATTCATACAATACAAGTTAAAAAATTAAACTTGACGGGATGAATAAAAACTATAATATTAATGAAAAATTTAATAAGAAATATGTAATCATAAATAAGTATAGGAAGGTGAAGTGACGTAGTGCGCGTCAAAAAGAAATATCTAAATAAATTCATTTTACTGTGAGATTTGAAAGTCTAAAGAAAGTTATAACTTGTGTAAGCATAAGTATTTCTGGAAATTTCAGCCATAGATATTCACCGTGCGTGCCATCGTGACATCTCGTATAGACGTAGATATGAAGCCCATACTAAAGAGGCAAGGTCGTCTCAGCCGCCTAAACGCTATCACAATCGATTTTTTGAGACACGCATCTAATTAGCCCAGACTTTAATATTATATATGTTGACTTGTAGACAAACTAACGAAACAATTATTATTTTTAATTTTAAATAGATATATTTATGTATTTATAGAATAAATACATAAATATATCTATTTAATGTATAAATTTTATCCCACCAAAAACATTTTCATGTAAAATGTTGCCAAGACGAGATCATATGGCTCGCACTGTCAAAAAGTTATCAGATCTCATGTAGAGCCAAGCTTCTAACTCTACACGTCCTAACTCTACAAGCCCTAACTTCATAAACTCTACACCTTAGTCAAAATATGTGGCTTGGCCGTTTCGCTACTTTCACGTCGGCGTAAGGTGAAAAATTTATTCACTGTTTATTACTTTTCTGTTACACAATAGTTCTATTAAAGAAAAAATAAAAAGAAGAAGAATAATTGATATACATATAATACAAATAAAAATAAAAAGAGACAATATATATATATATAAATGACACATGAAAGTCGTCATCTACAACATCGGCAGCCGGTAGTAACGAAACGGCCAAGCCACATATTTTGACTAAGGTGTAGAGTTTATGAAGTTAGGGCTTGTAGAGTTAGGACGTGTAGAGTTAGAAGCTTGGCTCTACATGAGATCTGATAACTTTTTGACAGTGCGAGCCATATGATCTCGTCTTGGCAACATTTTACATGAAAATGTTTTTGGTGGGATTTCACTTCTTTTTGTAAGTTGCTTATGACAATATTATAGCTGCATTTTACCTCCGACACATTTTATACCTTAAATATCATCCAATCTTCACCATATTCGGTTTAAGCACGCTGTTTTTGATTTTATGTTGAACTGATATGCTAACGGACCTCCGGCAAAACTTAAATACCAAAATTACACAATGTAAATTTTCGACCTAAACTAATAACCGATTTTTATTTTTTATGTATTTTATTATTATTATTTATAACAAGGAGTAACTAGGATTCCCTATATTAATTTTCAGACCTCTAGCATCAAAATTTGCGGAAGTCTCATACAAACTTCCATCCCCTAGTTTAAGGGGTTGGGGGGTAAAAGTTCCAAGTTTTAGAATTTTTTTCTTGTTTGTGTACTAATACTAGCTTACATACCAAATTTCAGCTTTCTGGGACTTCAGGAAGTACTCTAAGAATTTTGATGATCATCAGTGAGTGACGAAATCGGGGTTTTTTAGATATCAATAAAATCTAAAGTATAAGAGCTATGTAATTGAAACTTTATATGTTTAATAAGTCCACTATTGATATTATATTCCGAGAATTTTGTTTATCTAGTATAATCCAAACCCAAGTTATGAGGGTTCAAAAAAACGACGAAGCACTTCGAGAAAAGATAGGTAGTGCTTTTCGTTTTTTTTTTTTTTTTTTTTGTCTCGTCTTGGCGGGGGCACTACCGTGCCCCCAGATACGCTAAAGAGGTTACTTACTTCTAGTTTTCGTGATATTTAAAATATTTCAAATATTTTTAGCAATACATTCTAATGGTTGCAATGTGGAATGCTTCAAATTATTTCCGAGTTTTTCACGAAGATATAAAAAGTAGAGCTCGGAATATTTTCACATTTTTAAGTAAAAAAATCTCATAATAAAAATTCTGTCATAAATCTAAGCAAACTTAAAAAAACAGCTAAAGAAGCTCTTTAATATAAAAGAACACTATCTTGAACATAAACACCAAATAAAATGATATGGCTAAAACACACGAGTTCGCGCCATTTTTAGGCCCATGTCCAGCAGTGGACTGCGATAGGCTGCAGTGTGTATACTTTTTCTATTTCATCTTACTTTACAATCCTGAAAATGAACTAATGTAGGTCTGAATATAACAGTCATATTTTATTATTCGCGGAATTTTACTTACACACAAGAACTTAACAATTGAATACAAATGTTTTTAGTCAAAATCATTGTCGTTCGTTCTACATAAAAATATAAATTAGGGAATAGCAGTGGAAGAAATAATTAAAAAATTTCAACACAATAAATTTAAAATAATAATAAAAAACTGTTTTTATAAGTTGGCACGTTTATTTAATAGTAGAAAACGTTATGCAATAAATTATTTCTATTGAAGTGTAATTATATTAACAATTTTCCAATAATACTACTAAAATTTTATTGTTTTAATATACTTTTTATTTGACGCCGCGTTGGCGCAACGGTCACAGCTATGGATTGTGCCGGTTGCGCTGGTGGTTGCGGGTTCGATCCCCGCACAAGAAAAACATTTGTATTGGCCATACAGGTGTTTGCCATGTCTGAGTGTTTGTGCAGTCCTTGTGGGTCTCCCCGCCGTGCCTCGGAGAGCACGTTAAGCCGTCGGTCTCGGTTGTTATCATATACACCTGATAACGATCGTTACTCATAGTATGGAATATATTCGCCAACCCGCATTGTAGCAGCGTGGTGGATTAAGCTCTGATCCTTCTCCTACATGGGGAAAGAGGCCTATGCCCAACAGTGGGATATTACAGGCTGAAACGAATATACTTTTTATAAAAGAAGAAACAGCGTGAATTGAATATCAATATAAGTATATACAGTTTCAATACATACATGTTCAGAGGTCATTGTGGTTACGAACATATATATTTTTAACAGCGATACAAGTTTTGTAGCTGAAATTTTAAATCAAATTATCAAGTAAAACTACAACAATTAATTTACATATTGAACATTTGTGACAGTTTGATATAGTCAATAAAGCTTGCCGCCCTATAAAAATATAACTGATTACTAAAACTGTCGATATATTTTGGAATTATTCAGCTCATCTTTTTTTTAGGCCAACTATTCCGTATAATTATTGATTCTTGTAAGCATCCATTACTTTTCCATATACCGCACACCCTTCATCGTGCTAGGCTTGCACTGGCCCTCACAAAAATCCGCCCCAGCCAAGGCCGTTTTGGCCCTAGGGTAAATCCGCCTATGGTACTATCCCGCAGAAGGCTGCCGAGCATTAGCTGTAATTTCATATCACAAAGTAAGGTGATGTACGTATTCAAACTGATTTTATTAAAAATACTCATGTAATTTTTTTTTCTTTAGTTACAATTTTAATTTATACCACAAATATATTATTACCACAAAAATATGTTCTGTATATTAAATCCAACTTATTTCATTTAAGTCTGGTTTCTTTTTTCAAAATCCTTATGATATATTATGTCGTGTTCGAAATTCAAAACAAAACACGCTTCATGAACATAAAGAATCGGTTTTTTGAATGTTGAAATCGTATTTTACTATATCATTAATCGATAAAATACAGACTCTAAATCTTGATAAATAATAAATAATCGTACAGATAATGTCATTGCTACAATGTCATATTTTAGGTTTTATGTGAATCAATAGTTTTTAATAATGCATATATAGAGCTACACGTGCCTTTATATCATATTCTTTAATCAAATAATACATGACATAAAAGTATTTGAGTAACACAGTAATCAACTGAATATATTTACACTTTTCCGTATAATACATAAAGTAAAAATATAAATATTAAAGAATATATATTTTTTTTTGTAACTCATTATTCTCAAATATTTCATAAGTTATTTTAATTTAATTATTACTTGCTTGTTATTAAATAATGTCTATCCTCGATCCTCCCTAGGAGCTCTGGCTACTTTACTCACCACAAGGGACAAAACACTACTTTAGAGCCTTGCTTATTAGCAGTAATCTTCTGTAAGGTTGAGGTACCCCAGTCGGGCTGCTCCGAATTTTGAGCCAGACATTTATTGCTGTCTCCTACCTCAATAATAGATGAAGAACCTCAGTACCAGATAAATGAAGAGACTAAAATTATATTAAGCTAACGTATGTGTGTTTAATAAAACCAAAAAAAGGAAACAGAGTAAGTCGTACAATATTGAATTGTGTAAGACAAATTCGTCGCAAATATTCAGAATGATAATATAAATAATCAAATAAAACAAAAAATATATAAAATTAAATAAAAAATGTGACTGTCGCATTTGAATAAGAGTTATATATTTTTTATGCGTCTTAAATATGTAAAGTAATAAAATTTTAAGAACACGATATTAAAAATTACTATTAGTCACAAAGGCCCATGTTTTTAAACTTACAAGCGCTTTTAAGAGATCGTTAAATATTCACAAAATCGGTAACTTCATAACCGTTGCAAGAGTTCTGGGAATGCAGTGACATGGCTCATCGATTCGTTCTATTTTTCATCTATCCTTGAGACCGATCAACCTCCGTAAAATATGCAAGGAGCAAGATGGAATTCCATTTATATTGTGCTTTGTTTTCAGTGTTAAATTTCTGCAATTATTAATATAATTTAAAACATTAGAAGAAACATGGGTTTCATGGGAAAGAGAAACTATCGAAGAAAAATATTTTATAACCATTTTTGACGTCGATATCTTTTTACAATGTACCAAAATAATTCTTTTTATCTCAAAGTATTTTAGTACGGACATCGCCGTATTACATTGTCATAACATATTGATAGACGTTTCTTTCTAATCCATTAAAATATAACATAACCTTTATAACTAAATCACTGTACAGTTGATGTCAAGAACTGATAACGTATGAATAATACACAATAACCACTATCGATTGACTGAAAGTTACAAATAAAATACAATACAGATAACACCTTCACAAATTCATATAAAAAAATTAAACAATTCGTATAGAAATGAATTATTTTATCGAAATAGTCTCGTGACATTTAAAACATTTATATAAAATGTAACAATATAATGTAATGTAGGTATAATATGGCTTATAAGGGGTTGTATGGTTAGATTAGTTCGTATAACCGTATTCAACAAATTCCACACAAGAATAACCATCACACAACATATAACCCGAAAAGCACACGCCATCCGTTCCACCGTGGACAAAAACAATGGCAGCAGAAAAATCATAAATCGTTCATTGTTCTAACGTCTCATCCCTCTTATGATATCAAAGTCATCTCTCACAATTAATTTTAAAACATATTGTATATTACGATTTATACGATCGCGACTTTATTGTATGTTTAGAGTAACATTAAATATTATCATCGCATTGAAATTAAAATGTCATACTCGTCGGTAATGTATCTCGTGTCGCATCATGTTTTATGAATGGAGTGAAGACTTGTGGCTGTTTTGTTTGTAATTCATATACATCGTGTATATGTAAAGTGGGTTTCGTAAAGGCTATATTAAAGTTCCTGCCCACGCGTGACGTGAGCTGAAAAGAAATGTGAAATTGTCAACGTACGTTTTTGTGAGCAGTATATTTTTTTATGGCCTTGGGTATGTTAAATTTATTACCGGTTACATTGTTTTGATTTTATGAAAATTCAAATGAATTATTTCTGTCTTATATAACACTGGTTGTTATAGAACACTGGTGTATTCAGTGCAATCATATAGAAAGCGACTGTAATGGCATAAATATAGAACGATATATTTTATGTCAATATGGTATAACAAATTGGAGAATTTTATTTATAAACAAATTTCTTTTGCAAAGTTTTCTTTTGCACCAAAAAATCATTGTATTGCTAGAATAATTTACAAAAAATAAAGTTATCTTGAAGTTTTCACAAATGACAAGAATCCAACGAGTCTCGACATCACAAAGATGTTTAAAACCGCGCGACAATTTCGGTTAGAAATAATTTGCTTCATACTTTCTAATAAAGTGATAACAATTATTATGATTACAAATACTAAACGTTTCTACCACATCGATAGTCTACTCTGAAATGGAAAGTGATATAATTTGCATGTTGAATAGATGAAAACCGAGTGCCAATTACTGTTTCTCTCAGTAAGTGCCACTTATTTAGGTCATTTGAGCGTTCGGTGACTATGTTTACAACAATAAATCATATCCATATATGAATGTGAGATATGTTATATTACATATATATATAGTTGAATAATAGCGTCTTATGCCGGTGGTTTTACTCGGAGTAACTTATCGTAGGTATAATTTAGTACTTGTCTGAAAACCTGGTGTATAATACATCAAAACCTTTCTGAATAACACATTTGCTACGGTTTTCTATACTGTCAAGGTCATATATGTATAAAAATATTGCAAGCGTTGTACATGCACATGTAGAAAACGGAGGAAAAAGATAAGAAAAAGAAAAAGGAATAAATTATATATTCATAATAATAATAACTGTAGTATTTGATTCTAAAACTAATAAAAGTATTTTATTTTAACGGTTATTTTATCACCAAAAGTCGACATTGTCTAAAAGATGTATGTGTATGAAGGCCACGAATCAATATCATCAACTATCCATTGTACATCTGAGAAACACATACAACGTTGAAAAATAATATAGCTTAAGGTTTTATATACCTACTAAATAATCCTTATCTTATAGTTAAAAACCAATTAACGTAAATTTAATTAGTTTTTGATAATAAAAAGATGTACGACACTGTGTATTCGATTTTCCTGAAGACATAACTTGATCAAAATCCACTAATTCATTTCGTTTGAAATCGTTATAAAATGAACAAATAAACGAATTATGTGGCTGGTTGAAACAAGATTTTATTTTTGTTTATTTTTGTGTAATATTGAATTATTCATATCCCAGTTTCGCGTTTCAAATAAAAACCTGCCAAGCATGAATTTCACTAGCGCATGAAGTGTTCCTTAATATTTAAAATTACAACTTATAAGTTCCGTTAACTAAAAAAAGGTCAATAAAACGAGGTTCCTGTTCAGGTACAAATATTATTATCATTATTAATAATTGTATTATAACAATTCAGATCAGAAATGAGACTATCTGCGAGGGAACTAGAATAACCGACAAAGCCAGTAAAATTAGCAAGTTGAAGTGGTAGTGGGCTGGTCACCTTTATCGCAGGACCGATGGCTGCTGGAGCAAACGAGTCCTGGAGTGGAGACCGCTTGTGGTGGAGGCTGGATGAGGATTGCGGAAAACTGGGATATCTGGCACGAACTTGGGGAGGCCTATGTCCTGCAGTGGGCTTCGATAAGCTAAGCTGACTAACTAACTGACTGACTAATATATTTATTTGATACATATTGATTATACATTTTTGTACTTGAAACTAAAAATGTTATATTATCATAATACGCCGACGCGGCATCGCATTGATCTTACGGAAAGCTGAAAAGCACTTAACTTTGACCCCATACTTCTAACAAGTATTGCTTTCATACCAGGCCTGATGTCAAGGGTAGGATATCCCGTACTTAACGTTGTAAAAGAAAAACTGATAACAATTTTTTTAAACAATTTTCGTAACTTTTACAAACATTTTTATAACTGGTGCTAAAATTTAAGCAATAAATCGATCAGATTTTTTCAAAAATAAAATCAACTTAGAAGAAAACATCAGATGGTAAAGTTTTATTATTTCCTGTTTTATAAAATCAATGAGTTGAATAAGAGATGGTGCATAAAACAAATTGACGGGGAATAGAACGAATCCATTTGTGGAAATGGTTTTATTATGAAAATTAACCCGTGGGGACTGGTCCCGACGCCCGTAGCTCTCGCATCCGATTCGAAAGACTAAATAGTGCATTTTACCATCAACTTTAAACTTTATTGATATGTAATAATACATATCATTGCATAAAATAATATTTTTTTGTGATGTTTTTAAATTATGTTAGCGCCTACTTAATTATTGTATACCAATAACAGTTACTTTTATTTAATAAAGTTTCATTTGAAATTATTTTTAATTTCCTTAGAGTTACAATTATAAAGTTAATGTATATCAATTATAAATTGACGTAAATGGCAAAAGGAATTCATAATAATAAATATTTTAGTGAATAAGGAATTTTTTGTTCCTAAAATATGCGTATTTTTTTTTATTTTGTAAAAAAATAAAAGTTATTACATTTATTAATTTTCTTGTACAATAAAGACACTAAAATGTAAAATAAGTGACAATCTAATACCAGCGGAAAATCAACTCAGTCAGAGATTTCTAAAAGCCTTGTTTTATTCTGCTATCTATACAAATAAATAAAATTGGAGTATTAAAATAACCGCTTTTTAGTAAATACATATGGATTTATACGCGGTATATATGACAAAATAACATTTTTTTTTCAATTTTCGTCTGTCTGTCCGTCTGTTTGTTCCGGCTAATCTCTGAAACGGCTGGACCGATTTTGATGGTATTTTCACTGGTAGACAGCTAATGTAATAAGGAGTACCTTAAGCTACTTTTATTTTAGAAATTTATTTTATTTATAGCTCTACGAACTGAACATTTTTGTGAACTTTTTTGTTGAATTTCACGCGGATGAAGTCGTCGGTATAGCTAATGTAAAATAAAATCTTAAACAACATTCCACTTAACGCCTATCAAAACTTAGTGACTTATGCACATAGAAAGAAGAATTTTCAAATTTTTAACTGTTATTGTTGTTCAATACGTTATACGATAATAAAAATAGACAACATTTATGTTAGAATTAAAAACTACTTTCTAAAAAAAATCTACATGAATAAACAGATGTTTGGTCAACTATAGCAAATTTCGTATCGGTTGAATAGTCCAGCTCACCGACAACTTGCTCAGTGGACACATTATGTCACACACATGCTACATATACACATAAATTTTATGTAATATTGGTAAAGTTATGAAGCTATTGAAATAAGACACTCTAGGAAATATTTTTCCTCAAAATCTGGATCAGCCCGAATAGGGAAGTAGCCCAGTCTTACAAGAGTTTACAGATAATTAACACGGCTCTCAAATAGTTCATTTTTTTTTTAATAAGCTAGCCAGAGCTCTTGGGAACAGGTTGTGTTGACAGCCGGGGTAGGTTCGGTATAGTGATTGTAATTACAATGCTTGTGATGCTCCTGGTGTTAAAGGCATCAACAGATTACACCGTACGTACGTACGATTGTTTGCCACACACAGATTCACAGATAAATAGATGTAAAAAGAAAGTTTCAGCCAGCGCTGTTTCATTATTCATCAATTTAGAATTTCCTTTTTTAACCGACTTCAAAAAAAGGAGGTTACTAAATTCAACTGTATATTTTTTTATGTATGTTCGGGGATAACTTCGTCGTTTATGAACCGATTTTGATAATTATTTTTTTGTTGGAAGGAAGATATCCCTGGTGTAGTACCATGATAAGGAAACCAGGATCTGATGATGGAATCCCAGAGAAATCGAGGGAAACTCTCGAAAATCCACATAACTTTTTACTGGGCGTATCGATTTTGATGATTTTTAAGTTAATCGAAAGCTGATGTTTATCATGTAGCCACATTTAAATTTCATCGAGATCTGTTTACAACTTTTGGAGTAATCTTTGATAATGCGTATTACGTGACTATTTTTTCGTCTACCTTGTATTACTTGTCGATATAATTGAAGTCGGTTTTTTTCTTTCGTTTGCCTGCAAATACAATAATGTTGTTTTCCGCTTCTATGAGTCATTGCATGATATCATATAAACCATAATACTTAATATTAAGACTAAGGCAGATTTATTTTTTATATTGATTAAATTAAACCGAAGCTAATTATTTAAATAATAATAAATTTATTATGGGCAAGTACTTGAGGAAACCATTGTTTATATTTAACAAAGCTGTCTAACGATGTTAATTAAGATTATAAAATTATTTAGACTCATAATTAACATTCAGTTGATAAGAATCAGCAAGATAATATTTTAAGCTCGATAGCAACAACTTCAATTTAGGTACATCATCAAAAAATTTCAAGATGAACTGCGTAATTAAAACGATATCTGAATTAAGCGAAGTATGTAATAATTTACCCACTCTATTGTAGACAGAGTGGATGACCACATATGGTTGGACGTTTCTGTAACAAATATTTCAACGGAACAGAACGCAACACAAACGGAACGATATTACAAATTTGTTTCATATCCTATAATAATAACAATAATCCTTAAAGATTCTTATAAAATTTCTACCATCGCCTACGGGAATGACTGACGAAGACGAGCAGCATAAGCAAAGAAATAGTGCTCACAGCTATATTTGAATTTTTCTTATAGCTGGTAAATTTGTAGTTCAAAAATTAAATGTTTACGAAAATAATATACTATATAAAAAAAATTCTTATTTTACTTTGCCATTACACTTATATTTTAAAATAAATTAAATGCTTTCTCAAATATATTACTTGTTTTATCTCATATTTTAATAGGGAATTTCTTTCAGAAATACTTTAAAATGTCTAATAATGCATAGTTAGTAAATAGGTTAACCAATATTTCCTCTCAATATTTTTAATCATTTACGATTTTCAAATCGAAATGTGAACTCAATAACATGCTTAGAAGCTTTTATACTTGTTAAATACTTTTATTTTGCAAAGACAAAATTTAGATACATACACGGGGAATTTGCTCAACCGTAAAATATTTTCAAATTACAATGATATTGTTTATATTTAGTTACAACTTTAGTTTTTAGTTGACTGCTTCTTTTTTCCATATGTACCAATATTTTTATCCTTAAAAATTCGACCTGGATCTCTAATATTACAATTTTTTATATTTTTATAACATGTATCTAACATGTTTTACAACTTTTAGGTATTATTATAAAAATAACTAGAAAGCATCTTCAGTATTCTGCGTATTCACATTTTTAATAAGAACGGACTCAATACAATCAAAGACAGATATCTAATGCATACAAAGATGCACCCAGTGCGCCTGCTCGGGACAGCAAGGTCACAACATACGACGTGATGTACTCGTAATAGCAGTAACTCGCTGACGTCATTTTGAAATGACGCATTACCGAACTGTCGTTGGAATACATGCATTTAGTTACATAAGAGAGATATTAAACTAAAATTGATTTATTTTAGGTTATTATTTCTTACAGATATCTATTAGACATCGCTCCTGTGTAGTGGTGCGTGCACCGTGCAGGTGCTCACATACCGGCAATTGCAGGTGCTATTCCAGTTGGATAATTTGTAGAAATATTTCAATCCGGTCTGGTTATCTGTCCTTGTGGGATTCCCTACCGTACCTTAGAGAGTTGTTCTCATAGACATCTGATAGCGAACATTACTCCTAGTAGGAAATATATCCACCAACCCGCAGTAGAACAGCGTGATAGATTAAGCTCGGAACCATCTCCTACATCAGCCTTTCCCGAAGTGGGCGATAACGCCCCCTTGTGGGTGCTGCAGGCCTAAAGGGTAAGGTAGGCCTTCTGGTAAGAAACCCAGAAAAAAATGGTGTCATTGTGTAGAGGCTTGGGGGGCGATTTAAGTCATCCTTCACATTAGTTTTTACATTAGAATCGATTGTTTGTTTTATTTTGAATAAAAGAGACTCTGTCTAACTCTGTAAATACTATAAAGTTGTGTCTCAATACTTAATCATTCTCATTGGCAGGTGTAGCCTGTAAGAATTACTTGAGACCTGAGTGTCGTTTTGTACTGCCTACTGCGCTCAGGTCTCAAGTTACCTCTTGAGGGTTATAGTAAAAGTCTCATTTATAATTAATGTTTAATATTCGCTAATATAGCTCGCAATAATTAATTTAATTTGAAGTTATAGTGGTTTTTAAGTAGGTGAAAAAATGGGGGCACTATGAAATAATTTATTCTCTAAGTAGGCAGTAGACAAAATAAATTTGGGAAACCCGGTCCTACATGGAGAAAGAGGCTTATGCCCAGCAGTAGTGAGATGTTGCAGACTGAATCGTATTTCCAAAGATTAATATTGTTTATTAATCTGAGCGTATTTCATACTGATTTGTTTGATTAACTCTCAATTTTAATTGTATTTTTTATATCGATTATTTGTTATTTCCGATTTATAATGACATCATTCATATACATCTGTTTACTGCTTCATTATTGAAAGTAGATATGATAAAATGGCAGCCTTCTATAATACTTCGACGAAATGAAGCTACGGCGCTACGATTCATAAGAACGAGACCGTGTCTAAGTAATCCAATCGGAAAAAGTCGCACGGCTTTTTTATGTAAATAAGCATAGAAATCCTAATATATAACTATATATAACAAGTGAAAAAAATCTTAGGAATATTAACTGTGCTGTTGTATTCATAGCAATAAATTAATTTTAAATCTATAACGTGTATTATACTAACAGATTTTTTTTAAAAAGAAAACTAATTCTAAGTTTATATCTAGTCCTTCTATATGACAATTGATTTGCCGTCAAGTACATATTCCAGGACAGATATCGTAGTTAATATAAAACTATTCTGGCAGCTCGCCTAGCTCAGTATAATAATCCGTGTGCAAACTCTGGCTTTTGAGATACGTTCATACTAGTGTTGAATAGCTACCGCAGTTTACCATTTAGCAATCTACGGACTGGGTGTTTGTTCATACTCGTTGTCAGATATTACACATATCGCACGTAAAGACAAATGACATCAGAGAAATATTGAGTTTATTTTTCAATATATATTTTTCAGTCTATTTCTATATAGTTTTTCGAACCCAAAACCCAAGAATGATTGACGATAAAAAAAGAGTGTTGTCTCATATTTCGTTTTAGGTAAATTTTTCCACTATCAATTAATCTTAAACGTAATTTTATAATACGTTGTGTATGATATTATTTCCGTACAAGGCTAGCGTGTTTTGTGGAACGCGCAGTCAATACGTAGCTTTACGTTTTGCACTTAGTAGGTATACAAGAAATTTAACTTGACGTGCCATCCCGGCATTCCACCTGCTACCACTTTTAACGCTCAGTGTAGTGAAAATTTAAAACGTATATCCTGTTTGGTTGATATTTTGGAAAAACTAATCATATTTAATACTAGCTGTACCCGCGACTTCGTCCGCGTGGAATTTAACAAAAAAGTTATTGATCAGTTCGCAGAGTTACAAAATGAATAAATTTCTTAAATAAAAATAGCCTAAGTCACTCGTAATGTCATCAGCTATCGGTCAGTGAAAGTCCCGTCAAAATCGGTCCAGCCGTTTCAGAGATTAGCCGGAACAAACAGACAGACAGATAGGCAGAAATACAGACAAAAATTATAAAAGTGGTATTTTAGTATATGTATCGTGTATTATACATAGTTATATTATATATTTGGTATATGCATTTAGTAAAAAGCGGTTATTTTAATATTACAAATAGACACTCCAATTTTATTTTCTTTATATAGATGTGTACGTAATTACGTGCTTATATTATAACGTATATTAAATGTGAAAGTTCTAATTTTTTTTACATGACATTATTATATTTTAGATATAAAATATATTTCATTTCAACTGAAGAAAAGTTATAAGCTTTTTATTATTTTAATGTCTTGTACACGTAGTTATCTAGTCTTTTCAAGTCCTTTTATTGCAATAGGTGGTGACCCGCTTTTAATGCGGAACTGCATCGTCCTTGCCGATTTCTTTTTCATTCTGTTCCAAGAAAAAATTCTTTACTGCAAAAATTAACGATGAATATCTTATAGAACATCAAATATATTTAAATATTGAGTTGAAATTGCAAGAATACTATTGTGCTAACGTTGATAAGATATTTCAAAACAGAATAGTGATATGGAAACTTGTTCATAGATTTATGATTCCACAGATAACGTATTCTTAAATATCATCTGTCAAATTAATATTTCGTTCTGTTTACCTATCACCTACTTCTCTTTTTATAAATTTCAACATCTTATCAAATTATTTTTCCGTAGAAACATAAAACTTATATGTTCATTTGACATGTCGGTTTTCATAATAATACAAATGTAACTTTTTTGAAGATAGACATTTCTTTCTTGCTAATACTGTACTATTTGCAATGATAGTTGGAATGACAATAGTTGGATAACTAAACGAATTTTCAGGGAGAAAATCACAATGGAAATATGATTATAATATAATCTGAATAATTATGATAAGTCTATGTTGGAGATAGAGGAGGTGATACCTCTTACAAAAAAAAAGTTTGAAGGCTCAAACTTGAAATATACAGTGTTTTACTCTCGGTATATATTATATTAGTTAGTACCTACAATATAATATGTATTCCTTATTTTTCTATGTAATAAAATATTTGGACAGAAAAAATTACAATTACATGTCTTTACATGTCATAACATGCAGTAGGCATTATAGAAGTCAGTGACGTACGTCACTGAGTACTGCCTTAGATTTATTTCTCTATAACTTATTCGTGAAAAGAAAGAAAACTCCAAACGCACTTTGTCTGTAGGTAATATTTCATTTGTCTTCCGGGTTGACGGAACATACCGGAAAAAAAGATATAAAGGCCCTGTCTCTCTTTGTCCTAATGGAAATTTTTATTAACGTCTAAAAGTATACCAACCATTCATTTTTCACATGATTACTCAAAAAATTACAACGTACAAAAATAAAATCCCGCAAAAGATACTAAGTAATAACTTTTTTTTATACATAACCATTTACATTTTAATTTTCAAAAATTCAGGCGTATTGGTTTCAACATTGATTGCTTGAAATTACGAAGTAAGGTATGATATCTCAAATTTTATGGTGAGTCCAGAAATGACCGTGCTAGATATATATAATAATTTTCAATAGCTAAAACTAAGTATTGAAAATTAATTCCTTTACATTGAAAATAAATATGAAGAAAATCGTGTATGATGGAAGGAACTTATTTCTAATGAAGAGTAAAGGTAAAAACATTTCAAAAGTTAGGTACACATCATGACATTGCATGTTAGAGTTCAACAACTGACATAAGTGGCTTATATTCTTTTTTTTTAGATAAAAATAATTCATAAACGACAAAGTTGTCCCCGAACATACATAAAATATATATACAGAATTAGCAAGTTGAAGTAGCAGTGGACTGGTCGTCTGTGTCGCAGGACCGATAGCCGTTGGAGCAGACGGGTCCTGGAGTGGAGACCTCGTCTTGGCAAACGCAGTGTGGGACGTCCCCCGGCCCGTTGGACCGACGATCTACGTAAGATTGCCGGTGTAGGCTGGATGAGAATTGCGGAAAACCGGGATATCTGGCGAGAACTTGGGGAGGCCTATGTCCAGCAGTGGACTACAATAGGCTAAACTGACTGACTAATGTGTATATAATATAAATTTATATACGGTCGAATTAAGTAACCTCCTCCTTTTTTGAAGTCGGTTAAAAATACGACACAGATTCAAATTTAAATAGTTTATACATATTATAAACTGTTTAAATGTATAGAATTCAAGTTTAACCATTTATTATGTAAGTGTCATTACAACAGTTGTTTTTTTTTTGTAAATTTATTTATTTGCACGTGGAAACGAATTTTTTTCGACGTAAAGAAAAAAAATTAATGTTACAGTGCTAGACTTAGTGATTGAATTAAGTGTTTTTCTTTAATTTATTTGTGTATCTACCTAATATGGTAGACTTTTTGATCATCAAAAGTTTCTAGTTCAATTTGACAATTTATAAACAATTTTTAATTTAAATTCCACTCTAATTCTTTTACTTGCCATATTTTAATTTAATTTTTAGTAAAATTTGATTACTCAGTAGAATCTTGCATAACATTTTACAACCTGATACGTCACATCGTAACGTTTCTACCGAATGACAGAAAGACCGTTAAATTACAAAATAGCGTGCACAGTCTGTAATATCTATTGTCAACTCCTATTTGTCTAATATATTATACTGTGTTTACAGAAATGCATTATTGCATATTTTTAAATATCTTACTAAAATAATTTTCTTTATAAATAGAGGTTGAGATTTTCCGTAACGTAATTTTAATCTATACAAATAAATAAAATGTCCGTGTCCGTTTGTAATATTGAAATAACCGCTTTTTACTAAATGCGTATAGATTTATACACAGTACATATACCAAAATAACATTTTTTACAATTTTTGTCTGTCTGTCTGTCTGTTTGTTCCGGCTAATCTCTGAAACGGCTGGACGGATTTTGACGTGACTTTCACTGGGAGATACCTTTTTTTTACGCTGGATAATTCACTGGCAGATAACTTTTTTTTAACATGGGGAAAATCCATTATGGACACCTTCCGGCAAAGAGGGGCACCAGAGGGGAGTCAAACTCTTACTGAATAAAAACCATCCACGGGTGCCACTCCCTCGCCATTGCCGGAGTCGCAGGAATCCAAAATTCTTCTGCAGACTCCGGCAGCGTTGCCCTTGCGTGCCCATCCCGTTTCTAGTGGGTGGCGCGCGGTGGCACCGCGTGCACCAACCCAGGCAGATTTGATGGTTGGCCGAAACCCCCCCGAATCGACCGCCCTCTGCCTGGCGCTCAGGCTGCCCCGCACCGCCCGGACAGTGCCAACGTGAGTCAACACGGGCCGGGGCGGCGCAAGGGAAAGCGCCTAAGCACCACCCCTCTCCGAGGCGGGCAAGCGAGCCCACCCACCTCATCCCCAGCGCAGGGGAAGGAAAAACCAACCCCCACGTGTCCGCGCCCTCACGGCGCCTGCACTCACAGGTCCACTCTGGGCTCGAGTCAGAGCAGTACCCGGAGTGCACCTACCCACGCGCTTTCGCGCCACGGGGCGAGCGAGCCACTCTATCTAACTTGCCCACTGGCAGATACCTGGTGTAATAAGGAGTAACTTAAGCTAATTTTAATTTAGACATTTATTTATTTTATAACTCTACGAGCTGAAAAATAATTATTTTGTTAAATTCCACGTGGACGAAGTCGCGGGCAGGGCTAGTTGTGCAATAAATTGGTAAATAAATACTAAATATAAATAATAAAATGTTTGATTTACTGACTTTCTTTGTTCTAGTATCATATTTAACGGGTTTTACCGAAACTAGAAGTCCTGCAGTTTTTATCGACCCGACTTAATTTAATACATATTACCAGAACTTAATAATATTTTTATGTCAATGTATTAGTGGAAACCTGTACCTATTTTTATCTTGTTATTTATAAGTAATTTAATGCTATAGTTCTTATTATATACCGAAAATAAAAATAAATTAATAAAAAAATCTCAGCAAACTTGACTTTTAAGACGAAAAATAATATTTAAAATCCCCTGTTATCAGAAGAATAGCGTGTTCTATGTAGAAATGAAAAAACTTCAAGTTTGTTATAATAAAAAACTCGGTAGACCTATTTTTTACAAAAGAGAATATCGTTATATTCTATCGGTTGTAGTAAAATATTGAAGATCAAAAGCGATAACAACAATTTGAGGATTATTATTTATCCGAAAACAACGCGTTCAAAAACTCTTAATACTTTTATTTAATGGATGAGATAGCGTTTACCTAGCTAAAATATAATGCTAAAGTGCTGTCTTTTATAATATTTTGATAATAATAATGAGATCAGGGAAGCAGCTTAACGAACTTTTGAAAAAAAATCTATGCGTAATATATTACTTAATTATAATGCTTGCCAGCTTTGATTTGCTTCAGTCTGTAACATCCTACTGCTGGGCATAAGCCTCTTTCTCCGTGTAGGAGAAAGATTGGAGCTTAATCTACCACACTGCTCAACTGCGGGTCGGCGGATATGTTCCTTACTATGAGAAATGATCGGTAGCAGGTTTTTATGATAACAACCGGGATCAACGGCTTTATAAGTGCTCTTAAAGGAATGTTGGGGAGACCCACAGACAAAAACAAATATGCATCGAGCGTGGTAATGAAAAAAATAATTTATTTATGTATTTATTTTTTCCATTTAGTAATAGTTACATATATTTGTAACCTATTAAAATACTATATAAACAGTTTCAGTTTTTTGATACAATCGCCAACATGCGTAAAATGTTATTTGTAATAATGATTATAATAATATTATTCTTGTATTCGTCAACAAAACAAACAGCTTCCTTTTTATTACGAACATTTTTGTCTAACATTATTCTCGTTACCAGATAAATTCCCGGTATTGGAAACGGAGACACAGCGGAGTGAAATGCTCTCACAGTGAATAACGCTGCTCATTCGGGAATACATAATGGAAAAATAACGTGAACAAACCGAGCTCTATTAATTTTTGCGCTTTCTATAAACTAACACAGACCTTATGTTTTATCCATTCTATTTCATATTAAAATATTCTATTGAGGGCAGAAATATTAACAGAGTTACTTATCCGTGATTTATTTTATATCTTAGACTTATTTTTTCTTCACCTTTTTCTAACGGCTTTACTTTTATAACTATAAAAGCATTTCACATTTTATATTAAACTAGCGGACCTGCCATAATTTACAGTAAGTGATGTCGATAAGCTAGGACATCACGGTCTGTCATGCCTAAAAAGTGCAGGCCGCTTCTCGAGACATGCCGCACTTAACGATATAACGATATCATACGCCGGTCCCTTGCCACCGTCAACGTGCCAAGTCTACTTGAGCCGACTGGTATTGCAAGAGACGATGGCAAGAGACCGGACGGTATGAGTTTGATTCCATGGAAGATGGGCCGGGTGCTGGTATGGGATGCAACCCGTTCAGACACGCTAGCCCCTTCCCGTCTACATGGAACAAACAACAGAGCTGGTGCGGCTTGTAAAGCGGCTGAAAAAACAAAAGCAGACAAATACAGGGGTCTTGGCTCCGATTATGATTTTGTCCCATTCGGTGTCGAGACCCTTGGTCCGTGGGGTCCTAGTGCTATAACACTATTTAAGGAAATAGCAAAAAGGTTAGTCGACGTCACAGGAGACCGAAGAGCTGGCAGCTACTTCGGACAAAGAATTAGTCTAGCTATTCAAAGGGGGAACGCTGCCAGTATCTTCGGAACCTTGCCTAAAGGGACTCCTTTTAATAATATTTTTTAGTTATTATATTATGTATATATATACTTAAGGTTTTTTTTTTTTAGTTTAATGTAATTTATCTGTTAAATATACTAATTTTATGTAAAAAAAAAAAATACAGTAAATATTATATATATATATATATATATATATATATATATATATATATATATTATTTTTTTTAACTCTTATTCTACTAACCATTATCTCATAATAACTATGTTTATGCAGATACATACATTTCAGCAATTCATTTATATATATGTACATATCGTACTGTACAAAATAATTCGTAACAAAACTATAATAACTAGTTACTGATTATAATGATAATTCATACAAAATAACTATTGGTAATTTAATATAACTATGAAAAATTAATGATATTTAGATACTAAAAGTATAATCGCAATTCTATGTTATCTTATACAAATAAATAAAACTGGAGTGTCATACACATATAGTACATTCATTCACATTTATATTATTAGTAGGAATTATAAAAAGCTATGTAATTGCATTAAGGAATTAGTATGCGACTGAGTTATAGAACTAGTGGACATAAATACAATTAAATAATTATTCTGATCACGTAGATGTGCGCAGTTAGTGGTCGGTATGAAAAAGGTCAAGTGTGAGTTAGCGGTAACAACATAAAAATAAATTTTTCTTTGTGTCATTTTATTTAATATAAAAATATTAAGAACCTTGAAAATAACTTACTATTATAACGTCAATGTTAAAAGATATAAAAGTAAATAAACTATTATCTTAAATATTTCCTGTGTAAGCAAAGATATACTCGTTCATATATTGGTAGTTTTTTAATAAAGGTGGAGCAAGAAATACTTATCTTGCTCAAAATTTCAAGCAGGTCGTCTGGGGAAGCACCTAGACCTTACAGAATCACAACTAAATAACATTACTCTCAAGTAGAGCTATTTTTCTGTTGTGAGTAAAATAGCCAGATCTTTAGGAGAAGGTAAGGGAAGGTCCTGTCAATACTCCTGTTGTTACTGGCGTCCGCTACCGTATCCGCGTACAGGTGGACCTTGCACTTGCTTGCCACCTCTGTAATAAAATAAAAATAAAAGTCATTTCATTTTGGTAAGAGAACCACTTGTTTAAAGTATTAATTACCGACGACAACACGTTGGCGCAGTGATCATAGAAATTTGCTGATAAGCTACCATTCACATGTTCGTCCTTCGCATATGATTTTTGTATAGCTCATACAGATGTGTATCGTTCTTTATATGTTTGTTTTTCCGATTCCTCGACACACAATTTACATACTATAGGGAGTACGTAGAAGCGTAGATCAAATAATAAATCAGTTTGAAAATTCAACTAGATTTTGCAATATCTCTCTCCCTCTTTCATGACTCATCAAAAACAGTGCAACAATTGTGTTTTTCAGTTCATAGCTTTTACTTTGCGCATTGTGCGAATTAAAAATCCAATGTATACTTCTGTTTCAATTACAAAAGTAACAATATGTGTAGTATGTGTGTGTATCTTTTTACTTATATTATATGTATATGTAATTAATATCTAATCGAAACTAAAGGTTTTAAATTCTACTAATATTTTTGTGAAGTTTTTATTTAATTGCTGTTTATACATTGTTTTACTGTTATTAAATCATAATAATAATATATACGAGTAATTTATCTACATTTTTCATCGAATAAATTTTATTATTATATTGTTATAAGTCAGTAAAGAAAATATTAAAAAAGTAATAAACTAGACTTTAAAAATTGCAAATACTTCAGAATAAAATCGTAAAGGTTCTCTTCAACTACAATTTCAAGACAAGCACTGATATAATCTATAAGGAAACAAAAATAATGAATATCTACCAATTATATCATTTCAATACTCTTGTCTTGATTGATAAAATCCTTATTAAAAAAAACTCACACTCCAATTAAATTTCTTAGACACAACGAAATGCCAAGATACTCACTCAGACGACACAATAAGTTACACATACATCTAAAATTAGAACTAATTGTGGGAAAAGAGAGAGGGTTAACATTTGAAGGAGCACAGCTACTCAATAACTTGCCAGATTATGTAAAGGTCGCAGACTCGATCATTGTTTTCAAACGGAGATTGACAGCGAATTTCTTTTATCATCGTTTTATTTGTATTTTATTTTATTTTTTCTCTTTTATCCTTTTAAATTTTTTTCCCTCGTTGGTTGTACGATTCACAAAAATCACAGACCAGGTCTGCCACCTACATACTGGACTGTAACTAAATCTGTCATAAAACGTTGTTATTTCTCTTGCTAATGACTGTATGGTTTTAAATGAGAAAATAAAGATCTTCAACCTTAAAAAACTAAATAATATGTTATAAAGTATCTAATAATAAATTTATTATATATCTAACAATATCTTTTTTAAACAACACATTTATAACTAAATTAAGAACCCATATTTCATCATCATCATCATCATTTCAGCCTATTGCAGTCCACTGCTGGACATAGGCCACCACAAGTTCGCGCCAAATATGGCGCGAGCTCATGTGTTTTGCCCATAGTCACCACGCTGGGCAGGCGGGTTGGTGACCGCAGGGCTGGCTTTGTCACACCTAAGACGCTGCTGCCCGTCTTCGGCCTGTGTATTTCAAAGCCAGCAGTTAGATGGTTATCCCGCCATCAGTCGGCTTTATAAGTTCCAAGGTGGTAGTGGAACTGTGCTATCCCTTAGTCGCCTCATACAACACCCACGGGAAAAGATGGGGTGGCTATATTCTTTGATGCCGTAGTCACACAGCATAACCCATATTTGTATTACTTTTATTTTTGAACCACGTTATTTATTAGGTACTCGTTCAAAGTTGAAAATATATATTTTAAGTTATAAATCCATGTACGTTATTTACAGGTACTTTATAAGTTTTTAAACACAATAAATAATTTAGCCTTTAAGGAAGTTGAACCACACAGTGTTCTTCAATAAACCTGCGTCTATCGTTAATAGTGTATAAGTTCACGCGAATCGTACGATAATCTTAAACTCGCGCAGTTCCGCTGTGGACTAAGTGCAACTTTAGTCGCAGTAAATTTATCTTAAAACTTTTATTTCAATTTATAGTAGTCTCGTATATTTCACAGTTTAACTGTACTAGATAACACTTTATTTAGAATAAATGTTAAAAAGTGCAAAAGTTTAAGTAAAAAATATACACAGACACAGGAGTGGAGAAAATTCTTTCTCTGTGTTTACGTGTGAAAATAACATTATAGAAGTCTCTACAGGGAGAAATAGAACACCGATCTATATAAAAAAAAAGTTTACCATACAACCATCCTTACTAATATTATTTTTAATAATATAACTTTTCATGCAATCGATATTACTGGTATAAAATTATTCCGTACTCAAAAAGAAAAACATATATTTTCAGTAAGAAATAATCATATTTTTGTAGACATACGACATGGATTTTATTTTATTTTTTGTTTCATGAAATTGATAAAATATTAACACATTAAAATACACTATAATTAATAAAAAGTACATTAATGGGAGTATAATGTACACAATGTTTTCAATCAATCAAGTCGTATTTAGTACCCCTGCTAACGAATTAACACTGATTGATTTTGTAATTGTATCGCGGGCACGTTATTGATGTGCGGGCGTGATGATTGAAATATTTCACAATCTTTAAAACCGACGATCATTGTGCAGTTTGGAAAGAGACTATCAATTCTAGAATCTAGAACTTAAATAAAAAATAAATCATTAGAATAAATATAATAAATCGTAGAGTTAGACAAAACAATTTAGCGATTTTTAAAGTCAATTACCCATTAATTCATATTGTATTAAAATGCAATGACAGTAAGACAAAGCCAATGTTATTTTTTTTTCAATTTCATAGATTTTGACATATTCAAACTTCTATGAAAACATGACATGACATGATGACACTCACTGTAGCCACAGCTGGACAGTCCACTGCTGGATATAGGCCTCTACAAGTTCGCGCCATTTTTATAATACATAAAGAAGATGAGTACATGTACTTTGCCCGCAGTCACCACGCTGGGCAGGCGGGCTGGTGACCGCGGGGCTGGCTTTGTCGCACCGAAGACGGTGCTGCCCGTCCTTGGTCTGTGTATTTGAAAGCCAGCAGTTAGATGGTTATCCCGCCATCGGTTAGCTTTTTAAGTTCCAAGGTGGTAGTAGAACTGTGTTATCCCTTAGTCGCCTCTTACGACACCCACGGGAAGAGAGGGATTGGCTATATTCTTTACTGTTGTAACCAGAGACACAATGCAGATGACACAACAAACGTAATAATAATTCAAAAATACATATAAATAAATGAAAATTAACTACAGCGACTATATTAATTACTATTATTCCTTAAAAACAATAAACTTTTTAACCAATAAACAAACTATAGCCAATACACGATACAAAACAAAAATATGAAAACAAGTCATTAGCAAAACTTGCAATTGAAGTGGCAACTAAACTTAAAATTTGATACAATAATGACGTTCGGATTTTAACTACTTTTTTTATTTATTTGTATTCAACAAATCGGAACGAAGTAATAATCGATAGTACTTTGCGAGTCGGAGCTCTCGTTGACCTGCATAAACAGAGCGAGTCTCGTGATACCTTTCAAACTTCCCCGGAGATTGAGTTGTTTGAAAATGGAACAAGTTTTAAAGCTATCCAATTCAGAAAAGTGGAAATTACATTCAAATACACAGATATTACGTTCACGGATTTCACGAGGGTATGTTAATAAAAAAGAGCGGTGGTCGTTATATACCTACTGTCTATTGAATCATAAACTAAATAGAGGTTTTATTATTTTTTTTAATTAATAATAAAATCCATTTGTTAAGTAAATATAACGAACAAGACCCACTCAACTCAAGACCCAAGATCCTTCGTCACGGAGTAAGAGGGGTGTAATATCGCCGTCAGATATTGTTCGATATTTTTCCTCCTCGAAGTTTTTCAGGATTATGTCTACCTAGGCCGTACTACTACTAAGCCAAAATAACTTCGAGAATGAAGCTGATAGGAGGATTCAGCTGGATTGGGTGGCACTCGACAGGCTTTGCTGAGACTCCACTTCGAAGACTCCGCCATTGTTTAAGACAAAAGCCTTTGAGCAATACGTCTTGCCTGTTATGGCATCCAAACGCAGACACTGGCGAAGGAACTGGTCCACAAGTTTAAATTCACTCAACATTCTATGGAATGAACTACGCTTGGGGTCTCTCTCAAAGATAGGATCAGAAATGAAACTATACGCGAGAGAACTAAAACAACCGACTATCAGTCACATTGGCCGGTCACTTGTGTCGCAGAACCGATGGCTGCCGCCGCCGGAGACCGCGTATATGTAAATGCAGTGTGGGACGCCCTCCGGCCCACTGGACGATCTGTGTAAGGTGGGGGCGGAATGAAGACTATAGAAAACTGGGAAACTTGACGCGAACTTAGGGAGGCCTATGCTCAGCAGTGGACTGAGACAGGTTGAAGCGAAGCTGAGTAAACTTGAATGGAAAGAAATAACAAAGTGTTAAAAGAAGTATTTTTAATTGTAAAAATATTTTTTTAAATAATTAGGGAAAATGAGAACTATTTATTTTTTCATGTACGCAGCACTGTTTTGACGTTGCAATGTGCTATAGATGCATAAAACTTTTGTATTTATTACTAGCTGTACCTACCCTGCGCGCGTTGCTATGCATTTCTTTTTTTTTTTTGTCATAACAAATCAGAAACCTTTGTGGGCTCATGCACAACACTTTGCTGAAGATCATGACATGATTAAATGAAAAAAATAAATGATATCAATCAAATCAATTTACGATTCTATAAAGGACATGCAGACAAACATTCATTTACATATAGATACATTTTATATATTTTTTTATATATATATATTTCGTTTGTTGTCACTTTTGTTTAATTTTTTATGCGTATTTTTTATAATAAATAAATAAATATTTTAAATGTATATTCTTATTTTATATACATTTAGAATATACATTAATAAAAAATACATTTAGAAGAATCTTGTCTTTTAAATAAATTTTATATTAATTAATGTTCGAAACTATGCAACTTTAAACAGCTATACCTTTTATAAGGAAGTTAAACTGTTTTGCAATTCATTAGCTAACAGATATTGAATTTGATTAAAATAATTAAAATGTTCAGAATTTTTATCGGAGGTATATCTTAGGAGTTCATTGTAAAATCATTACCATTTCTCTGAACCGCAGCTTGGGTAACAAATTGATTCAATAACCTCAAATATATATTTATATATATACATATATCTTTATGGATAAATAATAACAGAGTGGATGTGGAAAAAATGACATATGGATGGAGATCCCGCGTCAAATATAAACTTCAACTGTTTAAATCGTATAAAAATACCACACCACTAATATTAATTAATTAATTATTTAATAATATAATCATCACCATCATCAGAAGTTCATCATCATCAGTTCAGTCTATTGAAGTCCACTGCTGGACGAAGGTCTCCCCAAGTTCGCGCTAGATAGCCCGGTTTTCCGCAATCCTCATCCAGCCCATACCGGCAATCTTACGAAGATCGTCGGTCCAAATAATATAATACATCAATTTAAATATCACGTGGTTTAAACTTTACTTTTTGAAGCGGTGACATTAATTTTCTCTTTAATTATTTAATTCGTAATTGAAAAGCAACATAAAACATTTACGCTAACTTACATTTTCTTGTAAACTAAAATCCCATCCCGATGGTTTTACGAGCAGGACATCTAAACCCACCCCGGGGACTCTGCCGTTCAAACAATTAACGGGAAAAAGTTAAACGTCTAGTACATTGCTACTTTTAAATTGCTATAATAAGTGAAATAAGTGAAAGCCAGATGGTCAGCACATTGGTCAGTGTCATTCTTTGTACCAGTGACATTTATCACTGATACAAGTTAATAAATAAAATCGTAAAAGTCACCAGTCTTAACGTTCCGACCTACTCACTTGTTTGTATCTGTGAGGGTTTTCAGCTATAAAAAAGTACGACTTTTTCACGTGTGTCCAAGTAAAAATTACGCTGTTTGAAGTAAAAATTCTTTACGCACGCTTGACTTGGGGAGTAAGCTGGTGAATGCGTGACGAGAGCGTTCCGTAAAGTGTGGGCGGGGCGAAGGGAAGTTGAAAGGGAGATATAAAGTAGTGAAGATAGAAAGAAAGAGAGTTACGTTACGTAAGTTTGACTTCAGTCGTGTGGTCTAAAACACAATCGATTTTTTTTTATACTAAAATAATATTCAATGGCTTATCTTAGTCCAAGGATATCTGCAACATTTGAGAATATAATATTTCAATTTATTTGTAAGTTAAATTAATCATTCTAAGTAATGCTTTTTACTATTCCAGTGTAATAAATTTATCACAGAGAGTCACATTTGGCGCTAAACATTTTACGATTTTAACAAACATGCTGAAGAATGGCGACATATGTCTTAGAGAACTTCCGTTTTACGATAATAGCAAATTTACACTCTTTGCCTACTTTATAGCGAACTTACGAGAATTTTTTTTTTATAACCTGCTTAAAATTTTACAATGCTAATAAAAGTGTATTAAAGCTTCTAAAGAGTTTTAATGACACAAAAACCATCGCGGATTCTGTAGATATATATAAAAATTACAATACAAATACACAGATTTTTTACCCAGATGAGTAGAGGCTACACAGTTTTTTGTAAGCTTTTCACGGCAGTAAGAATTATAAAGATAAAAAAGTACAATAAACAAAAAAATAATTGTAATACCATTTAAAGGTTGGTATCTATTGAAATAAAATTTGAAATTGTAAAATACAGTTTTACAACTTTGATGGTAAATAAACTTTTATATTATTGGTTTCCCGTCGGCTTTACCGTCATTATTGTAATGTTGCCACGTGTCCTTAATTAATAACTGTAATTTTGTCTATAATAACGATTCCGTACATTAACCCTATAATTTTGTATAATATTTATGTATTTTTACATAATTACATTAATTACATAAAGTACACGTTATTAAATGTTATCAGTTATTTTAATGACCGCTATTAAGAGACCTATTTCACAAATTCAGGCTCAAATTATAGAATTTTGCGCAAAATGAATTCTAAAGAAATATTTCGTCTTATATCTTTTGTGTTATATAAAAAACAAGGTCAATCGTTGCGTGATTATTACAAAATATTTTGCTATCTGTTACTCGTGAAAATGCAATAGTCGGATATTGCATACTATACTTACTATCTGGAATTTCCAATTTAAAACAAGATTGTTTTTTTTTTTTTAGAATGGCGTGTTTTGTTCCTGTTTTATGAAATAATAAATACTAATTTAACAATTTATGTAAAACGCTATATAGGCTAGGTTTTTGGTGGAATATTTGTAGGTATGCGATTTTTGAAACGAACGGAGTAGGGACAGAAACAGTCACTTGACGATAAAACTTGAAATTCTGTACAGGACAAGTCTTTACACCTACATACTCGTATAAATGTACATTTAACGATATTTAAAAATATGAGGAGATTCTTAATTTAAATATAACTTTCTTTGTGTTATGCGATATACATTCTTTTCTGAAAAGAACAATGATGATTAATTAAGTCTTTTTTTTTTTGTTTTAATTATCGTTTATAAAAGTAGTAATACACGAAATATTAAAAAAAAAATAGCAACAAAAAACCACTAAGGTAACCTGTGCTATCTTAGTCTAATTATACACATTCATTATTTATAACGGTTACAGACAATGTTCAAATTCTTTTAATAAGAAAATAAGAAAACAAATTGTAATATTATAAATAAATACAATAATACAATAAAATACAATTTAAGTAAGTAAATGTTTAGTTCAAAATATTTAAGTAATGTTGTTTTAATTTATTTTTGATATTTCTATTTGAAATACTTTTGCATAAATCTACGGGTAGGTTGTTAATAAGTCGAGGCACAATATAAGCAGTTGTACGCTCACCATACATATTATTAGCGCGCTGTGTACGTAGTTGTCTCTCAGTGATCGCCCGTGTGCATACAGGATGTTCAATAATATTTTTTGATGACATATTGAAAAATTGTTCTTTAAGCAATATAAAATTTACTTTGGAATGTACTGGTAAAATTTTACAATGCTTAAAGAGCCCTGATTCGTTATTGGAAAATTTACATTTTATTTTTGGTGACACTATTGTTTTTAATATTCTTAATTGGAGATTATATATTTTATCGAGGTAAGTTTTATACGTGCGGCCGTAACTACTAATTCCGTATTGTATATAGGATTCTCCTAATGCGTGGTAAAGCATAATTTTTAATTTGAATGGTTTACGACTTTTAAGTATTGTTATATTTGCAAGAAATTGTCTTAGTTTGTCACACACTAGTTCAATATGGTGAATCCAGTTAAACTTGTTATCTATTGTAAGTCCAAGATATTTCTGTGTTTGGGTAATCTCTATAGTTGGGCATTTACAATTTGCTTTATTTTTTGCGTGAAGACAGTCATGGTTATGAGCAATCAAATTTTCTATAGGACATTGTTTAATATATGGAGACTTAATAATCAGTAGTCTTGTTTTACTTTACACTCGTACATAACGACGACGCGTAGGCGCAACGGTCACACAACTGGTTTTGTGGCTGTTGCGCTAGCGGTTGCGGGTTAGATCCCCGCACATGACAAAAATTTGTATTGGCCATACAGATGTTTGCCGTGGTCTGGGTGTTTGTGCAGTCCTTCTGGCTCTCCCAAAATTGTATATAGCCTATAGGTTCCGTTTACTAAGGAACGCTATAGTGAACTATCCAACGCAAAAAAAATCTTTTAATTTGAAACAGTAATTCTTGCGATTAACGCATTCAAACAAACAAATTTCAGCTACATAATATTAGTATCGATTAATATATATCGTTCGTGGTAGTATTAAGCCATTTCGATCTATACTGTCCTGGTCAAGGAAACATTTTATACTCAATTTTAGAAAAATTGGAAGTTGGAACGAAACATTGACAAAACACAATAAAAGTAAGTAAAATTAGCCTAAAATTTCACTCAGTATTAGCAATATTAGCTACAAATAATAGTTATTATTTGTTGCAACAAAGTTTCCGCTAACGAAAACCAACGACAGCCTCGAGTCAAAACTGTACAGCAGCAAAATTGTTCTGGCAGCGGTAAATATTTTAAATATTATTTTAATTTAAACATTGCTCTATTAATAAAGCAAGTCGCCAGTTGTAATAATAATAATAGGTTTAAACTATTTTATAAGTAGCTATCATTTAACAATCTTACTCGATAATTTTTAGTAAGGAAATAGTTATTAGTGGACCTTCACACCAGTATTATAAAATTGTCTTGCTTTCCAGCATAGGCGGAATATAACCATGCAGTTAAGTTTAGCCATCTACGGTATTATCTTCTTACGGTACTGTCTTCGGAGCCACTTTAGAACATTTTAGTTTCTTGTTCCGAATTAATATACGGGTTACACGATGTATATTTCGATTTAATATACACGATGTATATTCGATTGTAATCATTTAATTTATTCTGTCCCTAATACCACTACTAATTACTTTATTTACATATAATACGTCCTAAAAGAGGATTTTTGGATGTTGGTCATTGCTGTGAATCGAGTTATAAAATTGTTTTAGAATTTAGAAGAGTGAATTCATAAAAAAGATTGGCAAGAGTGCAAAATTTTACAACTTAAACTTAAAATACTGAGGATTATTGTTATTACTATGGAAACAACTTCGCACGAACGTTTTGCTTATAAATGTATGTGAATTGAAAACTCCCAACTATTTTCGTTCGTGTCGATTCAAGATTATATCAACGTAAAACATCACGCTCTCAGTATTCATGCTTTGAATGTTTGAATCATTCAACTAAATAATATTGAATTAACGCTTAGAACTAATTACGTACTTGTATTAACGCTACAAATATTATATATTAATAAACTCGCATGTTTACATATAAACAAAATTGTAGTGTCTGTCCGTGATTTCAAAATAACTGTGTTTTTTCAAACTTCAAGTCGCAAGTTTCAAAGTCGCTTGTAATCGCTTAAAACACCGACGGTTTGTGGGTTCGATTCCCTCTCAGGATGGATGTTTGGTATTTGTACAAATATTAATTTCCGGTTAGGATGGCTGTCTTTGTGGGTCTCCCCACCGTGCCTCGGAGAACACGTCAAGCCGTCAGTCCCGCTTGTTATCATGTACACCTGATAGCGATCGTTACTCATAGTAGGGAATATATCTGCCAGCCCGCATTGGAGCAGCGTGGTGAATTAAGCTCCAATCCTTCTTCTACGCAGATAGATAGAGGCCTAGCAGTGGGACGTTACAGAATGAATCTACTAACGTTATTAAAATACAAACAAACGATTTTAAAATGTTTGTCTATATGTCTGTCTGTCTTTCTGTTTGTTCGGGCTAAGATAAAAGTAATAATAAAAAGTAATGATAATAAGTGAAAGATAGAGAAGGTTGTGAAGCACATGTAAGCTACTTTTTTATTCCGGTATTCCCATAAATACCGAATCGACTACATGCGTGTACCTACCGCCCAGATTGATATAAAATAACCAAACATTTTTCTATACATCCATACGTCTATACATCTATGTATATGTCTGTGAATATAAATAATATACTCTTTTCAAGTGCGTATAGTTTATTTACATTATACTAAAACACAAATAAACGATTTAAACATTTTTGTCTGTCCGTCTAGCCTTACAAGGGTGAAAAGGGTGATGAAAATTTGTTAATAAATTTGTCACTTTTTATATGCATAAAACTTTGTTTTTAGGATTTGTCACCAAAAATAAATGAATAAATCTATCAGTGTTTTCGGTACTTTTTATTCCGGACTTTCCGCAAAAATCGGCGAAATCGGTCTACTGATACGTGTTTCGTGCGTTTGTGGAAATTACATAATATTATTTACATAATATTGTAAATTACAACACTCAAAAATTAAAACTCAAAAGTAAGCGTGCATCAGCATACCTCTAACGATAATGGTTAGCAAAACAAGGAACAAGGCGAGTTTGTGTAGTTACCTTGTAGCGCTGTCTTTCTCACAAACTGTAGTCTAAGGCACAAAGAGAATATACATCAGTTTAATTTATACAACTACGCAGCAGAGCTTTGCGCTATCATCATTTATGTTAGTATTAATTTGCTACTTTCTCAGCTACAGTCAAATAAAATATATATCAAGTTTATATCCATGTAAATAATATTACAATATTGTATTTACTCTTATTATATCTTAATATATATAAATCTCGTGTCACAATGTTTGTCCTCAATGGACTCCTAAACCACTTAACCGATTATAATAAAATTCGCACACCATGTGCAGTTCGATCCAACTTGAAAGATAGGCTATATTTTATTTTGATATATTAATTATTATATTTAAGAAAAAAATAAAGAAGGCGGTACAAAGTTCGCCAGGTCAGCTAGTATTGTTATATATTTACCTGTCTGTTATGCTGTGTGGCTACCGCAGTAAAAATATAGCCTCTCTCTCTCTGGACGTGGATGTCGTAAGAGGCGACTAAGGGATAACACAGCTCCACTACTACCTTGGAACTTAAAAAGCCGACCGATGGCGGGATAACCATCCAACTGCCGGCTTTGAAATACACAGGCCGAAGACGGGCAGCAGCGTCTTCGGTGCGACAAAGCCAGCCCTGCGGTCACCAACCTGCCTGCCCAGCGTGGTGACTATGGGCAAAACTCATGAGTTCGCGCCATTTTTGCCACGAACTTATGGAGGCCTATGTCCAGCAGTGGACTAAGATAGGCTGAAATGATGATGATATATTTACGTAACTTATTCACGCCTGTGACACCAGAAATATCGCATTCGCGTTACCGACCCTATTCTCAACCCCCCCCCCCCCCCTTGAGTAGGATATATCCTGCTGTGCCCTACCTCAAATAAAAATAATGTTTTTAATTGGTTTGGAAAATGGTTTCCCTTTGAAGTAACTTCGTTTAATATGTAAATACAATTAGGTTCCCTTTATCTTTTGTTTTGTTTATTTTTATTAATAGACATACACAAACACACACTTTATTCTAAGTAATTCTGAAACTGGTTGTGTCGTCTTCTATATAGTTGATTTGGAGTCGGCTTTTTATTTCACCTTAAACTATCACGGAAATATCCTTAGCGAAAACCGAATAGTTTTACTTAACAAAATAATTAAACTGGAATGACGTACGAGTATTAGTACACTTTCGCAAATCAACATTTATTGTATTTACTTCGCTCTGGAGTTGAAGCCGCGATTGATGGAAACGTCACTACTATACTAGAAAGGTCGTCATTATAACCCTAATTTAAGTTAAAAATATTAAAAAGAACCTTAGTTAAGGAACTTAGGAGATAAAGACTTAATTAAAGTGCAGAAACGTTTTAAACCCAGAACTGAGTTTAAACCAATTCTGCAACCTAAAGTATACCAAATAACTTGCAAAAAATATCAATAACTTGATCACTTTCCAAAGACTCAAGTAAAAGATTAAAAATATTCTATCTATACTAATGTTATAAGGAGGTAAAGTTTGTAACTTTAATTGTTTGTAGAGGGTAATCTTCGCAAATACTGATCGGCCATTAAAATTCTTTCACTAACAGAAAACTGCACTATTCAGGAGTGATATAGGCTATATTTATTTTTATTGAACAAAAAATTCAGAGAAAAAATTAAGATATGTAAATGAAGTCGGCGAAATGTGAGCGAGATGGAAACTTTACTATATATTTGCATCACAAAAATAATAATGATTAACGCCCAACGAAATGAGCAAGGGTCGGCTAGTAATAAATAAGCAAATCATAAATTTTAAATTTACTCATGTCTCGAACAAAAGTTCATTTTTATCTTCTTCAATAAATGAACCTATTAAATTTGAACAACTGTTAAAGGTTAAACAATATGTAATATAAAATATATATACACTAGTCTGTACTGGATAGTACTATTATTGGAAAGTTTTACTACAGAACCCAAAGCAAATTGCTTTGGAGCATTTTAATGGGCGCTATAAAAGCCGTTACAGACCCTGTGAATCCTGGATTTAAATTTAATAAAGCGCATTGCGCTTTACACCCGAATCGTCCCAATCGGCTCCGATAGTGCGTAAATTTAATTGCCTTTAAATAATTATGCATTTATCCCGATTTCCACTGCGATTCCCAATTTCGTTCAACAAATATTGAATCTCTTTTATTAAGCCTTTGTTCCTCTTATATGTGTTGAATGTATGTATATAAAATTTATTATTATAAGATTTCATAATGTTTTAAAATTGTAAATATTCGTTTGATAATTTTTAAGTTAAATTTTGGCCATTTTGTAAATTGTCAAATTTATTTTTCATATTTCATTGCTTTGTTGAAATAACATGTAATTTGCAATAATCCAATAACTTAAAGTTCCAATCTGTACATTGGGTTGTTAGGTTGGTTGTTGTTGCTGACCCCGCAAACGTTGCTACGCCATATATGATATTAACCCCCTTAATCCGCTCCCCCTTATATCTTACGAGTATGAAAAATAAACGATGGCCGATTTTAAGACCCATTTAATATGCACACTAAATTTCATAAAAATCAGTCCAGCCGTTTCGGAGAAGTACCTAAGGTAACTAACATTCATCATCATTACAGCCTATACAGTCCACTGCTGGACATAGGCCTCCACAAGTTCGCGCCAAAAATGCGTGTACTCATGTGTGTTTCCCATAGTCACCACGCTGGGCAGGCGGGTCGGTGACCGCAGTACTGGCTTTGTCGCACCGAAGACGCTGCTGCCCGTCTTCGGCCTATGTATTTCAAAGCCAGCAGTTGGATGGTTATCCCGCAACCGGTCGGCTTTTTAAGTTCCAAGGTGGTAGCGGAACCGTTTTATCCCTCAGTCGCCTCTTACGACACCCACGGGAAGAGAGGGGGTGGCCATATTCTTTAGTACCGTAGCCACACAGTACACTACACACAGTACAGTACTAACATTGTGACACGAGAATTTTATAAATAAGATTATTTAAATTTACGTTACTTAAAAAATTATAATAATACACTCCAAACATCGCGGGGATTCGGCCAGAGTGTTTAAGTACAGTTCATTTAGACAGTTAACAATAAGGTGGGTAGTTCTACAGGCTAAAGTAAGTATAAAATCTTTTAATTCTCACGCACGGAAGGCGATCGTGATGCAAAACCGGGTCTGTGCAAACAGTTACAGGTGTTCAGATAATACGACTTCAATTTATTTCTTATATTTTTTAAAGTGATTCTGTTCTTAAAGACCACATCCAATCCAGTCAACAAGTCAGTCAGTGAGTCAGTCAGCTCAGCCTACTGCAATCCACTGCTAGACATAGGCCTCCCCAAGTTCGCGCCAGACATCTCGGTTTTCCGCAATCCTCGTCCAGCCTACACCGGCAATCTTAGGTAAATCGTCGGTTCAACGGGCCGGGGGACGTCCCACACTGCGTTTGCCAAGACGCGGTCTCCACTCCAGGTCATTCAACAAGCGAGGAGTCAAATATTCCGTGGTCCTTTCACGATATACGTTATTTGTTGCAGTAGTTCTTATAAGTTTTTTGTTATTCGTCGTGTATTAATTTTATGGTAAATTTTGTGGTGTATGTCCTTATTAAAAAAGTTTTATTTTAATCCGTTATATTGAAATTTATATTCTATCGGTAACACGTTGCAATGTTTAAAAAGTTTATTGTCATAACTGGCTGTGCCTGTGACTTCGTCCGCGTGGAATTTAATTAGAAAAGTCTATAAAAAGAGTTAGTACGTCTTCTTCTATGTCCATTAAACTTCATCCGCAAACCTGGATAAAAGGGACACGGTACTTTTCGTTGGCTGGAAATCGTACGGATTTTTACTAATTATTTTATGGTCGCCGTAAAAGGTATTGAGCGCTGAAGTATTTTTCAATTATTTTATTAAGAGAGGGCAAGAGGGACATAGGACGATAATTACGAATATCGTCTTGTTTACCCTTTTTGTCAACAGGGTGAACAAAGCTTTGTTTAAGGTTATTTGGACAAGCTCCTGATTTAATAATGAAATTAATTAATTGGGCGATACTTACTGATATTTTTTAGCAACTAATTGAATATCTATTACTTTGATTCTATCGTTACCGGACGTTTTTTTATTTTTATGGTTTTTAATTATTTTTTCAATATTTTTTGGCTCTGCTCGTTTTTGATAAATAGTTACATCGGCTGATTTACTGTAATTTACTGTAAGCTTTCTTATTCAGGAGTTTGATCACGTCTACATACACCCGGTAAGTGATTATGATGTTCAGTAGGAATGAATGAGTGATTCTAAACCTTCCCTTACTTCTCTAGGAAAGATTATGCTTAAGTCGTCACTATAAGAATACTATTCTTAAATTATTATGAATATTATTTTTTCGAATTTGTACATTTTGATTCATCACAAGTTACTTTTTTATTCTTGATGCCCTAGAAATTATCAGATACCAAAAAATATATATATATAACAGTTAATGTTTAATGTCAAAGAAACCGAGCTTTGTTTGCGTAATAATAGATTTGAATTGTCTCGGACAGATCAATATCTAAAATACCCATGAAATAGACTAGATTTTTATCAGAGCATACGTTAGTAGCAGCGACAATACTTACATGTTGTTGTTTCATGTTTTTTTTCCATGAATATTAAATCTATCTATTATATTTATATATATAAAAGAGAAAGGTCACTCACTCATCGCAAAATCTCCGAAACTATAGCACCTACAAACTTGAAATTTGACAGGTAGGTTTCTTATAGGCGTAGACATCCGCTAAGAATGGATTTTACGAAACTCGACCCCTAAGGGGATAAAACGGGGGTTGGAAGTTTGTATGAAAATCCTATGTTTTTGAAGTAAGAGAGTTGAAATTTAAAATGTATGCTCTATAGATGGTTAGGAGGTGTCCAAATGATGCATCGTAATCTATATATATATATATATATATATATATATATATATATATATATATATATATATATATATAAGAGAAAGGTCAGCGACTCACTCATCACGAGAACTCAAAAACCGCTAGATAGTGCATCCATCCAGGATGGACAAAGATGAAATTTGGCAGGGAGGTAGATTATAGTTAGTAGACATATTCCACCGCTAAGGGGGTTTAATTGGGGTTGATAATTTGTATGAAACATATACAGCAGGGTCGTTTTAAAGGAAAATAACCGCGTTTGCAACCCTATGTGTTCAAGAAACATTTATATTGATCACTTATAAGTAGTACAAAGAAAATATTTTTTAGAATATCTAACCTTTACGTTACTAGAATACTTTTTTATTTACCCCTGTCGTCACGGAGTCACGGAGGAGCGTGCGTTACGCTATTCCGTGGCATATATTTACGTAGAACCAATTTATATAAAAAAAAAAAATAAATTGTATGCAGTATATTTTAAACATATTTACACTACAATACTATATTATTATTACATTATTTCATACCACAATTCTGATGAATTCAACGAACCGTTTTGTTCGACGCGATGCGTGCTTAACGCGGACGTAGTCACGGGCAACAGTCAGTGTATTATAAAACAAGGTCCCCAAAAGTGATCGATTCGCTCAAAATCTACTTAACGGATTTTAATGCGGTTTCACCAATGGAGAGAGGGCTTTAAGAGGAAGGTTTACGGAACGGCCGATTTTGATGAGAGTTTCACCAGTAGTTTGCCGGGAAAACTTTGTGTCACACTCATTTGAACGCGAGCGAAGCCCCGGCACAGCTAGTAAATGTTATAAAAATAAGTAGTAATAATGAAAAAATATCAAATAATGTTTTATTGTATTAAAAATTATTTTATGAACATTTGTCAAAATATGGATTATTGCATATTGATTATTAAGTAATTTTTTGTTTGTTAATTTTTTTTCTATTTATTACAACGATAGACAATTAAATACACGATGAGAACGTTTTATCTCTAAGTGAATATAATTTCCTAGATTTCAAATATATATTTACCATCCCCAAAATTAATAACACGGTTCTTTCATTATGAATCTGACATGTAATTACACGCACAGGCCTGTAGTTTGGTTTTATTATCTGTACGTCTTTTACTCGACGTTATAAAAAAAAAGGTTTTCAATTCGACTATTTTTTTTTAATATGCTACCTCATAATTTTTCACTGGGAGAACCGATTTCGATAAATCGAGAATCATAGAGAAAATTTTTTTAATCGAAAGGATAATCTAGTACTGGTGAGTACTTTTTGAGCTATCTCTAATAACCTATGCGTATTTACTTAACAATTTTTTCGTCTACCTACATTGTATTATATTTTTATGTAATTGAGGTCAGTTTTATTTTCGTTTGTGAGCAAACACAATTATTTTATAAAATATTCTTGTCCTTTCATCTATAATTATCTAAAGTAATGCGTTATTATTTAAAGAAGTTACGTTTTCAAAAGTTAATTTACTCTTATTTTGTATACTAAGATTTCGTTAAAAACTGTTCCGTGATTAAATTGAACGCCTTTATTTAAAAATGCGGTTTCTATAGTCATTTGAGAGGTAAGTTTTTATGTTTAATATTATTGAACTGTGTTAAATTATATAATAAATATAATATGTTATGATAACTCTAATAATCCACATCGAAACACCAATAACTTTTTAAAAAAACGCCACGAAACTAATTAAACAGAAAGTTAAATGGTTACAAATTTCCTACCGTGAATTCCATCGTGTTACTAAATCATTAGTTTTACAAATGAACGCTATATTAGCAAATCCCCGCTGAATTCATGCCTGCCTGTAATCACGAATCGCTGCTAATCTAATACCGCCTGTGAATTTCCTATTCGTACATCACGTAACAGATCGGTATGTGAATGAAAAGTCAAAGCATTTTTAAAAGCTAATTAAAAGCATAAACGTCGAATTACAAAAATATTTTTATTGTCCTATAACCTATATTCATCAAAGCAGATTCGTCGAAATGATTATTGATTAATGTAATGTTTCATCGTCTTATTAACGTATTAAAGTTTTTAAGATTTTAGTTATAAACAAAGGAATTTTTTTATCTGTACGTTTGCAGCTAAGAGACTTTAAGTACTTTAAAAATTATAATTTGATATTGTTATACAAATATTTATTAGTTATTCTAACAAAATGGACAGTTAATGTTGAGTACTTTCCTACAAGTAAAATAATAATTTTTGTCTTTAGTTTAACCTTTCATGTAATGTACCTAAGTGATTAAATCTTTAACATGATTATATTTTATATGATTTATGGAAACCATTTTTTAAAGGACTCGATTTACAACAGGTGTAACATATTAAGCTCTTGTTTTTCGAGAGTAAAGTGTTCTTACCATTTACCAGCTGAATAGTTTTATTCGATACACGAAACACAATCAATTGCTGGTAGGCATAGGCCTCTTTCTCAATGTAGGAAAGGGATTGGAGCTTATCCACCACGCTGCTCCACTGTGGGTTGGCGAGTTGGCAATCTTTAATCATAAATTCCAAAAAAAAATCTTTTGTTGTTCGTTAAAAGTATTCTCAATAATTAAATCTGCAGCACGATTATTGTCTTTACGTATGACGTCATACTGTGTTTCCTCTTCACCTCTTAGATTATGAATAAATCTTTAATAATGAGTTTTTGTCCTTATCAAATTAATTCAATGGGTACTTTTTATTTCTTATATATAATATAGTATTTTTAGTACATGTTTCGAGATTCTACCCATAACTGTTTGGAACGTTCTTCAACGTATATAATAAATAAAATCTATCCACTTAGTTAAGTGAATGTCTGTTTCTAGAAGATTTACGATTTCAGTTTGATATTTTAGTTTTGTTTGTAATTCACTAGTAATCAGATTTGATTTAAATAAATTGATTATTAATTTCATTAATTTCAAATATGTATTTAATAGTAGGATCATAATTACACACTACACAATTTGCATAACAATGTGAGGGTTAAATTATATATAATTATATATATTAACTAAGCAACAGAAAAAAAAATCAGTTGGTTAGTAATCATTTTTCATTAACTTGTTATCGATACATTTTAGAAAGAGGGAAGGGACACTGTTTGACAAAACCACATATTTTGTAGGAAAAATATTTCTTCGAAAAATTCAGGCAAATATCTTGAGATTTAAAAAAAAACGTTTAGTAATAAATTTTTGAGAATCATTAAATTAACATATTTATTTCCTTCTACCCCTTTTAGCTATCACAATATTCACAATCGAGAATTGTTGTCAGAGTAAAAGTTGGGCGTCTCGTCAAAGTAGATTTACCCTCGGAAAATGAGCTCTATAGTCGTAAGTGGGAAAAAAGGACTCTGGATCCAGAACTAGCTTGAAAGTCCTCGCAGTTTATGCCCGTATTAATTTTGGCACGTGTCAGATAAGTTTGTATTTTATTTACCTTCATACAAACGAATTTAATTTCTTACGATCTCATTACAGTTGTTGATTGATTTATAAGTCTACTTAAGGACGTTGTATCAAAATAAAATATATAGGTAGTATGTAGGTATCTACGTATATCGTAGGTTTTAAGTTAGACCTCCTGAATTATAACTGTGATATATAAGCTAGATGTTGTATGATGCTGGAACAAAAATCCGACGAGTTCTATGATACTCATAAAGTCTTCGAAAATTAGTTTTGCCTAAAATTACAGACCACAAAGTTCGCCGGTATATTTTCTCATATATATAGATTCTGAAAAACTCTTTTGAATTCATATATTTATGGTTCTAGTTCTTTTATGAATTAATTTACACGGTCCTAGGTTACATTGGTTTTTAATAGCCATTTTTAACCGACTTCAAAAAAAGGAGGAGGTTACTCAATTCGACCATATATATGTTTTTTTTTTTTTATTATGTATGTTCGGGGATAACTCCGTCGTTTATGGACCGATTTCGATAATTCTTTTTTTGTTGGAAAGTAGATATCCCTAGTTTGGTACCATGATAGGGGGAACCCAGAGAAATCGAGGTGTACCGATTTTGATGATTTTTTTAACCGACTTCCAAATAAGGAGGAGGTTCTCAATTCGACTGTATTTTTTTTATGTATGTTACATCAGAACTTTTGACTGGGTGGAGCGATTTCGACAAATTTTCTTTTAATCGAAAGGTGGTGTGTGCTAATTGGTCCCATTTAAATTTATTTGAGATCTAACGACTACTTTTTCGAGCTATATCTAATAATGCGTTTTTACTTGACGCTTTTTTCGTCGACCTTGACGCTTTTTTCGTTGTATTTATACCGCATAACTTTCTACTGGATGTACCGATTTTGATAATTCTTTTTTTGTTGGAAAGGAGATATCCCTAGTTTGGTATCATGATAAGGAAACCAGGATCTGATGATGGGATCCCAGAGAAATTCATGGAAATTCTTGAAAATCCGCAATAACTTTTTACTGGGTGTACCGATTTTGATAATTCTTTTTTTGTTGGAAAGAAGATATCCTTAGAAGAAGATATCCTTACCATGATAAGAAAACCAGGATCTGATAATGGGATCCCAGAGAAATCGACGGAACTTCTTGAAAATCCGCAATAACTTTTTACTGGGTGTACCGATTTTAATAATTTTTAATTTAATCGAAAGCTGATGTTTGTCATGTGGTCACATATAAATTTCATTGAGATCTGATAATTACTTTTTGAGTAATCTTTGATAACGCGCAGTTACTTGAGTATTTTTTTGTCTACCTACGTTGTAATACTTGTCGATATAATTGAAGTCGGTTTTTCTTCGTTTGCCTGCAAACACAATTATTTTCTGATTTAATTGTAATTATTTGTTTAAACTAATTCATTTCCACCCAGTAGTGTTATTTTTTAAATAATTTTGAAAAACACTGTGCAAATTTTAATAATTACATTAATGACTGTGCTATTATAATATCTATACTGTAAATAGAATATGACAATACTAGAATTATGCAGTTTCAGTATGCAAGTTTCCTCTATATTTTTAGATATTTATTTCTTTAAGTTGATTGGTCTATAGTTATGTGTAACTCTCAAAAAGTAACTCCTCAGGATTACTCGTATATACCTAACTCGTATAATCAACACATGACATCAACAATAAAACTTGTAAAGACCTCTTTTATGTGTATACATAAAAAAAACACGTTATGACCCATATAAGTGAAGCACCAACTAATAACATCGTACCTATAGTATTTAAATTTAATGAATGAAAAAACATTATTTGCAAATTGTAGAGACAAATATGAAGACAATTTTTGTGCACCATCGCCATTTGAGTTAATTGATAAGTTAATAATAGAAATTTTGAATGGACAGATGCCTTTTTGCATAGTCATCAGGCAGTTCATTGTATACGCATAGACGGGAGAGCTCTTATTGAAACAAAAGACCATCATCATCGACCATTTGAGTATTTCAACATACGACTATGAAATGTAGGTTAGGATTCTTCAAAACTGTTGAGTTGAGGAAACGTGTAAAATACAAGCTAAAATACAATATAAACATATTTCGTTATCTAGGCAAGTTGTTAAGTATCCTGACTCCATGGATTACGCAAGATAAGGGAAATGATTACATTATTCATAAATATTGCATCAGCCTGGCGACGAGTATGGGAACGCTGAATCGGCTCAACGTGACCTGCAGTTGCGACAAACAACGGAATCAAGTTCACGGCATTTTTACCTCACTTTCTGTTCTCACATCGAACACGATTGTCATGTAATATTAATTTTTATAAATTGTAATTGTAATAAATAAATTAGTTGTAATAATTTCGGTTTTTTTTGCAACTTGTCTGTCGGACTGACATAATTGGCGCAGTCGGTAGGATCCTCGAGTTATCCTAGTGGTTATCAAGCCCGTTCGAGGACCCGAATCTACACGTCGTGACCTTCAGCAAGCGTATCCAGCCATCGATACAGCGAGGAAGCCGAAATGAAATTCATGTGAGTACATTAAATTCTTTTTAGTGGATTGCTCACTCCTAATTTTAAGTCCTGTGTTATATAATATCCTTCCAAGATTTTCCATCCACGAGAATCACGGAGCGTTAGGTTAGAGAATAGGGTTAGTAATAGGAATAGCGTTCAAGATTTTAATAGGAAAATTAGTTTAAATAATTCAAAAGGGGAAATGGCTGACTTAGATCGCATTTTTAACGCTCTTAGATTAGTACCCGAGTTTGATGGGAATGTCAATGTGCTAACTAGGTTCATACATTTATGTGATCAACTAGTATCAGAATTCGTTACAAACCAAGACCCACCCAATAGACTTTCCGAGATTGCTCTTATTAATGGAATATTAAATAAAGTAACTGGCGCCGCGGCCCGATTGATCAATTCGAACGGAATCCCATCAAATTGGGCGGGCATACGAAAATCTCTCGTCAATAACTTCTCTGATCAACGCGATGAAACCGCGTTATATAATTATTTAGCTTTACTATCACAGGGGTCCGACGGCCCTCAGGAATTCTACGAAAAATGCCAAAATTTATATAGTACGATAATGACCTACGTTTTACTGCACGAAAATGTAGAAACTACCGTACAGGCAAAAAGGGAACTTTATAAAAAATTAACCTTACAAGCTTTTGTACGTGGTCTTAGAGACCCACTAGGTTCACGAATTAGATGTATGCGACCGGAGAGTATCGAGAAAGCCTTAGAGTTCGTCCACGAGGAACAAAACGTCGTATATTTACAGCAACGTAATAGTCAATTACCTGATAAGAAAACAGCACCGATACCTCAAATGACGCCTCAAAAACCCGTACAAAGTTATAGCATACCGCAGTTTAAGCCATTCAGTTTTAATATGCCCGGGCCATCTAAGAACTCGTTCGTACAACCAATAGTACCGCAAGGACCCCCACAATGGCGACCTAATTTTAATAATCAAAATCCGACGGGTCCAACACGTACTCAACAAATATTTCGCGCTCCTCCTCCTAATTATAATCCGAATAATGCGTTCAGATTTACACCGCGTAGCGCTGCACCCCAATTTGGTTATCAACATCCAAAGCCTATGAGTGGTGTTAGTCATTTTGTATCGAAACAATTACCACCTAGTAGTGCGCTAAGAGATGACTGGAATAAGTCGGGTAACCCTTCTCATAGCAATTATATCAAAAATAATCAAGTAAATTTTAATGATTGCACTAACTATTATGATTATAACGATTATTACTCTGATTATTACTCTTACTACGAACCTAGCGAATATTATATTGATAATTATAATGATATTGAATATGATCAAAGCTATCACCCGCAACTCGAAATGGATAGTATTCCCTCTAATAACGACGGACCAGGCACTATAAAAGAGGATTTTCGGGATGTTCAAAAGTTAGAAAAACCAAAATAGAAGTTAATCTTCAAACACAGCGCCAACTACCATACTTGCAAATTAAAAATCCTCCTTTAAAGTTGCTGATAGACACAGGCGCTAATCAATCTTTTATCAGTCCTAAAGCAGTCGAAACTTATTTTAGTAACGTAAAATTAAACTACGATCCTTTTGAAGTCTGTAACGTACACGCAGTATCACGTAGTGATTATTCAATAACCTTACCTTGTTTCTCGGAATTAAACGATAGCGACTACATTACACTCTTTGTCTATAATTTTCATGATTATTTTGATGGGTTGATAGGATCCGATTTGTTAGATAAGTGGGAAGCTACCATTGATTTTAAGACTAAATCATTAATAACGAAAAACGCGTCGAATAACATACGGATTTACGACTCGCGAAACGCTAACTTGTATGAAGATATCATACCCGCTAGTTCCTCTAAATTAGTCAGGTTACCAATTAATACCCAAGACGGCGAAGTCATTATTCCGGAACAGGTTATATCTAATTGCCACATAAGTGAATGTTTAACTACCGTAAAAAATCAGAGAGGTATATTGGAAATTCATAATCCTAGTCGCAGCGATGTTATTTTCTCCATGAACCGCCCCGTATGCGCGCAGCTTTATAATGTTGAGTGCATGCGTACCGAACATGCGTCTCAGCGCGTTAAAGAAGTGTTATCGCGATTACGCACTAATCATTTGAATGAAGAAGAGCGCGTTAACTTAGAATTGCTATGCGAGCGTTATGCAGATGTATTTTATTTAGAAGGGGAAAATTTAACCTTTACTAATAAAATTAAACATTCGATTAAAACCACTGACGAAACCCCTATATATACAAAAAGTTACCGGTATCCCTTTGTACATAGGCAAGAGGTTCGAGATCAAATTAGCAAAATGTTAGAACAGGGAATCATTAGACCCTCAGAATCGGCATGGAGCTCCCCTATTTGGGTTGTCCCTAAAAAGGTGGATGCCTCAGGCAAGACTAAATGGCGACTAGTAGTAGATTTTCGGAAGTTAAATGAGAAAACCTTGGACGATAAGTACCCCATACCAAACATTGCAGATATTTTAGATAAATTAGGTAATTGTCATTATTTTTCGACTCTAGATCTAGCGAGTGGTTTTTATCAGGTCGAGATGAACCCCTCAGATATACCAAAAACAGCTTTTACAGTAGAACATGGCCATTTCGAATTCTTAAGAATGCCCATGGGTTTGAAAAATAGTCCGTCCACATTCCAACGTGTCATGGACAACGTCCTCAGAGATTTACAGAACACGATATGTTTAGTGTATCTTGATGACGTCATCGTATTTTCTACGTCATTACAAGAACACATGGTAAATTTAGAAAAAGTATTTAAGCGATTACGCGAATCAAACTTCAAAATTCAAATGGATAAATCAGAATTTCTTAAACTCGAAACAGCTTATTTAGGACATGTTATTAGTAAAGACGGCATCAAGCCAAATCCAGACAAAATATTTGCTATTAAAAATTACCCACTTCCGAAAACCCCTACTGAAATTAAAAGATTTTTAGGCCTTCTTGGTTACTATAGGAAGTTCATCCCAGATTTCGCTAAGGTAACAAAACCCATGACACAATGTCTAAAGAAAGGATCCAAAATTACAATGGATCAAGATTATATTCAATGTTTCGAAAAATGTAAGATGCTCTTAACTAATGACCCTATATTAAAATATCCCGACTTCACCAAAGAATTTATATTAACCACGGACGCGTCTAACCTAGCTATAGGAGCCGTATTGTCACAGGGAACTATAGGTGCGGATAAGCCTATCGCTTATGCCTCGAGGACTTTGAATAGTAGCGAAATCAACTATAGCACCATCGAGAAGGAACTCCTTGCGATCGTATGGGCTACAAAATATTTTAGACCTTATCTATTCGGTAGAAAATTTAAAATTGTGACTGACCATAGACCCTTGCAATGGGTAATGAATATTAAAGAGCCCAATTCGCGTCTTACTCGATGGCGACTTAAGTTAAGTGAATTTGATTTTTCAGTAGTCTATAAGCAAGGGAAGTGTAACACTAACGCTGATGCACTATCCCGAATCGAACTACATAATGAAGAGATTAGTTCCGTAATAGCTAACCCCACTGAAAAATCACCTTCGCTAATGGTTAACTCAGATACTGATACAGTTCATACAGACTCTGAAAATCCTATATTAGAAATACCTATATCTGACTTTCCACTTAATAAATATCATAAGCAAATAGTTCTAACGGTAGTTGACGATATAAAAAGTCGTCCTTCATTTTCCAAGCCTTTTGAGTCACATATAAGGACACATATTCAAATTTCTAAAAGTAACCTTGAAGAGGATGTCGTAAACGCAATAAAAGAATATGTAAATCCGAAAGTAAAGACAGGCATCCTCATAAACCCCCCTTTAGCCATGTATGATATTATCCCCGTAATACAAAATAAATTTAAAAGTGCCTCTATGGATTTAGTTTTAACAAAAGTAGAATTAGAAAATATTAAAGATTACCTTAAGCAACAGGAAATAATTCGTAATTACCACGAGGGAAAAACAAACCACCGTGGAATTAACGAGTGTTACTTATCCTTATCCAACAAATACTATTGGCCTAAAATGAAAGAGCACATAGGAAAATACATAAATGAATGTAATATTTGTGGCCAGGCTAAATATGATAGAAATCCCATAAAACAAAGATTTCACATCGTGCCACCACCAACTAGGCCTTTTGAAATCGTACATCTCGATTTACTAAGTGTTGAGTCACAAAAATATCTTACAATTATAGACGCTTTTTCAAAATATGCTCAAGCATACTTTTTAAAAGATTCGACAGCCATCAGTGTCATACAGGCTCTTTTAAATTTTAGCACGCATCACGGGCTCCCCATGACTATTGTTACGGACAGAGGTCCTGAATTTACGAATCAACTTTTCTTGGAGTTTATTAAAATACACAAAATTCAACATCATAAAATATTAGCATCTACACCCAATGAGAACGGTATGGTGGAAAGATTACATTCAACATTATTGGAACACCTACGCATTTTAAAATTAGAAAATCACGGTGAATCTGTTATAAACTTAATGCCTTATGCAATTTTAGGATATAATAGCTCTATTCATAGTTTCACGAAGTGCCGACCCTTAGATATAATTACTGGTCATCTAGATCCTCGCAATCCTTTAGATATAAACTTATCGGAAAATATATTACAGTTATATACACAAGAACACCGCAATAAAATGCAAAAAGTCTTCGAAATGATCAATGAATTTTCTCTTCATGACCGTACTCGTATAACGGAAAATATAAATAAAGACAGGGAACCCGAAGAAGAGTACTCCCCAGATCAACGTATATTTGTACGGAACCCAATGGCCAACCGTCAAAAATTAGCCCCGAGATATACAAGTGACACAGTCTTAGCTGACCTGCCAATACACATTTATACTAAAAAGAGACGGGGGCCAGTTGCTAAGTCTCGGTTGAAGCGAGTCCCTAATAGTAGTCGGTTGTTACAGGATTGTCCTTCTGATCCTGAGCCCAGTACGAGCGGAAGACATAACTCTGAATAATTTGGATAGCGGACCCGGAATCTTACCCTTCTTGTTAGGAAAAACAAAAATCATTTCTCATTATCATTCTTTCATTCAACCCGTTAACCTAGATATTATTCGTAGTAATGTTAATTTAGTAAAGAACCAGTTAGATAATATTTCGCCTCAGTTTCATAATAAAACTCTTTCTTTATATCAGCCTCACATCGAATATCTGTATAGTAAGGTTAAAGAGTTATCCGATCAAGTAGAACTGTTTCAATCTCATCGCGCTAAACGAGCCCTAATCGATGGGTTAGGTTCGGTAATAAAAAGCATATCTGGAAATTTAGATTATACCGACGCGATTCGCTATGATAATGCTATTAGGTCTTTACAAGAAAACGAGAATAAAATTGTTACGGAATTAAATAATCGTGTTAGTTTAAATAAACATTGGATGTCAGAAAATTCAGAAATTTTAAATAAATTGACTCAAAATCAAAATAAAATTAGAGAAGTTGTCGATGAAATTATGTTAAATAATGTAAAAAGCGAGAAAGATTTAGTTAAATATGCCCACTTAGCTCAATATCTTATAATGTTAGCAGATAACATTGACTCCCTATCAAATGAATTACTAAGATTAGAAAATTTATTAGCATTTATACGTGCCAAAAGCACACATTTTCTTATGTTTAAGTTAGAAGTATTTCATAGAATGATAGAACAATTAAATGCACTCTATAGCAGAGAACAAACACTGAATATTAGTTTTAGAGAATATTTCGATATCGTTAAGTTAGGTTACTATTATAACAATCAAAATTTGGTGTTAGTATTTAAGCTCCCAGTCGTGTTTCCTACTACTTATAACCTCTACAAACTATCCATAGTCCCGAATAAAAATAATAAAACATTAATCCCATCCTATCCCTTCCTAGCAATTCACGATAAAGATTTTATGTACATAGAGGCAGAATGCCCGAAGTCCGGCCAGTACTATCTTTGCGAGGATAGCATCAATCGACACTACAAGAGCCAAGGCGACTGTATCCATCGTCTAATAACTACGCAACAAATCGACGAATCATGCCAATACACTACTACCGAGCTGAAGACTGAAGCTGTAGAAGTACTCGACGACCGCCACTACGTAGCAAGCTTCCCTGTACCCACGAAGATCCGCATGTCCTGTACTGAAACTCAATATAATACTATAAAAGGCAGTTACCTCATTATAATTCCAAAAGGATGTATCGTACAAACGCCGGATCTAACACTAACGAACAAGGACGACCGACTGAAAGGGCAAGTTTTGAAAATAATGAACATCCCCTTTGCAAACAGAACCATCGAAAACTTCGAAACTCGAAGACTGACACTCAACTCCGCAGATCTTCACAGCCTCCATGTCGCTGCTAAAGAAATATCTATGGAAGCACCGCTGACTCTAAACAATGTCGATCTGCATAGCGTATACTATACTATAACGCCGCTATACTTAGTACTATTAGGTGCAAGTGTACTGGGTATCGCCTTCATATTACGAAAGTACGCGAAGCAGCGCTCATCAGAAGTTACAATTGAACGTGCGAATGGCGAGATGGAACGAGGCAACGTCTATGCAGAGATTGCTACCAATACGAATTCGACTCTACCTGGATTATCAGCGCTATTCTCAAATCAATCTGCGAATAGTCGCTGATCTTTGGGAGGGAGATGTTAAGTATCCTGACTCCATGGATTACGCAAGATAAGGGAAATGATTACATTATTCATAAATATTGCATCAGCCTGGCGACGAGTATGGGAACGCTGAATCGGCTCAACGTGACCTGCAGTTGCGACAAACAACGGAATCAAGTTCACGGCATTTTTACCTCACTTTCTGTTCTCACATCGAACACGATTGTCATGTAATATTAATTTTTATAAATTGTAATTGTAATAAATAAATTAGTTGTAATAATTTCGGTTTTTTTTGCAACTTGTCTGTCGGACTGACATAATTAAGTTAATAACAATTGTTTATATTTATGCCACTATTGTAAACATAGTCGGACAAGTGTTAAAGGAGAAGAACAGCATATGCTCCAAAAATATATTGCGCTCTATGTTGAAATACGAAAGTATATTTACTAAGTTGTGAAGTATTGAGAACAATGTTTTATTTTTCATCCCTAGGTTATAAGCGGATGTTTCGTCCGATGGTAAGTGGTTGCATATGGATTCTTCTAGACTAGATAGTCAAGACGGTTAGTAGACGGTAGTCGGAGACGGCTCTTAAAAGCACTGTAGCTGTGATATTCTGTAAATTGGGATACTTCTTCTTACTACATAACTCATAAAATACAATTGTAATTATACTACCTTCCCAATGAAACAATTCTTTTTCAGACGAACCATAAAGCGAAACGGAATTGTTATTGTTGATATTTTTAAGAAAAAATGAACTAAACAATAGAAGAAGAACTCTTATGATTAGTTTATTTAAATTAATAATCGAACAAACTTTGCTTTATAATATAAGTAGGTTACATTAAAAAATATTGTATTTGACTATAAAAATGACGAAAGCATATATAAGTCTAGACAAGATGCTTATGCTTATGCACTCGTTATTGGAATGTCAAGACTGTGTGGTAATTATATATATACTTACACATAAAGAGAAAATGTATTTCTTATTTCCAGAACTTCTATTTAAATTTATTTTTAATTTTACGAAAATCAGCGCTGTTACGAGACTAAAAATATTTTTATACCTAAAACAAGCAATTTGGTAAGCGCAATTAAATTTTTTTGCAACAATGTCAACTATACGAGCATCATTGACACACAATTTTTATATAAAAACTAGCTGTGCCCGTGACTTCATCCGCGTGGAATTTAACAAAAAAGTTATTAGGTACAACTTTTGGAGTAATCTTTGATAATGCGTATTTACTTGACTATTTTTTCGTCTTCCTACGTTGTATTACTTGTCGATATAATTGAAGTCGGTTTTTCTTCGTTTGCCTGCAAACACAATTATTCCAAATAATGTTACAACAATGCTAACAAATACAGTGAGTGTCATCCGTGCAAAATTGCTAAACACTAATCACATAACAAGCATGTCCAAACGTGTTTAGTGAGACAAGTTTTCGAGTCAAGGGGAAAGATGCGGGACGGGGCTACTCGCTAAAAAATTGAACACGTACTTCTATTTACTTGACTACGATGATTACTAATAACTCACACCAATCAGCTGCAGTCCACGCGTGTTTTGTACTAATCATGAAGCACCTACACTAAACACCTGACACGTATTAATTAAAGTGTAAACTAGCCTTAAAGGTTGCCTATAAGAGATCGCTATAAGCGATAAGGCCGCCTCTGCATACTTGTTTCTTTTGTATCCAATGTTTCTAAATTGTATCTTTCTTTTTGTGTGCAACAAAGTATTAAGAAATAAAAATTAATAAATTAGAAGCTCTCAGATTTATTATATTAGTGTATATTTAAGATACAACTGGAATATGGTTACAGTTGTACTTTATTACCCGACTGCCAAGGAAGGGTTATTTTACTTATATTTTAATACTTAAATTAAAAATCACGTGTTTACTTTAATTATATAAACAAATTTTATTATTACAAGGTTAATTTTGCGTACTCCCTTGTTAGGAGTCCGTTTTATTTGGGTACAAATGGGCTCTATTACGAAGACTATTCTGTTTTAAATTGTCCATCGTCCGGTCTGTTACGTGACTTGTTAAAGGCTTTTAATTAAATACACCAGAATATATTTAAAAAAAAAAAGAATAATTCATAATAAGTATTCATAAGTAGTATGTCTCGAAGAGAAGACTTACTGTCCTTAGTAACTTTTTTATCACAATGTTAGAAAACTTTTGTATTTTTCAAAAAAGTGTGGTGATATGGAATCATCGTTGTGAGTTGAAGTCTTTTTTATAGCATATACATTTAAGATTATGTTTTAATGTGAGCTGAACAACCTGGGTGATTCTTTATTGGACTTAGTTTATGGACAAACCAAGATAATATTTAAAAAACACGTTATTATAAAACCGTTACTTTTCAACGGGATTTCCCTCGAAATTATTCAGAAGTTAGTCTACTTTGGACAAAGATTACAGTTAGGGTTAGGGAGGCACGTGGAAGACTACTGCTAAATTTAAATTCTATGAAATCAACACGTGGACAGTGTCAGTGCTTTTAATACACCCATTGAAAGTCACTTTGAGAGCGATGATCCAAATTATTGACATAGTATTAATTATGCGTAAGTGGAAGTGTTAGACTGGTAACATATGTCCCAGAACCGACAACCATTGAAGTAAAGCTGTTCTAAAGTGGCGACGTCGACTTTACGCGTTGGTTAAACTTGGTAGTGTAAGATTCTCTGCAACTAGGGGGGATATACTTTAATTAATAAAAAAACATGATGACAATATAGGATAACAGGACAGCCAAATTAAAGCTCATTGGCTTTAGTCCGTGTATTTCAGACGATTTAGACAGTATCAGACAGACAGTGTTTCGCCTAGGACACTCTTCAGGAAAACGCAGAGTTGCCTAGGCTCTGCGCCACCCTCTCGACCTCACTGGCTAGGCCCACAGGAACGACGAGTCGATACGTGTGGAGCCAGTTCCGCTGCAGGGTCTTTCGCATTTTGGAGCTATGCCACGAATGCTTAACGGAGACCCCATTCCGGGTTTCAAATGAAATTTTCCTTCTCCAGGACCCTGATGATTTTGAGCCAGGTTTATCCCTTGGTCGCCTTTTACCACTCCCACGGGAAGAATGGGGCTGGTGCTATTCTACTCGGCCGACACCACACGGCATATAAATTAAAGTTATACTTCTAAATTATGAACAACACATATTAATCGTTTATGTATAGAAACAAATTTTTCGTTTATATTCTTTAAAAATAAATTTAGATACAATTGACACGATTGCTATTATTGTATTTGTATTTGTATTTGCTAAAAATGTATATTTCGAAAACTTTGTAAAAATAATAATTGGGTCGTAAACTCTCGGAACGCATTTTTTTCATAATAAAATTGCAGGTGAAATTATTGCCGTAGCGGAGTTTCAGCGAGTTGGAGATTGTCGTAGGTTTTTGTTAGCTTGGCGGAAACTTACTGAACAATGAGTTTTAATGCCGCATTCAAGTTTGTAATATATTTAAAGGCAGAGATTTAATATGGTAACATGGAAACATTTTAAAAGGAGTAGTTAAACTAGTAAAATTTTGAACTATTTTAATAGATAAGAACCAGGAAACGTCTCATATACATATTTAACATGCCTATACTTTTGTTAAAGTTGAGGTTTATAACTTAATTTTTCCACTACGATACTAAACTAATTTTTGAATAATAATAAAGTGAAATATGTTAATTTGTTGTAGCTCCAAAACTTGATTAGTTTTTTGTTGCTGTTGTTTAACTCGTGTAATTAAATATCTAATACTATTAAACGAGCAATTCTTATATATATATATATAATCTGAATCTCGGAAACGGTTCCAATGATTTTCATGAAATTTAGTATGCAGGGTATCTCGGGGGAGTTAAATCTAGTTAGGATTCATTTTTAGAAAATGTCATTTTATCCCAGTTTTTAGACAATGAAAAAATGGCTACAATATTGTTAGAATACGAATGTAAATTTCGCAACTGTCAATAAAGTTGTAATAGCTCAGGTGGGAAATCGGCCGGTCGCGATCGACCGAAACCATATAATATTTGGACATATTATATAGTTTGATTAATGAAAAATTTTCGTTTTGCACCCGGGGCATGATGCCCCCCTCGCTACGCCACTGCATCCGAATTAATATTTTTAAAATAATTTGAAATAATTTTGAAATAAATAATGGGACTTATTGCCAGCGATACTACATTTTTCTTAGGGATAAATTTTGATTCGATATGTTAATGCTAGACTCAGCTTCACAGCATTTTCAGTTAGAAAAGTTCGACAACTTGCCGAAGTTGCTACTGTGCCTTTAATATGTTTAAGCTATTTCCATAGAGTAATATCTTATGGTCAGTTATTGTGGGGTAATGCTACAGATATTGAGACTGTATTTATTTTGCAAATAAGGGCTTTTCGTGGCATTTGCGACCTTGGAGCTTGAGTCCTGCGCAGAGAGCTGCGGGATGTTTTTCATAAGATGACATATTAACGATTGCGTCACAATATAATTTTTATAACAATATTATACATATTCAAAAGAATGTCGATTGTTTTGATATAAATATATAATAGTAATAATTGCACTATAAACAAGTCAAAGAATAATAAAATTGTAAGACATAGTTTCTGGCGGCCCAAAGTAAATATCTCCTTTTTGCGTTATAGTATTCGCTTATTCATTAAAATAACATGATATTGAAATGGTCTGAAAATAAATTTAAAGTTTTGTGTTGAAAAGAAATTAATAGCGAAATATTATTATTCTGTGCAGGATTATATAGATGATAAATTTGTGTCGACTTGGTGACGCTGTGTCATCAAAGAAACGACGCAAAATTATTTTTTTAAAGAACTAACTTACGTGCTTTATATTTACACTGACAATTTAACAAATAATTTTATAAATAAATATATACCCACTTACCTCTATTACTTTTAATCAATTAAAATGGGCTATAAGACTTGTATCCAGAGCTGTATCTATAAGAAAGAATGACACATATGAATTGCTACCAATACTACATTTTTATTTTATTTAATAACAATAAAGTTAGGAAATAATGTCATTGATTTTTAGTTTTAAAACTAATATTTTTGTTGCTATTATTCTTAAGACCAGATTTATAAGTAAAAAAGATGGTACGGAGACAACGCGATCAGAGTACATCTGATGATGAAATAGTCATCGGTAAATTCGTTAAGAGTAATATTTAACATAATTTATTAGGAAAAATGTATTACCTAAACTCAAGGGTGTAATCATTTTTAGATTCTTCGCCACACAAGAAACACAAACGTCACAAACACAAAAAGCACAAGAAACGAAAGTTCGACAACGAGTATGATAGCGAGAGTTCCATTGATGTCGCTTACGAGGATGGTATAGATAAGTCATACAAAATGAAGTCGAAAAAAGACACGGCAAGTACGTCTGCGGCCGATCTCTTAAAGGCACAAACTGTAAAATCATCTTCAGATTCACGGAAGTCAATGCCAGGATCATCATCTAGTACTCCACCAAAAGTTTCAAAGAAAAAAAGAACAAAAGGTCGTGACAGTGGAACCTCAAGTGAAGAAGAGCGTTGGCTTGATGCAATTAAGTCTGGGAAACTCGAAGAGGTATGTTTTTTATTTAAAATTTATTGTTCTTTTATGATTTTTTGTAATATTTCTGATACTTATTACAGGTTGATGAGGAATTAAAAAAAATAAAGCCTAAAGATCCAAAAATGATGACTGCAAGGCAGAGAGCTATGTACGAGAGAGGTACAGACAAAGAAACGAGTCCTGGAGGAGAGGTATTACTTTCACTACCATCAGGTTATAAAGAAAAAGTTATGACAGCTGAAGCTATACAAAAAGCTGCATTAAAATCACAAAAAAGAAAACAACTTGCTGATGAAAAGAGAGAAAAAGATAAAAAGAAAACAATGGATCGCCTTCTGAAGAAGCAAGAATCGAAAAATCTTAAAAATGCTCAAAAAGGGAGACCAGTCAGAAAATCTGAACCTATGATAGTGTATAAGAACAGAAGTGATGAAATATCCTTATCTCTTCCACCAGGTGTAGAGTTTCCTATTGAAACCCAACCACCAATAGATATTCCAAAACCAACAATATGTGGCGTTGATGGATGCAGTCAAATAAAAAAATACAGTTGTTCTAAAACAGGTGTACCATTATGTAGTCTTGAATGCTATAAGAAAAATCTTGCGAGTTCTTGCAAATAGAAAATTAAAAATGATTTGTTTTTTATTTAATTCAATATTTTTTTATATATATAACAAGAAACAGCAGCAATAGTATCCACATGATTGTTTCACCCTCAAGACTGCCCGATTCAACACAGTGATCCAACATCATGATGTGCCTAAAATTTCTGTCAAACATCTGGTTTTTTGTTGGTCTCCCCACCGTACCTCCAATTGAATTAATTATGTCTCACAATTTCAGCTGCATACTTTCCGATCCTGTGATAATGTCTAGATAAAAAGTAGCCTATTTATTTTTTTATTTATTTATTTAGGAAACAAACAATACAATTACAGCAAATTAATAAATTCATACAGCCAATACACAAACCAACACAGTTTCCAACAGAAAACTTTTTATAAATAAGCAAAAAGAACACATTAACTAGAATGTATGTAGTACTAGCTCTGGACTTCCAGCTACTACATACCAAGTCTCATTACATTCAATTCAGTAGTTTTCACAGAGTAACAAACATCCACCCATCCTCAAAAACTTTCATATTTCAAATATATTTTTTTCTGAGAAGGTCCATACAATGAAAAAACAGTATAAAAATAATTCGCGTAGAATAAAAGAAAAACAGAAATAAGCTTAATAAAACATTAAATCAAATTTGAGGTACGTACATATACTTATACAGATTAAATTAAATACATATTTTAATACCATTAGACGTCGAGTTGCGGGGAATAGCCCGTGAAGAAACAACAACAACAACATTTAATACCATTAATTAGGAAATTCTTTGTCAACCGATCAAATTAAAATAATTAAACAAAACAAAAAAAAATCACTTCAGGCTGTAATATCCCAACATAGGATAGGACTACTGGACATAGGCCTTCTTCCCCATGTAGGAGAAGGATTAGAGCTTAAGCCACCACACTACTATACTGTGGGTTTGTTGATATATTTCCTACTATAAGTAACAATCGCTATCAGGTGTACATGATAAGAACCAGGACCAACAGCTTAACATGGTCTCCGAAGCACAGTGGCGAGACCCACAAGGACTGCACAAACACCCAGATCACAGCAAATACCTCTATGGCCAATACAAATGTCATGTGGGAACAGCCACAAACAAGAGCTGTGACTGTTACGTCAATGCGTACAGTATACTTACGAATTAAAATATTTTTCTATTTTCAAGTGTTAAATAAATCATATTGATCATCCATATATCATACATATAAAAAAAAATTAACAAACATAGTTATCTGAATCATTTTTTTTTTTTGTAACACCTTTAGAGGTTGTATGGAATAAATAAAAACCGTAATGACATTTAAACAGTGAGCATATATTTTAAGAGACAAACATTTTTTAAGACATTTATTCATTATAAATATTACATCAATTCTATGATACTACTAAAAGGAAGTCAAAAACAATACAGAGAAACATTGAAGACTTAACAAGTTACCAAGGATACTTTTACGTTTTTTAAACATTTCAAGAGAAAACAGCAAGCCAAACACTATATAAATAAAGATATCAAACTATGAACACTCAGCAACTAGTATACAATTTTTTTTATTCCCTCAATGAAATATTGATAATAATAAGTAATAGCCTCAAATTATCCCTGCTGATATAAACATCATCATTACAATTAAATTGGAACAATAAATATCAGACTAGACTCAGTTTTTTTAACTAGTGGCATTACACAATCACTTCAGTTTAAACATGCTTAATCAACAACTTAGCTCGAGACCACACATTATTTGAAAATATATTAGTATTATATGTAGAAAAAAATCACAGCAACACTAAGTCAACACGAGGATACCGAAGCTATAAAGGTCTCAAGCAAATTTATGTACTAATCACTGACTACACTAAAAATTCACATTAATAAATATACATCGATCATGCACCTTAATTTAATGCAAAAGTACGCTACACGCCACTGCACCTACTTGTGGGAACATTTATCACAACTAATGTAAATTTAGCTAACATACTTTAATACTAGACATCACTATCACTACCTGTGCTTAATATAATTAGAAAGTTTGTTTACAATAGTTGACTACCTATAATTTATTAATCAAATTTATACTTATATTTTTAATACAACTTTATATTTTTTATCCTAGTGATTAAATGTGCATAGCATAATACATAACACAGTACTACTAGTAAAATTTATGAATTACTCTAATTACATATATTTGAAATTAATTTACAATATTAGACAACATGGATTTGGCATGACACTTGAGCTGTTAATAAAGTGACTTACTATCAAGCATAGCCTAGTTCTATATATTTATGTACTAACTACAAATCTTGTACATACTTTTTATATTCTTAAACTAACAAATAGCAGACTTTATTACAGAATATGAAACAACTATGAAACAATTATACTTTGTAACAAAAAGACATCAGGAAAAAATATATGAATCGATAAATAATCAACTATCATTATTACAATACTGCAGTCTATAATAGATATTAAATTACATTTATGTAGACAATGCATAAGTTATGAAATATTTTATGAATAGATTTTACAATTAAGGATATTAAATAAATCTGAAATTAAAACAATGCTTTGAATTTTATGTAATACTTCAACTACATGATATTTATTAAGTATTTACATATAAAAATGGATTTTTACACTATAGATCTGGTGATTTGTTCAACATTATAAATTTTTAATAAATGCTTCACTTAATGTTTATAACCACCATAAGTCTAAGAAGTCATAGGAGAATAGACTCACAGAGTAGACAAAAGTTCAATCAAATCTATATACCAAAGCATGGCAGCCAGCAAATTGGTAGGTAAAAACCGGCTTTGTATCAAACGTTCGTACGTTTGGAGCTCCGAAGGCGAGCCAAACCGGACTGTAACCGCTAAGATTGATTGTTCTGCTTATTTGATCTCAAGCGAGCCAAACCAGAGCGTTCCTCTTCCTCATCACTAGTGCAAGAGAGTCCCCCAACAGCACCACGTGAAGATGTTGCTTGTATCAAGTCCTGGTCAGGGCCATTTCTGCTTTCGTACAATAAAATTCCCAAAGTTTCTTCATAAATACGGGCTTCAGGAAACTCAACTTTTGTGTGTTTTTTATCAGTTGCATATACAATTGACGTGCAACAAACCTCTGCACATTTCTTACCGTGGCCAAAGAATGACCAGCAGCAAATTTCATTAGATCCAATAACATCCTTTATGAATAGGACTCTTCCACTGAAGCGCAGCGATAGCTTGTCAAATAGCTCAATATTCTTTAGCAAATTATCATCTGATGTACTTGTATATGAATATTTGTTATTATGTCTGTTGATCAACAGTTTCACAACAGGCTGGGGAAAATAAAGAATAGTATCAAAACCTTATATAAAATATAAAATCCTATTTGGTAGCAAATAAAAAACCCACTTCAATTTACACTAGCAAATAATAATACAAAATAAGTGGTAAAAACAAAATCAAATATGCATTGTTAGGAATAACTCAAAGAGTACTCATCAGATCTTAATCAAATTTAATCTGAACCACACAACTTCACCAAGTTTCAAATAAAGAAAGAATCATCAGAATAGGTACAAATAAAAAAAAATTGTGGTAACAATTGAATACTATCTTTTTTTTTGAGATCGGTAAAAAATAGGAATATATAATATTTTAATTGTAAAGGCCATACAAACCTTGGATGTTGACATAATTAGCAGTTGCTCTTCTTTATGAGATGTTATTAATGGAACTCTACAAATAGGCTCTGCTTCTCTTTCTTTCTTACTGAGAGCTTGTTGACACGAGTCTGTGAGTTCTTCGATTAAGAAGTATTTGGCTTCGGCTAACAGTTCCATAATCTCACGATAACTATCAGGTAAAGCCACAGTTCCATCTCGAAGATAGTTCAGAATTGTTCCAAAATGCTTGCCACATCGATCGATTAAGATCCATCCTACGACAAAAATTTAATAATATATATAACGACATATATTTTAATATACCCGTAATAAGAAAAAACAAATACCTTCCGAATCTGTAAGAACCTCCATCCTCCCACTGAACATTGTTCTCAACATATTATCACTTTTAGTTAAAGTACCAATTGTGGTGTAAAATAAAGTACCACCTACGTTTAATTTTACATATTGTGACGGACTACCTTTTATCAATGTTTTGTGATCGCCCGACATTTTGCAAAACGTACAAGTTGCGCACAAAATACAACACTTTACCGATATCACTTCCTATATGGAAGTGCTTTTGAATATATGTAATGAAAATTGCAGTTTAATTTATTGAAAGACTCATTTTGTAAGCTAAATTTTATACGAAGCCGTTAAGTATTACACCAAACGCCAATACTGAGCACCGCCATTTACGAATACCTATATAAAATTTACATTTATAACACACAGATAACTAAGACAAATAGACAATGTAGAGATGTAGAAAGTAGAATCATAAAGAATGTACAAAACCAAAACAGGGGCTTATAATGTTTTCGATTATTTTCAGAGACCTTTTATACCTTTTAAAATCTATAAATATAATGGCAATAGGAATAGGTAATAGGTAACAGAATTTTTTAACGTTAAGTTTTAATTGGTAAATAGTTTAATAATAATACCGATAACATTACCTCTGACGTCACTGAATAACGATATTTTTACAGATCTTCGAATTTTGACGTGACAATGTCTAATAAATCGATGAACGTCGGCGGCATGCACGAAAAAGAATGACTCATTACATAACGCTGATTGTCCCATTACGATCAGTAATAGTCATCTAGTGATAGTATATGGAATATTCCATATACTATCACTAGATTGGCCTATACGTCCAAGGAGATGGTGTGTTCTGACGATGTCCGAAAACCAACCTTACAGACAACTAATTTTTTTATATAGCTTCCCGACTCCCAAAAAGGAAACAAATCTCCCGAAAACAACTTCATTTTAGAAAAAAATAATTTTAAGTTCCGAATTTTCGTCAACTGAAACGTTGCCATTCGACGCTCCGACCGTATTGGCATTATAGAATGATTAGTGTATTGTCCTAGATATTGATGCTGTAATGAGAAAGCTTTAGAGCCAGCTCAAAAGCGTTCTTAATTGACTGATTAATTCTGTGGCACTAAGAACAGATTCATAGATTCATATTAAATAGAATAGGTATCAGATGCTGAAAAAGAACAAGTTTATAAATAAACATAGCAGTTTTTCAAACGAGCTATTAAGAACTTAAAAGAACATTCAATTTCAGTGAGAACGGTTTACCTATATTAGGGGCACTCGAAATTTTTACATTAAAGGAGATTTCGTTCTCACGGAATTAGCCCTTGGATCTATAAGAAAAATTGAATTGTATAATGATTATTGTTTTTTAAAAAAAATTTAATTTAAATCGCCACCTAGAAGGAAAAGCAAGCAATGGTTATTGGGAAAGAGTGTTTACTTTACTGAATAACCTTTACACAAAAGAATGAAACCGAATTTTAATGGATTTAATAAAAGCAGATTATTAAATCTTTCGACTCAATTTTTTGAATTATTATTTTTTTTTTTTTTTCGGATTTTAAGTCTTCTATCAATAATGGAAAAAGACAAAAAATTGTTAAATCTGTGATAAGTAACACAAAAGACATGTTTCAAGCTACATTTAAATTACCTTGTTCAATATCGTTGATTATCAATACTAATATTATAAAGAGGTAAAGTTTATAACTTTGTTTGTATATAGGGGGTTGTTGTTGGGGTATGTGTTAATTCTTTCACTAACAGAAAGCTACACTATTAAGGAGTGACATAGGCTATATTTTATTGTAATGGAACAAAAAAATTCAGTAAATAAGAAAAACATTAAAATATAATATCAGAATGGTAAATAAACTATCTATCGCTATTAGAAAACAATTTATTAGTCTTTCGACGTTATTAATTTAGTCTTATTTTAGTCTATCGACGACGTTTTCTCGATTTTTGATAGATGGCGTTGGAGCACATATTATTTAATTAAGTGCTATAAAATTTGTTCTTTAAAGTATGTTATTTGGTTCTGTAATTTAAAATAATAAATACACGGAAGCAACATATTATTTATTCAAGTACTATAAAATTTGTTCTTTAAAGTATGTTATTTGATTAATATAATAATAATTAACGTCCAACGAAGTGGGCACGGGTCGGCTAGTTTATTATATAGATGATGAGAAAACCATTGTCTGTTTTTTTTGTTACTATTTATTTATGTAAACATTTCTATCGGCAGCGGACGATGTGACGATGATGTTGAATGTTTTTTTTTTAATATATTTACTTTATTTTTATTTCTCTCGATCAAAGCCCCAAAATAACGAAAAATTGTTTTTTCTTCCGATAATACGTTCATTTGATCTGGCAACCTTAATTAAAAATCATTAAAATCGGTACACCCAGTAAAGAGTTGTGCGGATTTTCGAGAGTTTCCCTCGATTTCTCTGGGATCCCATCATCAGATCCTGGTTTCCTTATCATGGTACCAAACTAGGGATATCTCCTTTCCAACAAAAAAAGAATTATCAAAATCGGTTCATAAACGACGGAGTTATCCGAACATACATAATAAAATATATATATGGTCGAATTGAGTAACCACCTCCTTTTTTTGAAGTTGGTTAGTAAACATTTAATTCTTTATTCAGAAAAATCGGTTTCTGTTTCTGACAAACTATGAGATGTTTCGCCAGTTACATTAATTATGAAAGAATCAATAGTTCAGTCTTTATTTGTATTTTAGGGACTATTGTTGTGTCGAAATGAAAGTCTTGATCAGAAGGTGTCGATCGAATGTATTTGCATTTTTTTTTTTTTTTTTTTCGAATTGAAGAGTGCTGTTGGCCCTAGCGGCCTTTACAGCGTCACCGGTGAGAGGGGCCGGGCACTTAGGCAAGCCGGCCGCGAAGGAAGAATGGGAGCCCTCTGTGAGGGCTCGGAGGGGAAAGACGCCCGCCCTAAGGGTGTCTCCTAGCGAGATCGCACCTCGGCTTAGAGCGTCGTCGGAGTGGAGGAGGCGCTATGCGGAGCGCTGAGACGGCTTACGGACGGTCAGCTACGCGCCTAGGCGCGTGCGAGCCGTCAGAACGCGGGGACCTCGCCCTCGCCGGCGGGGGCGGTGTGTGTGTGTCCTGTGTGTGGTGGTGTATATGGCGTTAAGCGCCGTGATCCTATCGTCAGGGTCGGTTAAGACGTGCATGGGACGCCTTTGTACGGTCTGTAAGTTACCTCTACCTACGTATTTGCAAGCCTCTGCTACAAGAGGATTTGGGTGACTGCGCGCTCTCTCAAAATACGCTGTGGCGAGTATTTTGAGGTGCTTCGCGATTGAATCGATCTTAAGGTCGCGATGTAAGTCGACATTACGCACGTACCACGGCGAGTACGTGGCAGTGCGCAGAAACTTGTTCTGAATGATTTGGAGCCTATGGATGAGGGTTGGCGCCACATGAGCGAAGACGGGGCACGCGTAGGTCATAATAGGTCGTATGCAGGCCTTGTATAATGTCGTCTTATTTCTAAGAGACATTTTACTCCTCCCGCATAGCAGCGTGTGCAATCGACCTAGTACGAACGCTGCCCTGTTTCGGACCCGGTTGATGTGGGCTTTGAACGAAAGTTTACTGTCGAGAATGACACCTAGGTACTTTGTTTCCTTTAGCCAAGGAATCGGAGTGCCGAACAGGGTAATGGTCCCGGGTCGACCTTTCGTCCAGAAGACGCGTCTAGTGTGCTTAACAAAGTGCACTGCTACACTCTTTTCGGGATTTACTTCGATTCTCCATTTCCTAAACCACACGCCGAGGGCGGTGGCCGCGGATTGGAGTCGAGAAGTTATAGCCTCGACGGAGGTGCCGGTCGTGAAGATGGCCGTGTCATCGGCGAATAGGGCCAGCTTGGTGGCTTTATTTTTGGGAATCGGGATGTCATTCGTGTACAACGAATACAGAAGCGGTGAAAGCACCGAGCCCTGAGGGACTCCGGCGCGAATAGGACGGGGCGAAGACAGAGTGCCGTCGACCCGATATCTAAAGGTGCGATTTGACAAGAAGTCTCGTATGATGCGCACGAGATTATCTGGCAGTTCTAGTTGATAGAGCTTGTATATCAAGCCGTTATGCCAGACTTTGTCGAATGCCTTAGCGACATCGAAGAATAGAGCCCCCGTAGTGTGAGTACGGGATGTGGCGAAACCTTTTAGGATGTGCTCCGTTAAGCGGTGCACCTGGTGGACTGAGGAGTGATGGGCTCGAAACCCGAATTGCTCGTCAATGAGCGGAGTACGCATTTGTTGCGTGGCAGCCTTGAGGCGGGTGTGGATAATTTTCTCATACACCTTACCAAGGGTGTTGAGAAGACTAATGGGTCGATAGCTCGAAGGGAGGTTCCTGGGTTTTCCAGGTTTGGGGATTCCTATCACGGTCGCCTCTTTCCACTGATCGGGGAACGAGCAACCGGCCAGAAGGGCGTTATAGATCATGACATCCTCTCGCTACCCGCGGTAATGTTAAAACGCTCGTCCTATGCTGTCGTAAATAAAAAATTCTTTAAAGTACTACAAACGCGAATTATATTAAAAAAATTGGTTGAACATAAATTCAAAGTGTGTTTCTATGAGTTAGTGATAATTATTTATTCTAAAGTGTAGTGTTACAATCATATAAACTTGTGATATCCTACGGTGATTTTAAACGCTAACCAGTGAGTTTTGAATAATTGTGACTGCTCCCTAAGCATTGGTGACTCATTGAACGTGTGCTGTAATTTATTATTCATCGTCTTAAAACGTAAATCGGTTTTTCGCCGATTATTGTAGACTATCATTGGTGCAAGGCGAATGCGTCCACATACAATCATTTGCATTGAAGGTCAACTCCAAGTTTGATTCCTGTCGGCGTTTGATTGATGATTTAATATAAACTAAGTGTAGTGCTATTGACCATAAAAACATTATCAACTTGACATATTACTATTTTATTATTATTCTTCTTATTTTTTTTTACTATCATAATAATCTGTAAGTAACTTTCATTAACAATGGATAAGAGTAGTTTATGCGCTGGTTGTAAGTCTTCGATCAGTGAGTCATACATGAAATGCGCATCATGTAATCTAAAATTTGACATATTATGCGCTGGGCTTACCGAAGCAAGCTATAAAAAACTACCAAAATCTCAAAAAAATTCTTGGTTGTGTATAAACTGTCGTAGTAGAATACCAAAGAGTGACAACACTGATACTCCCGTACGACAGGCGCCTGATTTGGAACCCAGGAACTTCTTGCATGGTGAAATTTCTCCCACAGTGAACGTCACTATGCGCTCAAAGGAAAGATTTGAGAGAGCGTCCTCGTACGAGCTGGACACGTACACGACACCCGATCTAATAAGAAAAATTGTACGTGAAGAAATACAGATTGCGCTGAGAGACTCCCTGGAAAATAGTGTCGGAAAAATGTGTAGTGAGATCAAGGAATTCAGAGAATCTCTTACTTTCTTAAACTCGCAGTTTGAAGAGATAAAGTTAAAGACCAAAGAAACAAATAGTACGATCGAGAAACTGGACAGAGAAAATAAAGAACTTCGGCAGACTGTAGACAACCTAAGGCAGGAGATGAACCATATGCAGCAACAATCACGATCAAATAACATAGAGATACAATGTGTTCCTGAGCATAGATCTGAAAACTTGTACACAATGTTTAAACAGCTTGTCTCAACGGTCAAATGTGATGTGTCGGAGGGAGACGTTCTACACTGTACGCGCATTGCTAAACTGGATCATAAGTCAAAACGGCCTAGAACGATTGTTGTGAAGCTTAGTTCTCAAAAAATAAGAGACACAGTTCTGGCGGCATGTACAAAGTACAATAAAGCGAATCCAAGGGACAGATTACATGCAGCTCACCTTGGAATATCATGTGAAAACATAGTTCCTATTTTCATTACAGAGCACTTGTCACCTGTTAACAAGAGTTTGCACGCAGCGACAAGAAAGAAAGCCAAGGACCTTGATTATAAATACGTGTGGGTTCGTAACGGCCACATTTTCCTCCGCAAAACAGAATTTTCTGAGCGTATACTGATCAATAACATGGACAAATTAAAGAACTTACCCTAGTGTACTAGGAAAAGAGCACATTATAGGTCAACAACGATTAAATTCTCTGCTATTAATATATATTACCAGAATGTCAGAGGCTTAAACACCAAAATCGCGAACTTTTATCAAAATGTATGCATCAATAATCATGAAATTATAGTTCTTACGGAAACCTGGTTACAGGAGGGAGTCTTGAGCTCAGAATTATTTGATGACCGATACATTGTTTATAGAAGAGATCGCTCAACTTCGGGATTTCATAGTGATAAAATCGGGGGCGGAGTCTTGGTGGCAGTCGATAAAAGACTAAACTCTCGACGACATAAAAATTTTGAAAGTAAGTGTGAAGATCTCTGGGTTAGCATTGACATAATCAGCTGCGATAAGAAGAAAGACAGGCTTTTGATCTGCGCTGTTTACCTTCCTCCACCAATGAAAACAGAAATACTAGACCATTTCATACATAATTCAAATCAAGTGCTGGATAATATAAAGTTCAAACTAATCTTGGGTGACTTTAATCAGAGTAGTATAGTTTGGAATGAAGGCACATTGGTAGCTCACCGATCTGGGACGGTTCTCTGTGACATGTTGCTCGATTTCATTGATTTACATGGTCTCAGACAATTCAATAATATTCAGAATCACAAATCAAAGATTTTGGATCTTGTTCTCAGCAATGTGTCTGTTGTCGGTCTCTCTAGTGGGGACAATGTTCTTAGTGTTGTGGACTCTTTGCATCCCCCACTGGAATTTGTAATCTCCATCGGATGTAGCAGAGCTGTAATAAAAAATCAAGTGCGGCAAAGCTTTTTTAAAGCCGACTACGACAAAATTAATCAAGAACTTGTAAGAGTGGATTGGTGCGGTGAACTTGGGGGAGACCTTACGGTGGACGAAATGTTGGACATTTTTTACGGAAAAATATACGAACTAATTCGTCGTTTCGTCCCCTCGCGAAAGGTTTCAAACAGAAAGTATCCGGCTTGGTTCACCAAAGACCTAATAACGTTGCAGAGAGAAAAATACAGGTACCATGTAAAAGTTAAGAAATTCGGAAACCCACGCGACATCTTGAGTTTTCAGTTACTTCGCGATAGATGCTTGAGGCTCCAATCCTACTGCTATAATAACTACATCGAAAAACTTGAGAGTAGCTTAAAACAAAATCCAAAGCTTTTATGGTCACATTTGAAATCAAAAAGACTGGACATTCATTCGTACCCTAGCTGTATGACCCTCAACAATAGCACTGCCACCGAGGGGATGGATATTTGTAATCTTTTCGCTGCGAACTTTGCATCCGTCTATCCTTCTGTCATTGCAACTTCCTCTTTACTGCACATTTCAGATGGTGGAGTTGGCACAAATAATTTTCTCACCTGTGCGTTCTCAAAAAGGGAAATTTTAAAGGCACTGGAACACCTGGATCCTTTTAAAGGTGCAGGGTCTGACAAGCTACCATCAATATTTATTTCCAAATGTGCTGGACCTCTCTCTTGTCCCCTTGAAATAATTTATAATGCGTCTCTTCGTAGCGGTGTATTCCCGTCTAGGTGGAAAAATGCTCGAGTCGTCCCAATATATAAGTCTGGAGATAAAATGTTGGTTTCAAACTACAGGCCGATTTCTATATTGCCTACTTTAGGGAAAGTACTGGAAAAACTTCTGTGTGGACCGCTTACCTGGCACCTGAAGCACCACATGTCCTCAGACCAGCACGGTTTTCTACCTAAAAGATCAACTTGTACGAACCTTGTCTCGTTTGCTGACGAGCTGGCGGTGTCTGTTGACTCTGGGTCGCCTGTTGACGTCGTTTACACGGACTTCAGTAAAGCGTTCGATCTAGTAAGTCACCCTATTCTATTGGACAAACTCTCGCGATTAGGAATTGGCAACAATATTCTTAAATGGTTCAGCTCATATCTGGAAGGTAGATCGGCAAATGTTGTTTTGAATGGCTTCACCTCCAATCCATACTTGACCCCGACGGGTGTACCGCAGGGATCGCATCTTGGTCCTATATTATTTAACATCTTCATAAACGACATCCCCAACAACATCCGTCACTCACACTGCCATTTATTCGCGGATGACCTCAAAATCTCTAGATGTGTTAAAAGTCGGCGCGATTCATTGTTTCTTCAGGAGGATTTGGATGGCTTGGCGAGTTGGTGCAACAAAAATCGGATGACATTAAACGTGAACAAGTGCAGCGTTATAAGGTTCTCCAGGCATAGATTAAGGAAAGACTGTGATGATTATGAATATAGAATTAACAACGCTCCACTTAAAAGGGTTGAAACTATACGTGATTTGGGAATCACTCTGGATAGATGCTTGCGCTTTGACACGCATTTTAATGCCATTTCTGCTAAGGCTCTTAGAATGCTTGGTTTCATTCTGAGAAACACAAGGGAATTTAAACAGAGTGACACTATTATTTTACTATATAACGCATTAGTCCGAAGTTCCCTGGAGTATTGTTCTGTTGTATGGAATCCAGGATACAGGGTTCACATAGACCGAATCGAACGAATCCAGAGAAAGTTTTTACGGATTCTGGCGTATCGCCAGAATGTTGGATATCTGCGAGATTACCGTAGTAGGCTCGAACATTTCAAAATGACTTCGCTGGAGGATCGCCGGCGTATGCACGATTTAGTATTTTTATACAAACTAATAAACGGCGTACTTGATTGCCCTCAACTTCTGAATAAGTTAGATATTTATGTACCCACTCGAATACCGAGACATGGTAAATACAAGCCTTTTGCAGTGAAACGCAGCTATACTAACCTAGGTTCAAATTCTCCCATAAATAGACTTGTGCGAGAATACAATAAACTAGCTACATCCACTCTGGAAATTGATATATTTAGTGACAAGTTGACAAAATTCAAAAAAGTAATTAAAATTAATGACTCAAATGATGTAGTATAATTTTATTATATATTAAATCTTGATTAATGTTAGTTACATTTATTGACGACTTTAAGTTCTTTATTTTTTTTTTTTTTTTTTTATTATTACTGAAAAGATAAGATTAAAGCATGGAAATATTATAAATCGGAACAGTTAATATTTGATTTAAATCAGCTGTAATAATTTAATTTGTGTTTTATTCTCTATTTAAATTGAAATGGTCAGAATAATGTGACGTTATTAATTATTTAATTTTAATTAATTATATTTAATTTTAACTAATTATTGGTAATGATATTATAATATATTAATTAATTGTAAAGAATGACATTGTAATTTAGTCTTATCATAAAAGCCGACATTACAAATGATTGCAGGTATACTTTATTTATTATATAACTTGATAAAAAATAGATGTAAATGGTTTCCTTTTTCTCAAATTCTAAAATTTATTTTTAATTAGTACTATTGACTAAATCATTGAAAATCAGCCGTAAATAAGTTTTTTTTTTCTTCTTTTAATCTTCAATTATTTTTATTTTTGGTCATTAATTATTGTGAACACGTTGTGACATTTTGAAAATATTACGATTGTGAATTTAATGTTTTTATTATTATTTGATTTTATGAAATTTATAATAATTATGTATATCTATTGACATATGGAGGGGCTCTCTTAATTTTATAATGTACTATAGTTTATTCTGAGATTTTAGATATTTGTTCTTGTTGTTTATTGTTTTGTTACTAATCGAAAAACTACAGTTGTTCATGTATCGACTATGTTGCACTTTGGATCTTTTCTGTGTTCTCTATTTTTTATAATTATTATTACTGTTTTTTTTTTTTTTTAAATCATTGTCTTAAAGATCTAAGAAATTGTTAAATTATTAAGTTAGCCCAACTGTAAATTCTTTTTAATCTAGAATAATTTTATTGTGCTAATATAATTAACAAATGCGACGTTTTGATACTTTGCTAACGTTATTGTACAATCATAATCAAACGTGACTGATTGTAAAAATATGTATTACTATTTAATTGATTATTCGAGCGTCATTATTGTAAATGCTGTGCCCATCTGTAATTGCGGGTACACGAACATTTTAACATAATGTACGTACGCTAGATAGTTTGCTGTGTACCTTGCGTTGATGAGCCTTGAATAAATAAAATAAAAAATAAAATAAAATAAAAATGACGAGCAGCATAATAAGCTGCTGAGGAAGGCGTTTGAGCGTCTTGTTGGTGATTCGGTCGGGACCCGGGGCTTTTTTCGCGTGGAGTTCCTTAATGATCGATTCAACTTCTTCCACCGTCGTCGGTGGAAGCGTTTCATTGGATGGCGGTGAAGCCGCCCTACGTTCGACGAACCCGTCCACCGTCGAGAGGTGTATGGGATCGCACGGCTCAGTGCTTGGGGAGCATTGGCTCTCCAGACTACTCGCAAGGCACTCGGCCTTGTCCAGGTCGTCGAGGGCTGGTGGGAGATTCGGCCTAATGAGGGGAGGTGTAGAGGCTACGGTGACGCCACGGAGTCTCTTCGCCCACGACCAGTAAGCGGTGTGCGACGGGGTAAGTTCTCCTAGACGTCTACTGTAGTAGTCATCCCTGAGGTCGGCGAAGCGAGCTTTCACCTCCCTCTGTAGGGAACGGAGTTTCCTCCGATTGTCGTCAGTCGGGTAAGAGTCATGGGCTCTGGTTTGTGCGTTTTTACGACTAATGAGGTCTCTTAACTCCTCTGGGAGCTGCCAACGCTCGCCCGGGCGGATTGGCATCTCCCGAGAGCAGTCATCGATCTTATTTTTAATAAAAGATGTTAATTTTGACGCGGCCGCTTTAGCTACGTCTACCGAATCGATTGTGTCGGGTATACCTTCAAGGTGATCTGAGTCTAGGGAGCTAAGCTCTGATTCGAGCTTTTTCCAGTCTATGACTGTTTTGACGGGTTGGTGGAGATCCGTATCTGGTCCTAGCTGGATTAGGACGGGGCGGTGGTCTGAGTCTAGCTCTGATAGTGTCTCGATAGAGCGTAACTGGAGTGTTACGCCCTTGACGATAACTATGTCGAGCACGTCTGGTGAGTCATTTGTTCCCCTAACTGGGTAGCGAGTGGGTGTCATGGGTGCTAGGACATCAATGTCTAGAGTGGGGAGTGACGTCAGTCTGTCTAGTTCTGTTCCTCTGCTATTTCTCGTGCGGGAGTTCCAGCGGGGGTGTTTACTATTTAGGTCGCCGGCCAGAAGGACCGCGCTACCTGTTGAGAGTAGTGACCTAATGTCGCTCTCGAGCAACCTCTTAGAGGGAGATAAATAAACTGACGCGATGGTGATGGCCTGGTGGCCCGTCATACTGAGTCGACACAATGATGCTTCGATTTCGCTAAGCGGCGGAGGGTCTAACGGCACGCAGTGCAACGACTTTTTGTAATAGATAAGAGTGCCGCCGAGTGCGGTGACTCTGTCGTTTCGAACAAAATTATAATTAGGCACATAAGGTGCTCTATGACCCGGTTTGAGAAAAGTCTCTTGCACTAGCATGACGTCGACCGGGTGTTCCCTCAAAAATTGACACACTAAGTCGAGTTGTGGTCCAAGGCCGTTTGCATTGAAAGTAATGACACTGAGCGAACGTGGTTTTACCCTAGCTTTATCCGTCATATTAGTTTTAAACGTCGAAGGTCTCTAGTACCGCTGCCATGCGGTCTAATTGTGTGCGGACTTCGGCTAAGTAAGCCTTCATCCGTTTGACCTCGTCTTTCATGGGAGTCGGTTCGACTACCGACTGTGTGGGGATAGCCTTTACGTAGGATAAAGGCTTGTTCCAAGCGTTAGCCTTAGGGGCTGTGCTTGCGGCCTGAGGGGCCTTATTGTGGGTCGGGGGGGCTTTCGAAACTACCTTCTGGGTTTTGATGCCTGCCTGTTGGGGCTTAGGAGCCTCCTGTGGGACCGGCGATACCTCTGTGGTGGTTCCAGGGGTCGGCTTCCTCTTTTGAGAGGTCGCTCTACCGCGCGTTTCCCTCGGGCGACGCTTACGCGGTGCCCGCGGGCAACCTCGGTAGTTTGCGGGGTGTCCGTCTTGCTTGCACAACACGCAACTGGGTGGGACTTCGGGGTCGGGGACCTTACGGGGGCAGTCTGTGGTGCCATGGTCACCTAGGCACTTAACGCACCTAGGATTTGCGTAACAGTTACGGGCGGAGTGCCCGTAGAATTGGCAGCGGTGACACTGGCCGGGTTCGCCCCGGTTTTTGGGGACCTCTACGGTAAGCCCGGAGAGGTGGCAGACGGTTTTAATATTGAATATGGTTTTCCCCTCAGGGGAGAGGTCGAGTACAACTAGTACCATGGGATACGGCGCTTTCGTACGCGGATGGTACATGCGCGAAACTTGTTTTACCGGGTATTTTTGGCCTAGGAGGTCCGTCTTAATGTCCTCCGTGTTTAATTCTGCGGGTAATCCGCGGATGACTACGCGTAGTTGACGTTCGTCTTCTAACGCGTATGTATGAAAGGAAATTTTCTCCTGTCTAAGGAGAGACGTAAGGCGACGGTGGGTCTCAGAGTCTTTGACAGTTACTCTGATGCCCTGGTACGTAGTTTTTGCCGTTTCAGGGCAGATATTTTTTAACTCCATTTTTTTTGAAATGGAACACCATGCCGCTTTGTCCTGGACGTAGACTGGCGGTGGCTTTTTAGGCGCACGGGCGGACGAGGGCGCTGAAGGCGCGGAGAGCGTTTGACTCGCTGAAGTGGTGGGGCGTATTGCGGGGGGAGCCGCGGGAGCGGCGGGTGTGAGGAGTGCGGGGACTTCGCTGCGTGCTGTGTTCGCGCAACGTTTTGATGGCAGCGGCGTTATAGAGGCCTTGACCTTTTTATGTATTTGCATAAAAAATGGTAATATTTATATAAAATAATTTACAATAAAAAGTAAGTATCACAATAGTTGATTAGTTTTTATGACCAATCGCAGATGTTTATTGTCTAAGCCTTGCGTCTCTTTCTCGCGCGTGGCTCTCTTTTTCCGCGCGTGCCGCTGTCGATGACTCATGCGCTTCGTTGCGAGTCGGAGGCACGGTAGCGCGGAGCGATATCTATAAATAGATCATACGTTCCCGCGTCTCGCCCTTTTCGGCGGCGATCGGCGCGGCGAACGGATCTCTGACGTGTACTTCACTCGGCGTCGGCGTGATTGTACTTCGTGAAGATATCCATGAAGAATACGTGCAAGTTAGCTTGAAGACTTCTGTGAAGATCTGTGCATGTGATTGCTGGTGCATCCGCTTGCATGGTGTGCTGTGCTATTTTCCAACAGTTCTTTTCAGAGCTAACAATCTTGTTTCACGAACAAAACAGCTCTTTTCAGAGCTATGTGCTTTCTGTTTCACGAACACGTCAATGTATCTTGGTAACGGTAATGGTTTGAGGTTATGAATGGTGAAGGTATTTTTAAGGTAAAGGTTAAATGGTAAAGGTATCGGTAAGGTTAAATGGTAAAGGTATCAGGTAAGTTATCTTGAAGCCTCATTGAATTACTATTACTACTTATGTAATAATAGTTCGATGTGGTAGGTAGCCACAGTATCATCAAAAGGTTGACAATCTGTGAATACGGCTGTCTACACCTGTGTGAGCGCAACGGCAATATGTTTATACGCGAGCGACAAAGACAAAAAATGAGGGGTCAATGTACGAAATTCTTCGTGCTCCGCGTCCGTAATATACCCGTCGTTACAGCGGGCGTGACGCCGACACCGATTGAGTGACTAAATAAAGATCCGAACCCGTATCCATATCCGCGGATATTGACACTAAATATCCGTATCCGGATCCGTATCCGCGGATACCTATACATTTTTGACGATCCGGCACATCACTAATTATAATATATGTGACTATTCCAATTTTGTGTAAGATACATATAACCAAAACTTTTTATATATTTTAAGTTTTTATTTTTTATTTATATTCTGTAATTGGTCCAAGGGAAAAAAAACTTAATAATAATCATGCATGAAATTTTAAATTCAATTTTTTTAATTAAATTGTAAATGCATGGAATAAAAGACTTTTTAATTTTTTTTTTATTGTTTTATTTATTTATCCTTTGCTTTCTTCGTATAGAATTGCACAATTAGGGGCAGCTTTAAATACACAACACCTGCCGCAGGCAGGAAGCCTGAATTAGTGTAAACTATGAAAATTAATTACAAAAGTTCTTGTTGAAATTACAGTAAGAATAAAATATAATTTTGTGAAAAAATCAAGTCACAGTTTTTCTTAATTATTATTACAGTAGAAGATAATTAATGTATACATTTCAAATGTAAGACGTAGATTGTTGAAGCAGAGGTTACTGACACTTCTCATTTTCTCATAGAAAACACGGTACCACGCGACCACTATTTACAAATCTGAGTACATAAAAACAATGACAAACTGAAAAAAACATGGCACCCAATCGTCACACAGCCGGCAAAAAAAAAATCGTTTACATGTGCGTCATATATGTGTACATTTAAGTACGATTTATTTCATCACAACAGCGACTGTTTCAAATATGGCCGTCTTTTGTCTGTACCTAGGTAATAATACCTAGGTAATAATACTATCAAATAAAAGAATAAGTATGATCAAAAACAATTTAATTTAATTTAATCGGTGTATCGCATTCAGTTCGTTAGTTATATCCACGTTATGCGTACCCAAACACAAATATATATTATGTATATACACTTATCGAATGGAGAAGCCGACAATAATAAACGAGAAAGATTATCCCACCAAAAACATTTTCATGTAAAATGTTGCCAAGACGAGATCATATGGCTCGCACTGTCAAAAAGTTATCAGATCTCACGTAGAGCCAAGCTTCTAACTCTACACGTCCTAACTCTACAAGCCCTAACTTCACAAACTCTACACCTTAGTCAAAATATGTGGCTTGGCCGTTTCGTTACTACCGGCTGCCGATGTTGTAGATGTCACTATCGCGCACCTTGTTACTGATAACTTTACCTGCGGTTGTCTGGAAGAGATTGCTTAAAGCAATAAGACCACCTTTGCATGTTGTCAGTGTAAAGTGGATTATCCCTAAGAGTTAGACATATACCACCGCGGACTTTTTTGTATATCTTTTTAACGTGTAGAATACTGTACTACATTTATTTAATTTATCTCGTGGAGTTCAGCCATCGTTTGCAATGTAAGCGCCAAAAAACGAAAAAAAAACCGACTTCAATTATATCGACAAGTAATACAACGTAAGTAGACAAAAAAATAGACAAGTAAATACGCGTTATCAAAGATTACTCAAAAAGTTGTAATCAGATCTCGATGAAATTTAAATGTGACCACATGATAAGCATCAGCTTTCGATTGAATTAAAAATCATCAAAATCGGTACACCCAGTAAAAAGCTATGCGGTATAATACAACGTAGGTCGACGCAAAAATAGTCAATTAAAAACGCATTATTAGACATAACTCAAAAAGTATTTCTTAGATCTCAAATACATTTAAATGGGAACAAATGACACGCACCACCTTTCGATTATAAAATAATTGTCGAAATCGGTTCACCCAGTCAAAAGTTCTGAAGTAACATACATTAAAAAAAATACAGTTGAAAAACCTCCTCCTTTTTTGGAAGTCGGTTAAAAATGTGTTTGTTTACGACATCACATTAGAAACCTCTAAAATTATTAGTGTTTCTTTATTATATCATGCACGAGATATTAGGTTTCTATAAACCTTGTTCTTGACTCACTCCATCTAAAAAAACCGCATCAAAATCTGTTGCGTAGTTTTAAAGATCTAAGCATACAGACAGAGGAAAACGACTTTGTTTTATACTATGTAGTGATTGAACTGAAAAAATAAGTCAACGCAAACAAAGTTAGGTCAGGTAGCAGACAAGACAATATAAGTGTCTAAAAATGGAACTGGCCAAACATGCTATTTTTATTTTAATTATCTTAATGTAACAACGTCAACCTGCGCATTAACAACTGACTGATTCTTATCTATTCGTAAAAGTATAACTTTTCCACTATTTTCTTTATTTGTTTGATTTAGCTATTTAAATTTTTATCTTCAAATATATTTATCTACTAAAAAATAATACCAAAGAATTATTTTCATTGCGTTAAAAATAATTGTAAAACAAATTTTAATTAAAATATATGTCGGCGTGGACGCTAATCGGCCTTCAATATTAAAAGTTTTGATTGATATTATAAAACTATGTTTCTAATTGATTAGATTAAAATTAAATGTTTAAATGTTTTTAATTAATGAACGGCATCCTAGTCATTTATTGTCTGTTTTGTAACTTAGTTAGTTATTATTCCTTTTTTAACCGACTTCAAAAAAGGAGGATATATATATAACTCGAGGGAAACCCTCGAAAATCGAAGTAACGACTAGTGTGTTTGTTATTTTTTTTTTTCGTCTACTTACGTTGTTTTACTTGTCGATGTAATTTAAGTCGGCTTTTTTTTCGTTTGCGAGCAAACACAATTATGTATACTAATATTATAAAGAGGTAAAGCTTTTAACTTTATTTGTTTGTACGGGGTAATGTTCAAAAATACTGACCCGATCATGAAATTTTTTTCACTAACAGAAAGCTGGATTCAGCAGTGATATAGGCTATATTTTGTTGTCACTGAACAAAAAATTCAGTGAAAAGTAATAATTAGTATATGTAGCTGTTTGGCTATGGCAGTAAAGAATTTAGCCACACCCTCTCTTCCTGTGGCTGTCGTAAGAGGCGACTAAGGGATAACACAGTTCCACTAAACTTTGCACTTAAAGTTGCCAGGCTATCACCACTTATTACAGTGTTTGTTGTTAATTTATTGAATATGGAATTTTACCCAACCTGTCTACGACAATCAGGAATCGCATTTGGAAATGGACAGGGACAGTCTCCACCGCGATTTCTTTTATTGTCTACTTGGTAAAATTTGTAAATGTTTTTTTTAACCCCCCGACGCAAAAAGAGGGGTGTTATAGGTATAACGTGCCTGTGTATCTGTGTATCTGTCTATGGTATCGTAGCTCTCAAGCGGATGAATCAATTTTCGTTTAGTATTTTTTTTTGTCTTAAATAATTTTAACTCGAGTGTTCTTAGCCATGCCTGATGAAAATCTATTCAGTCGTTTGAAGATCATCAGCTCTTTTCTAGTTAATGAGGGGATCTGACTAATTTCCTTATGTCCGATCGATTCATGCTCCGGACGCTACTCACAAAGGGCCGCCCCAAATTGTCCGCAAAACAAAAACTTGCTGGACATATTATATGGTTTTCGAATGGGGTGGGGGGAGGTCTAAAAGGTATTTTGCCCCAGATGCGAGTTAAGCTCGCTACGTCACTACATTTTAGGGTAAGGTTTAGATTTTGAAGGTGGGCTTTGACTTTAGTATATAAACTAAAACTAACTTATTACTATAAATACCGTCCTAATATTTTAGACGTTAAAAAGGACAAAATAAAAGCAAAATTAAATTTTTTAAAAAACCCCTAATTTTAAAAAAGTGTCGTGGCGTCGAGAGACCGCTAAATGAGAAAAGCAGGTATAGTCGCAGATTACAACAAAAGAATTTACTCCGAGTTATTTGTTGATGTGCTGTCAATAATTATTCAATTTTATTTTAAACCATTACCTTCTTAATAATTAATGTAATAGGTATACCTATATTTATTTGTATATTTATTAATACGATAAAACATAATATAATTGGTATGTATTTATTTGTGTATTTATTTATTTATATATTTATCTTATATACCTAGTACATGACTGTTCCGCTGACTTTGCGTGGCCACCGGGCAGCTCATAGAATTAACTCCGTGAGACAAAACATAGACATTAATGTAATAATATACTGTGTGAGAATCAGAAATATACCAGCCTCAAATCGGCAACACGTTTCTCATTTTATTTCTTAAGTTTAAATATTAGTAGTTTGTTTTGTCCAAGAGGGAAAGCTTGACTGGCGCAACTGGTAGGATCGCTTCGATAAAGCTGTGCCGTCTTTCATATAATTTCGAGTGTCCGAATTCGCCTGGAATACGTGAGTGCGACGCGAATAGCTGTGAGGCGATCTACGAACCAACAATATTTGTCGAGCTCTACCAAGAAAATCGAGTATGGGAGGAGCGGCCGGTTGGTGAATAAAACTCTTTACCTTCCTCATTATTTCTCCTGTATTTTTCATAAAAAGGATTTTTTTAACGTATTATAAAATTAAATTTAGTTTTTGTTATTATTGGAATCGAACATCTTTCATTATAACTTGACTGGTTATTTAGTATCAAACAAAGGTGACTTAGTATAAAACTCTATTAAGTGCCTGATTGGTTATAAAAAAAAATATATTGTTTTTAATTTAATGTTTTTGGAGATAAACTAACTCTATTAAATTCCAGATTAGTTATTAAGAATTTATATTGTTTCATTTAATGTTTTTAAAGATAAAGAATTGTTCTTAAAATCGATCAACTTTAGTCATGTGTCGTACGTAGAGATTATAATTTTATATTGTTTTACTATTTTATCTTATGTAACTTTTATACCATTACTAGCTGACCCCGCAAACGTTGTTGTGCCGTATATGTTATTAACCCTCGTAATCCCCCCCCCCCCCCTAAAACTTAGGGGTATGAAAAATAGATGTTATAACTGCAAACTAAACAATACTATTTTGTTAAATTCCACGCGGACGAAGTCACGGGCACAGCTAGTTAAAAATAAATCGACTCTGGTTTTTTAAGTAATCGAAAGCTTTATGAATACCACTGAAGTTTTGAATGGAAATCCACTATAGTAGAAAAACGATTGGAAATTGTTGATTCCGCGTTGAAACAACTAGCCTCCTAGGACAATGATTGGATGTAACTAGGTTTAATATATTTGCCAATAACTCTTGCATTTAGCAGAATATCTATATTACACCAAAGTATTAATCCGAATTGTTTCACCCTTTAAAATTGATATCTGTAACTGAGAATTGAATACGTAGCGGTCGAGCAAAACTTAATAAAAATAGAGGAAACTATTATTATTAAGTATTACCTTAAGCAAAACCAGATCACGTTTATACTGTAGATTCCGCTTACCGATATCATTACTGACATACTATAAGATCTAGTCATTACCAATTTTCCGTGTACCACAAAATATAATCTTTTCCATTTTCCGCAAATATCCCCCTACCTGTTGATGAAGGGAATGAAACATCTACCGATCGTGAAACCGTGTCAACCGCTTGCTAATGCAGACCAGTCCTGTGCGCTGAACATAATCTGGCGCCATACCACGAACTGACCTTGCACAACTGATAACATTCCAAGACAATGTCGTATATTGCAAGCAGCACCAAATTAGCTTTGAAGATGTGAGAGTACAACCAATAGCACCCACAAACTGGATATTATTCTCAAAGCTGAAAACTACTCTTACAACGACCTTCATCAATGAAATAAGTAAGCACCCTGTCTACGTTACTTATGTCATGAACATCAACGAGCCGTGTGATGTTGAGATGCAACGAATTAATTTAGACGAAGTGCTCGGCAGCGAGAGGTCTCCGCCTACTATGGCCATCAGGGCCTGGCACTGGGGTCCCCAAGCGACTCAGTCCTCTAGAGGGTGACGCGCCGTATCCATCAGAGTGCCACACTTATAGCAAGCAGGGGTAGCTTCCCTCCTAGCGATTTGATGGCTGCTTCATTAAGTACCTACTTAACGAATCAGCCATGTCCGGTAAGTACCTGTGTCAGCCTGAAGGCAGCACCCCGTGCCGTCTTCAACCCAGCCATTGAGGTTGGGACGTATTGCATTCAATGTCACAGAACCCGCCGCTGGGTACCTGGTATCAACCAATCGATAAGAACCCTCTGAGCCTAAGCCCTTATCTTATGTTGTTTAAAATCTCCTCTAACCCAAGGCTATCTGGGAGAAGTCGCTTACCTAGCGATAAGACCGCCTTTGCGCATAATATTATTTTGTAAGTTTTATTTTTAAGATACCTATGGATGTTAACTGCTATAGACAATAAAGTATATTTCTACTTTTCTTCTTCTTCTCCTCTGATTGTGAGAGAAAAAGATCTGGCTTCCACGTTGTGTTCATACGAAAAAGTCGATCAAAGCAGTAAGGGAGAGAATTCGAAAAAATCCTGTTCGAAAATATAAGATTTTATTTCGTGAGATGGAGATAGCACCTAGAACAATGTCGCGTATTTTAAAAGGTGGCTTAATACTTCATCATTTCTTAACTGATAATTTAATAATTGTGTTTGCTAGAGTAAACGAAAAAACCGACTTCAATTACATTGAGAAATAATACAACGTAAGTAGACAAAAAACATAATTAAAAAACGCACTGGTCGCCACTACGATTTTCAAAGGTTCCCTTTAGTTTCTCTAGGATGCCATCGTCAGGTCCTGATTTCCTGGTACCCATGGGATATCTCATTTCGAACAAAAAGAACCAGTAAAATCAAAATAAACGACGAAGCTATCCGCGAACACATTATATATGCCCGCGGCTTCGCCCGCGTTTAAATCAGTGAGTCAAAAAGTTTTCCCGGCAAACTTGCCACGATGTCCTTAGATGGCGAAGTGGCTTCTTCCGGACCGGGACAGATATAATATCATAAATAATGGTTCGTTATTAAACAGGTTTGTTATTTTTGTTGGCGTCCTGTCGTGTTGGCGCATTGGCGCGTTAGCACGTTGGCGCATTGGCGTGTTGGCGTGTTGGCGCATTGGCGTGTTGGCGTATTTGCGTGTTGGCGTGTTGGCGTATTGGCACATTGGCGTGTTGGCGTGTTGGCGTGTTGGCGTGTTCGCGTATTGGCGTGTTGGCGTGTTGGCGTATTGGCACACTGGCGTGTTGGCGTGTTGGCGCATTGGCGTGTTGGCGCATTGGCGTGTTGGCGAGTTGGCGTTTTGACATGTTGGCGTATTGGCGTATTGGGGTGTTGGCGTATTGGCGTATTGGCGTGTTGACGTGTTGGCGCATTGGCGTGTTGGCATATTGGCGTGTTGGCATGTTGGCGTGTTGGACTGTTGGCGTGTTGGCGTGTTGGCGTGTTGGCGTATTGGCGTGTTGGCGTGTTGGACTGTTGGCGTGTTGGCACATTGGCGTGTTGGCGTGTTGGCATATTGGCGTATTGGCGTGTTGGCGCATTGGCGTGTTGGCGTATAGGCGTGTTGGCGTATTGGCGTATTGGCACAATGGCGTGTTGGCACATTGGCGTATTGGCGTGTTGGCGTGTTGGCGCATTGGTGTGTTGGCGTGTTGGACTGTTGGCGTGTTGGCGTATTGGTGTGTTGGCGTGTTGGCGTGATGGCGTATTGGCACATTGGCGTGTTGGCGTATTTGCGTGTTGGCGTATTGGCGTATTGGGGTGTTGGCGTATTGGCGTATTGGCGTTTTGACGTGTTGGCGCATTGGCGTGTTGGCATATTGGCGTGTTGGCATGTTGGCGTGTTGGAATGTTGGCGTGTTGGCGTGTTGGCGTATTGGCGTGTTGGCGTGTTGGACTGTTGGCGTGTTGGCACATTGGCGTGTTGGCGTGTTGGCATATTGGCGTATTGGCGTGTTGGCGCATTGGCGTGTTGGCGTATAGGCGTGTTGGCGTATTGGCACATTGGCGTGTTGGCGTGTTGGCGCATTGGCGTATTGGCGTGTTGGCGCATTGGCGTGTTGGCGTATTTGCGTGTTGGCGTGTTGGCGTATTGGCACATTGGCGTGTTGGCGTATTTGCGTGTTGGCGTGTTGGCGTATTGGCACATTGGCGTGTTGGCGTGTTGGCGTGTTCGCGTATTGGCGTGTTGGCGTGTTGGCGTATTGGCACACTGGCGTGTTGGCGTGTTGGCGCATTGGCGTGTTGGCGCATAGGCGTGTTGGCGAGTTGGCGTTTTGACATGTTGGCGTATTGGCGTATTGGGGTGTTGGCGTATTGGCATATTGGCGTGTTGACGTGTTGGCGCATTGGCGTGTTGGCATATTGGCGTGTTGGCATGTTGGCGTGTTGGACTGTTGGCGTGTTGGCGTGTTGGCGTGTTGGCGTGTTGGCGTATTGGCGTGTTGGCGTGTTGGACTGCTGGCGTGTTGGCACATTGGCGTGTTGGCGTATTGGCGTATTGGCACATTGGCGTGTTGGCGCATTGGCGTATTGGCGTGTTGGCGTGTTGGCGCATTGGTGTGTTGGCGTGTTGGACTGTTGGCGTGTTGGCGTATTGGTGTGTTGGCGTGTTGGCGTGATGGCATATTGGCACATTGGCGTGTTGGCGTATTTGCGTGTTGGCGTGTTGGCGTATTGGCACATTGGCGTGTTGGCGTGTTCGCGTATTGGCGTGTTGGCGTGTTGGCGTATTGGCACACTGGCGTGTTGGCGTGTTGGCATGTTGGCGTGTTGGACTGTTGGCGTGTTGGCGTGTTGGCGTATTGGCGTATTGGCGTATTGGGGTGTTGGCGTATTGGCGTATTGGCGTGTTGACGTGTTGGCGCATTGGCGTGTTGGCATATTGGCATACATTTTAAATATCAAGCATCTTACTTCAAAAACATAGAACTTTCGTACAAACTTCCAACCCCCGTTTTACCCCCTTAGGGGTCGACTTTCATAAAATCCGTTCTTAGCGGATGTCTACGCTCTATAAGGAACCTACCTGCCAAATTTCAAGTTTCTAGGTGTTATAGTTTCGGAGATTTCGTGATGCATTCATTTCTTAGTGATGCACCTTTCGCTTTTATATATATTATTATAGATATACGTTCGAATTGAAAACACTCCACCTTTTTTTAAAATCAGTAAAAAAAGATTAGGGTGGTAAAATAACTTATTATTATAAAATTTTGTTTACGGATGAGCAATATTTTAACAAACAAAATGACCGCATTTATGCTCAAAGCTCTAAGGAAACATCCCAATTAGTCAACAAAGTACAATGTGGGCATTAACCGAATTCAGAGATAGTTTTGGTGGGGTGTTAGCTATAAAGAAGTAGCTGAACCATATTTTTGTAAAAAGGTATCAAAACATCGGCACAAGTGTATCAAGATACCATTCTTGAGAAGATAGTTAAGTATCTTAACAATATCATGTTCAATAACCAAGAATGACCCTTTTAACAAGACTCGGCGCCGGGTCAGAAAGTTCGATCCGCCCAATCTTTGTTAGAAACCAACGTTCCGGACTTCATCAGAGCTGAAGACTGGCCGTCATCTAGTCCCGATCTTAATCTGCTAGATTATGATTTATGGTAAATTTTAGAGAGTATGGCTTGCTCTAAGTGCCATGACAATTCGGAGTTCCTAAAACAATCCGAATCACTTCTTACACAGTTCTTCTTTTTTGATCTATAAATGACATTGCAATTTTTTTTGAAAAATAGCTTCGGATACTATCCATAAAGTTAGATTTCAAACAGACAAATCTATATTACCAACTAGCTGTGCCCATGACTTCGTCCGAGTGGAATAGTGACTTTGGACAGCAATTTCGGATATATCTTTTGGTTTAAATTGGATTATAAACACTGACGTTTGGGTATTTACATGTTCAACGTGATTCTTCAAATTGACATAACTTTTTTATTCGTGAACCGATCGACATGAAACATTGAAACACTATATGTTAAGTGAAGCTTACCACAATATATTGTTTATTGAAAACCACATCTAAATCGGATAATCCGTTTCTGAGATTAGTGTGCACAAACTCACAGACAAACAGAGAAAAATTCTAGTAATCATTGTTTTGGCTGCTATTTGCGTTGATAAAAGTTCCAATAAATTGTTTCTTTAATATATTCTATGTACAGACAGTGATCCGTTACATTTTGATTATATGTTTATTGACGTTGCAACGCTACGATTCCATCAATTGATATAAAGAAGAAGAGAAACTCATAAAAGTAATAGTTTTTTTTTTTTTATAGGGTATCAAAAAATAAAATTATTTCTTAATTTTTTTAAATTTATTAATATTAATTATTATTACAAAAGTTTTGCAGTCTTTCAAAATTAAAACAATCTTACACTATAATATAAATTTAAGGTATATTCTACTGATTCTTTATACTTAAGTAATATTAGAGTATTTTATTACTATTATACTTTTAACGGTTTCAATTGTTCCGATTTTTGAGCAGTACTATCCTTAGATCCAAAACATTTAGCTTCTTCTAGTGTTTCAGGTAGTTTAGCATTTAATGTTTCTGGTAAAATGAATGCTGCTACGAAACCGAACAATGATGTTGCTGCCAATATAAAACCTGGTATTCTTGGGTCATATCGTCGTCCCTGTAAATTACATGAGCGATTATTGAATTTGTTTTACAATTCATTACAGTTTAATGCTAGGTGTGCATAGAGTAACTACACTTTAACTATAGCGTAAAATAACTAACTGTATTTTTTACATTTCCGTCTTTCGAAATGAAAAGGAAACGCGCAATATTAGATAATTTGCTTACACCAATCAATTTCTAATTATTATTTACTTTATTTAGGTATTTCTATTGGAGTAATTCGTTTCAATGATAAGAATTCAGGGGGTGGAGCTTACAAACCATCTGCCAATGATATACTTGTCTCTCGTTCTATCTCATTACGTTTGTGCAAACAATTGCTTGTTCAATTTGTATTTAGTCGATAGGAAAATTAAAAAAAAAAATTATATAGCTTAACACCAAAAACTTAGTATAATAATATAAAAGTAATATTGCTATTTGTCTAGTTAGTAATTTTGTAGTTTTTTTTTTCGTACACAGTTTTGTAGTCACAGCTAATTGCGTCAACGACTAAGCAAATTTACGTTCGATCCTTAGTTTAGAGTTATATCTTATGTTGATTTTGTGTATTAAGTAATGGAAATAAAGTTATGGAAAAGTCGTTTTTACTAACTAGCAGATAAATAATATGACAAATCTTACCAAGTACATAACAAAAGGAATAGCGGCGGAGACTATCCCTGCTATTACATTTCCAAATGCCATTCCTGATTGTCGTAGACAGGTTGGGTAAAATTCCATAGTCAATAAATTAAGAACAAAAACTGTAATAATTGTTGATAGCCTGGCAATAATATTGATTGCACTTCCGACCCACCATTCCCGAATTAAGCCTCCAGTACCTAAAATAAAACAGTAAATCAAGACAAAGCGTCTGTAAAGCGCGTGTATCTGACGTGCTCGTGTTTTTATAACAATCGATTTTTTTACCAATCTGATTAGCTGCCCTAGACTTCGACACTATATAAAAGGCTCAAGTATGGTTGGAGTACCACAAGGTGCAAGGCTACTCCCATTATGTTATTCTAATACTCTCCAGTCAAAAATCCCCAGTAGGGGTCCCCTACCATTATTGTTACATGTGTTAATTGACATAACTAAAAACTATTGAACCAATAATTTTTTTTTATAACTTTTAAAAAATTGACTTTATTTATACAAAATATTATACATATTTACAATTCCACGCGGACATGATTTATACCAAAACTATCTGTAAATATTTAGTTCTTAAGTTGTGAATTGTAAATATGTATAATATTTTGTATAAATAACCAATAATTGAATTGATAATGAGTTTTAGGAGTAATTTAAAATTTCACGATTTTCATGGAATAAAAATGTATTTTGACTATTCCGCATAATTTTATAATTTTGCTTTTATAAAATATCAGACAAAACATTATGTAATTGTAGAAAAAATTTATTTGGTTCGCAATATTTACATATAATTTTAAAAAGTTGCATGTATCAATGTGTCATTAAGAAATTGAATAATAATGTAAAAAAAATAATTATTACAATTTTTAACTTACTGTTTTCTCTAATAATGACAGTTGTCCACATAACAGCTAAAACACTGATTGAAGTAATTCCAGTATACCGACGGCCGATACGATCAGAAAGCCAAGCTGCTAAATATATAGAAGGAATCTCTGCCAAGGCTTGTAAAGCGAAATCTAGAAATGGATTGCTATCTGTTCTTTCACCTGAGCTCATTACCAGATATGTATAGCTCAACGAAGCCGCCATCCTACAGACAAAAAAAAAAAAACAATTTTATAACAACAAAATTTAAACAATGCAATTTTTAGTCGATTGTTTGAGTTATACTCACCAAATTACGGCTTGTAAGATGGTATTCAATGCAAGTCGTCTTGAAGAGAACAATGAAAACACTCCGAAAACTTGAGGTTTTTCCTCCGCTTCTTCAATTAGGCTCATCATAAGTTTTTCTGTGTTAGCTTCCATGTTTTTATTATTAGTTTTAGCTATCTTCTTGAGTATTATTAAGGACTCCTCTACTCTACCTTGACTATACAACCACCGAGGGGATTCGATTACTTTCCTAGAAATTAAATGAACATTTAATACGACGCTGTTTAACAAAAAAAAAGTAATTTTAAAGTCACGGCTACTTACCAGGACATAATTACAAAAGGAATAAGTGGAGCTGTCGTAACTATAAGAAATAGCTTCCAATCTCGTGCCCACCACATAAAAAGAGGCGTTAAAAATATTCCAAAGCTGCTCGCTACTAATCGTAACCTAACGATAGCTGATCCACGATTTACAGAAGACATTTCTAGACATATTATCGATACAGTTTGTAAAGCTGTTGTAGATGGAAAACTAGCAATTAAACAACCAATAAAAAATATAATATATGAATTTCCTCCCATTAGGGAGATGAACCGTCCTACTAACAGCATTGTTGTTGTAATTATATACGTGTAACGACGACCATATCTGTAAAATAAAAAAAAACTTTTTAATTTCAAATATTATTATTTTAGGTGAATAAAGGATAAAAATAACTTTAATAACAATTAGAACACTTAAACTAATGTAAACATTATTGTGATTTTTCAGTGTATTTAGGGTAAAAAAAAGGTTTATTGCATTAGAATACGAGTTAACATCTTTTGACAAATGTTGATTCTACAAAAAAAAAATTAATCATTGTTATTGCACATAGATTCATACCAGAAAATTCGTGAGTGGACGATACTTCTGTTTTGATGTTTGATATATGGCTTAGAAAAAGTTGAAAATTATGAAAATCGACTGTGGGAGATAGAATGAATCAGAGAACTAAAGACTATTTATCTGAGAAGTAATATTTTAATACGATTATAGAATTCTTCTATCGTGGCGGAACCAAAAACATAATATTATTAAACAATACTTACACGTCACTAAACCACCCGAAAAATATAGATCCGACAACCTCTGCTAATTTCGTGTACATTAATACGCTTACACCATTCATTTCTTTGTCGCAAACCCAATTGTTTTCAGATGTCACTGTTGTTTCGTACCAAGTCTTGTCATACGTATATTCAAGACAGGCTGAAATAAAAGATAAGATCATATTGTTGCCTTTACTCTACAAAGAAATGGTTAAATAATTAAACTCGTTAAGTAAAATACAAAAATGCACTTGTGTACTTACCCTTTGTTTCATTACTTTTGTAGGGATCGACATACATAGAGCAACTATCGAACTGAAGTTCGCCTATAACATTTTCATACCTAAAAAGGATGATAACAAATATTGTTAAAATTAAATTTAACTTAAAATATTATAAGCAAAAACTAAAAGATAGTACTTAGTTTATCCTACCTTGGTATATTCCTTATTCTCCAGTCTATTTCACTAATATTTTGCGGTTTTTCTGGAATTTTACATTCGTGAGGCGTAACTGTGAGCGCCAAAAGAATGTTTAGGAACACTACCATGAAAATTACTACAAATGCTATGTGATAAATGAAATCATAACGATTTTGATATTTATTTTCATTCCCGATTTCGGATAGGGCACGGTCGTAAACGTTGTCCATGTTTGTGAGGTAATGGAGACGATCTAACACTTTCTACGATTTTGGTAGTCTTATATATATAATTTGCAGATAGTTGTATTAGTTTAGTTTTCTTCGTCACTGCTACTATCATACTATTTTATTTGCGATTTCTTTATCTCATGCAAATATAGGTACTTAACCTATTTATAAACAATATGTAAATAGTATTTTGTGACGTGATAAATGTGACTTGTTTCTTTCCTTTACTTTTACTTTAATAAAAATTCCATAGCATATTTTATTTCAATACTCACATTAACAATTTTTAAAAGTCAAAAGATAATTTTGTGAACAAAAACTAACAAATGTGCAGAAATATAAAAAAGTAGATTTTTTTTAATTATAAGAGATACTAAACGGCATTTGTAAAATTTAATTTGTTTTATATAAGTATATAAAACAAATTTAATTTGTTTTATATAAGTATATAAAACAAATTAATAAATATATCATTCAAATAAAGCATTTCACCAAAATGGTTTCATACCGTTAGAGGAAACGAAAAATTATTAAATAAATAATATGTACGATTTTATTTTTGTGTTACCCACACATTAGGAATTCTAATTATTCAAAATATATTCGATACCAAATATATTTCGATATTCAAAAATGTTTATGATTAAATAAAAATTCAGCATAAACAAACAAAATTGTTAATTTTTTTATTTTATAATTGTATATATTTAAGAAATGACTAGAAGTCGTTGCAATCTTTAAAATTTACATTTTAATGTTTAAATTTAGAATAATCACATTATCATATGTTTACTTTGGTGACAATCTTAAATTTATAAGCTATGGAAAAGCCGCTAAGTGCGACTTGAACTCACAACGAAGATTCCGTATCACCATACATTATTAAAAATACAAAAGTTTTCTAACAGTGCCATAAAAAAATTACTAAAGACAGTAAGTCTTCTTTACTAATCATACTACTTACTTATGAGTACTTATTATGAATTATTATCTTATTTTTTATTTTTTCTGTAAAATATATTTAAATGTATTTAAGTATGGCCATTAAATAGTTACGTGGCAAACTGGAAGATAGACAACTCAAAACAGAATAGTCTTCGTAATATTGCTCATTAGTACCCTAATAAAACGGATCCCAGCTAGGGTGTACGCAAAATAAACGTCGTAATAAAAACATTTATTTAAATATTTATAGCCAACACGTGATTATTAATTTAAGTATTAAAATGTAAATCAAATAAAGTGAAACAATATATTACTCGTATCTTAAGTATACACCAATACAATAAATCTGAGAGCTTATGTTTGTTTGTTTGATTCTTTTCATGAGCTATTTTTAAAAAGTCTGCTGAGAAAGGTCAAAGACTACAAAATATTACACAACTTGTACAAACACATACGATTAGAAAAGTACCATAGGTAATTAATGTGGGTGAAACCCGTAAATATAGTACTATATCGAAATAATATATTTCTTATTTTAGTATGCGCTTTTTTTTGGGGAGGTATATATGTAACGAAGCCGTTCTTACCAATTGTATAAGGTATTCTAAAAATTATTTGAACCTATGTATAGTAATTGCTTAAAATTAAAAGTAATTGCAATATTTCTAACAAGGCATTCCAATTCAAATTCGTGTCATATCATCAGCACTGCCTTAAATAAAATGCTGTGTGGTTACGGCAATAAGAATATCGCCACCCCCTCTCTTCCCGTGGGTGTGGTAAGAGGCGACTAAGGGATAACACAGTTCCACTACCACCTTGGAACTTAAAAAGCCGACCGATGGCGGAATAACCATCTATCTGCTGGGTTTGAAATACACAGGCCGAAGACGAGCAGCAGCGTCTTCCATGCGATAAAGCCACCATTGCGGTCACCAACCCGACTGCCCAGTGTGGTGACTATGTGCAAAACACATGAGTTCACTCCATTTTTGGCGCGAACTTGTGGAGGCCTACGTCCAGCAGTGGACTGTATTAGGCTGGAGTGAGTAATATATATTAATTAGCTGTCCCCGCAAACGTTATTTTGCCATATACATGTTATTAACCCCCTTAATCCCCCACCCCCCACCACTTATAACTTAGGGGTACGAAAAATAGATGTTGGCCGATTCTCAGAACTACCCGATATGCACGCAAAGTTTTATAAAAATCGGTCCGGATCGGTTTTGTAAAATGATAATTATTATACTTATTTATTGCGAATTATTCGCATGGGTATAGCTAGTATTTCTATATTATTATTACTATTTTATATTTTATATTCTGTCCAGAGGGTGGGGCCACTAGATATCTATCCGATAACTGGTTGGAACCGCTACGGGTACGCGACCCCGGACTACTCTAGCTGCTAGTGTCACACACCCCTCCCCGTGATCCGTGGCACTGGTATCCGTAACCCCAGATCCTTCTCTCACATAAATCCTTCTCACCTATCCTTCTTCTTACCTTGAATTTCCCAAGGAGGGTTGATGTCAGGCAGGCGGCCGGTCGTAAAATATACAAGCCAAATCACATCACAACATGAGCTTGGGAATTAGAGTATGCGATAATGCTAGGGCGTACCCCACAGGCGCCGCGCAGATGCAGCACCCGGCGTCTGTGGGAAATGGACAAGGGTTGCTGCTCCAGGGACGGGGGCAGCGTAAGAGGCGAGTCCAGGAGGTGAGCTTGAGGATTGCCAGTTGGAATGTGGGTACGATGACTGGGAGAGGACGAGAGCTAGCAGATGTTTTGGAAAGGAGACGGATAAATATAGCGTGCTTGCAGGAGACGAAGTGGAAGGGACAGAGAGCAAGAGAAATAGGGGCGGGTTATAAGTTTTATTATTGCGGCTGTGATGGGAAAAGAAATGGCGTAGGTATAGTGTTAGATAGAGAGCTCCAGAACAAGGTGATGGATGTGAAAAGAGTGAATGATAGAGTTATTGCAGTAAAACTGTTGATTGAAGACTCGGTTTTAAATGTCGTTAGTGTGTATGCGCCGCAAACGGGATGCGATGACAGTATGAAAGAAAGATTTTGATGCGGTAATAATGAAAGTACCAGAGTGTGAGGAAATATACATTGGGGGGGACTTTAATGGACATGTGGGAAGGATGAATGACGGGTATGAGAGGGTGCATAGGGGCAGAGGTTACGGAGTTAGGAACCGAGACGGTGAAGCTCTACTTGAAGCAGCCTTGGCCTTTGACTTAGCAATAGCCAACACATTCTATCAAAAACGGGAACAACACCTTATCACATACCGTAGTGGTCTACACTCTACCCAAATTGACTACATTCTTTTAAGAAGAAACAGGCTAAAATCGGCCAAGGACTGCAAGATAATACCGAGTGAGAGTCTCGTCTCCCAGCATAGGCTACTGCTCCTGGACTTAACTCTGAAAGTTCAGAGTTTAAATAAGAGCCCGAAGCCCCCAGTTAGAACGAAATGGTACAGATTGGATGATAGGGAGGTGGCTGCAGAATTCCGGGAAAGAGTGGTTGGTAAAATGATAGAGATGGGAGATATGGTGGGGATGGGAGTAAACGAGTGCTGGAGTGAGATGGCAACGTGGGTGCGAAGTGTGGCAAGGGATGTCTTAGGGGAAACGAAAGGGAAAAGGAAGATAGAGAAGGATACATGGTGGTGGAATGAGGAAGTACAGACGATTTTGAAAGAAAAGAAGAATGCTTTCAAAGAATGGAAAAGAGTGGAAGATGGAAATGACAGAGAAAAGAAAATAAAAAGATCAGATTACCAAAACATTAAAAAGAAGGCTAAGAAAGCAGTCGCTATCGCAAGGGCCAAGGCTCAAGATAAGTTGTATCATTTTTTAGAGAGCCCACAAGGTCAAAAAAATATTTTTAGAATATCAAGAGAGAGAGAGATGAATGCAAGAGATGTAAATCATATGAAATGTATAAAAGACGAAGCGGGGAAGATTTTGACGGACGATGAGGAAATAAAAGAACGCTGGAAGAGATACTTTAATAACTTGATGAATGAAGAAAATGAATGGAGCGGAGTGTTAGAAAATGTACGAAGTAATGAAGAAATGGTGAAAGAGGTAAGTATAGAGGAAGTGAAGATGGCAGTGCAGAGTATGAAGAATGGGAAAGCAGTTGGGCCAGATGGTATACCAGCGGAAGTATGGAAGTTTTTGAAGGCGGATGGATGGAAGTGGCTGACTTTATTTTTCAATAAGTTGCTGCAAGAAGAGGTCATACCCGAGGAATGGTGCTACAGTTCACTGGTGCCCATTTTTAAAAATAAAGGTGACATACAAGACTGCAGCAGCTATCGGGGAATAAAGCTCATGTCACATAGTATGAAGATATGGGAGAAAGTGATAGCGCGACGAATGAGAGAAGAATGTGAGGTCACACAGAACCAATTTGGATTTATGCTGGGCCGGGGAACTACGGACGCCATATTTGCACTCCGCCAACTCTGCGAAAAATATCGACTCGCACAAAAAGACCTACATATGGTGTTCGTAGATCTGGAAAAGGCTTACGATAGGGTCCCCCGTAAGGTTCTGTGGTGGGCTATGAAAGGGAAAGGAGTGCCAGAGAAGTATGTACGACTTGTTCAGGTGATGTATGATAGAGCTAGCACTCACGTCCGGTCCGAAGCCGGGGTAACTGACAAGTTCAGTGTGGCTGTAGGTTTGCACCAGGGGTCGGCTTTAAGCCCGTATCTATTCTTCCTGGTAATGGATGTTCTAACATCAGACATACAGGAGGAAGCACCCTGGTTGTATGCTGTTTGCTGACGACGTTGTTCTTGTCGGAGATAATGTCCTTGAGGTACAGAGCAGACTGGGAAAATGGCAGGAAAGACTGGAGGGCGCGGGATTGAGGATAAGTAGGTCTAAAACCGAGCACTTGTTCTGCGATTTCAGCGGTTCGTCCGGTTTTTCCCATATTGCCTTGGATGGTGTATCCCTACCAGTCTGCTCCGACTCCCGCTACCTTGGGTCATTAATACAAAATGACGGCAACATAGACCGTGACGTGAAAAATAGAATAAATGCGGGATGGATGAAATGGCGACAGGTCTCTGGAACAGCTTGTGATCCACGAATGCCCCTTAAACTTAAGGGGAAAATCTATAAAACGATCATAAGACCTGTCGTAATGTATGGATCGGAATGTTGGGCAACAAAAGTGACGGATGAAAGAAGAGTGCACGCAGCCGAGATGAGAATGCTAAGATGGATGTGTGGAGTAACGAGGAAAGATCGGATTAGAAATGAGTATATAAGGGGAAGTTTGAAAGTAGCACCCGTGACAGAGAAAATGAGGAGCAATAGGTTAGCGTGGTATGGGCATGTAATGAGGAGGGATGACCGCTATGTCGGTAAAAGAATGTTAGGGATGAATGTCGAAGGACGAAGAGCGATCGGCAGACCGAAAAAGCGATGGATGGATTGTGTGAGTGAGGATATGAGAAAGAAAGGAGTAAGCACTGAAGTGACGAATAATAGAGAGGAATGGAAGAGGAAAACATGTTGTGCCGATCCTACATAAGTGGGATAAGGGCAGGAAGATCATCATGGATCATTTTCTATTTCTTTTAAAAATCAATGATGGCATATGAAAACTAATGTAAGTTTACTGCAAAGTAATTTCAAGAAATCTAATTGTGATTTAAAGTGACTATCGAAAGGATAGAATTACGTTAAACTGACTCGTAACAGTTATACCTATGTGTATTAAAATTAGAATTCTATATCCATTAAAAGGATAGAATTTTTTCGTTTATTTTTCTTTGTAATGGATAAACTTAAAAATTCTGGACTCATTTTAAAAAGTAGACTAGATTCTAATAAAAAAATGGAATAGCTCAAATCGTGTAACCCACGCAGGTGTAGTTGCAGACAAAAAGCGAGTAAGTTTATAAAACAAGGACCTGAACTTGGGTTTTAGAATTCATATGTCACATATTAGTAATTATAATATGTGTGTGATAGTTAATTAATTAAAAAAAATAACTTTTTTCCTTCTATACAAGAGAAAAACCTACTTTAAAGGGAAGGAGCTTTATGTACCAAGCCACTCTACCGTAGGTGTTGATTTGCTACCGTGGCTCTGTTTTTTTTTTTTTCTTGAAGTGTCGATTAATTTTTGACTTTCGTTAACTATGTATTAGTGATGTTTTATATCCGTATCCGTGGATAGCCGCGGTAGAAATGAGGTCCGTATCCGTATCCGTCACTTTTCTAGTGGATCTTTTACGGGTCTTTTATTATTTTTAAATTCAATTGCCAGGATAAAATGCTGCCTGATAACTTGGATTATGTGATTATTTGTATAATTAAAAGAATATCCATTCAGTGTATTTTTTATTTCTTAAAATCAAAGATTTTGCACCTTTAATTGCAAACATATATTCATGTAGGTAACCATACTAATAATATATAGCTCAAAGATACTAAATCAACTATCTTATGAGATCACTATTACACATAAAAAGTTATGAGATTAATTATATAAATATAAGAAAATTAAAAAGAAATAACATTTTTACTGAAACAAATTTTTTGGAATTTATCGCAGTTTACTAAGTTTTTTAGATGCCCGACGATCCCTGGACCTGATTGCTAAACAAAAGTAATACGCGCGCAATGCAAGTAGGGTTGCTAGATCGAATGACACTATTATCGGGAGAAAAAAAACCATTTGTCGGGAGAAACAGAAATAAAATTAAAATAAAGTAGGTAAATATATTAAAAGTAACAACATTAAACATTACTGTTACATCTTCCGCTGCCGATAGAAAAGTTTACATAAATAAATACTAACAATAATTGTGTTTGCTAACAAACGAAAAAAAAAAAACGACTTCAATTACGTCGACAAGTAATACAACGTAGGTATGCGAAAAAATGGTCAAGTAAAAACGCGTTATCAAATATTACTTAAAAAGTGGTCATCAGATGTCGATCAAATTTAAACGAGACTGCATGACAAACAGCTTTCGATTAAAACAAGAATAATTAAAATTGATACACCTGATAAAAAGTTATGCGATATAATACAACGTAGGTCGACGAAAAAATAGTCAAGTAAAAACGTATTATTATATATAACTCGAAAAGTACTTGATATATCTCAATTAAATTTAAATGGGACCACATGACACACATTACCTTTATATATTTTTCTTACGGTTTTTTCAGTTCACATTTTTTTCAGTTCGCTCGCCCAGCCAAATGTCAAGCCTGCCGTAAGGAACTTCGTTCCAAAAATGGCTCGAGAAACCTAAGTTTTTCATAAGGTAGACAAATTAACAATTGCGTCACACTATATTTATAACAAATATTATGTATATTCACAAGAATATTGATTGTTTTGATATATCGCACCTTTAGAATTGAAGTGGCTTAACTAAAAATTTTAAGAAAATGACTTTTATACATTAAACGACTTATAAACATGTATTCTATCAGTTTATTAAATATACACAGAGTGTTTTAGCCCAGAAAAGGACAAACGTATTATTTTGGTCTCTTTTAAATCACGCGTCTACAGCGCGTCCCTCGTTATTAAAGGACCCCGTTCAATGTTGCGTCGATAGTGCTAAACGATGGGTGCCGCGCGGTTGCTCCGTAAGCGACGTAAACTGTAATTCGCTGTTTTAATACTAAATGTAAGGTAAGTTATTCATTCGCCATCTGTTTTTGTAATGACTCTTTTTGGTTTTGGGTGTTTCAATACTAAATAATAATAATATTGTGGTGTCGTATTTGTAGTGCCGTCATTTTATTACTAAATATTGCTTGTTGGATGAAAACCTATTGTATACTATGGCTTTATTTTACTAACCGATTTTGTAACTACGAAGACACATACGTAAATATGTTTTTTCTTTACTGAATGCTTTGTGACTTAGAGAGCTTTATTGTAACTGAGCCGTTTTATGTTTGTTTCAGTTGAAGTTTAAAATTAATATTGAAAAGAAAAGTAGATCTTATTTTATGATCTTCTATTATGCCGGAATGAAAATAAAATGGAAGAACAGTGTGTAGCGATGAGAACAGCAAGTTCCGAAGGTTATACTAGTGTTCAAAATAAATCCAAAGAGTGTGATAAGGAAAACTTTTCGAAACTACCTTTGGATAATGCGATAGATGGAAGTTCTAGTATGAATCCTAAAATTTTACCGCAAGTGGAAACTGAACAACGGACTCTAAAAAATGTTAACAATACGTCGAAAATCAGTTGTGGGTATAACGTTGTTTCAACTATCGAAGAACAATCATTACAAAACATAAGAGATAGGTCCAATAGTACAACATTATCCAGTTCTTCTACGTCATCATCTTCAAGTTCCAGCATATTGTCGTCCTCATCAAAGTCTTCTTCATCAGCAGAAAAAAACGGAGGCGAAATGAACATTAACAGCTCACCTTCAACCATACCAGGCACTTCAACAGATTGCTCAAATATAATTTATGCCAGGCCTTTAATTCGCAAAAGACGTTCAAATAAAGACATTAACTACCGTCAATAGCAGTGCAATCAGAATGCATAGGTATACACGAGGAATCAGACGTTGATTTGTGTGACGCTGATTCGACTTATAACGATTCATCACTACGACGCTTTTTAAGTTGATCAACCACCACGTCTGACATTGAATTATTTTCACAGAATAAAAAAATCTAGGATTATCTCAATGGAAACAAATCGCTTCGGAATTACGGAAAAGCTTACCAATCACTTTCAAAATCTAATAAGGAGGCACCTGCAAAAAAACTAAGAGGAAGTTGCGGTTGTAGTCTTCGTTGTTCTGATAATATAACCCCTGAGAAGAGATTCGAAATATTCAACTCTTATTGGCAGTTAAGTAATTTGGACTTGAAGTGATCGTTTATCAAGGCATGCATGTTGGAGTTGAAACCAAAACATAAGTACACAAATGCTGCCAATCCTCGTAAACCAAACACAGCCTTTTATTTTACAGCCGATTGCCAAAGAATTTGCGTATATAAAACCTTTTTTATTAATACATTAGATATAACAGAGAGACAAATAAGAACTATGAAAATGAAAACAAATTCCAATGGTTTCGTAGAAGAAGATCTTAGAGGGCGTTCTATAAGCTGAACACCGATTGACCCAAGTCTTGTACAAGATATTAAAAACCATATTAATAGTATATACTGCGCATAGAGTCCCACTATCTAAGATCTTCTACTACAAGAGAATATATTGATAATAGCAAGAGTATACAAGAACTATGTAGGGATTTTAATAATAATCAAACCAAAGAAAAAACCTCACGCCCCACAGGGTTAGTGAAAAAAATGCAGGCAAAACATTAAATGTCATATTTTATTCAGATATTTTAATGGTCAAAACAAAAATAAATGGCAATAGCCTGTTTATACTCTTATGCAGTGGCGCATTTTGAAAAAATTCAATCAATAATGATAAACATTTGATTAAGGGTCATAAACAGAACGAGGGGGACAATGCACATACTCGTAGTTTAATAGAAAAAGAAATAAAGAGAAACCTAAGATACCCTATATATAACCTAAGAGTTGCTAGAAAAATTAGCACTCAATTTAGAGTAAAAGAGTTAGATTACAATTTTTTATAGACTTCAAAGTGTTGCAGAAGTATAACTTTAGACAAGATGTTGATAAAAATGCAGTGGGTTGGAGGGAATATGATAGCGAGATAAAAGTGTTAAAATTTGTTAAGAACGATTTTTTTTACTATAAAAATTCATACACTGAAAAAGATTTTAAGGAAGTAAATATGCGCAATAAAAGAAACAAAATGAAAGAAGTTGGTGAAATTACACTACCGAAGGATTATAGTAACAAAGTAGAGATTGCAGAAAAAAAATAAAGGTCTGAGTTATCTTATAAGAACTAAAGCAATCCCTAGTAGATACGAATTGTTTTATGACACGGTTTTGTAATTATTGACTACGTTAGTCATAATTTTGATCTCATTTTAGTTTTGAAGCAATTTATGTTTTTTGCCACTGTTTTGATTTCATAAATGTGTTTTTATTTTGTTAATTCTTACTTAGATATGTTTATAAACATTTTATAGCTAGTTATTCAAATTTAACTAAATAACTTTTGGTTTATTAGTGTTTAATAATTGTTTTATATTCTTTTATAAAAAGTTTACTATTTGCAGATTATTTAAAACTATTGATTGTTTTATAAATTGAAACTAATGTATAACAAATATTGCGTTAAACTATTTGTTGGGAAATAATACTCAGTTGGGTATACTCCACGTGTGATATGACTGATCCCAGTATTAAATATTATAAACATCTATTAAGGCATTTTCATGTCTGATTTTCTTATAGGTATTCATAAAACCAATATATATTTTGCTAAGTGACCTGATAATGTAATGGTGGTAGCACTACCGAAGCGTTGATTAGTGTTTAAGGATGATTAGTTAGGCAAAATTTCAAAATAAACAATTATGAAAGCAGACTCTGTGTTTCATTTTCCTTTAATTTAGCGAGTCATTTATAATTAAACTAGCATATTCGAAAATTAGTCGCCAAACAAAAATATATCATCAGAAATTAATCGCCTTATTTTTAAATAGTCACAATTATTTTTTATGTTGTAAAGTAAATAAAAGACACAAAGTCAAATAAGCCAATAATATTAAATTGTTTTTCGGAAAATAAGTAACTTCTTTTTTTCAATAATTAATTAATTAATGTTCTAATTAGTTATACCTATAGGTTTAGTATACAATCATTAAAATAATTCCTAGTCTACGGTTAATGACTAAAATTGTGACATAAACCACTTAACTTAAAGTATTATGATCAAAAAACTAAAAAATAGTCAATTCTTCAGGTACATTTTTGGCGTTTACCAAAAAACAAGAATTTTGGATTAAGCCACTTCAATTCTAAAGGTGCGATATATAGTAATAATTGCAGAATAAACACGAGATGGAATAAGAAAATTGTTACTCCACCTTTTCGACTGCGCAAAGTAAACGTCTCCTTTTTGGATTATGGCATTCTCATGTATAATCCAATTCCACAAACTATAATGAAATTGTCTGAGGATAAATTTAAAGTTTGTATGAAAAAGAAATTAATAGCTAAAGCTTATTTTTCGGTGCAGGATTACATAATTGATAAAGATGTCTGGACTTAGTGACACTAGGTATTTTATGCAAGATATTACCAAATTTTACAAAACGCAGTTTAAATATTTTTTTAAAGAGTAACTGCGGAACTTATTGCCGGTTCACTGCAGAATCTGAATTTCGAACCGGTAATAATTTCACTTTTAAAAATAATTATAATTTTAATTTGTAAAATGACGACTAAATGGACTATCAAACACAAAAAGAATTTTTCACTTTCAACCAATAGTTCCTGAGTTCCGAGTTCAAAAAAAACGACAGATCTTCTGTTCGTAATGATAGCCTCAGGATATAATTCTGAATTATAAATATAAAAAAAAACAAACTAATAGAAAAATATTGTATGTACGATTTGACGTTGACTAGTGTAGCTATATTAAATCATTAATTATAGGATATAATTCTGAATTATAAATATAAAAAAAACAAACTAATAGAAAAATATTGTATGTACGATTTGACGTTGACTAGTGTAGCTATATTAAATCATTAATTATATTATCTATCAAAATGCCATAAAAATTTAGACAAATAACAGGCAGGAACGTTAAACTTATAACACCCCTCTTTGCTCTTTCTATTTCACTATCACAGAAATGTATTAATGCTATTAAAAACTACCAATATTTACCCAATGACCACAGTGTGAGAACAACTTGCCTTGTAGTATTCATTATTAAACGTTGTTTTTTGAAAACAATAAATAGTAGCCGTAACGAGGAAATATTAAGATTAAAAAATTAAATAAATTCCAAATAATGGGTTTAAAAAATTTTTTTATTAAGTTAATATATTTGTTGCAAAAAAATATTTACATAGACAAATCAAACAAATTAAGGAAATAGTGGAAAAGTTATACTTTTACGAAGAGATAAGAATCAGTGATTTGTTAAGCCGCAGGTTGACGTTATATTTATAATAGATAATTAAAAATAGAATGTTTGTCTGGTTCCATTTTTAGATATTTAAATACCTACTATCTTGTTATCTGTGTTTATTATATGTGCAGGGCTGTCTTTAACCGGGGGTTCAAGGGGTGCAGCGCACCCGGGCGCGGTGTCCTAGGGGGTGCCAAAAGCTAGAAATTGGAAATTTTATTTACCTAACTCATTAAATGTCAACGTCATTGCACCGTCTCGTACACTTTGTTACGTCAAATGCACGTACATAATAAAGAAAAGGTACTAATAATCAATTGTTTTCAAATTAAAAAATCTTTTTATCCTTCAGATATTAATAATAGATCGTTTACAATTACGTATTATTGTAAAAAATTACAAAACAACGATATCATCAGTCGTGATTGGCTTATGTATTCCACACCTTCTGTAAATGCTTTTAATGGTCATACTGGCTACAAAGACTGGGGCTATTTGTCAAGTAATCTAGAGTGACATGAAAAAATTTCAGGGCACATGTTTTTTTTTTTTATATTTAAATTTAAAAAATATGTTAATCAAGCTGAAATAGAACGCGACAAAAAGAGGTGGACGGCAGTTTTGGAGAGAATAATAAGTTAATCAAATTTTTGGTACGTCAAAATATAGCTTTTCGAGGAACAACTAAAAAGTTGTTTGACTCAAATAACGGCAATTGCTTAAAGTTGGTAGAGAGTATTTAAAATTTGCTGTGTGGCTACGGCACTAAAGAATTTAGCCACCCCCTCTCTTCCCGTGGGTGTCGTAAGAGGCGACTAAGGGATAACAAGGTTCCACAACCACCTTGGAACTTAAGAAGCCGACCGATGGTGGGATAACCATCCAACTGCTGGCTTTGAAATACATAGGCCAAAGACGGGCAGTAGCGTCTTCGGTGCGACAAAGCCAGTACTGCGGTCACCAACCCGCTTGCCCAGCGTGGTGACTATGGGCAAAACATATGCGCTCACGTTATTTTTGGCGTAAACTTGTGGAGGCCTATGTCCAGCAGTGGACTGTATAGGCTGTAATGATTGATGATTGATGATTTAAAGTTTTGATAATACGAGTATATTATTAGATCACATTTCTCAAACACAAAAAGCTCAGCATCGTATGCCCCATTATCTTGGCCATAATATTCAAAATGAATTGATAAATTCAATTTGAGAAAAAATTAAAACAATAATTCTTAACCTTTTAAAAGAATCGAAATAATATTATTCTGTAATTTTAGATAGCCGACCTGACATTTCACACTAGGAACAACTTACTATTATTATAAGATTAGTTTATTTAACTCCTTCAATCTTCAATCCTTTAAAGGCAATCAAACTTGTGGATCAGATTAGAAAATATTTAGAGGAATACCGCACGGACATTGCGTTTGACAAATTGTTATATGATACAAAATTAATTGCGGAAGAATTATACTGTGAAACTGAATTTACGGAAATGGCTCTTCCACATCCCCGACAAAAAAAAAACATTTTAATTACGAGGCTACGGATGAGCCCATTTTAGAGCCGATGAAAAAATAAATAAATTTCTATCTATTTTTTATTGACACAGCTATCTAAAAGTTAAATGAGCAATTCGAGTTGCTCATAGAGCACAATCCAATTTTTTTCATTTTTGCTAAACTTGGAAACATAGAAATGACATTAGAGATGGAAAATAAATAATAAATATAATATGAACATTAGAGATGAGACAAAAAAAAAACGCAATGTCTCAATTTACAAGAAAAGTGAACACTTAAAAGTAGATCAGATATTGACGGGGAAGATTTATTTAATGAATTAGAATTGTTGGCAATAGTTTTCTCAAATTCTACAATAACTCCACTTGATGTTTTAAGTTACATGTATTCCAATAATTCAGTCTCTGTGTTTCCTAACTTTTCAACATCTTTACGTATATATTTAACACTTTCAGTTACAGTAGCTGAAGGCGAAAATTCTTTTTCAAAATTAAAAATAATAAAAAATTATCTACGGTCAACCATGACACAATATAGACTGACAAACTTGGCCTTTATAAGTATATAGAATCCAAAATTGATTTCAAAATAAAAGACACAATTGAAATATTTTCCAACAATAATTGTGTTTGCTCGCAAACGAAAACAAACCGACTTCAATTACATCGACAAGTAATACAACGTAGATCGACGAAAAATAGTCAAGCAACTACGCGTTATCAACGATTACTCAAAAAGTAGTTATCAGATCTCAATAAAATATATATATGTGACCACATGATAAACATCAGCTTTCGATTAAATTAAAAATTATCAAAATCGGTACACCCAGTAAAAAGTTATTGCGGATTTTCGAGAGTTTCCCTCGATTTATCTGAGATCCCATCATCAGATCCTGGTTTCCTTATCATGGTACCAAACTAGGGATACCCCCTTTCCAACAAAAAAAGAATTATCAAAATCGGTACATCCAGTAGAAAGTTATGCGGTATAATACAACGTAGGTCGATGAAAAAAGCGTCAAGTAAAAACGCATTATTAGATATAACTCGAAAAGTAGTTGTTAGATCTCAAATAAATTTAAATGGGACCAATTGGCACACACCACCTTTCGATTAAAACAAAATTTGTCGAAATCGGTCTACCCGGTCAAAAGTTCTGATGTAACATACATAAAAAAAAAAAAATACAGTCGAATTGAGAACCACCTCCTTTTTGGAAGTCGGTTAAAAAAGCCCGAAAAGTTGATATTTGAGTTTGATGTATAGACATTGAACATTAAATTGGTACTAACCTATTAAGTAATAATTAAATATATATATATATATATATATATATATATATATATATATATATATATATATATGTTTGTGCATTTTTGATAAATTACATGACTTTCTTAAAATAATAAATGAAAGCTTAAAATTATATTGCTTAAGTTGGTATGGCATTTACTTATTAAATAAGAAAAGAAATACCAAATAAAAATACACATATGTGAAAAATAACACAAAACAACGAAAAATTACACAAAATAATAAAAATTGTAATAATAAGAATAGTATAATTACGTGGAACGGTTTTCGACTAATCATAAATTAAATAAGAAACAAACAAATGTATGCAATTTCTACTAACCCATACCACGTCCAATTCTAATCAATCTATGCTTTTCTATAAAACTAGTTAACAACAGTACAAAGTATTCACAGATACCCTCTTCAGAAAAAAAAAATATATATATATGTGTTGCCGCGGACGCTAATCGGACTTCAATAGACAATCTTCGATTAAAATTATGTTTGTAATTTATTATGTTAAGATTTAATGTTTAAATTTTTTTAATGAATGAACGGCATCTTAGCAATATGATTATCTGTTTCTTGAAATAAGTACCTGTTTTTGTTACTATTTATTTTTATGTAATGCTTACGCTCTTTAAATTGCTGAATGATTAACGTGAAATTATTATTGTAATTTTAGAAGTCAATCCTATGCATTTCTACTTTAATATATTTGTTTAATAATTTAATTTAGTAATGTAACGATCCTAATGCGTGTACACCCTCGACCAATAGGAATATATTTTATATAATCCATTTAAGTCTAAATTTAAGTTCCCTTTTATCAAAATTAGACATCTCCTCCTTAGGTGTCTCTTAGGTGGGCACAAAACATCTGTGTCGAGATGGCTTGGATTCCGGCACACAGTGTTATGTATTAAAGGGAATGAGAAAGTAGATTTTTTCGCAAAAGAAGTGACAACATCAGGTGGCCTCAGCCATTGGTCGGTAGTGCACCCCCAAGTGCTACGGTCTAGGAATGCCTACCCGGGCATCCTGGATATCACCCGTAAATGGGTTACCCTGCGATATCAAAAAAAAAAAGGTGGCCTCAGCCACTACAAAGTCTATAGCCATGACTTGATCTCATTAGCAAAAACACGAATGATGCGTGATTTGTCTGAATTCTGGTCTCACTCAAGTGTAACAAAAGGAAAGTTCTATGCTAGTGTTCAGGGATCCATTCTTGTCAAACCATGGTTTTTCAAGTATAGAAAGGCTAGTAAGTGGGTAACCTCAACTGTCTACCGTGTAAGGTTAGGTCATTCTTGCACCCCTGTCTTCCTTCACAAAATTAGAGTAAAGGACTAGGAGCACAAGGAGGAAGCACTTTGCGAATGTGCTCTTTAGGAAGGCACTCTTGAACACATATTTTTTAACTGTCCAATACTCCAGTTTTCCCTCTATCATTTTCTTCCCCCTGATATACCTCGCCCAACTAACCTGATGAACCTGATAATTGGTTCACTCTCAGTTTATTGATATTTTATGTACATATATTAATCAAAATAACATTAGAATGTAGCACTGTTTGTCTTGATTAACCCTACTAACAAATGTTTATACATGTTTGTTTGTCTTTTGTTTCAGATACTAACTCGGCACTTAAAATTATGAAATACTGGCAACAACTCCAACGTTTTTTCTGATTCATTTCTTAGTCTTTATTTTCGCTCTTACGTCTTGCAGTCCCACAAATCCTGGCAAATTTTCTGGCCTAACTCAACAGTTCTTATAACGTAAACTAAGCTTCACTCAGATATTGGCAAATCCTTCAGGGAGCCAAAGTAAAAAAGAAGAAGAAGAGGGCAGATTCCTTTTGGTATTAGCTAGCGAACGATAGCCATTGTTTAGTAGTGGAAACTTTTAACCATTTTCTGTCGTATACTTTGAGATAATATTTGAAGTTCTTGTTAAAAGTTATAATTTAGTTTTTCATATTACTTTTATTCGTTTGTTTTTAGTGACGGTAGTTTAAAAATTAATTGTGATATACCAACGAAATCTATTATTATTTATAGTAAATTGTAATTTAATCCGTGTTATAATTAAATCTTTATTTTCCATTTTGCTTTCGCCTTTAATTTAACGCTATGAACAGTACTAGCAGTACCGTAGGCCTAACTATGGTCAATGGTTCTGCCGTTTTTAAAAATGTTAATTAGGCTTCTAATTCCCCCCTTTCTACCGCTCAGTGTGTTTCAGATCCTGGCTGTGTAGACAAGGAACGTGTGGCACCACATGTTGATGGTTCCGATCCGAGTGTTCCTGCGTCAAGCCACGCTGCCACTGTGATACCGCTGCAGTCACCACAAACGAGTGCTATCCCGTCCGAGTTCTTCGCGAACATGGTAACTATGATGCAGAGCATGAGCGAGCAGCTGCTACAACAACCATCGGACACGGTGAAGATAACTGACGTATTCCTGCCCTCCTACGACCCGGATGGTAGTGTTGGAGTACATGAGTGGTGCAATCATATTTCTACGGCGAAACTTAATTATCGACTTAATGATTATGATATTCGTATGCAAGTAACTAGCTTACTCGTGAGTCGTGCTAGACTAGTGAAGGTGGGCTGACAACTGGTTAGTTACTACGTCTACTTGGGAGGAGCTGCGCCAAACTATTGTCACTACCTTCAAACCCGAAACCGTTACTCAAGAGATCTAGTAAGATTTAGGGAGCATGTTTATAATTCTTCTAAAAATATAGCAGAGTTCCTGACCCAATCGTGGCTCCTATGGCGGCGCATCACTAAAGACAAACTCGACGACAACAACGCTGTCGAAGCAGTCATCAGAATGGTAAGTGACGAACATTTAAGAATCGATATAATGAATGTCCGTGTTACCTCGGTACCTGAACTGATTTCTGCCACCGCATCTTTTCGCGTTAAACGCTCTAAGCAATCGAATAATACGTTTAATTAACCTCCAAATAAACGTTTAAATTTTTTTTTTTTTGAATAGTCGCAATAATTCTTATTGTGAATTTTGTAAAAGGAGCGGGCATGACGTAAGTAACTGTCGTAATCAGGGCTGCCAGGCGCATAAAAAGTGTGATCGTACGTCAACTACAAAAAAATCGTATGCCAAGGAAATTTTGAAATTGTTGCAAAAACTAAATAAAATAAAAACACAAAAAAGAAAGAAGTATAAACACATTTTTAAGATGATTGGAGTTCGGTATTTAACAGCGATCGAACTTTATTAGTTGAGTCTAGGAACAGGGGATTTTGATCCAAACACTGTTTTACGGGGTGGTGGATAGAGGGGAGCTATTTTGTTACGAGGAGACCTAATTGGTACACGTATATTAAATTTATGTAATAGCTGAGGGCAATCAATTTCATTGGTGAAAATTTTAGAGACAAAAAGTAAGTCTAACTGCTTTCTACGCTCGTTCAAAGAAATCATTCGGAAGTGTTTCAGTTGCTTATGATAAGAAGGTATTTCCTTTTTTGAAATTCCGTTTGAAAATAATAAATACCCCAGGAATCTTTTTTGTATTCGCTCCATCTGTAGAGAATGAGAATTGTATTTGCAGACATTCGGTTATTCTTCCCCACTTTCACCCCCCAAAACTTTTAAACGACTCAACCGATTTTATAAATCAAACATATCTAAAAACACTCGCCCGTAACTCACCTTTCATACAAAAAAAAAAAACTTAATTGACAGACAGACAGACACGTCAAACTTATAACACCCCTCTTTTTGCGTCGGGGGTTAAAAAATGGCGTATTCGCTAAACATACATTATTGATTTAAAAAACTTATGAATGTATCTCACATTCCTTCTATTATCGGAAGATTATATTCCTACGGATGAAAAATTTGCAATATTATTTTTTGTTTTTACAAATACATTGCTCTTTCCACTTTTATATGCTTATTATCTTAATATATATAAATCTCGTGTCACAATGTTTGTCCTCAATGGACTCCTAAACTACTTAACCGATTTTAGTCAAATTTGCACACCGCGTGCAGTTTGATCCAACTTAAATGATAGGCTATATTTTATTTTGATATATTATGTTATTATTATATTTCAGAAAAAAATAAGGTGATACGAAGTTCGCCAAGTCACCTAGTTATGTATATAAAATTTGAGTTGTGGAGTTCTCTATTTCATATTTAGGTACGTTATTAGCATTATAATAACAATGTCTAGTATTATTTAGTGGTGATCGGCATAAATTTAATTTATATAAAAAAAAAATTGTCATAGTTTGATGCGATACGCCAATACGATATTTTAATAAGAATACGATATATCACAGTGAATCATATGGCAATAATATCGTATTATATCGTATCGTATTGAGCATTTCTAGAAATAAATATGTATTTCTTAAAGTTATGTATTAATAAATTTTAAAAGAAAACTGAATTTCTTGCAGTTTAGTATCCTCAAGTTCTATTTATTGCTAAAATATGACATTCTAAAAAATTCTTTAAAGGTTCGTTCGGCAGGTTCGATCCCCGCTGGAACGGTAAATTTTTGATATGATATTAAAAATGTTTAGTTCTTTAAAGAATTAAGTATTTGAATTTAAAATATTTCGTTTTGGTTTCAGTAAACATTAGAATAACCTCATTTATTTACAAAATATTTAAGGGTGACTTTATTTAAAAGTATGGTGAAATCCTAAGGGTGAAATCTATAAAACAATTGAATCTGAAAGGTTGTTTTCTACCCTCGAATTTTTGCCGCCTCTCACCCCTAGCTTCAACACTTCCGCCTATCGCAATTCACTGCTGGACATAGGCCTCTCCAAGTTCATCCCAATCCCGGTTTCCCACAAGCGTCATCCAGCCTACACCGGCAATCTTACGAAGATCGTCGGACCAACGAGCCAGAGGACGTCCCAAACTGCGTTTGCAAAGTCGTGGTCTCCACTCTAGGATACGTCTGCTCCAACGGCCATCAGTCCTGTGACATAGGTGATCAGTCCACTGCCACTTCAACTTTCTAATTCTGTGGGCTATGTCGGTTACTTTTGTTTTCTCGCTAATAGTTTTATTTCTAATCATATATTTGAGAGAAACCCTAAGCATAGCCCATTCCATTGCACGTTGCGCAACTTTAAACTTGTGAACCAGTCCCTTCGTCAGTATCTATGACTCCACGTCTCAGCTCCGTATACTAACACAGGCAGGACGCCTTTCTCGAAGACAAGTCTTCAAGCATTGCGGAATCTTCAAAGTGAAGACTCGACAAAGCCTGCCAAATACCGCCCAATCCAACCGATTCCAGCTTAATTTTTCTTTTTCTTGAATGCCTGAATCGGGGAAGATCGATAAAGAAAATCGGATCTTGTTTGTTGGTATTGGGTTTGGACGGTCATAACCGTGATGTCATACAGACAACTCAGTGCCTCGATATATCGCCGATCGACATCCCGATCGCTGCAAATAATTCTTTTTAAGTCAGACCTTTAATGACCACAGACAATAATATACACAATGAATAGCATTTCTGCACTATCTGTACACGTTAAATTAAGAAAATAAAAATTTATCTTATCGGCTTATATTTAAATTCTAAAAGTAATGAAATATTACAAAAGTCATAAAACAAGCTTTATTCGACTGTTGAAAGATTAAAGAGATAATTTATGTATGTGATATGATAAAATAGTTTATAGACCACATTTTTTATCTCTTAAATCAAACAAACAAACGTCAGAAAAATAGACGCATACGTATAATTAAGCAAACTTCACGTGGCTGTCTATTGCCTAAGATAATGTTCACTATAATTCTCAGCAAATAATGTCCCGTTTGTATAAAAATGAAAACAGTAGGTATTATTTAGCTGTGATCTTCTGTAAGGTCAAGGTACTACCCCGGTTGGGCTGCTCCATATTTTGAGCAGGAAATTTCCTACTGTGCCCTACCTCAGTTAAGCCGTTTTTTAAACCAATTTGATATATGTACCGTGTATACATCCATATTCATTTAGTAAAAAGCGGTTATTATAATAATACAAACAGCCACTCCATTTTTTTATTTGTATAGATAAAAAAATCAAACACTCAAAAACCTTTATTTGAGGTAACTATTGATCCCACAATAAGTGTTAATGTCACAATAAAATAAAATAAACCATTTTTTATGGTAAATGGCTTTATTACAATAAAAATGGTGTAGTTAGGTTATGTACTAAAAGCTAAAAAATAATTCGGTAAGTCCTACTTACCAGATCGCACCAATCTTCTCATCAATCTGGGGTATTGATCAGACAAATATAAAATCGTTGGGCGTAGCGTATCCAGAGTAAACATTATGATAGAAATTTCACGTATCCACATTAACATAGTTACAATTTGTTGCAATCTAACTCTTTAATACACAATCCTTCCAAAGACTTCACTCGACTCAGAGCTACGTATGCTTGTCCTTCCTCAAACAGTTTTGAGCCTAAATATACAACTGTGTGGTCTACTATGCTACCTTGCATGTTGTGGACAGTGGAAGCCCAAAACAAAATTAAAGGCAACATCCGTCTTTCAGCCGTCCCCTAATTGAACTTTTCCGGAAACTTTATGGCTACGCCATCTCTTCCAAAGTCAATCTGAACTGACGGTGCATCTGTTTGATACATTTGGGTTCCACGACACTGATGCCAAACAATTTTTGTGATGTAGCCGATAGCGCCGTTTACCAATTCTTTCGATACGTTAATATTAGAGCGCAACATAACTTTTGCACCTTCAAATATTCATAATACTACCAATGAAGCCCTTTCATTTGATTCCCATTTTGAGATATTTGTGGAAAATATGTAGAGAAACCACCATTTTGTGGCGGCAACCACCTTGGATTTTTCATAGTGAGCCATATTCTACCAATCGAGCCCTTTCATACGATACCCATATTGAGGTATTTGTGGAACATATGTAATCTGCCATTTTGTGGCGGCGGCCATCGTGGATTTTTCATAGTGAGCTCTATTCTACCCATCAAGCTCTTTCATTTGATACCCATATTGAAGTATTTGTGGATAATATGTAATCCGCTATTTTTTGGCGGCGGTCATCTTGGATTTTTCACAGTGAGCCCTATTATACCAATCAAGCCCTTTCATTTGATACCCATATTGAGGTTGCTGTGAAATAATACGTGATCCGCCATTTTGTATCGGCGGCCAGCTTGGATTTACAATCATAAGGACTTTATTATGTTGTATTGTCATCAAGATTAAGAGTGTGTACCAAACATCAGGTCAATCTGGCATCAGGAAGGGGGTAAAATTCCAATTACTAAATTTGACCCAAACAAACAAACTGGTCAAGCTAAATAAAACCGTTTAATTATGATGCCATTTTTATATTTTATTATTATGATATTTAGGTTGATAGGGTCAATATGCTCTCACAATTCTTGAAAATTGTAAACATTGTAGTTTTTTTTGTATAAGCACTTTTTACTCGTTGCATTTTTAAATTCCTTTACTCATTACTTAGGTAGTCATTTTTTGATGTCCTATTTTAGTCTTAATTGACTAGCCCGTTGGCGCAGTTTGCTTTCTACACTACAAGTTGTAGGTTCAATTAAAGCTGCGAGTCTAGGTGTAACATTAGTATTTATTTATATGTACGAGTATGTTTATTAAACAAATACGGATATATCAGTCGGCTGTATATAGGCTTGCTGACAGCATCTTGAACAAATCAAGACATTACGTAGACCCGGCCCTGTTAGTAGTGAAGGAACTACTATGTATACGCATTTAAGCGACAAAGAGGCAAGACAAGCACTTGCTTACTACGAGAATCCAGACAATAATTCGATTACTACTAGAACGCAAATTGCATTCAGTATCATGTGCTAAAAAAGTAAACATTTCCTTAAGATAAGGGGTTTAGAAGGAGAAAAATATATTTTACAGCAAAGAAAGAGCGTGCAAAATTCTTCTTGTCTCATTGCTAGGCTCTTCATTAGAGCTGCAAGTTCCCGCCAGGATACTTCGCAAACTCCTTTCCTTCTTTATCCCTTCACTTCGCAGAACCGCCTTGGGATCCCACTCCCCTATTGCCCCCATACTGAATGAATAAATAATATAATGCGTGTAGTGGTTCATCGAACACGGAATTGGGTACTGTTTTATTGTACAAGCTTAAAGATTATTTATGCCTAAATAAAGTAGTAACATACAAGGCTGAATATCATTTACACTTTCTAATCATTTTTACTTTGTATTAGTTTTATTGTTTATATATTGTTTATTAAAATAAATAAATCTCTCTCAGTGCACCAACTTTATACGTAAATACAAATTACGTCGATGTGTCTAGTGATTGCTATGTTCGTCTGTAATAGAGTGTTCATTTACTGCATGTTAAATAGTGATATACATATATGTATTTCGGTTATATTTTCATATAATTGTGTTTGCTGGCAAACGAAAAAAACTGACTTCGATTACATCGACCAGTACAATACAGCGTAAATAAACGAAAATAATTGTGTTTGCTCGCAAACGAAAAAAAAATCCGACTTCAATTACATCGACGAGTAATACAACGTAGATCGACGAAAAAATTGTCAAGTAACTTCGCGTTATCAAAGATTACTCAAAAAGTAGTTATCAGATCTCGATAAAATTTATATGTGACCACATGGTAAACATAAGCTTTTGATTAAATTAAAAATTATCAAAATCGGTATACCCAGTAAAAAGTTATTGCGAATTTTCGAGAGTTTCCCTCGATTTCTCTGGGATCCCATCATCAGATTCTGGTTTCCTTATCATGGTACTAAACTAGAGATATCCCCTTTCCAACAAAAAAAGAATTATCAAAATCGGTACACCCAGTAGAAAGTTATGTGGTATAATACAACGTAGGTCGACGAAAAAAGCGTCAAGTAAAAACGCATTATTAGATATAATTCGAAAAGTAGTTGTTAGTTCTCAAATAAATTTAAATGGGACCAATCGGCACGCACCACCTTTTGATTAAAATAAAATTTGTCGAAATCGGTCCACCCGGTCAAAAGTTCTAATGTAACATACATTAAAAAAAATACAGTCGAATTGAGAACCTCCTCCTTTCTTGGAAGTCAGTAGTTACTTGACTATTTTTTCGTCGATCTACGTTGTATTACTCGTCTATGTAATGAAGTCGGTTTTTTTTCGTTTGCGAGCAAACAATTATTTAGTGAATGATTCCTATTTTAATCGAAAGCTTAAGAACGAAAGACAAACGTCTTGAAGTCCCAATTATATTTGATCGAGACCTGATGACTACTTTTTGAGTAATCTTTGATAACGCGTATTTACTTGACTATTTTTTTTTTGTATGCTTTTTTTTCTTTTGCGAACAAACAATTATATAAAAATAAAATAAAATAAAATTCAAGCTAGATCCACATATTGTAATAACGAATGCATGGGCGGATCTACCATATGGCTTTTTGGGCTTTAACCTAAGGCCCCGTGGATTCAAGGCTAAATCAGCTTTCCATTAAATTCCAGCTAAATCAAGTCAAAGTAAAAAATAGACGATAATGCGAAAGAATCCATAATTTTATTAAGTTAAACAGATCGTATGGTTTGCAGCCTTGCGAATCCTACGATTAATCAAACTCATTAAATTAATTTAATTCAAGTCTACGTTCCGGTTTTAATATTTAAAACTGACAGTTATTTATTTATTTATTTATAGAACACCAACAAAGTATACACCAAATTTCAAGTACATATACAATAACAGTAGAGTCTGAGTGTAACTTTAATTATAGGTGATAACTACATTAAATTTGGGTAACATACACTATTAACATACATATGACAAGAACTTAAGATAGTGTTATACAGTTAAATTAACTACATTAAAAGATTGAACAAAAGAAATCAAAATATTAAAAAGAAATAATTTGTAAAATAATTTGTAAAATACTAATTTGTAAAATACCAAATACTGATCACTTTGCTGATAAATACAATTTAATCATTATTTTAAATTTAAAATTTGTGTCGTTAAAAATATCTATGTCCAGATTTTTTGAAATAATGCTGTAGGATCTCATCATCCTGTTTAAAGGTGCCTGATAGCCCAAGTTAGAACAAGCTGAGGTACAATAAAATAGCATTCGTTTATTTACACGTAGACATTTAGTAAGTGCCGATAAGCAAACAGAACTAAGCAAAACAGGACAATCCAGTACACCATTAATTAGTTTATGCAGAAACAGGTTATCAAGCAAGCATCTTCGACTTTCGAGAGTGTTCATATTAAAGTGACTCAATCTATCACGATAATGCGGTATCTTATTAGCTAAGCCAAATCTAAAAGTAAGGTGCCACATAAAACGTTTCTGAATGCGTTCCAATCTAGAGATATAAATATTGTAAAAAGGGTTCCAAACAACACTACAGTATTCGAGCCCACTGCGAACGAATGCGTTATATAAAGCTATAGTAGTTTGGGGGTTGATAAACTCGCTACTATTCCGCAGTATAAATCCCAGATTCTTGAAACCCTTGCTACACATTCCTTCGATATGATTATTAAATCGTAATTCACTATCTAGCATTACACCCAAGTCGCGAATAGTATGTACCGTTTTCAAAGTGTAGTGATTCAAACTATATTCCCTTTGACTCACTAATTTATGTCTGGTAAAGCACATGACATGACACTTTTCATGGTTTAGACTCATATCATTAAAATTACACCAATCCATGAGACGATTCAAATCACTTTGAAGTAAATCAGTATCATCGGGGGAAGAAATAATGCGAAAGAACTTAAGATCGTCAGCATACAAGAATATTTTTGAGTATAAAAAGCATTCATTTATATCGTTTATAAATATGTTGAACAATATCGGTCCCAGATGAGAACCTTGAGGAACTCCCGATGACACGTTGTATGCGTTAGATAAATAGCCATTTACAACAACAATCGACTCTCTTTTGTTAAGGTAAGATTCAAACCAATTTAGCAAAACACCTGTTATACCGTATTCATAAAGTTTTTTTAAAAGAATAGTATGAGGAACCCTGTCGAACGTCTTGCTGAAATCTGTATAGATAGCATCGATGCTTTGGCGAGAATCAACTGCCGTGGAAATGGCGTTTGCAAAGGACACCAAGTTTGTCGATGTTGATCTACACTTGAGAAACCCGTGCTGATGAGGACTAATAACCTGTTTAAAGTGCCATGTGATAATAGGACATAAAAGTTTTTCAAAAATTTTGGCAAATACTGATAGGATGGAAATGGGCCTATAATTGTTAACGTTTTCGGTATCACCGCTTTTGAACAAGGGGACTATTAAAGCTCTCTTCCAAACTGCCGGAAATGTACCAGATGATAGTGACTTATTATAAATTACTGAAAGTGGATATGCAAGAGCGGAAGCACATTTAACAACAAAAAACGACGGTATTCCGTCAAAACCTGCACCTTTATGAGGATCCATTCTTTTCAAAACATTTAATACCTTATCAGGGGCAATAAAAATATTATTCAAGCATGTATTACTTCCAGCTGGAAAATCATGAAAAGAGTTATTTGAAACTACATTATTGCTATTATATACGGAAGAAAAATGTTCCGCAAGCAAATTACATATATCAGGTCCATTAGTAGCAGTTTTACCATCTAATTCCATTCGTGATGGATAATTACTTTTATCCTTTCTCTTACCTTTATAGAACGTCCAAAAGAACTTGGGATTAGACCGCAAAAGACTTTCAAGACTAACCTTGTACTTATTAAAACAGTGTGATTGTAAATTCAAGCAGCGTTTCCTCAGCAGCTCGAAGGATATCAGGTCGAGGGGATTATGATTATAATTACGCAATTTGATTCTGAGTTTATATTTTTCCTTTAATAACCTTTTTAAGCTATTTGAATATCAAATAGGATATTTAGATTTCATAGTAGATTTTTTAGGAACAATTTTGGTAATAATTTTATTAATTGTTCCATAAAACAAGGAAACCATAGCGTCAACTGAATCGAGATTCTTTATAATATCGTCCCAAGATACAGAGCTAAGTTCCGAAACCACGCGTTCATAATCAGCTTTAAAAAAACAAAATCGTACATCAGATTTATAGGTCAAATTTTGTGCTATATCGAATGAAAAATTAATTTGTACAGTTAACATACACATTAAACATTTACATTAAACATTAACAGTTAAAATATTCGGCTGTCATTACACATTCATCTCAATCGTGGTCAAATTAAGTGGGCACTAACGGCACTAAGTAGTGTAGTATTAGCCCAGGGCCCCCTAAACTCACGGTCCGACCCTGAATTAATGTATTCTATACTTTGGTGATTAGTATTGTTTTCTAACTGTATTGTTTTCTGAAAACACTTGAAGTGCCTTCTAATAATAAAAAGCAAAATCATTACGATGTTATTTTGATGGGTAAAGCTTTAGATTAGGTAAAACCGAATTTCGGGACCGTGGGGGGAAGAGGGGGAGAGGGTGGGGAACGCTACCCCTGGTACCACTGTCACACCTCAGAACCCCATGGTTATGAAGATATCCATGGTTAAAGTTTTGAGGTTAGAAGAAGAATTTCGAAAGTTAGAGGAACGCTTGGCTCCGGCGCTGCGGGAAGTGCAGCCCTTCCGCCCTTGCGTGCGAAAGCACGCTCACTCATGCTCCGTTCCGCAGCGGAGGCTGGTCGCCAAAGGCGCTCAGCCGCTCCTCTACGCATTCGTTCGCGCGCTTTCGCACGGCGGGCGAGGGCTGCCCTCCGGGGCACAAAAAAAACACTCCAGGGGTAGGACAGACCAAGACCACGTGGACAGTGGGGTGCTCCGATTCGGTTTTGGGTATTTTTCGAATTTCTAAACCTATATTCGAGCACGCAATGTTACTAATTTTATTAGAATATTATGTCTAACGCGTTATTTTGTTTAAAAGTGTCGATTTGTCACACAATGCAAACAGTACGAGCTCAAAGGTATTATAATAGCTTTAAATTCTTCTTCTAACCTCAAAACTTTAACCATGGATATCTCCATAACCATGGGGTTTTGAGGTGTGACAGTGTTACCTTGTATAGATTCCCCTACATCCTCCACCCTCCACACCCAAAAACCCCATAATTCGATTTTTCTAATTCGGTTTTACCTAGTCTAGATCTTAGCCTTAAAATGATATAACGTCGTCACAAAATGAATGAATGAATTTAGAATTAATGGCTTTCACTAGTGCCGAATAGCAATTAGCAAAGATGATTTCGCCAATGTCACGTAAGATGGAGACGTCTTGTTTAAGCTAGTTATTTTACTCTTTGGAGACGTCATAAATAGGCCCCGTCCCGATGACAATGACATATTTAGACATATGTCAACGGGACGTAAATAGCAAAGTAACCATACAACTCGGTATTCGATACTCACGATAAATCGATTCAAGTTTGTATGAGTATTTGATCGGTTTTATTATGTAATATAAAGTGCATTTGATTAAAATTTTGATCAGAAATTTAACATAAACTTAATTATGGTAGGTAATTTGAAATAATACAATGGTACAAAAGGTCAATTTGTTTTTATTTTATATCTTTATATTGTTATCTTTTGTTTACACGAATTTTAATCATTATAATAAAAGATTTTTTTCGGATTTTATCGCGGCTTATTAGCCAAATCAAAATTTTATTTACGGCTTTGAGTGCCAAGTTCTTTTTTTTTCAGTAAAAATCACAACACAACATTTAATTATGATTAAAATCGAATGAAGCTGGTGAAATTCAGTAATTAATTAGTTACAGCGCTAGTGTGTAAAAAAAAACTTAAAACGTAATTGTTTTTGAGACGTTCCATAATAATTAGAAATTGCAGGCTACTATAAAGTAAGCGCGAAAAGAATACTACGTGATAAAGGTCAGCCGGTACGCTTATCCGTGCTAAAGCCACGAAAGTACGAGACGTTTGGGTCGAGCTAGGCATCCAGCAGGTGTTATGGAGCTGCCACCAACGGTGCGACGGCGAAAATCGGGCTGCTAAATGCCGGATCTTTTTCGCTTTGCGGAAGGGAGCTAGCGTGTTCTATTATAGTCCCACCATTGTCGATGGGATTTAATGATTGGTTTGTTTGGTCCGGCGCTCGGTCGGCAAGTCCTACACAAACATTGTTTGCGGTGGTAATACAAATCTTATCGTTAAAAAAAATAATGCAAGAAGTTGCCTTACGCCGTCACTCGCCAGGTCGATATGCATTCGGAGCAGGTATATGAATTTAAACAATTATTTTTTTCTAGTATACTCATATAAAGTGGGTCGCAAGAAAGTCCCATGAGTGTAGGTAACTATGATGATGATTTTGATACATCTAATTTAACTCAGTGTCGCTGAGTATTATAAACTTAATAATGGATTTCATACTTCGGTATTTAATGTTATCGCAAAAAAGTCAATCTTCCGTGTATGAATATGAATTTCAACAATTAAAAAAAATATATAAAATGACTATTTAACCAGAGTCACTCGGACAGTGGGTACTTTTAAAAGCACGTCATTAGGTTAGTTATCTATAATATTGATGTTTGAATTAAGGGTAGGTAAACGGTTTAAGTACATTGAAATTCATATCTACTTTAATTTATATTTATTCGATCGCATAGCGCTAAAATAATATAATCTCATGCTACACGCTGTTAAGCTGTAGCGCGGTGCGGGGTTTCCCACACGTCACGCTAACGTTGAGTTATTTTTGTACGAAGCAGCAACGTCGAAGAAATATCGATAAAAATATCGTTATTTAGTGACGACAAAGTAACGTTATTGGTATTGCTATAATTCTATTAACTGTTAAAACTTAGCGTTAAAAGAACGTTTCCATTACGCAATTATTGTTATTAATTTAAACGGTATAAAAGGTATCGAAAAAAAAATTTATACTATTTACCAGTATTTTATAATGGTAATAAATAGGTAGCGTTACCAAGTCCATACTTGCAACATCAAACCAATTTCCCAGATACTCCACTACTCCAGCCAGAATCCAGATAGTAAAATATTTTTAATCTGTATGTCAAGTTAGGCTTGCCGCCTGCACAATTTTTAGGGAAGTTTGCGCGTCAATTGCCGTACAACAGTTGTATTTCATAAGATAATTTAGCAAAATGGGTGCCTATTTATCAGAACCAGTTACTGAAAAGATGTCTAGTGATGAAGTAAATGATAAACTAGAATGCGGTGCAAGTTCCATGCAGGGCTGGCGTGTCAACCAAGAGGTAACATAGTGCTTCGGCACTAATTAATAATTAAACTGTATTCAGATGCACATTTCTTTACACGCGCGTTTCTTCGTTATTTATGCTCAACAATTCTGTCCGATCTCGCATGCATATACATAGATAAGTATGTAGGTAGCCGCAAGCGTAGTTTAATATACGTATCCAATACAAAAATTTACATTTAAAATGGAAAACAAAGATACGAACGTATTCATTCCTTGCGTGTTTATTTATTGAGAAATTTTACGAAAAAAACTTATGCGTGTCATATTTACTTCCAGGATTCACATAATACTATTTTAGATTTTGACGAGAACACATCACTGTTTGCTGTATATGATGGGCACGGCGGTGCAGAGGTTGCTACATATTGTTCGCAAAACTTACCAAATTTTATCAAGAACACAGAGGCATACAAAAGTGGTGATATGGTAAAAGCTTTAACAGATGCATTTCTTGGATTCGATGCTAGTATTGCCACAAAAGAGGTTATGGATATATTGAAAGAATTGGCGGGTATGAGATTAGATATTAGACATTTTATAGACAGCATAAATTATAATTTATTTATATCTAAATAAAAAATTGTTTTAGGTGAAATTAACCCACCAGGTGCAAGTGATAATGATGAATCAGAAGATGAAAATATAAGCAGTCTATATAAAGACGCTAGACTTCCGTTACAGGTAAATTGTGGTATTAATTTGTAGTAATATTTTTGTTAAGAGCCATTTCACAAAAATTGGTACCAATCCACGGAATTAAAACATTTTGATGTCCTTAATCTCAGTATTGGATGCAATAATATAATTTCTATTATTGAAATTTAACAGAGCAAGCCTTGTTGTAGTAAAATGTGTATAAAATTATTAACCTTTTCATCAGCCTCCTGATAAAAAAAATTTAAAGTTACAAATATTTTCCAAATAAGTACAATATTAAAAGCGTTATTTTTCATAGAAAACTAAGAAATTTTAACGAACTATCTTCATCAAAGTAAAATTACATTATTAAGGAATGGAATTTTTTTAGGTGGTAGGGGGTGGATATGGATTCCCCCGGCTGGCTCGTGACCACTATCATGTCAAAGCCGAACCGCCAAATATCTTCGGATGTGTTCCGGTTCGATGGCATGTAAGCCAGTTCCCTCTTATCCCACCCTATCCTCTCCTTTTACGTGTGGCATCCCCGTCAGTCTTTGGTCCTGCTCCAATGGCGCGGCATTTCGTGCGGTGGAGCGTGTTGCGCTGTCATGGGGTCCAGGGAGACCCAATGAAACGGTTTACCGCTGGCCGCCCGGTGGTTCGTAGGGGACCCGAACCCAGGCCATCCCAGCTTGGGAGGCCGTCCCGCCGCCACCGAAAAAAGCCCGTTAGCTGATCACCGCGCCGGAGTGGGAGACCGGTGTGGAACTCGGTGATCGGCTAACGGGTCGGATTGGGGGCCCTTCCGTCCCCCGTGCCAGTGACACACTACTCTCTGTCGTCGAAACTGTCTGGTGCCTGGTGTAATCATTGCCCATGGGATTGCCGGGGTTGCTTTTGATCCTTCCTTATCCTTTTCTTTCTGTACACTCGCCCATATGAATCAAAGCGGAATAGTTTATAACGGCTCTACAGCGGCTCCCCTTTCCACATTCGATGTGGACTTCTGCAACATAAGGGGTCTTCACAGTAACCTAAATGCCGTCCACTACCACCTTGAGACGGCGAAGCCGGCCTTACTCTTTCTTGCCGAGACACAAATATCTACTCCTGACAATACTTCGTACCTGTGCTATCCGGGATACAATCTTGAGCACGCCTTTTTACCCAAGGCCGGCGTGTGTATGTACGTCAGGAGTGATGTCTGTTGTCAACGGCTCGACAACTTGACCGCTGGAGTTGGAGACCTGTCGATTTTATGGGTGCGCGTAGACTTTGGTGGCATCACACGTATCTACGCGTGCCTATACAGATCTCATAGCGGTGATGCTGAAGTCGATCGTCTCTTCGGGCACGTCGAGAAGACTACAGAATATGTATTAAATCGGTACCCCTGCGCGGAGGTGGTGATTCTGGGTGATTTTAATGCCCACCATGGTGACTGGCTAGGCTCACGCACCACAGACCGCGCAGGGAGAGCCATATACAGCTTTGCCCACGCGTATGGTTTCTCTCAACTTGTGACAGGTATTACCAGAATTCCTGATAGAGAAGATCATGCTCCTTCTCTGCTGGATCTTTTGCTGACCACCCGCCCCGAGGGTTATCGATTAACTGTTGGCGCGCCGTTGGGTTCATCCGACCATTGCCTGGTGCACTCCGAGGTACCTGTTGTGCGTACCGGCCACTCCCGACCACCTGGAAGTCGCCGAGTATGGCACTACAAGTCAGCAGATTGGGATGGTTTACGCGAATTTTATGCATCCTACCCATGGCCGCCCGGCTTTGTTTCTCTTCAGGGGATCCATCGATCAGCGCAGAAGCCGTCACGGATACCATTTTGCAGGGAATGGATTGTTACATTCCCAGCAGAGTTGTTCGTGTCGGTGGGAGGTCGCGGCCCTGGTTTGATGCCTCTTGCAAAAGGGCTTGTCACTCCAAGCTGGAGAGCTATCGGACTTGGGCTACAGCAACAGATGCGGGCAATCCGCAAGTTCATAACCTAAAGAAGAGATTCAATGCTGCCTCCAGATCTTGCAGGAGGCAAATCGCTAGGGCAAAGCTTAAACACATTCGCAGAATTGGCGAGAGACTATTGGGCTTTCCAACTGGAACCCGTGCCTTTTGGTCTCTTGCCAAAGCTGTCGAAGGCAACTTCTGTCAGTCTTCACTCCCATCATTGCGCGAACCTGAAGGCACCCTGGCACATTCCGCAAGAGAGAAAGCGAAACTTCTCTGCACTCTTTTCGCGTCGAACTCAACTCTTGACGATGGGGGGATGGCACCACCGAGCATTTCTAGGTGCGAGCACGCGATGCGTGATGTACGCTTTGAGCAAAGTGCCGTTCGTCGTGTTCTGCATTCCCTCGACGTCAAGAAGTCCAGTAGTCCTGATGGTATTCCGGCCCTCGTACTTAAGACGTGTGCTCCTGAATTGACTTCGGTTCTAACGCGTTTATTCTCACTTTCTTACACCACTGGTATAGTACCGTCTTCGTGGAAAGTAGCAATTGTGCACCCTATCCCCAAAAAGGGTGACCGTACAGATCCCTCCAACTACCGGCCAATTGCGATTACCTCCTTGCTGTCTAAGGTGATGGAACGGGTTATTAACAATCAGCTCCTTGGTTACCTGGAAGATTGCCAGCTAATAAGCGATCGACAATACGGATTTCGTCATGGTCGCAGCGCTGGTGACCTTCTAGTGTACCTAACACACCGCTGGGCAACCGCCATTGAGAGCAAGGGGGAAGCTATAGCAGTCAGCCTGGATATCGCGAAGGCCTTTGATCGGGTCTGGCATAAAGCTCTTTTAGCGAAGCTACCATCATACGGTCTCCCCGAGGGATTATGCAATTGGATAACCAGTTTTCTTAATGGGCGTAGCATCGAGGTCGTTGTTGACGGAGCATGGTCGGAAACCATGCCCATTAACGCTGGAGTTCCCCAAGGCTCAGTGCTCTCACCCACGCTGTTTATTCTGCATATTAACGATATGTTGCAAACCAGCAATACTCGTTGCTATGCAGATGACAGTACGTGTGACACTTTCTACACTGGCCGAGCTAATATCCCTCGGGCGGAAGTGGAAGAGAGGAGACTACAACTTGTGTCTGAAATCGAGACTTCGTTGGAGCAAGTCTCCGAATGGGGTAGACGCAACCTCGTCCAATTTAACCCCTCGAAGACACAAGTTTGCGCGTTCACCGCTAAGAAGACCCCCTTTTCCGTAGCGCCTTGTTTTCAGAACACATCCCTAAATATCACAAAAAGTATTGGGATCCTTGGGGTTGACATTACGAACGAGGTCCAATTCCGGGGTCATTTGGAGAGCAAAGCTAAATTGGCTGCAAAAAAGCTCGGGGTTCTGAACAAGGCGGGCCGGTACTTCACATCGGGACATCGATTACTGCTCTATAAAGCTCAGGTCCGTCCCCATGTGGAGTATTGCTCGCACCTTTGGGCAGGTGCCCCTCAATACCAACTCCACCCATTTGACTCCATCCAACGCCGGGCAATTCGCATTGTCGACGATCCCAAACTCACGGACGATTTAGAACCCCTAAGCATAAGGAGAGACGTTGGCTCTGTGTGTTTTTTATCGTCTGTACAACGGTGAGTGTTCTGACGAACTATTTGATATGGTACCGCCGTCACGATTTTACCATCGTACCCTTCGCCGAAGGACTAAGTTCCATCCACACCATTTGGATGCATGGTTTGCGACCAATGTACGAGCTTCACGCGCATTCTTTCCGCGTACCTGCAAACTGTGGAATGACCTTCCTCCTGAGGTTTTCCCTGAGCGCTATAATTTGGGGGTTTTCAAGCGTCGAGTGTATAGGCATCTTTTTCCTAAAGGCCGGCAACGCACCTGCAACTCCTCTTATGTTGCAGATGTCCATGGGCGACGGTAGCCGTTTAACATCAGATGGCTTCGTCTGCTCGTTTGCCCCCATTCTCACTATAAAAAAAAAAAAAAAAAAATTAAGGAATCCAAAAAAAAGTAATTAAAAAATATAATTATTTTTTAATACATTTTGTATGAAATATTCAAAAGATAGTATCTCATCAAACCCAGTAAATCAGTCGAGCGCCAGTGCTCTTAGAGGTAAGGTCCAGGCCAAATTCTGCACAGCTTTATGCATATTTTCATAAAAATAAAAAAATATTACAAAAATGACTGTAAAATAATAATAATTTCTGTAAACAAATGTAAATTTTTTTTTTTTCTCACATTATCAATACAAATAGGTATTTCAACCTGTTTGTCTTGTTTTTTGTTAATTAATATGTTTGTCGGTGTCATTGAGTTTATAAAAAAATTAAAACTGGCAAAATTTGATGGTCTACTTTCATCCAAAATTATGCATCTCACATTCACACACAAATTTTCTGGGGCATAATAAAATGCTATTTTATTCATATTGTAAATATTAGATTCATTAGTACTCAAAAAAAAAAAAAATCAATTTAAAAAAAATGTTTCATAAAATTAATTTTTTATTTTTATTTTAAATTTATTGACTGTTGTTATATAACATACTTGAAATTTTTAACAAATTAATTATGTAAAAAACATTTTATACCATAGTTATTAATTTTTATTATACATTAGAAGTTATCAAGATGGTTTTTTGATTGTCACACTATACTTACTAGCACAAAGATCGCGCGGCTCGTACGACTCGCGCGATGCGACCAAATGTACCTTACAGAGCGAAAAATTATGAATCTCTTAAAAACAAATTGTGACATTATCATTGAACAAATAGGATCCTGTTAACCTCTTTACTAAATGCATTAATATAAAACAAAAATAAGGGTTTAATGAATGAGTTTTGTATCTGTTAATTACATCATGTGATTATTTATGCAGTTTGATTTAAAATCTAAATGAACTTATAAAATAACAACTATACAGAGCCTCATACATGTAAGTTTTAAAACTTAATATTATAGGAAGTGTTGGCGAAATATGAAAATAAACTGATGTCTCTACACCGATCAAGACTAGGTGATACGGCAACACCACTGTCACCCTGTCTGCGAGCCAAGAAAAATGCTGAAGAACCAGGAGGTTCGGGTAAGTTTTTCTAAGTTGAAGTTCTGAGTAACACATTAACACTGCGCATTCAGCATGTAATGTTCCACTGTTGAGCATAGGCCTCTTTCTCCATGCAGATTAATAGCTTAACATGCTCACTGATGCACAGTGGGGACGACCACAAGAAAAAATGCAAACTGGAAAGAAATATACAAATCAAATATCAATCCTGAGCGGGAATCGGACCCACAACACCATTGGTGTTTTAGGCAACTACTAACACTACAACAAAAGAGCGTTTTTTGTCACATCTGTGTTCAATTCAGATGTATTTATAAAGTAATTTTTTGTCAGTCGTTGATAACAGTTTAATTACTTTTAGTAAATCTTAATGATTTTTCTTAAGCGAACAAGTTTAAATAAAAGCAAATGTTAAACATTTTTGAATATCATATCAAAAATTGACAATCAATTTTTATAAAAATCTTAGATATTAAAAGCAAATGTTGTTAAAACTGGGTACCAAAGTGTGTATATCAGTGTTCTAAGCCTAGAAAACAATTTTATAAAATATAAATCAAAGGTGCCGGGGCTTCAAGTTCAAATCAAGAATTTGTAGAAGTAGCAGAGTCAAGCTCTGAACAAAACAATGATGAGGCTACGTCTAGCAGAAATGGTTTGTGTACCACAGAAGAAACAAAAAAGACTGAAGATGATACAAGCGGGGTATCTTCGACAAATTCTAATGATGAGGACAAAGAAGTGAATGGTGAGGTAAGGGATAATAGAGATACTATAGATACTATCTGTTTTCTACATGACTTGCCATCTAAATATTGATTCTAATAATAAATAGTCACCAATTGTACTACATATATAAACTATGGTTCACAGCTAATTTTCTAAAATAAATACAGTCTGTGAATGAGGTAAAAAGATAAAACCGCACTTTAGAATACTTAAAATGATAATTTTATTAATTTTATACACTTTTTCTGTTTCAATTCCTCAATCAATGATTGAACTTTAGAACTTAAGTTCCCTGTTCTATTTCTTTACTTAAGGGGGTTTCCTAAAATCCTTTCTTATTTATCATCTCCCACTTATGATATTTATTTGGTAACATAGTAGTCTCTAAAGATGAGATTGCTTAACTAAAGAATGGTTACACCTATTATGTCTATTCTCACTCTACGGCATACCATCTATACTTCTTTAGCCTGTAACCTTACTATTTCTAATTGAAAAAGTACAAAGTTGGTTTTATACATCCCAAGAATACCTAATAATTTAGTGCTAACATTTTTTTCCAATCGCTTCACTTTCTGGAGTCCTCTAAATAGTTCTGCATTGAAAATTTATTGATTACTAACAAACCAATCAATATTATACAATACAGGTATGATCTGCCTCCTCTGATTATTATATGTATGATATTGATCGAACAATCAAGTCCATATAAGAGGTAGCTCAGGCCATTTTTAAATGGAAGTTCACCAAAAACTTAACGAAAAACGTAGAAACTTACCATTTATTTTATTTGTACAGAAAATCCATTCTGTCTATGTAGATTCACCACTACCTGCGCTAGCTCCAAACACTAGACACGGAAAACAAAATAGTTTATTGCTTTCTTCACTTCCAAACACTCAAAGTGTTTTAAAATATTGTTGAGATTTAAAAACACGCGTAAAAAAAATAGTTTTCGTAAAACATTTAAACATTTTCCTCAAGGAGCTTGGCTGGCACGAATAGTGCCCACCAGCCGATCACGCAAAAAAGGCGCACCAAGACGTTGAGTTGCGGAAAATAGCCCGTGTACAACAACAACAACAACAACAACATCATTTAAGATTCATTGCAATTTTAGGACGCGGTGACCCCTTAGCTTTCAGTTCGAGGAGCATTATTTCCAGTCTTTTCACACTGTTTACTTCTTCTTCTTTAAAGACTATGGCTCCATCAGCTTTACGCCGATAATTTTGCCAATGACAAGTGCTGAAAGTGTATTGAAGTCCGGAGACAGGGTCCGTTTTTGACAGTACAATAGTGGGTTAAGCTGCTTAAGCTGCAGTTAGTTGAAAATATTGGACCTAATTATTTGATTTTATGTTTTGATAAATTATAATTTTATATCATTGATTCTAATAAACTTAGCTAAGACAGCACAATAAGAAAGTGGCACTAAAGTTAGAAGAAAACAAACATTAACCGGCCGCGGAATGTTTTTGGGAAGCATATCATATAGTAATACAGTTAATTTCAGACAATTAAAAAACAAATGATCGAGAGATCCTTCCTCCAAGCCACATTCACAAAAGGAACTGTCATGAATGCGCATTTTAGCCAAGAATACAGATGTGCAGGAGAAACCCAATTGTATACGCATAATTATCGACGTAGTCATTTTACCTAGGTCGGAGTATTTAAAAAACCATTACTTGATAGGAATACACGGCTGGATATTGCCATAATATTTACCTATAACTAGTCTTGAAGATTGCCATAATCTATCCCAAGATTTATCCAGCCTAGGCGAATGGCGTCTTTTGCGCACATGTCTGCCATCTCATTACCTGCTATACCGCTGTGACTCGGTATCCAGGCAAGCGCTACTTCAATAATCGACGGGTGACATTTGAACAGTGTCTCTTTTATCTTTAGAGTCATGCGAAGATTATTTTTAGCATGAATGGACTTTTCAATAAATCCTGGAGGCAGCTTCGAGAGTCAGTGAATACTACAGATTTATTAAGACCATGTGATTCAATATACCAAGACAGCTTCCAAAATGGCAATACATTCACCTGAGAAAGTGGAGGAGAGAGGAGGCAGTTTGTAATTCAAGATAATATTGTATTTAGGAATCCAGACAGCAGAACCAATGTTTAACTCGGGGTTAATTTTAGATGAGTCAGTGAAGAAATGCAACCATTCCGACCAGTCCGAATCGATTATTCTATTAAACTCAAGTGCAGCGCTAGGTGATGCTTTAGTAACTCCTAGGTTCAAGATAATTCTAGGGTGATATATCAAGGAATCGTAGCTATACGTGAATAGAGGATTTATGGCAAACTGATATATACCATTGTTGATGATTTTAAGAAAAGATTTAGTAAGGAGAGGTTTATGTTTATAGATCCAAAAATTTGAATTATTAATAAGCTGATTAAGATCATGGAGCTTATCAATTAAAGGGTGAGAAGAGTTTTGTATGGCATTAATAAGGAACCTCTCACATAAAAACTGTCTGCGTAAATGTAAAGAAGGATTAACCAATTCCACTTGAAGGGTATTAGTAGGATATAACGACTCACGGCTAGGCATGCCAGCGCTTCCCGTTGGATCATTAAAAAATTGACCGGACTAGCTATGAGACATAAGTATCAATTTTAAATTTAGTATCACAGGGACGTGAGGTCTTGTAAACACTGGAGCGGAATAAATATCTAAAATTTATTTTAAATAGGGCGCCAAGATATTACTCCGACAAACGAATGATGCATTTAGAATAAAAATACATGACACAGATTTACTAATTATTTATTATAACTAAAGAAAAGGTGAAATGTAGTTAAGCTGGAAAAAAAAAAAGAAAAAGAGGGTAGTTCTACAATAAATTGTTTTTCAAACATTTACTTAATATAATAAATTTAACTTTAAAAAAAAAAAACATTTATCAGAATCAATAATAATTTAGAATACTAAATTTATACACTACTTGATATTTATTAAATTACTATATCGACGGGTGCAAAGTAAAAAAAGTTAACTACAATTTTGAGTTTTTTTTTTTTTAATTGTAGTAACTAACTAAAAACTTTATATTTTACAACACGGCAAAATAAAAAATACAAATATCGCCTCATTTCTTGTTCTTTTGTCAAGTAAAAGAAGACAACTACTGCTGTTTTGTAAAATTACACGACGTATATGCGTTCAACTACCGCCTGGCCGCTTTTCCGCAATCCGCGCGGTGGGCGCACGTTCATTCCTATTCATCATGTCATGTGCTTCGCCGGCCAGCAACAATGTTTGTTTGTTTTGGCTTTTTACGTATTAAGGTTTGTAAGAAAGTGTTATCATAATAGTAAACAATGTGAATATATCAAAATAGACATGTAAAGATTCTTCTTATACTTACTGAAATATATGAAACATCTTTATTAAATCCAGATTTATTAATTCCTATGTAGAAACGACCAAGTGGTAGTTGATTCAGTTGTCATATTTTTAAGCACAATGTAGAGGCAGACAACTACAATATCTCGTAAATTAAACATAATTAGAAGACATGAAATAATCAAGTGTTTGTCTTTCCAAAAAAAATGTAGCAGTGAAAATCTCAATAAATTTGGTTTGAAATTGACAAAATGGGAGCACTTTTTTCTATTATGCGCTCTCCTGAAAAGTAGCTGTTTTGTAAATAACTCTTTTTACTTTGAACCCGTCGATATATATTATACACAATTCACTACTTTTAGTCTTTAAATTTCTATATAGCTGAAAATAAATAGCACAATACCGGATATGCTCTGGATATCGCCTGTAGCGATAGGCGATAGTCTATGAGAGTCCATCTGTTTGCCAGCGTCACAATGATTCGATCTCTTGGATCATGATGAACTTCACCAACATTCCATTCTTTGCAATATTACAGAGTGATGTCATGAATCAATCCATGTGTTGAATAAATATGCTTCCAGTATTGTTAAAAATTTATGTCTAGAATAACTAAACCCCAAAAAAATATAAAAAAAAACCCACAGTATAGGCATGTGGGTTCAAATGAGGGTAATCTTGTTATCAATATGGAACATTTATATAATCTTTAATAATTTTTAATAAGCTGTGGAATAAAAAAAATTAACAATATTAGGAAAGAATTATTTAACCAATAGAAAAACATCAACCGATAAAACAGATTGAAATCTCACCGGATAAGGCATTTTTAAATAAAGATGGCAGTCATATTTATGGAAACGCCATTATTAATATTAAAATTTAAGAAATATGGTCTCACGCCTAGAAACAAAAGAAAGAAAGCAATAAGTATAAACGATTATCGTTTAAAGAATTCGAATAATTATTTAAATAAAACAAACTCACCCAACGAACAAAAAAATAAGTTTAGGTGATCACATCTCGAGTGGATTACCGAAAATAAAATAATGAATGACACTACGACCAATCTTTGACGTTTGACAGACCCAAAGACTGCGCGTGCGACAGAACGCAAAAAGGAAATTTTGTTGCCAGACATAATTTTAATAAAAAATAAGTATAAGAAATTTTCTTTTTTTTTTAAATAAATATGGCCATGAAGGCAAAGCTTAAGACTTCTTTTAAAGAAAATTACAAACAACACAAAAACTCCCCTGCGACACCTAAAAGTGTTACAAAGAGACATTTTCATTGCTCCAGTTATAATTCGTAGGCATTTTGCTTGTAATCTAGTCCAATATGAGAGAACAACTTTAATACATGGTTCCAAAACGAAACTTGCGTAGTCAAAATGACTACGTATAATCGCATTGTACAACAATTTCTGCGAATAAGGGTGAGATCCCCATCTAGCGCCCGAGAGAGATCTTAGAATATTAATATTTTTTTCACATTTGTTACACTGTTTAATAAAATAAAAATATACTGTATTGTTTCATTTTTAACACAAAATGTCACACACACTCGAACACAAACACTACTGGAACGGCGACAACGCATATGCTTCTTATTCCCGCGGCGCGACTTAAATCGCAGTTTCGCAAGGACGCGCGTGAGCGGCACTCCAGATTAGGCTAATTTTTCATACAAAATATTTTGTTTCACGCGCCGGCCTGAGTCAATGTTTCTCTTTCGCACTCATTGAAGCTCTAGGAATCGTACTAAACTTCGTTTCATAGTAGCGTAGGTATAGCTAATATAATAGCCTATTGTGTAATAGGCACAATAGTATAGAAAGAAAGTAATATAAGGATAGTATGTATTATAAAAAAATATAGATTTAAGATTACCTATGTCATTTTCGCGGGAGTGCACTACACCAGCGCTCTAAGATGAACCGCTTCTACATATGACTAATAAAAAACTTTTTCTCTTTAGGTATCCACAAGTGAACAAAATAACAGTGTAGACACTGTACCTATGGACATGGATAAAACCGCAACACCAGACAGCTCTGGAGAGAACTGCAATCAACCGGAACAAAGTGCTGATTCTAAAAAGTCTAAAAATGATTCTGTTTCTGAAGGGTGCAATGGAGAAGTTTCAAACTCGAAAGTTGATGTAGAAAATAATATCAGTTCATCAAATGGCTCAGCGACCCCAGTTAAATCAGATTCAGCTAAAGGTATTATATGAATTTAAATAATTCATATTCAAATAAACTTTTTCAATTATGCTTGTTTTAACACTTATTTATATAATTTGTATTTTAAATAAGATTGAGAGAAGTCTCAATCTTATTATTATAAGTCTTACTAGCTGACCCGACAGACATTGTCCAGTCTTACTATGAATATTGAATTCGAATTGGTATAATTAATTTAAAAAAAGTTTTTGTTCTTTAATGTATGGCATGTCAGCATCGCAACTGTCTGTTGTGCAACATTCTGCCAGTGTCAAGTATGACGTTATGTAAATTACGGAGTGAAAAAAAAGTTATTTTACATCCTCTTTGACAATATTTGCAGCACGCATTCTGTCAATTCTATGTCAAACGTTATGACGTTTGAAACTTTGAACCTTATAAGGTTACATTAACAAAGTTTATAGTGTCTAAAGCGCTAAGGTTAGATTAGAAATAATTTTATATGGTGGTTAAGTATTCTTAAATTTTATTTTCCGCGCAATTTTCTTAATTTTTTCTTTCACAAGAACCTTCTTCTGACAATAACAAACAACAAAAAAAAAAAAGAATTACCGAAATTGGTCCAGCCAGAAGTCGGTACACGCGTGATAGCGTGACCAAGGGAAATAGAGACTCATTATATATATATAGATTGTCAAATATATCTAGTGCTTTATAATAAAATGAGAATGATGTTAACTAATTTAATAATAATTGGAAACTGAAGTAATATTCAATTCAAAACACAATTTTTGTACAAATCACTGGCTGTTACTTTTACAGCAGAACCTCGTTAGTTAAAACCTAAAAAAAATATATTTTAAGTTAATTATAAAGTTACGAGTACATATGTACATAGTTCCTATTTTCACCCGAAGAAAGGAATAAATAATTGTGTTTGCTCGCAAACGAAAAAAAAACCGACTTCAATTACATCAACAAGTAATACAACGTAGATCGACGAAAAAATAGTCAAGCAACTACGCTTTATCAAAGATTACTCAAAAAGTAGTTATCAAATCTCGATAAAATTTATATGTGACCACATGATAAACATCAGCTTTCGATTAAATTAAAAATTATCAAAATCGGTACACCCAGTAAAAAGTTATTACGGATTTTCGAGAGTTTCCCTCGATTCCTCGGGGACCCCATCATCAGATCCTAGTTTCCTTATCACGGTACCAAACTAGGGATATCCCCTTTCCAACAAAAAAAGAATTATCAAAATCGGTACATCCAGTAGAAAGTTATGCGGTATAATACAACGTAGGTCGACGAAAAAAGCGTCAAGTAAAAACACATTATTAGATATAACTCGAAAAGTAGTTGTTAGATCTCAAATAAATTTAAATGGGACCAATTGGCACACACCACCTTTCGATTAAAACAAAATTTGTCGAAATCGGTCTACCCGGTCAAAAGTTCTGATGTAACATACTTAAAAAAAAAAAAAAAAAAACAGTCGAATTGAGAACCTCCTCCTTTTTTGGAAGTCGGTTAAAAAATAAAGGAAAAGTAATGGTAAAATAAAGTATATGAACTTTTAGAACTCTAAGGCTTATTCTGCCTTTGTCATAACTGCCGCAAGTCAGTTTTAAAGTATTTCAAAGATGGATTGATTGATTTTATTTATATAAAAGTTCAACTAGTAAACATGTATAAGCAATAAATTCCAGAACAAAAAAAAAATTTTACACATTTATACATGATCACTCTGGCTGACAGTTTATGTATGCTAAAGTTTCTCTAAACATTTCTTGAAGTAACAGAGGGTCAATATCGAAATTTTTAATATAAGTTTTAGTTTTGTGTTTTAACTAATAGAGGTTTTTATATTATTGAGGTTCTATTATACTATGTATCGTTTTGGAGGTATTGAATATATTTATTTTCTTTTATGAACAGATAAAACACCATCAGTATCTAGTTCAGACAAAGCAACTCCGGAAAGGCCAAAAAAATCTAAACTGCGTAGGGCTGCAGCAGCTGTATATGAAACACTTTTGAGACAAGCACCTGCTGACGACGATGATGACGATGAAAGTGATTCAAATGATGAAAACTTTGAGGGTGGTGAGGTGAATTCCTCTGATGAAGAAAATGTTAATGGAGTAGAGGAGTCTTCTAATGACAGTAAGCCTAACTTAAAATATGTTAACCAATGCCCTTTGGGCAAACCAAACCGGCTGTAGACAGTCCAAATTGATACTCACGGAAGTATCACCGCACCTAGCGTGCCGACTGCTCAGTCTTAACCGCCTGGACATCAGAATAGTTGTTGGCACGATTACCGGCCACATGGCACTTAGTCACCAACTATTCATCATGAATGCAACAGACAGCCCTCTTTGCAGGGGCTGTCTGGCTGCTGAAGAAACAGCCGCCCACGTAATCCTGGAATGCGAGGGAGTGGCCGCACACCGAGCTACCATCCTTAAAGAAATAAGGACGCTCCGAGAAGCCTGTGAACGCCCCAGGAGGCTTCTGAGCTTCTGGAAGGGGCTGGGCTGGCTGAACTAGTCAGCCCACTTTTCACGCACAATGGACCACCCATGCGTCTAAATGCGGAAAATCGAGCCCAATACAATACAATATGTTAACCTTATAACCTTATTTTCAAAATTGCACCTCTAATAAATTTACTACTCACCAAATGTAATCGTTCAAATAAACAAAATACTTCTGTAAGGAATCATGCATTAATCACATGAAGCCCGTACTCCCTTTGATGATGTGGTGGGGTTTTAGATTACAAGATGGACATTAAGGTTGCAGAGTGTTTGTTGATTGTTTGCTTAGTTTCGCGCGTGCAACAAAAATAAGTACTCGTGATATCACATTATTAGACCCCGCCCCAAGGGGTTGGATATTTCGTGACTTTTTCCGAATCGATCCACCCCCCCCCCCCCCCCTTTCTAGCCTTACGTTAAGATGACAGAGTATGACATCTATCCATTCTCTCAAACTTCCGCATTTATAATATTAAGTAGGATTACTACTTATGTTTAAACTAGCTGTGCTCGTGACTTCGTCCGTGTTTTGTGTATTTACACGTTCAACGTGATTCTTTAAATTAGTATATTTTTTTTATTTATGAACCGATTGACATGAAACAAACACTAAATGTTAAGTGAAGCTCACCACAATATATTAGTGAAAACCACATCTAAATCGGATAAGCGGTTTCTGAGATTAGCGTGCACTAACGCACAGACAGACATAAAAATTCTAACAATCATTGTTTTAGGTGCTATCTTCCACAGTGATCCATTACATTTTTATATACATACATATGGCATTGATGAAAATAATGTATTTGTCAAAATAATAACAAAATAACTTACAATAAAAAAAATTTAGGTGAAGCAGAAGAAGATGATGAAGAGGAAGAATATGAAGCTGAATCAAGTGATGAAGAAGGAGACTTCAGTATGGCAGAGGAACCTGGGAATGATAGCGGTTGCACTGCTGTTGTAGCTCTTCTTAAAGGTTTTTACAAATAAAGTTGATATCTGGAATTATGACACGCTTCAGACGGCTAGTTGTAATTCTCCCTTTATAAAAGTTTCTTGGGATTTAATGTTAATAATGTCATATCTTTTTTCAGGCAAAGAATTGTATGTGGCAAATGCTGGTGATTCCCGTTGCATAATATGTAGAGAGGGCAAAGCAATAGACATGTCAATAGACCACAAACCAGAAGACGCACCAGAATTAGAAAGGATCACAAAAGCAGGAGGCAAAGTTTCAAATGATGGCCGTATCAATGGTGGACTCAATTTGTCACGAGCCATCGGAGATCATTCATACAAGCAAAACAAAGATTTAGATGCTAAGGAGCAAATGATAACAGCTCTACCAGATGTGAAAACCTTAACAATCGAACCAGAAAAGGATCAGTTTATGGTCTTAGCATGTGATGGGATATGGAACTTTATGTCTAGTCAAGATGTTTGTGACTTTATCCTACCTCGATTGGCAGAGGGAAGAGAGAGGTTATCGCAAATATGTGAAGAGGTGTGTACATGTTTTTAGCTCTATATTTATATGGCACGCCTCGACTTCGGCCGCGTAGTAGTATAATGACCTAAGCGTCAGCGATCGGCGCGACACGGTGGTAGTTGTATCAAGTAAAGTCAAGTTGTCAACAAAGTCGAAGTCCACAAGTAAATAATAATTTCGCATAAATACCTTTCATTTGATAACAATCGTTTAAATTACATTATGTAGAGCATTGATTCCAATGTACCTGGGGTACACTAGAATCGGCAAAATTTTGAAAGTGGTCTATGAGAGAAAAAGTTTGGGTACCTCATGTAGAGTGTCAATCATAATGTATAGAAAATGCTTAAGGTAACCACCGAATTTAAATCGATAAGGATTTATACTGCGTACTTTCTAAATACCTTATGAATTACTGCATTGTATATGACAATGACTGCTGTGTGGTTATGAAAGTAAAGAATACCCCCACCCCCTCTCTTCCCGTGGGTGTCGTAAGAGGCGACAAGGGATAGCACAGTTCCACTTCTTCTTTTAGCTAGTACACACCAAAAAAATTATTTCTTTATAGAGAATATTATCGTTAACGTGTTTTTTTTTTCCTTACAGATGTTTGATCACTGCTTGGCACCAAGTACAATAGGAGATGGGACAGGCTGTGACAACATGACTGCGATTTTAGTGCGATTTAAAGACGGCATTATTGCAGATGTAGGACAATACACAAATAACGTTGAAGGTCCGAAAAAACGCGCAGCTGATGAAAGTGACGACCAACAAGATTCAAAAAGGCAGAAAGTTGATGATCCTCTATCAAGTTCAATAGTGACTTCAAGTGTTTAGAACTTAGGTCATAAGTATACAGTGTTCAAGCCACATGGAGGATAGTAAAAGGCTAGAGACATTGCAATGATTTGCTGCTGTAGTTTCTACCTACAGGATATCCCCTAGATACTTTTGAACTTTCTACAAAAACTCTGAAAAATAACATTTTGATTACATATTAAAATTGTTTTTCAGTCTTCTGGAATGTAAGACAATTTATTTCTTGAATATTGTGTTTATATTTAATCATGATTTATTATTATAAAATGTTTGAGGATGATTGATTCGAATTTTGTTTTATTTAAAATATCATGTTGATGCATTCTGTATGTTCATATCCAGGAGCAGCATAGTAAATTTTCTTTAGACTGAATCATGCATCAATATCGAGATATAAATCTTGTGACTTTGTGTTTATTTTATATATATTCCGACATATTTCCAATTTTCTAAACAGAAATATCTCAATTGTTTAAGTGGTCATTTCAAATTGATTTTGATTTATTGAGGGAATTCGATAATATAATATGTAAAAGACAATTGACTGTTATTATACTTTTTAATATTTGGTACCAGTGAAAGACTAAATTAGTTTCAGTAATAAATATTATAGAACTGACTTAATGATTTTAGTCTGTAAGAAAGTAGTTAAGTTATGGTATTAGTGATAAGAGTTACTTTGAGTTAAAGGACAATGAATATCAATAATTTTTTCTGTATGTGGGTGAGGCACAAATCGGGCTCATATAACTTAATGTTAAAATCAAAGTTAGTAACAATGTTGATTTAATGTGACAATTAAATTTCTGTATAAACAAAATAATACAAAAATTGTTCTAATATGTTGTAATTTACACCTAAAATAGGTGAATTGTGCGTGTAAACTGGAGTCTAGCGCGTGTAACCTCAAATCTAGTTTCTTGATTGCAAGATTTTTAGGTGTTTTTTACCGCAAGGGCAATGGTTATTGGGCATGTTCCTACATTAAAAATATAATAAAAAAAAAAATTGTCAACCAAGGGAGTGATTGTATATTTTAATTCATTAATTATTTATATATGTTACTCTGTAGTTTCGTAAGTAGTCATATTTTTTTTTAATTACAAAATAAAACTAAAACCATCATGGACTTAACTAATGTTTCAATTTAAACAAAAAAAAAATCCATAGAAACAAAATTTAAGTTTATTTTAATTTAATTTTTTTTTTTAAATTTAGTAAACTAGTAATTTGAAAATTGATTGATTGGAAAAAAAATTATTTCTTTTTTGTGTGAATCAATTATAAAAAAATACATTTTTACAGACCAAAATTTGTGTTACTTATTTCTGAACTATATTACCTAATAATTAAAATATCTTCAGAACACTTAACATAATGATTAATGAATTTAGGTTTCAAAAAATACAAATGTTTAAAGTTAACTATATTTGACCCAAAATCACTACATTTTTTTTTTTATTATTATTTTATTTAGTACAAAGAACTTTGAATCTTTGTTGTTTTACCTTAGTTGTGTTAGATATTCTATGGTCTCCATCTGAGTTGCTTCTAAAATTTGAAGTGCATCATATTCGCTGTCTAATTTTTCCAAGATCATAGATTTATCATTTATTTCGGACTGGAAACAAATGTAAATTATTAGGTCGACTTGATACTCAATCAAACAAATGTAAATTATTAGGTTGACTTGATACTCATTAAAAAAGTAGTAATGTTTGTTTAAAGCAGATATAGGTGTATAGCTGAATATTATTTTTGGTTTGTAACTTATGGTTTTCAAAGGTTGATTGAGAGAATAATGAACACTTTTTAACCGACTTCCAAAAAAGGAGGAGGTTCTCAATTCGACTGTATTTTTTTTTTTTTTTTTTCTTTAAAGAAATCTTCAGAGCTAGGCTACAAAAATAAACAGAGTTTGAGATAATAGTGTATTTAAAAATGCTATCATTAGACTTACTTGTAGTTTTGTTTGCTCACTCTCTCTATCTTTAGCAATAGATTTAAGAAGATTCGTAGCTCCTATAGCAGACATTTTTTGTCTTTCGACATTATCACCCAGCTCTTTTAACATGTTTAGCAATGAACTAATTATTTTTTCAAAATCTTCTACTTCTGTAAATGAATAAATAATTTTAAGAGGTAAAATAAATTCAATAATTTTTAATAATTAAACATCGCCAAGAGAAATCTTAAAAATAATAAAATGGTATATGGAAAATTACAAAGATTAAAACTATAATAATAAAAAATACTCAAGTCCTCTTTTTCACAAATATACGACAATATTTGAAGATAAGCATTTTTCTAATAGAAAAAAACCATTTTTAACATTTCACACTATATTAGACTTGTTTAAAAAAAAAATCGTCCAAGTTGTTGAAGATCGAAATATTTTTGTTCAAAAGAATTAAAATCATAGATTACCACTTTTAAAAATAAGTTTCTGATGTATGCATGAGTATAAAGAAATGTCGCGCATTTAACAATAAACCGTGACAAAATGACTAGAATAACAAACAACTCAATATTTAAATAAAAACCGCAATAAATTAATGTAAGTAGCATTCTTAAAACAATATTATGAATTAAAAAAATATTACTTGTCTCATAATCCTTGCAAGAATTCTTTAAATCTTCGGTTTCTTTGAGTACCGTATTATCAATGACTCGAATTTTATTAATTTCATCATAATGCAAATGCACTTTATTTAGTTCGTCAGCCATTGTTTTTAAATTATTGAAAAATATTCTGTAAGTCCAGATCGTTTATATACAGAAATACAGAATTATAAAAACCGCAAACAGCTTGTTTTTGTATAACACGTTACCTAGCAACCACCTAGCTACCCTACCTTACCTAGCTAGCTACATATATACTAATCTGTGCTAGCAACCTTCAACAAACTTGTAACAAAGAAATCCACGTATATATAGTATACTAGCTATGCCCGCGGCTTCGCCCGCGTTTAAATTAGTGTGTCACAAAGTTTTCCCGGCAAACTTCCAGTGAAACTCTTATCAAAATCGGCTTAGCCGTTCCGTAAACCTTCCTCTTGCTAATGGTGGAGCCCTCTCTCCAATGGTGAAACCGCATGAAAATCCGTTCCGTAGATTTTGAGCGAATCGATTACTTACACTTTTGGGGACATTGTTTTATAATACACTAACTGTTGCCCGCGACTACGTCCGCGTGGTTATGAAGATATGCATTACCATTAAGATGTTTAACGCAATTTTTTTTTTTAATTTCAGTCACTTGAAATGCTTATCAAACTGAGTTACTTTTTAAAAGGCACAATTTAATATAATTTAATAGTTATTTTTATAAAACCTCTCTATACACTACATTTTTAGTTTTATTTTCAGGCTGTATATGTTTCATACATACTATTAACCCCAATTAAACCCCCTTAGCGGTGGAATATCGTAAAATCCGTTTTTAACGAACGTCTGCTAACTATAATCTACCTCCCCGCCAAATTTTATCTTTGTCCAACCTGGATGGATAGACCATCCAGCGGTTTTTGAGTTCTCGTGATGAGTGAGTTAGTGAACTTTCTCTTTAATATATGTATATAGATTACGATGTATTATTTGGACACCTCCTCACCATCTATAGAGCATATTTTTTAAATTTCAAGTCTCTTACTTCAAAAACATAAGACTTTCATAAAAACTTCCAATCCCCCGTTTTATCCCCTTAGGGGTCGAGTTTCGTAAAATTTGTTCTTAGCGGATGCCTACGTCTTATAAGGAGCCTACCTGCCAAATTTCAAGTTTGTAGCTGTTATAGTTTCGGAGATTTCGTGATGAGTGACCTTTCGCTTTTATATAATGTATAGATAGATATAGACTAGCTGACCCGGCAAACTTCGTACCGCCATATTTTATTTCTCTAATCGCAACTGAAGAAATAAAACCCTTCCGGTAAAATCGAATTAGCTAAATTGAAAATAAAACGAGTACTCAACTGAAAAATTCATATTTTTGTACAAAATGTGTGGGGTGCTTATTATAATTACTACAGGTATACTAAACTATCGTTAAAATATTTACAGCAATGAAAATCAAGCACCCCACGCTTTTTGTACAACAATATGAATTTTTCAATAGAGTACTCTAGTTTTATTTTTAAATTTTTAGTTTAATTAGTTTCAAAAGCGTGTTTTTTTAGTTTACTTTTAGATTAACTTTTTTTAGTTTAGCTATAATTTATTAAATGTAGATTTTATTTTTCTTATCTTGCTAAGACTTTAATAATTCTCTAACAAAAATAGTACAATATTTTTTTTTGTTATTAATGTTAATAATATTGTAACATAATACGCAGTATAATTATAAAATAATTGTGTTTGCTAGCAAACGAAAAAAAAAAACCGACTTCAATTACATCGACGAGTAATACAACGTAGATCGACGAAAAAATTGTCAAGTAACTACGCGTTATCAAAGGTTATTCAAAAACTAGTTATCAGATCTCAATAAAATTTATATGTGACCACATACTAAATATCAGCTTTTGATTAAATTAAAAATTATCAAAATCGGTACACCCAGTAAAAAGTTATTGCGGATTTTCGAGAGTTTCCCTGGATTTCTCTGGGATCCCATCATCAGTGCCTAGTTTCTTTATCATGGTACCAAACTACGGGTATCCCCTTTCCAACAAAAAAGAATGATCAAAATCGGTACATCCAGTAGAAAGTTATCGCGAATTTTCGAGAGTTTTCCTCGATTTCTCTGGGATCCCATCATCAGATCCTAGTTTCGTTATCATGGTACCAAACTAGGGATATCCCCTTTCTAACAAAAAAAGAATTATCAAAATCGGTACATCCAGTAGAAAGTTATTGCGAATTTTCGAGAGTTTTCCTCGATTTCTCTGGGATCCCATCATCAGATCCTAGTTTCGTTATCATGGTACCAAACTAGGGATATCCCCTTTCTAACAAAAAAAGAATTATCAAAATCGGTACATCCAGTAGAAAGTTATGCGGTATAATACAACGGAGGTCGACGAAAAAAGCGTCAAGTAAAAACGCATTATTAGATATAACTCGAAAAGTAGTTGTTAGATCTCAAATAAATTTAAATGGGACCAATTGGCACACACTACCTTTCGATTAAAAAAAAATTGTCGAAATCGGTCCACACGGTCAAAAGTTCTGATGTAACATACATAAAAAAAAAATACAGTCGAATTGAGAACCTCCTCCTTTTTTGGAAGTCGGTTGATAAAAATAAAAATATCACAAACCAGTAAAACAATATGGTTATATCGTGAACATAAATAGCATTATTAGATATAACTCGAAAAGTAGTTGTTAGATCTCAAATAAATTTAAATGGGACCAATTGACACACCACCTGTCAATCAAAAAAAATTGTCGAAATCGGTCCACCGGTCAAAAGTTCTGATGTAACATACATTAAAAAAAATACAGTCGAATTGAGAACCTCCTCCTTTTTTGGAAGTCGGTTAATAAAAATAAAAATATCACAAACCAGTAAAACAATACGGTTATATCGTGAACATAAATAGCATTATTAGATATAACTCGAAAAGTAGTTGTTAGATCTCAAATAAATTTAAATGGGACCAATTGACACACACCACCTTTCAATCAAAAAAAATTGTCGAAATCGGTCCACCGGTCAAAAGTTCTGATGTAACATACATTAAAAAAAAATACAGTCGAATTGAGAACCTCCTCCTTTTTTGGAAGTCGGTTAATAAAGTAATAGAATTTATATTCTAAGAAACAGAACACAGCGCCATCTATTGGTTGTATTTGCAACCTAGATGTCAAACAATATTGAAGAATTTTATCGATGAATCAACGTACACCGCCATCTATGAGAACTTCATAAAACTAAACAGTAAAAAAACACTTGCTTAATAGGGCCGAAATAAGGTGACCCCGGAGGCGAAGCCCCGGTGATGAAAGCCCGGGTAAAGAGGGCAACCTCGAGGCCCGTACCCGGACAGACCCTCGGGCCTGTCAGGAAGACCCACACACGCACACACGCACACTTGCTTAAGAAACAATTAATTGATACATTTTATTCGTTTACATTCACGACATAAGCGAATAATTGAGATGATAACTATCCTATCCAGTAAGTTAGACCAAAATACGGGTACATGTGAAATTTAATTGAAATCGGTTCAGTAGTTTTGGAGTTTATTGGGAACATACGTCGTGACACAAGATTTTTATATATATAAAGACTAGCTGCGACCGCCCGCGACTTCATCCGCGTGGAAGTTAAAAAAAATTGTTCAGCTCGCATTTACAAAATAAAAATATTTCTAAAATAAAAGTAGCCTAAGTTACTCCTCAGTACATCAACTACCTGCCAGTGAAAGTCCCGTCAAAATCGGTCCCTATCTTTTTTTTGGTATCGCAGGGGAACCCATTTACGGGTGATATCCAGGACACCCGGGTAGCCAGTCCTAGACCGTATGTCGGCTTCAGCACTTGGGGGTGCAGTACCGACCAAACCCCTGCGGAAGCCTTCAGCCCCTTTAATTGGAGCGTTCCGGATCTGCAGGCAACAGGATCCCTCCAGCGACCGGCTGGTCTCGGCGAAAAGGTCCGACTTCTCCTCCATGGGGACTGTCCGGCTCACCTCTGAGCAGTCCCGACGACTCTGTGTCTAGCAAGACCGGGTTCCCGTTCCGGCCCGACACTGCCACAGGTGCGTTACTGGAGGCGCATTAAGTAGCGCCTCCTACGCACCCCCGTTCGTCGCCTGCGGACCGAGGCCTCGTCGGTGGCCTCCTCTTTCATCCGCTCGTCGTTCTCCTTCTGGGACATTTACTATCTCGCAGAAGGAAACCATCGCCGTCCAGGACTCGTTGTCGCCGAGCATCGCGGTAATGACGCTAGGCAGTGCAAGTCCCCTCCGGTCAAAATCGGTCCAGCTGTTTCAGTGATTAGCCGGAACAAACAGACAGACAGAGAAAAATTGTAAAAAAATGTCATTTTGTTATATGTACCGTGTATACATCCATAGGCATTAAGTAAAAAGCGGTTATTTTAATATTACAAACAGATACTCCAATTTTATTTATTTGTATAGATTCTCGTCAAGGAAATAGTGACTCATCATTGTTAACCTGTTGAAAACGTCCTATAGATTTGCCATTAAAAAACACTTATCGGAATCTAATATGTTTTTGTCGCAGTAAATCCTAATAGATACCCATACCGATAAAAAAGATAACAATTGAATCGGGAAAGATCAAACTTTATTGGTCAGTATTTGTGTAATCATTTCTTATGTGGATATCCAGTGAATGATTGGATTTACATTGGAATTGCTAATTTTATTTACTATTACTTTTAATGGTTTAAAAAAGGCTCTTCGCTTAGAATACAGAATAGGGGATCGGACAGTAATCAGATTAAAATCTATAATGTACTTAGTTATAATAAATATACTGTTTTACGTTTAATATAATTCGTTTAAATGTTTTTAAATAAGCAAATAAAATATTGTTATTTGCAATAATTTTAATTTCTAATAAAATGTGTTAATACTCGTGAGTATTGTATTATATTTAATTTAATACAATAATAATTAATTTTATTATATTACTATGTTTATTAAATTCAAAGTGATGCTAGCACACATGCCAATAAAAAGAACAGAACTATTAAAACATCTGCTTCACTAAGAAGATCGCACAGTGTCTCAGAAGGAGTCCTGAAACCAAGCATGTTAAATTTCCTAATTAATAAAAAGACCAGTAACACAACACCAGAGCAGGACGCCGATAACAGAGATAATAACCTATAACAATTAACGCCCCCCTCCCGAACATACTGTATAAAAGAACTTGCACAAACGAATAACGAAAACTATAAACATCTCCCAACCCGGCTGGTCACCGTGGGAGATTATGACCTTAACCCTCCAAGGAAAACAATAAATGTAAATCTACAAAATTCAAAATCAGAAGAACTTATTAATAAAGCGGCAAACAAACTATACATTATAACATACAATGTCAGAACCTTGTCTACTTACGAACGACTTCTGGAACTGTCAGAGGCATTGAAAAATATAAATTATGATATAATCGGATTATCAGAAACACGTCGTCTGGGCACAAAAATTGAAGAATATGATAATTATATACTCTGCCATTCAGGACTTACTCAAGGACAATATGGAGTCGGCTTTTTAATAAACTTACACCTGAAGAAATTTATTGAAAGTTTCATAGGAATTTCTGATAGAGTTGCATTGCTAAACTGTAATATACAAAGTAAAAAAATCTCATTTATACAAGTCTACGCACCCACAGAAGCAGCAACGGAAAAAGAAATAGAAATATTTTATGCAAACCTGTATAAAGCCCTAGACCTTGCCCGTAGTATATATATAGTTATGGGCGATCTTAATGCCAAAATAGGCCATCCTAGAACAGATGAATACCTTATAATGAAACCAAACGGCTATGGTATACGGAACCCAAGGGGACAAAAACTTATCGACTTTGCACTCGAAAATAAAATTGCAATTTTAAATACATATTTTAAGAAAAAACCAAACCGTAGATGGACGTGGCGTTCACCTAATGGTGAGTACAAAAACGAAATCGACTTCATCATGTCCAACAAACCTCGTATGGTACAAAACATGGAAGTTCTGAATCTGAACTTTTCCTCAGATCACAGACCAGTTAGAGCAACAATAACTCTGTTAGAAACAAAAAAGAATCGAACTGGATTTAAAAATACCCAAAACGCCACACTGAAGAGCGAAGACGGATTAGATAGATACAAAGAGTGCATCTCAGCTCACCTACCAGACCTATTGAATTCCCAGGGTTATATCTCAGTCCAGACCCAATACGATAAAATAATAAGTGCCATCACAGAAAGCCTTCAAGCCGCTCGTTTATCAAATAAAAATATAAGACATAAAATTCTATCGGACCATACTCTGGCACTCTTGAAGAGGAGACAAATATTGCAAAGAACTAAGAACAAATCTAGGTCAATGAAAAACGAACTCTCGGCATTATACAAGTTAGTAGGCAAACGTATTAAAAGCGATTATACAAACTACAGATCGAAAATTATAGAGAAAAATTTAACACAGTCAGGAAGTTCAAAAAAGGCATACAATGAGTTGAGGACAAACAAGAGATGGATTGACGGATTAGAGATCAAAGGAAAAACCCTAAATAATCGTAACGACATTATAACAATTGCAACAGACTTCTACAAAAAACTGTACAGCGTTCAAGGTTACGAAAATATCGACGATAGCATTAACTTTCAGTCAGACAAATTACCAATAAATTGTATGCCATTAAATTGTATGCCTTTCTCCGAAACAGAAGTTATACAAGCAATAGATAGACTTAAAATAAATAGGAGCCCTGGTTCTGACAACATTACTAACGAGTCTATAAAATCAGCTCACCTCCTTCTGACCCTACCGCTCACTCAATTGTTCAATCGCATTTTGGAAAACTCTAGTACACCGACTCAGTGGTCACAGTCGGACATCATACTTATTTATAAAAAGGGCGACCCACGTGATGTTGTGAACTACAGACCGATAAGCTTGCTACCATGTGTATACAAACTATTCTCCTCTCTAATAAACCAAAGAATAAGTATCACATTGGAAGCAGAACAAGCCATAGAACAAGCGGGATTTAGGAAGAGTTTTTCGACTGTAGACCATATTCACACTCTGGAGTTAGTGATAGAAAAATACCAAGAAAAACAACGAGCTCTGTATATCGCCTACATCGACTACAAAAAAGCCTTTGATACCGTTTCGCATTCAAGCATCTGGAAAGCACTAATAGAGCAGGGGGTAGCGAGGGGATACATAAAGGTAATACAAAGCATATATAACAACAATGTAGGTAGAGTCAAACTGGAGAGAGTCGGCCCAAGTTTTCCCATCAAAAGAGGAGTGAGACAAGGCGACCCAATCTCTCCGTTGCTGTTTATTGCCATCCTTGAGTCAATTATAAGAAAACTGGACTGGAATACTAGTGGTATACACATTGAGGGTAAATACCTAAGCCACCTACGATTTGCTGACGACTTGGTGCTCCTATCGGAATCAAGCTCGCAATTGCAAATCATGATACAAGCACTAAACTCAGCTAGCAAGAAGGTAGGATTGGAGATGAACCTATCCAAAACAATGATAATGACGAACGCCACCGAACAGACAATATTTGTTGATAGTGAACAATTAAATTACACGAGTAAATATGTATACTTAGGTAAACAAATAAGCTTTGATAAGGACAACAACTGCTCAGAAATTGAAAGGCGAATTCAGCATACATGGAACAAATACTGGAGCTTAAAAGAAATTTTCAAAAGTAATATGTCAGTCGAACTTAAAACTAAAATCATGTCAAGCTGTCTTATACCGTGTCTGACGTATGCCTGCCAAACTTGGAAATACACAGACAAAACAAAAAGAAAAATCAGAACTTGTCAACGTGGCCTAGAACGCAGCATGCTCAAGATCAGAAAAATCGACAAGATAAGACACACCGAGATAAGAAGCATAACCAGAGCTACCGATGCACTAGAACATGCTCTTAAACAAAAATGGAAATGGGCGGGGCATGTGGCAAGATTGTCAGATGAGCGTTGGACCCTAAGGGTGACACGGTGGAGAGGCCCAAGTGGCAAACGACACAGAGGAAGACCGCTCAGTAGATGGTCTGATGACATTACAAAAGTAGCGGGTCCAGGATGGTTGCAAACGGCTCAGGACAGGGAAAGCTGGAATTCCATGGAGGAGGCCTTCACCCGCGGAGGGGTTCTTACAAACTAGCATGTAATATATTTTAGGATTAAGTTAGATTTATAACTTTAATAATTTTTTTTCTTGTAAGAAATAATATAAGGCTTTTATTATTATTATTGTACTGAATTTCACTCCGCCCGCCCAATAAATAATAGATAGATATATTATAATAACTACTTATATAAATAATATAGTAAATTTACTTATACTTACATATATAAATATAAGCGGGTGGAGGAATACGCCCCGGCAGGGAGATCAAACGGCCGGGGGTTAGGGCTGTAGGCTGAGAAACCGGCGGACAATCCTAGCCGAGTCAAGTAACACCGCCTTCTGCATCCTGGCTGCGAGCGAACCGTCCCGGATCCCCAGTTGCCTCAGATGGTGAGCGAGGCTAACCGGGATCAAACCGTTGGCAGATATTACGATAGGGATTATTTCAGCAGACCCCACACCCCACATGTCGACAATCTCGTGCGCCAGATCCAGATATTTACGTTTTTTCTCAGTCTCGGCTTTCACGAGGTTCTCGTCATGCGGGACGGTGATGTCCACTAAAAATACCCTCGACCGTGCCCTGTTCATCACCACGATATCAGGCTTGTTCGCCAGTATCGTCCTGTCTGTGGCGATAGGCAGGTCCCAGTAGAGCCGGACTCCGTCGCGTTCGAGTACTGGCACCGGTGAGTATTGGTAATACGGCATCCTCTGTTCCAGAAGACCGTACATAAGAGCAAGCTCTTGGTGGAGAATCTTGGCCACTTGGTTGTGTCTGTGCAAGTACTCAGTATTAGCAAGCACGGAACAACCCGAAAGCACATGCCTGAGTGACTCACCGGGATGACGACAGGCTCGACAGAAGTCGGGAGTGCCATCCTTCAGGACGTGCTTTCGGTAGTTGTTCGTCTTGACCACCTGATCTTGTATTGCACAGACAAAACCTTCGGTTTCTCCAAAGAGGTCGCCGAATCGCAGCCACTGCACGGAGGCCTTACTGTCCACGTGTGGTGCGTGAAGCGCCTTGTAGAACCGTCCATGCAGTTCCTTCTCCATCCATACGGTCTCCCGGTCAGAGGTGCTCAGTACGACCGGTTTCTGCCAGTTCTCTTTGGCCAAGGCTAGGGGGGTTAGTCCTTTGTCACACATTGAAACGTCACCATGCAAAGCGCTGTCCCGTCTCGTTTCAAAGTAGGCCCTGAGGCTGCACACCTCGCGGTTATGCATAGTCTTAGCGCTTAACATGCCTCGACCACCACACTTCCGCGGGATGTACAGTCTCATGACCGACGACTTAGGGTGGTGCATGCGATGGTGCGTCATAGTTGTGCGGACTCTTCTGTCCAGGGCGTCAAGTTCGGTCTGGGTCCATCTGAGTATGCCAAAGGTGTACAAGAGAGTGGGCATGACCCAAGCGTTATAGGCTCGGACCTTGTTGGCTCCAGACAAGTAGCTCCGAAGAACTTTTGTCAGCCGTCCAAAAAAGATTTCACAAACTGCCTGTTTCATGTCCACTTCCTTCACCCCTATGCATTGTGACATACCCAGATACCGGTAAGATTCAGCTTCGGAAAGGGTCTTGAATGATGTTAATTCGAGACTAAGCTGCGACGATTGAGTCACCTGACCCCTGTCCACATGCACGACCGCACACTTATCTACTCCAAGCTGCATCCTGATGGAACTGCTGAACTCCGTAGTGATTTTCAGCAGTTCCTGCAGGCGTGCCGCGTTAGGTGCCAGCAATTTGAGGTCGTCCATGTAGAGAAGGTGGGAGACTTTAGTACCTCCTCTCCGAAACTGAAAGCCTGTCCCCGAACGCTCCAGCAGGGTGCTTAGAGGGTTCAAGGACAAGCAGAACCATAGTGGACTCAGGCAATCACCCTGGAAAATACCCCTCCGTATCCTGATTGGGTCATCCGCACCCGTCAGTCGCTCGCCCTGGAGACATAGGATCGTGCTCCATTGCCCCATACATACTCCGAGGAAGTCTCGAACTGCCTGGTCAACCTTGTACAGCTCGAGGACCCTCAGGAGCCATGAATGAGGTACCGAGTCGAAAGCCTTTTTGTAGTCGATCCAGGCGGCCGAAAAGTTCCGACGGTTGCGTCTGACAAGCTGGCCCGCCACAGAGTCGATGAGAAGGAGCTCCTTTGTACCGCGACCGCCTCCACGACATCCGTTCTGAGCTGCAGACAAGATATTAAACTCACCAATATGTCGTGAGATCTTACAGCTCAGAACGGACGTCAGTATCTTGTAGATGGAGGTCAGACACGTTATGGGGCGGTAGTTGGTGGGATCTGCGGTGTTGGTGGACTTAGGAGCTAAGTGAGTGATCCCGGTAGTGAAAAGGTTCGGGAGTGTCTTCCGATCTATTGCCTCTTGGTATTGTCGGGCCAAGGTCGCATGGCAGACCGAGAGCCCTTTCAGCCAGTAGTGATGCAGACCGTCGGCCCCCGGACTTTTCCAGTTCGGAGCCCGCCGGACCGCACCACTGACGTCCTCCGTAGAGATGGCGATTGGGTTCATCGGTTCGATTTTAGCACATGCGTCCTGAACCGCCGCAATCCAAGGGCCCTCCTCGTGCTCCACCTCCCCTGACCATATGTTGCGCCAGAAGGCGACGAGGTCAACCGTACTCGGTTTTAGGGAAGCAGAGCTCGATATCGGGTTCTCCAGCTTTCTATAGAACCTTTTCTGATCACTCACGAAGAGGCGATTTTGTCGAAAGCGCTCAACTCTCTCAGAGTACCTGCGAATGCGCTTTCCCCATGCCGCGATTCTCTGCTTCAGGCCGTCGATGCGCTCCGTTAGTTTATCGGCTATGTCAGGCTGATCGAGGCTGATGCCTAGCCCGTTGAAGGCCATTCTAACAGAGCGCACAATCCTTGGCCTTGTGTTGCCCGACCTGAAAGCTAGCAGCCTACCAATGAGGGCCCTGGCCAGGTTGATACGGCGTTCTATTCTCCTCTTCCAGGCTGGTACGTCGCTATTCTTATGAGTAGCGCGTCCAGACTCCTGGGTCTTGGCTCCGACAAGGCGGTGCACCGCTAGAGCGGCGCCGAAGAGAATAGAACCCGTATCCTCCAAGCTGAGGCTGCCTTCCAAATAGGGCGGCAACAGTCTGTTGGCTGCCTCAATGGCATTCCGCGTCGCGGCATTGAGGGGGAGGCGAGAGAGTCGCGGTCTCATTTCCAGAGGAGCGCCTCGAGTCTCGGAAATCGCCTCTTGCAAGATCCCTCTCATCTGTTCTACTTTTTGGGCGACTGCTCCCTCAGTGATCACCTCCACAGGCGCTTCGCTACGAACGCCTTCCTGTTGCGTTGACACTTCGTTGCGCACCGTGGACACGGGTTCGACTTCAGGAGCAGCCTCACGTCGAAATCGTTCGAGCTCGGCGGCGTCAAATATGCCCTTTCGTTGGATGTACCGAGCTCGATCTGCCAGGTTCTGTTCCGTAACAGTTAGCGTAGGCTCAAGCAGTAGGAACTCGCGGTGCATTACTGCCCGGTAGCCAGTCCGCCCGGTTTCACGTCCTACAGCCCTATAGTACGCACGCATGACACTCTCGTTCATTTTCGGTGTCCATCTCATGCGACGTACTCCACCAGCGGCGGGCAACGAATGCTGAGTCCCTTGGGACTCTGTCGTCGCCAAGCCAACTGGCGGGGATGGTGGATAACCCGACCGGTCAGGTGGTGGTGCCGGTCGGCGGGGTTGGCTGGCGGCCCGCATGCTGCCACGTCCAGCGCCAGCTCCAGACGCGCCCTGGCGTCCCCCAGGCAGCGGCCCTATGCGCCTTTGTAAATCATCCTCCATCATAGTATTTTTTGAGTGCTAATATACTCACTTGGAGAGGCACTCACGCTCTCCAAGGAGGCTGCGCGGGTGTTATGCAGCTTTTGTTGCCCTTAGTCGCCTTTTACGACACCCTAGGCGTAGGAAGGGGTGGTCCTATTCTACTCTGCCGGGAACCACACGGCATTTATTATTATTATTATTATTATTATTATTATTATTATGTTTATTAAAAAAGCTCGCAATATAATATTTTAAGTAAATCAAAATCTCAAAAATGTCTGTCTCCTCTTTTGCCTTTGCCGTTTTTATCGATAACTATCTACAAACAAACCGGTAACAACACTATCGCTCGGCGACACTGACTTCTCGGAAATAGACTCAGATCAGTCGCTCGACCGATCCGCATATTGTATGAGGGCAAGCAGCCTGTTTTGGTAAACAAATCGAGTCAACACGACCGATAACATTTTAATTTTTAAGTTTAAAAAAGGTTTAAAAGAAGTATACAGTAATAATGTGATTAAAAAATACTTACGTATGAAAGGTAACGCCATCTTTTAGTAAATTTAACGTGGCAGATCTCTTTTTGCAGCAAAAAAACAGATCAATTTGGCATGTTTTAAAGGACGTTGATTCGATCGCGCAACTAGATTAAGTTTAGTGATCATTGCGGCTGCAACTAGTTTTATTGTACGCATATGGCCATTTGGCCTTATACCTTGATAGAGGGGAACGCCTGTACATGGCTACTCCCCTCCGTGTTGCTCTTTGGGTTGCGTTTACAATTTACAAAAAAAAAAGATACTCCTCGACCTGCGTATAGTTATTTACGATATAACAATAATAAGTGAAATATATAAGTCATACAAAATATAATAAGAGGTTTAAAAAAATATCGAATTTGATATTCAAAAATAAATATCGTATATATCGTTAATTTGAGATTTGAGATTAGAAATATTAATGATATCAATTTAATTGTTTTCTAAAAAATATCGATTTTTTAATATTTATATATCGATTATGCTCTGTGCTAAAAGCCATACAAAACATTACAATACTCTTGTCTCTTTGTCAACTACTTTAATAATAAAAGAAAGAGAATTGTTATTTTGATTTGATTGTTATTAGGAATTGTTTATGCTTTGTTTCATATAGTTAGATGTATAAATTTTGTCGGATCGTGCATAAATGTAATATGGAATAAATAAATATTTTATTTATCGTTTACGTATTTATTTATAAAATATGGAAGGCTTAACTCAAAATGAAAAGATTGTTTGGAATTGCTGGGAGCAGAAATCACCCAGAGAGGTAGTTCGCGAAGCAGCAGCTAAGGGAACTCATATTAACCTAGCTATAAAATATCTAAAACTCAAAAACTCTTGGAGTGAGTCAATAGCGAGAGACTGGTTTATGGCAGAGGTAAGTTTTGTAAATATTGAAAGTAAACATTACAATAAAACAGCTATTTGTTTTGGTAATTATCAATCAATTTTACAGTGTTGTATAGTTCATTTCAATTTAGTGTTATTTTATCTCTAACACTATAAAAATACTCTTATTTAGGTTAAAGCATGGACAGTTCAGCTATTGATGAGGAAACAAATATTTAAAGTTTTGCATATTTTGAATAAATGCAACATAAACCCAGAAGAGCATTTGATGGCTCTTGCCCAGACATCAGCCGAAATGGAATACAGAGATTTCATTGTGGAACATCTACATAAACTTTCGAAGGACATGATAAGTACAAATCTAAATAAATGGGAGGACTTTAGGAGACATTGGAACTTGCTACGATATTTAGAAAAATCATTTGAAGTAGATGGTACATTTAAGCAGAACAAAGTTTTTGGCATAGGATCAGATAGAGTATTTGTTAATGAAACTGAAATTAAGGCTTTGACAATTGAGAAGATAGAGAAATATTCAACAGAATGGAAATGCAAAATTGCAACTGCTCTATTCTTTGATACTTTTGGTAAGTAGTAGATGAATAAAAAAATATGAGCTTGAAAGAAGTGAGCTTTAGGCTCGAAATTCTGATAGATCAAATTATATAAAAACAGCCAAATTTTGCTTAATGACACTGTTTCACGTTTAATCTTTTATAAATACAGCAAATAATCTTTGTATAGTTTAAGAACAATCCATTTAATTGAAAAGTAATGAGCCACTATTATCTGTTGACATAACAATCTTAATATATATAAATCTCGTGTCACAATGTTTGTCCTCAATGGACTCCTAAACCACTTAACCGATTATAATAAAATTCGCACACCATGTGTAGTTCGATCCAACTTGAAAGATAGGCTATATTTTATTTTGATATATTAATTATTATATTTAAGAAAAAAATAAAGAAGGCGGTACAAAGTTCGCCAGGTCAGCTAGTCTATTATAAGAAATAATCTTAGTACTATGGTAATATTATATTGTCTTCTATAATCTGTCATTATGTTTAATACTATTATAACAATTTTCACCTTTTGAACTAATAAATAATAACTGATTTTTTTAAATATATCTATTACATTTCAACATCTTTTTAACATCCTCAACTCCTCAACATTTTGATTAGTTTTTTTCCATAAGCAAAAGAGGTTAATGATATGAGTTAATGTATGTAAATTCATTTGTGTACACTAATTTAAAATTTAAAAAAATAGTATTGGTCAAAAATGACTTTCTTGATTGATTTATATGAATGCATGCTACATTTTAACTTGTGAGAGTATTAAAAATACTCTTTGTATATTTTCAGAATTTTCTTTATTAGATTTTTCAACTCCTGTTCAAATGTGGAACTATTTGGTGGAACATAATAAAGCTATGATCCTTGTTCGTTGGATAAATGTCCAGATGTCAGAAGTGGTCCGTGATATGAATGCTAGATACAATTTCTTTAACAATGACAATTTTGTACAAAAACTCTTAAATGTTGATACTAGAGGCTTTCAAAGTGAAGTTCTTGATACTTTGGATGAAGTTTTTCGTAAATGGCCCATTACTAAGGAAATGATTCAAAAGATATCTGTAAGTGATTGCTTTGAATACACAAAAATGTGTATTTATGATACTCTGTCATCATATGGAATAATCATAGAAAGTGAGCGTAAAGATTTAAATAAAATAATTGGTAGATTATCGAGAACTCAAAATCTAAAACTAATTGATGATATATTTTCTGAATCTTGTGCCACAATGGGTATACAAGAATTTTATTTGGAATTGGCAAAGTATTTTGTGAAAAATAAATTATACAAAGTGCTGACAATTTGTATTGAAGGTAATATACTGGACACTGATTTGTCGGGCATAGAACAAGATGTCAAAGATTGTATTGAGCTGTGGTTGCTATTTAAAAGCATAGAGCAAACTTCTGATAGACAAAGCCATGTAGTGCCAGTATATAAAACTTGCCAACAAATAGCCAAAGATAATATTGATGATTATATTTCTAGTAATCCTCATTTGGTGTTGGGTATGATTTTATTAGAAGACAATGCAAAATTATTTGATATATTTACTAAAGAAGAATTTTTACAATTTAAAGATTTTAAATTACCAAATAAAGGTTATAAGCAAAAACTACCACATTTGTACAATGTCTACAAAAAACATGCAAGTGAAAACAGTTTGTATGAATGTAAAGACGTGAACGTCTATCAACTGCTTTCTGGCTATCGAGGTTTAGACGTGTCAAAAATATTTGAATTTCAAATATTAAATACAAGCACTAGTTATTTACCACCCGAAAAAACCGATCGAAGAAGTTTAGGCAGTCTTTTATCAGATGAGGTTGAAGTCCGTGGTCTGAAAACATTGTCACAAAAATCAGTTGATATGCCAGACTTTGCTAATGAAAAACTTATGAAAAGATATGGTTATGATGCAAAATTGAACCATTTATATTATTTGAAACAATATCGTCCTTGCAATGCGAGCCAAGCTTTCGTTTCACAGCAATACCAGTCATACAACCGCTTACAAGAGAAGAGCATTAAAAATGCGTGCTGTGAAGCACATGCTTTAGCTTTACATAATTGGTTTGATCCTGCTATGACAGCATGCGCAATATCCTTCGTTGCAATGATCGGTTGTAACCCTACGAGATGCCGAGTTCACATATCGGCTACTAAAATGATAAAAAATCATTTGACTACTCAAAAAGGATTGCCAGAAAATGAGGCTAATAAATTAATTAATGATTTTATGGCAAAACTTATACAAAACAATGATGACACGGCTATAACGATTCTTCACTATTTAGAGGAGATTACTTTGTACAGATTGAAAAAAATACAAGAGGCAGAAGGAAAATTCGATATGTCTGTAGTATTATATGAATCTCAAACCATGGTTAAATTCGCATTACTACATAATTTACCTTTGCCAGAAGTTCAGCTAAGAGAATTCGTCAAAAATAACTCCTGGTTCCATTTTCTACTTTTTGGAGATGTCTTTAGATATCCGCTCTCGCAAATGCTGCAGTTATCTCAAGAATTTGAGAAGAAATCGTATTCAGAGCATTTAAAATACATAATGGTGCATCGAACAGCGGAAGATGACAAGGAACAGAAGTCTAATTCCAGCAATGGTCAAAGAAGACCTATGAGGCTCAATTCAACTGAACCGGTTAGTGTTTTTTTTCCATACAGTGATTTTCAAGCACTACATCACAAGTGTTAACTCCACTGTGTGTTTCTCAGAGTCCAACACAAAACGTAACATTCGATTTCCCACCTAGCACGTATACGAGCCGGGAGTTATGGGAAGTGGCGGCAGCGTGTCACGGTCCGGAGGACCCGCCGGCCGCTCTGTTGCGAGCTGCTGATATATACCGTGAACCATTGCTTGTGCTCATTGCTAGTTGTTACGAGGTACGTGCATATTGATATTACACTATGATTGTCCATAGAACAGTTACACCTTACTCAAATTATTTATGTTCTATAAAAAAAATACACCAGTAGACCACAAGATAAACTTACAGTTAACGCTGCCGCCGCCTGTTGCTATACAGTGTATTGCATTTAGATTTGCTTTGTGTTTTTTTGTCAGCTAAGTGCTATTTTAAAATAGTAAAATAACATATATATGAAATATTGGCACAGGTAGTGTGAAAGTAGGATATTTTTTTTATATATCCAGAATGGTAAATAAGTGTACGGTCCACCTGATGGTCAAAATCAAAAACAGCTTTATTCAAATAGGCTCCAAGAGCACTTTCAACCCTCATTTTAGAAATTAAAACTTTAAAAACAAAATATTATATTTGTAGAAGTAAAGCTACCACCGATTCGGAATGTAGATTCTGCAGAGTAATCGGTTACCGTAGCCCATGGACACCTGTAACACCAGAAGAATAGCAAACGCCTTCGCGTCCCTACCCCTGACTCTCCTTAGGAGCTCTGACTACCTTACTATCCACAGGAACACAACGCTAATTGAGAACAGAATCATTTAACTGTGATCTTTTGTTAGATTAAGGGTACTTCGCAACTCGGGTTACTCCAGATTTTGAGTAAGACAATGTCTGCTGTGCCCTATTTCAATGCGTAATATGCTTTGCATTTTAAAAATATTGTAAAAGTACTTGACAAATGTAAATGTTTTTGTTCGCTCTCTAGCCAAATGCCGTGGATGTTCTTTGGGCGCATTGGATTCTCTCCTCGCTTGAACCAAATGCGAGAAGTCGGGAAGCCTTACAAGCCGAAATAGCTCAAAATGTTCCGGCACAGTTGTTCCAAAAAGTCGCAGAAATCTGTCTTGCAGAAGGCTATATAACTACTCTCTATGAATCAATTTCAATATTTATGCCGGTAAAAATTAAGTTTTTTAAAGTCAAAGAAGTAATGTTTTTAAAATGATATTTACTTAAGTATACACTATCTTGAATTACATTTAAAAATATAATAAAAAATAAAAACAATAATTTTTTCCAGGAAAGTCCCTTGAATTTTCTTACGTCGTTTCTGTATCGAAGTGTCCGTCTTCTAGTATTTGATTCGGAAACTATGAGATATTTGACTAATTTTGTTTCTCATTGCCAAAGACGATACAGTGTAGACGCGAATGGCTTATCCTACGAAATGTCGAAAGAATCGCTGCAAAGATTGGCGGTATCGCTAGTCAAAATAGCTTTAATCCACAATTTTGACATGGCATTTCATCAAAAAGAATTTCTGAAATGTTTAGCCGAAACTCGTTTCGCACAGGACTTTATGGGTAAGTAAATGTAATATAATGCTATACATCCTGTTTTTAATCAGTATCTTTTTATGTCATTATCGATATTGTTTCCTTTAGTTCCAACACCGAATTTTGCTACCCTGTACAAAATATTCGAAATATCGATGTCAACTTCGACAGTAATGGACATATCAAAGATGTTGCAAGAAGATTCAAATGATTATATCCTTGAGCGCATTGTTATATACACACGAAATAAAAATTACGACGTAGCATTAAAAATAGCGAAGTTAGCTGGGTTGCCCGTAGACGACATCTTAAAAGCAGAGTGGGATAAGAAGTGTAATAATCTTATTTTCGCCGATGATAGTACAGTAGAAGATAAACAGATTACTTATTTCGTAGCACAATGCAGCGAAGCTTTTAAAAATGCTGGTGTATCTTTAGATAAGTCCATAGAATTCCTTTCCAGTATTCCAAAACACATTTCAGAGAACGATCAAAAGTTTTACGCGTACAGAGTTATTATGGGCTGGTTTGAAGGAAATCATGTATATGGAGAAAAGAGAGAACAAATCGAGCATGAAATGTGGTCGGCTTATTTATCGATAGACTCTAAATTGAACATAGTCCTTAACGACTATCAGGCCACTTTGAAATTCGTCCTCAACAATCAGAAAGAACCGACGGCGTCCCAAAAGATGGACATGATGTTTGAAGAAAAACCTTTCTCATTGACATTACATGAGATAGAAGTTGAATCTGATGTCATAAATATTGAGAAAGTTGAAATATTGGAGGAGTCGGATGATATTGATCGTTGGCAAAATGCCATCAGTAAACTTTTAGAATTGAAACTTTTGGTAGAGGCCTTTCGCTTATCGGTTCTCTTTAAAACTTCTAATGAGTATGGATATAGGACTCCGGTATGCCCTGTACAAATCATGCGGACGTGCTTAAAACTAGCTGAGGGGACTTGTTTGCCGTATGATTTACCTCAGGAATTGCGATTGGTTATTTCATCACCAACTCTACAAAATAAACTGACTGGTAATTTAATATTATAGTTTAATAAAACTGCCAAATTAGTGATTTTGTATTTCTTTAGTAAGTTAAAAAAAGTAGTAAAAAGCCGTTGTTTTATGAAAATAATATTTATTTGACATAAGTTTCAGAAGCGTCAGAAACAAGTTTCGAAGAGTTAGTTGTAATACAAGAACGTCAGGAAGGAGAAAGTATACCTCACTTAGCTGCGCGGGAAGAAGCAGATAGATTGTCTGCTTTAGAAGCACTTGCTGTTAGAAGTGGTCTTTCTGTAGCTAAACAGGTAAAGACAAGTGCTCGCTTTTTCAGACTTGCTATTAACGTTAAATTAAGTTAGACACGTACAGAATTGAATTAGAGTACAACTTTAGCAACGGCATTTCTACTGGCTTTATTAAATCGTACTGGTTCGTTCAGAAGTTGTGAGTAATGTACATATATAACTGCAAAAATAATTTATTTTTATTTTTATATTATTTTTTTTTTATTTTGGAAACAAACTGTATTACATTAATATATAGAAATACAAAACACGATAGTATCACTTAACCAAAAACAGTTTCTTATATTAAAAAAGATCATATAACAAAGTTAAGAAGAGATGCTTAACATAAATCTTCCAATTTAATTTTAAATTTTAATTTATGACAGGTGGCGAACTACTTCCGCATTGCGCTTCAGATCGGTTGGGATTATTTATCGGTGCTGAAATACCAAAGTCGGCCTTTGGATTTCATCAACTTGGTTAGCGGTAGAGCTCGCATGTCTTTAGCAAATCTCGTATTCCGTACTTTTAACGTACCATCGAAACAAGTATGCTAATTTTATTATTAATACGATTTTTTAATTTTTTGTTCAGTAAAGTGAGATTGAATCTTTGTATTAGATTGCAGAATACTTGTGTCGAGAAATGGTAGCAGCAATTATATCACCACATCTTGTTAAAACTTCTACATTTAGACAAAAAGAGCATTTTCAGTACACTTTATGGGGCTACGTTCTCGACTCTGATATTGAAATGTTTCTGAACATGCGTCCGGACGCTTGCAGTCAAATTGGCAGATTTATACTCGACCACTTGATGGCCTTTCAAAAGATTTATAATGCAACAAATGCTTCGAAAATTCCTGAAAATATCTTAGATGACAGTTGCCTCGATGTCGAAACTTTGATCGACGAGGAATACCAAAACGTAGAAGAAGACGAGGTCGAATCTATTTTAACTGAAGAGGGAACACTTATGTCGGCCGAAACAGAATCGGTGTATTCAGTTTCCACCGCGTACACCGCAGGGAAAATGTCTCGTGATGCAAGAAGGAACTTATTCGATGTCATATCGAGGAGCAATGTCCATATTAGATATGAAGTGAAATCGAATATTCGAAAGATAACCAAGGGTGCTAAATTGTCTACAAAGCAGGTATATAGTAGATCCAATAAATCTTTTAATAACATTTTGTTTTTGTTTACATCTTATACCTATATTTTTTAGGTCAACATTATATCCATCGAGTTATTGGTGGTTGCACACGAATGCTTCTCTTGCGCGTGTGACACGGAAGGCGTGGGCGTGGCGTTACGCTCCGCTCAGGCGTTGGCGGCGCGACTGCTGGCCGCGCGCTCGTGGCGCCTCATGGTGCGCCTGCTCACCGGCCTGGCGCGCTACACCGAGTGCGCCTACATACTGCAGGTACGTGTGCTCGTGGCGCCTCATGGTGCGCCTGCTCACCGGCCTGGCGCGCTACACCGAGTGCGCCTACATACTGCAGGTACGTGTGCTCGTGGCGCCTCATGGTGCGCCTGCTCACCGGCCTGGCGCGCTACACCGAGTGCGCCTACATACTGCAGGTACGTGTGCTCGTGGCGCCTCATGGTGCGCCTGCTCACCGGCCTGGCGCGCTACACCGAGTGCGCCTACATACTGCAGGTACGTGTGCTCGTGGCGCCTCATGGTGCGCCTGCTCACCGGCCTGGCGCGCTACACCGAGTGCGCCTACATACTGCAGGTACGTGTGCTCGTGGCGCCTCATGGTGCGCCTGCTCACCGGCCTGGCGCGCTACACCGAGTGCGCCTACATACTGCAGGTACGTGTGCTCGTGGCGCCTCATGGTGCGCCTGCTCACCGGCCTGGCGCGCTACACCGAGTGCGCCTACATACTGCAGGTACGTGTGCTCGTGGCGCCTCATGGTGCGCCTGCTCACCGGCCTGGCGCGCTACACCGAGTGCGCCTACATACTGCAGGTACGTGTGCTCGTGGCGCCTCATGGTGCGCCTGCTCACCGGCCTGGCGCGCTACACCGAGTGCGCCTACATACTGCAGGTACGTGTGCTCGTGGCGCCTCATGGTGCGCCTGCTCACCGGCCTGGCGCGCTACACCGAGTGCGCCTACATACTGCAGGTACGTGTGCTCGTGGCGCCTCATGGTGCGCCTGCTCACCGGCCTGGCGCGCTACACCGAGTGCGCCTGAAACTGAGTAAATAAATATTCATATTTTCACTATCAATTACATTTTAGACTTTTTGTGTTCCTGAGTGTCTGTTAAAACTTAAAAAACTTTACATTGTAATAATATGAAATTAAATAATAATATTGTAATTAAACATTTTTAAATAAAGTTAGTTATGATGTTATCGTTGCAACTGCACGCTTAATATATTTTAGCTATTTCCATAGTGTTATGTCTTACGGCCTGTTACTGTGGGGTAATGCTGCAGATATTGAGACTATATTTATCTTGCACAAAAGGGCTATTCGCGGCATTTACGATCTTGCAGCTCGAGTCTACTACGGGATGTTTTCCAAAAGGTGGACATATTAACGATCGCGTCGCAGTATATTTATAACAATATTATGTATATCCACCAAAATATTCATTGTTTTGAAATAAATAGTAATAATCGCATTGTAAACACGAGACGGAATAACAAAATTGTAACTCCAAGTTTTCGACTGCGCAAAGTAAACGTTTCCTTTCTGGGTCATGGTATTCGCATGTATAATAAAATACCACAAACGATTTTGGAATTGTCTCAACATAAATTTAAAGTTTTTATTAAAAAAAATTAATAAATAAAGCTTATTACTCGGTGCAGGATTACATAGTTGATAAAGATGTGTGGACTTAGTGACGCTGTATTTCATGCAACATGTTTCTAATTTTGTTCTAAAACACAGTTTATATATTATTTTCAAAAGAGTAACTGCGGAGTTTCTTGCCGATTCTTCTCTGCAGAATCTACATTCCGAATCGGTGGTAGCTTCACTTTTACAAAAATAATAATTAATTTCTAAAGTTTTAATTTGTAAAATGACGATTCGAAAGTGCTCTTGGAGCCTATTTGAATAAAGATTTTTTTGATTTTGATTTTGATTTTGATTTTATAGATTTGCTATTCCATCTCTACATTTTTATAAAACAATCGGGACTAAAACTGTTTTATCATTATTTTCTATTTAGACGACGCAGTTAATAATCATTTACTTAAAAAAAATAATGTTTATGCGCGTGACATATAAGGAATACAGTTATATAAGTTTGTTCTCTATCTCACTCAATAACGTCAATTTTTTTTTATTGTAGGCCTTACGTGACAACCACCAATTTGAATTTCTACTGGGACAGTTCGACTACATGTTAGGTCAACAACAGGACAAAATAGCTGAGTTCAAATATGGCTTACTCGACTTCTTAAAAACGCACTGTCCAGGTGATACCGACACATACATAATGGTCGCGTTACATTTCAACATGTACGCAGAAGCTGCAAACGTTAAGAAAAAACAGGCATTGGACCTTATACACGATTTAGAAAAAATGGCGTCGGATGCGACTAAAACATCAAAGAAAATTGCTCAACCTGTTTGGCATCTTATCCATGATAACGTTTCAACGAGGTCTTTACTAGATACGGCACTAAATCATTGTACTGATGCTTGTGAACTGTATTTACAAGGGGGATGTACTGGTTTTGCCGGTGAAATGGCGACTCTTGCGCAACAAATCGCGTTACAAATATCCTTACTGAACGCTTCACCGACTAGGCTAATACTTAACAGAAGCACAGAGCAGACGTATAATCTTGTCAGTGAATATTTGAGGTATTTTTGCTATTTGTCTTGTTTGTCTCTTTTAAACAATTTAAAACCAAGTATTTATGTGTTTAATATATGATTATTTTCAGTTTTATGGAAGGTTTGGTGTTTCTGTCAACTGGCGGAGCGTCGATATGGCGCGAGTTGGCTTACCGAAGAGTTCTTACCAACGACCAAGTATATATACGAGATATGGCAATGTACCGCCCGGACATTGCACACGATTACCTTAACAGGTACATATATTCTGCTAACAAATATCATATAAACCTTCTTATCAATAATATATCTTGTGTACTTATAATCGCATTTTTGTCGTATGTTACAGATATAAATCAGAAAAGAAAAAGACTCCTACATCTCAAGCTGCGATTTCAGAACTTCGCTCGCTACTAAGATGATGCAGACTTAAAATACGTTAAAGGAGAATGATGCGATTCCATACATTCTTGGGCCAAAATGTAATGAAATGAAACTGGTATAAATTAATGCATTTAGGCTTATTGATCCCTCGCTGAAAATTATCTATATTTTGGCTATCTTAGAGTGGAGTTATTAGACTTTTTGTAAAAGTGAGGTTATGTTACAATGTCTAAAAAAACCCGATCACTAAGTTCTTGTAGCATTAATGTTTGTTATATTTAGTAAAGACTGTTTGAAAACTCATTACAAACATTGATATACACTTGAAACCATAAATAAATATCAGGAATGGACTCAGAATGCATCGGAAAACAGTAAACACTAAACGAGTGACGGACACAGTATTACTGACATTACTGTTAGTAAGCTGTCAAAGCTGTCATTAAAAATATGATTTATTTTAAATCGATACGGAATCGATAATCATTTTAGTTTATCAAATATTAATTGATATTTTCGATATTAATGTAACTTTATTTAAATACACGTTATTGTTTACAGCTTTAATTATGCATCTAAATATCTTGAGTTAATTAACTAGTGCAAACATTTTCTTTTTGAATTCTGTAATCGATTATAGTTGAATCGATACCCAAATAATTTGATGAAAACTATCTTTCTCAATTTTCTCCGCTTCTAGATTCAGAATTGAGGTGATATTTTATATTTTAAAATAAAAAAATATGACCAATTTTTTAAACAATATCTCTACTCATTACATTTTGGCCCAAAAGTCGCATTCTCCTTTAAGATCTCAGTGTAACTTACGCGTATCTAGTTATATTCCAAAGCGAACTAATGTTAATCATTTTAACTTTAACTATATTGTCTTGATATTATTGCAAATTTTGTGATTATACCTATTTATAGACTTAGCGATAATGTTCATACTAAAATTATGTATTGTTTCGTTTTATAATTGTTAAGCGTATTGCTGTGATAATCTAAATTGACTGAAAAACTTTATTTTTATAGCTTTGTAATTTGAAAGTAAATCTTTGTTACTTCCATATGTGTATTTTATTATTTTTACTTAAGTGTAATCTAATTTATTACTTACTAGCCCGCTCCGGCTTCGCACAGGTATATAATATAATTATATTTACTGCAAAAATGATTAAAATCGATCCAGTAGTTTTGATTTATTCATTACTGCCCGTGACCCGCACGCGTTAACTTTAGAGTAAAAGCCGGCCGGAACCGCCGGAAACGCTACGTTCCGCAATTTTTAAATCTGTAATATCTTCGAAAATATTCACTTAAATCATATGCTGTAAAGAGCCGTATATATCTATATTAAATTAACAATGTATTTAAGGTATTTAATTAGATAAGGATTAATGCTGTTTTGGTTAAAATCGCTTCGAAAATTAGCCATTATTTGTCGTAAAAAGTAAATGACAAAAAAAAAAATATTGTGAGATATCCATATGAGATAGACATATACCATAGCGGAGTTTTCTGTAGACCTTTTCAATGTGTACAATACTTAGTACATTATTTTGATAAATCTCGTAGGGTTCAGGCTGCGTTTGCAATGTAAGCGGAAAAAATGTAATTATTTACGACATCACATTAGAAACCTCAAAAATAACAGTATTTTTCCACTATGTAATGGATGTTATTATACATATAAACCTTCCTCTTCAATCACTCTATCTATTAAAAAAAATCGCATCAAAATCCGTTGCGTAGTTTTAAAGATTTAAGCATACATAGGGACAGAGAAATCGACTTTGTTTTTCACTATGTAGTGAAAAGACATTTTACGATTATTTAATTTATTTAAATTGTCTTTCACTATACGTAATGTTATGGGTCTCTCTTTCAACGTTTGCTGATAAATCTAGAACACTATTTACTGATATGCTTATCAGCTACGACTTATTACTACGACTACGACTACACTGTCTAATCTAAATACAAAAAAAAATTCACACGCTCTGTAAAATATACTTTTGAGACGATGAATTTAAAAAAAATCATAGAGATCAGGGGATTCAACGTAAAATGCACATCAATCTACAGTATGATAGTTTCGATGTTTGAAATGTTCATTGTATACATACTTAATTAACAGATCTATGAGTAGCCGGTAATTGTTTAGCGTAAAGTAGCGAAGCGTATTACACATATTTCTGTGAATTATGGAACAAGGGTTCAATGTCAATAAGCATAGGCGGCAGTGTTGCAACCCGTAGCCTAATTGCAATGACGCGACGCGGCGTATTTAAGTTCAGCACATTAAAAACTGCGCGATTCCCATAATCGCCTTGGTCACTCTTCTATCACTCCGTAAAGTTTTACTTCAAAAACTTCTTTAAGCACGCTTGACCTGGGGAGTAAGCTGGATAATGTGTGACGAGGGCGTTACGAAAAGTGTAATAGGGTGAGGGGAACGCAAGTTGAGAGAAGCCGAGTGTTGACTCGTTGTGTAAGCAACATATAGGAAGATTTTATGATAGTAATAAAAATGTAATTAACTAAATTACTTTTTTATATATCTGTATAATTACGAAAATTATAATGTCGACCACCAATCTTCTTTGTTTATTCTCCATGATAAGATATTAAACCAAATGAATCAGTAGATAATAAAAAACAAACATTTACTTAAAATAGATTTTATTATAAATAACACAAACCCAACACAAAATATTGGCTACATCTAATACATAAAGAGACAAAATATAAAGCCCTAATTTAGGGTACAAGTGAAAAGAACCTCAGTCCTTCTAATACTCAAACGTACACAGTTAAGTAACATAACGTTTTAATAATATAAACAGGTTTTACTGAAATGTTTCTAGTATAAAATTTTGGGTTAAATAAAAATAGAGATTCAACACAGTCCGATATTGATTTACTTGTCATTGTTAAATTAATAAATAAAAAATTCCACATGTTTCCGTTTAAAAACAGCTTCTGACATAATTTTATAAAAAAATATGAATATTCATTAAATTAATTGTTATTTTATAAAATAAAATACTTGTCAACAATCATCTGAGTATTATAATTTCTTTTTCTCAAAAAGTACATGTCAAGGTTAACAAACTGTCATGTGAGATAGAGAGTTGGATTAGATTGTATTTGAATTTAATAAATTTCTTAGTAATATTTACTAAGATTCTGATACATTTAAGACACCAGGCAATTGTTTATGCATCATAATTCCGTCATCGTTCCGTTTGTTTGCCCATGTGTGTATATTATTATTATTATAGGCTGGTGTCAACAATTTATCTTTTTCTGATTTTTCTTATTAGTAATAAAATGATGACCACGTGAAAAAAAAGTTAATGAAATAATTCGTTTCGAATTTATATCAAAACTCTGTCTGTAGAAATAAGGTCAAAGTGAGATAATTTAATTGAAACTGACCTTTCTTTCTTATAAATATAATTTTAAGCGTGGACGGTAAAACAAGATAAAACACAAGAGGGCGCTTTGTACACTGATACTATTGACTTCATTTAAATTTCTACTATTTCATTGTATATCATTTTGCTGTAAGACAAAATTTATTACGTTACTACATACAATGTTTCGACTTTACAACTTTTTTTTCGCTTTACGTACGCCGCGTAGAAGCCTGGTTATATAAGAAAATAGAACTGAGTCTTATCTTTAAAAAAATTGGAATGTATAGTATCTACTCTATAAAAAGAGGTAAATGCTGTCTCGCACGTAAATGTTGACGCTAGAATTAATTAATTTTATCAAGTTCGCTTAATTTGTTCCCGAAATTTATACATTAAGTAGGTAGATAATACAAAAATTGGTGCAGTACCTATATGTAGATTTAATCCGATGATGGCAAGCTTATTTAAATGTGGAGTATTATGTTTACGTTATACGTTTTCAAAATAAGAATAAAAATATTTTTATAAGTTAGAATTGTCTAATAGGTAAAACTTTTAAAAACTAGTATAAAGTGTTCAGTTACATTTAGTAGTAACTATTTTAAGAACAACATGCAAGAAATATCATAAATTTTATTTTGTCACATATTTACAGAGATAAAAATAAAACTACTTTGTATTTTCTACATAATTGACACCGGTAACGCAGTATCCTACTTTATCTAGTTATTGTACTAAATGGTATGGTAGCTTTGCAAGTCTTAACAATACGCACCTACACAGCAATAATACGAGGTCTAAACATATTTTTGAAAATAAATTTCTTTTCAATTGAGCAAATCAATAATGAGTTTTTAACTCCGTTTAAAGCGACCAACTAATGAGTTTTAATGAGATGCATAAAACTATGTTTGAAAAATAAACGCTTAAATAAATCAGAACGTTTTTAACGTCTGAACTTGCTGTTGAATCTATATAAGTATAGCTAGTACTTATAATACACTCAAACTCATATGCTTTTAGATTCAATACGCACTTTATGTTTTAAAATACACATATATATATAATCTTCATCCATATTTAATGTTCTCGAACTAACGTCATCACAGTCTTCGCACAATATGCCTACTAATGCCGTTCTCAGATACTATAGCTTAAATACTATTTACATTTCACTATTTACTTAAGGTTATATTTACAGAAAAATATATAGATAAATATAAAGGATTTTTGATTAAAATTTAATAGTATTTTGCGAACGACTATTATAATTACTTAACTTTATATAATAATTTGAAAAATTATAATAGTATACCTTTACTTTTTTTACCAAAAACTTTTCTTCGATTTTTATTACATTATGTACATCGGCCAAACAAAATTACAAAACATTCTGATTCGATTACATTCATCTTTTAATTTAGAAAGTATTACACTAATTCATGTAGTAACATTTTTGTCTTACTCTGTTTTGTTAAAATCAGGAATCAGCGTGCTATTAACCACCGCTGTTTTTACCAATGAATTGAATATATTACCAATTAATAGTTTTTTTTTTTAATTTATGAACATTAAAATTTTATGGTTTCATTCTAATGGCAAGCATATGTGGCAGTTAAACTTATAGCAACGCAGAAAAAAATTCAAACATTATCAATATTTCGTGTCCTACACGAAGAAATAATATATAAACCGCATTTACATGACTCTATTTAAATTATATTCATTTTAGCTTTATAATTTCAATTATCGTAATTTAATTAGATTGACGTGTAAAATATTTGGAAATATAAATGTAATCAATCTATATCACCGCAACGATGCACTTGACAAACTCCTATTACGATCATTTTTACACGAAAAGCTTCATATATAAAAATACCTTTAACCATACCATAGTTCTTCTGCAAAAACAAACTTGAAATTTCTTTCAATCGTGAAATGTCGATGACTATATTTTTTGATATGTTGCATTGTTGTATCTTTCCATTTATTATTTATATAAATCATAATATTTTTTTTTTATTTATATAAGTAATTTTACTAACAAGTTTTATTTAAAAAACCAGTTTATTTTTTCTTACGTAGGTATATACACTCTAACGCTTAGTCTCTATGTCGTAGGCCAGACTGCCAGAGACACAACCAGGACACTTTCAATTTAGACGAAAGCGTCTATCTAAACTACTTGAGTGACGCGATATGAATGTTTTTCTTCAATAACTGTTTGTATGGTGCGATGTACGTTCTCTGGCAAGTGGTCTAAGAGCATCCTGGGCATCACTTGTAATTCCATGAAGTCTTCAGCACACGCCCACCTCATTTCGTAAGTCGGCTCCTGCGTGCGCACTTTCCTATAACGATCAATAATATTATTTTAAATCAAAGCTATTTGTATTATTTTGAACTTTATTTAAGCAAACATGTTTAGATTACATCTATAGTCACTTAGTAACTTATCCATGTTTTTTGCACACGGGCATTGTAGGAACTGCTATACACTTGAGTCATTTATCAAGGTAAGCCCTAAATTCCTAATTTTGCCTACATGTGTATAAAGATGTCTCGATAATTTTTTTTATAAAATAGACGCGAGATTTTAACACTACATTTAACAATAATCAAATGATTCAAATTATGTTATGTGCAATATTTAAATCTCTACCATTAAATACATTAAGAGATTGGCTCGTAGGCGCAGTTGGAAATGACTCTGATTTCTGCTCCAAGGATTGTGGGTTTTATTTTCGCTCCGAGTCTGAATATAATATATATATTTATTATATATGTATTATTTATATATACCTACGTTTTTGTACCTACATTAAATAAACGAAAGAAAACTACTTCAATTATATCGACAAGTAATACAACGTAGGTAGACGAAAAATTAGTCAAGTAAATACGCATTATCAAAGATTACTCCAAAAGTTGTAATCAGATCTCGATGAAATTTAAATATTAGCACATGATAAGCATTGGCTTTCGATTAAATTAATAACCATCAAAATCGGTACATCTATTGAAAAAGTCATGCGGATTTTCGTGTTTCCCTCGATTTCTTTGAGATCCCATCATCAGATCCTGGTTTCCTTATCATAGTACCACACCAAGGATATCTCATTTCCAACAAAAAAAAAAGAATTATCAAAATCGGTTCATAAACGACGAAGTTATTTCCGAACATACATAAAATATAGGTGTAAATTATGTATTTGATATTATGTATTTGTAAATTAAATTGAAACATTATGGAATCTGGACATGAAATCTTAATAGTATCAAAGGTTTACTTTAATCGAAAAGAAAATTATTGTTTAATTGTCAATTACCCTTCTTCATCATCTTCGTTGCTATGTTCAGACATGAGACAAAAGATAGTATAAATTAAATTAAGCATGTAATATAAGACAATTTGACCGGCTCGTTGGCGCAGTTGTTATTAATCCTGCTTTCTACTCCATAGTTGCGAGTTTCCTGCCCTTAGTCTAGGTGTTATATATATTATTTAAATTTCTATATATATTTATTAATTTATTAAAAACCATAACAAAAAATTGTCAGTTGTTGACAATTCACAACTTAAGATCTAAATAATTACAGATAGTTTTGGTACAAATGTACAGTTGTTGTCTATAATACCGCACTTGTCCGATGTCGGCGCTCTGTTCACACTTTATTATAGAAGAAACTTTATAATACAAAGAATATATTGGGTGCACCCGATACTAAGGTTAAGATTTCCTTTGGGCATATTTTAGAATGTAATAACAGAATTGAGAAGTAATAAATAAAGGTTTTTAATTTTTTTAGTATGTCGATAACTACGACTTGACGCCGCGTTGGCGCAACGGTTACAGCCGTGGATTGTACCTGTTGCGCTGGCGGTTGCGGGTTCGATCCCCGCACACGACAAACATTTGTATCGGCCATACAGGTGTTTGCCGTGGTCTGGGTGTTTGTGCAGTCTTTGTGGGTCTCCCCACCGTGCCTCGGAGAGCACGTTAAGCCGTCGGTCCCGGTTGTTATCATGTACACCTGATAGCGATCGTTACTCATAGTAAGGAATACATCCGCCAACCCGCATTGGAGCAGCGTGGTGGATTAAGCTCTGATCCTTCTCTTACATGGGGAAAGAGGCCTATGCCCAGTAGTGGGATATTACAGGCTGAAGCGATAACTACATTCAAAGAATTGATTCCAATATCATTGTGCATAAACACCAGATTTAGAGACTACGCTTGTACTGAAGAAAGGTTGTTGATATATAATTTCATACAAAATTCTCTGCCACTGGAACGTCCGATTAAAATCCGGGCCGACACCTGACAAGTGGGAGCGAACATAAAGTTGTATTAGGGACAGACGTCTGTTGTAAAATGTAGTTACGTACTTTTCGATTCCCATGCGCTTGCGTCTTACAATATGCAGGATTCTGCCCGGCGTGAAGAGGCGTGCAGATGAAAACCGACGCGCGAAAACATTTCGCGACACTAGCGCCGCTTCCTATAAAGTATATACAATTTTACATTATTTGAACTACACAAAACCTTTTTTAATAATCTCCACCTCAAGAGAGAAACTTTGACTAAAACTCTTTACTAAATTTATACGCCGATAGTCTCGAGATACTATTTACAAAAAATACATACATAATATATTAAAAACATATTGTTTACGATTGGCGAAGACATTAGGTATGGCATGCAAAAAAAATACACTCGTTTTATGAATCTCTTTTTGTCAATTTAACATATTGAAACGATGGTCACCGTAAGTTATTTTTATAGAATAAATTGTATTTTTTTTAACAACCCCTCTGATATACTCGTAGAAGTGCATGCACTATGTACGCGCCAAACAATCAACGGTTTGTTCAATTAACGCTCGGGATGGATATTTGTATTTGTAAAAATATTTCTTTACGGTTTGCATGTCTGTTCCAGTGGGTCTCCCCACCGTGCTTCGGAGAGCACGTTAAACTGTCTGAAAACGATCGGCACACATAGTAGAAAACATATCCTCCAACCCGCAGTAGAGCAGCATGGTGGATTAAGCTCCGATCATTCTCCTACATAAGAGAGAACCATTTTCCCAGCAGTGGTACGTTACAGGCTGAATCGTAAATTGTATTTTAATAAATTCTCACTCTTTGTTGTTCTAATTACTAAAGTTAATATAAGTAAAATATAAATCGAAAAGCTAATAATAAGGACATAAACGTAAATTTAAGTCTATCAATCAATATAAAACATCATAATAGGAAAAAATTTCTTAATCACAAAGAATTACTTACCGTCGAAACGTAATTACCTGACCTTGTAAAAACTGTGTGTTTTTGATTACTACTCGCGTCCTATCGGTTGTATATTTTATAGTCTACGTAGCCTACTAGTTTGTTATCCTCGGCTTCGCCAGCGTCGATAGCAAGATTTTTGCTCTACCTTTTTTTCAATTAATATAGGTATAGCCTACGGTACTCGCTAACAACGCAGCACTCTCTCAGTTAATTTTTTTTAATTAATCCAGTAGTTTTAAGTTATTTATTGACAATAAATCAAATTTTCTGTCTTTATAGATTAGTATCATCTAAACTGGATTTCCACGAACTCATGGGTTTCATTTTTTACTGTTTAATTATCATAAATATCTAAGATAAAAATCATGTAGATAGTAGATACTTATTAATAAAATATGACATAAGATATATTGATAAAGTTGTTTTGTAATTATTTAAATTAGTTTACACTATATTTAGTGTATTTTTAAAGCTGATGACGTCATGACTTGAATATCTTAAATATCATGCATATAATTATTATATGAACACAACATTAAACAAATAAATTGATATAAAGTGTTAAATAAATATGTGATATAAATATCCCATTTCATTACAATTTGTACAAAGAGTAAGACCGAATGTTTAGTTTCAATTGATGCAATTAACGAAATAAGGTGGACGGTCATGACGTTGATCTTATGTTCGTTGGTTATGGGAAATATTGTAAGAAAATCACGTGAAGATTTAAAAATCTGAAGTAAGCTAATGAGGCGAATTAAGGTCCCATCTAAGTATACCGTTCTTAGAAGTGGTCTTTGTTCAGGTAAGAGTCCTTTACCTAGAACACACACCTTTCGTTTATCTGTTAAAATACCACTATGGTAAAATATCGTTCTTTTGTACAATTTATAATGAAATGTCATGTTGTTCTTAAATATGTTTTGCTTTGAGCGTGTAAAAAACCAGTGATATATGCATGCGTATTTGATGTGAGAAACATACAATAGTGACATTGAATTCTTAAAATAGAGATTTATAAAACTATACAGAAATACGTATGACAATCTAAATTATCGTTGTTCATTAATATCGGAGTTTTATTTTCATTATTAGTAAAGATAATACAGGTGTGTTTATAAAGCTCCATTTCAAAAGTAAAAACAAAAATGTTTAAGAGTAATGTCATTGACTGACGTACAAGGAATAATACCATGTGTACATTTTTGAGAGTTTTGTGTTTTTTTATTTTTTATAAAATATTTGAGTAAGTAAATAATAGATTAAAAATATTGCATAGGTCTTACAAAGGCATGTAAGGTAGTGAATATAGATTGTTTAGCTTGTTTGCTATTGTTATATGAAATTAAATATTTGAAAAGAGTAAAATTGGTGAGTTTTATACGAGTATTGACACTAAAATCCATACACCGATAGGTAACAGAATTACAATTATTTGGGATTTCTATCACGATTATTAAGAAGTGTTTTAAACACCTACTATAAATAACTACAATAAAACACACATTAAAAAAAAAAACAAAAAAGGTACACGCGGTATTTATCCAGCAACACAACACTTGAAGAGTCGGAATGAATCCAGCAATGTGGTAAAGCCCAAGCGACGGCACGCACTCGTAACCTGGTAGGGATCGTTACTGACAGCACTCACGGTGGACACGCCCTGACCGAGCAGCGCGTCCGAATCCTCCGAGTTGTTGGCCTCCAGGTCCTCGGGTCGCCGCCACGTGGACTCCAGGTCTCGAGCAGGTACCCCGAACAACGCGTAGCCGAAACCGTTTAGCATTATTCGATACTGAAAATATTTGTCAATGTTAATGATATTCGAATGACTTTCTGTACTCTAATAAATAAAAAAAAAAACAAAATCATTAAATATAGTAATAATATGTAGTTTATTTCGGAGTTTGGGACCACTTGGATCCATAAATATTGTAGTAGAAAAAAAAATAAAAATTTAAAAAATTAGTGTTTTCGTGGTACTTACAAAATGTTACGTAACATTACATAATGTTACATATAAGAATGTTACGTTTTTTCTCTACTTGTTCAGTATATATGAATCTCTTGGAGTAAGTAAACTTATTGGCTTAAATATGTAATAAAGGAATAAAAGAATATGCTCACGCTATAAAATATTATTTACACTTTCTATTTAAACCTATCCTAAAAACTCACCCCATTATTAAAATTATAAATAACTCTCTTATGTTAATTACTTTCGTGATGAACGTACTGTTTTTATACCCGGATCCCGTACTATTAAAATTTTAGATATTAACAAATGTAACGTTGTAGTGTGTTAAGTGTGCTCTGCATTATATAGAAAATATTTGTAGGATTACTTACTTTCGGCAGTTTCGTAGCATGTATTGTCTGTATGACTTTGGTCCTTAGGTTTTCTATGCTGTGAACACTGAGTCTCATTACCAAATCATCGCCAACTCCGATTGTCATGACGAAGCTCTCTGTAAACCTCGCAGCTTCTCGACTTATTAAACCCGCTGAAAAATAATGTTATACAACTTTATATAACGCTTAAATGGATTGTACAACAAATCCTACTAATATTATAAATATGAAAGTTTATGAGGGTGTATGGGTGGATAGATGGATGTTTGTTACTCTTTAACTAATTGTAAGCAAAAACAACTAATCTAATAGATGAATGATGAATAGAAATTGATACGTAGACAACTTGTGGTTCAGAATAAACATAGGGTACTTTTCTCGACATTTCTACAGGATCGAAAATCATACGGGTGAAACCGCAAGGTGCAGTTTGTATTGCATAATAAGTAACCTTTTTTCAAATGAAAAAGGTAAAAAAATTAAAATCTAAACAAAAAGATTATTAGAAATTGAAACTATTAGATATATTCACCTGGGGTTGAAAATGCAAAAACTTTTAGATGTGGATATTTTGGCCTTAACTTTAAGGCGACTAGTACTGCTACTCCAGCTCCAAGACTGTGACCTGAAAAAAGTTTGCATCGTTACATTATTATATGAGAGATATTTTTAACATGTTATATTTTAATATACAATAAAATAAAAATATAAAAAATAAATAATATAATATAAACTACGCATCACAATATTGTCTGCGATGGACTCCTAAACTACTTAACCGATTTCAATCAAATTTTCATACCGTGTGCAGTTTGATCCAACTTTAAAGATAAACTATATTTTATTTCAATATAAATAAATATATATTTACAAAAAAAATAAGGCGGTACGAAGTTCGCCAGGCCAGCTAGTAATCAATACGAATATGATACTGATTATCAACGAAGTTATGAACATTTTTTTTTCAAAATCATGGTAATTGTTCTTAAAAAGTAAACTCCAGTCCAGTCCCGCGTCAATGCTGTCACATATACAATTTGTTTGATCTTTTTATGTTGTATGTATCAGCGATGTTTTATAGACAGTGATTCAAAATAACGATACAAGTACCGTTGCAATTAAAGCTTTAAGGGCTTTGAAGGAATCAATAGGTGACGGTCATTGTCTTATCGTTTACGTTAACAATTTAACGAATGAACACGTGCAAAACGTAAATTCCAAAACACTTTTTGACTGTGAAAAATTTCTTGAAGTTCTCAAGCATTTCATGATGAGGCTTATTTTATATATAGCCACTAAAATCTGATCGAATAACAAAAAATATTTGAATCTTTTAAAAATTCATCTTTATGATATATATCTCATCTTTAACCGACAATGCTTATTATTAATGTTATTGATACCTGTGAGAACTAAGTCATAATGCGGATATTGCGCGAACGCTCGGTCGAGAACTGGCAATAGACGCCTCAACATCTTAGCGGCTCCCATGGACATACCCTTATGCGCCGCCGTATCTTCTGGTACACCTGTTGTTGTATATAATATATGAAGTTACATACTTATATAAAATTCTCGTGTCACAATGCTAGTTACCATACTTCTCCGAAACGACTGATTTTTATGAATTTGGTATGCATATTGAGTAGGTTTGAAAATCAGTCAACATCTATTTTTCATACCCCTAAGTTACAAGGGGGGACTATTGAGGGGCTAATTATATATGTGGCAAAACAACGTTTTCGGGGTCAGATAGTTTTCATATAAATAACTGGACGTCGTGGTTTTAACAAAGGATAAAATAGGTAAAAGTTAATTATAGATATCCAATGGAACATTTTTGCTTTAAAGTAAGCCCTAACGTTTGTACCACCAAAAAAAAAAACAACCATCTGCCCAATTTCTCGACTTTCCCAAGAGGTACTAAAGGTTACATGTTTTGTATTACATGTACGTAACTTTGTGTGAGTTAAATCATATAATGTTACTAACAAACAAAATAAGTAATTTCAGACCGTAAAATAAAAGTCAATAAAAGGAAAAAGAAGGCATTAAATTACCATCAGCCTCAAACTTTTCGGACCCAGCCGTGAAGTCCGTAAAGATATCTCTTAAAGATATGGATCCTCGTATTGCCACTACTATACTTTCTCTATCGTGATCCGATATCACACAGAATGGCAACTGCAAAGAAAAACGGCAAATCTTACTTCCCAAACTTCGTTAAGTAGTCGAAACGTTAGAAGGATTCTAAAATTGAGTTACGGTCTAAAAGTGGACTAAAGGTTGAACAAATTTTCCGCATTTAACAGAAAAGTGCCTTAAAAATTGAATTGGAAAATTCTTTTATAAGTCTTGAGTGAATTTACTCTAGAGAAATTCAAAAAACAAAACCTGGGAATCGAACAACAACGTAACTTAGGTTTAAAGATCGTATATGAATTATTTTAATTATTTACTACTAAATTTTAATGTATAATATTACATTATTCTATAATCAAGTGTATGTTTTTCGTATTCTATTAACAACTATATGTTATGATTTAAAAAACAAAGGACCTGTGACCAAATAACAAAATTTACAAAGTAGTCTTCGAAATATTGTTCCATTATAATTGAAAGGTAAAATTGTCAAATTCTTAAGTCTTGTAACAAGAAATTTAAATGACGACATAAATAAATCTAAAAATCAATTTACATCTGAATCACAGTTACAGAGATAACCTCAATCGTCGTTAAAGAAATCAACTTACTTCAAAGACTCGATTGTTGAACGAAGCGAAGATGATATCATCCGCGGATAACTTTGACATGTATTTGACTCCGGCGAAATGGCAAAGGCAGCAATTATCATCCGTTACTATTGAGTTCTTTGGCCTTAAAACGAATAACATATAACATTTTATAAACGGTTAATAAAATTTCGAAGATAGTTCGTATTGGATTAAAGTAAGAAAATTAGTTAAATGTAATTAAGACGCTCACCGACAGCAACAACAGGTCAAATGGCGGGCCAATTTGCAGAAGCCGGTGAGACAATGCCGGTACAACACGTATGGCCAACCGTATGCTGCGATCGATAACCTTAAGTAGTGCAATGCATCATTTAAATTCATCCACGGCGGCGTTTCGGAGAATACTTTGTTGACGTCAGTTGTGTAAATCGGTTCTTCGTCGTTTAGCATTTGTATGCGACGCATTTCTCTCGTCTCGCGTTTCTGACGCACTCGGAGCAGGACGCAACCGGCGACCACGTCAGACGGGACCAGGTCCGTAGACCTGAACAAAGCACTGAGCAGTGCTGGGAAATTGAAATAAGGTTTAATATTCAAGTTATTTAATCTATACTTCAGCAGTTTAGATCACTTCAATTTATATGTTGGTAATGTTAATAAAATAATAATTTTGTTTATGCTAAAATTAAACGTAATTTATGATGAATTAGAAAATTGTTTTAAATATAAACAGTGATTTAACATTGTAAAATTTAACAATAACGTTTATTCTAATATAATAACAATAATTTATCTACTACTATGTGAATTGACTATAAAAACATAAAAGAAATTAATAATTCCATGAATAAGAATAAACCAATATCGGTAACCTTTGGTGCTAAAAAGGTGTTTTACTGTTTTTAAAGTGCCATTTTATGTCAAAGATAAAGCTTAGGGTGTAATGAAATATTTTATACTTTACGTCGTTATTTTGGTACTCGATTTCCGATAACATACCTACTTTTCTGGTATAACAACTTGGATCCTATTGCTACTTTACTTTAATCTAATATATAAAATTCTCGTCTCGCGGTGTTTGTAGTTAAACTCCTCCGAAACAGCTTGACCGATTCTCATAAAATTTTGTGTGCATATTGGGTAGGTCTGAGAATCGAACAAAATCTATTTTTCATACCCCGAAATTATATGAGGGGGGGATTAAGGAGGTTAATGTTTTACGGCACAACAACGTTTGCGGGGTCAGCTAGTAGAATGATAAATGTCTAAAGCCTTTCACATGCATAGTTCTAAAAATAATAAACTGCTTCATATCTTCACGTGTTAAACTGAATTTCTATTTCCCTTTGTACCATAAGAGTTTGAGGAAGAATATGAAATTAAGAAAATTGCGTATAAAATCGGAATTTTTTTCGAAAAGTTTTTGAAAAGTTTGATGATTCTCGAGAAAAGACTATGTCTGTTGGGTCAGCTAGTATGATATATATTGCCCTTATACATTTATTGCTATTTTTAACAAATACCTGCTACTTGTTGAAAAGCTTCTTTGCCATGTTCATCTCTCTTCAGCCAGCAAAATGCCCACCTAAACCGCCTCGACCAGAGACCGGTCACCTTTCTATGGTGACGCACCTGGTTGGGTGTGTCCTGCATGTCCCCATAGTTTACAGATCCAAGAGGATCAAAAACCATAAACAACCCGAATACTGTTAGTGCCAGTTGGACCCAATTGAATAACACTATACCTGAAATAAAAATTATAATTTGGAGAATCGCTGAATAATTTTTTGCTAATCATGATTACTAATCAAAATGGTACTATTTATAAACGTGTTTGATTACTTAACAAAATGACTGGGTAAAACTAACTATGCAGGGCTATGTCGTGGTCTGTTAAATAATGATTGATATAATTGACAATTATTAACACAACATTATCAATTGTTTGTCAAATTCGAACCATATTTAACTAGTTTGTTATGTAGTTATAAGTTATAGGTTCTCTTATAACTTCTATGACTTAGATACGTCAGTTATTAATAGCATAGTAACTAAATTAATGTGTTACTGTGTTCATTATTTAAACTTTGAGAAAACCAATAATAATACAAAATAAACTCACTTTGTATGACAACACTAGAGAACGTGTCCGCTACCGAACAATGTACGACTTCACAAAACATCCACATGGTCCCCATTACGTTCAGCGCCACTTCTGGCAGCACAAGAAATACTCTGAAATAAAGTGACATACTTTACTTAGTGAGCTGTGAAATGAACTTGGTAAAATTCAAGATATAGCCACCATACCGCTTCATTTACATAATATCTTTAACCTCCTGGATGCTAACGTCATACCTATATTACGTAAAGAATTAAAAATTCGTCCTAGAGTCATCTGTGAATCGGTTGCAGAACTAATCGTTTTACGGTAACTAGGTAAGCTTTGTTAACTGGCAACACTAAACCCAACACCGATTTGACTTTGATACATACGGCAAATGGGTTTTTCTCTGGAGCGCCACGATAAAGATGTCTCTTCGGTCAGGTGCATGTGGTAAGAAATCTAAAAATTATAATTCAATCACCTGATATTTCATAATAACTTTGCTTGATTTTTATTGATAATGTACCTACGTAACTAATAAACGTATTATTACTTCACATGGTTATCAACTTTCTGTTTTACGGCCAGAAACTTTTTAATGTCATACTGGTACTACATAAGTTTTCAGTCCGAACTATTGCTTATTGTTTATGTCATATATTTATTACATTGGTTCTCAAAGAGATGTTTTTACAGCCTTAAGCGAAGATGAAATCATATCATGACTAAAAGAATCGGACATAGATCTCTCAGATAATGATGAAAAAGATGACACTGCGTATACACCGAGACCTGAAGAAGACGAGGGATCAAGTATCTCATTTTCCAGCTCTTCAGATGAGGAGTGGATCTCTAAATCAAAATCTACGAATTTGTATCCAGGCCAGAAATAGTCAAGTCATACAATCAATACATGGGTGGAGTGGACATGGCTGATCGCATGCTGTCTGTATGTTCCTCCAGATACGGACCAAAAAATGGACAGTAAGATTTATTAGTCACATGTTGGATTTGGCAGTATGTAATGCGTGGTTTTTGTTCAAACAAAAAGAAACTGAAAAAGGAACAAACAAATACAAAATAGCACAGCTACGTGATTTCAAACTGGATCCTGGAACCAGTCTAATAGAAAAAAATTCATTATCATCAGATTCTGAAAGTGTTGACGAGATTGACGAACTTCAGCCTAAGCACAAGAAAAAGAAAGTCCTCATAACACCTGTACCGTCGGTAACAGTAAGACATCACAAGGCAGAACATCTAGTTGATTACAGTGACAAACAAAAAAGATGCCGATTTCCAAAATGTTCAAATACTACAACGGCGTTTTGTACGAAATGCAAATTATTTTTATGTAGCACACCAAAAAGAAACTGCCACCTGAAATTTCATCAAAAATGATTTGAAAATATGCGAATGATAGTAAGAAGTTGATTTTATTTTAGAAAAAGTTGATTTATTTTAGAAGATGGTAGAAGTTCATTAGAAGGAGTTAAAAGTTTTTTATTTTTATTTTAGAAGATTTTCGCTTTGTTCATTGTTATTGAAATTTCGATTAGTTTTGTAAAGTATACTTACAGTTTCTATTTTCACGTAAAGACTGATTGTTACGTTTAAGAGTCCCTAATAAAGGCTATATTATGACTAAATATTTTTGCTAATAAATGTTATTTCATAATTCATGCATTTTTATTTGTAGTAGTAAAATTCCAATGTAATACACATATGACGTAAATGTCATGTATATATTACAAACTGAGAACCAGTGTAATATATACATGACATTAGTAAAATCCATATTTTAATAGAAATAAATTTTTTAGTATTTTTCTGGCATAAACAGATCCCTAATATAACAAAATATGTAATTTTTAGTCCAAAAGCAAAACATTTTTTTTCAGGAATCCAGGAGGTTAACTTTACCTTGTTTGTTTAGAAGGCATTCGAAACTAGCGATAAGTTCATTTACTATACGTTTCTATTTTTACCATAAAGATTAAAAAATAAATAAATTATTTAATCCTTTTTGAAATATACATACTCAGGTATAAAAATTATTTAACATATAATTATAACAGTACTAACTTAAGTAATAGTAAAGGTGAAACCAGTTTCCTGGCTTCGGTTTCTGTGATGGTGCCTCTGGCAGACTGTTGCGCTAGTGCTGCGAGCAACAACATAAGACACGCCTGCAGTGCCAAAGTACCGCACAAGTAGAGTCGAACGAAGGCACCCCCATGCCAGCCATCGCTCTGACACTGCCATGTTATGGGATAAAATACTTCAACGACTAAAGCGATGAGAACTAACCTGAAAGGAAATTTAGTTTATAGTAAAAATTCAGTTAAAATGTACCTACTACATTTAAAACGACTTTTAGAGCCACTTTGACATAATATAAATAGTTTTAATTCCCTTAAATTCACAATAAAACTAATAATCCAAGTATTTTAATGATATGCTACCACCGGGCTGGAATACATGTATTAGAACAGCCCACAAGAAACAGTTAATGTTCAAAGACAATAACAAAGTAATATTATTAAAAAAAAATTTAAGAAATATAACCTAAACATAAAATAGTAAATAGTCCTTTCCATAATAAGAAATACTTTGATAGTGAGATCTAGAAAAAATAGTTCTAAATTTACAGAAGGGCAATTGTTAATATTTCTGTTTATTTCATCTGTTTTTTTTTTTAAATATCTTGTTGTTTTTCTCTAAAGTTTTGAATACCAAATTATTTCGCTGTAAGTAAGAAGAAGACTAATAGTAACGAAATGGTAGATAAATAATAACGCTATTATACAAAAGTGGAATGAAAATTTAATATAAATAATATAAAAAATAGCATGAAGATGGTTTTGCGTAGAATAATTTTACGGGATTACGTTATTTACATTTTATCTGTCGGCCTAAAACAAATCTCTTAGTCCCTTAATGAATATTTTTTTAGTAAAAAATGGTCGTTTGTTTCATATTTCTAGAATAATTTAAACGTAGATACGGGTTTACCCTTTTAACCCGCCTAGGACGAAGATGGAGGGTGATTATATTACTTTAATGTAACTTTTATCTAATTACCTTTTTATATTATGATTGATTGTCAGGTTGATGTATATATAAAATTAGAACAAGTATTTGCTTTTATGTATTATATTCACTCCATTTATTCATTAAGAATTGAAGATTCAAAGCTTTGATGTTTAAAATTTTCTGAGATAGGTATACGAAATTTTAGTGTTAGTTCGCAGACGACAGGACAAGGTTGCTATTTGCCCTGAGTCAAACTGAATTCTTAATGTAAATGTTTTAGCATTCTTTTCTATATTGCAAATATTTTACTTACTTTCGATACAATCTCATATCTATAAGTTAACGCTATTTATTATCTTTAAAAATTGTATACTTAGTAGTACATAGGTACAAACTAAAATTTTAACCTCAGTTCATTAGAGATAAAAGAATTCTAAATAAGAAAAGTTGTGTGAATTAACAAAATAATTAATTTTTTAAACTATCTTAAAAAATTACAATAGATATATACTGAAAAAAATATTTTATTACAAATCACATTTATCAACATAAATAAAAACATTAATAAGCGTTAATCAACATTAATACAAATTAAACGAACTATGGACAATCATGTACCATTATGTCGCATGATTGTTGAATTGAATAATAAGCGAGATGTGTCCAAAACTATTGAAATGTCCGGTCCGGCAGTTAAGTGGCTAGCAAATAATGGCAATAAGAACGATTCTTGACAATTTAAAAGCCATTATGAAGCAATCAGACTGAGAGCGCAAGGTCAGTAACGAAGTTCAGCATCTCTAGTAGAATTATACGGAGAAAGTTCATAATTGTGGCGGATTTTTCAATTATATATACTAGTAATATGAAGCTGACGAGTGTGTTCTGCAATATAAACTATTTTTATAATAATATTTTAATATTTCATTACCGTTTATAGAGGTATGCTATATTAAACAGTTTTATGGCCAATAGAAATGGAAGCTCAACGAAAATGTTTTCAAACGGGACAATTTGCTGCTCTTGATGTGCTCTTATATATAACATACGGGATATTATAAAAATGTGTATGCAAACGAAGCCATGGTCAGTACGAAATAAATTATATGAATTATTTAATTCGCATATATGGATAATTTTTATAAAAGTTTCATGGTGTTTATCGATAAGCGAAAACAGAATGATATTAAAATATTTAAATAATATCTAAAGAAATCTCAATTAATTTGAATCCTTAAAAGTTTTATTTATTTATTTATTAAGATGCATAAAGGAAAAATTATAAATTATAAATATCAGTAAGATGTCACATAAACTCATTCGAGTTTGACTGGAAATCATTCCACTGCTATAGCATAGGCCTCTTTCCCCATGTAGGAGTGGGATCAGATCTTAATCCACCACGCTGCTCCAATGGCGGATTCATTCATCAATCAGTTAAACGCTTGCTGGCGATAGACCGAGTTTAGAGAGATATGAGCAATATAATAATTTTGTATCATATAAATAGTCGTTTACTAAAGCTTGGCGGTCGGCACATATCACTAAATGCACCGAGTAGTTTCATTGTGGTTATTCTACATTACATATTTTCGAAATGCTTAGTATTAACATCCTTAACACTACATTTATGCCTGTTATTAATATACACTAATATTATAAAAAGGTAAAGTTTTTAACTAGGTTTGTTTGTAGGGGGTAATCTTCGGAAATACTGATCCGATCATGAAAATTATTTCGCTAACAGAAAGCTAGATTATTCAGGAGTGATATAGGCTATATTTTATTCTTATTGAACAAGAAATTCAGTGAAAAAATCTTATATATAAAATTCTCGTGTCACAATGTTAATTACAATACTCCTCCGAAATGGCTGGACTGATTTTTATGAAATTTTGTATGCATATCAGATAGGTGTGAGAATCGCCCAACATCTATTTTTCGTACAGCTGTTATAAGGGGGGGGGGGATTAAGGGGGATTAATAACATTTAAGACAAAACGTTTGCGGGATTAGCTGGTATATAATATACATTAAGAGATTAACACCTTTACGATACTTTCGTAAACCTTTATACATTTGATAGCCTTGAATATTATACAAACAACTAATGACATCTAAAATATTTGCCTCTGTTAAAATAATTACAGCCACACACGTTTTAGACGTAACTATACATTCTTAATATATAAAATGGTACATGGTACTTCTCTACGTCCTATATACTCAAATTGAGGTTACCTCTTGACCAACTTATTGACGTACACATCCGTTTCACGGGAACCGAACCCGTGATCATTGAAATGGAAAGTAGACCAGATACACTGAATAAAGTTAAATTACTAAACATTAAGACATGATTTATTCAGAGCGCTTAAAAGCTTATTATGTAGAATAGTAAAAGAGTTCATTTAGATTACGAAGTTACCGTCGACTGAGAATCTAATATTGTTCATATTAAATTACTCCGAGCATTAATATTATCAACATATTTAAAGTCTTTAGATTATTTTCATTAGGTTCTATGTATATATGCATAAATGCGTAATAACTGTGTGTTTGTGTGTGTGTGTGTGTGTGAAATGTTAAATAATGAAACAATAAAGAATTTTCGTCAAAATTTTAAATGTAAATATTTTACGGAGATGTTAATCTTACTACCGAATCCAGCCAAACTATTCACAACAACCATGAGAAAGTTAGGCGTTAGAAGAATAGGTATATAAATAAAAGTTTTAGTTATAAATAACAGCGCAGCAATTAGTGTGCCTATGCGACATTTCAAAGCGTTGAATTGCTGTCTTGACAAGAACTTTCTGTCTGATGATTTGGTATGTCAGGCCTTGGATAATAACTGGGCTGCGACGTACTTACTTCACATTGCAACCAAGGTTAATTAATCACTGCTTTGATAATTCTTGCTAACCACATTACGAAATTACAGTTAGAGGCCACGTTCTGGACATTTCGTTTTTGTAAAACTATTGTTACTTTTGAGTAATTCAGACATATGGTATCGTAAATGTAATATGAATTAAAAAAATAAGACTTGAGTTACTCACCAGACAAAACGGAAAAGAAGTTCGAATATACTCGGAAACACGAGATCATCTGAGGCGGCCAGCCATTTACGCCCCAGAAGCCGGAGCGCCGGCATTCTGCAACAAAAACATATCTTATGTTAAAGCGTTTTCTTATGATAATATACAACATCAAAAGTAGGTAGAAACGTTGGAATGCTACTTCGTGCTACGGAAAATCCAGTTTCGTTGTGTAAGAGAATTTGCTTATTTTGCGTAAGTCGATATCGTAATTCGCGTAAATACTACTCGACAACATCTAATATGCCGTCTTTTTCTCACTGTAGGTCATATATCCTATACAACTTCCGTAAGAAGCAATTGCGACATTGAAGACATAGAGTCTGTTATCTCGTTTTAAATTACAATGATCTTCCTCATCAAGAACACGTTTCAGTTACCTTCTAAAACACAATGAAGAATATAACATTTGGAATATTTCAAATAATTTTTAGGACGTGACATGATCAAGGTTCGAAATTTGAATTTTCACTTTTCTTATGAGAGAACTTCACGTACACAAAGTTCGGCGAATTATCAAAATCACACTCAGTTTTCGTCTTCCGGTTTGTTATACAATCGTAAGCTTATGAATTTTGCAAACTAAAAATAGTTTATATATCACTCCTATTTTTTACGCAAAAAAAAACAAACCAAATGGAAAATCACCATATGCATGCTTTTATCGTTTAGTGTTGTCTAACTCATTATCTTGTAATGTTATTGAATTAAAAAAATATTCAATGAAAATTGATCAGAAATACAGAAATAAAAAGTATATTATTACGTTGCTATTAATACTGACTACACGAATTCGGCGTCTTGTCCTATTTCACATCGTCCGATGAACCCGGATGATCTGAATTCCGAATATTTCGGGATTCCAGTGCATCTTCTTCGTATTTAAAATCTACTGTAACAGATTTGTCAGTGGGGTAACTATGTAGAGTAGAGTAAATTACGAGGTGTTTTTTTTAATATTTATAACTATTATGATAATATGTACATAATCTTTAAACGATACAAACGTTCTCAAGTCAATCATTGTGCGAAAATAAACATTATTCATTCATAAAAATGCCTTTTAATTTTATTGTTTAATTAGCTGTGCCTGAGACTTCGTCCGTGTGGAATTTAACCAAAAAGTTATCATTCAGTTCTCTGAATCATAAAATAAATAAATCTCTAAAATAAAAGTAGCCTAAGTTACTACTTATTGCATCAGCTATCTGCTGGTGAAAGTCACGTCAAAATCGGTCCAGCCGTTTCAGAGATTAGCCAGAACAAACAGACAGACAGACAAACATTGTAAAAAAAATGATATTTTGGTATATGTGCCGTGCATACATTACATAGCAGCGTCTTCGGTGCGTCAAAGCCAGTACTGCGGTCACCAACCCGCCTGCCCAGCGTGGTGACTATGGGCAAAACACATGAGTTCACGTTATTTTTGGCGTGAACTTGTGGAGGCCTATGTCCAGCAGTGGACTGTATAGGCTGTAATGATGATACATTACATACGCATTACATATACACATACATTTAGTAAAAAGCGGTTATTTTAATATTACAAACAGATACTCTAATTTTATTTATTTGTATAGATTTATATGTATCACTGTAATACTTATTATCTTAGTTGTGAATGATTATATAAAAAAAATATGAAATGGAATTTTTCATTTAAATTACAGAAATAAAGTTAGCTTTTACGAGTATCAATCGACTTCCAAAAAGGACGAGGTTATCAATTTATATTATTCGACTGAATTTTTAAGTATGTTATCCAGAACTTTATGCTCGGTGGACCGATTTTGATGATTCTTGTGCTTGTCACGTGGTTCCATTTAAATTAAATCGAGATCTGACAAGTACTGTTCTGAGTTATATCTAATAACGCGTATTTACTTGATTGATTTCGGTTTTTTTTTCTTTGCGATCAAACACAAATATACATATTTGACCCTCAATTACATTAAGAATTAACAGGCACTAGCATTCACTTAAACGAATACGATCGATGGTAGTTGCAGATTTTAGGTCGGTTAGCCATGGCTTCTTTTAACTTAATTATGTACTGCTTATTGTATATATATTGTATTAGTGCAAAACATGACTGTGCGTTGTGGAAAATTTTAATGTTTTCAATTGTAAATTATGATTGACAAGACATGTAATTATATGAAACTAGAAAATAATGTATTAACATGTACTTTACTAATAAAATTTGCATATTTTATTAATAAGTATCAATATAAACAGGACGTCACAACAAACAAGCTTCATTTTACTTAAATTTAAATAAAATAACTCAGACCCATTGGTCTGTATAATAAATCGTCTTAATAAAATTTATGTGGTAATACTTTCAAAACATAATTGTGAACGTACTATATTTTAAAAAAAAGTTAAAAAAAATGTTTTGGATATAATATAAAGTGTACTATGTTTACCTATCTATTGAATTTTCAGTAGGTGTGTTTTAACTAAACATTAACAGCTAGTTTTTAATACCGCTACATTATCGTGGCTTATGGCACTTTGCAACATCCGATTTCCGAACCCATATTAGATTCTTATACCACTCGCTGTGTGAATGTGGCCTTGACGAAGGTACAGTGTCCCATATTCTCTTCAACTGTCCCAAACTCCTTCATTCCTCTTTCTCTGTGACATTCTTCCCTGTGAAGTTCATCGTCCTATCAACGTTGAATGTTTATTAATGTTTGTGTTCAATCCATTTTGTGCATTTTTGTGTAAATATAGAAAAATAACAAAATAAAGTTGTAGATAGACTATTATGAGATTGTCTATCTTTTATTTTATTTTTTTATTTAAATATAGAATGAAAAAATTAGATGTACTTTTAATGTTGTTTTTTGTTGTTTCAGATCGTGGTTTAACCACGAAAGCATGACTATTTCTTTTTTTTTGTCTGTAATAATCAATTTAGATTACAATCTCAACCACACAGCGATCTTTCTAGTATTTTCTATCCCACGTGCATTAGCGAAATCGATAGTGCTTCCCTCCCACAAATGAAAACCACTAAACCCCAGATTTAATTAATTGGATTTTTATAACACGTGGCATTGATTTTGAAGCATATATTTAATTTTATTTATTTAATTGTGTAAACTATTTCTCAATAACGTCTGTAATAATTCGGATATAATATCGATAACGTTTCATAACGACGTAGATCGTAGAAGTATCTGGGTATCTGTAGATCATTTCTAATAAAAACTTTTAATGGAAATTTACTTCTCGGAAGAAAATTCAAAAAAGAATCTAGCGAAACTCGGGCATCCAAATTTAATATACTCGTATTTATGTCGTTGACTCAAATAGGTTATGTTGTAAAATACGTTCTTATAGTTTTACTGTTAATTGGCTTACATATACGACGGGTCAAACGTTTCAAGTAGAGAACTCTGAAGTCGCCGCAAATGATATTATGAATTTATACGAGATAAAAATACTTATAAAAAACACAGTACAAGGTTTGTGGAATAATATAAATTTGTGGTATTGTACCCGGACCTAACTATACTGAATTCAAGCTGATACTGGGCCGTCTGTACAGAGTAGAAGATTCAGTTTCCAATACAAAATAAAATAATAATAATAATAAAATAAATAAATAAATATCTACACAATACACACACGGTCGTCTGTTCCTAAAGTAAGCAACTTAATGCTTGTGTTATAGGTAACAGCCGATTGGTATATAGCTACATTTTTTTTCGATAAACATACTTATAAATAATACATATATAAATATATAAATAAAAATTTATATTACACCCAGACTCAGGGTGGGAATCGAACCCACAACCCTCGGAGCAGAAAGTAGGGTACTACAAGCACTACAAACTGCGCCAACGGGCTAGTCGACTTTGCAAAACTACATTTATATTATTGTATTTTGAAACGACATAGTTTCTAGAAATTTCTATATCCATAACTAATTAAAAGTATATATCTCGCAACATTTTTAAAATTAATAAAAAACATAGAGATGATAATAAGATAAGAACTCCTAAATGATACTTACATATTTGGTAATCAATATAATATCACATTTACACAGTTTATGAAAAAAAATATATATAAAAAATTGTACGTTTTCACATATCGATAAAAACATCTTGTAAAGAAAAAATAATACAAGATTAGCTATCCATTAGTTATTAAATTTAATAAAAACTCCATCAATCGTAATAAAATTAGTCTGTCAAGAATTAATTTATTTAGAACTTAGTAACTTTAACATTTTAACTGTGTAAATTTTTGCAGCTACAAATGAGCAGCTAGATAGATTCCTTTTAGAAAATCGAATGACGCCCATCGTCATACCACTCAATAACAAGTTCATACTGTGGTACTTTATTTTTGTTACGTCAAAATTACTAGATTTTTATATTTTTTAATAATTTCAAAGTGCGATTGTGACATATATGTATACTTTTTAATTAATTTAATTATAAAATATTGAGAAACTATGTCGTTGCACAAATATCATAGTACCTAAATATAATTTAACAAATCTAGTTCAAAAATTATTTTACATTCCAATTCATATATAGATGTACACCAGAAATAATAATTTATTTACAGACCAATTCTATTGAAGAGTTCTAATATAAAAGCCTTGAATTCTGAGTGGCATTTAAAGGCATTTTCGTACCAGAAATAACGGCTAGACGAGCCTAAATAGTTAATTTATGGGTATGGTATGGTATAAACCAATAATTGTAATATTGACCAGAGCAGAAGCCGTATGTGTCAAATCCGTAAGACTACGAAAATAACAAAACTGTAAGGACGACTTATCATTAACATCGCTTTAGTATAGTGATGTATACGCTCACACACCGGCGATCGCGGGTTCGGTTCCCATTCGGGTTGGATATTTGTATTTTTACACATATTTCACACATATTTTGGTGGATTAAGCTCCAATCCTTCTCCTACAAGGTGAAAGAGGCTTATGACTCGCCGTGGGACGTTTCAGAATACAGACTGACTCGTATCGACTTATTACATAACAATACTAGTTATTACATAATAACTATAAAGTTATACCACTTTAAATTCCGAAAGGTGGAAATTTGATGAATTTAATTAATCAATTAACAATATTACATAGTTATTCTAATTGTAGATATAAATAAAAAATACGACTTTAAAACTTATATTATTCAATTTCAAAATTAATTGCAGAATATCTTGACCATAAAGTAAAAAATATTAATAACAACTTAAAGACAAATTTAATTAATTATTCGATCAAAAATAATAAATGCTACCATAAATTTAATTAATTAATAACTTCGTTATTAATGTGACTACAATTCCACAGCACTTAATATCGTTATGGAGGAAGTGAAGGATCGAAGAAATGAGATTTTATTACAGTCATTTTATTTGTTTTCTTTTTAGGTCTATCGACGTTTACGACGTTACGAGCCCCGGTTATCAAATGGATTTATCGTTTTTATTTAATACACATTTCATTAGGGTTTCAGTGTGTCGTATTTTAACGCTCAAACAAATTGTGTGAATATACAATAGATGGAAGAGAGCAATGTGATAAAATAAAACCATATATTGCTAAACTTTTATTTGAATGATTTCGGTTACAATACTGCTATATACAATACAAATATTGCGTTCATTTTAATCCTTTTATTTTTATTTCATGTACAGTTCAGTACATATTTTTCTGTTCTAAATATTTTTATATTAACTTCTAGCTAACTTGCAAATTTTGAATATTGATAAATTTAGAAGTGTACGGCTGTTAATTAATAACTTATATATCATACATTATGATATTATGTGAGGACACCACTCAGATGTAGTGGTGCGTGTGCTATGTAGGCACCTAAATATGAGCGGTTGCGGGTTTAATTCCCGCTCTGGATGGATATTTGTAGTTGTACAAATGTTATTTCCAGTTTGGGTGTCTTGGATCTCTCTACCGTGCCTCGGAGAGCACGTTGAGCTTTCGATCCCGGTTGTTATCATAAATACTTAATAGCGATCAATTTTTAGGGAATATATTCGCCAACCCGCAGTGCAGCAGCCTGGTGGAGTAAGCTCCGACCTTTCTCCTATATTTAGAAAGAGGCCTTAGCCCAGCTGTGGGATGTTACATTCTGGATCAAACTATGTGAGGAATATGAAGTATTTTGTAATGAACGATATTAATACAAAACCTAGTCATTCATTTAACCTATACAGAGTCCAGAAGCGAGAAAGCCACCACCACCAACTTCAATACAGTCAAGCATACTTCGAAGACTTCGAAGCGAAGAGTGACCTATTTTGATATTGATTTCGCTTTGAATTTTTTTGTTAGTTTGTTTACACAATTTTTAATCTAACTTTAAGTGGATAAACAATACCCATTTTTGATGACGTCTTTTGTACTTATCTCCTGTTTTTATTTTGTAATTTTACTCATTCTTGGTGTGCAATAAAGAGTTTTTATTGTTATTATCATAAACGATAATTAAAATTTAATTTTACGTCTCAAGTTTACCTAATTAAACGACTAATTAATTGTTATTTTGTTTCAGTTGATATTTTATTTATCAGTTTTATAATTCAAAAGTAACAATAATTAGCCGAAAAATATAACGCGATTTTCCGCACACCACAATGTCGTACATGACTATTTTGTTATTACCACACACACTCTTAAATGAGTCATACGACTCTATAAGAAGCGTGTGTATGTATGTATCTATATAGCTATGTGTGTATGTGTTGTCGTCAGCATCTTGTTACCGCAGAGGCCACAACATCACGATCCGTTGTAAAAAATTACTACGAGTAAATACATAAATTTATGTTTCCAGCGACGTTGCTCTGTTTTAAAGACAACTTATCGTTATGTAAAACATGCAAGCGCTAGGAATAAAAATTCTATCTTAAAAACAACCGAAATGGAAACTTTTTATCTAAAACATTTTAAAATCAAAAATGAAAAAATTAATAAATTCTTACTTCAAGTTTTCAAATAACAAAGGTAAAATCACTAAAAGCTGAAGAGTTCAGTCAATTTATATGATAATGCACTTTGAATACACAAGTTGCCTGGATGTAGTGAGACGAATAAAAGCTGAAAATTCCGTGCTACAAGTTTAAATGGCGGCTTAATTGCATATACAAATTATTTTGAAAGCATTTGTCAGAATTATCCATGAAAATAGACAAGTGAGTACTGAGTATAGTATCTATTGGACTAAAACACCTTTAGAACATATAACATTACATAACATATGTAATTCATAACTATTGAGTTCATCACATCACATCACAGCAGCCTTTCGCAGTCCACTACTGGACATAGGCCTCCACAAGTTCACGCCAAAAATTCACGGCATTTTTGTGTCAACTCATGTGTTTTGCCCATGGTCACCACGCTGGGCAGGCGGGTTGGTGACCGCAGGGCTAGCTTTGTCGCACCGAAGACGCTGCTTCCCGTCTTCGGCCTGTGTATTTCAAAGCCAGCAATTGGATGGTTATCCCGCCATCGGTCGACTTTTTAAGTTCCAAGGTAGTAGTGGAACTGTGTTATCCCTTAGTCGCCTCTTACGACACAGACGGGAAGAGAGGGGGTGGCTATATTCCTTGATGCCGTAATCACACAGCATTCGTAACCACACAGCATATTGAGTTATCAACGTTAATTAGAGATTAGACACTTTAAAAAAACACTTAAATAATTGAAAAAAATTATTTATACAAGTGCAAGTGTGCTGCGTATTCGAAACACCTAATATTAGTTCTCGAAAAATCATTACCGGTAAGGAATTTGAATTAGTACTCGAGGAAATCTCGTACAACTACGTCACTACTCTGAATCTTTGTCTTAAACGCTCATTGCGCAATGTATTGATATTGTGTTATATTTATCAGTGCGATTTGGTTGGAAAATTTATATTATTTTTTTTGTTCCATCAAAAGTTTTTATACTCATATAGGAATATGTTAATCCATATAAGTCTGTATTTACATTAAGCTATTTTAAGAACTTTATTTGCTCCTTAAATCCGCTACTTTCCTAAAGTAACAAGCGTTGTTATTTTATCGAGAGTAAATAATGAAAATCCTTTCATCAGGCTTCGTCTATTTAATACTTGAATAGAATTATAAATATCATAATTTATTTACTTTGTTATAACTAATATTATATATGTACACGTTAATTTTGTTAATCCTGTTTAAGCTATGTAAATACAAATTAAACAATACATATACCGGACAGAATTACATGGTCGTTATAAAACATTACTATGTAATAATTTATAAATATTACGTATAAATAAGTATAAATAATATAAATATAAATATCAGCAAATAATTGTAAAACATTTTTTTGTAAACTCTGTACTTATTTGTGTTAGATAGGTGTTTTGTAAGTTGACCTAAATAAATAACATATACAGATGGTTGTTTGTTCCTAAGATTAGCAACTTAATACTTGTGTTATAGGTAACAACCGATTGGTACACCAGCATATTTTTTGTTGATAAATATACATTTAAATACCGGTATTTTGGTATCAATTTGAAACTTTTTGTATCAATATAATATGAATCTGGCTATACTAATGAATGGAGAGCCGGTTTTTTTGTTCGGTCATACTATTGAGAAGGTTTTAATATATGATATTTTGGTGTTTACTTCATTACTTCAACCTAATACAGTCCACTGACGCTGCTGCCCGTCTCCGGCCTCTGTATTTCAAAGCCAGCTTTTAGATGGTTATCTCGCCATCGGTCGGCTTTTTAAGTTCCAAGGTGGTAGTGGAACTGCATTATCCCTGAGTCGCCTTTTACGACACCCCCGGGAAGAGAAGGGGTGGCTATATTCTTACTGCTGTAACCAAACAGCAGTGATTACTTATCGTATAAAAAATATGGACGGACAGAGGTCGCTAGCTAACTCTTATATTAATATTATAAATATCATAAAACGCGACTATTACATTCAGATTTCATTATAGCTGTTTTTAAAAGAACCGACAATATGTTTACTAAATTTTCAAAGCGGAAGATTTCACTCTTGCGTCAATCTCTATTTTCGGTGTATTTTTTCTGTCGAAACAGTTTTCAGTTTTTACTACGGTAACAAAAAAAAAAATGATAAACATTTGTAGAAACAAAATTTGTAGGAAAAAACAAACATCTGCAGGTACGAAACAGTAAATATAAACTGGGAACTTAGTGTTAGGCATACGGAAACTATATTTTCATTTCCTATTTTTATGGTAATTGCATTATTCTTTTGGTAATTGCATGCCTGGCATCTGCGATACAAGCTGTGCTTAGTGCAGATGCTGTTAGAAATAAGTACATTGTACAGTCTTTCATGGCAATAAAGATTATTATTATTATTATTATTATTTCAATAATATCGAACAATTCTTAACTATTAACTATTGGTCAGTTATTTTTATTTATTTTAGAGACGACAAACGAGGCGAAAGTAGAAGCGAGGCGAAGTAAGAAAGAACACTCGAAGACTATTTATGTTTTTATTTAAAACTTAGATATATAAATAAAATACACGAAGATATAAAAAATTCACATAGCCTTTTGTGATTACAGTCTGATTTAGGAGAGCTGTTCCCACGCGAATCGATTAATAATTTACTCCGTCGTAGCTGACATTGAATGTGGTTCGGTTCCCTGGAATGGGATGTAGTTTTCAAATTGCACGATTTTATTTTTTAACCTATTTGACCTCTATGTCAAGGTTTATACGACCTTTGTACATAAATACAACTCAATTAAAATTCATTTTTTTAATTGACTAAATTCTAAATGTATAAATTTGGTTATAGATTAATTACCAAAAGTTTTTACAATAAGTTCTTATAAAAAAATAAATGATACATGTGATTGATAGAATATTTAGATATACGGAAAAATTATTACATAGAAGAATATACCTAGTTACTCAAATTATTATTCGAGTGCGAATATGACCACGTTAGCCTCATTTCGTCAACATACAAACGATCATTTAATCCACTCCAAAAGCCGAATTTTCTAGAGGCCTGACACCTTATGTCAACAACGTTAGTGGGAAGCAAACACATGAATAAGTTGTTTATGTGCTCGTATTTGTGTCTATTTGTCTTTATTCGGCGAGTATTTACATGTGCCGTTCGTGTTCTATCAAAAAAAAAAAAAAAAAACGATGTACCTACGCTCGTAAAGTGTTTTTTTAGTAAGGAAAAATGTGTAGGTGTACGATAAAGTGTAAACTACTGTAATTTTCAGTTTAACAGTAGGTATATCGGTCTGGCGATAGAAAAATAATGACATTTCTATATTATTCACGGAGATACGAAGAATGATTACAGTATATTCCTACACAAATTACTCATTTGCATACGATACTTAAATATGCATTTTTACTTATGCATCAAAACAAACTTACTTTTTGGCCTCGCTGTCGGATAATACTTACAGCAAAAATAATTAATTCCATTGTATAATGTTTCGCAAGGAAAGCTTATTTTAAATTTTATATTCAGACAATTTTTGCGTTTAAATTACACCTCGAGGTTTTAAATTTATAACTTAGGTACTAAATCATTTGTACCGTACAAAAAATGATGAAAAAGCAACTTCAACAACAAGGATCCACGTTATGTGGGGCTATGGCGGGTGTAAGTAGGTCTATATGCGAGACAAAAGTATTAATATTAAATTATATATAAATATATGTGTGCACATATATGCTACAGTAAACCACAATTGGTTTCGTTTTATTTTAGATTTTTATTATAATTGTTAAAGTGCGAAATGGTTGTCAGTCTATACGAGTAATAACAGTGATAAGAGAGTTTTACTACATTAAATTCAAAGAACCATTAAATACTTTAAGCGCTGTCATAAAATAACCCATTTTCTGAAATATTACCAAAACATTGTATTGAATACAAACACAACTTAATTGTCAATTTGTTTTAATACGTTATAAAGAAAACATTTTGTTCACATATTTATATTTAAATACCGTTCGAAAAAAAAGTATATTAACAAAAGAAACAGTATAAACAAAGTAGCCTAAAAGCGTACTTTGTAGTCCCGTTTTTCTTTGTATAAAATAATGTAAGTAACGGAATGGTATTTTGAGACTAATGAAAGTGATAAGAAAAATAACAGGAGTTATTTTAACTGTACCGAGAGAATTATATAATTTTAATTGTTTTTGTTATTGTACTTTGCTAATAGTTTTTCATTTACTTAAAATATGTGTATGACTTGTAACATGAAACGATAACAAAACATAATCAGTAATTGCGGTAACAAGAACTGCAAGTCGTCAAATGGATTTTAATAATGAATGGAAACTCTGCATCCAGATTGACGTCACCTGTCGGGTCAGCGACCGGCGACGCAGCATTCTACACTTTAAGCTCCTCTGGCTATTGGAATACTGTAACTAATTTATCATGAATTTTACTATATATCGTACTTCAAGCGTCATATTATTAAGACAAAAGTTTTATACAAAGATAAATTACAATAATATATAAACACTTGATACCCTTTTATCCTCTTATCCTTTTACCGGTAGGATGATTTTTTTATTTTGTTAAATAAAAATCATTATTTGCATTAAATGATTCACGCAATTACAAGCGAGCAATGAGAGTAGGTATAATTACAAGTAAAAGAAGTTTTCATATATATATGAAAAATTATTCTTTGACTGATTATCCTTCAGGCACCCATTTTTATTCAGGTTCGGGAGCCCAGGCTCCAGGAGGTATTACTTGATGAAATTCTAAATTTTGTTATTTTCATTCTTAGCAATACACGTAAAGACGAACAAATTTCATAATTATTATTTAAATAAGACATGGAAACGAGTATGTATAATTGTGTTTTTTTTATTATTATTGTTATTTAAAATTAATATCCACAGGCTCTAAAATGTCTTTGCCTTTTGTTGAACATCATGCAATATAATACCTGCAACGGAGCGCTGCTTATTTATTTTTTTCACACTTAACTCACGTTACATACATGCACACAGACATACATAAATACTTACACATATACATTTATACAATTAATTATCAATTTCTATATATATACTTATACCTTACTACAGGTTAATGTATACTTCCTATGTACATCACACACTCCACTGTTTAATAGGCTTGGACCCCACGCCTGGCCTTAGCATCTTGAGCAAAGCCCTTGCCAGCGACATGTCGCGCTTGGAGATGGTTTTTTTTTCAGGTTGTGCTCCTCGTCTTCGTCGAGGCACCCACCACTTGGGTAACGAACCTGCCGATCTTCAGCATCGTCAATGTAGTAGACACAGGTGTCAGTGTGTCTTGTCACCGCTACTACCGCATTAGGTACACTGTTGTGGATTTGTAGCCTCTCGGTCTTTGTCTGAACGGTGACGATCTCGCCGTAGGGTGTCCCACTGAACTTTTGGTATTGCCGCGCCAGTGTATCTGTTCCAGTTCCAGTGGATGGTGGGATTGGACGAGTACGTGCTTAAGTAAACCTCGCAGATAGCATATGGGACACTGGTATGTGCAGGACAACTCATGTGAGGTGTTGGTTGTCCGATAAGGTCTGCAGTACCTAATTTCAAAAAGATTTTCCCTATCTATGTATATAAGGCAACTTTTTTTTTATGTCACTAGGTCGAAAAACAAGCGTACGGCTCACCTGATGGTAAGCGATTACCGTAGCTTATAGACACCTGCAATACCAGAAGCATCGCAAGCGCGTTGCCGACCTAATCCCCAATCCTCCCAGGAGCTCTGGTCACCTTACTCACCAACAGGAACACAATACTGCTTGAAAACAGTATTATTTTGCTGTGATCTTCTGTAAGGTCGAGGTACTACCCCAGTCGGGCTGCTCCATATTTTGAGCAGGAAATTCCTGCTGTGCCCTACCTCAGTTAACTGGTTGACGTCTCCGATGAAATCAACTTTGTTTGCCCCCGAAAGTCGTGCCGCCATCAATATAACCCCAAAATGATTCATGAGGGCTTCGTCCACCGTTAGACGGTTACATTTCGTGCCCTCTTTAAACCCGTTTGCTAAAATGGAGGTCATAGTGCGCACTCTAGACCTGGTTTTGTCGCCATGTTAAGTTAGTTTCTTTTTAAGATCTTTAGCAGCCTCGACCGTCATGGTAACTACTATTTCTACATTCTCATCGAAGTTCCTGACTATAGATCCATCTCGAGCATTCTGTCATGCAGCATTACTCTTGTGCACTTCGTAACCACCAAAACCGAATCTCTCACAGGTGATAAAAATTTCGGTGACGTATCTTCTCGTTCCTCAGCCTCACCCCGCCTTTGTCGCTATTAGCTGCCATATATTTTCCTGACATAATTGTGTATTTAGTAACATAATTATAAAGGCTTAGAAAAAATTCCTGTTTATAATCTATATTACGAGTATACTTTGTATAAATAAATATATGTGGATAAGCTCTCTTGGGACATATTGTGTTGATTGTTTATTTAAACGTAATAAGAATAAATAGCGATTTATTTATAGTAGTTGAACGGTGCAAAGGCTGTATAAAATATCATGCTTTTACGTCTTTTTTGTTCACTTTTTCATTGAAAGCATCGAGCGCTTTTGTTGCGAATGGCGGTCGGAATGTCTCTGAACTAAACAAACTGTAAGCAAACGTTCTCAATCCATTCCCATTCCACGATACAGACTTTTAAAAAGTTTTTAATTCTAGTTTACTGATACCTCTAAATTTTAGATTAAACTGTTCTTTTAATAAGAAATATGGATTCTATTTTTTTTTAATAAGTAACAATAGAAATATTTCTGAGTTATTTCATAATGACATTTTCTTTTCCCTTTTTTTTTAATAAATTCTAACGCTTCTTCTTCTAGGCATTTGCTTAATTTCAGACACTAGCAATATTAAGATTTATTATTACTAAGAACAAAAACAATGAGGCAGAAATTTAAACGTCGTAAAAATTATTTCAATACAATTGTCAACAAAGTTACGAGGTTGTCAATTGCAATTGATTGTCTCATGCTTATCACATAAATATCGCCGAAATGGATGTATGCACATAACTTCCGAACTTCAACAACCAAACCAGTGATTTTTTTTGAGTTTGTTATTGCCAGAACAATCACAGTTTCTATAAAAAAAAAATATATATATATCGATACAAAAAAAAACGCTATTAAGTTTTTCGTATCAACTAATTATATATAAATTCTAAGCATTTAAAAAGATTGTATTAAAAAAAACGAGTGTACTTTAGTTTAGACCACACGACTGAAGTAAAACTTCTGCAAAATAGCCCTGTACTGTGTCTTAGATAAACGAAACGTAACTGGCTATGAGAGAAACAGAGAAAGAAAATGTGTGTTCGCTCCTTTCTCTCTTGCTCCGTTCGCCTCGCGTGATCACACCTTTCGTAACGTTTTCGTCATGCATTCATCAACTTACTTCCCAAGTCAAGCGTGCGTAAAGAAGTTTTACTTCAATAAGTAAATACTACATAATAAAAAACGAGTGCTTTAGACCACACGAATGAAGCAAAACTTTGATAATTGTCATATACTCCCCTATAGTCATTTAGGAAACGTAGCTCTTTCTTTCTATATAGAAACACATATACAATAACTGTTTTCAGAGTATACTGTTAATCTTATTACACTTGCAGCAGTGGATTAAATATACCAAGAAGGCCTACAGCGTCCTGCATGTCCAGTATAATAATGCGTTTAGGACGCTGTTGGGGCTCCCGCGATACTGCAGTGCCTCGGGGATGTTCGCAGAGGAGCATACAGGTGGCTTTCAGGCAATTATGCGTAAGCGTGTGGAGGCGGATACGCGCGAGCACAAACAGCATCCTGCGTACAGTTGCGGACCGGTTTATAACTTAATAAACTTTTTACATCACATACCTACCTACATCAAATATATTGCAAAAAAATGAATATTCATACCGCATGAAATAACGTAGTACGAATATAATATTATAACTATACATATCATGATATTGCTACATATTGTATTAAGAGGGTGGAAACCGTAGAAGTAAAGGCGTAGTGAATGGCTTACGGTTACATAAGAGCACACTTAGCTAATACCTTTATATTTATCACTGGAAATCGTATTACTTTGTTGTTTGTCGTTCACGTTTAAATAATGTTTTGAAAGCGATTTTATTTCGAATTTTATAATTCTTTTTACGTTTACTTTTTATAAAACGACATTCTGAGAAAAGTACTGAGTTACGTTAACGTTACGTTACGTTTACGTTAAGACCTTCCTTTTTTCTATAAATTATTTTTATCAACTATTATTTTTTTCCAATATTCTTTATTTTGACGTAAATAAAAAAAGGAAGATCTTTGAGAAGAAAAGATAGAGGGAATTGTTTTTTTGTTGTGTTTATGGCATAATCTCAAAACTAACTTTAAGCTTTCACAGCATTAAAACTTTCATTTAAACGGGACCTACAGCGTTTACGGCTTTGAGAATCCAAATATTTCGGCGATATTGCAGCCTAGGCTATGGAACGACAAGTATAAGCAGACTCTATATATATGTCTATTTTAGTAGGTGATAAAAAAGTCACTCAATAATTAATAATAGTGAAAAAGTGAACATCACTGTTTGGATAGAGATTTAAAAAAATGTGTATATGGATCAGTTTTTTTTTTTTTAAACCCTTTTATCATTGTTTTCGTGGCGGACTCAAGGTCAACCGATGGTACTTTAAATTATATTCCATAAATATTTTATTTTCAATACTCAGTAATACTGAGTATTATCTACAATAAACGATTTATGAGAAAGACACTAACATAATTGAATATCAATAATTTATTACCTAACAATATTATATTTCCATTGAAATAGTTCTAATATAATTAACATATTTCAGTGTCATTTATTCATTCTACTTAATTAAAATGCCACTCCTGAATGTTTCACGATGTAAACCTCTATGGAATAAAGTAATAGCATTTTTTATAAATGTAATTGTTTCACATTATCGAAAAGGAAAAACTTTCTTTTTTCACAAAATAAACATTACATCAAAAAGTAATAGAGTTTATTAATTAATAAACTTTCGTATTTTTGTTTTTTACAAACATTTGAGGTATAGGATACAATTTCTAACGTGCCTAGTGAGCCGCAGCGGATACGTAAAATTGTTAGTACTTTTTTTTTATAATTAACACAAGCAGTAGCGTAGCTAGGTAACCAAAGGTCCTGCGGCAAAATATAAACGGGAACCCCCACTAAAGTATTAAAATCGTTTGTTCCGTATTCGTCGCGTTCCGAATTCGACATTCTCCAGATTTGTCGTAATACAGTCGATTCCATTATAAAATTAAATTCGCCTCTGCCTGTAATATCCCACTGCTGGGCATAGGCCTTTTTCCCCAAGTAGGAGAAGGATCAGAGCTTAATCCACCACGCTGCTCCAATACGAGTTGACGGATAGAAATAAAACAATAACACAATAATCCATATAAAACTGTCTCTTTTCTGAATCTTTTTTTTACTATTTTATTGTTAGAAGTAATTGTTTCATTTAAATATTTAGATGCTATAAAATGATGTGTTATTTAGCTTCGGGAATTAAAAGAATTTAGATAATTGTGTTTGCTGGCAAACGAAGAAAAACCGACTTCAATTATATCGACAAGTAATACAACGTAGGTAGACGAAAAAATAGTCAAGTAAATACGCATTATCAAAGATTACTCCAAAAGTTGTAATCAGATCTCGATGAAATTGAAATGTGAGCACATGATAAATTACATCGGCTTTCGATTTAATTAAAAATCATAAAATCGGTACACCCAGTAAAAAGTTATGCGGACTTTCGAGAGTTTCCTTGGATTTCTCTGGGATCCAATCATCAGATACTGGTTTCCTTATCATGGTAGCAAACTAGAGATATCTCCTTTCCAGAATTATCAAAATCGGTTTATAAACGACGGAGTTATCCCTGAACATAGATAAATAAATATATATATATATATATATATATATATATATATATATATATATATATATATATATATATATAATACGGTCGAATTGAGTAACCTCCTCCTTTTTTTGAAGTCGCTTAAAAATTGCAAAATGAACAAAACAAATGTACTAACTTTACTGTGTGTAAAGTACTAGATATTTGTTTATTCAGCTAGTTCCTTTACAATATACATCGCACAAAACAGATTACAGGATAATTATAAATTTGCTTAATTAATTGTATACCATATAAATCTTTCGTATCAAACAGTAACTAAAATAATTTACTATATTGAAGTCCTGGATTTACGATTTTTTTTAACCGGGGCAAAACTTGACAGTAGCGTTTGAGAAAAACTGTCAAACTAACAAATGAGTAGCATTTTTTTGTGACCATTTGTGAAAATAGCTTGTAACATTAAAATAACCGCTTTTACTAAATGCATATGGATGTATACACGGTACATATACCAAAATAACATTTTTTTTTCTGTAATTTTTGACTGTCTGTCTGTTTGTTCCGGCTAATCTCTGTAACGACTGGACCGATTTTGATGGGACTCTCACAAGTAGATAGTTGATGTAATTGAGGAGTAACTTAAGTTACTTTTATATTATAAATTAATTTATTTTATAACTGCGCTATTCCGTTCTATTCCATTCTGTTATCATAGAACAGAAGAATATTCGATTCTCTATTCGATTCTACTCGATTCTACTCGAATCTATTCGAATTTACTAGACTCTACTCGGCTCTATTCACAGTATCTACAGTATCTATTTATCTATTTATTTATTTATTTATTTCCGTATTTACACAACATATTCAAGTAACAAAAAAGGAACAATCAGTTTCTAGGTGTATCAGTTTCTAAGTGTGTCGACTCCACTCGATCCGATTCTATTCGATTTTCTATTCGATTCTACTCGAATCTACTCTATTCTACTCCACTTCACTTCAATCCACTCCACACACCCCACCCCATACACCCAGAGTGTTCCATACAATAATATATACCTAGCTAATTATATATTAAATAAAATGAACGAACAATATTTTTACTCAGTCTTAAAGCGCCCAAAAACTCCTTTCGCTTATGGAGTCGTTTATTTATTTATTTATTTACACTTATTACACACCAACACAAAAGTAACATAAATTTAATTAAGTAAACAAAAATAATAAAGAAATTTAAAAAGTTATTTTATTTACATATTAACAAATTGAACAAGTAATTAGTTATTTACCTTATAAATAATAATTGTTTTTGCTCGCAAACAAAAAAAAATAACTAACTTCAATTACTTCAACAAGTAACGAACGAAGTAGGTACTAATCAGACCACGATCAAATTTAAATAGGTGCACATCCACCCAGTAAAAAGTTCTGACGTAATAATACACATAAAAAATACAGACCTATTGAGAAATTCCTCTTTTTTGAAGTCGATTAAAATGTATAAATAGTCTATTCCTGTATTGCCGCTGATTCAGCAACATTATATACATCGTTCCATACTAAAACGTAAGTATCAAAGGTAAGTACATTCAGGCTTATTAAATTCCAGTTCATTCCGCTTAACAAAGCATACTCATGTGGCATTATACAATCATTTACATATATTACAATAATTCAGAAAATGTGTCTACGTTGCGTAACGAGAAGGTAAACTAGGCTTGCATGAAATATTTGTTTTATCTTCAGTAGGTACATTAAACCTATTTCGAGGTAACTTTGACTGTATGTATGTATCTGCCTCATAGCTGTTATGTTCCCGAGTAAAAAAAGTTTGGAGTATTTTAAACTATATTTAACATTTAATATTTAATTTCTACCATGTATAAACTAAAGCGCTGTAAAAGTGCTCACACGAATCACGCGTTTAGGTATGTATGCAGCGATACTCGCTGAAAACGTTAAGTTTCCACTTTTAAGAATTAATTGTATGTCACAGATATGTATGTATCTGTGATATAAGAGAGAATGAAAAAAAAAGCGATGGTTAGGCCTCATTTAGTGTCTCCTGGGTGATGTTATGGCTCGCTGTTGTGCGACGTTGGATATTTATAATGAATTTTTTTTTATGGATGTGCCCTTAATTAATTGTACTCTTTTCATAAGTTATTTTTATATCAATAAATAGTTTATTTTGTCATAATATGACATTTGATTTGTATATATGTTGTTAAGTTTCAAGGTATTTCAATAAATTGATTTATTCTCATAATAATGAAATGATACCGAATATTAAGTAAGTATGTCAAAGCAATCTTAAGATTTTACGATTTTTTTGTAAGCCTATTCAGAGCCGAAATACGCGGAGCGATTTCTTTGAATATTTAAAAAGCACCTGCGTCGAGCAAAAATAACGAGATTTCGTGATGTAAGGGAACTTTTCTGATATTCATGACGTTTTTACAAAAACAAACGCTTGTATTGCTCACGAAATAACGAAATGTTAATTATACATTTTTTTTTTTTGTTATTCGGTGTGTCGGTTTGGGGATTTGCAGAAATAAAACCAGTCGAGTTAAAACCACCAGCGTATTGGTAAACTTAAAATTGCTTGATCATCAACGCAAGTTTTTTATACAAATTCGACCCTGATCTACACTAGTCTATTACAGTTTGGTAGATAATTACACAACCAACATTTTCGATTGCTATCAGCCGTTTGCGATAACAATCGGAACGGTTTTATGTGTTCACCGAGGCACAGTGGAAGGATAAACACAAAAGACCATAAACAAATATTCGTACGAATACAAATACCCACACTGAATGAAAATCGAACCTGTAAATAATAGTTACCTATCAAATGTCCTGCCTTGTATTAGTCTCAAATTATGCTATATTTCAATTATACACATTAATGAGTTTTGGGATGATATGTAGTAGATGCTGTGTGGCTACGGTACTAAAGAATTTAACCACCCCCTCTCTTCCCGTGGGTGTCGTAAGAGGCGACTAAGGGAAAACAAGGTTCCACAACCACTTTGGAACTTAAGAAGCCGACCGATGGCGGGATAACCATCCAATTGCTGGCTTTGAAATACACAGGCCGAAGACGAGCAGCAGCGTCTTCGGTGCGACAAAGCCAGTACTGCGGTCACCAACCCGCCTGCCCAGCGTGGTGACTATGGGCAAAACACATGAGTTCACGTTATTTTTGGCGTAAACTTGTGAAGGCCTATGTCCAGCAGTGGAATGTATAGGCTGTAATGATGATGATGATGTAGCCGATACCGAGATGGGGGCAGACAACAATGACATAATCGCGTTTGTCTCAAACCAAAAAACACCGATTTAATTTACATTGACAGATATAGTAAGTAAAATTTATGTAAAAAATTCGAAAACTACTCATCAGATCTAACACAGATTTAAATCGGATACGACAAGAACTAACTTTCGAATGAAAAGAGAATCATTAAAATCGGTACACCCAATAAAAAAAATAGACGAATACAGACTGCAGTATCAATGACTGAATCCCTTACATAAAAATATCATTAAGTGTGATATAGTGAACATGATATTAGTTGCAGTAGGTATTTTGTTATAGTTTTATTTCAAGTATAGATCATAATGATTAATATTTTTTTTAAATTAAAAACAACTAGAAACGTAAACTACAAATGTAACTCTTCATAATAAAAACATCTAATAATCAAGGATTTTCTACTCCCACGTGAGAAAATGGAGGGTTAACGTTTATTTAAGTTTCGCATTACTTTGGATGAAAGTATAAAGCTTTCGTATTGAATTTACAATTTCCATTACAATCTTTTAAAACTATCATGTTAATATAAAACGAAATATAACAAATAAAATCATTTATGTATTTAGCAAAGAAAAAATAATCGCTAGATAAATCGCTATATAAAAGTTTGGCAAAAAATCGTTCTTATCGATAAATAACCAACAATAACAACAATAACAATACACTTTATTGTACACCAAAAACAGAAATAATACATATCAAAGAAAGAAAAAATATTAACAATATATTCATTAGGTACAAAGGGCGGCCTTATCGCTAAAAAGCGATCTCTTCCAGGCAACCTTAGGGCAAAGGAAATGGTCTAACGTCAACATAGGTGTACAAGTTTCAACAAATTTATAATAAATATTCAAATAACAAACAACATCGTTTTAAAGGGTAATAAATAATAATATACATGTTATAGTTTTATTTTCATCATAAAAAGATCATAATGATTTTATTAATTTGGCTAGCTCGTTGGCGCAGTTTGTAGTGCTTTCTGCTCCGCGGTAGTGTGGGTATAATATTTGTATTTATATATTTATGTAATATTTCTATGTATATTAACCAAAAAAAGTATTGAGCTATTATCAGCCGGCTGTTACCTATAACATTGCTTACTACTTACTGATATGTATTCATTATTAATTAATTATTATTATTATTATTAATACTTTCATTTAATGATAAAATATCGACTGTATTATTATTATTAATACTTTCAGTTAATGATAAAATATAGACTGTTTAGAAGCAACATTGTGCAAATACAACATAAAAGCTTTGAAATAGTTGTTCGACGTCCACGTGTAGCCTCGTGGTTAACTCTATAAAGCGCTCGCAAATAAGATTGATAGTACAGAGCGAGAACTGCAAATTGATTTTAACTTAGATAAGTAAAGTAACTTAAGCAATTATATAGGAACGTGGGTTTGTCGTAAATAACTTATTGTTATTGCAAACAAACTTACATTATAATGTTAGCCTTTATGATTTACATAAGCTAGACAATCGAAGAATTCCCATTCGTGTTTTCTCTTATTGTTACTTTGTTCGGTTCTAATCTGATCTTTTACGGCATATAACCACTGCATGTTTTCGAACAAGCCTTCTAGTTCCAGCCCACTAATATTGGACAAAAACTCTACAAATAAAATACATTAGTATTTTATTCCATTTTAATATCATATGTACCTAGTTAGTTACCTACACGTACAGTTCAGCGCACTCATTGTGTAAATTAGTTTATGTTACAAAAGAATTTTTCATACTACATATTTTATTATGTTATTGAGAGCAAATTGTTGGCGAGTCATTCTTGTAAGAATAAACATATAAAAAAAAAGTTAGATTCATTCTGGTATAATTTAGAAAATAAAATGCTATCTATTTAACCAAAAGGCCTATATTTTTTTTTCTTAAATAAAGCACGGCAAGTTTATTTTTGACAACAAAATAAATACACGGTCCAGCCTGTAACATCTCACCGCTGAGCGTAGGCCTATTTCTTCTTCGGAAGGATCGAAGCTTAATCCACCACACACATCGACTGCGGGTTGGCGATGGAAAACAGGAGAAAGTATTTTATTTTATAACGTGAAACACATAAGCCCGCGTATTTTTCAATCTGCCAAGTCATGTAGTTTTAACAGTCTTTAAAATGTTTTAACAAAACAATTAAACTATGTTTTAATTGTACTCATATAATTATGGATTTTATAGCTTCGATAAAGAAGTTTATTTAGTTAATTTAAAGATAGAAATCAAAACTTGTTCATCCTAAGTTACTGACCGACATTATCCACATTAAAATAGAAACGCTATGACCTCATTTCGTATTTATTTGAATTCATAATGTAGGTATTTTAAAATAACGTCTCATTCATTAATTAAAAATCAATAAGTTGAATCACTGGTCGCCCGGTGCTAGCTGCATTACAAAACACTCGATTGAATGAATAACAATGTCGAAAATTTTACGCGTGGAAATTATGAAGGTTTCAAAGTAAACCTATCTAATAACTTACTCTACTAGTTATATACGAGTATATTTATAAGGATATACACAATTTAGTATGTAGTAGTTGTTTCATGTGTTGTTTTGTTTTTTATATTAAATATTTTTACTTGATCAAAAATTTAAAAACCCTCTAGTTTTTAAGTTACCCATTTTGTGCTGTGTGGCTACGGCACTAAAGAATTTAGCCACCCCCTCTCTTCCCGTGGGTGTCGTAAGAGGCGACTAAGGGATAACAAGGTTCCACAACCACCTTGGAACTTAAGAAGCCGACCGATGGCGGGATAACCATCCAACTGCTGGCTTTGAAATACACAGGCCGAAGACGGGCAGCAGCGTCTTCGGTGCAACAAAGCCAGTACTGCGGTCACCAACCCGCCTGCCCAGCGTGGTGACTATGGGCAAAACACATGAGTTCACGTTATTTTTGGCGTAAACTTGTGGAGGCCTATGTCCAGCAGTGGACTGTATAGGCTGTAATGATGATGATGATGATTTTGAACAAATTGAGTTTGTACTATGTGCATCTTGGGAAACTGGGTTTCTTCTGCTTGAACGTGTCTCGAAATTGAAAGTTCGAACTGCATAAGATTTTACCAAAAAGTTTCTATAATTAAATGTGTGTTACACGTGTATTATTTATTAGCCGACCGTGCCCACTTCGTTGGGCGTTAATTATATATATTAACCAAATAAGATACTTTAAAGAAAAATTTTTTATAGCACTTAAATAAATAATGTTGCTCCAACGCCATCTATCAAAAATCGAGAAAACGTCGTCGATAGACTAAAATAAGACTAAATTAATAACGTCGAAAGACTAATCAATTGTTTTCTAATAGCGATAGATGGCGCTAGTTTATTTACCATTTTGATATTGTATTTTAATATTTTTCTTATTTTGTGAATTTTTTGTTAAATTACAATAAAATATAGCCTATGTCACTCCTGAATAGTGTAGCTTTCTGTTAGTAAAAGAATTTTCATGATCGGATCAGTGTTTACGAAGATTACCCCCTACATACAAACAAATTTATAAACTTTACCTCTTTATAATATTAGTAGAGATTACTCATTTATAGTATCTACTTTTTTTTCGTCCAAAATTTAAATTTAATAACTTTTATTAGATTTGATACAAATTTATTACTTCAGTTCAGATACACTATGTTATATCTATACGCTACTGATTAACCCGTTTTTATCTTTTAAAAATGTTGTTCTATAAAAGTTTTTGATTGTAAACAGTTAAGGGTAAAACATAAAATATTCCTTTAATTATTAAAAAAAAACCAAATAAAATGAATCCGTTTCTAGATTTATAAATTCGTCTTAACAATACACCAAGGTCGAAGTTTATTTGCTCCTATGATTCTGAAACAAGAAAATATAATCCAGCGGCAAAAAATATTAGCCAGTAAACGAATATGTTTGATAAGCAAGTTTGTGTTACGTAACTCGCCTTAGTGAGACTAAAGTTTATATTCCAACAGACAAACATGCCTACTTATATTAATGTGAAGTTTTTTTATTATTTCGTTAAAAAATTCGTGCCGGAACGCCGCTGTTATTTCTAACAAGTTTCATAACTTAAAATTGTTTGAAAAAATTATCTTTTAAAATTGTTAAAATATTTAATTAAATTCGTGTAGCTAAATTTTTCTGTGTTCTCAATACATCTGTATGAAATTTCACGGTAATTTATAGATTTGATATTGAATAAAAATCATACATCAGAACTATTATTCTTACTATTATATGGATTGTGGCTTCATTCGCATATTTCCCGATTCCGTAAGAGTTTTAGAATACCTATACTCATATATAGAATCAATATATTTTGTATATTTGGAACTTCATATGCTCATAGCTAAATGTATATCAACATTCATCGCAATTAGATTTCCGACAATGTGTAACAAACATCCATCAATACTCACAAATTTTGTTTCCTTTTTTTTGTTGTGTTAATTGATTTCTGGCAAAAAATAAAACAATTGAATGAAGTAGATTTATGTGGGAATTCATCTACTAAGTAAGTAATTTTTATGCTGATACGCAATATTTTTTGTTGTTTTAAAGAGTTAAAATGCTTTGCTTTTAATGAATACATTAAATATTTAAAAGTGTATTTTTATAAGTCTATTTTCTCTCACTTAACTCGCGTTCAGTTGATACTTTATAAGAATAACTAAAACTCATAAGTTTGATCTTTCACAACTTCAGTTTTTATTGGTAAGCTTTCTTGAGTGTGTAGTTTATTCTTTACGGCTACTCATTTCAAGGAGACGCTCAACGAACGGTTGTCTAGTAATAAATCGGATAGATAAACCGTTAGGAAAACATTTTATAAGACTTATTTAATACCATACACGAGCCTCCCACGCTCAATCTTCGAGATGTATTGGCCTTGCTTATTCTCGAGGAAATATTGAATTTATTTACTATATGTCTAAATGCCCTTTATCTACGCACCAGTAACGTCAGCGCTATTGTTGTTTTATATATAGCACTCATTAGAGAGTATAAAGTTAAAAGATTTATAAGGTATCGATGGAAAATATGTATCTTTTCTTTTCTATCTTATTTTTAGTATTTTTTTTTTGTGATTCGTCATATCTGTCATAATAAATAAGTGTAGAATTTTAATTTAATTATTCATTTATTGCGGTTTTAATACAGCCCTGTGTCAGGACACAGCAGGAGATTTTCTGCTCAAAATATGGAGCAGCCCGACTGGGGTAGTACCCCGACCTTACATTAGATCAAGCAGTGTTGTATTCCTGTGGTGAGTAAAGTTACCAGAGCTCCTGGGGGGGGGGGGGGATAGGGCCGGTAATGCGTTTGCGATGCTCCTGGTGTTGCAAACGTCTATAAGGTACAGGTATTGCTTACCATCAGTACAAACAGAAAAGTCTTTATTATGGTTGCTTATTAACACCTTTGAGTACCATACCCTAAAAAATATCGACACATGTATTTTTCTAACAACAGCCATTTCGATATCAAAGAAGAGTGATGACTATAAATCATAAAAGAAATAAAAGGTGAGTTGTATAAAGTATTTGTCAGTTACCGTTTGAATTTGTGACACAAAAGCTGCGTGGGCGCAAACGTGTCATGTGCGTAACAGTTTACAGATGACTACATTAACTTTACCTATAGTACGGTACTAACCTAACCTTACTTGTATTATTATCTACAGATTTTTTTATTGACCTTAATAGTGATAATATATTTAAATTCATTCATTTCTACGATATTATGACCCTATTTCTTAAATTAAAATTTTGTTTTTAGTTGGCCATTATCTTTATGCCATGTCTTGAACTCAATTTAGCTGGAACTGTCATATACCTACATTGTTTTGTTACCTTCAACTAAGGTTCGGCACAAACGGGCCACCGACCTAACGTGCTGCGTTGATATTCTTTCTTCATATTAATGTAGTAGCAAAACTTAATTGAATTTCAAATTGAATGAAATGGGCGATAAGTTTGCAATTTCTGGCTTAAAACAACCATGTTTATAAAGCTTTACACCTATTTTTATTGCAACTTGTACCATAATTTTTTTATCTGTAAGATTCAAAATCAATAACCGAGACACGACGAATAAAATAACACTGCATTGTGTCGTAGACACAATGGCTTATTCTATGCAAAGCCAAGCAAGCGTGCGCAAACGCAGTGCTAAACGACTGGCTCTTTTAAATTGCATATTATGCGATTGGTGTAGTCGGCATCCGTGACCCGATTGTGGAAAATAATAAACAGTAAAGAAATGTCTTTTAAAGGACTTTATTGTTTACATGATAAAGTTTGTAATAACATTTGTTATATAGTATTACATGTCATCCGGTGGAAGCGCCTCCGACGTTGATTGGTACTGGTTTTATCGATTAGTCCTAATTGAAGCAAACTAATCGATATTGCGAAGGTTATCATATAAAGTAACGATTGCTCTAGCAAATTAATTAAAATGCATTAATTTTAAATTATACCTATGGTTTTTTAAGAATATTTTAACAGCGATAAATTTTTATTGATTTTATTATTTATTTATTTATTATTAAGACATGATGAAAAGCTTGTTTTGATTGCAATATGTCACCATCGTCTATACATCTAATACATATAAATAAAATTGAAGTGTTTCTGTGATTTTAAAATAACTGTGTATTTTCAAGTGCATATAGTTATTTAAGGAATGCTAAAACACAAACAAACGATTTAAAAAAATTTGATTGTCTGTCTGTCTGTCTTTCTGATTGTCCAGGCTAATCTTCAGAACGGCCGCAACGATTTTAATGAGACTTTCACTTTGAGATAGAGAAGATGTGGAGCAACATATAGGCTACTTTACAACCCGGAATTCCTTCAAAATCGGAATTTACGTTCGTTGTTTTTTCGTTCGTTTACGTCACGTTACGTCGAAAACTCGCGTTTACCACGCGTGAGTACCTACCGTCCAGATAGATATGAAATAACCAAACACTTTTCAATTCAACAATGTAAATCGGTGTCGCACAGAACAGACATGTATTACTACAATCCTTAATCTTATTGTATTACGATGTACCCAACGACCATCAACATCCAATCGTAACTATTGTATGAACAATAATTATTATTTACTCGTATTAGATCGCATCATTACACTATTCACGGAAAATGAATATTAGAAGACTCGCGCAGATTCAACTACTATGACGTTTATGATTACCGCTCCGCTTCTATCAGTCATAAGTTCATAACATGATGTTTCATAGCTCATTCAATAAACAAGAAATCATTTTATAAATTTTTCAAAACAAAGTCGTTACATAATGTAGACTAACGACTACAATAACTTTTTTTTCTATGTAAAATTTTTAACCTTGAACTTTACTTAACAGACGCTTTGACTGAACAAGTAAATCAATATATATGCTGTTTTTTATACAAAAGAATGAGTATCCCAATGGTCACGTACAACTGAGGCTTCAATTTATAAGCGACAAATCAAAAGTGCTTATAAAATCTTATTTGGTTTGATTTAAGACAAATGTAATATGAAAGTAAATTGATAATTATTGATAATAGGCTTAAAATTATTTATATCTTTTCATGAATTGTTCGTTTCTTCCCTCTCTTCTATATTATATATTAAATAATTAGAAAGTCCTCGTTTAGAGCTGTCTATTATATTTCACTTATTTGACCCCTTTCAACTCTCATGAAATTTCTAGATTCTAACTTCTGTCAGGAATATTAAGTTTCAAACATTATTAAATTTTACTCTCGTCATAATATCGACACCTGATATGAAGAACATTGTAACTAATTAAACAATGTTGACCACTAGAACGATTTTTAAGTGACAAAAAATTTCAATGTAATTTAAGATAATCTAGATTTACGAAAAAATAAAAGCGATAATATTGGTCTTCATTGAACACAGTAACATTTTAATAACAAACACCATTTTTTTTATCAAATTTCAACATCACAGCAGTTTATAATATACAGTACGATATACTACATTATTCAAACTATTCATACAATGTTTTTAAACTAAAACTGTCTCATTCTTAATCGTTGTAACTTGAACAAAAACAGCTTTTCGTTTGATCTATCACAACGTGATCAAGTTCATACTAAAGAACGCAAAAAATAATAATAGAACAATTTACTTCATTACGGATGCGGATTCAGTATCACTTGGCCACTTTTTGAATGCAACAAAATTGTAAAACGTTCTCCTGAAAACTTAACAATATCAGATACAATGTTCTTCATATCAGGTGTCGATAAATTGTACGCTTTGTCTTGCTTTTGTTACTTTCCCTAATTCATTCGACAGAAATATTTAAGTGCTCTTTTACTTTTGAAACTACTTTGGAAATTTCAATTAAAAATGACCCGCTATTCACTCTCGCAGTTGGACTCACAAAAAAATATAGATTGCGTCGTGAGGAATGTGAATTTGCTTCAGCTATTATTATATTTTATCAGGGGCCAGATCATCAATCTTATTCGTACTAAATGTAAACAAGATCATAACTATAAAGTTATATTATAGGATCAATATTTACGTTACAATTACTTCGGGCAAGTTCTCAATTGTCTGTGAATTTAATAAAAGCATTATGGTTTGAAAGATCCGGGAAAGCTATGTAAGCAAGAGCTATTTGCTGCCTATGAGCCAGTCCAATACAAAAGCGTAAATTTTTAAGATACACGGTCACTGTTAAGACTTTCAACCGACTTATAAAAAAGGAGGTTCTAGGTTCGACTGTATTTTTTATGAGTGTTACCTCAGAACTTTTACTGGGTGGACTGATTTTCATATTTCTTTTTTTAACCAAAATGTAGTACTTGTCATGTGGTCCAATTTAAATTAAATTGAGATCAGCCAAGTACTTTTTGAGTTATTTTTAATAATGCGAATTTACTTGACTTATTTTTCCGACCTACGTTGTATTATTTATTGGTCGATGTAATTGAAGTAGGTTCGTTTGCAAGCACAATTACAGTTATGCAAGTATAGTTTAAATGGAGGCTTACTGCAGTTATTCCGTTGATGTGTGCCGAGTCGTCCCGTCACCACAGCGCAGCGTTAGAAACGTCAGCGTCGCTGAGATGTCGGGAATCTTATAATTGTTGTTGCTCGCAAACGAAAAAAAAACCGACTTCAATTTCATCGACAAATAATACAACGTAGGTAGACAACAAAATAATCAAGTTAATACGCGTCATTGTACTCAGATCTCGATGAAATTTTATATATGATAAACATGATATCAAAAACACTAGCTTTTGATTAAATTATAAATCATCAAAATCGGTACACTCAGTAAAAAGTTATGTGGTATAATACAACGTTGGTCGACAGATCTACATGGGACCAAATGACACGCACCACCTTTCGATTATTATTTTTTTTATCGAAATCGGTCCACCCAGTTATAAGTTCTGAAGTAGCATACATAAAAAAATACAATCGAATTGAGAACCTCCTCCTTTTTTGAAATTCGGTTAAAAATAATAACCGCGTTAAGTCACAATTAAATGAATGAAAAAAAATTGATAAAATCGCGCTATCTATAGAGACCTGAAAAAATGAAATATAAATAATATTTACCTATAGTTTTCAAGCATGTTTAATGTACCTTATGTTGCGTATTACGAATATTTACAGATACTATGTATATCTTTTAAGAAGTTTATTTAAAATTTACATATCTTAAATTTTTTAATATTTAGAATAGATACCCATACAAACACTAATTTAATAGAAACTTTAAACGTTTAATGAGCGATGTTAAATACATAATAACGTACTGAATCTTGTTTGAAAGAGGTAAGTAACTGTCTGAGCCAACTGGTTTAACAACCGTTCAAGTGGACAGTGTGCTCTTTCATTGAATAACTTCAATCAACCATACATTGATAGATGTACATTTTTATCTTTACAGCATTTTAGTTTGATATGAAGGTTAATTTAACAATTAAAATGGCATTAAGCATTTAAAGTTGCTGTTTTTTATTACCAGAACTTATTACTTTATACCTACATAACTAGCGTCCCGGCCGACACGGTTGCTGCGACAGGTATTCTAGGAAATTAGTTCCAACGTTTTTGTATATTTATTAAGATTCCAGAACTCGAGATTGCTCCCAACTAAAATAAGATTATGTCAAAAAATAATATATGCGTTATCACATATATTTGAGATATATCATAACAATAAAAGTTTAAATTTTTATAATACTAAACTAAACTTGCTCTTAAGGTGACCTAATCGTAAACAATATGTATTTTTTTTACAAAAATATATTTAAAAAATTCACAGACGGTAACGAATTCGAAATTCCAATACAAAAAATCTTTTTTTATTATCAACACGATTAACTCATTAGCGCCATGCGTGTTCATATGATCACGGCTAACACTGATATATGTTTATCGTTTCTTATAAATACCGTCCTGCTTACATCTATTTAAATTATAATTTTAAGAACTTGTTAAATATGATTAAGAATATGAACGATATGATTCCTAACGACTTGGGGTGTCAAATTAGTTACTAACAACGGAACTTATTAATGTACTAGTGACTTTTGAACGTTGCTGAGGTAAATTCTTGGGTTATAATGAAAAAGAAGAGAAATAGCACTTATCTAGACGAATTTCACCGTTACATTGTCCATTTACATTTACATTGTAAAGGTCCTGGGGCAAAATATAACCGGGAACCCCCACTAAAGTATTAAAATCGTTTGTTCCGTATTCGTCGTGTTCCGAATTCGACATACTCCAGATTTGTCGTAATACAGTCGATTCCGTTATAAAAATAAATTCGCCTTAGCCTGTAATATCCCACTGCTGGGCATAGGCCTTTTTCCCCAAGTAGGAGAAGGATCAGAGCCTAATCCACCATGCTGCTCCAATACGAGTTGACGGAAAGATATAAAACAAGAACACACAATAATCCCTATAAAACTGTCTCTTTTCTGAATATTTTTTCTACTATGTTATAGTTAGAAGTAATTGTTTCATTTAAATATTTAGATGCTATAAAATGATGTGTTATTTAGCTTCGGGAATTAAAAGAATTTAGATAATTGTGTTTGCTGGCAAACGAAGAAAATCTGACTTCAATTATATCGACAAGTAATACAACGTAGATAGACAAAAAAAAAGCAAGTAGATACGCATTATCAAAGATTAATTCAAAAGTTGTGATCAGATCTCGATTAAATTTAAATGTAACTACATGATAAACATCGGCTTTCGATTAAATTAAAAATTTAGTATCACATTTTTTTCAGTTCGGTCGCCCAACCAAATGTCAAGCCTGCCGTAAGGAACTTCGTTCCAAAAATGTAATGTTCGATGTATAAGTAAATACATTTCAGCAATTTTATGATGAAATGAAATCCGTTTTCTCTAACTTATTCAATTCCAATATAGCTTTCAAGGGTTAGAAATTATAGGTCTATAAAAACAAGATATTTCGGTCACGAAACTAATTTGTGTTCTGTATTTTAAGACAGAACTCAAGTCGGCTAGATCAACTTCCAAATTTAAATTTAGTTATATTGAATCAACTATTTTTTGTTTGATACGCTTTATTTGTACGTAAGTTTAAATAAAATAAAGAATTAAATAAATTAGATAAAAATTGATTTCAGTAAATGTTCTTGGATACCTTCTTGGCAATTGTTTTAGATAGAGACAGATAACTTACGATAATAAAGCCGCGAACTCAGCCTACTACGCTTAATCTCAAAAGGTACAATGAAAGTCGCGTAATCCCTTGCGCATAGAGTATCTGTGATGCGGGTTTATTTATAGATAGTTTTAACACACGTTGATAGCGGAAACAGATAACCTTCACTAAAACCGGTACAATTAATAAAATAAAATATTCTTTTAATAAATAAAAAGATAATATTGTCTTCCTCGCGATCTCGCCATAGGCGCGACGGAGGAACACCCCAGGGATTTTGGTCCGTGCAAGTCAGACATACTCCGCGGATCCCCCGAGCCGTGGGTATCCATAAGAGATTTCCCCTGGGTCAACAAAGAAAAAGGTGTATATTTACTTCAGATACGACACAAGTGGAAGGTAATAAGAAGATTACATGCGATATTACCGTTCGGTGTTTAATGAAGTCAGTCATAATTTCTGGACGACTACTCAAAATTGGAGAATTCTGTTTTTGTGTTCGCTATCTTCAGGACAATATCCGTATTAAAAAAAAACTAAAAAAAAATCGAAAGATTAAAAATAATCACGATTTGAAGTTCGCCTGGTAATAATAATTATAAAGTTCGGTTAGGTTAGGCGTTTTAGGTCATATTACGCTACATAATTAAATATTACTATGAGCCTTTTAATATTTAATGTATAAATATGACATAATTGTACCCTTGCTTAAATATTCCTTGAATTTCTCGGCGAAATTTTCAACATCGATTATGTAATTGTACCCGCAAGCCTGATTGGTACCCTCCTAACAACGTCTCAGCTTACTGTTTACAACAAGGGAACTAATAAACAATAATTAACTATTATTGAAAGAAAGTAAATAAATACGTTCGTAAATGGAAAAAGAGAGAAGTAGAGATACATAATAAGTAAAATAGATTATATATAAGTAAAGTCATTATGTGAAAATTTGAGGATTAAGTAATCAAGTCTATCTTAAGATGTAATTACAAAATGCTGGAATCAATCAAAATAATCATTACTGTTAAAATGTCGTCCACAATTTAAAATCTATGCGTCACAAGTATAATATCTTTTTAATGGGTTAGGTGAGACACGTAGAAAAATGCGCTTGCGTTGCATCATTTACGAGAACGTACTGTGGCGCGGCATTTCAGAACACGCTATGATTCACCAGTATTAACACTGACCAGTCGTAGATACATTATTTACATTACTTTAAAAAAAATGAAAATCATAAATAACTTCATACTAAAACCGTACTATTTAATTAAAGCAATTTTCACTCGAATATCATAACTTATTATCATACTAATATCTGAAATGTTTTATTATAGCTATTAGGTTTTTAAAGAGTTATGTATTGTGTTGTGTTATGTTAAGTGAAATAAGTAAAAATAATATGAAATAAGAATATAAAAAAATAATCCGTGAAAGATATACCGCTGTATATATTAAGTAAAAAAATTGTAACTAGGTAAATGTTTTTTTACTCTTATCACGTTTTGTACGTTTGTTTTTTAAATAGTTTTGAATATATTTGGTCTTGGAATAACTTTCTACGCATTTTATAGAGAAATTCAAGGTAAGATTTTACAATATTTATTAATATTATTAATAATATATATGTACCATTTTGTTCGGTAACTTGCCACTTTACATCTCGTAGGTGACATGGTTCTGTTGTTGCAGAATTTTTTTGACTTGTCATTAGAAACAGGCAACAATTAACTTTACACTACTTAAAGAATTCTGAAGAGATCTAAACAGAAAGTATGTGGGCACGAATCGTGGTGATGAGAGACTACACCTTTTCTGTCGATCAATTCTGGTAGCTTATTCTCAATTTTTGCTTAAGTCCCATCAGCTGTTGACAATAAAAATCCTAATCGATGGTTTGGACCGGCGGTAAAAGTTCATAATGAATGATGCCCTTCCAATGCCACTTTTTGCATGTGAACCCGGGTTTCGCGATAGTCTGCAGCTTAACCGACATTTGACTACGATCTCTTTCGTATATTTTTATTGCAGGTAATCCACTTTCTGTCACCAGTGATCAAAACGGTTTGATATCATTAGTACATCTTAAGAGAGAATCGCAAATAAGTACACGGTCCATTAGGTTTCTTTCAGTGAGTTCATGTGGTGGTTCATGTGCTTGTACATAACTTTGTTTGTATAGCCAGCCTCTTTCTCTAAAGTCAATCTAGCCCCACTTTTTTAAAAATATCGTCAGGTTTATGCCTAACTGGGTGACCAGAGAGAAATGCATCTTTGACATCAAAATTTTCTGACTGAATCGCTTAAACCAATTATGAGTTTTTTAAAAGTAAAACTTTAAAATGTTCCGAATTTCTTCGTTAGATTCACCCATTTTGACGGTCAGAAAATGAAATCAAAATCAGACAGGTCAGAAAATTAATGAAATAAAAAGTGGCGGGAAACTGTTTTGTACTTTTTAACTTTTTTTAAATGTCACCTTTTCCTCAAAACCAGCCAGTTACAAACAATACCGCCAAAAAATTTTTATTGCAACTTTGTACTAGAAATTACGAAAAGACTTTTTTCCCGACCTATTTATTATGTTACATCTTTGTTGAGATTCCCTGCAGTAAGCTTATCAATGATTCATCACGACTGTGTTGACGTAATTACTTATCAATTTCCTCTATTTCAGTATCTACTTAATGAATATGTAAGTATATAATTACCTATAATATTATATCATGTATTTGTATTTATGTGTGTACGTATGTATGTATGTATGTATATAAGTAGTGTGTGTATATATATGATATATGTGTATATGTATATATATGTATCTATGTAATTGTATGCATTTATACCTGTAAGTATGTAATATATTACAGTTCTTTAGCTATTACGTTATTATTTCTTGCACCGTGTTCCCCGCTATATGACACTCTCTCTCATGACCATTGGTTGACTGGAAGAGATCTCTTCTAGAGATAAGTCCACCTTTGCCATCAACTTTATGTATAATTTTTCTGTACATTATTTTTAATGCAATAAAGTATATAATAATAATATCCCGTACAGACAAGCGCGAAAAATGCGAAAAACATACAGTAACAAAAATGTTTAAAAACCTAATAGATTTTTTTTGTTTGTTAGGTTTTCATAGGATTTTTTTTTTGCCTATAGAGATTCGAAAACGTTGATACGTAATTTTGAATTAAAAAGTACGAAGATACGATATCTTTTTTTCTTTCCTTCACGCATCTTTACTAAAACGAATGCAACAAAAAAAAAAGTAACATTGCTGTATAATTAGTAATTTTCATTATACTGATACTATTTACATAAAATTATTTTAAACGTTTTTTTTGCTTCACATATGTGATAATTAAATAATCACGTGAAAGTCAGACACTGAAATTATACCCTAATTAAGCTATGTATAAATAATTACAGGAGAAAAAATATAATGAGGACGGATGTTACTAAGAAAAATTAACTTTCTAAATAATTATTAACAAGAGGATTGCTTCTTTAATATGGGTAATTCAAACAGTGGTGGTGCAGAAATTTCAAAACAATAACAGATCTTGTATTATTACACTGTTAGCAAAGTGTTCAGAGCAACTAACTAGTCGACAAATAGTTATGGGTTCGATCTCCAAAAAAATGTAACGGTGTCTAGTTTTGTACAATTTAAAACAAAAAATTATTTCTGTCTGTGTGTCTTTATCTTGGCCGCGCATCATGCTAAGACAGTTGAGTAGATTTTACTAAAACTTGATATAGTTTAGGTCTACATTACACCTAGCAAAGACTCTACCCAGAGTTACTTTACCCTACTCTTTTGTTTTCTTCAGGAAAATGAAAATACCAAAGTGTTACTAATTACGGTTTTAAAATGAAGGAATATTGTCTGATACACGTCTAAGCATTTGTTATGTGTTAGATTATACCATTTTATTAGATATTCTCCAACCAGGATTCGACTCCGGTTTTGATTGTACAACATTAGACAATTATCATTTTGGCGTCGCTAACATTGGTCATGACGCATAAGCAGGGTTTAATCATACGCGAATGACTATAATCATTCGCGTATATTATTTATAGCTCATGCCGATAGAAGTTTAAAAAAATACTTTAAAAAAAGAATAAATTTCCTCATTTTTAAAATAATACCTAATAATTATTAGTAACAACGTTTTGGACGCGTCTTATAAAAGCAATTTTCATTTCATACATATTTGTATAAAGAACGGTAATGTACTGTAACAGTCTCCAAATGTCCTAGAGTTGACTGCTGACGAAGGATTCATTGACTATTAAAAAAAGGGCCGAAGCCTAATCTGCCACGCTGCTACATTGTTGGTTAGGTACAAGTCCTAGGATTTATTCCAAGATCTTCAGATTTTCCTTTCCTTTTGGCGATGAGTTTTTCAGATAACTTCCAACGTTTGTTGAGATGAACATATTTTCCATTTGATTACATACTACATGACTCGCTTGTTTACTCATGGTACGAAAGTGAATACTACTTTGTTTTTATGGAAACATACAAGCTATAACTGCTAAATTTGTTTAAAACGGGTTTTATACTGTTTAAGATTTGCGCGTTATTATTCAGACAAAAAAACCGTTTCAACCGTTAAAGCATCAACACTATTTAAAAGATAAATCAGCCGCGGTACGACTTTGTATTAAGGTACATAAAAATTATAAATATATTTAAGATAGATAAATGAATAATATTAACTATTCACAGAATAAATAAAAATACAAATCTCACTACATAGAATATATTCAAACATTTAAAGTGTCATTAAAACTAAAACTACAAAGTTAAAAGTTAAGAGAAGACGTGTTATTTTCTTAAATCCAATAGAATTTAGAATTAAAGCTAGAACGGCTATAGGTTTTATACTAAAAGCTAATAGAATATCAGCTTCGTAGACGAGAAAAATAAATTTTAGTGAAATGAAATTTCCGAAACGCTGTTAATTTAATTTTTTAAAACAACTTACACTTAACATTAGTGATTTTATTTTTTTCATGTTATTATATAGGAAGTCAACACAGTGTATAACTTTACATTTTTTAATAGTATAATAAGTTTTATTACACATTGGAATTATAGTTTGGATTAAATAGCTATTGACAGTTGTTGACGGGTTTTTCTAACTAGGCCAGTTAGTTGACTTTTTGGTTAACTGATTTTTTTACGTCCTTTAAAAATAATACTCACACCTCACGCGTAAGTATATAAATATTTTGTATTCTAACAGTTTTACAGCAATCAGTATTTTTTTTTAATTTTTATGTGTAACTTTATATATACATAAAACAAAACAACACGCACAAAGGAATGATAGAATTTTTTTTTTTTTAATTGACACCTAATATATGAATGTTAACAATATTTCAATAAAATTAAAGGAAAAAAGGAAAGAATACTTATAATTCCATCAAAAAAATTCATTACAAAAAAAAAAACTGATAATAATTATAAAAATACCCATCGATATAAATAGTTACGAAAAGTATCATTTCACTCATTTTTTTAAAGAATGTGTAGCCAGTTTATCAGTGTTTAGTTATCTTTAGAATATATCAATGTCAAAGCCTCCTCGGGTAACCGTCAGGATAAATTTAGACGAATGTAGTTATAACGGGGTATCCGCCCACAGGATCGAGTCTAACAACCGTGTACTTTCATCCCGGTTCGCGTGACACCTAAAATATTAAATCCCTTGATCAGTTTCTTGTAGTATCCACTCAATTAAAAGTATTTAGGTTAAGGGGTAACTTAAAAATGAAAGGCATGATTGTCAATAAAGAATTTGTAACTTAACTTTCACAAATATTCTTCTTATTTCACAAAATGTTATTATGGGCTCTCTACGATAGTAAGTTAAGTAATGTATCTTATAAATATATCTGGCCACTGGTTAAACATTTATATTTATTACGTACGTAAGACAATACGGAATAATCGATGCAATAATAACTAGCTATTTGCAAGCGCACGATCTAGTCCACTTGAGCAACAAATGCAGTTTTATTTATGATTTCCTGGTAAGCCTTATCCTTTCGTTTAGGATAAAAAAAAAACGACAGTTAGGTATTTGAATCAACATAATAAAATTTTCTATCACCATTTTTTTGAAATTTGCCATATTCACTCTAACTGAAATTTATATTAACATATCTTACTTTCTGAACTTAACTGAGGTATTTAGTATTTTAACTGAGGTAAGGGTACATCAGGACAGTCCTGCTCAAAATCTAGTGCAGCCCTGTACTGGAGAAGTACTTCGACCTTACGGAAGATCACAGCATCACAGCTAAATAGCACTGCTTTCAAGCAATGTTGTGTTCCTTTGGTGAGTAAGTTGACCAGAGCTCTTAGGGGGATCAGGAGTAGATTCGGTAACGCGTTTGCATCGCTTCTGCTGTTGCAGCCTTCTATAGGATATGGTAATCGCTTACCACCAATAAATCTTGCTGCATTGTTATTTTTTATAATTCAACACTTTATTGCACATTTTAAAAAACATAAGGAAATTAAAACAAGTTATAAACATACTAAAATATGTTCTAACCTTGCTTATGGATTAAAAAAACTTCGAATTAAGAGGTAATGTACAGACTGCAGACACTCCTAGACATAATATAATACTTTTTAAACGTCTTCAAAAAACGGAGAAGGTTCTCGATTCGACTGTATTGTTTGAGTTATCTATAATTTAGTTGCTAATATTTTTCGTCTACTTACGTTATTACCTTATAACTTTTTATTGGGTAAACAAATTTTCTCGAGCCGATTTCTGAGCTCGATCGAATAAGTACTGATTTAATTATCATACTCGTATATATATATAAATAAATAAGCGCTTCACACTCAACGACTCCCAGAAGGATTTTCTATTGTGTTGGGGGTCCGGAAACACACACAAACATCTATATGGCCAATACAAATGTTTGTCATGTGCAGGGATTGAATCGATGAACGCTAGCGTAACATACACTGCTGTGACCGCTGCGCCAAAGCTTCATCAAAAATGTGTGTATACTTGACTTTATTTTCTCTAACTGCGTTGTGTTACTTGCCGATGTAATTGAAGTCGGTTTATTTTTCGTTTGTGACCAAATACAATTATTACAGTAATTACCTCGTGTGACTTGTAATGTTTGCCGATACAAGCTTTCCTGCAAGACGTGTGGCCGACCTAAATGCTCATGTTATAGAAACAAGATGACATCGATTTGATTGCCTTCTAAGAATTTTCACTATACTAGACAAAACGCAATTCCTAGCGAATAAAACTACAATTAAACTGATTGATCGACTGGTCTGATTGAAACCCCGCTTTTGCCGTTTCATGATTTTATCATATTTTAGCATAAAAAGTATTAATTGGCTGTAATTTACTTCTCTATTAAAGACACGAATATCAAATACCATGTGTATTATTTATACTTACATAGACGTCTAGTATATATTATAAATAGTAATAAGTTTATTATCAATTACCGATTAACGCATAGCATTATTTCATTATCACAGTCACCAACTTCGACTGAAATAAGTTGAACGAAGCACAACCGATTCAATTTATCAAAATCATCTTCGCTCAGTAAAAATTGGAAATTATTTCTGAACTCCAGCAACTTTCCCTTAGAGCGTACACGATGAGATAATTGGTTGTTGTGTTGAGTGAACACAGGGTTTAATTATATTGAATAAATAAAATATCGGGTCCAAATTCTATAAAATCTTATAAAGTTTCTATCAAGGCAATGGTTGACGCACTATTTCAGTACATGCGATCTAACCTACCTTCAAACGTCTTGTTATTGACAAAATATTATTACGTCAACATTGATACCAGTGTAAGTAAAACTTTTGATACGGCAGACAAATTGTATGTAGTGTATGACTTTTCCAAAATATATTTAAATGTACGTCACAAATAATCTAACGCATTGTTTTACTACATTTTATTTTGTCGGAATAAAATGATAATCATGCAAATTACTTACACCTGTCGTGATACTACACAATCAGATCAGATAAAATATATCGCAGCGTATAACGAAGAGATATAACACATAATTACAGTACAAAATGACGGGTTTTTATTTTATTTTATATTACTATATGTTGCTTAAGTATTTTACTACCAGTACTGGTTGCAATGTCAACTTAAACATTACTTATGGTAAAGAATTATTTACAAGGTAGGTCAACTTGGCCCACTTTAATATGTAGATGGTAATTGACTGGTTCGGCTTCTTCATTTATTTATTTTTTCAACAAAGATATGATGAAACATAAATGTACGAGTAACATGTACATGTAAAGAATTTATGTACAAGACTTTAATATTATTTATTAAATTTTGGGCTCAAAATATACAACATTCGACAATGTCGCAATAACGCTATATCATCAGATTCCTTAGAAAAAAGCAAAGATTTATAAAATCACAGTTGACGACTAACAGATAAAAATAGCTGACAACTGAAGATAAGTATAGCTTTTCGCGTTGCCGTTGCCGTCGCTCACGCTTCATTGTTACTTTTGAATAAATACATTTTTTGCTAGCTTTGAATATGATTTTTATTACAAAGGATCGCTTGACAATTCATCAACAGGGCACGCTTTTGTAATGTTATACAAAACAATGTTATTGTTTTTGTTATACCATATTCTTAATAGCATAAACTCTACCTAGAGTTCTTTAACTGTACATAAAAAGCTGTACGAATCAAAATAAATGATATCTAATGTTATTTAATACTATAATTTTATAAATTATAACTATAATAAATACGACAAACGTTAATTACAGATTATTCGTAAAATTGTTGAGTTTAACACGTGGAGAAAAGGAATGGACACGACTTGAAAAGTAGAGTTCCGAGGTAAAGAATATATGTAGTCCTTATAATAAGTAAATATAATAAACAATAATCATAATAAATGTAACAATGTTGACAGTGACATTCAATATTAATTTTATAACAAAAAAAAATGTTTGTTTTGGAGATCATAGAGGTAAAAATAAAAACGTGTTGGTAAAATAGGAAAACAGTTTACGACTTTGGTAAAAGAGATAATATATATCTTAATTGCTATATATTCCTACGTAGTTAATATTAGTATAAAATTAAAGTTTAAATCTGTTATAATGTTTTATGTAAATATATTTTATGAATTATTAAAGAATAAACTCTAAATGTATCTTAATAAAGATTAAAAACGTGTTGATACTTACACTAGATCGTCATGTAAGAGTTGCCGATCAGAAAAATTATTGAAAATTTAGGAAGAAAGTTGAGTCAACATCTTCGTAAATCACTAAAGCTCCTTCATGTCCGGGATTAGGATTAACACTATCGTAGCCTAACGTTCGTATTGGGGTTGATGAACAACGACCACCGTAACAGTTATTCACCGAATCATAAACGAAAACCGCAATATCCGAGCTCCTTTCACTTAAACACTGCACACCAAAATACGCCTTCTAAACTGGCATGATTACTGCAATTCCACGAGGCCGGCCTCCTAGATTCGATAGATTACTTTTAACACAGATTTTTCCTCATTACTATAGAGCTGACACTGTTTTTAACTTCCATAAGTTCAGTTTAATTAATAATAAGAGTTTCTGTCATGTAGTTTGTTTACAATGATAATGCAATATCGCGATGCGAGTACGCGAGGTCCGCGTCGATCGGCGACCGGCTGCCTAGTGCGGAGTTCCTGCGAACGGCCTGAGCGCCGGCCGAGATCGCACCACGCGCCGTTCACTTACGACGTTACGTAGTTTGGACTGTAGATTTCCACCGAAGTATTCCGAATCGAGCCGAAACGGACCCGGTTACCGCCAAATCATGTTTTCCTTTACGCTCCCGCCACCCGATCGTCTGGGGATCATGAGAGACGGACCGAGGAGAAACTAGAAAAGTGGAACTGAGAGTTTTCATAATCACATGCAATATATCGCACGTTGTGCTCGCCTTTATTTGTTTTTGTTACATAATTATATAACAACCAAAATATTATAGTATTGACGAATTCCAGTGATTTACGAAATCATCTTTTGTCAATAAAAAATATTGTAGAGTTAGATAAAAAAAATATTTTGTCTGATAATATATACGATAGCCCGTAGTTAAATGAAGAGAAAGGTAGAGGCATAAAACGCTAAAACTAAAAATTTAAGACTGGCTTAAATTACTGACTATAATGTACGTCTATATAGTTATGAATTATTTTAGTTTTGTTTTAAGTTGATTGCTTTACACGTAAGCACTAAAGTTACTTCTATGAAGCTTAAATAGCCATAATAGCATACGTGACATTCACAACTTTCAGAGAGACGGGCATTTTAATGGAAAGTAGAGATGCGACGCTACATGCTAACGGTGTGACTAGACTGAGCATATTATAATAATTACACTTCAAGAATAGAATATCTGCTATGTTTTGTTTAAAAAAAAAATGTTTTTTACCGTGACTAGATGAGTCCGATGCTACTTTTAAATATTCCTAAGAAATTTGCATTAACATGAATACTGAACATTATATCAAGGTTTTCTCGGCGTGATTGATTTTATTTTTCAACAAAATAAAAAAATATATTGATATAGTAAAATATTGTCACATGGAAGTATTTATTGCTATTATAGTAGTTAATAATAATAACATACGTATTAATAACTATAATAATATTGCATTATTTTGTTTGCGAACACTCCTTAATATTTTTTCTTAGATTACGTACAAAAGTAATCTGTAAAAGGTTACTATAAGCGAAAATCCCGTCATTGAATGCATATATAAGTTTGTGCTTACGTCCTAAATTATGAAATTAGCAATGTGTGGAATACATACGACAAAGATTTAATAAATTAAAAAATAGAATTTAAATAAATATTATTTCGTATCTTTATACACCTAACAATATAAAAATATCTAACTTATAGATTTTTTATACCTACTGAAAAAATAATCTACAAAGTACAAACATACTAAATTGTTAACTATTTTTTTATTCGTAACATGTTAACGTTCAGTTATACAATTCTAATAAAAATGTATTTATCTAAACATAACGATAGGTATAAGAGTAAAAACAAATATACATATAACTTATAGTTTACCATAAAAACGTTTAACAACTTGATAATCACAAAATATGACACAAAAACATTTTTAAAGATGCAATTTTATATTTAGGAATATGACGAGAACAATTTGACTAAATTGTGCATCAGTTAAATATGTATTTTAAGTAATCACAGAAAATGATAATAAAAAATTTAAGAACAATAAAAATTCATTCATTATAATTTATGATAACATAATAAGTAGTAAAGAGGAAGAGCTTTTTCATTTGTTTGAATTCGTTGACCGCAAGTATGCTAAACCAGTATGCTTTTGAGAATTATTATTGTTACAAGTCGCAGGCATAGACAGATATTTTTTTGGGAATAGGGTGCGAGAAACGAAAGATTATATATGTTGCAAAAACGTTTACGTAACGTTAACATAAAACCTAGACCGTAAATATTTAAAAGAGAATTTAATGAAATGCAGCTTCGTTTTTTCTTATTACTGTTCTTCCCGTAACCTTACCTGCTTAGGAAAGGAATAAGCTATAAGAAATCACGTAGCAGAACAACGATGCATATGGATGTATACACGGTACATACGAGTATATCAAAATAACATTTTTTTACAATTTTTGTCTCTCTGTCTATCTGTTTATTCCAGCTAATCTCTGAAACGGCTGGACCGATTTTGACGGGACTTTCACTGGCAGATAACTGATGAAGGAGTAACTTAGGCTACTTTTATTTTAGAAACTTATTTATTTTATAACACTGCGAACTGAATTTTATTGTTAAATTCCACGCGGACGAAGTCGCGGGCAAAGCATATTATATTGTTTGAAACTTATTATAAAAGTTTAAGTATAGAACTTAGTTTAAGTTAAGTAAAAATAAAATCCACTTATTCATTTATAAAGTAAGAAAAAAACAGATTTGACGCGTACATGTATGTGTAATATACGTATGTATATAATTGCTTGTTTTGACGTCGTACCAATTTAAGACTTCCGTATTCAGGTATGACGTAAAGAAAACAATTACTGACAAATAAACTAGCATTAGAGTCGAATTGTTACAAAAAAGCTTTGTTGAAATTATGTGTGAGTGGACTATTTCCAAAGTACTTGACCCATGACGATTGCAAAACATTCCAAGAATATCAGCAATCCTTAAGATTTAAGCGAATTTTTGTTACATATCTAAAGCCCTACTTTTCTTCACAGTCAGGTTAATTAATGATAAAAGTTTAGTTAATCTTGATTCGAGCCTACGTTAATATTTCCGTACCAACATATAATTTAGATAAAATAGCAAATAGGAACAAAATGAGCCAGAAATTAACAGAATATAATCTTTTTTGACGCTGGAGCTTCTATTCTTGACTTATTTTATTGCTGTAGTACAAAAACGTAACAAAGGCATGAATATTGCTGATAAACGTTATTAAAATCGTAATAAACTTTCACATTTATAATATTTATAGGGATACGAAAAACAATATTCACAAAACTACAGAATTTTAGTGTCTATGATACTGACAATGGATTGGCGCAATGGTCATTGCACGAACTAGCTATCACGCTAATCGTGGGTTCGACATTTACATATCGATAATGTAAAAATTGTATTTGACATACTAATTAATGTATGCGTGAAGTGAATGTGGATGATTGTCGTTGTCGTATAGATGTATATCTTCACATTATACGTTAGTGTGAAATATTACATATTCATCACTAATCATCATCATCATCACCTCAGCCTATCGCAGTCCACTGCTGGACATAAGCCCATAGTCACCACGCTGGACAGGCGGGTTGGTGACAGCAGGGCTGGCTTTGTCGCACCGAAGACGCTGCTGCCCGTCTTATGTATTTTAAAGCCAGCAGTTGGATGGTTATCCCGCCATCGGTTAACTTTACATATTTATTACATATTCGTCAATGATTAATTTAAAGTATGGGGAGTGAAGTCGTACAAAACAACGAAATAAGCAACGACCCGCGACGTTAACAGTGACACTCAGAGTAACGCGTTATAGCGTTTTATCTTTAGTAAGATATATTTAGGTACAATGGTATAATAGTATACCAGCATTTACTGTGCCGATATTAATACTAAGAGTCAATTTATTAGTAATTTTAGTGTTTTATTGTTTTAGATCATTATAATTTGATCCATTTTGTAGAACAGTTTTATTTTTAAATATGACCTTCTTAAGGTGTAGACTACAGTCGCATGTCGGAGCTGATATACACATTTTTTTTAATTAAAGCAACAACTGTCAATTCTTTATCATTGGATGGATTGGCGCAGTGGTTTTGAGAAATAGCTCTTGTGCTATCTGTCATGAGTTCCATCTCACCTCACGACCAATTATTGTACAGGCATTAAAGTACTCCATGATCTGGGCGTTTGTTTTGTTCTATACTAATTTAGTCTTTTTGGAACATGACGCAGGATTTCATTATACTAGGGGCCGTTATGCGTGAGGTGTTATAACTCATCTATCCATATCAAACACAATACAATTTTTTTTTATGAAATAAAATAAACTCAACGTTGATTTTTATAATAATATATTGAGTGATGTAATTTTCTGGGTGAAGTGTGATGCCGGTCAGATAACATCTAACCCGATTCAACGTAACGAACTTGTTCAAAGAAGCGGACGTGATACGGCCACTGGATCCTGTTTCTAATCGTATCTTATCTCCCAAAAACAATACAGATTCACTCGTAGTTTAGTTTAACTTTTCAAATGCCACATGTGATAAACGTTTTCAATTGATTACTGAAGTAGTGTGTTATTAACTTCTCAAAATTATAAAATACTTATGTAGAACAATATCCGACACCAAAAAAGGTGAATTGTATATACGACTGAATATTTTTTTTTAAATACTGGATGTAACAATTTCAATGATTCTTTTTTATTCGTAAGTCAGCGCTTGTCATGGCCTTTTAAGCTTTTGGGAGATCGGACGAGTAGTTTTTGAGTTATCCCCAATGATACGTATTTATATGACTATTTTTTTTTACTATATATATTGATTATATATTTTTGTTATTTGTCATAAATTTATAAATAAATTGTCTGATAAAAAGAAAATAATAAACATAAAATTATTAATGCCAATAACAACTTCTTACCGAAATTCTCAGCAAAATTTATGTTGTTTGTTTAGTTTCAGAACTTTTTTCAATGATATTGTAGATAGTTCACACAAAGAAATCTATTGCCACTACTATAAGAATAATGGACAAGTGTTACAAATAAGAATTGAAAGTGACCTACAAGGATCAACATCAGGATATAGATACAAATATTAGTGTAAGTAAAACAGATGCTCCCGAAATAGGTTTGAAACTTAAGGCTTGCAAATTCTATGAATTTAAAAATGAGGCAAATTCTATCGCGAAATTTATGCAGACGGATTTATATGATAAAATTATTTACATATAGACAAAGAAAATTTAATGTTCTCTACAGTTTATTTCAGAAGTATTTAATATGATCGGGCCTTTACAATGTCAAAACAAGAACAAAGGAGTCTGCGCCTAACAATGACCCATCTCACTCTGTCACTATCTGAAATTTGCGAGACATCAATATGTACTCGTTTTGTTAAAAATAGAGACTATAGTCGTCTTTGGTTATTTATATATCCATGGTAACACAATTTTTCAAGGTTCTTGAATAATATTAGCTTTACAATGGATTAATCATAACAGGTTCTGTTGAAAGAAAAAATAAATAAATAGAATAAATACAAATAACATTCGTACCTATTATAATTTATATAAGATTGTAAAATACGTTAATATCATGAATACAAACAAAATAGTCTTCCAAGGTAATTTGAAACATTTAAAAGTGTTTACCTAATTAACTAGAATTAAAATTACAAAATCACACATGAATTATAATTCAATCACTACACTACAGAATTTTTTTGTGTAATCGCTTCTTCAAGTTTCATATTTATCGTAAATACAATAGTTTTCCTTGGAAATAAGTAATGATTAATGATGAGAGCAACTTCAATCAATAATTTAGTTATTTTTATCTAAATTATTTTGAATTTCATGTGTGTGAGCTTAAGCATTTTTTTTTTGGTATCGCAGGAGAACCCTTTTAAGGGTGATATCCAGTACGCCCGGGTTGGCAGTCCTAGACCGTATGTCGGCTTCAGCACTTGGGGGTGCAATACCGACCAAGCCCCTGCGAGGAGCCTACAGCATCTTTAATTGGAGGGTCGTTAATTGCCGGTCCCGGTCCCGGTCCCGGCAACAGGATCCCTCCAGCGACAGGCTGGCCTCGGCGATAAGGCCAGACTTCTCCTCCATGGGGACTGTCTGGCTCACCTCTGAACAATCCCGACGTCGCCGTGTCTAGCAGGACCAGGTTCCCGTCCCGGCCCGACACTGGTACAGGGGCGTTACTGGAGGCGCGTTAAGTAGCGTCTCCGACGCATGCCCGTTCGTCGCCTGCGGAAGGAGGGCTCGTCGTCGGCCTCCTCTCTCACCCGCTCGTCATTTTCCTTCTGGAACATTACTGTCTCGCAGAAGGCGACCATCGCCTTCCAGGACACGTCGTCGCCGAGCATCGCGGTGATGACGCTCGGGAATGACAAGTCCCCTTCGAAGACTGTCGTCAAATCGCGACGCAGCGCCGCCCATCTCGGGCACACCTCGAGGGTGTGCTGGGCCGAGTCCACCGCTGCGCCACAATCGTGACATTCAGTTGTCGGCTTTCTGTGGACCGTCCGATACAAGTAGTCACCAAAGCACCCGTTCCCGGTGAGAACCTGTGTCAGACGGAAGGTGAGGGGCTTGCGCTTAGGCGCATTCACCGCTCTAGGACCGCGCAAGGCAGCCGTTAGGCGTGTACCGCCGCTCCGCCAGGTCCTCCCCCCACCTCCGCATTAGTTCTTCTGGCCCAACCGGCACACCCCTAGGATCCCGTCCAACGTGGGATTCTCACCGAGAGCCTTTCTACCCGAGACGTAGGAGTAGGTCTCGGCAAGGACCTCCGCCACGAGCTCCCACGAGGGGTTGCCGGCTAGAGCAGTAGCTGCAGCCCACGATACCGTACGGTACCCCCGGATCATCCTCACTGCGATGATCCTTGATGATGACCAGCCTTATTCCTCGCAGTGAGGCGATCCGCCCAAACCGGGGCACCGTACGTCGCCATACTCCAGCAGACTCCGGAATATAGCTGCCTGCAGGCGGCGCTGGGTTCTCCAAGGTTCGGGAGGAGTCTGCCCAGTGCATTCGCCACCTTCACGACCTTCGGTAGCTCCATAGCGAAGTGTGGGTTGAAGGTCCACCCTCTGTCAAGAATGAGCCCCAGATATTTGATTTGGGGTCTCATCCTGACCCTCCGCTCTCCGATCTGCAGGGTAGCCCCCGGTGCGTCCAGGTTGCGTCCGGTCCCGCGAAAGAGGAGGGATTAAACCCTCTTGTCAATTCTGACACGAAGTTGGGGCTTCGTGTCAGAAAGTTAATTCTGACACGAAGACTCCCTCGCTCTGACTCTCTGACTTGCTCTTTATGCGGCTGATCACGAGGTTGAGTCCGACCTTGGCCAGCCGCGCTGCCTCTTTGTAGTCTCGTTACCGGGGGTAAACGAGGGTGTTATCCGTGTAGCTGATGACACCCATCCCGGGGAGGAGACGGCCTTGCAGGACCCAGTCGTACCCGATGTCCCACAGGATTGGGCTCAGCACCGACCCCTGCGGGACACTGCAGCCGACTCGCCGCCACTCCACGGACCCCAAGCTTAAGCATTGTCAGTATCAAATAAGTATGGAAACTATTTTTGATACAGGAATAATAAATATATTAAAAACAGTTTGTGTATTCTACCTATATTAAACATGTTTACTATATTTGTAAACTTACTCGAAAATTCTTGACTGATCAATAAGCAAATAAATATTTCACTATTAAAATATATTTAGTGTACTAAGAACGGTATTCGCCTAATATTATAACTCTACACATCTAATTTACTTTAAGATTTAAAGAAAATGTCAAAATATTATTCCTAAGTGTATACAGTCTGCCTATTATGATAACGATAATTTGTTTATTTTAGAGATGTACTATTTTAATTATATAAAAAAAGGAATTAGAATAAATTTAATACAGACAATCTACATTATAGATTGCATTATAGTTTTTGTTAATTGTATTTATCTACTTCAGATATATTTTATTTCCATTTATGTTAACTATTAAACTTTAAGCGTCTTGTGTTTGTCGAGTGACGTTTCGTTTGTCTTTCATTTTCTAACTTGTCGGATCGCCTTATTGCTTTCTATAGCTAAGTATTACATACTTTGACTAGGCAGAGAATACAATATCAGTTTACGATTTTTTTGTATCTAGTCGAAGTCGGTGTTGTATAAAATAACTAATCATTACGTACACAATAGGCATGTATAAAATTTACTTTAAATGATCTTTCACTGAAGATGTTACATTTTATTAAAAATCAACTGTTTTAGTATATAATTAGCATACAGCTTTACTTGTATGGCTGTATATTACTGGTTCATGCTTATTTTGTAAAATAAGGATAGGATACTTACTTACATGCTCTAAATGCTGATTCAGGCTTACATAAGCATGTGTGCTCGTTTTTTACAGTGGCATGAGTGCACTCACAAAGCTCGTCGTGAACCAGATTTCGACATTTTAACACTTATTTTTATTGCAACACATCACAAGAAAAAAAAACACATACACAGCAAACAGCGTAGATAAACACAGACTGGCTGACCGCTTTCGCTCGGTTTGTGTAAATATGTAGCCACTTTTATTAGTACAGAAATAACCCACGAGTCGAGTTAACGCGATTTCACCGTGCACCTTTTTGAAAAATGTCCAGCGCATATAAAATTATACGAAATATTCGCGATAAACGTTTCGTTTTGCGACGTGTGCGCCGGCGCTCAGGCGGTACGCGAAGGAACGACGCGTGGCACTGTCACTGAGGCAGTAAGACTAGTTGTGATCGCTCGCCGGCGCCCAACCGCGACCGCATCGCCGCCATCAAGTGGTGAGTCGCTCCGAAAGAGCACGAGCGCCACGCGCCGTACGACAACCTAGTCTCACTACGGGATGCCCTAGAAATCACCAATCAACGTCGTCGTCACTTTCGCCATAGAATACTCAGTTTTCATATTAAGACATTTCGCTTCTCAAATATTTTAGTTTTATCTATATTAAGCGATATTTAAAAAACAGATTTCCACTTTCTGAGTCTCTAAATATTAAATTGCCTCACAATCATATAACCAATAAAATTGTTTACAAAAAATTTGATACATACGGGCACTTATTTACTGATTAAGTAAAAATACACTTTTCAACTCGAGAAAATCGTGAGAAACGTTGTATATACTCGTAAAAAGACTGAGTAAATAAAAACTATATACAGTATAGTATATAATATTGTTTTAAATCTTAGTTTAAAAATATAAACATAAATAATCTTAGTCATTTTTAACTTACCTGGATTGTAACAACTGAAAATATACTGTTTTTGTAATATTTATTTCTTCAATAATAATGAACTAAAGAGAAAGTATTGGAGCTTAACCCGCCATGCAGCACTATGAGTCACTACGAACTCACTTCCCTTAGATATACATGTTTTCAAATGTTTCTCAGACAATTCTCCGTTTATTACGAAATTTTTCTTTTTTACTGATCATAATTACTTTATTAAAGTATGCTTCAAAAGTACTTTTGAGACATCATGCTACAAATTAAAATAAATTTGGTTTTAATAAATTAATTCGGAATATAGATTCTGCAGAAAGACTTCGTCAAGAAACTCCGCTGTTACACTTTATAAAAACTCAAAATAAAATAAAAAGTTTTTTAATGCAAATTTAAAATCTAAAACCACCTCGGATTTAAGCAAGACATTCTTTTTCGATCCCTTACCAAATATTCTGGTTATGAGAGTATACGATAGATATAGTTACGATAATTAAAATCAGAATGAGTTTCTAAGTTTGACATTGGCATTGGTACATCCCATGCCATGCTAACATGGCGTCTGCAAAGTCGCTGAAAAGTCTTAAACCTTAAAATAATAACCACCGTGAGTCCCGTTTCAATGAAAACGTTAATTAGAAACAGAACAATATTTACCTATCATCATCATCATCATTTCAGCCTATCACAGTCCACAGCTGAAAATTGGCCTCCAAAAATTATATTATTATAACTTAGGGGAATGAAAAATAGCTGTAGGCCGATCCTCAGACCTACCCGATATGCACACAAAATTTCATAATATTTTATTAACCTTCTTAACCCCCCCTCCCCCCTATAACTTAGGGGTATGAAAAATAGATGTTGTTTGATTCTCAGACCTACCCAATATGCATACAAAATTCCATGAGAATCGATCAAGCCGTTTCGGGGGAGTTTAACTACAAACACCGCGACACGAGAATTTTATATATAAGATTTCTCGTGTGACAATGTTAGTTATAAAATGCTCCTCCGAAACGGGTGGACAGGTTTTTATGAAATTTTGTGTGCATATCCAGTAGGTCTGAGAATCGGCTAACATCTATTTTTCATACCCCTAAGTTATAAGGAAAGGGGGGGATTAAGGGGCTTAATAACATATATAGCAAAACAACTTTTGCGGGCTCAGTTAGTATATGTATTGTAGTTGTATGTAGTATATCTATGTAGTCATACTTTTTTATGTATATCTATGTAGTCATACTTTTAAAAAGAAATACATGTTCACCAATACGCAATCGAGTAGCGTGCTTCTCCGTAATATAAAAAGTAACCTTTGGCAAAGGCAATTAAATACTGTTAAAGAACACTACAGAACATATAAATATGTATATATTCTGTCAACACACTGTCTGGCAAAAATAAAACAGGCAAAGGGCAAGACGGTAGGTATTTGCCTTTCAATTTTTTTTATTAATAAATACAACATTTTTCTAACTTTCACTTTATAGATCTAACGACTTTCGTTACTTATATTATGCTCGAAGAAACGTAAAAAGTTGTATGGAATTTTTTAAATACTTAATTTGTCAACTATAGCTATGTTTTTGTGGCTGTTATACAACCTAGTTTTAATACATAAATAAATTATTTATATTCATAAATAGTTATAATACTTTAACGGTCACTAATACATTTTATTTGTGTCACACTTAATTCTTACACAATATTCTCTAGGCCACGACCTCTCGTTGTAGTTAGTATAAGTATTAAAACCTTTGAAAGTTTGGGCTTGACAAATTCATTAAGTCAAAGTTACCTGACTGAAAATCACTCGGTCTTACTGCGAATCAAAGTATGATAATAAACTAATTTGTATTTAACCATCTATTAGAACTTCAAAGCAATTAATAAGGCTCATTTGGATGATCGATACAATTAAAAAAATAATTGTGTTTGCTCGCAAACGAAAAAAAAACCGACTTCAATTACATCGACGAGTAATACAACGTATATCGACGAAAAAATAGTCAAGTAACTACGCGTTATCAAAGATTACTCAAAAAGTAGTTATCAGATCTCAATAAAATTTATATGTGACCACATGACAAATATCAGCTTTCGATTAAATTAAAAATTATTAAAATCGGTACACCCAGTAAAAAGTTATTGCGGATTTTCAAGAGTTTCCCTCGATTTCTCTGGGATCCCATCATCAGATCCTGGTTTCCTTATCATGGTACTAAACTAGAGATATCTTCTTTCTAACAAAAAAAGAATTATCAAAATCGGTACATCCAGTAGAAAGTTATGCGGTATAACACAACGTAGGTCGACGAAAAAAGCGTCAAGTAAAAACGCATTATTAGAGATAACTCGAAAAGTAGTTGTTAGATCTCAAATAAATTTAAATGGGACCAATTGGCACACACCACCTTTCGATTAAAACAAAATTTGTCGAAATCGGTCTACCCGGTCAAAAGTTCTGATGTAACATACAAAAAAAAATACAGTCGAATTGAGAACCTCCTCCTTTTTTGGAAGTCGGTTAACAAAGCTTATTTTTTTTTTTTTTCTTTATTTTATATTCTTCCCCGTGTAGGAGAATTCTAGAATATATTCTATTTTTTGGAGAGATTTTTCCCTTTCCTAGTGTCATCTATCACTGTATATTATAGTAGAGTATAAAAGGTAAAGGTTGTGAGTTTTTTTTTCTATATACTTACAACGGTTATTTCTATACCTGCTAAACCAATTTCATTTTTGTCAACAAAAAGCTTGGCTGTATTTTATTTCTAATTTAATAACTTTTCAAGTAGGAAACAAGAATAGTATTTCACAAAACATAATTCTAATAGTAATTTAAACAATATAACTAAGACAGTCTTGTTATTAAATAAGTGAACATTCACGTTTTCGTCCGCTTGGCATCACTTACCCATATGTCCTGTTCGTTAATCGTATCGTCATATTGCTAGACTGTTGTTTATCGGAAATATGTAGAGGACAAAAAAAGGGAAACTCTAAATGCCTAAATGGCGGACAAAATAAGTTTTAAAAATAATCTAACAACAAATAATTATCATTGGTATTGAAATGTTTTTTAATTTAATAGTTTATTTGCATTGGAAGTAATTTATCTTTCTATGAAATCACCCTACATAACAAGCTCATTTATCGCGTAAGTTAATTGCATATAGTCATTAAGATACTTGATATAAATCTTTGCTATGCATTCTTCTGCGGTTTTCCTGGCGGGTTTGACCTTGCACTCTATACACAAATTAAAGTACACAGCTTAGCAAGGGTTAATAACAATAGGATATAAGGATAGATATTTTAACTAAATTACTTACAAAATGTCATTTACATGATTTTTTAACGTTATAACACTTTCTTATTACAAAGGTGGCAAACAAGCGTACTTATAAACGCCAGCAATACCACGAGCATCGCACGAGCCTTGGCGACCCAATCCCCGACCTTCCCCAGGACTAATGGCTTACCTTACCACAGGAAAGCAAAACTGCTTGGGAACAATGTTATTTAGCTGTGATCATTTGTCAGGTCGAGGTGCTTTCCTAGTCGGGATGCTCCAAATTTTGAAGAACATATTTATTGCGGTGCCCTTGTGTATTGTTGGTGTGTATCATCATTGATTTTATCCAATGACGAAATTTTTCTGGGCTTTTGTGTTTGTTGTTGATTTTATCCTATGATAAAGCCACTAAAATAGTTTTATCATTGCACAAAATCAACGAAATCTACCACTAAAACAGTAACTATTTTTAATAATGATAGCAAAATTGTCGAAAAAGTTCCTTACATGAGATTCTTTAGTTAATGTTTCTTAAGCTTTCTTCTTTGATTTTCTAACGGAGAAAGAAGAAACAAACTATAAAAAATACATTTTTTTAAACTATTTAAAAAGAATCTTGTATAGTTAAAGTGATAAAAAAAATTATATTACAGTTGTATACCTATTCTGAAATGCGATAAAAACATAGCTAAGAATTTGATCTTGTCATGTGGTTACAAATTTATTAATAGCAACATGTTTTTTCTTCTACTAATTTAAAATTTTATGCTAGAGATACACTTTATATCTTTTTGTTATTTTTTGTCACCATATTACCTACCATAGCCTATGTAGGTAGAACTTGTCGATTGACGTCATGGGATTTTACGATCTACGTAAGTCTGCAGCTTAATATCAATAAGATACAATTTTTGAAAAATATTCCATAGGAAATGTAGATATTAAGTGATTTAATTAGAAATAAACTTGTGATAAATATTCATGAGAAGTTGACGCAAATTTCTCGGAGCCTTAAGATAAGTCATAACAAGATTTTTTGTCATTTATTTTGATGTTGTTTATTTTAATCAAAATGAATATAAAACGTACGAGTATATTTAAAACAATATTATTAAATTTAGAAACTTACATTCATTAAATTTGTTGAATAAATATTTGAGCGCGTGAAAATTTTGTTTTTTTTTTATATATACGGTTATGGTGGTAAACATGCGTACGACGCCTGCAATACCAGAAGCATTGCATGCGTATTTGCCAACTCTACCACTGACACTCACCAGCTCTGGCCACTTTACTCACCACAGGAACACAACACTACTTGATAGCAGTATTATTTAGCTGTGGTCTTTTGTAAGGTAGGTATGAGGTTGCTCCAGATTTTGAGCAGAGTATTTAGCCTTGTAGCCTAACCTCAATAATAGGTACCTACTTACTTTACATTGCTGGGATTCACCAATTTACGTCCCTAGCTGTTTTTGTAAGCGGTTTAAAAGTTTTATTTAAAAGTAAATGGACATTTTAAACAGCTTTCTATATTATTTATTTTCTATATTATTTTTTATTTCTATATTACATACTACTTACTACTTTAAGAACAATGGTGATGTAGACCATGTACAATTTGCAACAAATTGTACGAGACATGCGAGGTTCGGCCTTGCCCTTTCTAATAGCCATATTGTTAAGATAAGTGCTTGCTTACACGACAATCGCAAGTAATCGGGTCAAGCGACCTTACTAATTTTAAAATGGGTATTTTATTGCATTAACTACGGTTTTCTCAATCGGGATAGTACCACTCTCGGAGAAAAAAAATTCGTCGTTTACGTAAAATCCTCTCTGCTTGTCGATACGATGTCGATCGACATACTATAAGTGAATAGTAAAAATACAAGTTAAGAACTGATGACAAAATTTCAGTAAATATATTAAACCCATTTAAACGAAATTTGTAACAATATTAACAAATATGTTTTTAATTCTCGATAAATGGTTTATAGTATAATCCTGAGGTATAATCATAGATATAGTCTCTTTCAAATGTTTGTTATTTTTTAACCGACTTCCAAAAAAGGAGGAGGTTCTCAATTCGACTATTTTTTTTTTTTTTTTTATGTATGTTACATCAGAACTTTTGCCCGTGTGGACCGATTTCGACAAATTTTCTTTTAATCGAAAGGTAGTGTGTGTCAATTGGTCCCATTTAAATTTATTTGAGATCTAACAACTACTTTTCGAGTTATATCTAATAATGCGTTTTTACTTGATGCTTTTTTCGTCGACCTACGTTGTATTATACCGCATAACTTTCTACTGGATATACCGATTTCGATAATTCTTTTTTTGTTGGAAAGAAGATATCCCTAGTTTAGTACCATGATAAGGAAACCAGGATCTGATGATGGGATCTCAGAGAAATCGAGGGAAACTCTTGAAAATCCGCAATAACTTTTTACTGGTTGTACCGATTTTGATAATTTTTAATTTAATCGAAAGCTGATGTTTGTCATGTGGTCACATATAAACTTTATTGAGATCTGATAACTACTTTTTGAGTAATCTTTGATAACGCGTAGTTACTTAACTATTTTTTCGTCGATCTACGTTGTATTACTCGTCGATGGAATTGAAGTCGGTTTTTTTTCGTTTGCGAGCAAACACAATTTTTTTTTTATAATAAAACTCATAGATAAATGAGCGAAAATTCAAAAATTAATGTCATGAAAATTTTCTACTGAACAAAAAAGTGAAAAAGAGGATTTTACTGGTTATAATGAAGTAATCATTTTGATCTGAAAATAGCTATTTATTTTTCTTTAGTTTCTTTGTCAGAATAAATTGATTCGATCGAAGTTAAGGAGATACATAATATATAAAATACCTTATTACTTTATACATAAGATCACCCCGTAAATCGTATAGATTTGACCTCAAGGAATAACAGGACCACATTGCACAAATAGTCACATAAATAAATAACAGTGGTCTAACGCCAAATCTAAATGTTTGACGACAAGCCGACATCGCATACCTATCTATCGTACTCCGAACCACGCTGTCAAAGATCTGTTTATAATTTAATTAAACAACCGCTGCGGTGTAGATGTGCTAGTAGTCACCTAAAACATCGAAGGTTTGCGGATTCAAGTTTACAAATATTCCTTTCCGGTTTGGATGACTGTGCTTGTGGGTCAGTCACCCCACCGTGCCTCGGAGAGCACGTAAGCTGTCGGTCCCGGTTGTTATCATAAATACCTGATAGCGATCGTTACTCATAGCAGGTAACATATCCGCCAACCCGCATTGGACCAGCGTGGTGGATTAAGCTCTGATCCTTCTCCTACATGGGGTAAGAGGCATATGCCCAGTAGGATATTACAGGCTGAAGAAAATTGGATGAGGGGCCATCCATAAATTATGTCAAACGATTTTCTAATGAGGTTTATTTTTTATTCTTAGCGAAGTTAAATAACTTATGTAATTATGCATATTTTAAATAATTCATACAAAATTCAAGATATCTGCTTACTAAGTATGCTGAAATTTGTATTTATGCAAAACAAGGTAAATGAAACAACAAAACAGACATAATACTTATTTATTAAGGTACAGATGGCCGATCGCATTGATTATAATTTCAATTATTCAAAACGATATGAACCGATATAAACGATATGAAACGATAAGGTAGATGTTACGAACATGTATAGACATGTTCAGACTACATTAAAAACATATGCAAATATATATTTGCAAAGTTTTAATCCTAAACGTTTGTTCAATATTATTCAATAACAATATAAAATCGTAAAATCAAATATAATTATTAAATTGAACTAGGTGACTTTTTTATTTATTTACATGAGAAATATTGGCATTATAATTAACTTAAAACTAACATTTTTTTTCCGATATCACCACAACTAACCGGTACTTCAACGTATCAATTAATTACAAAGTTAATATCACAAAGTTGAGAAACTTTATCAAGCAGGTGTTTATTACTTTATAAAAGTGAAATACTTAACAATTTCAATAAACTTTAATTTTGAACTACATTTTGGGAAAAACAAACACATTGAATCATCCAAACTCAGTCGTTTTTACGTAAACATAATAAATTTATTTTTATTACAGCTTATCCTATAAACTAATCAACTTTTTAAAGCTTCTTTGTTTTCTGGACTTAAACACGAAATTAAGTAGGAATGTATGGAAATATATATTACAGTTTGTAAACTAACATTCAATTGCTCAAAATTATATTTACAGCGTACTCGCAAACATAGTTTTCATACAGGTTGCCTTATTTAAAAAAATTATTTGTTTTTCATTTCATTTTAAATAAACAAGGAAAACAGTATTAAGACAACCGTATACTGAGGTATGGATACATGATTATAATTCATTAAACTGAAGAAAATGGGATCACAAAGTAACATTTTGTGATAGCCGAAAGGGTTTGCAAACGTAAGTGATAAAACTGCTTGACCTTCTTGTACTTCTGCTAGGTTTCTGTTTATTAAATTTTAATTTTGATTTAATTTAACAAATCATTTATTTATACATTGAGTCTAAGTAAACGCGCGTTAAGACGATTACAATGTTTTAATTAGTGGTCGTCTATAATCACGTCTCGAAAGGGGGGAGGGGGAGTTCGGAAAAAAATCATGAAATACCACAAGGAGAGAGGGGGCTATATTTGGTATCACGTGTAAAGTTCGCGTCATGTAAAAAGAACGCTGAAAGAAACTGGAGGGGGTGCGTTTGCGCATGGGTATACTCGCGCACAAGTACTACTGTTTTATTTTTTAATTAGGCTTTCACTCGCGGCTTCGTATAATGGTTATTGGCAGGTACATTAAAAAATACTAGAAATACAAGTGCGAATAATTCGGACTAAATAAGTATAATAATTATCACTTTACAAAATCACAATTTTTTTTAAACAAAAGCAATAACAAATTTTTTAGTTATTGAAATGTCGTATTCAAAAATAATAATTATCTGTACTCCCGATATTCGTATCTTAATAGTTTTTATGTGTTTAAAATGATAAATTGATATTTGTTTTTTAGTGAAATAAATAGTAAATGGAGAATTTTGTAATTTAAAACTTTTGTGCGCGATAATAATTTGAGTCGACGTCGAACTGTCAACCACTGTCAACCAATAGCACACCGGCAAGCATGCGACACATGATAAACACTCCCGTCCCCCTACCCCGTACCACCAAATAGACCGATAAATCGCTTCTGCGCAGCTTCAAGGCCAGCGTTCTTTTTACATGACGCGAACTATACCTACTTATTTTTCAATGAACGTGCGATTTCTAAACCAAAAAAAAAAAAACCAACAAACACCCCTGAAGTCTTGAATGCCTGTATTTGTATCACAATGCTAAATCGTTCAAAATGTTATAGGATAAAACAAGTTTTTAAATATAATAATCTGAAAATTTCAATTTACCCAAACTTCGTGAGAATAAAAATTCAAAAGAGCATTTAAAAATAATTTTTAATAAAGTTTGAGATAAAATTTAAGCATATTAATTAATTATTATAATTAAATATGTCCTTGTGTGTAGCCTCCTTGTTTCTCGTTATTGTACTCATTTTCCTCTTGACACGCGATGAGGTCACGCAATTTTTATGACGTACATATACAAAATAACATTTCAAATTAGTTAGAAATTTATACACGATCTAGCTACCATCAATAAAATGGCACCAAGTTGTATTAAAAAAATTATACCTGACATTTGAGCACATCATAAACATCTGATAGGACACTTCGAAAATTAATAATACAATAGTTCAGGTAAGTATAATTCAATAATAAAGTAGAATTTATGTTTAAGTAACATTTTTGATTTAAGATTTCATTCAGATCCAACAAACAACTTCACTTTCTCATATATGTACATATTTCTTATAATGAACACATTCAAAATCCAGTTACAAGTAGCTCTGTATGTTTCACAGTACGCTTTCAGGTGATAATGTCATAGCATAATGGATGACAATTCCTGATAGCGCTCCTAAATAAAACTTACAAAATATTTCATAGCCTAATTAATTTGAGAAATATTTACACAACAAGCGGGCCTGTCAATAGTATCACCAAATGTCCTAACTAATATAAGATAGCATTGTCTTCTATTTATATTCTCGGAACTTATGATATGGAATTTTATTTCTCCATTAGCTGTTTACATTTTTCCAATCCAGATATCCAGCACATCCATTCAACTTCACTGAAATAAACCAGATCGAGGTTAAGGCTAATTTATTTTTTGCACGTGCTTCTGGATTATTGGGTTAGAATTGTTCAAACAGCTTACTTAAAAAAATATTCCAATATCAGGAATTTTTTGAGAGTTTTTGAAGCAGATTGGTGTATAGCGTGTCGAGTCATCTCGTAAGATAATATCCAGAACTATAACTTCGCAGAGTTCAGTGGTAGTGCGAGAGTTTCCCTGGTCTTCTTGGTGGAGCGCTTTCGTATTCGTAGTAGTTGGACTGCGGCCGAGCTCCACTGTCCTTGCAGGACCGTTGGGAGTGATATCCGGCAGCGGCTGGTCGTCTACTGTTGAGAAAAAAAATTGTTAAATATTTTCAATTTAAAGCTCCTTTGAAAATCTGTTTTTAATTGTTTTAATCAGCCAAACTTTATTTTATTATTCTAAAACTAAAATACTAGTAGAAACAGATCAACCACAAAATTATTACCATTGAAGGCTTTATAAATTATTTTAATTTTGTAAAAATATAATTGTATATTTAATATAATGTAAAAAGTACTTTTACTCATTAATACTTCTATCATATATTCTTCTGAGATCTTACTTTAACAACAACTCATGACAAACAGCTATTAATTATGTAAATTATAGCTTTGCACGACTTTCTACACGTAAACAACATTAGGACAATATTGAATATTCCTTTTACGTGCATATATACGGGTAGTATCTAAGATATCTAAATCTAGCCGTTAGTGAGACAAGGGCATTCAGACAATTTATGTGTGCAGAATAAGCTCAAGACTAGCAATTAGTGAGACGTTACGAAACACTTGCATCTCACGGTCCCACCGGCACTGAGCAGGAAACAAAACGAGTGGTTAAAGTACAACTCACATTGGTATATTTACCATAGAAGTATACGTATTAGTCAAAGCGAACAAAATGGTGCAAAAAAGCTAGTTGACTTATATATACGCATTAATTTATTTCTATTATATAAGAATATCTCTAGTTTTTTCTCTTAAATCAATGTTTATTAATGAGCTACACTCTATTCGAGCCATTCAGGTTCAGAAAATATATTGCTTCGGAATGCCCTTTGACATTTAGAAGCCATTAGTTGAAGTGTACCTACATTATGTACTTACATCAGACCTGTTTTATCACAAGCCGAGGGAAGTAAGGTTACGTTATTGAAAATTTAATTATCTTTTCATATACTTACTCGTACCTGTACTACGTAAATGGCAAGAAAGAGGATTTAAATTGTAGTCTTAGGTGGGAAAATAAGTTTTTATATAATCCAAAAAGAATTCGCCTATCTGGCTGACATAAAAACAAATGAAAAGTGGCGGAAAACTGTTTTTCACTTTTTAATTTCATTTTTAAAATGTCATCTATTTATGATATTAAAACCAGCCAGTTACAAACAATACAACTGAAAAGATTTTATTGCAACTTTTTACTGGAAAATATGAAAGTCTTTTCCCGACCTATTTATTACGGAAAACCCCGAATTCATATTCATGACATTCAAAATATATTTAATTTAATCTGTATACTTAAATGTGTATACTTTGATCTCGATTTCTTACGTTTTATTGTTATATTATGTTTATTTCTGTTTTTCTTGGTTTGTACGCTCATTATTTTATATACTGTTTTTTCATTGTATGGACTTTGAACTAAACGTATTATTATTACTAATTTTATATTTCAACTAATAAAAATTTGATTTTGTATGTTTCATTGTAAACCTTGTTAGATACTTTTAAATGTAAATTTTTGTATGGACTAATTGAATTAATTAATCTTATATATAAAATTCTTGTGTCACAATGTTAGTTACAATACTCCTCCGAAACAGTTGGACCGATTTTTATGAAATTTTGTGTGCATATCGGGTAGGTCTGAGAATCGGCCAACATCTATTTTTTATACACCTAAGTTACAAGAATATATAGCAAAACAACGTTTATAATCGTTATTATTTTTTTATATTTTGTGTTGAGAGATTTTGGTTGTGAAGAGTTTGTGTTACAAAAACCGTCTTGTATTTACTATGAGTACTATATTTTCGAGTACTGGTATTAATTACTAAAATTAATATGCAAAAAAATGTTTGCAGACACATATTTTTATGTAACTTTAATTTACTTTATGATATTTTTTATTTACATAATGACAAAGTAAAAGATTGCAATTTATTTACTGTTACAACTATGACGAAAACGTTGCTTAAGATACAGTTTTATTAGGTTTTTTTTTTTTTTTTTGATATTCTATATAGAAAGTACTAAAAATAAAATTTTGTATATTAATATTCAGAATGAGTTTGTTGTCTACGTAATTTTTGTTTTATCATACGTACAAACTTTGACTCAAATGGAAACTATTTTTTGCTTTATCAGAAATCAACTTTTTGTTGTATTATGATAAAATAATGAAGTCCGTATTCGCAAGATTTTATTGTTTTTGCTTTTGATTTCCAAACAATGAAATGATGTAGTTAATACTAAATAACAAAATAAAATTTATATAATATAATATAAATATAATTCTATTAAATAAAGAGAATAATTATATTACTAACGTTTTATACAAAGTTTAATCTTGAATTAAACACTCATATTTATTTATACATATATATTTTCAATTATATTAATATTTTAAACTATTATGTGATAATTATAAAACAAGCATTATAATTTGCTATAATTTAATTATTCCATCAAAACAATACTCGGAAAACGATAAGCTAAAATTATAAAATTATGAAAATAATCTATGCATACAAAATAAATTTATTATTGTTCGACTAATTGACTTATAAAGTTTTCATTATGATGTTAGTTTATAACAGCTTAGTAGGTTATTGTAAAAAAAATCGCCCGTTTATCAAATACTCTAAATTTTCTTCAAGGGGTGAAATAACGATTTTTTTTATATATATTCAGGTGCAATAATTATACACATATAAACGAACCATGAGTAACTAATAGTTTATTGTTAAAAAAAATCTAGTGCTTATATAATGACGTTAATTCTAGGATTGGAATTTCCTGTCTGTATATATTTACTGCTGGCGACTTGTTCTCCTAAGTAATTTTCAAACGACCTCGGCGCGTTAAACTGTCGATACTATTATTATCCTGTATAATACTTATAATTTATCCTCCATTCCAATTATTTCAATAATGAATGTTTAAATATTACAAAAAAGTTTTTTCAAACACACAATTTGAACACGGCGTTCGTTTACTACGATTTAAAATTGGTGTGGGCTAAGCTACGTGACAACGATGACTCACTATTTCATTATCGCGAATAGCCTATACTTCTAGAGCCTAAGTTGAAAAATATTTTGTCATTATCTAAACCAAAATTAAATTTTCTTAAGTGAAAGTTTCGGTTGGAGATATAAATGTTACAGACGGTATGTTTATCGAATCCAAAATATATTTTTTGAAGTTAAAAGCTTAGTTTTCAGATAGAAAAGCTAAAGCCAGTAAGAAATGTAGAAATAATAACGATGGTACCTGTCGTGTTGCGCGGTCCGTCGCACTTGCCCGATCTGCACCTCGCTCAGTTTCTCCCGCCGCTGACTGCTGGCCAAATAATTAGTTTAGGAGTTTTTTTTTAACAAACAAGCGTACTGGCCAACCCTCCAGGAGTTCTGTTACCTTACTTACCACAAGAACACAAAACTGCTTCAGAGTAGTATTATTTAGCTGTGGTCTTCTGTAAAGTCAGGGTACTTCCCCAGTCGGGCTGCTCCAGATTTTTAGTAATATAATGGTTATACAATACTTTAGCCGATTTACGTAAATATTATCAGTTTCTAATCAAGCGAAGTCGCGGGCAACTGTTAGTATTCTTGTATATATCATGATATATTTTACTCACTTTGAAAAATCTTTAAAATTTAAATATACATATTAGAAACTAACCTATATTAATATTCGTATATTGGTAATCATAACCGAAAACGATATAATAGGATCCAAATTTCTATCCATAAACAAATCCGAAATTTAATATCTATAGCATCCTTTAAAATTGTTGAAGACTTGTAATTTTTTTATTTTAGTCAACTTTAGAATGAAATGAAAAATTAGCATTACATAAAACTTCGCCTTGTTAATCTTAATCAAACACGAGTCACGAGTTCATGATTTTCATTAGCAGAATTTCGAAGCACTCAAGGGACTATCCTAAGAACTCCATCGACGTCAAACGAAACTTTTCGCTTTTTATTAATTACCCTTCATGTAAATTAACTTTACGCTTACTTCACGACTTCGTTATTTATAATTAAGGAGGACACGACTAAACTTAAATTAAATTTATCGCCTCAGCCTGTAATATCCCACAGCTGGGCATAGACATCTTTCTCCATGTAGGAGAAGGATCAGAGCTTAATCCACCACGCTTCTCGCTATCAGGTGTACATGATAACAAACGGGACCGACGGCTTAACGTGCTCTCCGAGGACTGCACAAACACCCAGACTACGGCAAACAGCTCCATGGCCAATACAAATGTTTGTCATGTGCGGGATCGAACCCGCAACTGCCAGCGTAACAGTCACAAACCAGTGCTGTGACCGTTGCGCCAACGTGTCGTCTTAATATATTAATAATTATATATATTTTTGTCATGATTGATGTTTTTTTTAAAGTTTATCGAAATAAATCTATCTTGGCAAAATAAAAAAATACTACTACAAACCAGACCGACAAACGTTATGACAACAACTGTTATAGGACCTTCAAAACGCTTAAAGTTTAAATAATCGCTAGGACTTTGAAATGTTTTATTTATTTAATTTTCCATTATGTAAGCGACCTCTACTTAATATCAGAAAACTTTAAACGACGAGTGAAATCCTTAAAACCAAACTTAATCCACGTGAATCGTTAATAACTAACTCGTTTTGTATATTCAATTATAATTATTATTTTTTACGGCATATGTCATAAATAATATATTTAGTTATATAAAACGAGTTTGTTTTAATTTTAAATTAAAACGAATTTACAATATTTAACAAACAATACGTTCGTTTTTTATATAAATCAGGTAGAGTAGTAGAAGGTGTCTTCCTGTCCTGTCTACACTAACTGTAAAGTATGTATCAACTTACTTTAAATTTTGTTGTATTTCTTCATAATTAACGTAGTGCCCGGTTGGGCCCCAGGCGTTGTCCATCACCTGCTGCACGAAGAATAACATCATTTTATTGAAGTCACGCTTATTTTAATTTATATAAATTAATTAATCAAGGTCTTGTATTCGAAGCAAGTAAACGGAATTGAACGGATTGACTTTTAGTTTAGTTTCTTGTGGCAAGTTTACTTATACATATTTAAAAGTACCAAATTTGAAAAATAATTTACCAAATTGTAATATTCGTTTTAAATAATTGAGTAGTAGAGGGATACTATATATTTTTTATTACTTCAAAACAAAAGGAAGAGGTTCTTAATTTGATTGTATTTGTTTGTGTGTGTAACCTCATAACTTTCTACCGATTTTGATGATTCTTTTTTGGTTAATTATAAAGCTAGTGTTGCGTGTGGTGTCATTTTAAGCGAGATTTGACGATTAGTTTAGGAGATCTCCCTAATAGTGTGTATTGTATCCTATAAGTTACTATACTTGTTATAATGAAACAACTGTACCGGATTTTATCGCGGTTTCTTAGATGTTATAGACGCCGGACGTTTCGGATACTGGACAGTAACTGTAACTAAACAACTGTCTGGTTGCTTTGAAGTATCCGAAACGTCGGGCACCTAAAAAACTTAATAAACAGCGATAAAATCTGAAATAGTTATTTTATTATAAGGAGTGAAATTCGCGTAAATATTAGAAACGAGTAGTATACTAGGCCGTTGGCGCAGTTCGTATTGGTCCTGCTTTCTGTTCCGCGGGTTTCGGGTTTGATGCCTGAGTGTCGGTGTAATATTTGTATTTATATATGTAATGTTTCTATTTATATTTATTCAAAAAAATGTATAGTTATACCAGTCGGCTGTTACCTGTGACACGAGCATTAAGGTGCTCACAATAGGAACAGACGACCGTGTGTGTGTTATAAGATGTGTGTGTGTGTGTGTTATAAGATATGTGTGTGTGTGTGTGTTATGTGTGTGTCCGACAGCCCAGTGCCGTACGTACGTGCGCGCGCGCGGGCGAGGGCGCCGTGCGCGCCGCGCGCCGCTGCGAGCCGCCGCGCGCGCGCTCCTCCCTGCGGGCAGGCGGTGTCGTGGGTCGTACACTAAGAACCATTGAACTTACACTCCTCACGAACGGAACTTCGTTTGACAGGGAGATATAACTTAGTGAAGATAGAGACTACTTAAGTTTCGTATATTACTTGTAGGGGTAACTAAAGAAATCTTACTTCGATCTTGTGGTCTAAAGCACACCCATTAATTTACTGAGTTTCCCACCTCGCGCCCTCTCCTTATAAGCACACAATCGGGCGGTCAAATGCAAAGTCTCTTCTATACTTATAATACTAAGAGTTACAAAAAAAAGCAATTTTCAGAAGATTATTACTGGTGATTTTATTACATTAGATATCTACTGTAAGCTCTTAAACATGCGAATTCGTTTGAGTTCAATGACCTACAATAACATTTTTCTTTATAAGAACATCGTGACAAATATTTAGCTAAGTAAGTTATAAAATCGTACCTTGTGGATGGCACGGGTTCGTCAGGAGCACGCTCGTCGGAGCGGTGTCTCTCGAGAGTCTCGCGAGACAGTTTCTCCGACGAGCGGCCCGGCTGGGCGCGTCCGTAGATCTCCGGCTCCGCCTTCTTGTGTGGCTTGCCGATCCTGAAATATTATTTTGATATAGCCTCTAATCGATACTAATATCATAAAGCTGAAGAATTTGTTTGTTTGATTAAACGCGCTAAGAAATTACTGGTTCGAACTGAATTATTAGATAGATAAATTTACTGGGAAAGGCTATAGGCTATATAAGATTTAATACATTTTTCGTATAATAGATGTATATTAAAGATGTGTACGCCGCGTGGGAGTCACAGCGGCGCGGGCTTTCGGCGGTCCTCGGACGGGATCTCTCACTGCCGAGCGTCGTACAAGCCATACTCCTAAGCCATGCTGACCGCGGAGCGGGCCAGGGAGAATGACGTCTCCGCTGACCCACTCCGGCTCAGACGTACGGGGACAAGGAGGAGACAGTTTGCCCACCTCCTCTCCCCCTCGTAATAGTGGGGTCGCCGGCCGATAGTTGGGAGACTTCGGCCGGCCTGACGACACGACCCCACATGTCTGAGGGGTGGCCTATTTGTGAGCGAGGCCGCACCCGCTATTGTGCCAGGGCCCGGAGGTTTCGTCCGGGCCTACCGCCGGGGTGAGATGGCGAATGCTAGCGCAACCCCATCTCGCCCCACCCAGGCGGACGACTGCTCACACGTGGTGGTTTTTTAGTCAGTAGGGGTCTGACATAACCCTCTGGCGCCACCGCGCCGGAGGGTATCCATGATGGATTTTCCCCACTTAAAAAAAAATGTGTAGTATAATTCTAGAGACATAATACCATTGAATAAAAATCTAAGTTCAGACTGTACGAGGAAATATACATATGTAATATTAAATTATTTTTCTATACTATAACCAGAAGTTCAAACAAATAAACATACCTAAACATTGTGGATAAGGATTTAAGTAGTGAGGGTTTCTTATGTGATAACGAAGATTGTTGTGGCGAGCCTCGTACGATCGTTTCTGGAGCTGCATTATCATCGGTTAGCCAATGTTTTAGCGCTGAAACAGTTATTTATTTTAAAAATCGATTAAACACCCGATGTAGCAGAATTTTCGAAGAATCCTTCTTTAATAATAATACATTATTAAAGAACCGTAATAGGTAAATGTTTAACTTAACATTAAAATAATTTTTTGTAATAAATAGTTGTGGCTCATGGTTTTTTCATGTGATTTCCGAACCGACGAGCTAAGTGTGTTATTCAATTCCTTTGTCTATTTATATACCAAGTTTCATCACAATCGTGCAGTGACAAACAGATTCAATTTTATTATTAATGTTATTCAGTCACTAATTATTAATTTGTAGCTTCTGTCTGAACTTACGTGGGTGAGCTCGTGCATAGATGGGTTCGTTTCGAATTGGGATTCTTTGAGTTTCCTGTATCGCTGTCTGGAGAGATTCTAGACTTGATGATTTCCGCATACCAAGAGACGGACCAACTTGCATAGCTGAAATATGTAATGTTCAAATATTACCTACATTTTGGTAAAGACTTTTAATGTAATTCGACAGAATGGAAATTCATTGTAATTTCAATTTCATGTTTTATTGATGGATTTATCAGTGGTAGAAATTATTTAACAGTTCTTCTTGCACTATTTGTGCATACATATTGTATATTTGGGAAGTAAAGATTTTTAGATTGTAGTTTTTTTGAACCAGTTGTTTTTATTACAACACATATAATCTTTAAGATACTGGACGATTTTAAAAGGTTAAATTTAGATAATTTAAATATTTAACTGGAGACTTTGTAATTTGTCACAGCTATATAGGACAGCAAGAGTTATGCAGCTATTCCTGTCAAATCGAAAGTCAAAAGTGCCTTCCGTGCCTAACAATCGGCAAACTAAAATAGCAGATACTGGTATCGCTACCAGTTCGATAACAGTTCTACGTCACAAGCGAACGGTCAGCGAACAGGCAGCTGGTGCGGCCCAGCGAGCCCGGAGCAGGGAGCAGTGAGCAGGGAGCAGTGAGCAGGGAGCAGTGAGCAGTGAGCAGGGAGCAGTGAGCAGGGAGCAGTGAGCAGGGAGCAGTGAGCAGTGAGCAGGGAGCAGTGAGCAGTGAGCAGGGTGCGGTACCGCTGAGCGCCTTGCTCTCCTTGAGCCTGCGGTAGGTGCCGGTGCTGCGCGCGTCCAGCGCCGCGTGCCGCTTCTCCGACATGGAGCGGCGCCCCACCGCGTCGCGGCTGAACGCGCCGCTCTCGCTGCCCGACTCGCCCGCGCTGTGCCTGCCACAGTCACATCACATGAGCGACCACGACGTCTCAAGTAGTTTGACCTCACTTGAATCATTTTTATAATTCGTATATTTGCGAATTTTCGAGTGTTCCACACCACTCGGTAAGCGACTTCCTTTAGCGTGGGTATATACAAACGGATGTACAATTACTTGAATTTAATAAACAATCAACCTACGGCTTTATTTTATTATTACTTTACTAAAATTAGTCACTGAAGTTATGAAATAATAAACATATTAATAAACTATTCGCGTGTTTATTTATCATGGTAAAGGTAATTTATTCATCATAGTACTAATAATAACACAAAGTCAAATTTTATAGTAAGGCTTACCTCGTCGTTCCATAATCCTCCTCGATGATAACATTATGGTGTGCAGGGGGAGATCTAGACATGTGAACATGTCCTAAGTTTTGTCTATAGTGATGTCCGTTCGTGACCGGGGGCTCCACTTGCGTTGCCATGTAATAACTCTCATTGCGCAAGCCTGTCAGCCTATCTATTACAGGATTCCACCCGTCCAAACGACTCCACTCAAAACTATCTCTCTTGTTATCGTGCGGCATATCCTTGTCTCTCTCTAAATACCCTTTACTATCGTCCGACTGATTGGACACCCAACTATTGTTATTATTGATAGTGACTATTGAGGCATGTTTCTTTGTACTCCTTCCGTCGGGGTTATCGAGACTTTCCTGACTATTTTCTTTGTGATTATAATCCTGCAGTTTTTTTTCTTGTGTCGTGTTGTATATGACTGTGTTGAAATTTTGAGAATTGCTATTTTCATTCGAGTTTGTCGTGTCGTTACCGTTCGGTGGTGTGTCGTCTTTCCACCTCGCTAAGCTATCCATGCTGTCTGTAACCGTAATTAGACTTTAGAAACCACGTAAATTTTTTAATAACCATATATTATTTTCTAACAATTTTACGTTTAAATTATTTAAGGCCTGATTTATACTAATTTACTTATTACCAGTAACATGGAATGTAAAATCTTTTTCAAACCAAGAACGGATTAACAATGAACCGTTATTTTGTATTATGGATTTGCCCTTATATACATTATTTTACTTATTTTCATTATTGTTAATTTAAAAATAAAGTCAAACCTGTTCGTCTAGCGATAGTGAGAGATATGCTTCCATGTACATTAGGCCTTGAGTGTAGTAACGCCCGGCGAAGCGTCTCCATTGCCTCTGCATTAGACTGTCCCACCAGTGACACGCCATTGACGCTGAGCAACTGGTCGTTTGTGTGTAACCTAAATTTAAAAATCCATTAAAAAAATTTAAATATTTTTTTAAACAATTTTTTTAATATCATATCAAAAATTGACTGTTCCAGCGGGGATCGAACCTACATCTCCGACTTACCCTGTCGGTGCTTTAGCCAATTAAGCTATGGAACGATGTACTCGCTAGATCAAAATTTTCGATATGATGATTTTATATTCGGTCTAACTAATGTGTGGGTTACACAAAAATAAATCGTAAGAATTAAATACTTTTTTTTATGATTTTGCCACGCAAAATTTTTCATTAAATTTATACAGATCAGGCTTGTATATACGATATTAAAGTTTTCAAAGCTATACAGCGTGTTTTTTTGAAATCGCTTAACAATACTTTGTACTTGCATAATATCAAAAAGGTCAATAAAGCAAATACACTATTGATCTAAAACCTCTTCTTCTGTTAAGAAAAAAGACATGATAACCTTAAAGATATGCTCACCTTCCATCTCTAGACGCAGCACCCCCATGTAGTACAGACTTAATAAAAATTCCTAAGTCATGGGGGTCAGGTCCCACTGTCACTTTTCCTTTCACGCTTATGCCGAGGCCAGCTTTTTCAGAATCGTGTACTGGCACATCTAGCCTTAAGATTAGACGGTTACGCAGACCTAGTAACTGAAGATAAAGAGAATTAGTTGATGATACTACAATAACTAACATCTTACTTTTAATATATTGAGATTAAGAGCCATTTCACAAAAATCGGTAACAATCCGCGAAATTGTAATATTTTGACGTCGTTAATCTCAGTGTTGGATGCAATAATGTAATTTATATTCTTGAAATATAATAGAGCAACCTTTGTTGTAGTCCATAGTCAGATCAGAATTTTGATTTATATTATGTGTATAAAATTATTAACCTTTTCATCAGCCTCCTCCCTGGGTAAACGGTCGCAATGTATACTTTGAAGTCCTACTTTTCAATAACCTCTACGTTGAAACCATTTTAAAAAAATATCATAATATGTGGAATATAATTTTGTTGTCCACTATCATAGATTTTTATTCCATTTGTATCTCTATTAAACGATAAAAAAAATTTAAAGTTACGAATATTTTCCAAATAAGTACAATTTTAAAAGCGATATTTCTCTTAGAAAACTAAGAAATTTTAACGAACTATCTTCATCAAAGTAAACTTACATCATTAAGGAATACAAAAAAAATAATTAAAAGATGTAATTATTTTTAATACATTTTATATTAAATAATAAAAAGATAGTATATATTGCCACGCATCAAGCCCGGTAAATCAGTCGAGCGCTAGCGCTCTTAGAGGTAAGGTCCATATTACGAAAATGACTGTAAAATAATATAATGATAATTTCTGTAAACAAATGGATAATTTAATTTTCTTTTCTCACACTATCAATACAAATAGGCATTTCAATCTGTTTGTCTTGTTATTTGTTAATTAATATGTTTGTCGGTGTCGATGTCATTAAATGCTTTTTTATTCATATCGTAAATATTAGATTCATTCGTAAACTGAAAAAACTAAATCAATTTAAAAAAATGGTTTCATAAAATTGATTTTTTTAATTTTATTTTAAATTTATTGACTGTTGTTATATAACATACTTGAAATTTTTAACAAATTAATTATGTAAAAAACATTTTATACCATAGTTATAATTTTTATTATACATCAGAAAATGATCACGATGGTCTTTTGGTTGTCACACTATACGTACTAGCACAAAGATCGCGCGGCTCGTACGACTCGCGCGATGCGACCAAATTTACCTAAACTTGCAGAGCGTAAAATTGTGAAATGGCTCTTAAGAGCTATCTTAGAGTTTTATTCGGACTCTTAGCTTTTTGTTTATATACTAAATGCATTATAAAATGTATTACATAAATAGTTACTTACAGAATTAGAAGAAGAATTTAAGGCCTCTTGTAAAGCACTATCGGCCGAGTGATCCTTCAGTAGGTCGTCCTTTGATGAGCTCTTAGGTATTCTTCCTCTGACTGAGTTATTGTTGCCCTGGTTTATGGCATTTACTATACTAGAAACTCGACCGTTTTCAGGTTTCGTAGCCTCGGTAGGCTGCGATTGTATGCTCGCCGGTGGTCCTATAGGCTTTTCGTTATACTTTGACGGACTTTGCTGAGGTTCCACTATCTGAAAAAAAAATATATATTAAAAATGATTTGTGTTGGTATCTATATGTGACTGGTGTTGTATGTATCCCATAAAGATTTATAATTTTTTTAAATGCTTCTAAATACAAGACGTGTCTATATGGCCCTTAGTGGTAAACATGTATCGTCGCGGTGGTCACCTGCGTGCGCGCGCGGTCGGCGGAGCGCTCGGCAGCGCGCTCGGCGGGGCGCTCGGCGTGGCGCTCGGCGACGATGTGCACGCTGGCGCCCTGCGGCGTGTTGCGCAGCAGCGCCACCACCTGCTGCTGCGAGCGGCCCGCCACCGCCTGCCGGTTCACCGCCACCAGCCGGTCACCGGCGCGCAGCCGCCCGTCCGACACCGCCGCGCCCTGCCATCGGGCACCGCACTCGTCTTACTACACTTATGTCACTCTTTACCGTCTAATTCGGTTTAATAGCACTCGTTTTAACCTATACTGATCTGTCTTTACACATTCATACTGCACATTTTTTTTATACCCACTGTGACAAACAATCGTCCGGCCCACCTGTTAAATCAGTTACCTATTAGTTAGCCTACGTCCGCCTGCGACACCAGAAGCAGACGAGCGCGCGTTTCACCCCCCAAAGCTCGGCCTACCTTACTCACAACATAAACATAACACAGCTTTAGAGCAGTATTTATTAGTTGTAATCATCGGTAAGGATTTTATGACCAGACTAGGACTTTATACCTATTATTAAATACTTTAAGATTATCAAATATCATCCAGAATGCATTTAATGTTTTATATAACTTGTGATACAAAATTATAAAATGATAATTAATTATGTATATTTATTTATATACAAAATAAGGCTTAGCTAGACCTCTACTAATGTCTCACCTTTGGTAAAATATTCTTAATATAAATGGGGCAATGTCCTCCTGTGGGGTTATCTCTGGTGGTGATAGTGAAACCTAGCCCCTTTTCACCCTTGACCAGGGTAACAGCCACGGTCTGCATGGCTTTCGATACTGGTTTACTGCTTGGACTGACTGGAACCTCCGTGCCTGATATAGCCCTTTCACTATTTCCTGAAGAAGATTAAATGTTACCTACATATTAAAAAATGTACTTACATATTAAAATCGACTAACTATTTCTAGTTTAACAATATTGAAATGATAAATTAGCAACATTATCTATGATGACTCATTGTGAAAATCAATTGATATGGTGTTCCAATTTAGTTTTAAGCAATTTATTGTGTGAATTGAGAATATATAACTACGCAAAAAACATATTCCGACTAATTCTCAGAAAATAATATTTGATTCGTTAAAAACAAAGTTAGTCAATGAGGCATTAATAAAAATTCCCCAATAAAGAAAATACTGTGTACTATGTTTCGTGAAACATAACCCCTTTTTTGGGGAAAAACTTAGCCTGGGGAAGTCTCGAGTGAATAGGTTACTTGTAGGTAAGCGTGCTCCATCTTAGACCGCATTTTCACTTATCATTAGGTGAAATAGTGGTCAAACGCAAGCCTATCATTGTATAAAAAAAAAAAAACATTTTGATCCACAAAGAAGTCAGCTTGCAATTTTTACTGCTTGCTTTTCTCTTATCATTTTTACCTTCTGGAAGAAGATCCAATGGTCGTTCTTGAACAGGATGTACGCTGGCCACATTATTGACTCCAGTCACCCACCTCAACATATCTTCCACTCTGCGAACAATACAATGAATTTTAAGCATATAAAATTCAATCAAGATCTAAGAATATATATCTATTTTGCTGCATAAAAACATATTGTCCAGAATTATTGGTGAATGAATTAAGTAATAGATTAAATTTCAATTCAAGATGTCATTAGTTCTGATCAGTATGCCAAATTGCACTTTAAAACCTATACTTGGTACAAGAAGCTTATAAATTTGAAGTTACCTGTGGTTCTGGTTGTTACTCGGCGTGTCTTGACCCAAGGGTTCCTTGCGGGCATCTCGGGGTAGACTCTTACTCTCATACACTTGTACTCGCTCTGCTGCATCAAGCCAAACCCCACTTCTGAAATGGAAATGTAATAAAAGAATTATATACACATTGTAATATGAATACTACATGTAATAGGTAATCCTTGAAGTGTGCTTATCAGAACGTTTTGCATGAAAATTAATTCGTCTTCTGATAACTTAGGTCATTGACAGCTAATTTAGCGTACCATTACAATACTACGTTTTTTAATAAGCAATGGAGTAGTTTCGTTTTCCTTTTTTCTACGTATACAATCAATACGTTATAATACCAGTTGAGCAGGAAAAAGAGCTGAAAGTAATCAATAAATTGGTCATTGCTTTTTTGATTCCTATTTATATAAAATGAAACAATTAAAACTAATTAACGAACTTTATGAATAGATGTCGTTTGGCTTGTACAGTTTACTCAAATTAGTCTTATGGGTTTTGGTTGGCTGAGTCAAAGAATCCTTGAATTCGTATGGTGATGTCACTTTTTAATGGTTTCTAAAAGAATTAACATCACAAAGTAATCTATTTATCACTTTCATTAAGCAATACAATTTATTTTTAATGTTACTCAAAATATAATTTTTTCTAACATTCAACTGTGTATTTTAACTAACTTCAATATTGATGTTAAATTATCTTTAAACATCTGTCCTAATAAAGTAACATACATATATTTTTACATAAACAGTTCATCACATATAATTATATTATGCGTACAAACAAATATACCCCAAAAAATGTTATTATATGTTATAATATACTACTATTTTTATTCTACGGGACTTACCACGCTTTTTATTTCGAAACTCCCTAGAATAATACTCCCGTAGAATACTAAATATTCATAGTGGCTGTGAAAGTTTAAATACTTATGTTTTTACAAAGTAAGCAAATGCTTTTGCGTAAAAAAATTTAAGTAGAAATGTTTGAAATGTAATTAGCCTTTTCATATAAATTTCAGCTTAAACAGAAATTGGAGGCGCCAGCTTTAATATATCTATATCTTGGGAACTTCCAATAAATAAGGACCTAAGAACTAAAACGGAAGATGCATTATAACGCATCTAGGGTCTTAATTATTGCATTCACATTGATTCTATTTGAGGGTGCACCTTCAGTCCAAGGTACAAGATCCAAAATTTATTAATTTTGGATCTGGCAGATGTAGCATATGTTGTATGCTGTTCAAGAGGAAAATACAAACCCAGTGCCAGTTACGGGGACCCAAAATGAATACGGCAGACGCGTTTTGTACCTGCTGTACGCTGTACATACCCAGGTCCGGAGAACTGCATAGAGAGGCGGTTGGACTGTCGTTGGAAGTGCTGTCCGGGCGGCGAGGCGTCGGCCGGGCGCGCGTCTAAGGAATGCGCTTTGTGCGGCGCGCGGCTCGTGTCGTCGCGGCACACCACCGCCGCCGACCAGCGCTTGCTTTGGTCTGAAACCTGGACAGACGATTGTATTACTATTTATCTATACTATACAACGTGTTGCTTCATCCTGTAATATACCACTACTGGGCCTAGGCCTCTTTCCCCATGTAGGAGAAGGATCAGAGCTTAATCCACCACGCTGCTCCAATGCGGGATGGCGGATATATTCGCTACTATGAGTAACAATCGTTATCAGGTGTACATGATAACAACCGGGACCGATGGCTTAACTTGCTCTCCGAGGCACGGTGGGGAGACCCACAAGGACTGCACAAACACCCAGACCACGACAAACACCTGTATGGCCACTACAAATGTTTTTCATGTGAGGGGATCGAACCCGCAACCGCCAGCGCAACAGGTATAATCCATGGCTGTGACCGTTGCGCCAACGCGGCGTCAAAAAATAGATACACATTAAAATGTTTTACTTAAATAGAAATTTTATTTAACTTAACACAAACAGTTTTTTTATTAATCACCTATGTTTTCTATTAAATATTTTCAAAATGTGGAAATAAACAAAAGAAAGAATAAAAAATCAAATACACAATAACTTATAATGTAGTTTATGGCAAATATAAAAGTAGGTCAAGTAGAACACCTTATATGGAACGAGGTTATACCTGTCTTTGCGGAGGCAATGTGTCTTGATGTAAAGAGGGCTCGCTTCCGCGGCGCACTTGTAAGCCATTAGCACCGTCCTCTAGGTCCGCGACGCCGACTTCTACACAGGAATCCGTATTAGGTACCCGCATACTGCCCCCCACGCCGCCACCGCCCTAGAACAACCATAAATCACGGTATTAAAACAGGAAATTCCTGCTCAAAATCTGGAGCAGCCCGACTGGGGCAGTACCTCGACCTTACCTAAATAATACTGCTTTCAAGCAGTGTTGTGTTCCTCTGGTGAGTAAGGTGACCCGAGCTCCTGGGGAATGTCGCGGTAGGGACCACAATACATCTGGTATTGCAAGCGTCTATAAGCTACGGTAATTACTAACCATCAGGTGAGCCATAGGCTTATTTTCCGAGCTAGTTGTATAAAAAAAAACGCACTAAAACATTAACCATGAAACACGGTATATAACAAATGCACTACAAATCTATGTCAATTTGAATTTCGCAGTTTGATAGCGCCGAAACAATGGATCGATTTTCATTGTATTACCGGTTCCATTCAATATTTTCTGTGGTTGAAGCCAACCACGAAGATAAAGTTATTTCTCGAGCAACCTTGTAAGCAATAAAAAATATCTGCCATCGTATTTCAAGAAATAAATCAAAATATTCAAACCTGTGGATACACACCGCTTTCACAGTGACAAAGCAATAAAGACTACATATTTATTGTTTTATTACAATATTTATAACAAACACAATAATTTTATAACAATAGCCGTGACATGCTGACATTGTTCCAAGCATACATGATATGATTGATCGTGCAGCTCAAAATAAAATGAAAGTGTAAATTTTTCACTAAATTATATAATTATCCACGTTATTGCTTGGCTGCACTAACGTGAATAATCCTGTTAGCCTGGTTAATTCCGTTATCTTTGAAACAAAACACCTGCGATAATTTTTTGTTTTAAAACAAAAAAGTCGTGTAATACGGTATTAGTTAATGAAGAAAAATTAATGTGACACACCATAAAATAACGTATTTAAACTAGAGATGCCACGAATATTCGGCGATTTTTCGGTATTCGGCTATTCGGCCTCTTTTTTCGCTATTCGGTATTCGGCCGAATATGGTTAACCATTTGGCCGAATACCGAATAGCATTTTTTTTAATTCCTACTAACTGTTTTTCCGCGACTCGTAACTCGCTCATCATTACAGCCTATACAGTCCACTGCTGGACATAGGCCTCCACAAGTTTACGCCAAAAATAACGTGAACTCATGTGTTTTGCCCATAGTCACCACGCTGGGCAGGCGGGTTGGTGACCGCAGTACTGGCTTTGTCGCACCGAAGACGCTGCTGCCCGTCTTCGGCCTGTGTATTTCAAAGCCAGCAGGTGGATGGTTATCCCGCCATCGGTCGGCTTAAGTTCCAAGGTGGTTGTAGAACCTTGTTATCCCTTAGTCGCCTCTTACGACACCCACGGGAAGAGAGGGGGTGGCTAAATTCTTTAGTGCCGTAGCCACACAGCACACGTAACTCGCTCGCTCCACGTAAATTATAGCCCATGTCCTTTCTAAGGCTCTAGAGTATCTGTGTACCAAATTTCATTTAAATCGGTTCAGCAGTTTTGGTGCAAAATCGTGATAAACAGATTTACTTCCTTATTTATGATAAAATACAGTAAGGATTATCAAATAAATTATGAAAAAACTCAAAATATTACTCACAAAGATATTTATTTAACCAAAAAAGAACTAAGAAATTAATTTTTAAAATCTACCAGTGGTAAGAAAGAAACACAACAAACGAACTGCCAGTTTATTGTCATCACTATAAATTTCATAATAGTTCCAAATAGGCGATTTCTTATGAAATTGATTCATTTTGCTTTTCTCGAACAAACGGTGATATTTCTTATGGTAATCAATCACATTAAATGTTATATTTTATTATACAGTAAGTACGACGCATCAACGACCAACAAATAAAGCAGGTTGTAAACACGACCGCGAAGTACGTATTACTTCAGCGATGTAAGTTTAAACTCGCACGGTGACGAGTTGTGTCTTGTCGCCCGCGAAAAGTACTAAGTGTGGCCGAATATTCGGCTGCCGAATGTTCGGCGCTTCGGCCAACAGCCTCGCCGAACATTCGGTATTCGGTATTCGGCCAAATTACTATTCGTGGCATCCCTAATTTAAACTTTGTATATTTATTTATATCAAAATAAAAAATAAACCTTGTACCTTATTATTTTGTGTTACTGTTAATTAATTATGATTTTATAAGTATAATTATATTTCACTCACCGTTTCAGTTTTTGTCACGCAAAAACAATCTGATAAACTTAATCCCATTTTGCACTTATTTACAAAATAGCTTTGTTTTCTAGAGTTCATGTTCAGTAATGAGTTCAGTAAATGAAATTAAGAGACAAGATTTTTAAATTGTTTTAACAATATTAAACACGTTTCGACAAGTCGAAGAGTAAAATTTGTAAATTAAATAAAAACCCGCTTTAGTTCCTTTTTTTATCGACACGACTAAAAATAGGCAAAGATATTCTACATTCAGCCAATGTTTTTTTTTTACTTAATTGATGAATTCGTGTAAATTGTATAAAAAATTTGAACAATAAAATAAAACAATTAGATATTTAATATAACAAGCATCTATATTTTTTTAAAAAATATGCTGATAAAATTACTAACCCGAAACATATCCGGTGATGCGGTGCCAGCAGAGGAACCACTCGCGCCATCTGCTTGAGCAGCCCTTGGCTGCGCCTGGTTGGCACACTCGGCGGTGAGCGTCTCTCTGTCGTCAGCCACATCTCTCACGCGGTCGTCAAGGTCCAGAATACCTCCCGAACTTGCGCGAAGCGCTCGCACTCCAACCCATGTCTCCGGCCCCTGAGAATAACAAAAAAAAAATGTTTTATATAATGTCATTTTAAAATGTACATAATTAATCAAATAAATACCCTTTGTATAAAAATATCTTAAATTTATAATATGCTCATATAACTGACCGAAGACATGTGAACATTGGCATTGTGTGTTGGTTTAACGAATTTCTGTTTTTCTTATATCAAGGAATTAATAACATCACAACGACGACGGCATCACGAATATTCCCACGCGTTTTGTGCCTTTCAATCTATTCATCTGAGTGAACGTTGCGTGAGCACTTGGATGTTATGTACGATTTATTTAGATATTGAGTTTTGTCTGCTCGTTCACAAGCCTTTGTGCTACTGTCAAGCGAGTACTCCGCTAACACAAACGAACAGTGAAACTGAACGGATTATTATCAATACAAAGAAGACCAGGTTAAACCAGGACAACGGTAATTTTGTACTATTAGTCTACTTTTATGAATGAAAATTTTGCGGAAAGTAGACATTTTAGATAAATCAAAAATTAATTTAGCACTAAATGAAAAATATAATAAATATGATAATATTGGTATAATGAATATGACTAAAATTATTGATCAAACGATTGTAAGAAATTTAAAGAGCTATTTAAATAAAGAATTAACAAAACACAGTAACTTCGTACCCACGTAACTGTACGCTTTTCGCGTTCTTTGCCAGCTAAACGACCTCGCTTCTTTAACCGGGGCGGAGGTACGGGAACTTCCTCGGGTTCAACCATACCGTTACTATGTACACATAATTTACCACTAACACTTTTTTTCTTCAACGTATTCACTTACTTTTAGTCCAAAAGTCGTGAAACAAATAGGAGTACCTTATTCCACTCATTTTCAATAAGTCGAAAACGAATCTGATAGTATTTTATATTTTAATATTTTGAGTTATTTCAAGATTTTTTTTACGAAACACTGTTTTCGTCGATATTTAATCTTAAGAATCTGAATTCAATAATATTGTTTGTAAGCAGTCTTACATAGAATGTGCATTTATTGTGCCATCGAATTAGATTAAACATAAAACCGAATACTAGAGGCGTTAACGTGGGGGTTATTAAAAAAAAATTAAAAGACACGAATATACCAAAGGAACAAATCAAACACTATTTTTTACACATTGAAGAATTACGCACAATTTTTCCTGTTATTCAAAGTATTTTTAAGTTCTCATTCACGATTATCATATGAGATAAGATTATTTTTAGTCTTCACCTCGACCACGTGGTGTAAATAAAAACAAACGCGTTGCTTTCACATCTCGCGATTATGTACATAGACTGTAATTAAACATTATCATTTCTGTCTTACTGTTTCTGAATATTTACGTTTGACCCATTGTTACTACTTCGGCACGGAAATACCTCGTAATTCATAAGGCGAGATATATTTTTGTCAAGGTGCTTACTGCATTTAATTATTAACTGAAGTTGTAAATGCCTGTCAATCAAGTACGTATATTAAAACTTCAAATGCATGGGATGCATAACGGCCATACAATCTTGAATGACGATAACTGTGACGTAATCATATGATCAATAGCTAACAGTCTCTTAGATTTAACTGCACTCGCTATCTTACTTTCTTAACTTTGCTGATTTTTATATGAATTTTTAAATAATATAAATTGAAATTTATGATATTAATAACATTGTCGTTTATTACTTTTTCGTGATTGTAACGTAAGCATTTCATTATCGTATTTTAAATAATGGTTAGAGACAGTGCCTTTACCGTAATAATGGTCATTTGTAGCAGGTCATTGGTGCGGATGAAACCTTGACCTTCGCGCGCCGTCGACCAAACACAGCCTCGCGCTGCTCAGAATGCACCAGATGCTACATCCCATTATGCCTCGCGTGATTAATTGAAAATCGGCTTATCTGCCGTTAGAACGCCTCCTATCTAATTACACCGTTAAATGCGCACAAGTAAACGGCCACAGCTATGAACTTTTTAAAATTATTTCCAACGTTACAAAGTGCTAAAGTGAAGTTATCATTACAGACAGATCGCTGTAACGGAGACACGGAGATAATTAACATGAAAGGTAGAAAAGTCAGATGTAAGATCACGCGAGATTCTACATCACAATTAGGGTTGCCAGATGGTCGGGATTCGTCGGGATTATCCCGACATTTCGTATGATGTCCAGAGTCCCGAAAAAATACTAAATGTCCCGACAAACAACAGCAAAACAAAAATCTAAAACTATCGCGATAATAAATGTAATGCGAAGTACATGTGGCAGTAATTTATCAAAAAGGAGTTCAAATTACTAATAATTATAATACTTATTAGAATAAGTGATTGTGATAATTAATGATCTCAGAATCTGCCAAAAAATGTTATTTTTTTTGTTTATTGTTTTTGTGATTTAAATTTTTATAATAAAAAGTGATTTTTTATATTTCTTAATATTTATTTGTCCCGTTGGTCCCGACCCTAATCCCAAAATCCCGACTTTTTGAAAATTTGCCCAGATATTTTAGTCTACCCATCTGGTAACCCTAATCACAATAGTCATGCGTAAACGGAATTCGTAGGTCAGAACGTACCTACCTAATTATCTTTAGAAATGCACGCGATTCTGTGCAAACTAATGATTTACTTCATTTAATGTAATACTTCAATAGACCAGACCTTCAATTGTATTTATGTTTTTATGTCACTATTCAATGCAAATCGACGGTATACAAACAGTTTGACAGGTATTTTTCAACGTTTATCTTGGATACAAATTTGTCGAAAGCCTTATAAGTAGAGTGAACAGATATATTACAGTCGATTATGGTTTTAGGCGCGCGTGCCGAATGATAAGTAAGCAAATATGCGTCAAACACGTATATTTCGGAATTGTTAAGTAAAAGTCCAAATCTGTATTTAACACATATTTTGTATCACTAAAACATACTAGCTACTAATAGCTTTTAATAATAATGATTATAGGTATAATCTCAAACTTTGTAAAGAGATAATTTTCTGCTCATCATTATTTTTACATTACATAGTCATAATTTCGGAGATTTACTTTAATAGTTTACAAGTTTTGTTTTTTAAATCTTCTATTAATCATTGTAAGCAAGCGAGAAGTACCTATTGTACATTATGTATTTGAAATATCGTCTATAGACTTCATATTATTTTGTAAAATGGCCTGACGTACCTACTCCAAGGTAATTTGCGAAATTCTTATGTAAATATTAAGTGTGTAGACGTGCATAACACTCATTGCAATTTATAAGTTCTCACTGAGTTCATGCTTTTCAAGGTATAGAAAATTAATACCAATTTAAAGCCAATTTTAAATCATAAAAATATTTTAATAACTAACTAAAATAATCTCGATCATATTGATAACACATTATTTTATCTTTATTAAAAATGTTTCGAATCTATATGAATATATCTATATCCAATATTTGTATTGCAAAACACTATTTCGTCAGATGAACACCACTTTCACGTTCATTCTTTTTTGTAAAAAAATATATTATAAGTATTACGGGTTTCATTTAATGAAATTACTTGACACAAATTTAATTTCTATGAACACAGGCAATATAAGAAATAATAGAGCGTGTCGCACAGTCGCGCCGTGCCGCGGCGTAAACACAACTGAAGGCAACTTATTAATCGTGTAACTACGAATAAACATAGGGAAAAAAATGTTTCGTTTTCTAAGAAATAGCAATAAAACAATGTAATAAAAACAGTAATACTAAATATGAAAAATTGTCAAGAGTAGCATTACAAAAAGTAATTGTTAATATTTACAATAATGATGCGTCTGACCTAACGGAATTGTAGAAATAACAGTTGTAGGCACATTAATATCATATTAGTTATGCTAGATTGGATACTAGAAATTATAAAAATTTCAAATAACAATATTGCAAGGCAACATAAGAGTTATTCAAAAAATATATGTTTAGCTTATTCGTATATTGTATTTTGGATCAGCCTAATTACTTGTTTCAAATAGGTACGCAGATTAATATTATACTATACTAGAACAAGTAACCCATAAAAGTCCATAACTGTGCCAAAGTATTTTATCTTGCTAAGGAGAAAGGTTAGAGTCTAATCCGCTACCCTGAATCACTGCTGGTTGGCGGATACTTCGATTATATCTGACATAGAGACGGCACTATGTAAGCACGTAAATGACTATCAAAACTACCATAAAAACGATTGCTGTATCATAAATTTTTAGTTTTATTTATCTAGTAACGCAAGCATTAAAATTATTTTTTTTTCGAGTAGCTTTAATTTTATAGACTTACAATCAGTTTCCTTTGGAATAATTAACAACTAACGCCGAGTTTCACGAAAAGAAATTAAAATTTAAGTAATGATTAAACTAATTTAATCGCAAGAATTGTATGAAATTCTTGTGATTAAATTTGTTTAATCTCTACTTAAATTTTAATTTTGTTTCGTGCAACTCGGCGTAAGTACTGTAGATTTTTTTTAATGTAATTTATTTGATAAAACCTTGTCTGAGAGCATTTCAAGTTTGCCAAATATTCAATACCATAGGATAACTTTTTCACAGTTTTTTTTTTCATGTTGTGGTTCGTGTACCTGTACATATTATGTTCTAGTCTGAACTGCCATTGAGCACGGAATAGCCATTTTATATATTCCCGAAAGCTGTTGTTTTAACAACCGCTCTGTTGTATCGGCTCGTGTGCCATTTACATACTAAGCAACGGCGGTTAGCGGGTTCGATTTCCGCTCGGGGTGGATATTTGTATTGGACAGATATCGAGACCGGAAAGAAATAATTGTTTAAATACAAATATCCATCGTTCAATACAATATCTGTAAGTCTCCCCACCCTACCTCGAAGAGCACGTTAAGATTTCGGTCCTAGTTGTTATCATATACACCTAATAGTGATCGTTATTCAAAGTAGGGAATATATCCGCCAACCCGCCCTAGAGCAGCGTGTTGAATTAAGCTCCTATCCTTCTCCTACGTGTATAAAGAGGCGTATGCCCAGCAGTGGGATGTTACAAGCTGAATCGCTGTATTTTAGTTAAAAAAACATGTGAGAGTTGCTAGTATACAAAAATCCTGGTAAGGTTTAGTAATTTGGTTTGGTTTACTATTTTGTTTACAATTTTATGTACACATTTATTGTGAACTCTCAAAACGAAAAATTACGAATTTGATTGAACTTGCAATGTAATCGGTAAACAGTCCCCTGCAATAGTACAGGTAGAATAAAATCTTATAGAAACTTTTCTCATTGCAGGAGACTGTGTAGATTTAAATGACGTGTATCTTATGAAGTAGGTTAATTATTATTATTTATATACAGTTAATATTTTTACATCATTTTAACGTTAGCATGCATTTTAAAATAAAATTATCTAGACATAAATTAACAACGAAAATTAGAGATACTGAACACGTATATATTAATGTAAATAAAGTGATAATCATCGGCCGTGAAAAGAAAACTATAGTCACAAGTACAAATTGCAGCTAAGAACACACATGGGCGTAAATGGGGTAGTGCCAAAGGTGACCATGCTTGATGGAAGTCTTATACAAAAGTGTATTTATTATATACAGGACTAATACAGGTTGTAGTTGAGGTAAATTGACAGGGAAATAATTTTCCTTTGAATATTAAAAACACTGTTGACTACATTCTTTACTCGTATTTCTAAGTTTAAATGAAAATTTAAATTATTTTTGTCAATATTTCCTAACGCTATTTAAAACGAATTTGAGTATTTAGGCCTTTAGCAGCATTTTCTGTGCGACAAAGCCAGCCCTGCGGTCATCGACCCGCTTGCTTAGCGTGGACTATAGGCAAAACATATGAGTTTTTGTCGCGAACTTGTGGAGACCTTTGTCCAGCAGTGGACTGTATTAGGCTGAAGTGAAGGCCTATAATAATAAAAATGTTCGTGTTTTATACACAGGAAACTGTTTTGTGTTCGAACAATAAGAGAGTCGGATATTTCCCGATTGACAATTACCTACTATTCGACCCGTAAGTACTACAAACACAATTCTGTTATACTAATTTGTTAGGAGCGAACTTCACAGTTCCACGTATCACAAGGACATTTAATAAATACAGTGGTTCAATTGACATTTTCAGAACTTTTATCTCGGTATTCAAAAATAAAGTTTAGTATCGTCTCTTGCAAATAGTAAATAAGGACACATAATGCATGTATATATGAATATTTTTTGAAATGTAATAAGTTTTCATAGTATGTTGTGTTTACCTTAATATAGATTTACAATTTTCCAAGTGTAAGTGTAATATCTATAGTAATTGTGTTATGTAATTTTAAAACTGCTGGTAAACCATAAAAAAATAAAGTGACATTTTCGATTATCTGCCTCTCGATTTAAATGGGATTGGTGAGATTTCATTGGACCCCTCCCCCCATTCTGAGCTCACGTTATTAATGGATGTCCCCTAAGCTACAGACGCCTGCAACATCAGAAGCACCACAAGCACGTTGCCGTGCTACCTCCAATACCCCCAGGAGCTCTGGACACCTTACTCACCACATGAACACAACACTGCTTGAGACTTGTATTATTTAGCTGTGAGTTTCTGTAAGATCGAAGTACTTCCCCTGTCAGGCTACTCCAGATTTTTAGCAGGATATTAAATGCTTATCCCTTCCTCAGTAGAATTAAATTAGACTCTTAAAATAGAATTTTAAAACATCAGTCAACTAAACGATTATATATACTATAAAACAATATTAATAATTTGTTTTATATTTATAGCCTAAGGATGATAAAAATTAAAACTACAAAATTAAAGACTACTTAAAAATTTGTTAATTTTTAGGGTGTCGTACCTCAAAAGGAAAAAACGAAACCCTTATCACTTTGTCCTTATTACGTTACTTATCTCGTTGTGATCACTTTGTCGTCCGTCTGTCTGTCAAGACCTCTTTTCTTAGGAACGCTTTTAGGTATCAAGCTGAAATTCATATCAAATACTCAGGTCCAACCAGGCCAACGCGATCAAAAGAGACAGCCGTTTATGCTACAAATTTTCGACACTCGCAACTGAATCAAATCAATCAACAGGGTACTTTCCGTGAACTCAGAATCTTGAAATTTGGTGCGAAGCAACTTCTTATTACACAGATAAAGGAAAAATTGCGAAAAGTATAAAAATTTAGTTACATCATAATAAAAATATTTTTAATAATTTTATTTGTACGGAGCCCTCGGTGCGCGTGTCCGACTCGCACTTGACCGGTTTTTAAGAGTAAGGGATATAATTCTTTTATTATTATTAAACAATTAACATTAAAAATATTACGTTAAAAATTACAAAATATTGTTTATGAAGATGATCGTAGGAAAACGTAGAGCAACAAAGTGATATGTCATCTTTTTATACTTAAAATTAATTTTAAACATTTTTATCATTATTATCTACTACAAATATTAGTAAACTCACGTAAATTATCGCAGTGGAATGTAAGATAATTAGTATTCGTCACCACGGCAAGCCTGTTAATAGGCTATTCATTTTAGTAATTATTTATTGAGTCTTCTAAGGAATAGACAATCTGTTTTACAAGATAATTAATTAGAATTGAATTAATTTTTCGATCAAGGTTTCAATAAATCGTGACCTTTAAGTCAATCATGTTTACAAATACAAAACAAAGTTTTTATTCATTTTTATATTTAATGGCTTCTAGACCTGACATAGACTTATATTCTTATCTACGTAAAAAGGAGGGTAGTGACAGAGTAGACACAGAATATGTATGATCACACCCTTCGAAGAGATGAAGTAAAACTTCTTTACGCACGCTTGACTTGAGAAGTGAACTGGTGAATGCGTAACGAGAGCGTTACGAAAAGTGGGAACGGGCGAGGCGAATGGAAGTTGAGAGGGAGATATAAGTTAGTGAAGATAGAAAAGGAGAGAGAGTTGCGTTTCAAAGGTTTTACTTCAGTCGTGTGGTCTAAAAGCACAATCGTATTTTTTTCTTCGATTCTCATGCTAATTTTTGGAGATCGCTGTTCACACTCGATCAGTATTCTGTCACTACATCATTCGTTTATATTGACAGAATAATTAGCTCGTAACTACATTGACTTAATTAGTACTTTCCTACCACCGTGAAAGTAATAACAATGACGTTACGTAATATAAAATTTCTCTACTGATCAATTGTTTCCTAGTTTATAATTATCATATATTATTTGTATTTAAATTTAATACGAAAATCTACATTATATGAAAATGGAATGGTTTGGACAGCTGGTGAATAAATTCGCTTCCTAGTTCGTTAGTTTAGTGTCATTTTTTTATAGCTAATTAAATTAATTTTTAATTTTGATGACATAACTGAATAAACGAATAAACATGAACTTAAATAAAAATATTGAATATTAACAGTGAAGTAAGCCATGCCAAAACAATACAGTTTTCGGGCTATAAGGATTAAAAATTACTGTCTTTGTGTAGGTCGAGAAAGTAGCAACGTAAGTGTTTTTATAGCTAGTAAATTTCGCATTATCATAACCGGGTGGGTACCTGAAAGGTATTCGAGGTGTAGAATTAGAGACCGCTTGAGACTGATGTTTAACAATACTATGTAAGATGTTGCGAAATTCGTTCTCGACGTATACTTTGCTATTATGCTGGACGTAACTATTCACTTTGTCAGACGTGTTCAGCTTAACAAACATTCAAATACTTTTCAACTAAGTATATCATACATATACATATATAAACTTCGTAACATATTACTTTGTAATTGTTTTTACTGTAACTATTATTATTTCATTCGGTTATTTTTGTCATAAATGGTCTTGTTAGAAATATTTTTGTTTTGTTAAAAAACTACAGAATTGTTATGTTGTAAATTAAAACGTTTGTATAAAAAATAACATCATATTTTTTTAATCGAATTAAATTGACATAATAATTTTACTTACAATGACTAAAAAGTTAGTGTTTTGTTTATTTTTCTAAAAATTTTAAATTAAATATACATATTTTTTTATATTCTGTATTATATTCAGCGTTTTGCGTAAATTGTTTATAGAGACAAACTTACCGTTTCGTTCTGTTTAGGTAATAAGTTTTTCTGCAACTTCTGAACTGGATATGTCTGTCTCCATCCAAAAAGCCTCACAATTTTGTCAGCCACATCTTCACACCGAGGAGGGTCTTTCATTGTTTACTTTCTTTACGATAAAATCACTAAATTTTAAAAGTATAACACTTAAATTCAGTATTATTTATTAAAAACACTTGTGTTGAAATTAAGTTATTCGCAAATAGACACAGCCGATGTAGATACACAGTTCGATAGCAAAGTCCGTTCGATATTGCAGACGCGCAAAAAGTGCAAAAAATTGTCGAGTGACGCGTATAAACAGCACATTATATTTGGCCTTAGCTCCGTTATCGGTTCATCGTTATCTACAATCCACGCCCCTCCTATTAAAGCTACACTATTTCAGGTTCTATATTTATTTACAGTGAAGCCTACGAAAAGTACTTATAGATATCAAATTGATTATCAACTGTTCTAAAATATAAAACCCTTTAATAACTCAACGATGTTATTTTACATGAGATACGATCCACTGAACAAATAGAGCAAATATTAAGTTTCCATCAACATTGTCACGCTCTCTTGTATCTTGTATGGCCTCTTTTAGATAGGTATGTACTTGTACTACTATCCCTTAATCCAATTATTTACTATCCCCTAATGATATGCAAACTTAAATGTCATTATTTAGTTTTCCTAATGGACTTATTCCAAGGTGTGTCTGCCTTTATCAGTTTAAGTTATTTGAACGAGATTTTAAATTCAGTTTGAAATTACGTACTGAGCCTAACATTGTCTGATAATAACTTGCACATGTATTATGCACGAGCACTAAACGCAGTGCAGAGATACAATAAAACGAGTGTTACTTGAAACTCAGAGTACGTTGACGTTTCAAACTAAATTCCAATCGGCCAAACACCTTTATTTTGAGTTGGATTTGGCCATAGTTTTACATATGAATCAAAATGATATTTTAGATTGAAGTTTATAATATTACTTAACATAATTTTAGATTAAATGAATTCCTAATTAAACTTTAAACAGTAAAAGTATACAATGGGAACATAATGTTATCACAATTTATTTGTGCAGTTGTTGTAGCAGTTGTTTTTGTTTTCGTCGTTGTATGTAGAGCTCAAAAACATTATTTTATTAAAATCTTTAAGAATGATACGGAATGATTGGTAAAAAGATGCGACAAGTGATAATTAGGAGAACTTTAAACGTCCTGTACAGTCTCTGAATGACAAGTCAGTGTAAGATAAGTAGAAGACACTAATTGTTGCTAATACAATATTAGTGTCTCCACAGTCACAGTAAACTGTAACCATAAAACTGAACCTAACTTAACTTTTACTTGTTATTCATATCACAAAAAGAAAAATAAAAATACCTTCGAGAAGGCACATTTTACCTATGTATTTTACTTATCCCTTTCACTGTTGTTTCGTGAACTTTTTGACCTCCCCCATGTTAAGACAAGTTACTAAATGCGTTTCAAATAGACTCATTGTTTTTAACACCGAGGTTAAGTCAACGTGGGATTTGGATTTGTTTGTAAGGAATTACAGAAATCTTTATTTTTTTTTTCATAAAATTTTCGACATATTTTAGCTATACAAGTAAAACAAGTGCGATTCGCATGCTAATTAAATACACATAATATTAAATAATAATTGTATAAGAAAAAATACCCTTTAATTTTTTGGGTCATGCTTAAAAAGTAACAAAAGAACCATCACTGTGGTGCAAACGCTTTCTACGGTTCCAGAGATTCTGCAACTGCATGATGGAAAGAAGTAACGAAATCCCGACCATATTAAAGTCCTGTTGTCACAAATATGTAATTGGGTATCAAAAGGACAAACTCTGGGGGAGTTTCTTATTTTTGTTGTTTAGCAATTAAAAGAATTGATAAATTGGGGTGGATCTTATTCATTAATGAATGAGTATATAATATACACCATAAAGAAACGTAATAAAAGTATACATAAAGAAAGATACACATTAGGTCTTATCGCTAAGAGAGATTTTTTTTCGACAACCTTAGGGTATAGGACAAGGCGTAGAAAAAGAGGAAGATAGAGGAGTGTACACAGAGTTGAAAAAAAATGGCATGTTATTAACGTGCTCTATGGTCTATGATACATACATAATTATAGATTGAAAAAAATATACTACATATATATACACACACGATGCATATACTACACATATATGTACTGTATTTACATACCAATACTATATAATATAATGTACGGAGATGCTAAGGATATTTATGACATATTTGGTGACAAAAAATGCGCCTTTTGATATTTTGTGAAACAGGAGGGTTTGAGCTTTTTTATAGAATAGGGAAGCGAGTTCCCGAGTTCAGCTTTAATAGAAGAGTGAATAAAAGAAGGTAGTATGAGGAGTTTTAAGTGTAAAGGTTGAAGATGATCTGAGGAAAGACTCATGAGTGTCACAGAGAAACTCGAAGCGATTTTTGCGCTAAAGTGGAGTATCTGGATGGAAAAGTATGCGATAAAGTAAAGAGAGGACGTGAGTATTCTTGCGAAAGCGGATAGGGATCCATTTGAGTCGATTACGAGTCGGAGACTAGGTCATATTTGTGAAGACCAAATATGAACCGTATGCAAAGATTCTAGAGGCGTTCAAGCTTATTTAACTGCTCCTCTTTAAGATCTAGGTAACAAATAGCAGCATTACTGCATCCCGAGAGACATCATATGGGAAATTCCATCAAGCACATCGTTCAAATTATTAGATAAAAAAACGTATAGTTGGCTGTCAATAAGATGGTAGTGAAGCTTTCTATGGTGAGATCTGGGTATTCGGATTAGTGTCAACTATTCTTATATTACTATTTCTAAAAAACAATACGGTTTCGAGAACGTTATACCCATTATAACTTATTGACGAGTACTGAAGCAACTGTAATTTATAGTATCTAATTTATACTTTGAAAATATAATACCAAGTATAGTTCGCGTCATGTAAAAAGAACGCTGGCCTTGAAGCTGCGCAGAAGCGATTTATCGGTCTATTTGGTGGTACGGGGTAGGGGGACGGGAGTGTTTATCACTGCCGCATGCTTGCCGGTGTGCTATTGGTTGAGAGCGGTTGACAGTTCGACGTCGACTCAAATTATTATCGCGCACAAAAGTTTTAAATTACAAAATTCTCCATTTACTATTTATTTCACTAAAAAACAATTATCAATTTATCATTTTAAACACATAAAAACTATTAATATACAAATATCGAGAGTACAGATAATTATTATTTTTGAATACGACATTTCAATAACTAAAAAATTTGTTATTGCTTTTGTTTAAAAAAAAATTGTGATTTTGTAAAGTCATAATTATTATACTTATTTAGTCCGAATTATTCGCACTTGTATTTCTAGTATTTTTTAATGTACCTACCAAAAACCATTATACGAAGCCGCGAGTGAAAGCCTAATTAAAAAATAAAACAGTAGTACTTGTGCGCGAGTATACCCATGCGCAAACGCACCCCCTCCAGTTTCTTTCAGCGTTCTTTTTACATGACGCGAACTATACCGTTATAAGCGTTCGACATTTCCTGATACAAAGAGAATTACATACTTTTGTAACACATAAAAGTTGTTAAATAGATCGGAAGTTTTTGAGGACAGTGCATTAATTAGAAGAAATAGATTTGCTTAAATAGAATAGGTACAACTATACTATAATACATTAAGAACATTTGTCCTTCAATATTACTAAACCACATAATAATTATACAATATTTATTTTTACAGATATAGGTAAATACAAATTGATTTTGCTTGCTTTTATTTAAAATACTTGGTTTTGAATTTCTTTTACATTACATTAACGTAGTCATATAATTAACAATTTTAATAATACTAAAATTTGTCAAGACGATAAAAATAAATGAGCTACTAAAATTTCTTCGTTGTTTAGAAAGCAGTACCATAATAATAATTTAGCTAAAGAAGGCGCGAAAGTACAATATTTCTTCAACGTTTTGTGTAGATATTGCCAAGATATACGGTATTATATATGTACGAATCGGACTCGCAGGTTTATAATTACATATTATTGCATTATCCATTATAATCTTATACGGAGCGTCGGACTTGCGTGCTGTCACGCCACACTGAAATCTCAGCAAAAACTGATTTAAAATCAAGTTCACTTCTCGTTTGGAACTACTTCTACTTATAATACTATTTATTTCATTTTAGCAACAAAGTGCAAGGTCTCACTGACAAAATCGTAATAATTTTTGTAAGTGCAATGATCTAAATGTGGTCAAATCTAAACATCTCATCCTTTTTTCTCATTCCTGAACACTTTCAACCTTCACTATCGCTTGCGCTAAAATTCAGTGGACTGTGTAGCTTTCGTGCAAATACAAATACCTATCTGTTAGGACCGTACTGAGAGACAATGCCTTTAAACAAATGCCACGTTCGTGCCCATCACTGCCACGCGGTATAACAAACTTGGCCACTTTTAAATGTGCTATTTTCACTGTAAAGTGATACGATTGATATAATTTTATTATGAACGTCACTAGCGTATGTAAACAAACAAGAGGCTGCGCGGCGACGGCAGGCAACTGGCTCAGTTTTCTGCGCGTACGCTGGTCGCTTCGGCATAGCGGAGGGAGGGAGGGCCGGTACTCGATAGGTTGCCGCCGCTCCCCTCAGAGGTAACAGTCATTGAGCCCCGTGTAAACAATTATTATACATACACCTGGAATTATCACAGAACAAAAATAGTTTCTCCTTATAGTAAGTAATGTTACAATATTCGAATTAACTCAGATAAGCTTTTACATAACTTTGTTACAACTTACGTTTGAATACTACCTAGAAATTGATTACTTTTGTAACACTTGTAATTATCAAGTTACTTATAAAAAGGGCTAACTTCAAAGAACATCTTACGTTATCACACATGTACGTAGCCTATTATTTTTTTTAAGTTTTAAAAATATAATAAAGTCAAAACTACCCGTATTACATTATTTTTATATGTACTGACTATTAACATTTTAATGTCTATACTGTAAGTACTATGTATTATGACTTTTATTTGTACTGTATATTATGACTTTTTTAAAGTAATTCACAATCAATGTAATAAGTAACTCACAAATTATCTCTTTCTACTTGAATTTTCGCATCAATTTGGTATCATACATATAAAAATTGTTAAAAATGGAATGACACGACGGTGACGAAAGTTTATCAACAATTCGGGTTATTTATTATTTTCCTTTTAGTATGATTTTATCTCTAATCTACTTTGTAAAATAATAATAACTAACAAAAATTGGTAATGGTTGTTTCAAAGGATAGGAAGGATGTCGTTGGCAGTGTGGCGAAGCGCGACAGACGCGGCCAACGAAACGTTCGGGGTGCCCAACTGCCCACCAACCAACCTGATCCAGTTTTTATCAAGGACGGCGGATATTTTCGTTTTTCAGTTAAAAAAACTAAAACGTGCATTTTAAGTCAACGATTCCATTAACCTTACTTTTATTTGACGTAAATGGACTAAATACTCACCAACTGATACAGATTAAAACGAACTTCGTTAGGATTTCACTACAATTTATTATAGGTATGTAGGTACTACATTTAACTTGCTTTTAATGGTACATCAAGATCAAACCTATAGCTTTTTTTTAGTTAAGCTCTGGGATCATACCTAAACAGGATGAAAAGTAATAGAGCAAGAATTTTAAATACACAAATAAGTAAGATTTATTTAATTTTATTATTAAATTAATATTGTAGGTAATAATGATACCAGGCTTTAAAATTATTAATGATAAAACTCAAATTGTGGTATGACATAATATTTTAGTGTAAAGTAATATACCTACCTACTTAAGCGATGCTACCGCCCGCGACGTATCACGGTTATTACAAATTAATCGATTGAAGGCCATTTTCAGCCCATTTTGCATGATGATCATTTTCGAATAATGGCTACAGCACATAATGATTTAACAGTAAGTAACAAAATTGGATTCTAAACAAAAGATTAGAATTTGGCTTGTTTAAACAATAAGGGGTCTTTATTGATTAAACAAGCCGAAATCCATATTCCTCAAACAATTTCAATTTTGTAACTTTATTTTGTTTTTATTTCTTGCCATTACAGCGGTTATGGTAGTCGTCTGCGTAGGTACTTATACTTACTAAAAAATTAAGGGCCTATCTATGAGAGTTCAATACAGTCCTGTAACGAGGAAGGACAAACAAATAGCGGCGTCGCAATACGGCTTCGCTGCCAACTTTTAGAGTAAAATTATAAAATACCCATAAAATATTTTTATAAGTTACATTTGCCTATAATTTTAAAATTAAAAGATGTTTATTTTAACGCGGTTATAGGTTATGGCTTCACATACTTATACACATAGAGGTGGTAAAGTAACAAGAAATGCGGGTGAAATCACGCGATTCACCTAGTTTTTATATAAATAAGTCTTGTCCATAGTAGAACTCCGTACATCCTCTTTAGCGCCATCTGTAGTTATACTCATGTACTAAAATGTACATTAAAATCAATTCATATAAACCACAGATAAGATAGTAACGTAAGCAATTATTCTAAATTTTCAATTTACTTAACAGTTCTTTACTACATGTATCAAGGAATTTCTACTTTTTAAATTAAAAAAATTTGAAATGAAAAAAATGTAAAATATATTTCTTACTTGTTGTTACCACTTACACTTGATAGATGTCGCTAGGGGTGACTTTGACGAATTGTGCGATTCAATTTACTTTTCATAATAAACAATTATCAATATTTATATATTAGGGGCCATCCACAAATAACGTCACACGAATTTCACGATTTTTTTACCCTTCTCCCGTCCTTGTCACCGTTAGTCACATTTATAAGACCCCCACCTAGTGTGACGTCACATATTTTGTAATTTTATACCTATTCATTATTAAATTAAAACACCAGTTTTGACATTACTTTTATTTCCATTTCATTTATTTTTCATTAAAATCGACATCAAACAGGGATGAAAATTTATAAATTAGTACAGGAAGTATGAATCCGCCAATAAAACAATTTAAATTTTACTTTGTAAGTTAATCGTTAATAGGTATGCAGGTAGGCAGGGATATTCCGGTATGGGTTATTTACCTTTATAAAACGGTACTTATCGAATCAAAATAACGGTAAGAGAATCATTCGGTAACCGAATCATATCGGTAATACAGTATCGAAATAAACCGGTAGTAGGCATAACGTTCGCGTCGTAAGTTTAAGCGGGCAATTCCCGTTCTTGTAGCTGCGCTGCGCTAGCTCGGATTGCGGTCCGAACGTAAACCATATCTCTATCTCATTCGCTCCCGTGTGTTGCGTGATTTTACTTAAAACTTATTTATTTGTGATAGACGACAGGCCCCGGGCGTGACGCACAGTGGGCTGAAATTCACGTTTCATAGACATTCAAATTTATTTTTTCAAGTGACGCTTTTTTTGCTTGAATGCGATTGATAATAACTTCTATATGCCTTATATAATGAACTTTCAGGTTTATAATCGTAAACAGCGCACTTAGAATTTTTTTAAAAAAAATTTGTATGGACTCGACATAATAAATGATGATATCTCCATAATCGCACAATTGCGCCTAATATCCTCTTAGGTTATTAAAATATAAATTATTTTTGATTTTTTGACATACTTCATGCTGCGGTCAAGCGTGCGTTTTTTTTTTTTAAATCTTTAAAAAATTTACCAATTTTGTTTTCTTTATTTTTTGGTTTTTAACTAATATCAAGATTTACATGGGTGTATATATACTTTACATTTACTCAAATTAGTAGTGTGCTATATTAGAAAGTGAAATTCATTAAAATCCATAAAAAGATTTAATTATTACAATAAAAATATAATATGATAAAATTAAATAAGGCTATGAATATATTATTTTTATTATTGCCTTTTCTGTATCACTATCTTCAGAGCCGAACTCAAAGTTAGAGTTTATTTCAGCAATATCCCTAAACTGGAATTCAGGTGTTTGAAAATTCAGCAGATCCAATGTTTCAGCAAACACATTTTTCTTTTTCTTTGCATTCATTCGTTGGGTCTTACTGCTGAAATATGTGTATCGCACGAATTATCATCATTTCAGCCTAATACAGTCCACAGCTAAACATAGGCCTCACAAGTTCACGCCAAAAATGGCGTGAACTCATGTGTTTTGCCCATAGTCACCACGCTGGGTAGGCGGATTGGTGACCGGCTGGCTTTGTCGCACCGAAGACGCTGCTGCCCGTCTTTGGCCTGTGTATTTCAAAGCCAAAACTTAGATGAATCTTCGGATCAGCAAATTGGATTCGGATCAGATGAATCTTCGGAAAGAAAATCTTCAGATCAGATCTTCATCTAGTTCAGTGATAGCCGCAAACTTTACATGAAATTCAAAAAATTGTCTTGCAGTGTTCCCATCGTTAGTTGTGCCATAACCTTATCTTAAGACATCGATTAATAGGTTAGTTCCGTTTTGAACTTGGCTTGGATAGGTTCCTTTCTTGCATCCACTGCGGCTTTCTCACTTTCTTTTCTAGCAGACCACTTCTTAATATCTAATTTATATGAAAAATACATTCGATCATGTTTATGCGCGCATATAGTGAAGAAAGTCCGAACTCCATCAAGTCATCTTCTGTAGATTTCTGATCCGAAGATTTTCTGTAATTTTGCAAGCCATAACTTCACGTTAATCCATCAATGTTTTGAAATTTAAAGAATATGCGCACATAACTACTGAACAGTATCTAGAATTATACAACTGGTATTACATGCCATCAACAGTGCACACGATACTGTTTCATGGAACCGAAATTATCACTTGTAACGCAATAGTATCTACCGATTGGGAATTTATCTGAAGAGACTTTAGAAGCGAGACTTTAGAGACAAAGACTTCAGAAAATTCAGAGAACATCACTCACGTAAGAAGAGCAGAATAAGTTCCAATGAAGATATTTTAATTTGCCTTCTTCTTTCGTCCGAATATGTGGATATTTCAGCAGTAAGACCCAACGAATGAATGCAATAAAAAGAAAAATGTGTTTGCTGAAACATTGGATCTGCTGAATTTTCAAACACCTGAATTCCAGTTTAGGGATATTGCTGAAATAAACTCTAACTTTGAGTTCGGCTCTGAAGATAGTGATACAGAAAAGGCAATAATAAAAATAATATATTCATAGCCTTATTTAATTTTATCATATTATATTTTTATTGTAATAATTAAATCTTTTTATGGATTTTAATGAATTTCACTTTCTAATATAGCACACTACTAATTTGAGTAAATGTAAAGTATATATACACCCATGTAAATCTTGATATTAGTTAAAAACCAAAAAATAAAGAAAACAAAATTGGTAAATTTTTTAAAGATTTTTTAAAAAAAAAACGCACGCTTGACCGCAGCATGAAGTATGTCAAAAAATCAAAAATAATTTATATTTTAATAACCTAAGAGGATATTAGGCGCAATTGTGCGATTATGGAGATATCATCATTTATTATGTCGAGTCCATACAAATTTTTTTTTAAAAAATTTTAAGTGCGCTGTTTACGATTATAAACCTGAAAGTTCATTATATAAGGCATATAGCAGTTATTCTCAATCGCATTCAAGCAAAAAAAGCGTCACTTGAAAAAATAAATTTGAATGTCTATGAAACGTGAATTTCAGCCCACTGTGTGACGCGAGCAAGTTTTCATCTCTTTTTCGCGTTAATGTTTATATTGCATATAACGAATAATTCAAAACAAAAAACTTAATTACTTTCATAGTTAAAGAAGCCAGTCTTATGAAAAACCAAGCATTATCAATAAAAGCAAAGAAACATTACAGATTCTTCATTTTAAACGATGGCTCACAGATTTTGTCACCCTCTGTTACTTCTCCGAATCATTTAAAACCGAAATACATAACGTTATATTTCGGTATTACAGTTTAATCGGTAACCGTTTTATTACGGTTTTGGAACCGAAATAAAACGGTAACCTTTTCAATCGGTATCCGATTCATACGGTAACCGTTTCAAACGGTTACCTTTATGAATCGGTTTGGCGAACCCTGCAGGTAGGTCAAATAGGTAGCATGTTTTAATACAAATAATTAGATATATTTTGAAATGTGATGTCACAAAATTTAGGACCCTTTCAAACCCCTTTTTTATACTTCGTCAACACAATAAAATCGACGTCTCTCGTAAATCCACTTAATTCTGGGAAAACGAATATTTAAGGAAAACTACATTTTACTACAATATAATTTTTATTTAATCGGACAGCACGTTACGCCGTCGGTCCCGGTTGTTGTCATGTACACCTGATAGCGATCGTTACTCATAGTAAGGAACATATCCGCCAACCCACAGTGGAACAGCATGGTGGATTAAGCTCTGATCCTTCTCCTACACGGGGAAAGAGGCCTATGCCCAGCAGTGGGATATTTCAGGCTGAAGCGATTGTACTGATTAAATACCACAAATTTGCAAACTAATCTTAACAATTATGATCGTTTATACAACAGTAAATAAGACTACGTTTTACGACGAAATGATCTTTTGTTATGAATTTATTACAATTTACTAGTACTTTTTTACTTTCTATTCCAACATCTAGAAAAGAGCATATAACGGTACATTTTCATCTTAAATAGTAGGTATTTAATTACTTATATAACAAAAATTGTTGTTATAAAAACGAAACATAAAACTAGAAAGATTCTAATCTTAAAAAATATAAAGTAAAAAACAACAATTTTACACACAAAATTCCTTGGAATGTAATATCAATTAACGAAAAGAAACCCTACAAATACCTGCCTAGTACAATGCCCTATTACATTACAACTATTCTAGGGTATTTAAATCTACGTGGGACGTTACATTACACAATATAATCTACATAAAATACTTGTACTCTATATTGGTTAAAGCCGAAATACTTGCGACAATTCGTGCCCATAGTAACCAAGTCAATGGCGTTTATCGATTTCTAAGGTATTTTACGCTCACTTGTTATTTACATAAATTGCTATGCAAGCCTTCTAAACTGGATATAAATGTGTAACAAAGTATATTGACCTACAATTAATTAGTTATACAGATTATTTAACTAAATAAGCAGTCATCATCAATGAGAAGATATGATTAATTTTCGTGGGAATAAATCTAAATTAAGTTAGATACTTGAGTTGTCTTTAAAAAAACTATTTTTAATAAATAATTGTGTTTGCTTGCAAACGAAAACCAACTTCAATTACATGCATCAGTAATACAACGTAGGTAAACGAAAAAATACTCAAGTAAATAAATGTGCATGATTTGAGACAACTTAAAATTTACTTATCAGATCACGGTCAAATTTAAATGGGACTACATGGCAAGCGCCATCAGAAATCGGACCACCCAGTAAGAAGTTACGTGGTAACACATATTGATAACATCCTCCTTTTTTTAAGTCAGTTAATATATCTAACAATAGTTATCTAGTATGGATTCACTGTAATTTCTAACGAATTTTTTTGTATGTCTACGTCAGTTTTAAAGCAAACGCAACGTCTTTCGCTTCAAAAACACATACACAACAGTGCATTGTTACCTACATTATTAGCTGATAAAAATCAACAATAACTCATGAAGTACTGATTTGTGCTTGTGAATAAAACCAGATATTTATTGTTTCAACAATGTCGTAGCTATTTTAGAAATTTATTTTCCCATTGAACAATAGAGATAGTTTATAAAAACCAGGTATGGTATCTATATTGTCTTTGACCTTGATGTTTCTTGACAAAGCTTTCGTGCCATGATCGTACACAGGAGGAATATCGATGTTATAATGAAACTTAAGCAAGTCTGCTTGCGTGTCCCTTTTCAGAGAAAATCGATTATTATGAGTAATACGAGTAGAATATTATTCTAGTGTCTTTGTTCATTTTGGATTCACAAAATGAACAAAGACACTAGATTACAATAGTATTGATAGTAGTAGGTACTGGTAATTAGTTCCTACATTCTTACGTCATTGTCAAATTTCAGCCATGTTTATATTTCGAAAACAGTAATCTGTAGTCATATCATTCTATATAAGCATAAATTCATAATGTTTATATACTTAATTTGATATAATTTAAATTTATAATTATGTCGTAATGTAAAAAAAAAAACACTAAACAAGGTTGACGATCTCATTAGTCATTCATGGCGAACAACCGCAATATAGGTCTAACAAGCTTTAAAGTCAAATTACTATGAAGAACGAGATCTGAGACCAAAATAGTGCTATACCTTACGAAATGGCCATTCAACTTTCCATTTTACGTTTATAATTTTATATGTAATAAAATTAAAGGTCACAGTATACTGATTGCAGAGTTTTACTATTTTAAGTTTTTTTTTAACCTCAGTAGTACAAATAACCCCCTGTTAACCCTTTCTGTTATTAAATTAGAGCTTTCATAAAAAAATAACGATTATTAAAAATATATAGAATAATATAACACGTACATAATAAAAAAAGTCGAAAGAAGTTAGTTAAGTTAAAAAGCTTATAAACGATTAGACTCTCCCCTACTTTCAAATTAAGTGTTATTTATATAATCTCGTCTGCGTTAAAAATAAATATTAGTCCCATTAAGTACGAATCTAATGATACTAGCTGCCCCCCTCCGCCTATCCAACACAATCATATTTAAGAATTTTTCGATTCGAGCTAGTAGTTCCTGAGATTAGCACGTTCAAGCATACAAACAAACAACTCTACAGCTTCATATTAGTATGGATAAGTACGGATAGTCAACAACAGTGTGTTATTTAACAAGCTACACAAGCTTTAAAGTTGTAATCATTTTACACAATTCCGTTTAAATAGAATGTACTCGTAATACACATACATAGAATGTAACATATCATAAAATACAAGTGAGACCACTTTCATTGGTCTGGCAGAAAATTTATAAAAGCGGAAAGTGTATAACTGGTGTCAGTGGACGGTTCGCTTGTTTCATTTAGTCAACTTGCGGGGTGGCCAGTGGAGGGTGACGTTCGTGGGAGAAAACGAGAGTGTGCTGCCTGTACGGTAGGGCATGTACTCACGATAAAGATAATAAGTCGTAGTTCAACTCTTATTACTTTATGGTCCGTGGCTACTAGAATTACGATTAATTTTACGCATTGTATTATTGTGGATTCCCTAAGGAAATAAACAAATAAAATTATTTTTTTTACAAAATACCCCGTAAAACTTCAAGGTTAAATAATGACTATGTGCCTAAACACAATGAAAATAATTATATACAAATATCTCATGCAAAATTAAAAGAATTAACTCGTTATTACAAAGTGGATGTTACTTTCGTTTATCATTTGAGAAATCTAATTAAGTTAAATTTTTATAATACAAACAGTAACTATAATTCGAGTTACTGTTTCTAATGAATTTAAACGCTTGTACTAAATTACTTAAAAGCATGTTTAAACTGAATTTTCAGCATTTACTTAGAAGTGTTTGAAATGTCCGTGATTAAAAATTTTTGTTCTTGTTTAAAATCTACAAAACGGACCAATAATAAAAGCGGGTTAAACCCAGTACATATCTAAAAAAAATGATGACGTACCTACATTAATTGCAACACAAAAACTTTTGAAGTAGGTTATAATCAGGTAAAAATATTTTAAGAATCTTAAGTAGTTTCATACTATTTCATATTTATGTATGTTTTGTATAAATGTCGCAACAAATCGCACATTATATCAGTATCAAGTATTTATATGTTTGATAATATTATTTACTGGATATATTCTTATCGGACAAAAAAAACTGGGTTATTTTGGCACTTAGCAGATAAGAGAAATAATCAATATCATTTGAAATAGAGGTAAGTCGCGAAATGACATATTGACACGATAACGTCTTATAATTCGATGAACACCGGCTGCACGCACGAAAAAGTGTCACGTTCCGCCTGAGCCTGAGCCTGAGCGTGCAAGCGAGAGCGCGGAATAATCGATAGAGATACGATCGACCCAAGCGTTGGCTTGTGACACATTTATCTCCCTTCTCGCGTGACGTTAGAGCTATATAATTCATCGTCATCGCCATCATCGTCATCATCATCATTATCATCACCATCATCACTTCAGCCTATCGCAGTCCACTGCTGGACATAGGTCTCCCCAAGTTCACGCCAAACATCCCAGTTTTCCAGCCACGACTGGCAATCTTACGTAGATCGTCGACCCAACGGGCCGGAGGGCTTCCCATCCTGCGTTTGCCAACACGCGGTCTCCACACCAGGACATGTTTGCTCCAGCGGCCATCGGTCGTGCGACACAGGTGACCAGCCCACTGCCAAATGAAGTTGCTAATTCTGTGGAATATGTTGGTTACTTTCGTTCTCTCGTGGATAGTTTCATTTCTGATCCTATTTTTGAGAGAGACTCCAAGCATAGCCTGTTATATTGCACGTTGAGCGAATTTAAACTTATGGACTAATCCCCTCGTCAGTGTCCACGTCTCAGCACCGTGTGTTAAAACAGGCAAGAGGTATTGGCCGAAGACTTTTGTCTTCAAGCATTGCGGAATCTTCGAAGTGACGACTTGACCAAGCCTGCCAAACGCCGCACAGTCCAACCGAATCCTCCTATCAGCTTCCTTCTCAAAGTTGTTTCAGCCTAGTTGAATGGTGAGGCCAAGATCAATCCTGAACAACTTCGAGAAGGATACCGTCGACCGACACCTGTCTTGGTATAACTTGGTCGTTAAACATAACTTTCGTTTTGTCCAAATTCATACCGAGACCGACTCGTCGGGAGGATTCGTCTAGGCCGGCCAGCATTTATCCTAGCTCATCCAACGTCTCCACAAAGATTACGATATCGTCGGCGAAACGAAAGTGAGAGATGTATTCGCCGTTCACGTTGATGCCTCGTTCCTCCCAATCCAAGGTCCTAAACACATCCTCCAGCGCAGTGGTAAACAGTTTTGGTGAACCGTATTATTCTTTGAGACGTTATCACGTAAAACTATCGACATAAACCAACTTTACAGACAATCAATTTATTTTAGTAACGAATGAACTTCTATTTATTTTAAGTAACTAAACAATACATATAAGATAAAAGACTTAGTTACCGTTACCTGTAATTTAAACTATAAAAGCTTTTGAAGTCAAATGCATCTCGTATGGTGCGTAGGTTGGATTTGAAGTTTGAACAATGGATGCGAGTGTGGCTCACGTACCCGGACGGCGTTTCATAATGTTTTAAATTCGTACCTGTGTTAGTCGCATTGTTCCCGTACCATACTTTTGTTTGACTTTTGAAACATAATATTGTTTTATATTGAATGCACGTGCAAATTGTAATAGCCAGACAAAACAAGGAAATTAGTATACAATATACAATACTCAATTTCAATCCTAAAATACGTATTACTATTAAGTGTGTCATGGTTTTGTATATACATATTATATACTTTTAAATTTATATAAATAAATAATTTAAAAAAGCAGTATATATATTCTTTATATTGTTGTGTTAGTATTTGTAGATTCTAAAACTTTCTTTTTAATAGTAGTGAAATGTTTGACTATAACGTATTTTCCGCCGATTAAACATTTCGATGTAGACTAGATGACCTAGAAGACAGGACGAGTAGGTTTTAATTAACTAAAAGTCAAGAGTTGAACTATTCTCTCTCGTCGATAAAGCATTCTATCTGAATATCTCTATTACTTATTATTAAAACGCTAAAAAAATATTTGTGTTGATACGCTAGTTCAAGAAATCTATTTGAAAATTGATACTTTAAATTATATAGAGCTATAAAGCATTGAATACGACTTTTATACGAGCAATTGCACTTAGACATTTGTGATAACTGATAAGTACCTATATCTAGTCTACATATTACTTACTCTTCTGTGTAATCATGTTTATTATTGATAATAAAACAGAAAAGATCTGTATTTTTTGTATGTCTTCATACGCTGAAGACTCGCTCATACGCTGATTTTTTTTATAAACATTATACGAACTTACAAAAAAGTAATGCCATCAAAATAAAATCAAAATCAAAAACAGCTTTATTCAAATATAACAATAGAGATAGATACCCTATACCTAATTTATATTATAGATACTAGCTGACCTGGCGAACTTCGTATCACCTTATTTTTTTTCTGAAATATAATAACAACATAATATTTCAAAATAAAATATAGCCTATCTTTTAAGTTGGATCAAACTGCACACGGTGTGCAAATTTGACTAAAATCGGTTAAGTAGTTTAGGAGTCCATTGAGGACAAACATTGTGACACGAGATTTATATATATTAAGATGATTAAAATCTCTTAAAAATATCTGATATAATAAATACTGATTTTAATAATTATTTATCTTATAATATTAATGTATCCGATTTAGAACTCATTTTAAACTTCTATTTGAAAATAGAATATTTTATTACTGACAACTTTATTTTAAATCTGTGCCAAGAAGCAATTATTATTTAGATCTAACGGAAATATTTTATAGTACGTATTAAATGATAATAATCGTTAACGTAGGTAGTCATTTGAAGTAGTCTGAATAACAAGTGAATCAAGCGTTAGTCACTGAGGAAATCCACGACAATGTTGTTTCAAACCTACGGCACCGCATACGTATGTTCCCATTTATGTAATATCCCGGTTGAATGATAAATTTAAAAGCAAGAATTATTTTGGTATTTATTTGTAAACTATAATAGAGAAGGAACTGTAAATCGTAATATATTTTGTAATAATAGTAAAAGTACGATTAAAAGTTTTGTGTTGGCTAACTAATATTAATTGAGGTTACCTGCATTAAATACTGTTAGTAAACGACGTATTTTTTTTTTTCATTTCTATTTTCGAATTAAAATATATATCACAGATCGTGTTTTACAGTAAGATAACAAATATTACACATTAAATGTCAAGTTCACGGCCTAAACTCCGTTACTCTAGAGATAAAGCTATCAAAGTTGTGCGTATAGTGGCGAAACCGACGAATAAAAAATCCAAGCAGTGATCAGTAATAGACGAGAATGTACAATAGCGTTTTAAAAGACCCGCTCGCCCCGCAGGTAGGACGGCATTCCATAGTCTCGAGGATGCCACATATCTCGCAACTTGGAGGACAATCCCTCATTAAAAGATTTATACTTCTCGACAAATCAATAATGATGACATTATACTAAATTCAGATTATTTATTACGTCATTTTATTTATCTTATTTTGTACACAAAATAGATACAAATTCTGGTTTTTTTTACAAAAAAATTCACACCTGATTGCTCGATTGATAACGTCCACACATTTTTTTCAGTATCATATTCGATTATGGTAATATATATTACAAAATACCCATACAAAAAGTGTCTAACGTGCACAGCACGCGGCCGCTGGGCGTGGGTCAGTCATAAGCATGTCGGTGACGCGAACCCATAAGATTTTTTCCCCTACCAAAAACTGCTCAACGCAAGTAAAAAAGTTTTCACTTCAAAAAAAAAAACATTTAGCTAAAAGAATAATCAATCAGAAATGATAACTTTAAAAAGAAAAAAAAAGTAATAGTAAAAAACGAGTGTGATTTAGACCACACGACTGAAGTAGACGCCGCGTTGGCGCAACGGTTACAACCATGGATTGTACCTGTTGCGCTGGCGGTTGCGGGTTCGATCCCCGCACATGACAAACATTTGTATTGGCCATACAGGTGTTTGCCGTGGTCTGGGTGTTTGAGCAGTCCTTGTGGGTTTCCCCACCGCGCCTCGGAGAGCACGTTAAGCCGTCGGTCCCGGTTGTTATTATGTACACCTGATAGCGATCGGTACTCATAGTAGGGAATATATCCGCCAACAACCCGCATTGGAGCGGCGCGGTGGATTAAGCTCTGATCCTTCTCCTACATGCGGAAAGACGCCTATGCCCAGTAGTGGGATTTACAGGCTGAAGCGTTGAAGCGTTAACTGAAGTAAAACTTACGAAACGTACCTTTCTCTCTTTCTATCTTCACTAACTTATCACACTTTTTGTAACGCTCTCGTCACACGTTCACTAGCTTACTCTTCAAGTCAAGCGTGCGTGAAGAAGTTTTGCTTCAACAATATTTAAATGTCATGGAAGTAACCTTTCTCATTTGTCTAATAATAAGACCATAAAGTTGTATAAAAAGTAAGTGTCCTAAATTCTCGTGCATGATAGTCACGCTGAGAGTAGACGGCGTCCCCGTGCCGTGATCAGTCCGGCCGTCCGGCGCAGTTACCCGCAAACGGATATAAACCACTCCATCTGTAGACACTAGACACTCTTAACTTTCCCACATGTCGACGTTTGTTACACAGGAAATCATGTATCTGTTTAATATACTACTTACTACTCTTTACACAACTTTTCTGTTAACTAATTTTTGGAGTATCTATGTTAAGATTTGATGTCATATTCAAAGTAAGAAAATGTGATGTGAGAAATAGACAGCGCTTCAAATAAAGACAGTTTTGCTAATGAGGGTTCAGGTATTGTGTTATTTTTAACCGACTTCAAAAAAGGAGGAGGTTACTCAATTCGACCGTATATATATAATATATATATGTATGTTCGGGATAACTTCGTCGTTTATGAACCGATTTTGATAATTCTTTTTTTGTTGGAAAGGAGATATTCCTGATGTGGTACCATGATAAGGAAACCAGGATCTGATGGGATCCCAGAAAAATCGAGGGGGGAAACTCTCGTAAATTCGCATAACTTTTTACTGGGTGTACCGATTTTGATGATTTTTAATTTAATCGAAAGCCGATGTTTATCATGTGGTCACATTTAAATTTCATCGAGATCTGATTACAACTTTTGGAGTAATCTTTGATAATGCGTATTTACTTGACTATTTTTTTGTCTACTTACGTTGTATTACTTGTCGATATAATCAAAAGTCGGTTTTTTTTCGTTTGCCTGCAAACACAATTATTTTAAACGCAATTACGATAAAAAAATTGACCTTATGTAGGTAATTCTCCACAAGTGTAGTATTGAAATTTATAAAACGAAAGAGAAAATAGATATTCTTGGTCAATACAATGGTTTTTAATGGTGCACGCTCTTCTGTACAACAAAAGTATAAGAAGAAAAGTTATAAAAACGGTAATAGCTATAAGGTGGGTCTGGGATAGTTTATAAATCTACCTGAGACAACAGGTGCGTGTTTTGTTCCATGCTCGTAAGGAAGCAGGTAGTCGACGAGAACAAGATTCTTTTTAATACTTTTTAATAATATCTTATTAAATTATAGATTAATGACTAATAAGTTCCTTCTTATAAATAGCAAGAAAACCACGAATGAGTCAGAATTAATTTTAGAAGAGACAATTTAAAAAAAGTAATTTAGAAATATTTTAAAAATGTATTAAAATATACTCGTATTGTGTAGGTTTATTTTGACCTTTGAGTTTACATTACGTATATGACTAGACTGACAAATGAAATTCTTCATTTGAATATTTTTACATTACTATACCATTTGTTTATGCTTAAATATTGCCAAATACATTGGCGTATTTTCTAGTCTTTATCATTAGTATTTTAGGTACATATAAGCAAATTCAAAATATTTTATAGAGAAGACCGATGCGCTCGTGTAATTAACACGTAATCATAGTTTTTGTGACACACAACAACGTGGATACAATACATTTTTCCACGGTAGTCGGACATGATTCTTGGGTTTTAATTTATTTTTTGCTTAACATAGCTTTACTAGAGGTCAGTAAAATAAACATGTTCATCATTACATGTTCTAAGTTAAGGATAGTAAATTGTAGCACATTTGTAGGAAAAACTTGGTGATTTTTAATATTATTATTTTATATTATCAAGAAAATTATTATGGGGTTTTAAAAATTACATACAATCTACTTTTCACCCAGAAAGTAAATGAATAACTTATGTAGTCCCTTATATTTAATAAAGCGTTTGTTTGTTACGTATAAATGTACATTTTTTTTCATGTTAAACTGTCTGTAGTTCCGTTTATGCACAGTGAGTACTACAACTTCCTACGAATCACTTAATGACGTAGGTGTTTAAAAAGTTTATCATTTATTTTATACAATATTGTTGTAATAATGTTGTATATGATGTTGTACCTTTAACTGAGGTAGGGCATAGCAGGAAATTTCCTGTCTAAAATATAGAGCAGCCCGACTAGGACCTCGACCTTACAGAAGACCACAGCTCAATAATACTGTTTTCAAGCAATATTGTGTTCCTGTTGGTGACTAAGATGACCAGAGCTCCTGGGGGTATAGGGTCGGCAACGCGCTTGCAATGCTTCTGGTGTTGTAGGCCTCTATAAGCTACGATAATCGCATACCATCAGGCGAGCCGTACGCTTTTTTAATATAAATGAGTATCATTTACGATATTAGCTATTAACAGTATCATCCTACGCAAAAATAGACGAGCTTTTTGTGCCATATTTTACGAATAATATAAAAAACAAATATAACTTTAATAAACAGAATGTACAATGTACATAGATGTGTAGCTAATTGTAATGTTTACGGCATCGACCACGATAGGTGAGTCACTAGCAATCAAAACACTCCTACCAGTTCAAACGAATTAACATTATTATGTGGCGTTCAAAATTAACTTAATAAACATGAAACCCATGGGAAAGATACTTTAACCAAATTTTTTGACTAAAAAAATAATTGTTTTGTCTAAAAATTGTACAAAACCTTTAAAAATCAGTCCAATATAATAACAGAACGATGTTTAAAAAACATAAGTAAAATGTTTCTAGATTTAAATGTTTTTTCTAAGATTACGTGAAACAGAAAGTGTTTTGGTTTTTAGGATAAAATATAATTTTTTATATATAAAGACGTAACTATATAGTCATACAGTAGTCATTGGCGAAAAAGGGACCAAATTTTTACTTGACTCCATCAAATTTATCGTATTTCTTTATCATATTGCAATGCGTACAGCTAAGACACATTTAAATAATTTGCATTGTAAAACAATACATATAATGAGCACCTACGCTCTTGAATACCTCTTAGTATGCAAGGAATTTCATTCCAAGTTTCATCAGTATCAATCTGACCCTGAGTTTATTCTTTGAAAACAATAATCGTTATGCCATAATTATATAATAATAGTATTCATATTAACATACCAACTAATCAACGTAACGTATATAATATTGTGTATGACAGTTTTTTTAATACGAGGTTAGAAACCAACCACAAATAAAAATATAATTCATTTATTATTTATATAATAGGGGTTCGGGGAGGGGGGAGTCTAACACTTGTGTGTCCCATACCTTAGATAGTCATATGTGGTCATAGATTAAAATAATATAAGATATATTATTTTAAAACTTCTGCAATAAGCGTTTGCATCGAAACGTGATATCTGTAGTCCAAACATATTCCGACAGTTTGACTTTTTAGGAAAACAAAGGGAATTATTAATTTTTAAATATAAGTTAGTGGATTCGACCTAACATTTCTAAATAGGAATTTTCAAGACTATTTTATCATTACTTCACCACATTTGTTTAATATATATATATATATATATATATATATATATATATATACATATATATATATATATATATATGCATACTATGGTTATAATTTTTGTGTAAACCCAGAGATTACACCCGAAACGTCAAAGAAAATTAGAAAATATATAATCTCACTAGCTGACCCCGCAAACGTTGTTTTGCCATATATTTTATTAACTTTCTCAATCCCCCCCTCTCCCCCTCAGGGGGAGAACTTAGGGGAATGAAAAATAGATGTTGGCCGATTCTCAGACCTACCCGATATGCACACAAAATTTCATAATATTTTAATAACCCTCTTACCCCCCCCCCCCCCATTATATCTTAGGGGTATGAGAAATAGACGTTGTTCTATTCTCAGACCTACCCAATATGCACACAAAATTTCAAGACAATCGGTCAAGCCGTTTCGGAGGAGTTTAACTACAAACACAGCGACACAAAAATTTTATATATTAGACTAGCGACCCGCCCCGGCTTCGCACGGGTGCAATGCTGATACTAAATATACTACAGAATGTTTTTATTTATAGTGTGAAGCTAGCTTATAGCATGGTTATTAACATTATAACAACATTCAAATATGTGTCTATAGATTACACGTTGTTACAGAATGCGTTGAAGAAATACGAGTAAAGGTTCACTGCTCGTTCCCCGTAGGTGATAGCGAGATAATATGTAGCCCATATGTTGACCCGACTTCTTAATAATATTCATGCCAAATTTGAAGTAAATCCATGCAGTACTTTTTGAGTTTATCCCGGACATACATACAGACAAACAGACAAAAATTCTAAAAACTATATTTTTGGCTTCGGTATCGAATCGAGTATCGATTGTAGATCACACCCCAAGTATTCTTTAAAAAAAATATTCAATGTACAGTTTTGACTTTCCTACCATTTTATTATATGTATAGATTACATGGTGCTTAATACAATAGTGGGCACTGAACTGAACGAGTGGTGACGCCAAATAATAAAATTGATATAGTGTGGCATCTAAGTAACCCGTTTATATGAATCACTTAGTAAACATCTCGTGATAAATGATAAAAAAACTAGAGAAATTTAATTGAAACTTAATATTTGTCGATTTCAATTTTAAATAGTTTTCTAACGGCAAGTTGTGTACAACTGACACACATATTTCTAGCACCCCACAGATTCTCCATCACATACATGGCTAACATGTTACTCTGAAAATTGTTTTAATGTATATTGTAGAACACGTTTACAATGGAAGTTTTTATTATAGTACATTATCTGGTCGGGTTCATAGTTTGCTAAAAAAACGAGTATGCTTTAGACCACATCTTTAGCTCCTAATCAGTTATATCACCCAAATTCCGTTCACCTCGCCCAATCACACATTTCGTAACGCTCTCGTCATGCATTCACCAGCTTACTACCCAAGTCAAGCTTGCGTAAAGAAGCTTTACTTCAATAACTGACAAAGTACAGTATATAAAGTACAAGCGCTGATCAAATTTAAGCGATAAGGGAGTGCTACGACTGGCTGTATCTTGAGTACTGTGACTGCTAACTAGCAAATTGTCGCATAATTGGACATGCGACGTGACCGACGCTGCACGTGCGCATGAGTAAGCATACCCACGCCTCTGCTCTTATTCCAGCACTTCTTTAGATGACAAAACTAAAACTGAACCTATAAGAAGAAAACATTCATTTGTGTCGCAAATAAATGTACTGTACTAAAAACACATCTCAAACATATTTGGTGGAAATGGTATAAATTTCATGATGGTTTATATTTGGATGATGAAAATTATTAAATGATAAAAAAAACTATATAAAATATGCCGTAGCAAAATATCAATTGTAATGTATAAATGTAATATGTAAATTTTAAACATCTATAAAAAATCTTTTTTATAAAAATATAAAATAAAAATAAGGTTTGATATTATTATCCTAATATAAAAAGTTCATATATGTGTGGGTACGCCACACAGTGTTATAACAAAACAGCAACGTGCATTATAATAGTATAAGGCTATTGATGTACTAAGATTTAATTACCTAAATAATTGTTTATATCCCGATGTAACATTTTTAGCAATCGTTTTCGTTCATCGGAATGTTGTGAATTTTTTAATAGCCTGACTTCCGTTATAATACATTTGTTCATATTACTCACAATTAATGATTCTTATGTTACAGCAGCACAACATTGCAGCAATCAATTACTTCCTAAGAAGGATATACAGCATTCCTTAGTATACATACTTATCTTTGCGTGTTTATTAGAAGCTTAAACGTTGATTTTTAAGTCATTAAAATTTTGAGTTAGGTGACGCGACGGTAACTTAAAAATTCTACAAAGTTTATTTTGTTTAAAAATTGCCTGGCTGTAATCTGTATGTTATTTATATATAAATTATATTTGACTTGACATTATATATGGTCATTGAACATTTTAGTATTGGAGCGTTTTCTATAATGGAGAATCGAGATTGCTGCCCCACAAAACAATCTCTCTATTTCAAAGCGAGTTTTAAAATAAAAAATAGACGAATAACCTTCGATGTTACAAAAAATCAACCTTCAACGCTCGACGTAATAGGAATTTCACTACATATTTTTAAATAAATTTAATTACATATACAGTTCAAATCTTTCTTAATATGTGAAAAACTATGCACATGTGCCTATTTACTCGAACCTTCTGAACAAATGCATCAGCATATAATATAATATTTACCTAAGTAAGAAAAAACATATTTATGTCATGGATATGTTTCATTTGATTTACGTAATTAGATTGGCTTCGGACTTCTAGGGATTCTGACACTGGAACCTCTAGTGTAGTTTCCTATTAAAGCAGAAACATAAGAAGAAATATTTTCTATTATATTACAGGTAAATTACTTAAATCGTGAATACACGTATGCGATTACGCAGTTACGCATATTTTAAGAATCTTTTTTAATGCTTGTTCTACTTACCTAATTAAGCAACATGATAAGATTAGGCTCTTTTGGGTCAACTAAATATAGTTATAAATATTAATTGTATTATCAATTGATAATTAAATCAATTAAGTAGATGTAATGTATAAGTAATATTATTCGTCATTCCTATGGGAATTTTGTATAAAAGCGTACATGTGCACTATTCCTAATTCGAGTTCACTTCAGCCTACAATATCTATCTTTTCCCCATGTAGGAGAAAAATCAGAGCTTAATCCACCACACTGCTCCAATGCGGGTTGGCGGATACATTCCTTACCATGAGTAACGATCGCTATCAGGTGTACATGATAACAACCGGGACAGACGGCTTAACGTATTACAAGTAATTTACAAGGACTGCACAAGCATTCAAACCACGGTTACGGTAATATTAGTTAGCATAAAATAATACTAAGGTGGTTCCGCATAAAAAGAGCTAGTTCCCAATAAAATCCATACCTTTACACTTCCCACACAGATATCACGTGTTCTCTCCCTAGTAACCAATTACCAAAGTGTACCACCATTGATTATTTTCGAGGTGGTCTTTCTAACAGTGACTGCATAGCTTCAGGAGCGATCAACGTGACTATATATCGATAGAATTTAACATCACTAGTAATAAAATGCGATTGACATGTAATAATTCCGTGATAATAATGATAAAATACTGCTATTAAAATGCTTTATATTTTTTTTGTGTGTTTTTTGATTTTGTTTGTTTTTTTTTTTAAAGGCGTCTAATTGCCCAAAAAGATCCAATTTACTAGTACCAAATAAGGCGTTATTAGGGAAACGATGATTAAAAATCAGTTTGATTAGTTAGATTGTCTTCGCGGTAAAGATAAGAACGGAAGTTCGCGTTCCACAACAGGGCTTAGGATAGTCTCAAACTGATATTCAAAATATCTGAGTGTAGCAACATTATAATTGTGTTTGCTCGCAAACGAAAAAAAAACCGACTTCAATTACATCGAAGAGTAATACAACGTTGATCGACGAAAAAATAGTCAAGTAACTACGCGTTATCAAAGATTACTCAAAAAGTAGTTATCAGATCTCGATAAAATTTATATGTGACCACATGATAAACATCAGCTTTCGATCAAATTAAAAATTATCAAAATCGGTATACCCAGTAAAAAGTTATTGCGGATTTTCGAGAGTTTCCCTCGATTTCTCTAGGATCCCATCATCAGATCCTGATTTCCTTATCATGGTACCAAACTAGGGATATCCCCGTTCCAACAAAAAAAGAATTATCAAAATCAGTACATCCAGTAGAAAGTTATGCGGTATAATACAACGTATGTCGACGAAAAAAGCGTCAAGTAAAAACGCATTATTAGATATAACTCGAAAAGTAGTTGTTAGATCTCAAACAAATTTAAATGGGACCAACTGACACACACCACCTTTCGATTAAAAAAAAATTGTCGAAATCGATCCACCCTGTCAAAAGTTCTGATGTAACATACATAAAAAAAATACAGTCGAATTGAGAACCTCCTCCTTTTTTGGAAATCAGTTAAAAATACAATGTTAAGGCGATGTTTATTAATTTGATTACTTCTATTCGTTATATCCTCTATTATAAGTTAATTTAATTTTTATGTAAGTGATGAATAAGCTATTATTGGGTGATAAATACTATTTTTTAATTATATAACTTTATTTTGATTACATTTATGTTGATTAGTGAAGAAAAACAATCAAAGAAGGATAATAAGGATTAGTAAATATGCACTATGCATGTATGTGCATATTTATCTTTTAAACTTTTTTTGCGGTGATTGTTTGTTATTTTCGTTAGTTGATTATTTTTATTTATTGATACCCATAACACTTAATAACGTCCAGATTTTAATTAGAGAAAACGTATTACCTAATATGGACCAAGGGAGTAAGACTAAATAAAGTTATTAATTATTAACAGTTTCCGATTTTTTTCACTTATAAAGAAAAAATAATTTAGTTATAATTTATTTACGTTTTCTAATACTTTATAAGGACCACGACTCCAATCTGTCTGAATTTCCCTTATATTATTTGATAACCACGAACTTAGTAGTAGTTTAACGCCATTGCTTTTTAACGATCAGATTTTTCTGTCACACAACGCCTAAAATCTTGCAGTTCAATTATGGACTTTATTTAGAAACCTGAACCATAGACAAGCATTTAAAAAAATTTGACGGTAACTGGACAAAGGCATCTTGTTTCTATGCATTTCCTTTTCTAATGGAAACGTTGGAAATGTTTTTTATGATTTCTTAGAAATAACCACACTTTCCAAAATTGATACATATGGATTTCCAAAAACCCAGTTATTAGACTCAATGACCTTATAGTATAATTTTTAAACATGTGAATGGGACAAAGATATATATACATATCCACTTGACAGAAACCCAACATATGGTAGCAACTAACGTCTGACCTTTTAAGAATGAGCTTTGCTTTTTATTATGAAGAGGTACAGGTTGAAGCTTTTTTTAATCTACAAAGCCTCGATAATAAAATCCATAACAAAGGTTTAATTTTGTATATTAGAAATAAATAAGATATCTTAGTTAAAAACAGTAATAAACTAAGTTTTATTACAGTTTCGGGAAACAAACAATAGGATTTCTGTTGTTCGTTTGTAAATCCGTTGGTTAAAGTTTTTCCTTCGAAATTCTATTATGTATGCGTTGAAACTAAACTATAATTCTGTCTAATAACAATATATTTTTTATGTTAGGTAGTTCCTACTAAAAAATTTTAAGTTTAAAATTGAATTAATAGCTTCTAAAATAGTTAGATGTTACTAACTTAGAATTTTCGATGTTTATTTATTTAATACTTTATTGCAAATTTAAAATTAATTCAGATAAATAAAAATAAATATAAGATGTAATGTATAATTAAAGATATTACGATTATTTTGATTAAAAATAACATTCCAGAATACATGTACTACTGATATATCGTATTATTAATATTTTGATTACACTCCCATTCGAAATGATTTCTGTATTTAAATCATTTTGTAACGCTTTTTAAAATTACAGACCAATAAACTAAATGCCTAGTACACGTTATGAATTTGTTGGGTACAGGGTAGGTTAGTAAATCAAATAATTACACACTTAACTAAGTACCTAATTCGAACATTAAACGAGCGCAGTCATACTTCCTAGAGCCGGTCGAAACATTTAAAGCAATAGTCATACGAAATAAATTATAAAGAACTTGCGATCTAATAAATCACTTGGCGTTAGAAATTATTTTTTACACTAAATCAGTTCATGTCTTAGTTTAATATTATTAAGATTAAATAAAGATTATTATTGGTATGTTCGCTAAATAGAAGCAAAGTTATGAAATCAGCCATAGATTTACGTGTTATTTATTAAAAGTTACCTAATAATGAAAATTTTGGTTACTCTTTGCAAGATTCTATGTTTTAAAGATTAATAAATAAAACAGAATGTTAAACACAAGTTGGTTAAATTCCATGGAAGGCCATTAAACGTGGAATTATATATTGGTAAAGTAAAAAAATACACATTTTTTTTTCTTAAAGCCAAAATTTCAAAATTCGTTCGTTCAAAAAAATACGTGAATTTTCTGGTACATGTTACTAACTATTATAAAAAAAGTGTAAAACATTAAATTTTATTGCTTCCTAAGTCAATTACAACCAGGAATTTAATCAGTACATAATATTGCATAGGCAGTAGAGCGACAAGCAACTGTTTGCCGCTCGTTAAGTAGAGCTTGCGACCTTTCTATTGCGTAATCTTAAGGCAATCATGCAGAAATTTTGCCAAAACTAACATACACAGTGCGTAACACTTTATTGTTAAAAACGCTGATGTAAGTATCACCTCGTAATTTGAACGAAAGCCATTAATAATAAAATTATGGTCTTACTATGCACAATTATGACGCAGTAAAAATTTGATGGATTTCATGCAATTTTCTAGTCACAATCACTATCTGGCGCACATGGCAAAAGTAACCCTATGTTTCTATAAATTGTAACAGTTTCTAACGAGTTATAGGTACATCTAGTCAAATTACCAAAGAGGTTATCAAGAATATTGGTAGAAAGATTGGATCCTATGTAAGCTATGTATTCTATGCAGTCACTTGATGGGTGCGCGTAGCACCTAGCAAGGTCGGTCACCTCCTACGATCAGTGGGACTAAGCTTGCAGGTGTGTCTGCAGGTGAATGTTACATTCGTTGTAATTATGTATTCAAGTTAAGATGTCAGTAGATTTATTATTTCATATCTTTAAGTTTCCTTTGCTTAGGTATTTTATTAAACAAATGAGAGTAACACAGATACGAACGAGAATATACATGAATTCGTTGATTTAACTGGGGCTTGTATAGTAAGTAATACACTATTAATATATTCACATTTTTTTTCTTTTTTTATAAAAGTAGTTCGACAAACAAGCGTACGGCTCACCTGATGCAAGCGATTACCGTAGCTTATAGGCACCTACAACCTGAAACATCGCAAACGCGTTTTCGACCCTACCTTCATCCCCACCCCCCAGGAGCTTTGATCACCTTACTCACCACAGAAACACTTGAAAGGTCGAGGTACTTCCCCAATCGGGCTGCTCCAGATTTTAAACAAGATATATCCTGTTTTGCCCTATCTCAGGTAAATTTAGAATAAATCGAAGAACATAACCATATTATTGCTAATGGGTACTGAATTATTATTTTATTTTGAAATCAGGCCTCCACAATAAAACCCACCAACTAAGTGTTCAAAAATTTGTTGTGGCGCAGCAGCCACAGCACTGGCCAATGCGTTAGCTGTCACGGGTTCGATCCCCGTTCACGACAGATATTTGTATTGGCCATATAGATATTTACCTTGGTCTGGGCGTTTGTGCTAGTGTATTGGGAGTGTTTCTGGATCCTCGACAAAGGAGAAAATTCTATTGGAAGCCGTTGAGTATAAAGCGTTTATTTATTATTTATGACATTTAACTAAGTCTTGTTTTGGAACTAGTCCGACAGCAACTATAAAGTAGCGCTACCAATCTATTCCGATCTGATATATTGTCGCGAAAGTGGTTCTCCCGCCATCTCGATCATACATTCCATAGCGAAACGAGCATTAGATACGCAAAAGCCAGATGCAGTCAAGATTACAAATCGTGACGTTTTTTAGTCTTTTCTATCAATTGTGGTCATTACTCTTGGTACTTACCTGTCCTATTCTTATCTATACTTGCACCTTGATTATCTTGGTAATAAAAGTACATAATTTAAATAAGTAAACAAATTTTAATTAATAACTTTTATAATGAATAAATTTCACTCATAAAACGGCGTAAGCTAAGTTTTGAATAGATGATGATATACACAAGTAGAAGACAAGAAGACCACTGACCTGTCCGGTAGCTTTTTTATATCGAAGCGTTGCTTCCCGTATGAGGTCCCTGACCAATAGGTCGCCTGCGCCACAAGGAACCAACACCCGAACAGAACCAAAACACACCGTCACCTTCATATTGACACTTCACTTATGATTCACTTTGCAGCGTTGACTGCTTACCACACATTATACACACAAGCTAGCATATTAGTTTGACGAAAAACTAATAACAGCACAACACTATCTGGCGCACATGGCAATGGTAGCCCTACGTCGAAGTCGCTCACAAAGCACCGTTGAAACAAAATGTTCAAATCTAGCAGTTCGGACTAGTGTTTTCATATCGCCGTATACGGGCCGTACGTTGACACTTAATCGTTACAATATTTTGTCAGTATCAATTCAGAACAGGTATAGAAATAGCATTCAACGTTGAATACATTACGATAAGATTACACGAAATACGGGCATGGAACGCAAAACAGCAACGGTCATAGTGAGCCGCGCGTAGTATGAATAAGAGTTCGTTGTGAAGTAGTTTGTAACGGAGGGGAGAGGTGCAGCGGGGTACGACCGGTTTCGCGCGCGACCAATAGGCGGCAGCGTCACGTCAGGCAGCTGTGCTGTGTGCCGCGACTCGTGCGTGGAGGTGGCCGACGTGCCGCGTCATACCTGATCACTAACACAGTACGATGCCGTGTTTCACTCATACCAAATGTCATATTGAAAATTTTTGAATGAATCCATTTCGAATCAATAGCCTGAGTCATGCAATTTTTAGAATTGAGGATAGGATAATTATATCCTTTTTTTCGCTACGAGTACTCATAGCGAAAAAATGGAACTAACATTTTATAATCTACCTTCTAAAACAGTCAAAATTTATATAACTACAAAATTAACGTTTTAATGTTACTAAAATAATTGACAGTATATAAAATACTTAAAAAATCTGATTTGTTTTAAAAAAACGTAGTGCCGAAAAACGTAATTAAATATTTACGGAATTTTGGTTTTGAGAATCCTAGAAAAGTGTTTAGTATTTAAACATTTTCCTCTATTTTACAATAATAAAGCAAATAACAGTCTTCCGCCACGTCTGTCCGCCAATCTGTTCGCGATAAACTCAAAAACTACTGAACGCTAATTCATGCCAATAATAGATAGATTTATTCATGAGAAAGGTTTATATTTATAATATTAATTTCTTAAATTTTTGAGAAAATTTGTGGGAACTATGAATAAAACCATTAAAAAGGATTATGTGTAAGTTATTGTCAGAATAAGGTTTATATACAAAAGACAAAGAAAACGATTTATTGTAGAAAAAAAATCTGTATAAAGTTCGCCAGGTTACCCAGTTAATAATAAATAATTAGTTATAATTATATAGTAACATAAACTTTATAAAAGTAGAAATAAAACGTAGGAAAAAAAACTTGTATATCTGGTTTAACCTTAAATCTATCTTTATTTTTATAATACGCTAGCTGACCCCGCAAACGTGGTTTTGCCATATATGTTATTAACCCCCCTTAATTGTTGAATTGAATTGTTTGTTTGCTTACACTTCGTTAAATTAACTGTATTCTATTTATCTGTGAATTTTGTGTTTGTTTATAGCTTGTATACTTTATATATTATAGACTTAACTGTGCTTTTGTATTGTATTAATTATATATACCTGATACCTGTCAACTCTATGTGCTCACTAACTGTTGTAGTCTTATAATAATTGCTGTATACACCTTAAAAGACAAATCTTCAATCAATATTAGACCTGTGTCTAACTTTGTATTTCTACTTGCAATGTTTTTATGATGTGTCAATGGTGTGTATATTTAATAAATAAAATCCCCCCCTCCCCGTTATAACTTAGCTGGATGAGAAATAGATGTCCGATTCTCAGACCTACCCGATATGCACTATTATTTCATAAATTCAGTCCAGCCGTTTCGGAGGAGTATTGTAACTAACATTGTGACACGAGAATTTTGTATACTTATAAGATTTTTTAAGTGAATTTTTTGTTCAATTACAATAAAATATCCTGAATAGTGTAGCTTTCTGTTACTGAAAGAATTTTTGTGATCGGATCAGTATTTGCGAAGATTACCCCCTACAAACAAACAAAGTTAGAAACTATATTATTAGTATAAATATATCATCACAGTGACAATGTTAAGCTCACATTCATCCATTTGTCTGCTACAATATATCTTAGGAACCGTTATACACAAAATTCATAGAATATTATGTGTTACTGTCTACTAAGACTGCTACAATGACAAATAAAAATCGTTTTAGCTGGAACCGTCCCATTTTTCGGCTTTGTCCCGGTGTCCCCGAAGAAAACCATGGGACGCGATAACGTCCCGATTTTGGAAATGGCTGATAATAATACAAAAATAAATAGCATGCACTTGCTGCTCAAATATTTCGTGTTATGTGCAGCCGTACACAAATAAATAAAATTAGACTATCTGTTTGTAATATGTATTAAAGTAATCGCTTTTTCCTAAATGCATAAGGATACACGGTACACATACCAAAATGACATTTTTAAAAATTTTTGTCTGTCTGTCTGTCTGTCTATCTGTTTGTTCCGGCTAATCTCTGAAACGGCTCGACCGATGTTAACCGACTTTCACTGGAAGATAGCTGATGTAACAAGGAGTAACTTAGGTTACTTTTGTGTTTTAGTTTTTTTTTGTAACTCTGTGAGCTTAACAATATTTTTTTTAATTCCACACGGACGAAGTCGCAGGCACAGCTAGTGCCATTATAAAATAGGTAATAAATAAATAGAAAATAAACCTGATAATTAAAAAAAAGATGTCCCGTTTTGAGCCAATAAAGAATGCTTGAAGACAAAAGTCTTCGAGCAATGCGTCCTGCCTGTGTTAACATACGGAGCCGAGACGTGGACACTGACGAAGAAACTGGTCCACAAGTTTAAAGTCACTCAACGTGCAATAGAACAGGCTTATGCTTGGGGTTTCTCTCAAAGATAGGATTAAAAATGAGACTATCCGTAAGAGAATGAAATTAACAGACATAGCCCACGGAATTAGCAAGTTGAAGTGGCAGTGGCCTGGTCACCTGTGTCGCAGTACCGATGGCCGTTGGAGCAGACGTATCCTGGAGTAGAGACCGCGTCTTGGCAAACGCAGCGTGGGATGTCCTCCGGCCCGTTGGACCGACGATCTACCTAATTTGTAATTACTGGTGTAGGCTGGATGAGGATTGCGGAATAGCAAGATGTCTGGCGCGAACTTTGGGAGACCTATGTCCAGCAGTGGACTGCAATAGGCTTTTGGGGGTACGATGGTATATAGCTAGTTTATATGTCGCGAGGTAGATGTCGCTACAGGCTGAACTAACTGACTGACGCAAAGGGGGCTCGACGGGATCATATTAACGTACCTCCGCTGTCTGTGTGTCTGTTACAGGACTGTACTGTACTGTTTGGAACGGTAACAGGTAGATATTTTCCTTCACTTTCATAAAATGTTTTAAGTTTTCACTAAAATGAGTTACAATTTGTACTTTGTTTTAAAGTTTATTACGTACGGAGTCGACTGTATTACGACAATTCTGGAGTATGTCGAATTCGGACTACGACAAATACGGAATAACGATTTTAAACAGTTTAGTTAGGGCCCTCGTTTACATTTTGCCCCAGGGCCTTTGGTTACCTAGCTACGCCACTGCCTATAAGTATACAGTCAATTATTAAATTCCCTAAAACAAAACAATATTTTTGTTCGCCAGTTAAAGGTTTAATGAACATACTGAAATATGATGAAATAAATCAACTGAAATAGGAAATGGAACAATACAATTCATGCCTGAATGGATTGGAATGCTTATCGCAGGAAACGAAATTAGTAAGTGGAAGTTACGTGATGCAAGTATTATCATCTACATAATTAATAATCTTCATATTAAATAAAAATATCGTGTTACGATGTTTGTCCGGGCTAATCTCGGAAACTAATTACCGATTTTGATGAAATTTGCACATATGTGTAACTTAGTCTATCTTAAAATATATCCATATTCGCTATATATATAATTATATATTCAGACAATATTGTGTACGTTTTCAGCTGAGTAATCAAGAAGCGATAGTGCTTATAATTAAGCGGGGGTTCGGATAATCAAGCGGGTGTATTGAACAATACTAGTATATAAAAATTTATAGCATCGAGCTTTCTATTTTTAAACCAATTTTAAAAATTACTGCGGTACCTACTTCTCGTAATAATCCGAAAATAATTATGAAATAAAAAATAAACAAATGTGCTTTAGACGACACGGCTGAAGTAAAATTTCTTTAGCCCCATCTAACTTATATCTCCCTCTCAACTTGCGTTCGCCTCGTCAGATCACACTTTTCGTAACGCTCTCGTCACGCATTCACCAGCTTACTCCTCAGGTCAAGCGTACGTAAAGAATTTTTACTTCAAAAGATGTAATCATTTTAAATTTTAAGCAAATCAAAAAGCTCCATTCTCGGGAGTACCTACGCAGTATTGATAAAACAATTGTGGCGGTTATAACCGTCGTTCGTACAAATGCGTGATGTGCTCCATGGTGTTATTTTCAAGGCTATACACATTAGTATGCAGAAAACAACACCGTAACCGACGCTTCACACATGACATGTAAGCTTATGACAAACCCTCTCGTCATGTGGTATACATTATGTAGCGACGCTTCGGCGCCATTGGAGGAGATAAAATAAAACAATGTTTCAGGTCATGTAAACCACTTTAATTAAATGTAATTAATATTGCTTAATTGAATAAAAATAAATAAAATACATAATATAATACAATACGCTTGAATATGCAGTAATTGAAGTATACAATATCTACAAAAATTATAATCGTTACAGAAGATTTATTTTTGCTAATCGGTATGAAATCTAATTAAAATATTTAGTGTTTATAATATGCACGTTTTGAAGTAACACATTTATTATAATAATATATCTTGTTTTACTAAAAAAGAGTCAATTTTATCTCATTTACGAAAAATCTCTCACAAAGAATTTTACTAATAAAATTATTTATAATGTCAAAACTTTAGTAGAATATAAGAAATTTGTCAATATCCAGAGATTTTTGAATATTATTCATAATTGTTATGTTTCTACCGATGTTTTAAACATGAATAAGTGAATTTCGCCACTAACTTGGAAATTTATTTAAAATATAACAAAAACAATTATGCAGCACTGAAATAAATATAACACTGTAAGCATAATATAATGAAAATATTTGGCACTATATCTAAACACATTAACGACAAAATCTTTAAATTGACGTACTGAGAAGACCCATTGAAATAAGAGATCCCTTCCAAAAATAAAATATATGTATCTTCACAGCATAATACACTACTTAAGATTACAGCACTAGACAGATGATTAACAATATTTACAGACTACCAACAATTTACTAGATTCATTGGAGATTACTTCTCGCTCTTGTAGAAAATGCACACGTCTATATGTTTATTTCAAATGATTTAATTGAAACACAATTACCTCTTGTACACAAAGTAATAAGTTAATTTTTCACAGTAATGTGGATAAGTTTATAATCGCGACACATTTTTTGTTATCATTAATCAGAATTAAATTACCAACAGCAAGTTAAAATTTAGTAAAAAAGTTTATAATATAGCCTTTAAAGATTAGCAAACTTTAAGAGCAACACATTTACATAGCAATTTCGCTTTTATTTAAGTACTTGCTTTATTGAATTATACATAATGAATTAATGAAACAGTTAAACAGAATACGAAATTATTTTCTACATTAGTCTCAAATGAGTGTAATCTTGCATTACATATATCTTACGCTAACACATACCAATAACACGAAATTGACACAAAAACTATTTTTTGCATAAAATAATAAAATATTACAAACATTATAATGAAGAATATTCTACAACAAATATTCGGTACGGTTTTGTTTATTAGTTGTACTTTGGATTTTATTTTAATAACTATGTGACTGAGGCCGTAATGTCTATGGATCTGCGTGACTAAAAAAATTAACATTTTAGTCCGTTACAAGTATTTTTTTTTTTATATTTGAACACTTATAATTGATCACATCTTTTATAAATCCTACGATGAAATATTAAAAGGCAAATTTTTTGTTTAAGTAAGGATTATTACAAATATCTAAGTCACGGCTTTATTTATATGTATAACCTATAAGGATTTGTTTAAAGTAATGAAAAAATTAAGAGACAGGTGAAGCGAAGTAATATAATTTATATGAAGACCACATTTGTAACAAAAACGTGCATAGAACGGAAATGTGTGAGAAGTGACTAGATTTGAGAGAAAAAATCATAGTACAAAAATTCAAGGTTTACCTATTACTGTTTATAAATATGAAATGAGAAAATATATTATATAAGCTTCTACTTATAATAAATGTGGTAACAATATGCCTAAATGTGTAATGTTGAAAATGCAAAGAATACATTATTATCAAACCACGCTAAATTTTCGTCAAATGCGCGAACACGTCCTTTTGTCAATTTCTACAGATTTTAAAGTACAGGGACCAGCCCTTCACATTAAACACCGATGGCTACAGATATTGGTCGCTCATATTGAAATACCTATTCCTTACTCACAAGACAAATAACAAATAATTCTAAGTCAGAGCACCTTATAATTGTAGAGATCACCGCATACTCCTAGATGAACCGAGCCGCCATCACATGGCACTCAAAAATTTACAATGAATATTATACAGCGACATTAGTAGGTACATATTGACAATTTACATAATATAAAGTACACATAAGTTTCGTTTAAACGACAACGAGGCACGTTAGCAGTTCGAGTAGCAATTACCGATGAAGAGTAAAATGTACATATATCATTAGATAGATCGGATTATTTAAAAATCCTAGATCTATAATACAAAATAGCACATTGTGAGTATTAATTTAGACTCGTAGAGAGCTATGGAGCCCGTATCGGACGGCAGTGCGGTTAGACGTCGCTCTCGCCGTCCGTGACGTGCGCGGGCTGGCCGAAGTTGCGCGTGATGCACTCGCTGACGGAGCGGATGTTGGCGAGGTAGCGCTGCGGCTCGTCCGAGTCGTAGACGGCGCTGAGCGACTCCAGCGACAGCAGCGCCTCCGAGTCCAGCAGGCGCGACGAGGCGCGCGAGGACACGTCGTCGTCGCGCTCGCAGCAGCACGAGTTGACGTCGCTGAGCGCCGCCTCGGCGTCCGTGAGCCCGGCCTCGTTGAGCATGGACACGTTCTCGAGCGCCGGGTCGTCCGTGGTGTAGCCCGTGCTCTCGGGCTGCGCGCCGTCCGCCTCGCCCTCGCCCTCCGAGCACGACGAGCTCCACTCCGACTGGCTCTCGCCGTAGCCCATCTCTCTGTTCGCCGCGGTCACCTGCCCGAACGACTTAAACGTTACGACTTATTTTAAGAGCGGAACACGCGTCGATGAATGTCAAGGTTCTCACCCGGTTGTGTAACCTGTCCTGCACCTCCTTTTCTTGTTTTTCTTTTGCTACTGAACTTTCCGATTTTCTAGAACCAGATCCGCTGTAAAATATTGTATTCTTAAAATGTTAATATTTAATCAGTAATTACCATTTTACCATTAATTAATAGAAAGAAGATTAGACCAGTGCATTTTTCAAGCCAAAAGGGACATGGCCCGGGGCGACATTCATATATGAATGGCGGCGTAATCCAAGCACGAGGGGCGGCGAGAGGAGCATATATACTAGGGATGTGAATAAACGCTGCTTTTGCCTTTTTCCCTTAAAAAAATAACTTTAAAATATAATTAATTAATGCTGCACTTAATATAATTCACTTTATACTTATGTAAATAAAGATTTTATACATTTTTTTCACAAAGTTTTGTCCCATCTTTTTACACATTTGCCTTTTAAGTATAAACAAACAGATTGAGTGCAATACTGACGCGTTCTGGTCGAAGCGCGTGGGCGAGGGTAGTTCCACAACGACGTCAGTAGGCAGCACGCCGGGGAAGTCCGCGGCGGGCAGTTTGGGCGGCTCGGGGCGGGCGCGCGGGCTGGCGGGCTCCGCGCGCGCCGCCGCGTGCGCCTGCGCCAGCTGCGTGATGGCCGCCAGCCCCACCGCGTGCAGCGGGCTGCTGTTGTTGTTGCCGTTGCTGTTGCGGACGCCCTCCACCGACGAGTTCGTCGCCCTGTGGACGCCGCTAATCATTTTACATTACAGAACCGATATCCACTAGCCCGATGGCGCAATGTGCAATGAGCATGCTTTATGTCTCGAGTCTGATGAATTATATGTATTTACTAGCTGTGCCCCGCAGTTTCAGCCACGTTAATTTGAGGAAAAAAGTGTGTGTGACCACTTGTAGTTTAGCCGGAAATCGAGGTAAACCATTTTTTACCCTTAAACCTCTCTACCACTTCCCGGCCTCAGATCGCCCGAATTTATTTTTTTTCCCATTTTCGTTGTATTCTCTTCTCCACTGGGTTTCATCCTACTAGGTATAATTTTTTTCACTTTTTACTATTTTCAGAGGCTAAAAGCACTGGTCTATTTATATTCATTATGTAATAAAAATAAATAAATAGCCAAAACTAAAATAAAGAAAAAACGATGTCCCAATGTGAAGAGTAAAGTTTCAATTTATTCTTGGTTTCAAATTATTGTTCTTTACAAAGGTCATCTAAAGGTTTGATAATCTTATATATAAAATTCTCATGTCACTCCGAAGCGGCTGGACCGATTTTTATGAAATTTTGTGTATATTTTTATACCCCTAAATAATAAGAGTGACCCATTCCTGAATTTATTTTATTTTTATTTTTTTGAAAATTTTTTATATTGATATTTTATTATGACTTGGCATTGAAAAATACATACAACCACAAAATTTTTACCCTTCTACCACCAATCCCAATTTTTTAATAGCGTTTAGTGGCAAGACAACGTTTGCCGGGACAGCTAGTAGATATATAACATTAAGGATATATAGTACAAGATATAGTTCAAGCGGTTTTATGAAGTGTGCAAACAATTGTAATAGGATTTGAAGGAGCTCTACATAGAAGTGATAAGAGATACCTTCTACTAAGACTAATAATATTAGTATTGAGTCTGATCACTTATATGTAGAGTTACTAATATTATACATGTGAAAGTGAGTTTGTTTGTTCGTTCTTTTGTTCCATGATTCGGTATGTACATAGCTAGAGGACCCGGAACGGACGTCGGCTACATAAGGACATAGGCATAGGTACAAAAAAAACGTTAAGAGCGTCACCTGGCTAACTCTCTACAAACGTAGAGGCAAAGATTTAATGATATCCACTAAGATTAGCGAAATAATCACGAAAATAGGTCAAAAAATGATAATGTTACCATCTCATCAAGGACAGAGCAGTCAAGGATAAAAGAACAAGCTTTATTATATGTAGTGCAAATTAAAAGTCATATTATATTGTATAATCGTTTTATTCATATTAAGTAAAATAAAAAATAGAAAGATGTCAATATCAATTTATAATAGTCTACTTTATTATGTGTATTTGTTTATTTTCTTTGTTGTCTTTAACTTTAGCTTTAACTTTGTATGTTTTTTGGAGCTGATTAGTAATTTTTAAATCTTTTGTAGATATATAATTATTAACTTCAATTACATATTTCGTTGTAGTAGTATATATTTGTACTTTTGAAAATTGTCCTGAATTTTATTCGTTGTGAAAGTTTAAGTTAAATTTGCATTTTGCTGTTAATTTTGTTGGATACAAATATGTTAACTATAACTACCATTGACACATTATTTATGCTTATGCGAAATTAAAAATTGTTTAATGTGAATGAGAAAGATTTTTGTTATAATATTCTATTTGAAGATTTTTTTTTAAATATAAATAGGTGGGCCAAACAAGCGTACGGCTCACCTGATGTGAGCTATTACCGTAGCTTATAGACGCCTGCAACACGAGGAGCATCGCAAGAGGGTGGCCGACCCTATCCCGAAATCCACCAGGAGATAATTGCCTTCTTAATTTATACACTTTCACTACTTTGATTAAGGTAAAGTTACGTGGGTTACGGTTATGTAGTTGGTACTTTAGTCTAAATACTAACTTTATCAGCATACTAAAGAATTAGATTCGAAGTTCATGTTTCATGATTTCCTGCAACATGGCTTAATAGTTTTAGGATAACCAAAAATTAATCTGCTATAGTTAGTAATATAAAATTGATACATACCTTAACTCTAATTTTAAGTCCTTTCTTTCCGTCTTTGGCGAATTTATACTAATTAGATTTTTATCATCGAGCAGCCTTTGAATTTCTCTCTCGAAAGGCGGTACACAAGCGACGTCCGACGGGCTCCGCTTAGTAAATACTTCTCTCGTGTCATGATTTAAATGTTTCAAATTGTTCGGCCGACTGCCGGAACTCGAAAATGAGCTCGTCCTCTGATTGCGGTGCGGGATGTCCTTTTTGTCTGTTTGACTGCAACTGTCTCTTTTCACGGACGTTTGGAGCATGTTAATTATACTTCTCTGTAACTTTTCGCCCTCTTTTTGAAAGTTTAAACTACTATCGATAATTTTATCTTCTAATGAGGTTTTTTTATTCATTTTATGTTTCGTGTAAATGTCATTAATAAGATTCGGCGTCGGTTTATTGAGTCGAATTGGCGGGTAGTCATATGCTGTGTTCGATTCGATTCGTTGAGATCGAAGGGGTGGTAGCCAGGGCGCCGGTCTAGGGGGGGAGGGGGAGGCGTCAGTTGTACGGGAATAACTCTCATCTGACGAGCTGAGACTCGGAGAGCGAGTAAGAGAGCTCAGTTCATCCGCCGAAGAATGAACTCTGGGACTCCTCGCTAAAGGTAAACTTTCACTTGACCGTGGTCGTGGAAGTCTAGTCGGAGGTCTCCTTTTATGGACAGCGGGAGGACGCGGCTCCTGAGGTCGCGGCCAGGGCGGCACTAGCGCCCGCGGCGGGGGCCAGCGGGGATTACCGTTGATCCCGTGCGGAGGGGGAGGGGGAGGTGTATCTTCCAGATCCTTATTTCTTCGTCCTTTACTGCCCTTGTGATTGTTACCGTTGCTATGGTGACCATTCGAAGGAAGAAGAGGCTCATTTTCGCCAGCTACTGAAGATTCTCTAACGGGCGGAAGTCTCGAAGGTTGTGCTGCTGCTCTCCGTGCCGAATTCTGTAGCATAGCGAGAGGTGTTGCAACCCCCCCATAAGCTGTAGGCGGATTTTGAGAATGACCGTTCGAGGAGTTCTGCGTATTGCTGTTAGATGGTGCTCTGTCTGTCAAAAAGTATGTTGTCATTTCACCCTTTCCTTTCACTTTGACTTTGCCTCTGCATACGAACTGGTAGGGCATATCTTTTAAAACCTGATAAACTTCTTCAGTTACTTGAGTATGATTAGGGAGTCCTGTGGAATCCATGCGAGACGCTACGTTAACTGTATTTCCCCATATATCATACTGAGGCTTTCTTGCACCTATCACTCCTGCGACTACCGGCCCAACATTTATACCTAAGAAACAAGAATTCATGATGCAATTTAAAAATTAGCGTATCACACAAATAATTATTAAATTGTTTTGTATTCACACTTACCAACTCGTAACATGAAATTGTTGTAAGAATTATCATTGATATCTTTGAGTTTATCTCGCATTGCAAACACAAATTCTACTAAAGTTGCCATATGTTTGCGAGTGCTTGCATCATCGGACATCTTCTTGTCGGGAATGAGACCGACAGCAGCCATGTACGTAGAGCCGACAGTTTTGATTTTGTCTATAGCGTCGAACCGATCTTCGCCTAACAACTGGAATGGGTAAATAAAGTAAATCTTTAATATAAATAAATAAATAATAGATGCACAGCACTGGTTTGTGCCTGTTGCACTGGAGGTTGCGGGTTCGATCCCCACACATGACAAACATTTGTATTGACCATACAGATGTTTGCCGTAGTCTGGGTGTGTGGCAGTCCTTGTAGGTCTCCCCACCGTGCCTCGGAGAGCACGTTAAGCCGTCGGTCTTGGTTGTTATCATGACACCTGACAGCGATCGTTACTCATAGTAGGGAATATATCCACCAACCTGCATTGGAGCAGCGTGGTGGATTAAGTTCTGATCCTTCTACTACATTGGGGAAAGAGGCCTATGCCCAGCAGTGCATATTACAGGCTGAAGCTTTTCAAAGCTTTTATAAATAAATAAAGTATTTTAATATAATGTATTATGAGTACTATTTGACTGTTTTGTCTAGTATTATGTTTCTGTTCATGCTCAAACGGGTGTGCCATTTTAAAGTCATATTACTCTAGTAATATATTAATTCTTATACCCAGGGTAATAGCATATCTATTTATGGAAAGAACGTTGATTATATACATATCTAAATTCCTTAACTGACGAACATTCAGTTATTATTACATGAGTGCATTTGGAATATTATTATCAATCTAATTTAAAGGCGAATACTTTAGCATTTGAATAATGATTTTTATTCTTTAGAAATATAATTTAGCAGTCAATTAATGATTTAGTTTCTAACCTCGTCAAAATCAGCGATGATCTCGTTAAGCAGCCGCAGACACTCCATGCCCTGGTTGTTTCCATCGAGCTCCATGTAAAACTCGTGGTAGTTAGTGATGGACGCGAACACTACGCCCACACGCTGATACGACTGGTGGTACAGGTCCTATAATAAATATATGTATGAAAGTTATTTTTTTATAAATAGTTGCTGAGAATACACTAAAAAATATCCAATAATATTTGTTAATTTGTTTCATAAGTAATTGCTGTTCTACTTATAAGCAAAACTGCATCCACAGATAAAAAATGAAAACCAATATAATGTATAAAGCTTTTCATGAAAATTATACCCCAAATATTTAGTCGTTAATCTGCTTGCTTAAAAATGTTTGAAAATAAATAAAAAATATAGTTACCATATTTGTCCTGAACTGATTATCCAAGAAATGTGTTGCAACGTGTGCCGGTAACAAATTAAACAATATTCTCCTATTTGATGCCTGAAAGTTACATATTATTAGTAAATAACATCTTTTGACTTTTACATAAAACATACCAGGGTATATAAATAATAAGGAAACAAGAACACAAATATAGTATGTAACCTGTAAGGCGTCCATATCTCTCTTTTCATCTCTAGCCTGCACCTGCCACAGAAAGTCGAGTCTAGCTGTCCATTCTGTCTGCCGAGCATGCAGAAGCACCGCTAACGCCAGCGCTAGAGTCCACGCACATGCTATGAAGGCAGAACCGACGGCTCCGGGACTGAAATTATGCCCATTCCTATTACTGTCGAGAATTACAATTTTATTGCTATGATAGATGATTTTTTTTCTTATATACTCAATAGTACTCTATAGAAGCCTGCAACACCAGGAGCATCGCAAGCGCGTTGCCAACTCTAACCCCGACCAGCCCCCGGAGCTCTGGCTACCTTACTTACCACAGGAACAGAACACTATTTAAAAGCAGTGTTATTTAGCTGTCATACCCTGTAAGCTTGGAGTACTTCCCCAGTCGGACTGCTCCAGAGTTTGATTGATCAGTGTTGATGATTTGATTTTAGGCTAAGTAAAAAAATACTCACTCAGTCATAAGATCGTAGCAGTCGAACAGGTGCTTATGGTAAGTCAGTATCACAGTTACGTATCCAGCAGTCATCACAGCCAACAATATCCCCTTAATCAATATCGGTAGTCGCAAGAAGACAGCAACCGCCAACATACTAATACAGCACCCGAGGGTGATGTACAGTGGGATGGGACAAGCCCTATGATCGGTACTACTCCAAAGGGCAGCAGCGACGTGGTCCGACGTTGAGCGGATATCCTCCATCGTTACGTTTTCCGTTAAATTTCGGCAAACATTCACTTCACGACATGTTATCTAAAATTGAAATTTAATTTACTCCTATTTTATGAAGATTCTCGCAATCATTGATTAATTCTTCACTTTACTACAGAAACATATTGATCGTAAAGAAAACTAAATACTTTATCAGACAACCTGCAGGTTTACGCAATTCTTTTTTTTTTTTTTGTTACAAAGCCTTCATTTTTGGCTCCAATAAATCAACTGTCCAAGAGCTTGGTTGTTAAGTTTATTACTTAAAATTATAATTATAACTTAATGTTACGAGATGATAAAATGAACATACCACATTAACTTGACCGACAGCATAACCGAGCACAATAGTAAAGGTAGTGATGGCGTTTCTAAGCGCAAATGGTCGTGACACGTCGCAGGGTATGAGTCTCAGTCGAGCGGCGAGCGTCAGAGCCAGTACAGCGGCGGACCAGGCAAAGGCCGTGACAAACAAAAGCAACAGTATCGTGGTGCGCGGTAAGATCGCGGCCTGAAGTGCTCCGGCCGCTGCTAATGCACCCAGCGCGGCGCTGAGGGACCCCGCCCACCCCCCGTCTGTAGACGCCCTGTACTGAAATAGAAATTTAAGGAAATTATTAATACAGTACTGTGTGGCTACGGTACTAAAGAATATAGCCACCCCCTCTCTTCCCGTGGGTGTCGTAAGAGGAGACTAAGGGATAACATAATTCCACTACCACCTCGGAACTTAAAAAGCCGACCGATGATGGGATAACCATCCAACTGCTGGCTTTGAAATACACAGGCCGAAGACGGGCAGCAGCGTCTTCGGTGCGACAAAGCCAGTACTGCGGTCACCAACCCGCCTGCCCAGCGTGGTGACTATGGGCAAAACACATGAGTTCACGTTATTTTTGGCGTAAACTTGTGGAGGCCTATGTCCAGCAGTGGACTGTATAGGCTGTAATGATGATTAATACAGATATACATCTAGTTGCTTAAGATTGTACTCCTGCAGTTAAACTTAGAACATACTCAGTAAACAGATTAATAGTTTGCGAGGTTATAAAAGTACCTGTGCTTCCTTATCGACATCTTTAAAGCAAAGCGTGAGTAGATGTACGTGAGTAGCCTTCTCCCGGTGCACGGAGCGCGCGTCGATCGCCTGCGCGAGATACTTGTTCACGCGGTTCGTAGGCTGGTGGTACACAGACGAATGACGCTTTTTCAACGGTCGCTTAAACTTCTCCGTCACTTTATTCTGTATAAAAATAGCCACAGTTAAAAATGTTAACGTTTGGTTATCCGGCCAGTCTTCGACATCAGAAGGGAATCGGAAAGGTAGGGGGTGCGTTATTGCGTTAAACATCGAGGGTCTGACTTGAAGGGACCGATTACACTTAGGGCCCACAGCATGCCGACTCCATGCTCGACTTAACGTTTCCACTGACCTTTGAAATAAAAATTCCGGAATCCGAAGCAGCATCACATTATTAGAATGGCAAAATATAATATGACGAGATATGTTCAAAAAGTAAAATATTTTAAGACAGTTAAAAAGATTTTAGGATATAACCATAAGATATCACTTGAAGGTTCTAAGTAACACACGTAGAATCGATTTCGGCCAGTAACTTTTCAAGTTTATGATAAAATATTCAGCTTAAACAGCATCTTACATTTAATAAAAAAACACCATAAAATTTAAATTGTCTGTTAGAATATTGTAACATGCAGGTTAGGTTGTAGGACATGCCATGCCATGCTACTGATGTAACTAATTGGGATAGCAAGTGAAACACATTTCAGTGCACTCGACTTTATTCTCAAACAAAATGTAATAAAAACAGTATAAATTAGAGTTTCACAATTTTGAAAGAAAATAAGTCCCAGCAAAAATAGTGATAGTGTAGGTTTCGAGTGCTCGCGTCGCTCTTTGCTTGCTCTTCAGTTCGCCCGATCGACTCGACGTTAGAGAACAAAAGTGCGAACGAAATCATTCGCGGGGTGCGACCCAAGAACATAAATAAGTTCCTACATCGTTTTTGGGATATATTGTGGCACCTGGTGAATGGTGGAAAACAATAATACACATGAACAACACTTTTCTGCGCTTACTGTTTCAGCGGGTATTTGTTGTGGAACTAATGTCCAAGAGCGGAACATCTGAAAAACAACGAGCAGACGTTCCATGTTAGTGAGTGGAACTAGAGTGCTTCATATTAATAAATGTACTGTTGGATACAAGAAACAAACAAGAAGTGCCTCGTCTTGGGACCAATAAGTAAGATAAATAGCGGTAAATAAAGTACATATTCACGGTAAAAAGGTAAAGTGAAACCTGAACAGAACGGAAGTGAAATCTGAACGAACAGCAAAGTATTGTGTGGAAGGGGTGTTCTTTGAAAATATCACATTTTGTGCAGTTGTGGTGATCTCGCCAATATATATTTTCAGACAACAAAGGATCGTGTAAAGTTATGAGGGATTGCTTGATAAAATTTTAGTGCGAAGCAAAATATCTTAAAAATCCTCGCAAAATATTTTGAGTGCTGTAATGAAGCTCCGGATTACAATTTAAAAAATTCAAATAATAAGCAGCGATATTTAGTTCGAAAATCACACTCAAAAACCATACTAACTACAAGAAAAACATTAAGCGAGGTTATTTTTTGTTGCGCAAATGAAACGCATTGAACGGACGCATTTCATATTCCAACTCCTTAAGCAAAAACCAACGCTATAGTCATATGTTTCTCCTTAACAAAGAATAATCTAAAACAATTTATCTCCGAGTACATCTAATGACCTTTAAAACATTCGGTCTGGTTCTATCGACAAGCTCATATAACTAATGCGTGTACCATTCCGCAGTGTTTATGTATCAAACTTATTCTTGCAATTATAATAATATACACTTCCTTCTAAAAATATCTCAATATGCAAGACATCGGTAAAGTTTGCTAGATATTTTGCAGAAATTATTGGTAAAGATATGATGTGATAATTTCTTGCATATCGATTATTAAATAGCCCTATCATACGCACAAACGTACTTCCCGTAAGATTTTATTAGTGATATAATTTAGTGTTAAGTGCGACAGCACGCGTGTCCGTATAGTAGAGCCAGTGTATGTCAAGGAATGCGAGGCATTGCACAGTGAGATAGTTTCGGTGTCGAGCTATCGTGGACCGTTGGGTGTGTGCGGAGGGCGTGGTGCTGCATGACGGCGTCGAAAGTGTGGTGGTGCGGGGCGGTGGCGGGCGCGGGGTCGGGCGCGCTCACGTGCTCGCCGCGCAGCGCCGCCAGCCGCAGCGCCTCGGCCGAGCCCGGCTCGGCGTGCAGCGCGCGCCGCAAGTCCAGCACCTGCCAACGCGACCCACACGCTGCCATCGAGCTCGATTCGGCCCTACTCGGCTCTACTCGCCTCTACTCGGGTCTACTCGGGTCTACTCGACCGAATTTGTTAACGTTTAATTTCAACCACACTAAATTAGACTTTTGGATTCGCGTACGATGCACTTGCTGCTTCGACATTTCCGAGCCATTGCATAAATGTTATTTTATCTGCATAATGGCCCTTTTGGTTTTAAAATATAATATATATCGACAATTACTTAAAATCTCTTACTGAATAGTAATGTTGTGATCTCAAAATTGAAATAAAATAGGTATGAATATAAGGAAGCTCCAAACAGAAATACGAATATATTTTCTAGCTCTAAAAGCGAAACCAACTGGTCTACTAGTACACGGGTTCATCATTCATCTTCTATACGTTAAGATTAAATCAACAACTACAGAAGCAACTGCATCTCCGACTTTTATGCAACGTTATAAATATTACAATTAGTTTAGTGGCTATGTATTTTTATATACTCAGTAACTACATTGTTCAATCATAAAAAACTAAAAAATGTATTTATATTTTTGGAAAATATTATTATATTATAATACATTTGAAGAAAAGAAGACCAGTAAAAAAAAAAGATTTGTTTTCACTGGTCTACAATGAATTACAATTTTTTAAGTAGATAAGAAAATATCATATAACAGAATAAAAGAAACAGACTTACCTTTGAAGTATTAGATGCGGTTTACCGAAAAATAACTATTATCACTCAATTGAAAACATCTGGAGAGAATGAAAAGTCGTGGACATCGACCTCGTTTTGTTTAGCCGTGTCCAGCAAAGTGCGAATCGATACATAAAACTTTGAAGTGCAAAGAGAAACAAGATTTTCTTTGTATAGTATAGCAAAAAACGTGAAGTTCTGGATAATCGAATTTTTGGATCTATTTATTAGTTTTAAAGGTACCTTTCTCGCAGCGTTTGCCTTTAGTTCTTGTGGTGATGCCGCCATGTTAGAGAATGGCACGTCCACATTAAATTTTATGGAGTGCAGAAGTTGAACCACAACATTTGATACATTTTTGAATGATAACTTCCGACGTGACCCAGATCCCAGTCCTACCCCTCCCGACAGACACATCTGAAAATATTTATTAATAAATAAAACATTGAACACATTATTAATTTTATTGTAAAGGAATTACTAAAGAAACTAACTTTTCTCCGTCTTGGTGGTGGTATAATAAAGTACGTTTGGATTGAGTGGTCGCGCAAGTAGGCGTTGCGACTAGCACCGTGACCCGGTTCTACCTCGTATGCGCCTCCCAGGCATTCCAATGTTGCCTGCGTTATATGAACTCGTCTGAAAGTACAAAATTAAAAACTACTTTATTCAAAGTTCAAGTTTTAAAAGCACTTTTGAATCGTCATTTAAAAAATTAAAATTATATTCTTTTTTAATAAATTAATTATAGGTAGTTAATGTAAAGCGACCACCGGTTCGAAAGTAAATTCTGCAGAGAAGAATCGGTAAACCGCAGTTACTTAAAAAAAAAAACTGTTAAAATGAATGGTATTATTTTTAAAAAAATGATTTGGCTAGAAATTTTTAATAATATTAATTACCCTGGTTCTCCTCCAGCTTCCATGTTGTTGGCGAGCGTTACATCGTTAGACCATACATCATATTGCCATTTTCGAAGCCCCAGAACTCCGCACAGCACGCGGCCAGTATGAATGCCTACTCGCATGTTCAATTGCACATCGGTCGCTTCTACAACAGACCTGGTCAAAAGAAATATAAAATCATAAATAGAATATCAGAAATAGCCTGTTTTTATTAGGAAATCAAGATATCCCAAATTAATAATTTTTGAATCGACAACAAATCTAAGGGCCCATTATAGTACATATGTAGTACATAAGTTACGAATTATTTATATATTATGAGTTATCTAATATAATATAGATAACTACTTAAATAATAATAAAAAAATATTAAAACTAATCTAATTTATTTAATGCTTATATAAAGTTCTATATATAAAAATTAATTTACAAATAAATCGAAGAAACGTAGCATTATTGAAACAAATCTCTTGTATTTATGAGAGTGCTCAAGCTATTGAGTTGATAAAACTATAGACAAAAAGGGAATTTCATCGTACCAGCGAATCCTTTTTAAAGTTAATTCAGAGTTAATGAACTAAATAGTAAATAATTTTCAGTAATTTTTAGTAAGAGCTGATTTAGTGATACGAAGTGATGCGGCAAGAAAGAAAATGCGATTCATATAATAATAACAATTGTTAGAAATATTATACGTGTTTATATTTATAGTTTCGCTTCAGCCTGTAATATCCCACTGTTTGGCATAGGCCTCTTTCCCCATGTAGGAGAAGGATCAGAGCTTAATCCACCACGCTGCTCCAATGCGGGTTGGCGGATATATTCCCTACTATGAGTAACGATCGCTATCAGGTGTACATGATAACAACCGGAACCGACGGCTTAACGTGCTCTATATATATTTATAGTATTAAAAGTTAATTAAATGGAGAGCAACATACATTTACACAAATTGAACGAAAAGTTTTCAAAGCCTTGTTTGTCATGTTGACCATGTCGCTAATGATGATTGACGATGATAACGCAGAAACAAGTTGTATATAGTAATACTGTTAGAATAAGGAATTAGTACGGAATATACAATCAAATGAAATGGTTTATTTAGCTGCAGTCCAAGTCTTTACTTTGTATTAACTCTCGTTTTTTTTTTATTGAGTACGAAAAATATGTGTGCCGACGTCGAAATTGCAATGCTTTATTATTTAAATAATAAAAATATATACATATGCTAATAAAACATGAAATGGCACTAAACAAAAAAGGGTATACGTATATATTAAAGAATTTTTAATATTGGTAAGTATTATTACTTTTACATGGCATAATGGTAATTGATTTCTTAAATGTGTATATCCATAACGCTCTTTGATGATGTAAGTCAGAACTATTCAGCATTCAGGAATTTAAAAATAGCCTTTCCCCCATTAAGTTGGTGGGGTGCAGTTCATATGGCACACACGTACAAGATGTTTTTGCTTTTGCACTTTGCGTCAGAAGTAACACAGGCTCTTTGTAAATTATTGTCCTATCGCTTCGTGTAGGGTTCGAATGACTAAGTTCAAGGATTTTGATGGATGCGCGATTATGTAATGTTCTCTCCTAAAATTATAACTTTTCCTTCATCATTACAGCCTATACAGTCCACTGCTGGACATAGGCCTCCACAAGTTTACGCCAAAAATAACGTGAACTCATGTGTTTTGCCCATAGTCACCACGCTGGGCAGGCGGGTTGATGACCGCAGTACTGGCTTTGTCGCACCGAAGACGCTGCTGCCCGTCTTCGGCCTGTGTATTTCAAAGCCAGCAGTTGGATGGTTATCCCGCCATCGGTCGGCTTCTTAAGTTCCAAGGTGGTTGTGGAACCTTGTTATTCCTTAGTCGCCTCTTACGACAACCACGGGAAGGGAGGGGGTGGCTAAATTCTTTAGTGCCGTAGCCACACAGCACATACTTTCCCTTGATTTACGACTATTGATATTTTGATCTTATTATGTTTGTTAGTGTATGTTGAATAAATGAAGTGTATACGAATTTTTCAAGTTGTTAGTGGTGAGCGGTGATTCTCCATACCATTTTAATCGACTTCAAAAACAGAGGAGGTTCTCAATTGGACTGCTTTTTATGTGGGTTACCATAGAACTTGTGACTGGGTGGACCGTTTTCGATGATGATTTTCGATTTTTTATATAATGGAAAAATGCGTGCGTGTCTTTTTTGGTCGGTAATTAAGGTATAATTTTCTTTATTTGATATTAATAGAACCAACGCGTGAGACTTGTTTGCCATTTTATTTAATAGACATAGAAGATATTCGCTGATAGATCATGTAACACAAAATTATTAATAATTATTTTGAATAAACAATATATAATAATAATAAATAATAATAAACGATACACTAATTGGCCAATTAATCGAAAAATAAATAATAATTAATACTGAAATATTGTTGATAAGATGACAAACAATTAGGATTCTCCATACCATTTTAATCGACTTCAAAAACAGAGGAGGTTCTCAATTGACTGCTTTTTATGTGGGTTACCATAGAACTTGTGACTGGGTGGACCGTTTTCGATGATGATTTTCGATTTTTTATATAATGGAAAAATGCGTGCGTGTCACGTTAAATTTAATCGAGATCTGACAAGTAATTTATCTGTGATAAAGCGTATTGACTTGACTATTTTTTGCGAGCAAACACAATAATATTTTACTCTTACAACTCATCCTCAAAATTAAAGTTAGCTAAAAATAATAATTGGTTCAAATTGAGCGAGTTAACTAGTTTGATTATGAGTATTTCATTGAAAACTAGCTGTGCTTACGACTCCGTCCGCGTTTTGAGCATTTACATGTTCGACGTGATTCTTTAAATTGACATAACTTTTTTTATTTATGAACCGATTGACATGAAACAACGTTAAGTGAAGCTTACTGCAATATAACAGTGAAAACCACATCTAAATCGGATAAGCCGTTTCTGAGATTAGCGTGCACAAACGCAAGGCAAACAAACAAAAATTCTAACAATCATTGTTATTGGTGCTATTTGCGTTGATAAAGGTCCAAATAATATTTTTTTAACCGACTTCCAAAAAAGGAGAAGGTTCTCAATTCGGCTGTATTATTATTATTATTTTTTTGTATGTTACATCAGAACTTTTGACCGATTTCGACAAATTTTGTTTTAATCGAAAGGTGGTGTGTGTCAATTGTTCCCATTTAAATTTATTTGAGATCTAACAACTACTTTTCGAGTTATATCTAATAATGCGTTTTTACTTGACGCTTTTTTCGTCGACCTACGTTGTATTATACCGCATAACTTTCTACTAGATGTACCGATTTTGATAATTCTTTTTTTGTTAGAAAGAAGATATCCCTAATTTGATACCATGTTAAGGAAACCAGGATCTGATGATGGGATCCCAGAGAAATCGAGGAAATCTCTCGAAAATCCGCAATAACTTTTTACTGGGTATACCGATTTTGATAATTTTTGATTTAATCGAAAGCTGATGTTTATCATGTGGTCACATACAAAGTTTATCGAGATCTGATAACTACTTTTTGAGTAATCTTTGATAACGCGTAGTTACTTGACTATTTTTTCGTCGATCTAAGTTGTATTACTCGTCGATGTGATTGAAGTCGGTTTTTTTTTCGTTTGCGAGCAAACACAATTATCTTATATATCTTCCGTGTACGGACAGCGATCCAGTACATTTTTATTATATGTATTCATTAAAGATAATAAAAAAAAACTGTACAATGGATACACAAGTTTGTAAATTAAAAAATGCTTTAGCTCATTGTTGACGTTGTAATATTGCGATTTAAGTAAAATATAAGTAAAGAAAAAATAAAACAACAAATTATGATTTATACTCGTAATGAGACAATGTTTCTTCATTATTCTCTTTGAATTCTTTAGAACAAGGTAATAAATTTTGGGCTACAGCAAAATATTTATTACAAAAGAAATTAACTAATCGAGATAAAATTGCTTTGATGATAATTTTTAAGGGAACATGTAAGTGTGTTATTATTATACAATAGCAAGATATTTTAATGCTGATATTAAATGTAAAAAATAAATCAATTTTTTTAATCATATTATTATTTCTGTTTCTATCGAACACATGAAACACTTTTCATAGCTGTTTTGAAAATAGGCTGTGCTAGGATTTATAGGCGCTGAACGGGAAACGGATTTACAATCAGATCAGAAAGTATAGAAATTTAACAAGGATGAAGTACCGTAGATTGTTCTAGCACTAAATGTAAATGAATTCATACCCGTAAAAGTGAATCAATAAAGGAATAAAAAAGTTACGAATTTATTTTCATAGAATTTCAGATCTGACCTGCAAAATTTTTGTTATGTAACTCCACTGAAACATTGGCACATTGTTTGACTTCAGGGTTAGCGAAACATTTCGTGTATAAATAAAGTATGAATTTCGTGTGTTTTATGTGCTTGAACAATTCAGTTGGAAATCCATTCAATATTTTGTATTTTTTTTTTTTTTATTAATTTTAAAAACAATTTTTTGAAACAAATTTTAACCTGTTTATGTTTCAAATATCATTTATTTATTCCTTACAATACGAATTTTCGGGTATCTTTTTTGGTCGGTAATTAAGGTATAATTTTCTTTATTTGATATTAATAGAACCAACGCGTGAGACTTGTTTGCCATTTTATTTAATAGACATAGAAGATATTCGCTGATAGATCATGTAACACAAAATTATTAATAATTATTTTGAATAAACAATATATAATAATAATAAATAATAATAAACGATACACTAATTGGCCAATTAATCGAAAAATAAATAATAATTAATACTGAAATATTGTTGATAAGATGACAAACAATTAGGTATATAAAGCAAGCCTAGCCAAAAACAAGCACTACATTGTAAATGAAGTAACAGATAAACACTTGAACCGTAATTTCGAAGATATTCAACACGCCTGGCTTTCATTAAACAGCGGCTTGTCAGTAACAGAAACAATCCACAAAACAGACGCACAAGAGGTTATTTTCATGTTACGTTCAATTTAAGATCATGTTATAAGCTAATGGTTTGAAAATTCATTAATAATTTAATTTCAAAGAAATTAATCGTAGGCTTTGTTTAACTGATTTGTACCTAAAATTAAATTGAAAGATGATAATTTTAATAAATTAGTTTAATACTATACTGGTTTACTGTTAAGTACAAATCTATGTTAGAGTAGATACTTTTTATGTATCTTGGTAGGAACGAAGTTCCTTCGGGTAGTATAAAAGCAACACAATTTGAAAAAAAAAAAATGTTGAATTTTATATATATTTTCTAGTTCTTGAATTTTTTTAAATTTTTTTTATTGGTTTTTAATTAAGTACATAAAAGTATTTAGGAAATTTAGTATTTAAAAAAAATTAAAAATACCGTAAAATAAAATAAATCAAACAAAATAATAATAATTCAAACTATTAAGTGAAATAAAAAAAACATATGTTTTTATTTTTGTCTTCAGTATAATATTACATAAATAATTTTAAAAAGGTTTACTAGTAATATTTTAGATTTACAAACGTCCTATTATACAGTCGTGTGACTGATATTACGTCACTTCCGTTATATATTTTTCTTACGGTTTTAGTATCATATTTTTTTTCAGTTCGGTCGCCCAGCTAAATGTCAAGCCTGCCGTAAGGAACTTCGTTCCAATAAAATAAAAATAAGAAATTTTGTCACAAAAATAAAAAAAATATATATTTAGGAGTGAGTCACCCTTACAGACCACCTTATCATTTAGGGGTATAAAATAGACGTTGGCCGATTATCAGACCTACCCAATATGCACACAAAATTTCAAAAAAATCGATCCATCCGTTTCGGAGGAGTATGGTAACGAGAATTTTATATATTAGAAGAAGAATAAAGCTCTGTCTCTTCTGCTATATAGTGAAGAGCATATAAGTCTGCTACAGGCTTCTTCTGTTCTGTGCATTTCATATTATAATTTTTAATAAAATCATTTACTTTTGAAATATTTTTATTATTGTTCTGAGTGGAGATAGTAAAACGTACTGTATTTTTTTTTATACGATTCTATGATAGAGCAATATGACAAACGATTAAGCGGACAGGCTTTATTTGTTATATAGTAATTAGGTTCCCTTTTTAGTGTTTGAGCTATTTTTCACACTTAGGATTTTTGACTAGCCCGTTGGCGAGGTTTGTAGTGACCCTGCTTTCTGCTCCGAGGGTTGTGGGTTCGATTCCCACCCAGAGTCTGGGTGTAATATAAATATTTATTTATATATGTATTATTTATAAGTATGTTTATCGAAAAAAAAAAAAATGTAGCTATACCAGTCGGCTGTTACCTATAACACAAGCATTAAGTTGCTTACTTGAGGAACAGATGACCGTGTGGTATTGTGTAGATATTTATTCATTTATTTATTACACAGAACTCTTTTGAAAATGCCTGACCAATTTCGTTTCTATTTTTGTAAATAAAAATATATATCTTTGAAGCAAAAAAAAGAATAAAAGAGTTTTGTTTGTTTGTGTTTATTTGAACGCGCTAGCCTAAGAAACTACTGGTCTGAGTTGAGGAAATAATTTGCCTCAAAAGCTTGGTCTGCCGAATTTCGTTTTATTTATTTTATTAGTACAAAAGTCGAGGCAAAATGTACAATCGAAATTCGAAAATGGAAATTCAGCCAATAATAAACAAGTCCGTACTTTATTTGATTTCGCTTACCAGTAATAATTCAAATTGATTAACGTATAAAGAAGATTCTACTCGTATTATAAAATCAATACTAACATATAAATATAAAATAAACAATAATTTATTTTGAAATCACTCTTAGAGAAAATTTTGACGGGTTGACAGGTTACCTACTGAAGAGAAAATAAGAAAGAATAATTGAATCGTGAAATGTCTACTGACCTTACGAGGGTAGGGATATCATATAAGTGTACGTGACACGTGTCAATATGATGTCGACATTTAACTGCCCTCTGACACGACATTAGGTCATAAGCGGTCACGAAAAAATATCTATTACAGCCTTTCGTACAAGATAAACACGCGTTGATTTAAGATTAAATACAAACCCAGAAAAATATTACTGAGAGTTCGGATAGATAGATAAATATGTTATATATTATTATATTTTAATCCTTGAAAATAAATATATTCTTTGTTGCCTTAAAACAAAAATAATATGTAGTAAGTAGATCCACAAATAGATGGAAAAATCGAGTGTTAGTATACATGACATGTGGAGGTCAGTAGGATTGACATCGACAAATATACACCCATTCTCTTGGCGGCACCAAACATCCTATGATATAAGAATATTTTATGTACTTAGTAACTAAAATAACTTTTTTATTATTAATATCTCTTACATATTTTATATAGTATGTTCTTAATATGTAGTTCGTAAAAACTAGTTTTGAGGAATGAAACATCTGTTTGGGTGACCGACTTCAATAATTATTACTTAACTACTATATTGCTGTATGGTTACGGTGGTTACTAATAAAGAATATAGCCACCCCCTCTTTCCAGTCGCGTGGGTGTCGTAAGAGGCGACTAAGGGATAACACAGTTTCACTACCACCTTGGAACTTAAAAAGCCGACCGATGGCGGGATAACCATCCAATTGTTGGCTTTGAAATACACAGGCCGAAGACGGGCAGCAGAGTCTTCGGTGCGATAAAGTCAGCCCTACGATCACCAACCCGCCTGCCCAGCGTGGTGAGAATGGGCAAAACACATGAGATCATGTCATTTTTTGCGCGAACTTGTGGAGGTCTATGTCCAGCAGTGGACTGCTGGAAAAAAAAAAAAAAAAAACTTACTAACAGTAACCTAGGCTAAGTGTATATTGTAAGTAGGCCAGTAGGCCATAAGTGTATATATAAGGTAACTAGGAAATAAGTGTAAATATATGATAACTAGCATATAAGTGTAAATATAAACTTAGATAATAAAAATAACAGTATAAATACAAAAATTTCAAGAAATGTACACAGCTTCTACCCCTGGACAATTGTAAGATAAAAGTGACGAAAAGGAAAAAGTAATAATAAATAGTAGTAATTATATATATAAGTAAATTAAGATAGCATAACTTTAAATTTTGGTCGGTGGACTCACGTAGGATTAGTGATACTAAGCTTAGTTTAATTAGTCTCTAAGTTGCATATGTAGGTGCCAAGGTATCGAGAGTAACAAACAAATAATTGGAATAACAAGAGCACGGGCATTATAAGCCCGTGGATATATATCGTTATAAAAAAAAAAAAAAAAAAAAAGCAGTGGACTGCGATAAGCCGAAGTGAGTGTGTGAGTTATAATATAATCTCTCAGTAGACTTGTGTTGGCTTCTTGCTCTGGTAATCGAATCGACTCTTGTCCACCGTCTCCGAATCTCAAATCTCTGCCGTTCTCGCCGCTAAAAGGAAAGCGAGTCCGCGCAGGAAATAAATTGGGTAACTAATTCCATAAAATATTTTAAAAGTAATTATAAATACGTTTGAACTGAAATAATAGAAAATTTTTATCTTATTAACAAAAATCACTACATTATCATACAAGTTTTATTTTTGTTTTTTTCAAATTTATTATTTATAAATATCTATAGCAATTTATAGCATACACACACGGTCGTCTGTTTCTAAGTTAAGCAACTTAATTCTTGTGTTACAGGTAACAGCTGGCTGATATAGCTGAATATTTTTATCGGTAAATATTATTCATATAAATTAATACATATCACCCAGACTCGAGGCGGGAATCAAACCCAAATCATCTTAGTGCAGAAAGCAGGGTCACTACAAACTGCGCCAAGGGGCTAGTAGCGTAAACTGTAAACTTATAATACAAAGCAAGTTAGTTTATAAATTAGTATCCTGTTGAAACGAAGGTGATAATTTCAAATGTAGGGCAAATCCCGTTGGTTCTATCCGTAGCTGTGTCCAAACGCAACGAAGTGTTATTAATGAGCTCATTGGAGCACGCAGTATCTACCAGTAACTACACAGCAAACGTTAAGAGAACCAGGCACATGTGTATGGTATGTGTAAGCTGAATATCGAAATAGTTTATTATCAGTACAGACTTCGCATTATATTTATTCAAAATCAGAAATTTAATTTGAAATTGAAACGAGATGTATTCATAAAGAGCTTAACTTATATTACAAACTAGCATTAACCCGCTGCTTCGCTCGCTTTTTTTAAATAAAAAGTATCCTATATTACTTCTAATACATCCAAGAATATGTGTAGAAAGCTTCATGATAATCGGCTGAGTAGTTTTCGCGTGAAAGCGTAACAAACAAACTTACATTCACATTTATAATATTAATTTGGGATTGGGATTAATTGTTTAAAAGTAATGAGAATGCATTAATAACTGATTGTAATGAAACGGTACGATTCTCACTTTTCACGGGGTCAGAAACTAAGCAGGTCAAAGCGCGAGGGGTAATTAGTATTATATGTATTATGTAAATTATTTATATTAGGTATATAAAAAGTATTTTTTTTTGTTCAGCAAAAATGTTTTATAATTATAACTTTTTATACTTGCAGCCTATACATAAAATTTTACAAATGACGTCTAGAAATGTTTATAAGAAAAAAATTCAAGCGTCACGTAAAAATTTATTAGAAATGCCGTAATGTAAGGTCCGTACTACAGAAAGTATATTAATAGGTACATTACATTTGTACCTAGTAACTTACAGACCTATTTATTAATCCAAAGTTAAAGTTTACAGACACAAATCTACACAAAATAGTTGTACATACAATTAAAAATAAATGATTTAATAAAGAGTCAAGACACTTATATATGTAAATAGCTGCCCGGACAGACTTCGTTCTGTCAAAATTTAATACTTATTAAAAATATTTTTTTTTAATTTTTTTTTTTTTTTACTTTTTTTGTATTAAAACCTTCCGTGGACCTTAAGGAGCCATACAAAAAATAAATTAACCGAATTGTTCGAGCCATTCTCGAGTTATGCGCTTAGCAACATTCATTTTTATTTATATAGATTATATAATTCCGGTAGATACACAAACACGTACATGCAGACCTATATTTTCCGGGTACACTAACATAAATGTTATCGTTTGGACCAATGTGAATATAAATTATAGTAAAAATCATTTACCACAATTTAAACTTGAGTAGCCACACGTTACAAGAAATAACACTGGAATCTTAAAAGTATTCAAATGAAGCAGTTTTATTTTTATTTGTATTTAATTATGACATGAACATGCTGACTGTATATATAGCTATAGCCTAATAGCTATAAAATAATGTGTGAATGATGATGTCACCGACACTCCTTTGAGAATTTTGGTGTCAATTTAAACTATCATTGTTTTTAAAACAATGTTTTGAAATTATCTTTATGAGTATTTTAAATGTTTCTATCTAATATCAGAAATTATAAAAAAATAATGTAATATAATCAGCAAATGAATTAAAATATTAATTCACATAAAGGGCTATAATTACCCCTTACTTTATTTCTCAAATTTATTAAACGGTTATTATATTGGAAGGAGTTCTTTGTGTCGTTACTTCGGGATGACACAATTACATGCTTATTATTTTGTAATATATTGACAACTCCCAGTGTTGCCCACGCATCAGTTTGACGTGTATTGTTTGTAGGCAATGGGAGGTATAAATATAAATTTGGAGCGGTTCTAAGGTTACTAACACATTAAGCAATCTAAACCTATTACCATTAAATGAGAACGACGTTGGTATACCATATACATATTTATTGAACATACTGAACTTTGATAACATTTTGTTCTAAACTCAGGTGGCTCGGTTACTGACTCGACACTCAAACTAAGTTAGTTCGAAAAAAAAGAAACTGTTTTATAGTTAATTCGGTTCTTTATATATCTTTAGTTATCTTCACATTTTGTTTCAGAATATCTCGATTTTAAAGGTAATTACGTAATGCACTTTAATTTCCTCCTATTTTTTCACTCGTAATTTTGGGCTATCATATGCCTAGATGTATCTTCAAGTGCCCCTGAACGGAAGAACACCAGTTAAATAACACCTATAAATGTACAAAATTATTTATGTCTTCTAAATATAAAGTATTTTAAGATGACGAAAAAATATCAGAACAAATACAACGAAACTTCGCCTGTATTTCACATTACGAATGCAATAAACTGGTTTTGCGAAGTGTGCAGTAAAAATAATTATGGAACAGTAAAATATTGCAAGAGGAACTTGCACTTGACCGATTTTATTTTCATAACAATAACTATGGTTCGTGGCCAAGATCTCCCGTTAATAGATGAAAATAGTTTTTGTTTCAGTTTTTACGACTTGCCTATTAATTCAGACCGACACGTGCAATAACATTGATAGGTCATAATATTTTCAGTTAGCGAAGTATGTGGGAACACTGCAAACAACAGAGTTGCGCTACCCGTGTGGGATTAAACATGTTCTACACATGAGTGATGCGCGGTACATGTACTAACTATGGATTTTTATCTCTATTGAAAAATGCGGTTTTCGTCTTTGAAAATGATATTTAAATAAATATTACCTAGAACAAAAACTGTATTGAAACCATAATTTTAGAGCACGATTTGATTGTATTTTGCAAGTGTGTTTAAGTACATAAAAATAAATTAGTTATATTACACGACCCACTCATTTTCATCGGCATTCGATAATTTTCACAAGTAATAAACGTTCTGCTACCATCAACAAATATCCTTAGTCATAAAAAAACGTCAAAATTTATTTTTTTATGTCCATCCGTATATTATGTATTAAGATAGGTGCATGATAACAAATAACAGCCAAGCTTCGGATTTCCCTGCCCAATGATATCCGTACATCTAAATAATTATTTTTAAATGTCGTTTGTACAAATTTTACTGGCCCTACTTAATGCTGTATTATTCAACCATGTATTATAAATAAAATACATTGAAGAAAATTCGGACTTAAGCTATATATATGTATATACGGGAAATAACACTTTACCAGCAAACCTTAAGACGTGCAGAAAAAAAAGTTTGGTAGATCTACAAACATAAAATAGATGGATATGATTTTAAATGCATTGTTTTTGTTTAAACTAACGGAATCGTATTAAGCTAATGGAAGGGACTAGACCCCACGACACAGGGAATCCTAGTGTGGGGACCAGAGACATACTGTTCTTTTTGTGACTAAATATAACTGATGTAATATGCGTTAATATTATGTACTAACGTTGAAGAAATAAAGATTTATTATTATTATTATTATTTCTACGTTGTATAATCTCGGCTAGTAACCATTAAGCCGGGTAGTCGATGACACGGGCCTAGGCCAAATGTACATCAACGGGTTAGCAAATAAAGGGTTATTAAATTTATATACATTATGTTTCATAATCGTTAGTGTGACAGTTTATATAAGTGTTAGTCTTTAGTCGGATGGGTTGGGCTCACTTTGGAGAAATTTTCTTACCAATCTGCATGTGTTTAGAATTGCTGCTTTTTGTAATAATTGGTAAGTGCTCGCTGGTAATTTTAGTGTTTGTAAAGACGTATGTAGTTGAGTAGGTATAACTCCTGTTGTGGAAAGTACTATTGGGACTATTGTAACTTTTTGTAAATGCCAAATTCGGGTTATTTCATTTTTTAATTCGGTATATTTAGATAGTTTTTCAGCTATTGTTGATTGTAAGTTATGTGTGTTAGGTACTGCTATGTCAATAAGAAAACCAGTCTTGCTTATTTTGTCAATTAGTGTTATATCGGGTCTATTAAAATGGATTGTGCGGTCTGTAAGGATGCCTCGGTCAAAGTATAGTCGTGTAGTGGAGTTTTCTAACGCGGGTTCTGGGGTGTATTTGTAATATGGTAATAATGTGTCTGTTAATTTACATTCATAAGCAAGTTTTTGGTGTATGATACTGGCTATTTTATCGTGTCTGTGTTTATAGTCTGTTTGGGCTATTGATTTGCACGCGCCGGTTATATGTTGGATAGTTTCTGGATTACTGTTGCATTTTCTACAAGAATCAGTGGTGGTTAAATTTTATTATTATGTTACATCTTATGTACACACACATAAGAACGTTTGTTAATACGTACATGATATCAATATCTATTATGCTATACGTAAATTTCTTTATACGAGTTTTAGTATGTTTAATGACTATAATTACAACTTTAAATTGTTTTGTTTGCCCACTCGTCTCGTAACCTTTTCCAAATTTTTTGTTTAGTAACTAAAATCTTTAGTAAGGTGGCGTAGATGTGATTGTTATAAGCGATAACGCCGCCTCTATAATCATATATCTATGTTCTAGTCTCATTTATTATATGGATCTTTTACACGACACGCGCGGTTTTTTCCTACAATATTGTATAAAACCTCCTGCCTACGAGTATAATCTACAATGTATACAGACTAAACAAATGTTAAAAAAATTGTACGAATAGAACACGAGAATAACGCATTAAAGACTAAATAGTGTTAAAGAAAATAAATTAATCGCTTTCACTCAAAAACGTGTGAACACATACGTATTGATCGTTGAAAAGATCTTTAATCATAATAAGTTTTGCGTTGTACGTCGAAATGTCCTTATAACTAGATTAACAGGCGTAAACTTTCGATTTTTCGGTGTTTACGATGACTAACTTCGTTTTTTACGTATCGTGTGTTAGGTATTGCCAAGTCTTTCTCAAGAAACACAGTAATTAATAAAACAATAAATTACCATACAGTATACATACAGTACCAGTAATAATGCATAACAACAGTTTTGACAATTAGGTAAACCAAACCTATCCATTTGATCATGTTAGTGTTATATTGAATCCTAGGTATATAGCGTATAAGTACATATATGACGATTAATTATTTTGTATACAATACGCGTAATGGCAGGGAAATTTGTTTACCTATATTTATTCACCAAACAAGCTTCCTTTACGCTCAGAACGAAACGAAAATTGTGTTTTAACTTTCTTTTAACAGCGAGCACCAACAGGAATAGAAAATAAACAAATGAAACGTTGGAAAACGAACGAAAATATACAAAAAAATAAATGCTTCAAAATTCCTGGATTCGATTATTTTCTCTACACGTTGGTTGTTATTAAAGCGAGGGGTCATTTGAAATTGATGTAATGTTTACGAAATGAAATATAGGATGAGGTTCAGAATTGAACATACAGCCCACGCGGTGTACCTGTGTTTTCCACAAATTGTTTGATCTGTTCCATTCGCAGCACTTCGCAGCTGTTCCCGTCTGGGATAAATGTGACATGTTTGTTATTTCACGAATATTGAGCTTCCTACTACAGGACAGAGTGCATCAATGTCGATATGCGTCAACGCATGTCTGTCTACGAACGTAAGCGAGACTATTTTTATATTTGAATTTCATGAGCTCTAGCATATACGGGCCAGTGTGTTAATTGGCATATGTCATACTGATAAATGACCGGAATCGATAGACATCAGATACGAGTTTTGAGAGGTGCCTTAACTGTGAAATTAATTTTTTACTACAGATAATATGAGTAATTTTTAAAGATTCATAATAAATCAAGCAGAACATTGTTATTAAAATCATATCGTGTATAAGAATTAATAGACGTAAAACGTATGGATATTGGAGTAATTGCGGCGCTGGCATCTCGGAGCGTGGTTGCTGAGTGTTTGTACTATGATTAGCATAAATCTTTATCTTATTATAAATCTTACTAAAGACATACACATCGTAAAAAGTATCTGTTTGATTTTCTATGTACGGGAATTTATTAAGACGTTTATACATCATATAATTATGAGAATAAATAACCTTATGATCGATATATTTATTATACGTGTGTAGTATTAATATAAATATTACTGTACACTAATAATACTCATATAACTGAATATAAGTACAATTTAAATATTATTATTTGCATTTTCTGCGCAATACGAACCTCAAGCATATTTCTTCTCTTGAATATAAAGCATTTATATGGATTTCGATTTGTTATGAGTACGGAACAAATATAAAAGTGCCGTCAGGTGGTGTGGGTATTACTTCTTCCATTTCTCTGATATTTTTATTAAATTTAAAACCAATACATTTTCCTAACATCGTAAGAAAATATATGTATATTTATATGTAAATATTACTATAATAAAAGAGATGAATAAGCTTATTTGACTACTAGCTGTGTCCTGCGGTTTTACCTGCGCTAATTTGAGGACAGCAACCATGGTCACGGGAGGGCCGTGGTTACTGTAAAGTATCCGAAACGTTGAGCATCTAAAAAACTTAATAAACCGTTATAAAATCCGAGTGAAATTAGTAAATATAGATGTAAGCCTTGAATTAAAATAAATTACCTTTATTAAATTAGACTAAACAGTACTTAATTTGCCTGTTTAATGTGGTTCGTTTGATGATGTACAACGTACGACTACATAGGATAGGGATTATAACTATAATGTCGACTGATATGACAATAACAGAAATACAACGCTTATGGTTAATTTAGTTTCTAAAGTATACCATAATTAATGTATTTCAAACGAAATATTGATATAAAACTATTTTAAATAGTTAGTCTCCTTGGATCACTTTGAAGTATTCTGAAAACTTCACTAAAGAAAAAAGCAAGCGTTATATCACTTTAATGTGACAACAGGAAGATGACAACAAGGAAAAATATCAGACATACGACACTCACGGAAATTGATGCGCTCGAAAAGCATCCAACATGAATATACTCGTACGATGTGTTAATATAACGTATCGAGTATCAATTGAACGCGTATAAGGGCTTGTGTAATAATATAAACAAATACAATGAAGTTATATTAATTACTAGCTGTACCCCGTGGTTTCAGACGCGTAAATTTGAAAAAAAAATAGCCTATATAGCCTTCTTCGATAAATGGGCTTTCTATAATAATACTAATTTTTTAAATCGGACCAGTAGTTTCTGAGATTAGCGCGTTCAAACAAACAAACTCTTCAGCTTTATAATATTAGCATAGATTTAAAACACAATTGTTAACAAGGCAATGTTGCTTAAGTTAACTAAAGTTCACTGTTGGTTAACGGTTGTAATAAATGGCGTACCATGTTGATTTATACCATGGTAGAACCCTTAAAATAATTATCAAGCAACTAACTAAAGCCTGCGGGTTCACCCATGTTACCCACGACCCCGGGTGGTGTCGGGATAAATATGTTATATACTTACCCCATCTGTTATTTTGGATCTCAAGCTAATCGTATCTACATTCTGAGCTTTATTACAATCAGTTCAGTAATTAATTAATTAATTTTACTCTTTATTATACACCATTAAAAGAAACAACAAAAACAAAACATAAAATGAAAGATGTACAAAGGCGGTCTTATCGCTGAAATAACGATATTTTCGACAACCTTTGGGGATAGGAAACGAACTGCAGTTAAAGCAGTTAACACAGACAAATGTGTTTGAGTTATAAAAATTGAAAATACAGCCAACCAATACAATCATTTCAATAAAAATCTTAACGCTATTATTCCTATATTATTTATTATAAATAGTTTTATTTTCATTTTTCTCGACGTCAAAGTACGTTTAATCTCTAAACTAATTATTTTTTTATACTATTATACTATAAATTTTTTAAACTAATTATTTTACATACATATTTTTAAAATATATAAGGTATCGTATTACTTTTTTGTTCATATAATAAAAAATAGATGAGGTTTTTTAAATTGAAAACACCATTTCTTTTAATTTCGTCTAAGGACCCTAAAAGTAAGATTATCGCAATTCTCTGCAGACTATAAACCTTTCCACAATATTAAAGAGGAGAAACGTGAAGGGTCGAGTAAATTCTTGAACTCTTTGTAAATACAAAGAGTTAGTTATTTAGCCAAAGAAAAACTTTACTATGGCTATTAAATTAAAAAATCCACGAAACAATAATTCCATTTGCATGCCGAAAATGCTTTATTTATATCATTTTGAAAAAGAACTGACACCTTTCAAAATGCTGAATCGATTTTAACCAGGCATAGTCATAAAACCCGCCAGGAAATTCGCTTTTACGTGAAAAAAACCGCATTGAAATGGGACAATCTGTTCGAGGGCAACAAACACACAGACAGACGTTGGTCAAACTTATAAAACCCCTAGTTTTTGCATCTTGGGTTAAAAACAAGTATTTTTACTTCGGTCTCATTGATCAGTGATCGTGAAATAGCACCTGCAGGTGACGTAAAGACATTCTATTCTTGAGGTTTGCGGTCTGCGGTAAGTAGCCTCGCCGACTAGCCGCAAGCTTCCCCACAATCCGCTGAGGTGAAAATGCTATAACATTTTTAAAAAAAAGTACAGAAAAAACACTTAGACCAATTAGACATATTTCACAGAATTTTGTAGTGTTTTTTTACGAAGACAAATGTTTGAAATTCTATAAACTTACACATATAAATAAAATTGATGTCTGTGACTGTATTTTTTCAAATGCACATACATAGTTATTTACACGATACTGAAATATAAACAAACTATTTTAAAATTTTCGTCAGTCCGTCTGTCTTCTGGTTTTTCCCGGGTTAGTCTTTGTAACGGCTGAACCGATTATTATAGGACTCTCAGAGAGTGTAGAGAAGGCTATAGAGCCACATTTAGGCTACTTTCTATCCCGGAATTTTCACGACACCGGATTTACGCGGGAAAATTACAAAAACGTTTCTAAATGTTTGTCTATATGTCTGTACATCTGTCTCTGGAATGAGTAAAATAAGAAAAAGGAGGGCGCATGGTTACATATTCTTTTATCCCATAATTTGTATGGAATCAGGACAATGTCGTTAAAAAAAATGAGTATCTAGACACAGACGTGAAAGAAGTCGCGGGTACAGCTATAGCGGGTATAGCTCAGACGTCCTGTTTTGCGGACTTTTAGGCTCCATAAATACAAATAATCGTTGCACTTTTTGGTATTTTCTAATTTTTGTCAAATTGTCTCAAATTATCATTCCATAAAAGCCGTATACAAAGTAATAGAAAACTAAAAAAAGCTAACCGAATTTATCCCGCTGTTCTCTAGTTTAACAACACATTTAGCGAATCATTTTATTTATATAGATCAAAGTACTAATGTAAATAACATGACCTAGTTAGAATATAAAGCACAAAAAACTATCCGATAAAGAGATCTCTATTCAATTTTCTCTAAGAAACAAAAAATAAAGTAACAAGCACGCTTGGAGAAGAGCGCTTGGCCCGATTGCAAATGCATTATTTGGATCTTTTTTAATACAGGAAAATAAATTAATTTATATGGAGGTATACATACTTACCTGTTGGTCAAAAAGTCCGGAATAAAGCCAAGGATCGAAAGATGAAACGACAGATTGTTTAAAGATTCACCACGTACTTTACGGTAAAAGGAAACATCGTGAGAAAATCTGCATATTTAAAGGGAACTTCTGAGACATGCACGAGTAGATACATCTTCCAAACCGAAGAGAGCATCGTTCCATATTAAGCTCCGATCCTTGTCTTCAATATGGAATTATATTGAGATGTCTTTGACTAGCAATAAGTTTGGCACAAATAAAAAGATTACTAGCGTAAAGAAATTACTTTTTAACTTAAAATATATATTAATTACCCTATACTTTTTATTAACTAACATAGTCCTGTAGGCGTTCTGAGTCAAATATCGCTTCAGCCTGTAATATCGCACTGCTGGGCATAGGTCTCTTTCCCCATGTAGGAGAAGGATCAGAGCTTAATCCACCACGCTACTCCAATACGGGTTGGCCGATGACCAACCAGTAATCTATCCAGTAAGTGTAACGCTTACACATACTGGTCAGATTGCTCCTTTTAAACAACAAAAATTTTTAACAAGTTTTAAATTAAGACTCAAATATATGGTAATTATATTACATTCTCAAATACTTCTCTTTTCGTTTATTACCATACTCTACAGCTAAATGACCTATTTTTTTTTCTGTTATAAGATTAGCTAGTTATGAGTAACGACACGATTATTTTAGTCAGCACTTATTTTCGAAGTAATTTTTTGTTATTTGTGAAGTTGGACGTAGGAAAGCTGGCATCGCTGCCAGCTTATAACGTAACTGTGTCACTTTCATTAAAATCGGATAAATCCGTTTTGCGCCAACACAACGAAAAAATAAATAAATAAAAAACCGAACGAGATTTATTTGCGTGCACTTTTATAACTAAGGACGAATCGAACTGAATTTTCGAAAAATGCGGAAATAAGTCTTAGAGACTATTTGGCGAATGCACCTAAGAATATTTCGATGAAGTTCATTTTTCTTCCGAATTTAATAATTTTCGGCTTAGCTTGTTACCGACTTTGAAACGAAAGCGCGGAAGAGGAATTCGTTCGTCTGTTACATTCAGCTCGTTGGCTTGCGGAGCACAAGTTTATAGACGCGCAGTCAGCAATAAATATCACTCCACACTCGCTGTAAAATTCTATTCGCATACGTATTTTCGGTTTACGTAAAATGTTTTATGGGGATTATTATATCAGCAAAAAAGTGTAATTCGTTTTTTGGAGACTTGTTATCGTATGATATGTTACAATAATAACTATAGTAATTTCTGATTGAGACAAATTCTTTAGAAGAAAAATATTATCATAAGTTTGTATAATATAATGCTTAAATCATGAGGTGATAAAAATAATATATCTTTTCAAATCACCATTAGTCATAATATGTTTACAAGAATAATTCCAGTGTGTATATGTAAATGAACCACAATGTATAAGATATCGTGTTGTAATATCTAATAACCGTCACATTAATGAATAATTATAATTAGAAGTAACAACAATACGACAATTTAATGTATATATGTAATTTCTACTTTAGCTCGTGATAGTGGTGAAGACCCTTGACCCTTCCGTGGACCACCGACATTCATCGTAGCCCTGACAAAGATTCGCCTTTCATTAGACAATGATAAGACCTGATAATAAGTACCAGCTTTGATGAGTTCGCGCTAATAATAATTACTTAATAACGTTAATGTACCTATTTGTAAATGTGAGTCGATTCAATTACTTTTAATTGATATAACTCAGCATGATGTCAAAACGGTATTTTATTATTTAATGTGTCGTTAAAAATAGGTGTCATGTCTGTCCAGGCTCATGAAAAGTTCATAACTTTTTTATTGACTTTTTATTTCTAATCTTAATCATGTCATGTAAAAACGCGTATTACTTTTTTTAGTTTCATTTTAACGCTAATTATCTTATACTATTAAACGGGCAATTCTTGTATATAAGTATATATATATAATCTGAATCTAGGAAACGGCTCCAACGATTTGCATGAAATTTAGTATGCAGGGGATTTCGGGGGAAATAATTTTTTTTTAGCTAGGATTCATTTTTAGAAAATGTCATTTTATCCCTGTTTTTAGGCAATGAAAAAATGGCTACATATCGTTAGAATACGAAGGTAAATTTCGCACTTGTCAATAAAGTTGTAATAGCTCAGGTAGGAAATCTGCCGGTCGCGATCGACCGAAAAGACCACGGTTTAAATCCTCATGTTTCCAGATCGATTATTATTTTTTCTTTTTTTTTCTGATTGCACTCATTATTTTTTATTTAAATAGCCAGTTCATATTTTTTTTATTATGTCGGTAAAATCGAAAAATATTCTTCATATTTTATCAATATGTAATTCCTATTTAAATATGATTCCCAAAACACACGATTTAAAAATACCAAGCTATGCTCGGTCACCCAGGTACTATAAATAAAACTTTGTTGGAAAAAACAAGATCAGTAATATTAAGAATCGACCAAGAACGACAATGTATTTTTTTCGCTAAAGAAAGAATCGCTTGAAACATTTTAAAACTCTTCGAACATTGTGGCAAGTTCAAGTTACGACTAGAAACATTGCTTTGATACCCGGTCCCGACTCTCGATGTCACTACATACGATGAGTACACACGACCCCAGGCCCACCGATCAACTCGCTTGGTGACCTACTAAACTGAAACTATATATTATTTATAGGGCATGGAACAACAATTGTTTTCCTCCCCTATTACCTTTGTATTGTATAGCAGTTATTCGATTAAAGTAACGATCACAAAGTGTTTAAGGTTCCGCATCAAAAAAGGTTCTACGAAACCATATTTCGTAGACTCCACCGAACGCCCGCTCTTTCGGTTAACATATAGCTTCTATCAGTTAAACAATAATATGTTTAACGCTTAAAATTTTGTAGACTATGAAGGAATTATGGATGCTAAACCGACAAATGATGAAAATAAAATAAATTACTTAAACTTAAAGAGCGTTTTCATAGAGTAACAAGACCTGATATTGAGAAGTATTTTAGCTCTATCTTAACGAATGTATGTTTGCAAACATTACGGAAATCTAGAAGTCCATCGCAAACTTAGCCGTATTAATATATTTATTTTTTACATAATTCTTTTATGTAAAACGATTTTTTATTACATTTAAAAGTAAATTAATTAACTCTACACTAAATTACAAATACACTTATCTAACGAGATTTGAAAAATCGATCCAATAAAATACTCTTAATGTAATAAATCAATACATAGATGTTATCGTTATTCACATACAAGATTGTAGATTAAGGCTGTGACAAATAGACAAGTATAGGCATTGAGTAGATAGGAAGCCAGCGTAGCGCGCTGTCAGCTGTCAGCGTCGGCTGACGAGCGCGACGGACCCAGGGCACTTGTAATAAAATACTATTTATTTTGTCCACTCTGCACAACCCATATATTTAGTCATATAATTCAACTGAGTTTATTGTTTTATCATATTTGTCTTTTGGAAAGTTTGTAAAATATAATTTATAAAATATAAATTTTTTCAACTTAAAATTTAATAAAACCAATTGCTATAAAAATGTGTTTCACCACTATATTTCAAAGCAATTGTTTTTCGTGAAATGTAGTTCGTTACGAATATTACAAACATTACATACTACATTTACAACATTACAACATTCAGAAGCAGAAGAAATCATTTTTAGACATTTTGCAATACATGTTGACGTACATATTCGTTGATTATTATTGTTTGATAACATGTATATTAAGATTAGTAATTGTATAAAAGCCAAAGTTAAATTAGTTAGGCTATACGTAGAGTGGTACGCTAGACTATGCGAAACAGAACTGTCGCATTGTAACAGCTATTCTATCATGAATATGATCGATTTTAAATTATTGTGTAGACATCGCTTCAGCCTGTAATAACCCACTACTGGGCATAGGCCTCTTTCCCCATGTAGGAGAAGGATCAGAGCCACTCCAAATCCACCATGCTGCTCCATTGCGGGTTGGCGAATATATTCCCTACTAGGAGTAACGATCGCTATCAGATGTACATGATAACAAACAACATGATTGTGTAGACATGATGAACTTCTATTTATTTTTAATATCTTACGGTACCTATTTCTTAGTCACAGTGATGTATTACATATATACTATAGTCAGCTTCTTTATATGGATGTACAATTCCGTTCACTTCGTTCATTCCGTCCTTTTCAAGTTCACTGAAGCCAGTAAAATAAAGCTAGCCAAGAAAATAAAGTAGAATTCTTAGAAGTAATGGTTACTCAAATGTTTAGGATAAACTGTACATAAATAGCGATAGCTTTCTGATTTTGCTGATTTCTGATTTTTCTGAAAATAATTTTTTTAATTATTAATTATTTTGAATAATAGTGTTATTTGTTCAAAGAATCTTCATACCCATCACGCTATCGTTTCTAAAACTAATGAAAGAATCAAATCAAAATTTAAAAACATTAGTAAAAAATATATAATTTTGACACTAAATGTAACGATTAAGGCTGTTCCCAAACCCAATAAAAGGATATTTATCCTTAAAACGATTCGTTTTATCATAAACATGAGCAAAACGAAACGTTTTCTGAATATAGAAGCCGAGCTTTAAGCTTCCACATCCATCGCATTACTATTAACTCCACATCGATCTCAATTATCACATACAATTAAGTTACATTTACATATATATAAATAAAGCAACAAATCATTTCACTTAATAAAATTGTAATATTGATTGACATAAATCGTGCAGGCCAATTTTAACTAAGAAGGTAAATGACAGGTGGGTTTCAATCCACGAATCTTTAAACAGGTTTCCCTTGTGTAATCTAGTTAACGACTATTATTGGATTCAAAATTTATTCCAAAAGTTACATAAAAGTGGTTGGTTACCTCTAAATGTTAATCATATAAAAGAATAAAAAAAAAAAAAAAAGAATATTAAAAAAATGTGTTTATTTTATACTGCTGTTCTAAATGTAATAAAAATAGTAATTACCTTAAAATACAGTACCGTATATAGCTTATAATTCATTAAATACAGTCTATTCTCAGGTATGTAAAGCTTAACGACACAGCGTTCAATGGAATGGGATAACTTTGCCATAAAGTGGTCTAAAAAATACGTAATACGGGATAAACTGCGGTAATTTGTTTTCAATAATGACCTTAAACGAGAATCTTTTAACTATATTATTCAGAAACTTCCACTTACCACGCTTCGTCTGATTGCTAAATGTACTTAAATTTTAAACACGCATTAGTTTCTTCATATGGATAAGGGTCTGTTTTACTGGTAACTGTTTATATAGCACATAGTTTAATGAAAAACTTTATTAGCAGGAAATAAATTAGGCTATTAGGGGTTTTACACTGCAAAGCAATAAAGTTTTAATTCAACCTTCCACCAGAGTTTTGGGTTGGTGGATATATACCCTACTATGAATAACAATTGTTATCACGTGTCTAAGATAACAACCGGGACCAAGCTTAACGCGTTTTCCAAGGCAAGATACAAAGACCCACGAGGAAAAACACCCAGTCCGAAAACAGTTCCAGTCAGATACGATTCCAGGTGGAGTATAGAATAATCTGACACATAAAGTGGAGTAATGGTAGAAAAGATAAAAAATCTATCGAGTGCCATTATACGTCTGATAAATGTATGAGTAACCGGTGATGCGAACCCTAAAATTGTAAATAATTAATGAAGCACTTGCGAAAGCAATACGTTTCTCATGTTCACCTCTCAAACGATTTTCGGTAGTAGCGGTTGATTATTAGTATTTTATTTACGACGCCCTCCGATGCCAAATAAACAGTTGACATTAATATACATTTAAATTAATGTGTAACATGATGGGAGCTCGTGATTATAGATCGTAGTCTGTGATTATATCGTTCGAAAATAGTTTAGACTGACAGGAGACCGTATAATTTATAGTCGATATCGCAGCGAATTAATATTAAACACATTATATTTTAATAGAACTTTGTCGAAATACGTAATTATTTATTTTCTATTTATTTGTACTATATTAATAAGTGAAGCAAAAACTTTGTACCTTTGTGGTGTATACGAATATTGCGCGAACGGATTAGAATGAAAGGAGATGGGGACTTTTGGGCCAAAATGTAATGAGTAGAGATATGGTTTAAAAAATTGGTCACATTTTTTTATTTTAAAATATAAAATATCAGCTCAATTCTGAATCTGGAAGCGAAGAAAATTGAGAAAGATAGTTTTCATCAAATTATTTGGATATCGATTCAATTATAATCGATTACAGAATTCAAAAAGAAAATGTTTGCACTAGTTAATTAACTCAAAATATTTAGTTTCACAATTAAAGCTGTAAACAATAAAGTGCATTTAAATAAAGTTACATTAATAGCGAAAATATCAAGTAATATCTGATAAACCAAAATGATTGTCGATTTCGTATTGATTTAAAATAAATCATATTTTTAATGACAGCTTACTAACAGTAATACTGTGTCCGTCACTCGTTTCGTGTTTACTGTTTTCCGATGCATTCTGAGTCCATTCCTGATATTTATTTGTGGTTTCAAGTGTATATCAATATTTGTAATGAGTTTTCAAACATTCTTCAATAAATATAACAAACATTAGTGCTACAAGAACTTAGTGATCGGGTTTTTTTATAGACATTGTAACATAACCTCACTGTTACAAAAAGTCTAATAACTCCACTCTCAGATAGCCAAAATATAGATAATTTTCAGCGAGGGATCAATAAGCCTAAATGCATTAATTGATACCATTTTCATTTCATTACATTTTGGCCCAAGAATGTATGGAATCGTATCATTCTCCTTTCGCACACTTACAGTTTATATAGAGAAGGAATACAGAATGCTAATATTTTTTTTAAGTATGCATAAAAATACATAAAACAATAAAAATACATTACACAAAACCATGTATATGTAGTCTTTTGTTTATTATTATAGAAATATAGTCGTTGACAACAGAACCATAATGTTCAAACTTATAATTTAAATATCGAATCTCGACCACTGGGCGACCACTAGTTTGTATGATGCACATTAATTAATTTTAAACAGTGATCAAAGTACTCAGTATATAAATTATTGAAATAAAAATTGCATTTATTTTTTTAATATAAATTGGAAGAAGCGTACAGTAATAAATTAGTTTCATAAATAAAAATAATTTTTAAATACAGAGCAATTATTTTCTGCATTTCTTACCAATTACTTACGTTTCAACTAAATCACACAAGTAAAACGAAATAGAGTTTGCGATAAAAACTAAAATAATTAATCATTAAAAAACTGTATTTTGCGTTACAAAGCCTGTACTTAAAGGAAAGGTTAGAAAGAATAGGCTATAAAACGTTCGTAACTACATATGGAAGCAGAACTATATACGTAAATGCAAGATAACTGTGTTATTTATAAAAAAATAATACACATAAGATATAATAAATTTAAGACAAAATATAAATGCTGTAATTATTATTATTATTTTTGTTTCTTTTTATGGTATACAATAAAGAGTATTATTATTATTTATCATAGGTTAAAAATGTCTGTTTTGTTTTTTAGGATACGTCAGTTTTCTCGTATGTTTACTTTTGTATGTCGCGAGATAGATGTCGCTACAAGTGAAACTTACGCGATGGCGTCGATCATGTCAAGGCCCATCTCGACAGTACAGCGCGCGTGGTCGGAGCGAGGCTCAGGCAGCCCCGACACGCAGTAGTAGCAGTCGCCGAGGATCTTGATGCGGAGACAGTGGTTATCCTAAATTAAAACAATACAAAAACAAATAAAAAACAAACAACGATACATTACTTTTTGAAGTAAAACTTCTTGACTGACGCTTGACTTGGGGAGTAAGCTGGTGAATGCGTAACGAGAACGTTACGAAAAGTGTAATCGGGCGAGGCGAATGGAAATTGAGAGGGAGATATAAGTTAGATAGAGCTATATATGATATTCAAAAAATGTTTAGAGCTAAAGAAGTTTTACTTCAGTCGTGTGGTCGGTCTACTCGCACACTCGTTTTTTATGTATTGTTATTACTTCTTATAATAGCAGTCAAATTAGGTACACTGTGTAAGCTTTTATGATTAAAATATTAATTCAGACAACATTTAACAACAGATTTATACAGTACAGAATATTCACAAGTAAATGAATATTCTCAATGTGCGGGTGCAAAATATCCATCTATTTCCTATATTTCTTACTGCAGAAGGAATTTAACATAAGTTCTAAATCTAACACTAGTTCGGAAAACAGTGATAGACTGATTAATGATATCGGCCGTAAGTGTTGTGAAACTGTCGTGCCCAAGTGTTGTAGACGACCTTTAGAAATAATTCAACACAGACGGTTTCTAAATAAAATGTGTCGTTCTTCATATATTATTTTATTTTATCCCCCAATGATATCGAGAAAAATAAGAATTTTCCTCTGCCTCTTTGAAACGTCTGTCTTTCTTGTCCAACTCCGTATTTCCAGTATTTATATTTAAATTCTACGTTGTTTACAAATGTTTAACATCAAACGGTATTTAAAGCTTCCAATAGAGACGTCTGACATTATTATTTAAACAAATATTAAAAATAGTGGCTGAGCTAAATTTGTTTGATATGTGGAGGTTAATTTTAGGAGCAACATTGGACCTAAAATAAGTCTCTACATCGGTACTGCTTTTATGTAACTTTCATTTATTGCGTGTGTCACAGCAGGTGTTTATAATTTTTTATATTATTCTTCACCTCTTTTACACAATCAACAGCTTTTCGCGTACGGATTCGTCCGCTTGATTTTGGCTGTTTCGTTTTCCCCGCCTAAAACTCCAGCCAGTCACTCAGTGATATCGTAGCAGTGTCGTAGTTGTAATTTTTGAGTTTATTCAAAACAAATACAAATCCTTCCTCCCTATAATATTAGTAGATATTTACGTTAAAACTATAAAAATTAAGCAAATAGTGTAACTGCCTCCTTACATTTGCCAGTTGATCGAATCTGCCGAAGAGTTCGTTGAGGAGGCGGACCAACTCCTGCGCACTGCACTGCGATGCGAGAACAGTAAAGCCCACAATATCCGCGAACAGGATGCTAAAACAAATTTCTCCATTTATATTTGTTTTATAAACAGTACCTAAAATTACCTAAAACAATGTATTTAAACATCGAAATTTATTTATTATTTAACTATATTAACTATATTTTTGGAAGAAGTACGTTCTCTAAATAAAATGTTTCTTAGGTGAGGTACAATAGTGTCGTCAATAGTCTTGAGAATACATTGAATTGGTACAATATTATAAATTTATAAAATAACAGTTTTTTTTCTTTTCTGCTTGTTAAAAAGTATTTATTCTACGTAGACTTATTTCTTTTCAGTGAAACTGAATTGCTTTTGATTGTTTCGCGTTTGTTTTAGTTTTGCAATAAAGTTTATTAAATATGTCTACCTTATAAATTTTATTATTCCGAAGTCATCATGTCGTAAACCCTTAAAAAATATACTAGATTTCTGACAATGCTTCAAGATGAGCATTGTTAGGGAAATACAGGTAGAGCTGTTGGTGTGCTGAACTAAACTGCTCTTTCTGCAGTTAAGCGAGTACTCCAGCGTTTCCAGTAGTTAGAAATAAACGAATGAATCTTGGCTTACACCAATGTACTTTGCTGAATCCTATAACTTATTATTAGATATTTTAACATCTTAGTTACATAGTTGTACCATATTTTTAAACAGGATACCCACTGCGTTTGACGTTGCCAGCTCCTTTGTCTTGACTTTGCTCTAATAGTCACAATAACATTTTTAATGGTTTGAAGCTATGCAGATATTATTAACTCATTATAGTTAATTTTTATTTTACGAACATTTTAGATTTTATCTGTAAATATATGTACGAGATTATATTTTAAAATAAAGGATGTAATATCAAACGTAGTCGAAGTGAAAATTGTTGGGTCAGGAGTTTTAACAACTGAATTTAGAACAACTATAATATATTCATATCTGTACCTAACTGACTCTCTCGACAACTTTGGATTTCTAATAGTTTATGAAATATTTCGAATTGTATATACATACACAAGTTTACGGAATATAATACAGCTCATATGGTTATGAAATTGTAAAAGTTTTACCAAAATATTTATAAAAGCAATGAATGTTTTCAATGTGTGAGTACTGCTTTCATTACGATCATCCTTATAATTACGCGGTGATGATAAAATTGACAGTTTAGAAAAAAACAAATGAAATGTATTAATTTTAAATAAAGAATACAAAGTCAAGTAATAAACGAGTATGCTTTAGACCACATGACTGAAGTAAAATTTCTTTAGCTCCATCTGTATTTATGTATATATGAGAGAAAGAGAAAGGAAAATGTGCGCTCGCACCTCTCTTTAATGCCCATACGGACAGACATACGAAACGTAACTCTCTCTCTTCCTATCTTCACTTATTTATATATCCGTCTCAACTTTCGTTCGCCTCGCCCGATCACGCTTTTCATAACACCCTCGTCACGCATTCACCAGCTTACTCCCAAAGTCGAGCGTGCATAAAGAAGTTTTACTTTAACTTATACTAATAACTATTATCGGGTGTGCTGGGATAAGCCTTTTTCAGGGACAGGTGCAGCCTTTTTATGTGTATTTCAATAGCAGGTACCTTTATGATATACAATACGATACGATGCAGCTAACATGCTACTGTTGGGCATAGGCCTCTTTCTCCGTGTAGGAGGAGGAACGGAGCTTAATCCACCACGCTGCTTCAGGGCAGGTTGATGGATTATCAATATTACAATATACTATAATATTATACGTATAATAAATTGTAAATGAATAATACTTATAAGAATAATAAGCACATATACATACACTATGTGCCAGTGGCGTGCATAAAGTTTTCAGTCAGGTTAGGTAGTCAAAAAAAAATTTGAACAGCCACACTGCATTTAGATTCTCGCAATTTTTTCCTAAGTTATTTTAATTTTGTTGGGAATAGAGGCTTTTCGATAATTTCAAGAACAGACAAGTAAATTATTGGACACGTAAAGTGCATTTATACTAATAATGCAGGAATACAAATACACGTACAGCAACCAACTGATACCTATTACACTTAGGTAACTCATGAGTGAGTGTTACAAATGAAACATCCCACAAATCAGTTACTGGATAGACACAGTGACCTCATAAGGCCGGCACTCTGATAATTTCGTTTGTGTCAAACATAGGAAATCATTGATAACACTATTAATTAGTTACGAAATTGTAAAAGTGAATTGTCATAATATTACTCTGTGGAATGTTGCGATTACGCGACCGTGTCAAAAATCATAATTATTAGAACAAACGGTATCGAACTCAAGACAATTTAATTTGACAGGTTATTCTTCGGCAGTGCCTAATTTCGTTGTTAAACCGACCAAAGTTAAAAACACAATACTTTGTCCGTATTCCATATGACGCGCGCGACATTATAAAATTGTAGGATTGTAAATGTCTTACTGTCATTACTAACATTTGTTATGCGATTATAGGCAGAAGTTTAATAAAAGGCATGAAGAAATCGCTATTTAGCGATATGATCGCCTTTGTACATCTTGTATTGTATCTTTCTTTATATGTGTCTGTATTTTGGTGTACATTAAGAATAAATAAATAAATAAATAAGGCCCGTCGTCGATGCGAACGAAGCGCTGATATCGCATATATGACGGCGGGTTTTTTTGAAGCGGATTTAAATTGCATTATGCTTTGTCTTTTTCAAAAATATGTATTCAAAAATAATTGGAATGTTCATGTTTTATATATCATTTTTAGTAACATGTCAGGGTAGGCAGTGCCTTTCTGGCTATATGAAATGCACGCTACGGCTATGTGCTGACGGTCAATTTAGGACGATTACGATTTCTAACAATGCTGTCAATCCGTATCAATCGTAATTGATATTTTTACGAAGCCATGTCACTGCCGATATAATGACGTCAAAGGCGAGCATGCGCACTATTGATTTAATTAATTAATACTGAAGACTACGAAGCACGAATTATTATTTATTTGTTAACGAAATCATCGTGGCAAATCAATGTGTAATAATTTATTTGATACTTTTTAAGCTTTTCGTGACAAATTAAATTTGTTAGTAAATATCAGACTTAAAAATAAAAAACACAAGTTAATATTCAAGCAAATATATGTAATTGTATGTATTACAACAACAACAATAGTCATACCATACATATCTATACAAATAAATAAAATTGAAGTGTCTGTTTGTAATATTAAAATAACAGCTTTTTACTAAATGCATAATTATGCCAAAATATATTTTTGTTTACAATTTTTGTCTGTCTGTCTGTTTGTTCCGGCTAATCTCTGAAACGGCTGGATCGATTTTGACAGGACTTTCACTGGCAGATAGCTGATGTAATAAGGAGTAACTTAGGCTACTTTTATTTTTTAAGTCACTGAAATACTGAAAATACAATAACACACTGAAATTTCTCCAGTGATTTCCGTGTAAATTACTACGTATTTATATTAAATAAATAAAAAAAGTTTTAGCGAATTAATATATTCTATACGTCCCTATTTGGTTCATTTGATTTAGGGGAGATACTAATACCTAGTCGTGAAATTTTGTATTTATGTAGCTTTGACCATGAAAACGACGAAGGGGTGTAAAAGTATTGCGTCACCAGGAGTATTCTTTATGTTGACGCTAGTTTTTAACAAATATCAATGAAGTTTATAAGCAAAAATATACAAGAACAATTTAGCATCAAAAAAAACATTAATGTTAACAACAGAATCATTGGACATCCATTAGATGAGTCATAGATTTCATTAATTTTACAAGCCTTATTTAATCTTGTCAGTCGTGTTCTTGTTTATCATAAGAAATCACATATTATATAGCACAATGACATCTGCTCAAAGTTATCCTTACAAGTTAAGCCAAATTTATTTACACACTTGTAACTTTAGATTATTGTGAGAGTTTTGCTAGTAACATTATTATTCTTGTGGGTAACCGAGTTAACCGACCCTTGAAAAAGTTACATTTATTGTCACTTGTTGTCTTAATTCGCTAAGAATTAAAGTAACATTGTTTTGATTTCAACGTACGTATGTATATACAAGAGTTGTAATTTTTCGTATGTAAAACATTATTGATTAGAGAATAAGCTTTGAGTCCTATCTAAGTTTTCAAAATCTTTTATAAAAATAATTCTAGGATTTATATAACGTGGATATACGAGTACGCTATTCTCTGAATTCTCAAAATCAATCTCTATTACTACATATCATCATAAATATAAAACAGAAACAATATCAAGAGAATCTTGTTGAACCATCCGTTATCTAAAGAAAAATAAAATTGAATAGATCCAAAGCTATGAACATTTCTATCCGTATTTTATACAGACCGTAGGTATCTATAGTAACCAACTTTCCTGCAGGATTAAATTTTTTTTTTACCCTTTTTATGCAAATGCCTATGGTACACTCGTTATTCGGTGAAAAATATAAAGTCAGACCATAATGAGACAGGGCTCCTGCATCTATGATCAAAGAGCTCTTAGGTGTTCGGTTAAACCTTAATTTAATATTTTTGAAGTTTATTCTAGAAACTAGATGGTAGAGGTCATTGAACGCTCACCCTTAAAATAAATCTGTTTGTTATTTGTTAGACAGACCCCGAACATCCCAATTGTGTTATCAGAAAGTATTAATTTATTCAAGGTGTCTAGCTTATCAGAAAATCTTGAACAACAATACATAGCGAAAATAAATAAAATTAAGAAATGCATTTTTATTATATGTATAACTTATTTTAATATAATTGAATATTATATATTAAATTATAAAATATTTTTGTCACACGAACTCTTATCATCGTGAAACAGGGAGTAAAGTAATCAAAAGCGGAACTATTTCTACTGAGGAATTACTCGTTATATCTCGAAATGATTAATATCTTTCGACTCCATGAATTTTCATGTCAGTTATACCCCACGATGGAACAGCTTAGCAGATTATTTTTTAATCTGCAAACAACTTTGTACCTATTTGTATTACAATGTTTATACGATTAGTTTTACTAAAAAAATATATAAGAATGCTAGTACTAGAGCGCTCTATAAACGTTCAATAAAATTTTTACAATAATCCGTTAATATTTTTATAAATCATTTTTTCGATAAAATAAAACAAAATACTCACCGTGTTTATATTTTATGACTATAAAATAGCATAATAAATAAAAGCGTTATGATCTATTTAACGTATACCGGGGTTGTTTATAGGCTGTGAAAAAATTACGAGAAGCATTGAAATTCGTTGAATAGCCAATCTATAATCCTTTACGAAGGCTTAACATTGTTGAACGCAATTTTTCTTCCTAACAGCCTGACGACACGCAAGGCGCGGGGATCTTTTATTAGGAACCATTTGTACCTATACATATATATTGCTAGTACACTCTCTTTTTACCACGCTTTTATTAGCTTGGGTTGTATGTATCTATGTATGTATGTATGTATGTATGACTGTATGTATGTTTGTAATGGAATCTTTGAGCATAATTTTCACCAATTTCCAGAAGTTTGATTAATTTGAAAATTTTACACACGTATCAAGGACCGATGACAGTGCAATAATTCAATAACAGTTTCCCAATATCCTTATTAGGACCGCCAGGATTAATAAATTCTTTCGTGGATTGCGATCTGCGCATGCCTGCAGTTTCGGACTTACTCTTACGCTCGGGCACTCGGTACAGAACAACAGAGGCTGATACTTTTTCAGGCTAGTTGCATTTTTACCTTGTTTATTCCTTACTAGCTGTTTCCCGCCCGCTCCGCGTGGCGTAAGTTCGTGGCTTCGCTTCGCGCAGAATGATTATTCTATTCGGATTGAAAAACTTGATTGCTCTAAGTTAACAGGAAAAACCCCATGCAACATTGAAGCTTTAGAGGAAATTACTAGATTACGAAATAGTTCGTAGGGCATTTCAATATTATCTCACATGTCCGCAAATAATTAATTGAAAAATCGAACTAAAAAATAAATTATAGTTTAAAAAACTAAAAAGCCAAGCTTTTATAGCTAATCAAACTAAAAAGTAGTAAATAATTTTTAATTACAAAGAGTTTATATGACAGTAGTAGAAGATCGAACAATCAATCATAATTACATAATTACTTCAAAATAAACCTAAATAACACTGCTTTGAAGCAGTTTTGTGTTGTGTGTTGAGTAAGGTAGCCAGAGCTCCTATCCCAAGGAGTCAAGAGGGTCGGATGAGTAGGTCGGCAACGCGTTTGCGATACTTCTGGTGTTGCAAGCGTCTGTGTGGCTACGGTACTAAAGAATTTAGCCACCCCCTCTCTTCCCGTGGGTGTCGTAAGAGGCGACTAAGGGATACCAAGGTTCCACAACCACCTTAGAACTTAAGAAGCCGACTGATGGCGGCATAACCATCCAACTGGTGGCTTTGAAATACACAGGCCGAAGACGGGCAGCAGCGTCTTCGGTGCGACAAAGCCAGTACTGCGGTCACGTAATTTCAAGTAATTTTTTATTTTAATTTTAAGTCTTTTTCAATTAAAGTTGCAATAATTTTTTTTATTAATGGGATGGCAAATCGTTTTAAAATCTGTGTTTAATAGGAATATTTTAAAATGAACAGCACTGACAGTGTAGTTACTTTTTTTACAAAAATCATAAGTATTAACGCAACTAAATTTTAAAATGTATTTTAATGAAAATCTTCCTTTCTTCAATTAAAATTGGATATCTTTCTGTTAAAGAATAGGATCTGCTATTGTGATACCATTTTGAAATTGGTATTTAGTAGGCATATTTTTAAATGAATGGGCACTGACAGCTTAGTACATTTTTTTTACAAAAATCGCTCTTGAATTAGCATGATATGTTAAAAATTTGGGTTTAAAGTAGAGTAAAACCAATTTTTTTCTTGAAAAGCCTTAAATTTACATTAAAAACATGTTATTAAACGATAGCTCTAGTGTTCAGCAGTAATTACCAGTAATCAAAATGAAAAAATAATGGTATTTGTTAAAACTACAACCAAATTTGTAACAAGGGGTACAAATATCGTAAAAAAATAAAAAATAAAAATATTTCCGGAACCTTTGGGTAAAAATGGATAAAATTGTAATATGTTATAGTAAATTACCGGGTTTATCGAATCCTTAACGGTGGACCACTATTTACGCCACACCCTGTATATTTTTTGTTTTCTGGGCGTTTGTTTGTTTCCAAATACAGAACTGTCTTCCTACGAAGGCCGACGAGTATAATACACATGTTAAATTATTTAGGTATTACAAATGAACTAAATGTATGTTTAAAATAAAAATAGTCGATATTTATTTTGTTCATTCAAATGATAAATCTGCATATAATAGTCATTTAGTTGAAACAGACATTATTATAGTATACTTGTTTATTATTTAATTTTGTTTTTTTACGAGTTCCTCCGCGTCGACTTCGTTATAGAATGATATTAAAGATAATTTTAATCAAACTGAGAATTTCATTTAAATAAGTTTACCTCCTGGCCGGATACAAATTGAAGTGACTTAGTATTTTAAATATTTGTACCTACATATAGACAATTCGTATCTTATTTTAATTTTATAAAATGCCAAAAGCTGTGTTTGTATCTTAATTTAACTTCACAAATACGTATGAAGTGCATACATAAATAATTTCACATATAAACAACATATGTCCAGACATTTGTCGTGGGTGTTGACAAGCTAGTCTAACAGACGAGATCTATAAATTAAAATTTAGAATTTTTTAAGATATTAAATTTGCAAAATAAATGTGTAATAATAATACTAAAAATATTAGATTAATAACACGTTTTGTTTCTAAAATAATTGATTCGTTGCTTAATATAATACATAACAATAGACAACAATTTTAGTAAATATTAATTACAAAACACTAAATAAATCTCTTCAATATCACTTCTGCTTAGAATTTAAATTAAAAATTCAGTCTGCAATTAATAGACCGTACAAACTTACAAATCATCCTTATCATATTATCATCATTAGTCATCCTTACGATATAGTTTTACTTGTAATTACCTATTCGAATAAGACCAAATATCATTATAAAAACCTTACTTTATAATAGAGATTTCTTCACGTACCTATATTTACACTTTACTACTGTATCACAAAGAGATCGAGATGAATCAATATTTCCGAGTATCTGAAGTGAATCACAGGCACGGTTTAGTCTACCTAGTATTTGTCTGAAGACTACAGTTATAATTTAAGCCGTTGAAATATAAATTTTTCACAATTTTTATAGTTGACACAGAAAACATATAACGTACAAAAACGTTTGAATTGTTGCTGTAAGCAATAAAAATACTAAACACAATTTTTTTTGTATTATATTTATAACTTATCATGTAAGCGAAGACAGTTTTAAGATGTTGAGACCGATGTTGAGTTAGAGACCTGTAAGAGTGTCATCTTCAATCTATGTACAAACCCTCTTTAAATATTAAAGAAAAAAGTACCAAACACAGTTAATTACTACTTTCTTACTTAGAATTCGTAGAAAGAGTTTAATAGAATGTTTTAGGGGATTCGGTAATCACATAAAGAAACAAAGATTAGAGTTGTGTTATTCAGGAGGAATTTAGTCATTATGCTCTCTGAATCCGAACAAATACGCTGAAGTTCAAACATAAACAAAGTTAAACAAAGGAGCGCACTTAGCTACGCCTACGTCGACACACAACGACGATCATAAGTTTCACACAAAGAAAAATAATGATAAAAGATTAATTTAGCTACCTAATCGTAATCTTTATAAATAAAATTAAAAAAGGTAAATAATACAGTATATATATTAAGCGAACATTACGATATTATTAATGGGTAAAATTGTTTTTAACAGACATTAAAAAAGGAGTAGGTTATCAATTCGACTGTATATATATATTTTTATATTTGTTACCTCGACTTTTTTCTAGGTGGACCAATTTTGATGATTCTTTTTTATTGAAAGCTGGTGCTTGTCATATACTTCCAATTAAATTTGTTCGAGATCTGACGAGTGCTTTTTGAGTTATGTAAATATAATATGCGTATAATAATGCGTATTTACTTGAATATTTTTTGTCCACATACGTCGTATTACTTGACGATGAAATTGAAGTCGGTTTTTTTCCTTTGCTAGCAAACAATTATTTTAGGATCTCGTAGTTGTTCGGGCACTTTTTTATGATTTTTATGATAAATTGCACAATTAACATCGACTTTTTATCCAAGTCCTTTACGGTAAATTTAAATTCAGCAGTAATTAAAGTTGTTTTAACAAAATTCAAGAGATTCTGATAAATATCTTATTAAGTATCTAAATTTCTTTCGAATAATAAAAAAATATCGTATCACAGACTATTAATCTCAACAATTTTTGAAGATCTTTAGTAACAGTTTAATTGAGAATCTTTAATACCTTAACAAGACCGTCAATACTCTTTGTGGAATAAACACATTACAGAGTATAATTTGATTTCAAAGAAATTTCAATACCAATATCATAAATACAACGCGGTCGTGCACTAACGATTCGCTTAAGAGTTAATATTAGCTCAAGACAAAATAACAAGTAAATATCCTGGGTCTAAATGTACTCGACGATTCATCAGATTAACTACAAGTGCTGGTGATTCGCATCGCTAATTTAATTAAAATATCATTCGAATGTCATGTGAGTAATCGTTTGTATGATGGAGACGTCTCCTGGACGTTTGTACTTGAGCAACAATGAGTGCCTATATACTTTGATGTTTTAATTATTATCTTGATAAAGATAAAATCGAATAAATAATAATAACTTATACATAACACGCGATGAACTTAAAAGCATTTAAGAATAATCTGGATTTAACCTCGAAGATTGGGCAGTAAGAAAAAAAATTACAAATCGACTTCCAAATAGGACCCTGTAAAACACAAAACAAATTTTTATTCATTTTCATACACATACCTACTAACTTAGTTGGGTCGGGCTAGATCGCGAATCGGCCGAGTTTAGACAGGTTAAACAACGGAAATATTTCGAAAACTGTAAATAGATCGCACGGTAACGCACTGGCTGAAATAATATAATCGTAGGAGCAGGATACGCATGAGGAAGTACTTTGTTACTAAAAAAAAAAATACGTGCTCATTTGTTCAATACTAAATACAAGGTGTCGACTATTGTTAATTTTAATCAAAATAAAACTACAAATAAATAAATAAATAAATATAACGTACACACATGGTCGTCTGTTCCTATGGTAAGCAACTTAATGCTTGTGTTACGGGTAACAGCCGACTGTCATAACTTTTTTTTGTGATAAATATACATAGAAATAATACACATATAAATATATAAATCGAATATATACCATAGACCCAGACTCAGGCGGGAATCGAACCCGCAACCCGCAGAACAGAAAGCAGGGTCACTACAAACTGCGCCAACGGGATAATAAAAAATTCTATTATTGATTGACACCACCCCCACCCCACCTTTGTTGTTTTTTTTTTTATTAAATGTTAATTATGTTTAAAATGAAAGTAATAACGGTATTTTTATTTTACTATATGGCAAATTCACAGCAATCAGAGCTAGAATAAGATACAATACAAAAAATAGTAATTGATTTCAAAACAAAATTCTTTAATCACGTAACTAAAATACAAACATTTGCGAAGCAAGTTTTCTGAAAACTTACAAGGGAAAATGGATTCAGCTCTGCAAGGACACAAAAGTACAAGTGCCGATATTTCTTTCTTTGTCGTCAACTTTAACCGCGACTTAAAATTTAATTCATATACATCCTCTTTTTCATTCCTATTAAAATCCTTAAGTTTTGCACTATGATTCAAAGAAAAAACAGATAATACTATAAAATGTTATTTTCAATGTATTATGTCTTTGTTTATACTTTTATTTTTAATTTTAATATATATATCTTTTTGTCGCGGTCGCTTGCGGGTTCGATCCCCGCACATGACAAACATTTGTATTGGCCATACAGGTGTTTGCCATGGTCTGGGTGTTTGTGCAGTCCTAATGGGTCTCCCCACCGTGCCTCAGAGAGCACGTTAAGCCGCCGGTACCGGTAGTTATCATGTACACCTGATAGCGATCGTTACTCATAGTAGGGAATATATCCGCCAACTCGCATTGGAGCACCGTGGTGGATTAAGCTCTGATCCTTCTCCTACATGGGGAAAGAGGCCTATGCCCAGTAGTGGGTTATTACAGGCTGAAGCGATATCTTTTCGTCACAATATAAATTAAAATTGTAGGGAAATTCCATGTATATATTATGTAGTAAGTTAATAATTAAAATTAAGCCATGATTCTTAAATAAAAAATAAAAAATAAAAATAAAAATTAGGCTTCAATTTTGATTTGCTAATATTGGGTATAAGTGTATGGCCGACTTTCTTTACCCAATAGGTAACTTTTAAACTTTAAATAAGAATAAACATAAATGAAATTGTTATAAAGAATTACAAGAATTTTATGTCAGTGTATATATAATAGGTAATTTTTACTTAACAGCGGGTAAACGTGACCGAACAAATAAAAAAAAATGTTCAGTTAGGCCCACTCTACACTAAGATAACCAACTGCAAGACGTCAATTTATTGTAACAATAACTATTAATAGTTTAACATCATTTATATTCAGATAAAATTAATACATAAACGGTTAAATAAATACAATATATATTTAAGCTGATAATGCGTAAAAAACACAAAGCATGTGATAATTGGGTGGCAATATGTTAATAACGAGCGTTTAATTACACGGTATTAAAAACTTCAATCGTAGTTTAAATCACGTACGATTATCGACATATTGACGCCAATCAGCTGACAAGTAATTACCTCCAAATCAATGAACGACCAATATTTATATTGTGCTAACTATGAATATGCGAAAAACTGTACAGTCAGGACATCACTACTAAGACTAAGCTTTAATTATAATTAGACGACAAAAAATGTGAACAACTAAAAAATACTTTTCTTACAATAAATTTTGTAATAGTAATTACTAAAAAAATATTGTATCTACATATATACATATGCTCGTCAAAAGCTTAATATCAGAAACTATACAACGTAAAAACAAAGGGAAGGTAATAAATCTATCTCGGTAACTACGACTTAATGACCACTTAGTAATAAATTAGTTAACGATAAGACGATAACAAGATAACGCGCTAGTCTCCGTTGTCAACTTTGAAACTCATCTAAAAACTAGCAACTTTGTTTTATGAGTATTAAAACTAAAGTTCTAGTTGTAAAGTCTAAAGTTGTTCTGTTGCAAAAAAACTATTGGAGTAATTTTCTTTACGTGTCAATGACACGGAACGTTTAACAAACATCGACGCCCAAATTACATCACTAGTCAAATACAGTAATAGCAACATAATGACACTTAACAAAATTTCAATTTTTTTTGCGTCGTACAGAAAAAAGGTGAACGTTCCTATGAAAACCAGAACAAAACACGTCTTAAAATGTGGGTGTTCATTATTTATTTATACACTGAATAAAGGGTATATCTTATTAATGCGAGGTATCAAGACACCAAAACGGGTAAAATATAGCTTCTAAAAAAGTAATAAACAGGTCATGACCGCATGGAAAAGGCAATATGTCACGATGACATCTAACAGCACACAAATTAATCTGTCAGAGCTGCGCCGACCGCCACACATCACTCTGTCCTTGTAACTAGTCAATATTGTAAACTGCGACTAGACATTGTTTGATTCGCTTTGTCGATATTGATGAGCTGACAAACTATTTGTTATCACACTATGAGTATATCAAAAATAATTATCATACGGAAACGGTAGCATCAAAGACATACATTACAGAATTAATTACATAAAACAGTGAACACATTATTTGAATTTGAAATGATGCAATTTAGATCTCATACATATTAATGAATATTCTTGTTTAACCACCCACGCTCAACAGACCATCATATTGGACTGATAGTTGCGATTAGTGCGCCTAAAGTTTAATCAATAATGAAGGCAGCTTATTGAGTCAAGAGGAATCATTCTAGCTCAATTTGGAGTCAGTCCAATACGATGTGTCTAGATAAGATACATTGCCAGCCATGAGTAATTTAACATGTTGGCATGTAAAATCAATATGGTAATAAGTATATAGACAAAAATATAAATACATCGAAATTTGTCTTGAGTTATATTATAACACACGAATTGGCTGAAAATATTTACGCGGTTAACTTCAGTGTTACGTGATCGTTTTACTCACCTGACTTGTTCATGCTTCTGAATGTATATTTTGTGAAACTGTCCCTCGACAGGCGATATTATGTCATTTTTCATTTCCATAGCAACGTGTTGCGGCAGCACGGATAGCAGTAGTCGTTCCTATCGACAAAATTTTACAATTTATATATAAAATTAAAGGCAATGATGTTTTTTGCTTATATTTTCGTTAAACATTGTCTTCTAAAACTATATTAACATTTTACCGTTTAGTGTATCTTGAAAAACTTAGAAGCTCTTCCGTTTTTTTCGTTTTGAGTAAAATAATAACACTTGCTTAGCGACAGTCTGTGATAATAATACCTTACTCTCCTTTTAGTCCCCATTTTATATGGTCTGAGTAAATATTGGCTCGGGGACCGACTTGAAATAATCTCGGTCGTCTAAAGAAATAAGCGGAGCAGTTTAGGTTTAGATCAGTACTTCTAAAATCTTAGTTGGTCAAAATACTCACACAACAGAAATGTTTTGAGAAGTTTAAACGTATAAAATGACTTACAAACTTAACATGTACCGCAGTTCTCACATTTTACAAATTCATAAGGTAGGTATCTACAACGGATACTAAATTATTTAAGATCAACGTAATCAAAATAATTAATAAATAAAATATTACGATATTGAACTTATTGTATTTTTAAAGACATCAAGATATAAATAATTTGTGTTTTAGAATTATTAATTCCTTGATCTTATTATTACAAACGTGCTTCGAAAAACTAGGTGTTTTAGAACAAAAGATAGAAAAGAGAAAAGGATTGAGTTCTTAACACTTTTAAGAATAGAGCACCTGAAATTTTGCGATTATTCGATTACAGAAATGAAGGCATTAATGAAGTATAAATAAAATTTACCAATTTTTCGTTTTCGTCTTCCATGTCGAGTCTGGCTGCGATGCAGTTGCGCGTGTCGAGAAAAGCGCGCCTCTGTGCTGTTTCCATAAGCGAATGCATCAACGCACCCACCACGTTGACGCACAGGAAAACCACTACGTTACCCAGGATCTAGAAACATTGATTTCGTTAAACAAATATTACATTGTATTACGGTTATATTGCTTTTCCGTTTTAGGAACATATGTGGTACGGTGTAGAAATACAAGTAAGGGCGTTAATTTAGGTTTGGGTCTCAGGACTTTCGGGCCTGATGTCGAGTCTCCTTATACCCTTGACAAAAACATGTTGTAATAATTCAATTTAAATTCTTAGGCATACATATAATATTGTTATGATTAATGTTTATCACAATACCCCAGTAGACAGACAGTAGACATTATGTCACATCTGAACTCTTTATATTTTCTGCAAGTATGTTAAAATGTATGTAAACTTTAAGGAAAAATAATACTAGATACTCTTTACTATACTTCCAAAACAAGAATTGCTGCTATACTTAACTATTATGGTAATTATGCGAATCAAAATTGAACAATAACTACCTAAAGTCTATCAAGATTACTACAAAAAAGTACTTCCACGTTTGGCGTCAAAAGTTTTGTTGCATATTTATAATGTAAAATTTAAATTTAAACTTTTATAACAAATTGACCATTTATTACGTAACTTTTATGCTATTTCAATTTCCTTATTCTTCAAGACACATTTTTATAATATACTCGTAATGTCAAACACGGTAGTGATGTTACTACCAAGGCTTGGTAACGATACCGATAACGTTACCTCTGACGTCACAAAAAATATGTTTTTACAGACATCTCTTAGGTTTTGCCACTCTGTGCGAGAATTGTTCAACTTGACGCGCGGAAACCCTAGCACAGAGTCAAGCCGCACGGGGGATTGATAAGGGCGACAATAGGGCGTGGCATTGAATTAATTATAAAGTTATGCGATCAAATAAAATAACAAAAGTAGGTACGAACTTTTACGTACCCTACAATTACCGGGCGGATACTATAACTTCCAAATCTATTTAATTGTAATTTAAGGAAATACGATAGTTATTTTTGAATTTATTATATGTTTCTTTCGGGTTTTATTAATATGAAACTCGAAAACTTTTAACTTAGGTAGGGCACAGTAGAAAATTTCCTGCTCAAAATATGGAGCAGCCCAACTGAGGTAGTAGTACCTCGTCCTTACAGAAGATCACAGCTAAATAATAGTTTTCAACCAGTGTTGTGTTCCTGTTGGTAAGTAACGTGACCAGAGCTCTTGGAGGGAATTGGGGATAGTGTCAGCAACGCGCTTGCGATGCATCTGGTGTTGCAGACGTCTATAGGTTACGGTAATCGCTTACAATTAGGTGAGCCGTACGCTTGTTTGCCGTTGCCTAGTTGTATTAAAAAAAATGCTGAATAGTTTATTAAATCAAAATCTAATGATGAACATTCTGTAGTCTTATGCATTCATATCCCCAGTTGCCACCAACAACAACAAAAAACTTTGTTCAATACCTGCCAACGGACGCCTACCTATGAGCAACTTGACTTGACATTGCTCGAGTTGTTTTTGGTTTAGTTATGGTATTTAAGTAATTTGATGTGTTCTAATTATCCCCCTCTTTACGTCATTAAGCTGTGCAAGCGTAATACCTTATTGTGTGTGAAGCTATTATTACTTCGAAGATTCTCGCGATTGAGAGCTTTTTAACCGATTTCAAAAAAGAAGATGATTATCAACTGTATATTTTATGACTGTATATTTTATATTACACATGACGAAGACGGAAAGCAGCGTCTTCGGTGCGACAAAGCCAGCCCTGCGGTCACCAACGCGCCTGCCCAGCGTGGTGACTATAGGCAAAACACATGAGTTTACGCCATTTTTGGTACGAACTTGTGGAGGCCTGTGTCCAGCAGTGGACTGTGATAGGCTGAAATAATGATGATGATGATGATATTTTATGTGTGGTTATGAACTCATAACTTTGTACTGGGTGGACCGATTCGATGATTGTTTTTAATCGAAAGATGGTGATTGTCTTGTGGTCCCATTTAAATTCGATCGTGATCTGACAAGTTTTTTTTTATCTCTAATAATGCGTATTTACTTGATTATTTTTTCGCCCACCTACGTTGTTTTACTGATCGATGTAATTAAAGTCAATTTTATTTTTCGTTTGCGAACAAACACAATTATTTGATAAAAATGACATTACATGTATATTTAGGTAAATAAATAATCTCTTTTTAATTAATTGCAAATAGTATAAGAAACTGTTAAATTTTGATACTAGTAGACTACAAATGTAAAATAAAACTTTTTTGTTATACAAAAAATTTATTCAAATTACTTATTTTATTTTTATAAGTACAATTGTTGACCCATCCACTGAACGTAATCTATCTCGTATACCTACTCATATCGAGACACATTACGTAGGCAACGCTTACTAAGTACCAACACGTAGCGGCAGCATACGTGAAATCCACGGAATTATTGACTGCCCATAGAATTACTAGACTGAGGTCTCAGAAGTACCTATCAAACATATCGCCCGAAAATATATCGAGTGAGGCCCACTTATACAAAAATAAAATAAAAAAGGCATTACAAATAATACCTTCATTACCAGACATGTATAAAAATTTGACTAACAATGTTTCATAATGTTATCTGTAAACGCGAATGAAACGTTTAATTTGATTTACCTTTCGATCGCTGCGGACATCCAGAAAAGGATCACGGAAAAATCTTACGCTCCACCGGTACTGTAACCTATTTTATAAGCGAACGAAAAATGGCAAATCTCTGTTGCATTTACAAGCCTCTTACCGCATCGGTTCAGGGTCAAGCACGAGTCGTGTGGCCACGGTTGATTTATTATATTTCAGATTAGGGCTACAGATGTCGATGGTATGGTCAGATTGCCGTAGTCATTGAACATGAATAATTCACTATGTTTTATCATAGTCAAAATAGTGCGCGACAAAAAATGTCGGTCAATAAAAAAGCTCGTAAGTAAATGGAACGTAATTAATCAGTGCTTTAAAGTAAATGTCATGTCAATTTTCATGCACTAGTTATTTAATGTCTTTCATTGTATGAAAACATGAGGAAATTTTAAAGCGGTCATGTGTTGTGTATAAACGGTTCTTAATATCTTTTCTATAATTTCTCTATTATATCGTCTATTAATAGTTTACTGTTGTACAAATACATGAACTTTTTATTATTATTAATAATTAGTTTTCAAAAACAACTAAATAATATTTTCATTTGAAAGTTGCTATTGGGGTTAAATAATTAATTAACATTTTCATATATATCTTACACCCTTCAATAAAAGTAATTGAGAAACAAAGTCATAATTTAACAAAGTTAATAATATATGAAAGTACTAACACAAACAGTAACTCAGTTACTCTCGTAACGACCGCCTTTTGAAGGCGTGTAGGGGAAGCACGGCACAGTTCTGGAGTGTTTGTATTGCGTTAAAAACAAAAACCCGACGAAATAAGCTCAAACCACTTGTGAAATCTCGTTAGTAAAATTGAGAAGGGAATTTCGTTTGGACTCATTAAAGGGTTATTTACTTGATAATAGCCAGAAAACCCTTTAATAATTTTATTTGTAAAGGTTTGGACAATTTACTGACAAAAGACATGTAAAATATGTCGAAATGGAATCTCTGTCTCTTCTCTTTTGAGAAGATGAGTTGGGAGTTTAATTTGCCTTATTGTTTCACTCAGGTTGGTGGTTATACGTGTCTAATTAATGGACTTTCTTCGTAATGAGTTGATTCTGAGACCATCTAGTACCATTTGCCTGTTTTATTATTTATTTTTTATGTCACTAGGTCGGCAAATAAGCGTACGGCTCACCTGATGGTAAGCGATTACCGTAGCTTATAGACGCCTACAACACCAGAAGCATCGACCCAATCCCCAATCCCCCCAGGAGCTCTGGTCACCTTACTCACCAACAGGAACACAATACTGCTTGAAAACAGTATTATTTTGCTGTGATTTTCTGTAAGGTCGAGGTACTACCCCAGTCGGGCTGCTCCATATTTTGAGCAGGAAATTCCTGCTGTGCCCTACCTCAGTTAGTCAAATTTACTTGGTTAGCTTGACTTTAATATTACATGATATACATTTAAAATTTCCAAAAACGTGCCTCTGGAACAACTACAAGCTAAAGAATTTAAAAAATATGATTTCACTAAAAATTTATATATACTATATACAATCAACTTTTAATCGAAGTCTAAGGTACCCAAAATATAACACCAAATAAGCACTATAGTGATTGATATATGAAGTAAATAGCAATATTGTTACTATAACTATTTAACTATAGTATATTAATAATTCTGAAATGTATACTTTAGTTACATTTTAAGTTAAAGCGACATTATATACGTTTCCTTTAAAACGTGTAAATTTTTTAATACTTATATACCTGAGAAACTCTATACAAATTAATAAAATTGGAGTGTCTGTTTGTAATATTAAAAGAAACGCTTTTTACTAAATGCATATGAATATTATACACGGTAATTGTACCAAAATAGCATTTTTTACAATTTTTGTCTGTCTATCTGTTTGTTTCGGCTAATCTCTGAAACGAGTGGACCAATTTTGACGGGACTTTATTTTCGAAATTTATTTATTTTATAACTCTGCGAACTGAATATATCTTTTTTGATAAATTACACGCGGACGAAGTCGCGGGCACTGTTAGTAACTAATACGTAAAAAAGAATGTAAGACACGTTTGTTGTTTATTAATTACCACTCGGACTTGTGCACATAGTGCAATAGTCCAGAAATATCGGAAACTAAAATTACCCAACGAAAAGTGTAGTAGATATTCCGTTTTACATATACGAGTAGATAGATAGTAGTTTCAGTTACCTTAAAAGTTTTGAAACTTATATCATTACATATGGGTATTAAATATAAAAAGGAATGATGAATATTTTAACTACACGTTAGTAGAGCCTTTAAAGGCTGTGACGGCTCAGTGAACATTAACACCCCCGCGGTTTTTACTCAGCCATTATTAAACCGCGATGACCTACTGAACAACACAAAAATAGAATTCTATTTTATATTGCTGATTTAATAAATCATTATTCCTTCATGTAGGTACGTAATAAAAAAACCGAAACCAAAAACTTTTTATTCGATTAGGCTTCAGCATTTTGGAATCATTAATTTTACGAAGTATTATATTAGTCGTATAAATTTATTTTACTTAATGAGAAGATACTACCGATTCGAAATGTCGATAGTTATCTTTTTAAAAATCGCCAAATACTACTTTGCTCAATTATTATAAATTATAAAGTTAACAAAGTCAGATCTAATTCAGAGTTATATATAGTAATGTTGTATTTTATGTGTGTATGTGATAATAATGTAGTGCAAAATGTGATATATATTTATAACAACAAAAAACTGTCAGTGTCTCAACATCCTAGGATTCTAGACAGTTTTAGAACTGCTAGTCTGAAGTTAAACTATTGTGAAAAAAACGCACACCTATAATAGAACAAATATTTTATTAAATGGAATGGGCAACTAAAAGCTCGTGGATGTTGTGAAATGTAATTTTAAAAATTATGTGGTGTCATGGGACACTAGGTAGGAACGAAGTTTCTTCGGATAGTATAGAAGCAAGACTATTTTAAAAAAATGTTGAATTTTATATATATTTTCTAGTTCTTGATTTTATTTTTTCTTGACTGGTTTTTAATTAATTACATAAAAGTATTTAGGAAATTTAGTGCTTCAGAAAATAACAAATACCTTAAAATAAAATAAAGCAAACAAAATAATAATAACTCAAACTATTCAGTGAAATAAAAAACACGTGTCTTTATTTATTTTTGTCGACAGTATAAAATTACATAAATAATTTAAAAAAAAGTTTATTAGTAATATTTTAGTTTTAGAAACGTCATATTATACAGTCGTGTGACTGATATTACGTCACTTTGTTATATATTTTTCTTACGGTTTTAGTATCACATTTTTTTCAGTTCGGTCGCCCAGCCAAACGTCAAGCCTGCCGCAAGGAACTTCGTTCCAAAAAAGTAAATAAGCAAACGCTTCACACTCAACGGCTCTGTAGGATTTTCTCCAGTGTCAGTGGTCCGGAAAAACTCACAATACACAAGGACAAATTCCCAGACCACGACAAACAACTGTCTTGAGTGGGAATCGAACCCGCGACCGCCAGCGCAGCAGCCAGTGTTGTGACCGCTGCGCCATTGCGTCGCCGATTCAGTAAAATGTCATGTTTCCTTTAAGTATATTCAAAGAAGAGTGTATAATTGCATATATTTAATAAAATCGATGTACTTATAACTTACACGACTCACAGAGTTTAGAAAAAAATCTACAGTCATACCACAATATTATTTCTGTCTCCTAGAGCTAGTGACTCCCAACGTTACTCAGTGAAATATGTAATTGCTAAACTCATTTTGATACGATGATCACGCACACGCACACGCACACGCACACGCACACGCAAACGCACACGCGCACGCGCACACACACGGTCGTCTGTTCCTAAAGTAAGCAACTTAATGCTTGTGTTATAGGTAACAGCCGACTGGTATAGCTACATATTTTTTTCGATATAAATACATATAAATACTACATATGTAAATAAATATATATTATACCGAAACTCGGGGTGGGAACCGAACCCAACCCCGGAGCAGAAAACAGGGTCATTACAACTGCGCCAACGGCTAGTCAAAATATATATATACTTTTTTCACTTACTCTTTATTATCACTTGTTAATTTATATATTTTTGATATCTGGTATAGATTAAAATTTCCGTACGATTTAATTATTTAAATAATTACCTTTTATATAAATAAATAAAATAAATGAATAATATTTTCGTTTTGAAGCAAAGACGGGCAGGTTAATAGTGTAACGATATCTGCCGGTTCGACCTAGCATGGGGCAGCAAAATTTAATTTAAGCGTAAAGCATAAAAAAAATGGGTAAAAACTTTTCAAAAACAATCTTATCCAATAAAACTTCCAGTGGCTTAAACAAGATTATTTATAACAGTTTCCTCTAGTTTTAAATAATATCATATAACTTTTAATGAAAAGAAGCAGAGGTAATTTAAGTATTACAAAGATAGTTTTGCCTCGAACTACTTATCTATTAAGACGTATCGAGTCACTATTATCAACTCAGAATGGAAGAGCATTGGAGCAGAACACCATATCATCTCGATAATGGAGTGTGCATTCGGTATGATTGATGGCACACATTCAAAACTCATTTAAAAGTGAGCTATCATAACTAATTATATCTTCGAATGCATGTACGGTACTATCTGTAGCGTTCAAACATCTATATCAGACAAGAAAGCTACGCTTGTCAGATGTTGTCAGACCACTTTTTATACGTTAAATAGTTAATGGTGATTGGAGACATGTTTATTAACATATATCCGTGTGGCCGACACCGCTTTCTGATGAACTTGCCGATAACAGGTGAAGGGTTAGATAACTCACTGTACGCCATCATATATCGAGTTTCAAATATATGTATGTACATTTTATTTTTCTATTGAACGAAAATATATAAAAAGTTTCTGGCATGATTAGTTTTTATTTTAATTATGTAAACAATATTGCAATTGCGACGTCTAATGATGTCTGGGTTTTGTTTTTCGCAAGATAATAAAAAGTTTAATGATAATTTGCGGCTTGTCACAGCATTTAGTTTATTAATTAGGACAATCAGTGCAATATAGTTTTGCATAAATATACGCTAAATCTATTATAAAAAACAATAACATATTTATATTTTTTATCACTTTTTAAGTGCCTTTAATATCGAGTGAGAAAAATGTTCAATTATTCAATTGTATTGCTAGAACAAATGTACGAGAAAAAGTAACATATTTATTTATGTATTTTTAAATGTGAAATATTGAATATTTTGTTGCACATCTTATGATAGTAAGAACCGTCTCTATATCGCCATCCGATTTTCAATATCCGTTGTCCACTTTTCAATATTCAAGCCGGAAAATAAATTATGTTTGATTTCTTCAGTATTAAAGAAATGAATATTTCAAGTTATAAGATACGACGTACATATAGTTACATAAGGAAAGGTAAAAAAACATCGATTTTTATTAAAAGTCTATTGACTAAAAAAGTAATAGCGCACATTAAAGGTTTTAATTAGTCAATGAATTCGGTCAGTGTACACAGCTCCAGTTTTGAAGGACGTCAGTTACGTAGACAGAGTTGTTACTGTGGCTTCAATCTGAGAAACCCTTTAAAATCAAGAATAAAAATTATTTCTGATTTAAAAAAAAAAAAAAAAACTGCTACTGAAATCAACCTCAACGTTTTAATGATGTCAGAATATATATCTTTGGCTCCTGTGACAAGTGATACAAATCGATAATCATCATTTTACAGAATAAACCCATTTATACTTATTATTATTATTATTTTATTATGTGAATAGGAGAGTACTCTTATTAACATAATTTACCTGAATTTAAGTATTTTACGAAAGTTTTAGTTTCAAAAGGGATATAACTCTAGTACATAACTATTTACGAAAAATACATTAAATTCAAAACAATCACACTTAAATCGAAAAGCACGAAATAGTGTTGAATACTACTAATGATTCATTACTGACAAATGGTTACAACTTTACAAATATTTGTATTCACGAAGTTTTTACTATAATAATTATATCACTTTGCAAAAAAATATTTCCGTGACTATAGCAGATAGAAGAACGTGAATTAAATAAAAATAAATTATGTGGTGTCATGGGACACCAGGTAGGAACGAAGTTCCTTCGGATAGTATAGAAGCAACACAATTTGGAAAAAAATGTTGAATTTTATATATATATTCTAGTTTTTGATTTTTTTTCAATTTTGTTGATTGGTTTTTAATTAAGTACATAAAAGTATTTACGAAATTTAGTATTTTAGAAAATAACAAATGCCGTAAAATATAATAAATCAAACAAAATAATAATAATAATAATTAAAACTATTAAGTGAAATAAAAAACATGTGTCTATTTATTTTTGTCGACAGTATAAAATTACATAAATAATTTAAAAAAAAGTTATAAACGTCATATACAGTCGTGTGACTGATATTACGTCACTTCCGTTATATATTTTTGATGACATTCTTCTCTTAACAGACTTCAAAAAAGAAGTAAGTTTATACTGAGTATCATAACTTTTTACTGTGTAGGTGTGACTTTGATGATTCTACCTTTATTATTCGAAAGCTGGTTCTTGTCATGCGGTCCCATTTAAATTTGTATAATATTTGGCGAGTACTTTTTGAATTACACTTATAATACCTATTAGATTACATATTTTTTCGACTACATGTCGATATAAATTTAAGTCGGGTTTTCTTCGTTTGCGAGCAAACACAACTATAAGAAATGTTATGAAGTAGTTTTAAATTTTATTATTTATATCGTGTATCTATTGGAATGGTGTTTAGATTGCTTTGCAAATTTTACTGTGACAAGTTCAGTGCAATTTTCTTCGACGGCTTACGACATTTTCTCCTTCATGCTTTCCGACAATTTTCACTTTCTCCAATCTGCATATTTCCAACGAAAATGATCTAGTGTACAAATTATTCTATAAAACATCGCCTTTACGTTTTCTTATTTATTTCGAAAATTTACTTTATTTAATTTTTTTAGAATTTTATATCTTATCTGCTGTGTGGCTACGGCACTAAAGAATTTAGCCACCCCCTCTCTTCCCGTGGGTGTCGTAAGAGGCGACTAAGGGATAACAAGGTTCCAGTACCACCTTGGAACTTAAGAAGCCGACCGATGGCGGAATAACCATCCAACTGCTGGCTTTGAAATACACAGGCCAAAGACGGGCAGCAGCGTCTTCGGTGCGACAAAGCCAGTACTGCGGTCACCAACCCGCCTGCCCAGCGTGGTGACTATGGGCAAAACAATGAAACTGAAACTAGCAGCTAGCAGCCAAAATTAAATGACACTGAAACTAGAAGCCACGCTTTATATCTCTTAAAAAAGCAACAGATTAAGTTGTAACTGTACAGAAATTAGTGACGTTATATCATCTCACTATGAAAAAGATCTAAAGGGTAAATTCCACCCCTTCTTTTTTTATATTTAAAAACCCAAACAGGGAGGTTAATTCGATATAAAAGAAAAAAATCTATGTCTTTAAGCATGAAATAAGGTAAAAATTTAAATCAAAGGTCGTTTAGAATATTAAAAACAATTAGAAAAAAATGTAAAAAAATAAATAATCCACTTTGATTATTTTTTTAATATTGCAATTTCCCTAAGGAGGCAATTATATTGTATTTGTGAAAGTACCTCTAGTTTGTTACCTCTAGTAGTTTCTCTAGTTACCACAAAATGTAGTGTCCACGAGCAGAGATATAGACATTTGAAGAAGTAGTATATAGGCATTGTCTTAGAGAAAAAAAAATAAAAAAAAAATAGAAGGGATTGAGTATCCCTTTTGAAATTTTTATCATCGTTTCTGGATAGTAATATAAAGGTTTCTACGAAGTTACAACAAAATGTAGTGTCCACGAGCAGAGATATAGACATTTGAAGAAGTAGTTTATAGGCATTATGATAGAGAAAAATAAAATAAAAAAAATAGAAAGGATTGAGTATCCCTTTTGAAATTTTTATCATCGTTTTTAGACAGTAATAGAAAGGTTTCTACGAAGTTACAACAAAATGTAGTGTCCACGAGCAGAGATATAGACATTTGAAGAAGTAGTATATAGGCATTGTCTTAGAGAAAAAAAAAAATAAAAAAAAATAGAAGGGATTGAGTATCCCTTTTGAAATTTTTATCATCGTTTTTAGACAGTAATAGAAAGGTTTCTACGAAGTTACAACAAAATGTAGTGTCCACGAGCAGAGATATAGACATTTGAAGAAGTAGTATATAGGCATTGTCTTAGAGAAAAAAAAAATTAAAAAAAAAATAGAAGGGATTGAGTATCCCTTTTGAAATTTTTATCATCGTTTCTGGATAGTAATATAAAGGTTTCTACGAAGTTACAACAAAATGTAGTGTCCACGAGCAGAGATATAGACATTTGAAGAAGTAGTTTATAGGCATTGTCTTAGAGAAAAAAAAAAATAAAAAAAAAATAGAAGGGATTGAGTATCCCTTTTAAAATTTTTATCATCGTTTCTAGATAGTAATAGAAAGGTTTCTACGAAGTTACAACAAAATGTAGTATCCACGAGCAGAGATATAGACATTTGAAAAAGTAGTATGTATATAGGCATTATCTTAGAGAAAAAAAAATAAAAAAAATTAGAAGGGATTGAGTATCCCTTTTGAAATTTTTATCATCGTTTCTAGATAGTAATATAAAGGTTTCTACGAAGTTACAACAAAATGTAGTGTCCACGAGCAGAGATATAGACATTTGAAGAAGTAGTATATAGGCATTATCTTAGAGAAAAAAAAAATAAAAAAAAAGTAGAAGGGATTGAGTATCCCTTTTGAAATTTTTATCATCGTTTCTAGACAGTAACAGAAAGTTTTCTGCGAAGTTACAACAAAATGTAGTGTCCACGAGCAGAGATATGATAACTTTAATAAATTTTATTTAATCGTCTGCTTAGAAAAAATCCCAGATTAAAAAAAATTAAAGTAAATTTTTTTTTTTCTAATCTTTCTTGTTATTATAAATTACCTTTGTTTTCAAATTTTGACCCTATTTTATGCTTAGTAACATTAATTTTTTAGCTTTTATATCGAATTAACCTCCTTTTTTAGTTTTTAAATTAAAAAAAAATAGAAGGGGTGGTATTTACCCTTTGGATTTTTTTCCATAGTTAGATGAACAAACGATACTAATTTGTGTAAAGTTACAAATCAATCTGTTGTTTAGAAGCAGAGATATAAAGAGTGGCTGCTAGTTTCAGCGTCATGGCAAAACACACGAGTTCACGTTATTTTTGGCGTAAACTTGTGGAGGCCTATGTCCAGCAGTGGACTGTATACGCTGTAATGATGATATCTTATCTTATTGTTTGTCTGTTGTAATTTTTTTAACGTGATAAAAATATTGTACTATTCCAGTTCAAATGTATAATTAATATATTTCTTGTAATAAAATATCAATTTATTAGGAACTCAATTTATTTCATGCGCGGTCTCGCTGTCCTGATTACTGGCGACAACAAATCAAAATCCAGTGTGGAGGGGTGTTATTAGTACTTTTTGTAAAAGATTCGACGACAGTGGACAACAGTCCATTTGATTACCAGAGCAAGAAGCCATCACGAGTCTACTTAGTTATTATATTAGTTAATATTTAATTATTTAATAATAATAAACGAAGAAGTCAGTTACGAAACGCGCAGTTTGACCTCATCACACTATGGAAGTAAGAAATATGCTTGTTGTTATTGGTATTAAATTGTTTATTTAACAATCAGAACTATATATATGTAAATGATTAAATATTTATTTATAATCAATATCAACATGCCGACTGATTAGCCGGAACAGCTAATATTTGTGGCTGGCGGGTGGCGATCATTCGACATGAATTACGGTTTGTATACCTATGTACCCACATCTTTTTACTTTCTACTCAATTCTTAGCTATATTACTATCAGCAATTCAAGTAAAACTTTAACAATGTATCATAATCTTTGGACTATTCGGCCAGTCTACTTGTCTGCTAAGGTCGGACCATCTCTAACAATCACTCGTTCTTAATATTGATACTTTTATACTTGGTACACAATGGTACTCGTAGGTATATAGGTCGGGAGGTTATTACATGGCAACCATATATATATATACTGTACCTACCTAACTTTGTACTAAAATCATTGATTTTATCATTTTGTGCAACCTACTAACTTTTAGTGTATTTAGAGTCAAACCGCTTTTTGGTAACATTAAATAATAATACAATTATAGAGAACTCAAAAAATCGCTAATATTATCTACATTATTTTAAATCCGTGTGAGTTCTGACCTTCAAAGAACCACTGGAGTGTATATAATGTGAGACAGTGAATAAATTTTAGACATGTTGTGGCGCGATATTATTATGGGAATTCGAAGTGATTTATTCAGGGTACGCAGTGTTTCGCAATCAAATGACTTTTTACAGGCGATGTGGTGAAAATGAAGTTACACGACATTATTTCCATTTTAGATATTGTTACGTTTATTAATAATATATTGTGTAGTATTTGAGTAGGTATAGTAATTTTTTATCATTAAAACAAAGTTGAGGAAAATTATTACACAAATGTTAATTAAAATTCTAAAACTTATATTAGTTAACGTAGAGATAAGTTATTGCTCTTGAACAATTATATCAAAATTATTAAATTTTTGTTACTAAGTTAAACTAACAATAAAAAAAATCGTTCTTATACAAAGACTAAATCTAAATTAAAAGTACATCCAGCATTCTTAGAAGTTAAATTGTCAGAGAGACGGTATAAATCATTCTACATTGCACGCGTAACTATCAGCAACAATTAGATTTTTATGCGTTTATTAACTGTGAAATTCCAGTGATCAATTAAGCGCGTTCTCGTCTAATTGTTGATGAGCGATTAGCCCAATTCGTTAGACGTGTTCATTACACCCGATGATTTTGATAACACAACAAATTAGACTACAACCTAACATATACTTTGCTAAAACATAATTTACACACAGTATACAGAACATAACGTAAGTTATTATTTAACTTAACACTTCTACACGTGACTACGCACCATTAGCAATGTGTTAATATTTTTAAAGCAAAAAAAAAAACATTATATACGCATTATTAATAAATTAAACTATTAAAACTTGTCCTTCGTTGAATTATCTAAGATAAAATCAAATAGTAAATAAAAATGTGACTAACGGAAAAGTCCTCGTATAAAACAAAATAACTCGATAAATTACGTCTCGTCTATATCGTATACGATTATTATCAAAGGCAAATAAAATATTCACCTGTCGGTTAAACCAAACGCAAAGCTAAAAATTATGGTGAAATAAGGAATACGTACCCACCTACAATTTTGAACAATTTAAATTTACCCAACGCAGCGTAACCTTAGTGATCCGACGACTGAACGGCTAACCTTTTTTTAATATTTATTTTTCATTCTAGCAGACATATATGTCATAGTTTATAAACATTTAAATATTCGAGATCTTACCAACGACCGGACGAATTGTCCAGATACAACACACCTAAGTTTTCGTAATATTTTCTTTGGCATCCTATAAGTTCATATCTACATGAATATTAATTATTCATGTATGTAATATATTAAAAATTGTATAAGGATTAATATCACCATAAAACTATCGCATATTAAACGATGGCGATAAAAAGGTATTTCTAATACACTAAAAGTTTTTTGGACGATCAATGACATTGCTTATCATCCAAAACAACTACTACTGACCAATAAGGTCACTCGCTTATCTAATGAACTTTATTTAATTTTGCAAGAAAACATCACTAATCCCTTATTGCAAGTTACACCATTATGATGACAGTACATAGTTTTATCTTAGTTACGTGTCATGACTATTTATTAATTATATTTTTCTTTAATTTAAACAATAATTAAGAAACAAATTCAATTGGTTGTCCTAAAGTCCGTGTACTAAATATTAACATAATTATATTCACTCATTTAAAGTCACTGCCAAAATAGCACGGATGATGTCGCCAATGTCACGTAGAATGGAGAAGACGCAATAGCGATTTATCGTTGTTTTTTGATAACAACGGAACAACCTCAATAAATTTTTTGGAACGAAAATAGTTGGTGTTTAACTCTCTTAACCGCTGTTTAATAGCGTAAACATTTAAAATACGATAAACATTAAGAATAATATTGGTGTAATTTATTAGTATTTTAGTTTCGTTTTAATTCGCTATTATTATTAGGACCAGTATGATTTAAAAAATCCTTTTTGCTTTTTACTAAGAAAAGTTATAGGCTATAAAAACACGCTCTGATTCATGGGGCGCGTAAGTAACCATAAACGTCTTCGCGAGTTAAGAGTATAGGAACACATAAAATATTTTGACTACACGTTTACACTCAACCTTCATTTAACTCGTTAATTATGATATTACTAGACGTAAAATTACACTCAGTTTTCAGTCAACCGTGTCAAAAAATTTATGCTTTTAACATTCAAATCATATGCAAACATAGGCTCGCTAAATCAGCTCGTATTCTAATACAGTAACTGTTGTCAAAGCAATAAATTCATTGAAGTCTGGTGCCATTTCAGTAGGTATAATTGAAAGCTCGATTTCGTTTCTACGCCTGTGTATTAATAATATTAAACTAACAATGAGAGAAATTTTGAATTGGTTTAATATTGTACGAAAACAATTCTATATATGCTTAAATATAAAATATGCCTGAAATACACACAGAATTTCGAAATGCAAAATATGGATACAAAATTTTAAATCCTATAATTTTGCTTAATAATCTATATAAAATAGTTTTAATGATTTATTTAATTAATTTTATAATATAGTATAAATCAGATATCAATTTTAAACGGCATTTACGCTTGTCGTCATCAATGTAACATTAATACTTCCAGCTGTTTCTCGTTGTTTATTAAATCGTTCATCTATTTCTAGATCAGTTTGCAACAATAAAGTTGATCAATTATTACCGACGTCGAACCGTTAAGACAAACGAGTTTTCCGTTCAAGTGGATGCGAATCACAGAGGTCGACGGAGCAAAACATTTGTTAGAGGGAGCGATGGGATCGGGCGGGTTCCATAAATCACTACCGTATCGAAAACCACTTAGCCGACTATAAGAACTGTTATTAATTAGATCGATACACATAATTATGAATGATTCGAGCGCTCAAAGAAAATTATGAAAACATATGGCGATAGCATATTTATTTTCTTTTTCATTTTATATTTTGATCATGGATCACGCCAACACTACGTAACAAATTTAAATTCAACCATTAAAAGCATTTAACCATTTAAGTTCATACTACGAACTAGAACACTGAACACATTTTACGATAAAATATATCACGCGTCCCTAGACACAGAGGACAGAAGTCAAAATGTATAATAAAAACTTAATTGTAACATATTTAGTCGTAAACCAATCTTATTTATTCTTATTATGTCTGTAAATACTTTTGTTAGTTTAAAAATCAAAATCTCCTCTTACGCTAGCGTATAACTATCGTAGAGGTCTAATGAATAATTGTGTTTGCAGGCAAACGAAAAAAAAACCGACTTCAATTACATTGACAAGTTATACAACGTAGATCGACGAAAAAATAGTCAAGTAACTACGCGTTATCAAAGATTACTCAAAAAGTAGTTATCAGATCTCGATAAAATTTATATGTGACCACATGATAAACATCAGCTTTCGATTAAATTAAAACTTATCAAAATCGGTACACCCAGTAAAAAGCTGTGTGGTATAATACAGCATACGTCGACGAAAAAATAGTCAAGTAAAAACGCATTATTAGATATAACTAAAAAGTAGTTGTTAGATCTTCAATAAATATAAGTGGGACTAAATGACACACACCACCTTTCGATTCAAAAATAATTCGTCGAAATCGGTCCACCCAGTCAAAAGTTCAGAAGTAACATACATAAAAAAATACAGTCGAATTGAGAACCTCCTCCTTTTTTGGAAGTCGGTTAAAAATGGGTTCGAGTCGGTTTCTTTATTTGTAATGAACGTACTCAGCTAACTGTGAAAACCTTTAATCAAGTTGTACCAAAGCTTTTAAGCAAATATAACTATACGAAATCCATTTGAATTCCCATTGAAACCCATTCAATACTGTGTACAGAATAATTAAAATAACGATCTCTATTTTACTACTTTTCAATTTAATTACAGACGACGTGATGATATTTTTTCATCACTAGTAAAAATAAGGAACACGACAATATTGGAAAGATATGTACAATAAGAGATTCCACTTTTAATTTAATATAAAAGGATTCTATTTGAAGCGTTGAGCAAAATTTAATGCACTTACGTTCTCTCTTTGAAATAAAATTAGTGGGAGGCTGTCGGGCGGGTGGATGACGAAATTGTAAGAACATTTTATTTTAACCAATGTTAAAACGTCATACTTTCGTAAATCTTCCGAAATCCGATAAATTAACGATAATATGTTTAAAATAATATCTATCGAACAGAAAATTAAAACAAAAAAAAAATTATATTTGTTACTTTTAATTTTCGTATCAATTTTACTCATTTGTCTTTAATTATTCGTGAAGTAAAAGGGGATGCTTGATAATGAATTAATGACATGTCGATATCCTGTGAGTGTGGAGGAAAAATGGTGTTATAAGTATCCTTTATAACAAGGTAATCGGCCGCGGCTGGCGCATATACATACATAATACGATAAATTTACATATTGACGACGACGCTAACGATTCCACACCTACCATGACACATAGCTGGATCCGCACTTAGTTCCGGGAATAAATTTATTCATTGTGAACAATATAATTTCCTCGCTATGTACTATTTAAAGTGTCGAGCGCAATTAGCATAGCAAGGTCGATGTCTCGAATATCGTTATTTACATGGGTTATACAATACAATGTGAAGGAATTTCGAATATATTATATATATTTATACAATTATGTCGTGAAACAAACGTACGGCTCACCGTAACATATAGACGTCTATAACATCAGAAGCATTTCAAAGCGTAGCCAACCTGACACCCAATCCAACACTTCTTGAAAGCAGTACTATTTAGCTGTTATTTACCCGCATAAATTTTTAGTTACATCATATATATTTTTTAAACGGTTTTTTAATAATTTCGTTTGTGCGGAACCCTCGGTGAGCGAGTCCGACTCGCACTTGGCCGGTTTTTCTATAATACAGAACATTTCATCAGAATCATTTCAGTCTTCGCCCACTTTTTGGCGACAACAACGAAAAGTTTCCTATGTCCCACTAATTGTAATTTTTCTTACTTTCACCGCATTTTATTAACTAACTTGCAAATTTCGTTTGATTATACTAGTAATATTTAGCAACGCTGTATTTATATACAATACAATGCAAAAATATATATCATATAGTACACTATATACATTCAAACACATTGTGCTATTAGATAACGTTTGTTACAGATGACTTACTTGTTGCCACACATGGTAAGGGAAGCGATGAGCCACAAGCGCAGCCGCGACGGTATGTGCCGTGGGTAGCAGAATGCCAAAAGCTGCTGCGACAGGTGCACCTACTGGCAGCAGTGCATAGGCGGCGAATACAGCCCACACTACGTGGGCCGCGCCCTCGGCCGCCGCACCGGGATTCCAAGCGGGTAGTGTAGCAGCTAGGGCTGTACCGCCCCCCGCCAGAGCCAGCCAGCAGGCGCGAGGCAAGCGCCTCTCGGGCGATACGCCGCTCGCGCGACCACACCACCACGCGAGTCCGCCACATAGTACGGCGTGTGCACTCAGCACACCCACCTAGTAAAGTACATCTCTAATATATAATTAATTTCTCGTATTTCTAACGAAGCGAATATCATTTAAATATAGAGAATGCAAATGGAAATTATAGACAGGAACCCGCATGTCTCAAGAGAATGTCTAATAAACTACTAAGTGGAATAAAATGTACTCGTATGTCAACTAATTCTTTTTTTATATAACTAAGTGGTAAACACCCGCCTAGTCACCAACCCGCCTGCCCAGCGTGGTGACTATGGGCAAAGCACATCAGTTCACGTTATTTTTGGCGTGGACTTGTGGAGGCCTATGTCCAGCAGTGGACTGTATAGGCTGTAATAATAAAAGTGGTAAACAAGCGTACGGCTCACCTGATGGTAAGCGATTACTGTAGCTTGTAGACTCTTGCAACACCAGAAGCGTCCCAAGCGTGTGGCCGACCCTAACTCCAATCCGGTCACCTTATTCACCACAGAAACACAAAACTGCTTGAAAGCACTACTATTTAGGTGTGATATTTTGTAAGGTCGGGCTACTTCCCCTAGCTTTTAAGCAGAAGTTTTCCTGCGATGCCATATCTAAAGATGATTCTTCTTATAGTGACAAGTTTACAGGCTGCTACAATACAGCATAATTATATGTATAGAAGTGTTGAAATGAACATATGAATACCTGTGGTGCTCTTCGCCAGCCGCGCGTGGCGTCCACGCCTGCAAGCGCCGCGGCGAGCACGGCCCAGAGAGCGAGCGCAGAGCCGACCGAAGAACGCTGCAGCTTGCAGGCGTAGCGCGCGTACAGCTCCTCTAGTTCAGCGGACTCGAAGCGGCGGCGCGCGAGCAATCGCGCTAGCGGCCCGCGCGCCGACATCGCCTTCACCGCGTGATCCATCCCCGGTGTCGCCGTCTCACCTCACCTGCGCACCCTCACGGACAGCCCTCCGCCTCATCTACACAAAACACAAAGGTAGATCTTTAAGCTTTAGAAATTCATTAAAATGATTTAATGTACAATAAGGCATTGATTGCTTTGTTAACAAAAAAGTCATGAACGAATTAATTAAATATTTGTTAAATAAGTAAAACAAACGTATTCACTTTTTGACTCTTCGTTGACGACACAATAAGAAGAAATTTATAATACGATCGCTCAGACGCAAGTCCGCTGTAGGAACAATTTGCCATTCAAGTAAATAACAGAACAGTAGCGACCGTTTAAAAGGACACGAGATAAATAACATCGGAGCTCAAAGGACCTGAATAGTAATCGTACAAAGAGACGAACCAACGACGATGTATAGACAACTCACAGTGTAATGACTGTTTATCTGTAGGCAAATGTCAATTACGAGACCGATGGGAGGCATTTAATGACATTTTCTATGTAACAGTATACATATTTAAAAGCTATCTGCTTGTTTTTTAAATTTGAGAGATTCTAAGACATAAATGTTTTTCTAATTACATTTCTTCTTTAAAAAAAAAAAAAACAGAATAATTACATTTCTCATAACCATTCTGAACGTAATATGACCCACTAAATTTATTTGCAGACAATCGCCGATTCAAATTTGAACTAGACTAGCTGCAGCTTAAAGTGCATAATAGAACAAATCTTATTTATAATAAATGAACTGAAACATTACCTGTCATTCGAATACAACTTTTACATTGCGAAATGTTTTTGTTCTGCGGAATCCGACCGTTACGGAAATTAATTATGAGACAGGAACAATAATAAACCCAGAAGTTTAATATATTTAGAGACTGAATATATGTAAAATAATAACATTTTACTATTTCAAACTCCATTACTAGTTATAGTAACTTGTAAATCTTAAGTATTTACAACAATTTCAACTATAACGGCAACATAAACGTTTGTAATAAACAAAAGTTATGACACCCTCAATATGTATAATATTCTACCACTGGCGCATAACAACAACTACATAAAACTACAAGTAACGTCGCTCATAATCCTCCCTCTTTGTATAGAAATGTAGCGACTTTTGCAGAAAAAATAAACGGATTTGGAGGACAATATTTTTTTTATTTATTTGCTAAGAAAAGTCATTAAATTAATTTGTACGTATAACAATAGCTGAAATCTTTCACTATTTGTTGTGTATAAAAATATAAACATGTGTTAATAAATTTAAACACGAGCAAATTTCTGATTCAAATGAACGTGTTTTCATTGCTGCTGTAAAGTTTCTTTTCTCTTTGTGAATTTAAAACTACGCCAAGCGTTTGTGCAGTTGTTTGTATGTTAAACGCACCGCAGAAGTGCGCTGCTACCAGCCACGGCAGCTAGTTCTTTACTAACTACAATTTATTTTTCGATTATTTACAAAACTGCTTTGTATAGTTGTATTTATTTCATCCTTTTACTGTAACTTACTGAACAAGACAAAAAAAAGGTTCAACGATTTTATTCAAAATGGTATGGTTATAATTTATGCATGAATTAAAATATAAAACATTGTTCCTAAAACAATAAATCTCCATATCGAAGTTCAGGTCAAACCACAATTCGTTATTAATACTTCGCTTGAAATACAATTCTATCAAAAAGTAAAAATGTCTAGAGTACGAAATAACGATATCGGTTTCGCCGTGTCGACGCGATTTTAATTATCGAATAAATATTAATTTAAATGTCATAATTATCGCTGAAATTAATTGGTTTTAAAAAATTTAAAAGTTACGTAAGCAAATAAAAATAAAGATTAATGATATATCTATTTGTCTTACATTATTACCTACCAATATATCAAAAATTTCTACAAAAGGCATTATTTAATCTTATTTTAATTTTAAATTGGCTTATTTCCTTTTAAATCGCAGCTCATTCCTATTACATAACATCAAAGGCGAATCATCTAACCTAAGCAATTCGTTGTCATTTCGTTGCAAATCGCTGGCGCTGGTGGTGTAGTAGGCAGCAGAGGGGAGAGGGGGTCACGGTCGCCGGGTCAATAAACCCAGTAGGCACCGTGGCAGACGAACGAGACTCGGTACACATAGCGCCGCGGCGCCGTTCGACATGCCCATTACACTACTATGAAAAAAATTCAGCCTTTCAAAACAACCACACAAACGAAGCCTTTCAAGGTACGTTCCACCGGGTACTAGCAGTTTGATTCACGCTCATATCATCCTTTGTGAAATAGTACGTTTATTAGATACGTTTATGTTTATGCAGAAGCTTCTGCTGATTGATCTGCGCTATTCAAGGTAAAGGTATATATAAGAAATGAATTATTTGTATACTAATATTTGTAATTACCTAGTTATTATTATATTATTTAATACATAATACTTATTACCTAATGTTTCAGTTCTACTGTAATTGTCTTTGAGCAGACGTAGTACTAACAGATAATGATACTATTTTAAAAATGCATAAATTACTTATTGCAAGCCTGAATAACGATAAACTATTGAATGTCAATCATATTTAGCGCCGGATTGTGAACATGAAACATTTTTCAGATAGCTATGGGTATGTATTGTATAAGCTTGTTACTATGATCGTATTAATGAAGCACTAGAAACAATTGCATTCATAGCTCTCTGTAATGCAATCAATTCAAATGTCATCGTTATAACAATTTAATTAATAGTTCAATTACAACCGTCGAATAAAATACATGTATCATTTATCGAAAGATAATCATGACCAGATCGAGATATTAAATTATCTCGCTACTAAATAATTGGTAAACCATAGTGTCACTTTAAAATTACACTTGAAAAATATCTTTAATAATATGATATATTTAGTATATAAAATAATAATGTGTACAGTAAAATCTACAATGCTATATAGAAATATATATTATCTCAATAAAAAAATGCAAATATAAAAATTAAGGATGTTATTATTAACTTTTTTATAGGTGTCACTGGATATTTTTCAAATTTCGACGAAGTTAAAAGGGAAATACATACTAATACTGGACTTGGTTTAGCATCTGTCAACAGCGCACAGCCGGCGACGGCGAAAATAGACTGTCACCTCGAAATATGAATAAATAGACGGCTATTTACAACAACTCCGCATGTAAAACTATGAAGCCGTGCTCTGTTATAATTTATCACGCAAAATCTCTCTACCTACTTATTTCAGCTATTTGACACTAATATAAACTTACTCTGTCGTAATTTTTACGTATAACGGCGTTTGATGGACGCAGATGGAAGTATCTCAAATCTACGAATAAACATACTGGTTATGAAAAAAATACAAAAATATAATACAGACATGTTTTTGTAACATTTATTTTGGTTGTGCAACTTGCTCTCGCTCGAAGAATGGAGCCATAAAAACAATAAAACGAATAGGTTCACAAGTTATGCAAGATATAAAGCAGTTCGCCATGAAGATGACAATCATCGAGATTTCATAGTTAAGTAAAGTGTTTATTTTAACTATTTATTTTTTTTAAACGCCTTAATAACTAGTTCTAATTGAACATAAATTATGTTTCGTTAACACTCTGTTTGTCAGAGCACGGGAGCAGAGTAACCTAACAAATGAAGAAATTAGTGAAATTGCGTTAGACGTTTACTTAAATATATGTACATAACATTTACAATATAATCTATAACGATATCATATATTTCTTACATATGAATATTGAAACTAATTAAAAAGAAATATTAAACATCACTTGAGCCTATCGCAGTCCATTGCTATAAGGCTCCCTAAATTCACGCCAAAAACGGTGTGAACTCATGTGTTTTACAATAGTCACCACGCTGGGCAGGTCGGTTGGTGATCGAAAGGCTGGCTTTGTCGCACCGAAGACGCTGCTGCCCGTCTTCGGCTAAAAATAATCAAATAAATACGCGTTATCAAAGTTTACTCAAACAGTTGTTATCTGATTTCGATGAAATTTAAATGTGACCCCATGATAAATATCAGCTTTCGATTAAATTAAAAATCATCAAAATCGGTATACCCAGTAAAAAGTTATGCGATATAATACAACGTAGGTCGACGAAAAAATAGTCAAGTAAAAACGCATTATTAGATATAACTCGAAAAGTAGTTTTTAGATCTCAAATACATTTAAATGGGACCAAATGACACACACAACCTTTCGATTAAATTTTTTTTTTGTCGAAATCGGTCCACCCAATCAAAAGTTCTGAAGTAAGATACATAAAAAAAATACAGTCGAATTGAGAACCTCCTCCGTTTTTGGAAGTCGGTTAATAATATCATAGATTGTTTACGTCGGCACGCGGTAAAAACGAAAAGAAAAACCGTTTGAAAGTGCTATTATGAATATCAGCCGAACACATGACTGCCTACTGACCTATTTTCGTTTAACACAGAAACTTCACTCTAATTACAAGAATTCTTTACAAATTCAACTTATAATTTTATCTTAAAAGCACAAGCCATGCAAATTAAAATGTGAAACCGCTGAATTGCCGCCGCATGATTGCATTTATACGTCAAACGAAAAGGCGCCTACTTTGACTAATAAGAATTACGTTTTCATAAAGATATTTCTAGCTAACCCCAAAAAAATTTTAATTTAACATTTATAGAGTAAATAAAATGGAAGTTCTAATGCTTAATATTAATTAACATTACGCTTCAGCCTGTAACATCCCACTACTGGGCATAGACCTCTTTCCCCATGTAGGAGAAAGGAGCAGAGCTTAATCCACCACGCTGCTCCAATGCGGGTTGGCGGATATATTCCCTACTATGAGTAACGATCGCTATCAGGTGTACATGATAACAACCAGGACCGACAGCATAACGTGCTCTCCGAGGCACGGTGGGGAGGCCCACAGAGACTGCACAAACACCCAGACCACTGCAAACACCTGTATGGCCAATACAAATGTTTGTCATGTGCGGGGATCGAACCCGCAACCGCCAGCGCAACAGGTACAATCCATGGCTGTGACCGTTGCGCCAACGCGGCGTTAACATTAATATTTTAATATTTAAACTATATTTTTGGCTTCGGTATCGACTGTAGATCACCCCCAAGTATTCTTTAAAAAAAATATACAATGTACAATTTTGACTTTCCTACCATTTTATTATATGTATAGATAAAATTACTTATTGTAATTATGCGATATAAAAGCAGCTGTAGGTAATTAAATATTTAAGGTATAAAAAACAGAAACAAGAAACACACATATGAAAAGGATGAAATACCTCTTCTGAAAGCTTAGTCTAAATGTGGAATTCTAATCTTTTAAAACCACTGAAAAGCGGACTCCTAACTTTGAAAGTTTATACAAAGCTATGATCTCCTACTCAATCCTATTTCGATAGAAAACGAACGTGTTTTCCTCAAGTGGAAACACCGTGTCAAAGAGGAGAAATAGACTTTCAGATGTCGCAAAAAAAATAAACAAAACGAGTACCATAAAAGATCTAAAGAAATAGTTTCTCAAATCACTCCATCTTTGATTTTATCTCATTCATATTGATTTAACTGTTTTTTACTTTTTTTTTGATATTTAAAAATATTGCAGATTTAATATTCAAGTCAATCTATGCCAATAAATAAAATTAGAGTGTCTGTTTGTAATATTAAAATAACAGCTTTTTACTAAATGCATATGGATGTATCCACGGTACATATAACAAAGTAACATTTTTTACAACTTTTGTCTGTCTGTCTGTTTGTTCCGGCTAATCTCTGAAACAGCTGGGCCGATTTTGACGGGAAATTCAGTGGCAGATAGCTGATGTAATAAGGAGTAACTTAGGCTACTTTTATTTTAGAAATTTACTTTATAACTCTGCGAACTGAACAATAACTTTTAGTTAGATTCCACGCGGACGAAGTCGCGGGCACAGCTAGTATATAAATATTATTCATGTAAACAAACGGTTAAGTTAATGAAGTAGATATTGCAAATTGCCAAACGGATCGTTGCGCGGCGCCCCTCTGAGCATGTCACGCTAATGTTTTGTTTGGACCGAAGTCAAAACGTTACGGAAGTACGGGTCGTGGCCAAGGTCGGCTATTCCCGAACGATCAAACATTATTGAAACCATGACTTCCCCAAGGTTTCAACGCAAATGCAAGTGCATTATACAATGATGGTGTAACGACTACTTAATTGCAAAATATATATATGGTTATGTTATGATGACAGACGTTTAGTTAAAAGAAAAAGTTAGTCAGTCAAGGACGACCTTAAAATTAATTTTAACTTTTGTCATAAAAATTTATCCAACCTTATTATATATAAACGTTTGCCTAGTTTGACCATCTTCTTGTACAACTTTTATTTATAACCGTATTGTAATTTATTGTTTAAAATTAACTTGCTGTGTAATTTATTGTTTAAAATTTATAATATTTTTATATTTATATTGTATACCAAAGAAAAGGATTTCGGTATTCTCAGAGGACCATCAAACGGTTTATTTAATAATAAGTTTATTACAGCGAGGAAACCAGGACTATTCCTCCTGGAGTACGGATTTCAGAGTAGTAATTAAACATGACGGACGGTTCTTCTGTTCATACTAAAATATTACTTAGCCTACCTCAGAGCTTGACGATTTCTTTTGATATAAAAATTCGAAAGGAAAATTTTAATTTTAGATGTCTTTCGTTCTTGTGATTTGCATGACAAAATTAATTCTCAAACGTAATGAGTATTATAATGACAAAACAATAAAGTTAAATATGATTTACAACCCTTCGATAGCGCAACATTTTCTAAACTGAATTAATCGCAATGTAAAATATTATTATTAGGTACCATAAAAAGTCAACAATATTATTGTTATAGTATTGAAGTCTCGACGAATCGTATCAAATTTTTTACTCCAGATTTCAATAGCAAAATTACACTAACTATCAATGAAGCTAGTATTGTGTGAGATATTTAATGTTACGAAGACCATTCATTTCACTGCATAATGACTTAATTCAATTACCTTAGCGTAACTCATTATTTAATCAAGCTTAAATATTCATTAAGTTCTAGAAAAACCACCATTTAATTTTTTTGCAAATATTAATAATATAAAAGAGGACCTAATTAGAGTTTAAAATTCAATATCTTCCAAGAGTTTCCCGGAAAATCTCCATGAAATGAAAAAACTTTAACTTGGCGTGAAACCAGACGAGAAAGCAAAGTAAGCATTTGCATTTGAACCTAAGACGGTGTGATATGAACGAGACCGAAATTTTGCGGAGGATATTGCAATATATTTCATTTTATACACTTGTTCCTAGGGAGACTTATAATAAACTAGCGCATGTGATTGCTCGTGACTTGCTTACGTCTCACAATTTAAGAATTTATACTCAAAAAGTGCAAACATCGTTTTTTTTAAATTACAATTAGATGTCAATACTTCAACACCGGAACATGTCCTATGATTTGGTATGTTGTATGGAAAAATAATTGAATCAAATATTTTATTTATCTGATACGATAACCAATTAAAATGTTTTTTCGACCATATCTCGTATGAGCATTCAAATTCATTATCTAATATAATTATTTTTAATAATATAATTCCATATAATTTAATTTAAATGATGATGTAAAGTGGAGTTAGCGTATAAATAAATAAAAATAATAACAACGGATAATAAGCAGAAAAGCTAATTCAACAAATTATTTATTTTTATCAGTAGTATATTGTTACTTTTCTTACAGAAAGAAACAAAAGTACGTACGTACATAAATCCATTGCAAGTTAAATTAAAGCTGTAAAAAAATAAAAAAATATGAATATTTTGACTGACGATAAACACATAAATTATTCAAAGGAAACACAAAGGACATTCTGACTTTAAAAAACCTAACGTTAGCCATAAAAAACCGGCTTAACCTGAACTTTATTGCGTTCTACATCAGAGTATGAAACAATTCGTTTCGTACAGATTGCAAACGTACAAAACGTACGCAGAAACTTATTATCCCTACTAATATTATAAATGTAAATATAAGTTCATCATGAACACATATTCTTGGAGGTATTAGAAGTAACATAGGATATTTTTTATTTAAAAAAATTCAATGCGAGCGAAGCCGCGGTTATAAGCTAGTACATACATAAATTATAAACTAGAACAAGTAATTTTGAGGAAATAATATATACATAAGTAAAATACAAAAATACAGTTGGTAAGCGAAATATATTGTAAACATATAATTATTTCCTTGTAAGTGTAAATGGTCTTTGATGAAGTCGCCTTTAATTTTATCTAAATTATTTAATAAATGGGGCAAGGACGCTGTGATATCCAAATATGTAAAAAAGCGAGGTAAACTTATATATTAAAAACATATTATTTTCGTCTTAAAAAATCGTGACAATCTATATTCCTCTGATTGTTTTTTATTTACAAAAAAATAGTTATTAAGTAAAGTAAAACGTAAGTTTTAATAACCGTAATAACATTTTATCGCTCGTAAAGTAAAGTATACACATATTATCTACATGTTTTAATTTATTTGGTTATAACTGTTTTTGTAATAAGCTCAAATATTTGATTTTAACTGGTAGTTACAAATAATTCAATTATAAATAATTTATTTCAATTCAATAAATTTATACCTTTTTGGTTTATAACAATACACTTTGTATATAATGAGCATATAAATAATATAAAAAGTATTTATATATGTAAATATACCTACATAGCAATAGGTAGTGGGTAGTAAAAATAATAATAGATATTCAAATCTAGCCACTAGATATAATAAGGTCTATAAAAAGCTACCAATAAAATGAGTACATTGTATAGGAAATAAATGAATTTGTAGTCACTGCCCATATAAATACGTGTGTCGTGGTTGTTATTAAGTACTCTAATAAGATAAGGTGAAAAGTTAACCAAACTATTAGTGAGGCATCCGAAAGCTATTAGTATTGATAAAAGTGAACATACTGTGCTTCCGTTCAAATTTATACAACTGGGATTATTACTTTCCTCGGCAGCGACTTTTATATAAATAATTGTGTTTGCAGGCAAACGAAGAAAAACCGACTTCAATTATATCGACAAGTAATACAACGTAGACGTAGACGAAAAAATAGTCAAGTAAATACGCATTATCAAAGATTACTCCAAAAGTTGTACATGATAAACATCAGCTTTCGGTTAAATTAAAAATCATCAAAGTCGGTACACCCAGTAAAAAGTTATGCGGATTTTCGAGAGTTTCCCTCGATTCCTCTGGGATCCCATCATCAGATCCTGATTTCCTTATCATGGTACCAAACTAGGAATATCTCCTTTCCAACAAAAAAAGAATTATCAAAATCGGTTCATAAACGACGGAGTTATCCCCGAACATACATTAAATATGTATATATATACGGTCGAATTGAGTAACCTCCTCCTTTTTTTGAAGTCGGTTAATAAAGGTGATCAATTGATCATTGATCTTGACAAGGAAAAGAAACAACTGTATTCTTTATAGAAAACTTAATAACAGGTACGGTGAAAAAAAAATAATATAATATGTGAATGAAATAAAAATATATATATATATCTAATTTTTCTTTTGTTATAACATTTTTCGTTCGTTCGTTCAATCCCTACAGATACTTATTATATTTATTTATAGGTCTTGTTTAAATTTTCAATCATTAATAAAAAATACTTTTTACTGACATTCAAGTTTAAATACATTATTTTTAATTGTTTTAAATTAATAGCTGATGTTAATAGTTTTTTTTCAAACCCGAATTCCTTTATTAAAGGGTTACGTTAATCCGGGCACTAAGGCACATTTTTGTGATTTTTTTCTTACATTAAACTATAAGTTTTAAAGAATATTGGTTGAAAATTTGATGAAGAAATATAAAAAATACGGTAATAGCAAAAATTATTTGTACGCGTCTCAGAAAAAACTTTTTTTTGCGGTACCCTCATAATACGATGCTGGATCATCCAAAATAAAATAATCAAAGATCTTTCGTTAGGTAACGGTTTTCTCCAGGTCACGTTAGGAGCGTTTTTGAAATTCCAATTTCACACTTTTTAGAAACACATGCGAAATGAAAAACGCGATTATTGCGAAAGTCATTTATTATTGTAAAATAAAAAGTTTAACAAATTTGATAAGAACTCTCCAGCGTTACCTTAAATTTATGTACAGAAATAGTGTTCAAAATTTAAATATGATATGTCGACGGGAAACCGCGTATTTAAGAAAAACACGTGCTCGGAAATGATTATTTTGATTAATTAATGATTGAAAACTGTTTGATTATTAAATTAATAATGTTTAGTCAATTCTAGAGATGTTAAATTAGTGTGAAATATTTTACGGTCCATAAATAGGTGTTATGTTGAGTAAATGGTGCCCCACCCACTTTTGTTATAAAAGGCCGAGCGCCCGCCGGTATTGATAATTCTTGTTCGAGCCGTCGAAACGATCGGACCTCCTCCGGACTTGGAATAAATCAAAGAAGAATATCTCCTTAATCCCGTGCGTTTCGTTTTATACCTACGAGGATGGAATGCAATCAAAACCCTGGCATTCACGACGGCAGCAATGATGACGTCATATTTTTTAAAAACAGCCTGGTTTAAGCTAGTTCGTCACATTACTTTTAAAGTTATGATGGGCACGGACTTGAAAATTTAGTTGTGGGAAAAAACGCTTGCAAACTTTTGAACACTAAAAAATTAGAAATAAAGTTTATGACCCGCGGTTGGCTAAACTGCATCTAAATATTTTACAAATTATTCTTGAAAGGTTCTTTATAAAATTAAATATATAACAGGTAGACAAGGTAGACAGGTAGACAAAGGTTACCAAACGACGAAGGTTACCCCCTGAAAAATAAATTAAGGCATTACTATTATTTTACATTATTTGCTTTGTCTTACAAATTTTTTCTTTTTAGCTACAAATTTATAAGAATACGGTATTCATAATTATTTACATTCATCTCTCGAATTCGTATGATAAAAAATTGGATTTGTATGATAGCGAGATAGAAAATAATACAAAAGAATAGTCAATGTTTAGTATTGTTTTGTCATAATTGTTTTTTTCATATAATTCATTAGTTTTTCTATAGATGTCTTTCAATTGACATTGACAAGAAATACAACGTAGGTAGTTTAAAAAATAATCATTTAAATGCGCATTATTAGTGATAGCTCAAAATGTACTCGTCAGATCTGTATCAAATTTAAATAGGACCACACGACAAGCACCAGCTTTCGAGTAAACAAAGAATTATCAAAATAGGATATACCTGTAGTTATGAGATAATACATAAAATAAAAAATACATTCGAATTGAGAACCTATTCCTTTTTTGAATTCGGTTAAAAACACTATTGCTGGGACTCACATTTCAAACATTTAAATAAACGAATATTTTGTTTCATAAGGCGCATTGCAGTTGTAGATCTTAAAAAAGGACTGTAGCAAATGCTATTATATATTGTGTTCTCTATAGGAGGGTAATACATTGTAATAAGTTTCTGACACTAATACATACTGCTTCCGAAGCCAAAGCGCGACGCTGGTTTAAATTTAAAACGTTATTTTATGTAACTAAAGCAGCACATGGACAACAATATACGTGACTAACTAGGGCCTACGTCGTTTAACGAAAAATTTAATTTAATCAACGATATGTTAGCTCTATTTGTTAATTAAAGTGTAATTGTGAATATTGTTCTTGATGTGCTTTGATTCGTCCAGTAACATCCTACTGCTGGGCAAGCTATCTCCTTAAGCAAGCAAGCAGCAAGTTCTCACCGTGTGGAAAAAGGTTGGAACTTATCCTCGTCGCTATTCTATTGCAGGTTTGCGGACAATTTACCACTAGTAACGATGGCTATCAAGATATCGAATATAAACTTTATTAAATAAGACCGACACGTGAAGTGACTTGGCTTATTATTGTCTGAAGCCTCCTAATTTCAACAAAATTCGATAAGCCGTTCGTTTATCGTATTAAAAATATAAAAATAATTCATAAATATATCAATAATTCGTCGAAGTTTTATGATTTTTTAATTTATAAGGCTTTCTGGTTTAATCACAGAATCCTAAAAAACGATATTTGTTACGTACTTACTTAATCTTATTTTATCCAGTTGTATCAATAAACTTGCTTTATTAGTCACTTTACTGTGTGTCATTCAGTTTTTAATATTAATTATAACATTCTCTTATGCTTTATGATCTTTATTACGACGAATAACGAGAATTAAAAAAATGAAAGCTCATTATTTTGTACGCGACTTTGCTCTCGTTTCGCATGGCTTTCGTAATTTATCCTTTTTAGGGATCCGTTGCTAAGTCAGTTGTTATCTATCCATCCGCATAATGAGTACGTATATTTTATTTTGTTTATATGTACTTATAAGAATGAATATTGAAATCTCATTTTTTACAAATAAATAAATGTGTTCCTTGTGTCGATTATGAAAATTTATTTATTTCGCGTTTTACCTCACGAGTATAGAAGATAAGAAAAATTTATTTAAGTAAACAAAAATCAAATTACATTCGTTGTAACAGGGATTTATCCTAACTGTGTACAGTTTAGACAACAATAAACATATTTCTTGGTTATATATTTATTACAATCATCGTAAAGTTATTATACAATGCGGTGTCGTTTTCAATCCGATCGGATCCGGATCAGATTGGTCAAACCATAATAACCTAACTTTTCTTTTTCATTCCAAAATAAGCAGACCGTTAATAAGGCATTAATAATTGTGTTTGCTCGCAAACGAAAAAAAACTGACTTCAATTACATCGACGAGTAATACAACGTAGATCGACGAAAAATAGTCAAGTAACTACGCGTTATCAAAGATTACTCAAAAAGTAGTTATCAGATCTCAATAAAATTTATATGTGACCATATGATAAACATCGATCAGCTTTCGACTAAATTAAAAATTATTAAAATCGGTACACCCAGTAAAAAGTTATTGCGGATTTTCAAGAGTTTCCCTCGATTTCTCTGGGATCCCATCATCAGATCCTGGTTTCCTTATCATGGTACTAAACTAAAGATATCTTCTTTCCAACAAAAAAAGAATTATCAAAATCGGTACACCCAGTAAAAAGTTATTGCGGATTTTCAAGAATTTCCCTCGATTTCTCTGGGATCCCATCATCAGATCCTGGTTTCCTTATCATAGTACTAAACTTGGAATATCTCCTTTCCAACAAAAAAAGAATTATCAAAATCGGTACATCCAGTAGAAAGTTATGCGGTATAATACAACGTAGGTCGACGAAAAAAGCATCAAGTAAAAACGCATTATTAGATATAGCTCGAAAAGTACTTGTTAGATCTCAAATAAATTTAAATGGGACCAATTGGCACACACCACCTTTCGATTAAAAAAAAATTTGTCGAAATCGGTCCACACGGTCAAAACTTCTGATGTAACATAAATAAAAAAAAAAAAAAATATATATATATATATATATATATATATATATATATATATACAGTCGAATTGAGAACCTCCTCCTTTTTTGGAAGTCGGTTAAAAAATCAGTGGGTACATGTTAAATGAAATTGTTTTTGTATACTAATTGAAGATAGTTTTAAAGAGAATAATGAGAATCTTAGTTTCAAAACAAATTTGAGTATTTTAAAAGCTAAAAATATTTGAATTACATCCTTTTAGAGCTACAAATGTAACTAACTGTGAGAAAAATGTTTCAAATTCTACGTTCGTCGAATTAGACCGAGTTCCTCTATTCAAAAAATGATTCGTTTTACTTACAAACAGTCCAATTACGATACAAAGACGGACCAAAGAGCTGGATTTGTAATTTTAATTCTACCAGTAATGTTAATTTTTATTGTGATTGTAAATCTTTATCTCTACCTTTTCTTTCACGAAATTCTCGCGATCTATCGAGTTTTTATTTGGTTAAATATTTGTAAGATTTTTTTTTTTGTTCTAGTCGCATGTCTTTTTTCTTTGGCATAGTAAATGTGTGAAGCTTCGGATACGGATATGTATACGAAGTGTAATAAGTTCTTAAATTTACTTTAAATTTGTTAAAATGTGTTAATAATTAACGTTTTATTGTATTAGTTATTGTTACAGTCTGAGCACTTTATGTAAAACAGCGATGAATCCCACAATAATTTAGTTACAAAATTTACTGACTTTATGCAAGGTTTGTGTTATTTGACCGGGAAAACATAAAAACATAACACAACATATATTATTAACGTTACCTCTGCAATACATCCCTGCGAAATTACCCGAAACTTTTGTCTGTTTATGTTAAGGTTACGGATAGATTATTTTCAGATATCCTCTAGTTTCGGTTACGGTTGCGGTGTTACTAACTACAACGTGAAATTCTTTAACTCTCGTACAATAACTCAGCAACACGACACTTCGGTGTTTTTTCAACTGTAAATAGAGTTGAATACCTTCACCATAACGCATCTATAGCTAATTTAAATGGCTGAAAAATCAATCGAGTCTTTTATCTCAGCGTTATTCGTAAGCGTGGTTCGTAAGAACCACGCTCTATCTTTCAATATATGGGGCTATTTTCTTAAAAAATGCTATCGCCAGATTCGATGACCTGATCCTGCATTTGGCACCGGATTCGGTTATTGCAAAATGATGCCGGATCCGCCTGATTACCTGATCCGATTTACCAGATTGCAATCTCAAATCTCGTTTTTTAATAAAAGATCGATAAACACAAAACACGATAACTATGGAGATTATTACACGAAAACCACATAATCTTTTCTTCAGTAATTTTATTTTATTACAAAAAGAAGAAGACAAAAGTTGTGTCGCTTTTTGTTTATATATTTTAATACTTTGTGGTTTTAGCAACCAAACTTAACATGAACAGGCTCGCCCAAAAGTATTATGTTTAGGGAAACCATACAAAACCAAATGAAGCAAAAATTGTATTGTTCCTTCGTCGTTTCAAGGTAACCAAGTTATGGAGGTCAACTTGAGATTGTAAACGATATTCAAGATGGTATTTGTTTTTGCGATAAACCTTTAATAAGTGCTATTCAAGCAAAGATGCATTTAGCTCAACGATGTTTACACTACTTATTACATTTTATTTTGCGCTCATAATAATTTTTTACGAAAATCTTAATATATATAAATCTCGTGTCACAATGTTTGTCCTCAATGGACTCCTAAACCACTTAACCGAATATAATAAAATTCGCACACCATGTGCAGTTCGATCCAACTTAAAAGATAGGCTATATTTTATTTTGATATATTATGTTATTATTATATTTCAGAAAAAAATAAGGTGATACGAAGTTCGCCAGGTCAGCTAGTAAATTATAATATTTTAAAAGTAAATTCTGCTGTTTAATAAAAATATTTTAAAATTAATTTGCATTAATTTTCTCATTCCCGTTTTGAAGTGCAATTTTTAAAAACGCTTATTTATATATATTTTTTATAATCTATATATTAATACGTGAAGCAAAAACTATGTAACCCTTTTTACGAAATTGGGGGGACGGAGGAGTATGTAATTTCGTACACTTATAGTTTATATAGAGATAGAGTGCAGAATGCTAATATTTCTTTAATTATGTATAAAAATATACTAAATCAATAAAAAGCATTACACACTCTACCACGTATTTGACACACACACGGATATTAAACTCTTTTGTTGACTGTCAAGTCTAATTGGAAAATTTTAAACAAGGTTATTTATTATCAGAATTTTAGGTTTTCTTAAATTTAAATTTTTAATTACGGTCGAATTTCGACCTCTGGGCGACCACTAGTTTATATTAATACGCTCAAAAATAAACAATGACAATTGTTACTCCAGCACATGTTTTACACATCCTATATTTCAATTTACAAAATATATCTTCTTTATTAGGTTTTCTATACTTGCTAAATTTCTTGCTTGAGTATTTTACGACCAGCGATGACGAATCAGTCAGTCAAATAAGGCAGGACACGTCTTTTTAGTATAGATATAGCTATTGATTTTAATACTACTAACAATGCGTGTGCATTGAATTATGCATACTTGTCGATTTAATTAAATTTACTGTATTATTAAAAATTTAAATAGTTACAAAAGAAAACACAAAGTTAACGTTGATAATTTATTCCAAAATGGCAAACTTCGTATCGCCTTATTTTTTTCTTAAATATAATAATTGCATATATCAAAATAAAATATAGCCTATCTTTCAAGTTGGATCGAACTGCACATGGTGTGCGAATTTTATTATAATCGGTTAAGTGGTTTAGGAGTCCATTGAGGACAAACATTGTGACACGAGATTTATATATATTAAGATATATATATATAAAATCATTAAAACTTGATAAGGTTTGAGTTTAGACTTATTAAAATCTAATAATACTTTTTTAATCGACTTCAAATATATATGTATATAAGTTATAATGTATCCCCGATATAAATATATTTATGTTTTTTGTTTTTGTTTTTTATGTAGTCTTTTTGCATTTAACCTATATTTGCACACAAAAATAAATTTTAAAAATAATCCAATTTAAGAGAAACTAACATAACATTTTTGTAAACAACAATTTACCCAATTAAATTATTCTTACTCTGATAATAAAAAAAAATATATATATATATATATATATATATATATATATATATATTAGAGTCCGACCGAAACTGGTTTTCCGGCCGAAACCGAATATTCGGCCGTGGCTTCAGTTTCGGCCGAAACCGAAACCGAAATTCACGTAGTCAAGTATAAAATTCCTTAAACTACTGAAATTTGATGTATTTCACCCATTATTCTGAATTCATTAGGACATGAAATGGAAACACAGTATATTAAGTTTGTTGTAGTCATTTATTTAATATAATATAAAAAAATATTTTTATTATTTTTTAAAATTAAGTTCTCATAGCAAAATGTTTATCAGTTATCAATAATCAAATCACTAATTTTTACTGTTTTATTAAATACTAAGTATTGGTATTTTGAAATCTTACTACTTAATACTTTAGTTTGTAGAATCATCAATCTCTTTTAGGTACTTCTTATATAAAAATATTAAAATAATAATTACTAAAATTACTATTACACTCTTAGTTCCAGTCTCAACAAAGATAATCAAATCACACATTTAGAATTAAAAAAGATACCTAGATCACAATTAGTAGGACAGTCATACTTACATTTAGAATTAATTAACTCACTACTAAACTACAGTAAACATCTTAATTGAAAACAGTTATAAAATCAAATAAAAAAAAAACTTCTAAATATCTTATATTTAGGGTAACTTTTTTGGTTTTTCTTAATAATACGAAAAATTTATTAATATTCATAATTGAAAAGTCTTATATTGTACGCCAAGAAAAGCAGTTTGTCTACGTTTTCGCCACGTAAATTATTGCGACGATCCGAGTAGGTATATTTGGCCAGCAGCACTGAAAAGCTGCTCACTCGGGACACTGGTAGGTGGAGCTGAAAGGTATTTTAAAACTGCACTTCTCAATATAGGATATGGACTGCTGTTCCAATAACTGTATATGTCAGCATTGCGTTGTAATAATGGCTCCGACAGGTAAGACTGAATCTTTTCTTTCAGAAAGTGTTTTATGTCTTCAGATTCTGTGGTCTCTGTTTGACTAGACGTATTATCGTGCACATCCCAAAGACTCTCTTTTTCTTGCTGTATGTGGTGAGCTTGCGAGACGCATGTAGTTGAAGCCGAAGAAACATTGGCGTTATCAGTGCTGCGGGATGATTGCATGCTGTCTTCAGAGTCAGCCAAGAAAGACACCCAAACCAGACACGACAACTTCCGAAATCAGTTTCGGTTTCGGCAAAAGTTTCGGCCAATTTTGGCCGAAACCGAAACTGTCGCCGAAACTTGATTTTTGGCCGAAACTCGGCCGAAACCGAAACCGAAACCGAACTTTCGGTCGGACATTAATATATATATATAACGGGGATAACTTCATCGTTTATAAACCGATTTTGATAATTCTTTTTTTGTTGGAAAGTGTGTACCATGGTAAGGAAACCAGGATCTGATGATCGAATCCCAGAGAAATCGAGGGAAACCATCGAAAATCGTAGTGACGACTAGTACGTTTATTAAATTTTTTTTCGTCTACGTTGTATTACTTGTCGATGTAATACAACGTAAGTAATAATATAATTATTTTTATAAATATAGAATATTTGGTCCTTTGAGTCAGAAGTATCGGTTTTTATCGTGTGCAATCAAAACCTTATAGGTTCTCGCTTAATTCAAAACGATAAGTATAATAAAGAAAACATACAGTATGCTACAATAATCTTAATAATGTTGCAATTGTTGTTCACTTGCTTCAACCTGTTTGCCGCAGATAAAAGGCCAGTGTTCGTCTAATACTTTTAACTACTAGTCATGACAGGAAGGTCTATAGCCTATAACTTACTTAAATAAATAAACTTTTAACACATCATCTTAAACTAACTTTAAAACACAAATCGACATCCAAAATAAAGAAGCTAACTCTACGATTAACGTGTTTCAAACTCTCTTTATATTATATAAACAGTAATTAATATTAATTCCTTAAGTTATGAAGACTTAAGCTGTTTCAGAATGATCTCAAATGGCAGACAAGACGGGAAATAGTTATTAACGTTAAGGATAATATTATGCATACCTAAATATCATTGGCCTAACAGCTTTTGATGTTTATATAAATTATTTACAGTTCGACTTGATCGTAACCGGTTTTAATTAATAATGGTAGAATATATACTGATGAACATTTTACACTTCAAAACGCACACAAATTAAATATTTCCATGTACAAATATTCGTTTACCTTACAATAACTAAACTAAGTTTGACGCAACTGTACTATGTGTTTAAATACTAGGTACAAGTACGACTAAAAAACGAGTGTGCTTTAGACCACACGACTGAAGTTAAAATTCTTTAGATCTTACAGTAATATACGAAACGCAACTTTCTCTCTTTCTATTTGCACTAACTTATCTCTCTCAACTTGCGTTCGCCTCGCCCGATCACACTTTTCACAACGCTTCATCAAGCATTCACCAGCTTACTCCCCAAGTCAAGCGTTCGTAAAGAAGTTTTACTTCAAAAATAAAAACGTAATTGGCTTTGTTATAAGTTCCTGTCACAGTTTTGAAATAAAGTCACGGTTTTAAATTCGGTTTAAGCAGTAAAAATGATATTTCATATATTTATCTCGTCTCATCTCATCTGTAAAATCGTCAGGAGCGATGTGGCAGATTAAGCTCGATATCCTTCTTATCAAAATTTGATCAATTATAACCAGCAATGAAACATGTTTGGATCGCTACATTTACCAATTAAACATTTGTACTATTTGCATTGTTCTATATATACTAGCTGACTAATAGTAACTTCCTCAACCCCCCCCCCCCCCCCCCCGTTATAACTTAGGGGGATGAAAAATAGATGTTGGCCGATTCTCATACCTACCCGATGTGCCCACAAAATTTTATTAAAATCGGTCGAGCCGTTTCGGAGGAGTTCAATGTTTAACACCATGACACGAGAATTTTATATATTAGATATATATGACATCTCCAAAGTAATACTCATGTCTCTCTGATATTAAAACTATCAGATATCTGCGATTTCCAAAGACCTATGTCAACTTAATTTGGTAAGTATAGTATACAACAATAGTATTATATGCAACGGTAGTATTTATACAACTATATTTTTTGTACCTTTTACTGATAAGTCTACGACCCCGCTCTTTAGGAAAATTCTGTATTCATAAAACTCAACGTTAATTTGAGAATAAAATTGCCTATAGCCTTCCTCAGTAAATGGACTATCCAACACAAATAGATTTTTTAATTCGAGCTTAAAAGCAGTAGGCAGTTGTAATTCTCGTGTAAATCTCGATTTCGCGGAAATTCCAGGATTATATACTTACTAATACGATGCCAGTGCCAATTATTGCTCCACAACCTCCTCTTTCTTCCAGTGTAAGTCCTTTAAAAATCGTTTCAGCAGTTCTGAGGATTAGCCCGGACAAACAGAAAGACAGACAGGCTGTCAAAAATTTCAAAATCGTTGTGTTGAAAAAGTACAGTTTTTTGAAATCGCAAAACACAATCACGAAAAGACACTTCAGTTTTTTTATATATATAGACGGGCATACTTGATCATTATTTTGATGCGATGTTATTTAATAATTGTGTTTGCAGACAAACGAAAAAAAACCGACTTCAATTAAATCGACAAGTAATACAACGTAGATCGACGAAAAAATAGTCAAGTAACTAGGCGTTATCAAAGATTACTCAAAAAGTAGTTATCAGATCTCGATAAAATTTAAATGTGATCATATGATGAACATCAGCTTTTCATTAAATTAAAAATTATCAAAATCGGTACACCCAGTAAAAAGTTATTGCGGATTTTCGAGAGTTTCCCTCGATTTCTCTGGGATCCCATCATGAGATCCTGGTTTCCTTATCACGGTACTAAACTAGGGATATCCCCTTTCTAACAAAAAAAGAATTATCCAAATCGGTATATCCAGTAGAAAGTTATGCGGTATAATACAACGTAGGTCGACGAAAAAAGCGTCAAGTAAACGTAGATATAACTCTAAAAGTAGTTGTTAGATCTCAAATAAATTTAAATGGGACCAATTGACACACACCACCTTTCGATTAAAAAAAATTGTCGAAATCGTCCACCCGGACAAAAGTTCTGATGTAACATACATAAAAAAAATACAGTCGATTTGAGAACCTCCTCCTTTTTTGGAAGTCGGTTAAAAACCTATGAATTAATTGCATTATTTTAGTACAAATTTAGTTACCATAAAAAAGGTTATAATGAACAAACCTTAAAAGATTGACATAATTATGGTGTGTCGTGGATTTTTTTAGAACAATTCTTTCATACATGATTTTTGCGCAACTTTAACTATTTATACGCAGCACACGCAGCGGAAGCTCTCAAAAGGAAAAAAATCCCCCCGATTTTGAAACATTCCTCATTTGTGCTCCGCTCCTATTAGTCTTAGCATGGTGATATATTGTCTATCTTCCTCGATAAATGGGCTATGTAACACTGAAAGAATTTTTCAAATTGGACCAACAGTTCCTGAAATTAGCGTGTTTAAGCAAATGAACAAACTCTTCAGCTTTATAATATTATTAGTATAAAAAAGCTAGTCTTCTTTTACGAGTCAGTTTGCTATCTAGATTACCCTTGTGCCAAAGTACTTCGCTCTCCCAATAGCAACACCTATTAAGAATAACATTATGCTGCAAATAAAGTATTGTAGAACTCCAATCTTCTCCTTGAAGTTAATAAATGCTCATTGTGGGTCGTTACACAAAAATACGTAAAACCGTGAAGTTTATAGAGAAGAAGTAACACACACTACGGCACAGAAACATTGTTTTGTTCCGCAGCAAGTTAGATAAGACGACGCGATCAAAATCACTGACATCATCTTTGGCCAATGACTTCACCGCTCGTGCGTTACGCTTCTCGCTCTACGATTGTTCAATATAGTTAAAAGTTGATAAATCGATTACTAATAATCGTACAATTTATACCTATTTGTAATGTATAATGCATACTGTAAATAAATGAATGGCGTTAGAGAAAAACCTATTCTTATAGATATATATTGAGTAAAAGACGTAGCGATAGCATTTGTATACAATAGATAGAAATATATTAATATAACATTTTCTAATAAAGTATAAAAGTCATGTGGTATAACATATTAATGTATCTCACGTACCTAAAAACGAATTTATCAATCGTACAAATATTTCTTTAAATTTTTATGTTTTTTAGTAATTTACACCTAAAATATTGGAACATAAAGTCTGATTTTATTATGTTACGAAACTCGTAACTAAAAATCACTATGAACCTTCTTTGAGAATGACTAATGAGCTTTCTTTATTATCGTATCTACCACACCTTACATACAAATGCACTAAAACATAATACCTATTTGTTGTGATAACAATAGTGGCGTTCGTTATGCCTGTAATTTCATTGCTCATACCGGAATACAGCAAACTATTTTCCTATACGTTTGCCTGATAAAATACTACCTATGTTCCGAACCTTTACTAACAATCTGCAACTGTGCAAGTTATACGCTAGCGCCGTGGCGAATGACTGATTATTCTTTGGTATTACTGCTAAACCAATTTGCACTTCAATATTATATTACTAAAGCTGTTCGTTTACGGCCGGTTTCAATAATCAATCTATCTCTGGTTTTGCCTTCTAGATTTTTGATACAATTTATATGACGCTTACCTCTAAATCAGCCATACTCAACCATTTTTTTATAGGGGCCACAAACTATTCCACGCACAATTCTATCTCTAGTAAGGAAATTCAGAGATAGATAGAAATTTGAAATTGGTCGTTTGAAATAAGTTATCGAACCTAGCAGGATCCGAAAAGCGTCGTCTGCCGTCTGGCCTAATAATAAAATTAAACTTGCCAAATAAACGTGATCTGATCAACTATCAATACTAAAACCATACACTATATATATAATAAACTCTCAGCTATTTATTATTATGTAATAATTTATTCCTTAATTATAATGTAATTATTAAGTCGCTATTTCGCTAAAAATGTAGGTACTTTGAATTTAAGGCTAAGTAAGAAAGAAATCCATGAATCCACATGTGCAATTTAGCATACCTTACAGTTTAATTTTGTTGTTTTAATTTTGTAATGTGAGTGATTATGTAATTTTACACAAAATAATCAAGTCTGTTTCCCGTAACACATTTTGCAGTCTGATCAAAAATTATTTGTTGAAATATCTTTAGGACAACTATATATACTATTTTAGAAACATATTAGACATAATTATAATTATACACTTTTAATATTAATATTTTAGATAAAAATAATGATGTAACTATAAAAATTGTCTCAATATATAAATCGGTAGTACTATAATTATAATAGTATTTAAACAACAACGGTTAATGCCAAACTTGTTACATTTTGCTTTGTTTAAAATTATTTTGTAGGATTTAACACAACAATTGTAAAAACACTAATTTTATTTTATTTATATAGCAAATACAATCCCTTTCAATAGATGAAAAATCAAATGAATCATTAGTTAAATAATTGGAGCTGTTTCGTAGCCGGATTTTTTTAGAACTACATATATTTGTTTAGGGAAAAACCGCTTGAACAATTGCTACAGCCTTTAATTAAAAAGATTGAGCACGTGGTTCAATCGCTTATATAAACACAAAAACTTAAAATAATCAAATTATAGCGCCTTACCTCTATAAGAATTCTTCGAGGGCGACGTCCCTCCAACACGCCGGACGCAGCAGGCGCCGCGCTCCGAACATAAACACAGCACAAGCGTAAATCGAAATCAGTATAAAGAACTCGAAGAAATAAGATATGTAATAATAGCACTACACTTTCACTTAAATCGTACACTGAAATCCAATGAGGACGTTTGTTTTTATTCAAAATTTATTATAAATATAAAAGCGCATGTCACATGAATTCAAATATTTCTCTCAGAGTTTCATAGCAGCATCTTAGAAGGCCGCCGCTCGATGACTGGCGGGCGCGCGCCGTTTGCGTCGGTCGGGTTACCTCGGGCACCAGTGTAGTGGCGGAATACACGCGGTCCGGGGAGAGTTGCGACGCGAAGAGGGCGGGCACATACATTGCAGGCGCCTATTTTTATTAGTAGCATAATACTGGACATTGTATGTGAATGAACAACTGCGAGTATCTACATAATATGCAGCACTTATCGTAGTTTCGAAAAAACCTACCCTAGATTAAAGCTATTCGCTGGAATATAACCTAACGGAACGCTTATATTGTAATAAGCTTGTAATTGATAAGGTACTCGATCGTATTTTATTAAAACGATAGATAAAAATTATGATAAGATAGCAAAACAGTGCTATATAAACGAACTCCCGATGTGTTTTTTTATTAATAAATAATTAAATTAAATGATGAAAGTAAACGTTACAGCAATTAAACATTTGTATATCAACATGTAAATAGTTTTACAAGTGATTAAAAATAAATTATTTATAATAAAAAAATCATTAAAACATAGCTTTTAAATGTTTTGTCTGTACCTTATATTTGTGTCAATTAATATCTGAAAGTACCTACATTCACAAATCTTTCTTTGGCTGTTTTTTTTTTAAATTATAACTTGGACTACTTTTGTACTTTTATTCAAAATAAATATTAAGTACAGGAGATGTAAAAATTTATTTATCTACAAATTATTAAATTTTCTAAAGTTCCGATAAAGATAGTGACTTATGAGAACATTTTTTGAGATCCACTAAAGGAAAATACATTGATAGAATTATAATTGTGTTTGCTGGCAAACGAAAAAAACCGACTTTAATTACATCGACAAGTAATACAAATAATTATGTTTGCAGGCAAACGAAGAAAAACCGACTTCAATTATATCGACAAGTAATACAACGTAGGTAGACAAAACAATAGTCAACTAAATAATAATAATAATAATAATATATACTTTATTGTACACCAAAATATAAACAAACAGTAGTAATTACAACAAAAAGATGTACAAAGGCGATCTTATCGCTGAAGAGCGATTTCTTCCAGATAACCTTTGGGCACAGGACATGATATAGTAGTGACGGATAGGAAGTGTACAATATCCTTAAGGATGAATAAAAAAATAAAAAAAAATAGTGTATAATAGATTCCTTAATTCATACACATACAAGTACAAATATCCATACATAAATAATCAAAATAGTATTAATATACGTGTATAATTGTAAAATATATATTGATAATATAAAATATGCATGTTAAAATTCTGAATATTATTGTATGTTAAGGGACATATAGTACGCACATGCATACTAAATACGCATTATCAAAGATTACTCAAAAAGTTGTAATCAGATCTCGATGAAATTTAAATGTGACCACATGATATCCTTCCATCGGCTTTCCTTTAAATTAAAAATAATCAAAATCGGTACACCCAATAAAAAGCTATGCGGATTTTCGAAAGTTTTCCTCGATTTCACTGGGATCCCATCATCAGATCCTGATTTCCTTATCATGGTACCACACTTAGGATATCTCCTTACCAACAAAAAAAGAATTATCAAAATCGGTTCATAAACGACGAAATTATCCCCGAACATACATTTAAAAATATATATATATATATACCTATAGATACGGTCGAATTGAGTAACCTCCTCCTTTTTTAGAGTCGGTTAAAAATACATTCTATCAATATATTTTCCTTTCCTTGTGTCAATGATTATTTATTTATTGTCATCATAAGCAACCACATTTTTTTTTGTACCGACGTCGGTAAAGGCGATTTATGTTCGGCAGTATATAGATACGTTTTTATATCTGCTACAATTGTAACGAGATGTTAATTTTTGTTTTAAAAAGATCACTTTATTTATTTATTTATTTTTTTCTTTTTTTATAAAATATTATTTTCAAAAATTGTATTAAATTAGCCCTAATCGAGTACTATTTTATTAACTTGAGGACAAAAAATAGAGAAACCGAGCGTTTAAAACACTGATAAAACATAAAATTTGTCTAAAAATATTTCATCGTCTATCATTTATAAGTACCTAATTTTTTTTACATAAAAAAAAAAACCAATTCATACGTCAACTAAAAAACGCGATGATCTGATGTGCCTACCATATTGTAAATTTTTAATAGATACAGATAGGTACCTGTGTCACGATATAAATTATATGTCGATTTAGTAATTACTATAATTATCGTATTTATCGGAATTATGAAGGAATCGCAAAAAAGGAACGTAGTAACGAACAAACAAACATTATAATAAAAACATAAACATAAACTATATTTTGTGTTTCAAAGCTCTAGGGTAATAAGTGCTAATTTTAATTAATATTGATAGTATTGTTACATTAATTACTACCCGCGTTTATTTCTACAATAAAATAGGTTAATTATTTTGATAAGGCTCCGATATATAAATGTATGTCATGAAAAATTAACTGAAATAGAAGACAAGCCTGTGTTTCTTAACGCCAACACAACCAAATAAGCGAATAATGCGAGTCAATTTATATATGCAATTGATTCGAAAATTCAAGTGCTTCGCAATTTGCATCCAGCAATAATGTAAATCAAAATGGGAACCCGTGCTTTCCCGCTAATCTCCAGTTTACCGGTCAAATGCGACGCAAATAGCCACCATCGACGTCAGTGCTGCAAGGGCGATGCCCTCTTCGTTGTGCAAAGAATATTATTTATAAATATAATATTATTAATTAAATTTTAATACTATTTACTTGTATTTTCTTATGTTTCGTAATTTTTCCAGTACAGTCCTTCTCAAGTCTCAGTCAAAAAAGAATATAGCCACCCCCTCTCTTCCCGTGGGTGTCATAAGAGGTGACTAAGGGATAACACAGTTCCACTACCATCTTGGAACTTAAAAAGCCGACCGATTACGGAATTACCATCCAACTGCTGGGTTTGAAATACACAGGCCGAAGACGGGCAGCAGCGTCTTCGGTGCGACAAAGCCAGACCTGCGGTAACCAATCTGCCTGCCCAGCGTATTGACTATGGGCAATACACATGAATTCACGCCATTTTCAGCACGAACTTGTGTAGGCCTATGTCCAGCAGTGGACTGCGATAAGCTGGAGTGAGTGAGTGTGAGTGAGTCCTTCTCAAATGGTACTTTCCTAAAAATGGTGGTATTAATAAACAAAATTCTGTTCTTGTTTCAGGCTTTCGATCCCAAAGTGTACCAAAATGCTCAAGGAACCTTATTAAGTTACGCAAAGTTAATCCATCCGTCTGTGTTGATATCATGTTCCTAACTAAGTAATACTGTTCCAAGTTACGTGTGACGAACAATTATACACAAATGGACAATAATGGCCGAAGTGCATCAATAGTTAAAAACGTGAAGAATCATCAAGCTGGAGGTTCGAAGGACCGGGTTCGAGGTAATCCTTTAGCTTCGGTTAAAATTCTTTTACAATCAGTAATAAATTTATTTAAGAGCTTTTTTATTTACTATTATCTCTTAAAAATGAATTTTAGGAAGTTTATAGAAAATTACTTAGAAACCTCTGGCGAATTGCGGTTGAATATCGTTGTTGATTGATTGCCGAATTAGTTTACCTACTTGACTACGGCTTCGATTAGGTGTTGAACCAATTACAAACATTAATTAATATAAGATAGGACAATCTAAGCAATCATATTATCGTATCCTACTTATATTATAAATGCGAAAGTTTAGAATAGATGTTTGTTAAAAATATTGATATTAATCTTTCCCGTAAATATACCTAAACTGTATTAAGTGACACTCAATACGTAAACTTGGAGATACAGAACCATACATAGACTAATTTTTTTTCCAACATGCTCACGGAATCGGAAATTATGCCGGTGAAACCGCGGGATGCAAATAGTGGGCAAAAAACTAATTAACTAATAGCCTGATAAATAATTCTACACGTCAGACGTTTAGTGTTTTTAACCGACCTCCAAAAAAGGAGGAGGTTCTCAATTCGACTGTATTATTATTATTATTATTATGTATGTTACATCAGAACTTTTGACCGATTTCGACAAATTTTGTTTTAATCGAAAGGTGGTGTGTGTCAATTGTTCCCATTTAAATTTATTTGAGATCTAACAACTACTTTTCGAGTTATATCTAATAATGCGTTTTTACTTGACGCTTTTTTCGTCGACCTACGTTGTATTATACCGCATAACTTTCTACTGGATGTACCGATTTTAATAATTCTTTTTTTTTTTTTTTTGTTAGAAAGGGGATATCCTTAGTTTGGTACCATGATAAGAAAACCAGGATCTGATGATGGGATCCCAGAGAAATATATTACACTTGAGTATAATAGGAAAGTAACAGGAAAACTGAAAAAAATAAGAATATTTGACTTAAACATTTGAAAAACCTGTGTTGAATCTCTTTATAGAGAAAATAGCTATGTATCAATTAATAAATGTAATTCGTAAATATGTGTTCAAAAGAAAAATATTTTTAGTTGAGTAACTTAAACAACTAACATGAAGTCATAAATAGTACGGTACGAGTTTCAATGACCTTTGTGACATAACTTTAATGTTACCATTTCAAAGTACGTAAACAACACGAGCAAAACCGTTCGGTATTTAAAAATAAAATATAGTTCAAACAATCCTGAACTTAATGTGAGGATAAACAGTAATATTTTTGTCGTCGTTAATCGACCTCAATCCATTTTTTTACATTTGTATGTTTCTATTTGTATTATCTACACACTTACTTGTTAGTAAAACACAATCATTAATAAGAAGAAAAAAAAAAACATAAAATAAAAACAACATCATTTTAACACGTAGAGGCATTAAAGGCAACAGTTATCTTCGTAGTACGTGACGTTACACATCTCTTGTTATTTTGTATTTATTGGTTGTGGTCGAAGAACATAGATATAGAAAATTAGTAACCTCGGGAGACCCGATGCTATCGTATCATGCGCCCGCTATATCCGTCCGCGGCAGCGACGCGCTTGCATGCTGATTACCATCATTACTATCGAAACAATTGTAGCTTTGTAGCCGAACGTAGCTAACGACCCATTTATTATATAACGTACAGAATGTTCGACAAGAACATTTATTAACACAACTAATAATTACTTAACGATAAACCCGTGAACAGTTATTAATAAAAATTGTTTGTTTTTGGGTTATTTGATATTAATTTAAACCGCGTTATTTAAGCTCCAAAAACTAAAGCCTGAACATGCCTTTAGTTGAAAATGTTACAATAGTTTTCAATATTTCTCTAAAAAGATAACAGGAATGGAAAAACGATAAGGTAAAATGAAGGCCTTTTGTCTTGTCAGTCTCCTTGAATAATTTATTCCGATCACATATTCCGATGACAGGGTTACGGGACAGGGCCCTGGTCATCGACAGATGCCTACAGCATCACAGATAATATTCTGACATTGACTTTGCGCAAACATGAATGCTAATATATATACTCGTATAATATATATATTCGCCGCGTGGCAACCGGCGTAGAATAGTGCCACCCCATCTCATCCAAACGATATAAGGAAAACCACTAGAGGATGGTCAGCAGCGCCTTCTAAACACATGGTTACAACTGCGATCGCCAACCCACCTGGCAAGCGTGGCGATTACGCCAAATCCCCCTAAATTGCAGACACGACTTAAAAAAAATCCCCCAATCCCCGGCGGCCCCGCTAGTCTTGGCTACGGTGGCGGCCACGGTAACGGCGGGGCAGGGGGCCATAATCTCCGGCAGAAGCCATACCACCACACGCAACGACGACACTTGGCCCTGGCAACATATAACGCTAGGACGCTGCGGACCGAAGCGAAGCTCATTGAGCTGAAAGAAAGTCTCAGCAGGTTGAGCTGGGATATTATAGGGTTATCTGAAGTCCGAAGAGAGGGAGAGAACTCGACGACCCTCAAGTCTAGCAACCTGCTATACTACCGGGAGGGCGACCAACAGTCCCAGGGTGGTCTCGGGTTCCTCGTCCGCAAGTCTCTCGTCAACTGCATCCACGTCGAGCAGGGTGGCGTACCTTATACTCAGAAAAGGTATTCGCTGAAGGTCATACAGGTTTACGCACCTACCTCGGCACATCCAGATGACGAAGAGGAAGCTATGTATGAGGAAATTTTTACAGCTCCATACATAGCTCTAATGCCACTACACTGTTGTGATGGGAGACTTCAACGCGAAGCTGGGCAGACGATGTGATGATGAGTTAAGAGTGGGGCAATTTGAATACGGGCAACCGAACTCCCGGGGCTTGCTGCTGGCTGACTTCATGGAGAAGGCCTCTTTATGATGAACTCCTTCTTCAGGAAGCCGGAACGGCGCAAATGGACCTGGTTGAGTCCCGACGGCACAAGATCGTCAGGAACAAGATCATAGACTTTATCATGTCGACGAACAAGCATATATTTAATGGTGTCTCAGTGATCAATGCTGTGAAAACAGGAAGTGATCACCGACTTGTCCGAGCCACATTGAATATCGATGTCAAGCTTGAGAGGGGTCAGCTGATAGGGTCTACGCTCCGACCTGTGCCTGCTCAGATTCAAAACCCTGAGAGCTTTCAACTCGAACTCCAAAATCGCTTTGAATGCCTGGCCGACTGCGTAAATGTGGACGAGCTCAACGACGGGCTGGTGAAAATTGTCCGCGCGGTAGGGTCTAAGTTATTCAAGACCCGCCGCCAAAAACAAAGAAGATCTCCGACCACACACTCCGACTCATGGCAGAAAGGCATGACATGCAGCTCCAGTCCTCGGCGGATGCTACCCGTTACCGGCAGTTGAATAGACAGAACTCCAAGTCCTTGACAAGCGACCTTCGCCGCTTTAATACTGAACGTATGGAAGAGGCCATAGAGCGGAACAAAGGCTCGAAAGTGTTCGCACGAAATCTGTTTATTGGACAAAGCCAATTAGCGCAGCTGAGAGCCGACGATGGCAGCGTCATCTCGTCAAAGCCTGAAATCCTGAGGGGGATCGAAAGCTTCTACGGCCAGTTATACACCACACGGAAACCCGCCAACATCAAAGCAAACGACCCCAGAGCCAAAATAACAAGGCACGAAACCCAAGAAATCCCAGACGTCAGCCTGTACGAGATTAGTAGTGCTCTCAAACAACGCGGCGGTAAACCAGTACTCAAGGTCCTCCAAAGGCGCTTCAATTCCGTCATCCTCGAAGGCAAAACGCCAACGGCATGAAATAGAAGCGAGGTGGTGCTGTTCTTCAAAAAGGGTGATAAAGCCCTACTGCAAAACTATATTTGCCCATTTCGCTTATAAGCCATGCCTACAAGTTGTTTTCGAGAGTCATTACGAACCGTTTCGCACGCAGGTTTGACAACTTCCAGCCTCCCGAACAAGCCAGGTTCCGTAAAGGTTTTAGCACCATAGATCACATACACACGCTGCGCCAGGTTATACAGAAAACCGAGGAGTACAACTTGCCATTATGCTTAGCGTTTGTGGACGATGAGAACGCCTTTGATTCGATTGAGACATGGGCTATGCTATAGGCTCTCCAGTGGTGCCAAGTGGACTGCAGGTACCTTGAGGTGCTGAGGTACTTATACTCTAACGCCACAATGTCGGTCCGATTACAGGGCCAGAGCTCGAAACCAATACCACTTCAGCGAGGCGTGAGGCAAGGGGATGTTATATCTCCGAAGCTGTTTACCGCCACGTTGGAGGACGCTTTCAAACTTCTGGACTGGAAAGGATTGAGCATCAACATCAATGGCGAGTACCTTACCCACCTCCGTTTTGGCCGATGACGTAGTCTTTATGGATGAGATCTTGGAAGACCTGAGCACAATCTCGAAGTTGTTGACCATTACATATACCTAGGACAGTCAGTTCAGTTAGGTAAGTCTAACTTCGAGAATGAGATCTCTCGCCGAATCCAACTCGGATAGGCGTATATAGTGTTTGTTGCCAGTGATGACATATGGATCCGAAGCGTGGTCGTTAAATATGGGCCTAATAAGAAGGCTCAAAGTCGCTCAGCGGGCGATGGAGAGGGCAATGCTCGGTACTTCCCTGCGTGATAGAGTAAGAAATGCGGAGATCCGTAGGGAATCCAGGGTAACCGACATTTCTCGAAGGGTCGCACAGCTGAAATGGCAATGGGCAGGGCACATAACTCGAAGGAACGATGGCCGATGGGGCGGAAAGGTTCTCGAGTGGCCACCACGTACCGGGCGCCACAGCGTTGGCAGGCCCCCCACAAGTTGGACCGAAGTCTGGTCCGGGTCGCGGGAAGCCGCTGGATGCGTGCTGCGCAGGACCGATCGTCGTGGAAAGCATTAGGGGAGGCTTATGCTCAGCAGTGGGCGTCCGTGAGCTGATATGATGATGATGATATATTAGCATAACTAACTGAGGTAGGGCACAGCAGGAATTTCCTGCTCAAAATATGGAGCAGCCCGACTGGGGAAGTACCTCGACCTTACAGAAGACCACAGCTAAATAATACTGTTTTCAAGCAGTATTGTGTTCCTGTTGGTGAGTAAGGTGACCAGAGCTCCTGGGGGGATTGGGGATTGGGTCGGCAACGCGCTTGCGATGCTTCTGGTGTTGCAGGCGTCTATAAGCTACGGTAATCGCTTACCATCAGGTGAGCCGTACGCTTGTTTGCCGACCTAGTGACATAAAAAAAAAAAAAGCATTCATGTTAAAAAGTTTTTGAGGGTACCAGATAATTTTTAGTTGAGAGGAAATAATTGGAAATACATTTTTTTTTCATGTTCAAACAGCCAGCTGACGTATAATCCACCATGTTATGGTCAGTTGACTTTATTTTTCCTTCAAGATATTAAGTAAACTATAATCCGACCAATTTTAAAGTGGGAGGAAATGACTAAAAAAACTTTTTTTCTCTCCATGCGTGGGAAGCTGCCACTGCCAGTCCCACCCACGGAGTCACAGCTGACGGTCGCAAATATTAATAATATAAATCCCTAGTGCATTTTACGAAGTTTCGGTTGGGAGGAAATTGGCATGAATATCTTTCACTGGCTTCCGGACTATTACATATTCTAGAAAGCGTGACGTAGATTGAACTTTATGCCTATTTAAATGAATGATATTGGTTTAAAAACGCGTCACTTTATCGCTTGTAAGTTACTAAGCTGATGATAACCTTTTTTATTTTCTAAGGAAAAACATGAAATTCAATCAAAGTTGCGAAAATCTATAAAAATTGAAAATATTTTTTTCTATATGGATTTTGATCAGGTAAATATGATTTGGGTCATCGTTGTACAAATTAAGAATATAGTTTCATACAATTTAACAGATCTACTTCGACTAAAAAATACTAAATTACATTTTTGTTTAAAATTGAGCAAATCTATTTTCATAACATCACGTGCAGTGCTACAATGTTTGAAAATGTTAGAATATTAACAATTCCAGGTCGCGAGTTTTGCAGGAAACTGTGATATCGGAATTGCAAGTAGGTATAGGATACGCGTTCTACGTATCCGTTGCGCGACCGCATGCCTGTAACATTGTAAACTTTCAATTTACACAGGATTTAACCTATATTGGTACTAACTAGGACTAAAAATTAGGAATTAAATTTTCTTAATACAATTTTATTAAGTTGCTAGCAGTGCCCCACGGTTTTACCCACATTAGTTTAAATATTATATATTAATGAAGAAGACTTTTTAAAAATTTGTGTCTTGAGCGGAGCCCAAAAGTCAGAGAGGTCGCAGCACAGACTGCGAATTATAACGTTTAAGAGCGAATATTAAAATTACGCGATATAAGAAATTAAATCTAAATGTAGACAATATCTGACAATAATTATACAGAAAAATGACGTTGTACTTCAGTATAGTCACACAACAAAAAAGTAACTCTATGTTTCTGTTACCGAAATACAATAACTTATACGGTAACAGAAAGCTATGTAATACCACATCTTATAAAAGAACTTATTTTAGCTTTACGGGAATCTTTAAGGACAAAAAACTTAAAAAGATACCTAAAAAATATTTTATATTTACACCAAATCTCAAATTTAAATATAGATTTTGTATAGACAAATAAATTAACTGAGGTAGGGCACAGCAGGAATTTCCTGCTCAAAATCTGGAGCAACCCTAATGGGGTAGTATCTCGACCTTACAGAAGATCACAGCTAAATAAAAATGTTTTCAAGCAGTATTGTGTTCCTGTTGGTGAGTAAGGTGACCAGAGCTCCTGGGGGGGATTGGGGATTGGGTCGGCAACGCGCTTGTGATGCTTCTGGTGTTGCAGGCGTCTATAAGCTACGGTAATCTCTTACCATTAGGTGAACCATACGCTTGTTTGCCGTTCTACTGATATTAAAAAAATAAATAAATAAAATTTGAGTGTCTGTTTGTAATATTAAATAACCGCTTTTTGCTAAATGCATAATGGATATATACCTACACTTTACACATACTAAAATAACATTTTTTACAATTTTTGTTTGTCTGTCTGTCTATCTGTTAGTTCCGGTTAATCTCTGAATCGGCTGGACCGATTTTGATGGGTCTTTCACTATAGCAGATAGCTAATGTAATAAGGAATAACTTAGGCTACTTTTATTCTAGATATTTATTAAATTTATAACTCTGCGAATTGAACAATAACTTATTATTAAATTTCACGCGGGTGAAGTCGCGGGCACAGCTCGTAAAAAATATAATTAAATTAAATTAAACTGGTTGGTCGGTCTATCGGCATAGTGTTTAGCCGACTGATGTGTGACAATTATTATATAATTATGTTGTGATAGTAGAATGATGTACTTCAGCATTAAGTTGAATGTGTACCTGGTTAGCTACTGATAATGTCGTCAACATTGATGTCCGGCAAAACTTGAATGATTTTATGTGGCATCTTATTTTTAGTAATTGTAAATTATATTCTTTCATGTATCTTGATTAAATAAATAAATATAATAAATATTTAATTTAGTGTAATTATTTCAAGAAAACCTGGAAAAATTCAAATGTTAAGTGTGGCAGAATGTATCGATCAGCACTAAACGTTACAGTACTAGCAATAAAATATTCTCATTAATATTCCGCTGACCATCTACCGTTGTCCCACACTGTTATCTTTAATAAAATTTCATATGGAGTGTTTTAAATTCACTACCATTATAGGAAAATTACTCCTTTGTTCCTTTTCATTATTCAACAATTCGCATTCAATTATTATAATCCGTTTCGTATGGCAATATCTGGCACAGCTAATTTGCTTATACTGCAGCTGACGACTACTTCCTATTCCTATGTAAATAAAATATACATAATTATAGTACACGCATTGATTTATTTAACATGACTCACGACTGCATGAATATTTAAAGTTTAGGGAAGAACTTATAAATGTCAGTAGTAGGTATATTAGTTGATAGAATGTTGCATTGTATAAATGTCTCACCTTCCATCTAAGAGCGCGAACAATGTAGCTGTCCAAGCGGCTAACAAACAATAGAGATACATTACAAAGAACTGGAACGTACCTCGAATCCATTAATTGTAATCCAAGCCTAAGGAAAGTAGTACCTATATTCAAGTAAGTATTCACTTTTATGGTAACAATGTATAATAAGCAGAACAGAAGCTCTTAGCTGAAAAATCTGTTTCAATCAGCTTTTATTATTTGATTTATATAATTTCAATATTTTAATTGGTTAATTTATCTATTCACATAAAATCAAGTATACAATTTAAATTACGTAAAATAATTTGAACTTGGTACCAAGTGTAGTAAATGAAACAAAAAAAATATTGGTGATATTAGGAGACCCGTACCTACCTTGAAACTTGGGGCAACCAGTCTTCCGCTCTGCACAATTAAAATGTGTTAAAACTCAGATATAACATTGAGATACAATAGACTTAGATACTAATGATAACAGTAGTTAAGGAAAATTAGCAATTTTTGTAATTGCTGTGTACGGAATAATTTAAAATAATTAAATTTAAGCGCTACAAATATATGATTTTTTTTTTATTAACTGATTTTAATGTGTATATAAAAGAATCTTGTTTCTAACAAAGTTTTTGAGTAAAAATTTAAACAATACGTAATTATAGAACAAATGTGTAAAAAACGGTAATACCATTGACGACAGACTATATATATTATAATCACTCCGTTTTTTGTTACGACTAACAAAAATCTATTGTTTCAATGAAGTTGATGCGATAACGCGGGTTCGTTACGCGTGAACGTATGATAAATAATTATGCAGATAATCTTCTATTAGCCCCATGCCATAGCTGCCGGAGAAATAACGTTGTAATGGAATATTTCAGCTTGTACCATCTTCTAGAAATAAAACTATTAAATTAAAAATTAAAACATAAACCAACCCAATGATTCTATATTCATGCCGAAAACGCCTCACATCTTTTTGGAATAGAGCATATTTTTTTACAATATACGTACATATTACATTATGTAGCGATAGTTACTCATAGTAAGGAATATCTGCCAATCCGTATTGGAGCAGCGTGGTGGAGTAAGCTCTGATCCTTCTCCTACACGGGGAAAGAGGCATATGCAAAGCAGTGGGATGTTATAGGCTGAAGTGTAAGATTTCCTTTCGGGTAACAAAAATATACTATGGGTATGCAATTATAAACCGTTATAATTAATGGTTAAGGTTAAGTCTTAAGGAATATTCGTTTTTCTGTTTGTCTTTGTGTTTTTTTTTTTTATGTCACTAGGTCGGCAAACAAGCGTACGGCTCACCTGATGGTAAGCGATTACCGTAGCTTATAGACGCCTGCAACACCAGAAGCATCGCAAGCGCGTTGCCGACCCAATCCCCAATCCCCTCAAGAGCTCTGGTCACCTTACTCACCCAACAGGAACACAATACTGCTTGAAAACAGTATTATTTAGCTGTGATCTTCTGTAAGGTCGAGGTACTACCCCAGTCGGGCTGCTCCATATTTTGAGCAGGAAATTCCTGCTGTGCCCTACCTCAGTTAAACAATTAACAACAACAGTGTTACAATTGATTAGATCAAAATCTACTGGAATTCACTTGAGTTAAAACCATATAATTGTGTTTGCTCGCAAACGAAAAAACCCGATTTCAATTACATCGAAAAGTAATACAACGTAATTAGACGAAAAAAAATACCAAACGCACTAGTCGTCATTACGATTTTAGAGGGTTTCCCTCAATTTCTCAGGAATTCTATCATCAGATCCTGGTTTCCTTACCACACTTGGGATATCTCCTTTGCAACAAAAAAAGAATTTTAAAATCGGTTCATAAACAACGAAGTTATCCGCGAACATACATAATATATATATATATATACGGTCGAATTGAGTAACCTCCTCCTTTTTTTAAGTCGGTTCAAAACTCTCAGACCCACATGTAAGTAAGGTTAACGAATAATTTCGGATATATGGGACAGATCTAAAAGTGTTTATAAGTTATGGGTCACAACTCAGCTCAAAAATAAGTCTTAATCAAAACGAATTAAATATTTTTGGATTAGAGTATTGAAAAACCTCGTGCTTTACTATCTTTCAGTTAATTCGTCACATAACTTTTATACGTTTGCAGATTAAATTTTATTATATCGCATAATAAAGCTTAGAAAGTAAAAAAATAAGGAGCATGAAACGTGTTTTATGGTCGTTATATAGGTATTCGTTTTAAGGAATATATTTAAAATAAATATTTCCTTTCCACAAGTCCAACATATATTTGCTTAGTTCTTAAAACGTTTTAATTCTTACTTTAGTTTTCGTAAAGGGCCGTAAGGATTCGACATCAATTACATGATTAACATTATAGGTAATTAATTTTTAGAAATGGTTTCTATGCAAATTAGTTTCGTTGTGTTAGTATGTTACGTCTGGGTGTGCCAGTAATATATTTCACCAGCAATGGCAAACGTTGAATAAATTTTCAATGCTTTAAAAACACGTAAATTGCATTTTGTCAAATTCAGCAACAGCTGCTAAAATTTAACACAGAATCGGGTAGATTTTTCTAAGTTAAAACTGCTGCGCAAGAGTCTTTTTCCATTATCTTTTTCTTGTATCGGAATTCAGAATTCTCTAGAACCATAAAAGATCTTTTGTTTGACGTAAATATTACAGATATATCAATCTGCGCATCTTAATTACCTTTTCAGTAACTTATGTCGAATATCAGATTAAGTGCAGTTAATATTGATCTTCCATAAGGTCGAGGTAATGGGGTGTTCAGTGGAAAACACGCGATCTATCAATTTTCAAGGTCAAAGCATTGCATGTCCTAAAGCAGGAATCCCTACCACCACAAGGCTAGATTGACCATTATGATAGAGCAGCTATCTATCTGTTATTTAACTGCATATTAATATTTAGTCTATATATTGTCATTTCATGCAGAGTAGATAATTATAAAAATTAATAAATCCATCTATAGAGTCATGTGTCGCAAGTGTGAGCTAACTGCTTTTTAGCAAGCTTTGATACGCCATAAAATCGAAAATTATGACTAATGTGAAACATAATGAGCCTAATCAGTTAGTGTATTTATTATTCAACTGAATAATAAGCTTAACAACCTTCGTCTATGGCACAAATCTTTGAAAAATAATAGTAACAGGAGTAATTGCGCACCTTACGCCAAACTAAGTGTGCGTATTACTGGAGGTAAGTGTACACATTTTAAAATTGAATTAATTATGAATCTAAGTAGGAAGGTGCGTTTTTGTAAGGGGTTTCAGTAGCAATGATAGATTGTGTAACGTAGCCTTTGGAAATAGTTGAATAGTCGACAATGGTACTTGTCAGAAGATGCAGAATATGTTGGGGGCGATACATCGGGTGGAATGATCATTGTTACGTCAGTAATTAATTCCAATAATGAAATGTCAATCTCTTTGGTTAAGCTAGTTGATACGAACACTCAACGTTACTCGTGGTTCAATATATGTAGACGCTGTAAAAGATACTGCAAAGGAGACTTTATCCCAGGGTTTTTGATATGTAGACCTATACCAGTCGGCTGTAGCCTATAACACAAGCATTAAGTTGCTTACCAAAGGAACAGACCGTGTGCGTATACTATAAGATATTTAATTATTTAAGGTCGTAGTGTTAGAAGTTTAATTCACGTAGCGTAATAAATAAAGTTTATTGATTATATCGTATTTCTGGATGATAGCTTTGCTTGAGCAAGATAATGCGATGTATTTTGTTATGTGAAAAATATATATATAATGCCGCGGCTTTGTCTTGGTATTTACTTTCAACATTTTTTATATTATATTCCTACACTTACACTCTTCAGAATAATAGATATGTCTATGTTGAAGAAATTAGTAGTAACGTACCCAACAACACTGCGGAAATAGAACAAACACGGATAGAATAAACCATGACAATCCCAGGATCAATACGGTACACGTAATACGCCATACTTGAGTATGGAGGGTTCGTTGCGAACAAATCGATGAATGACATAAATAATATTTTATATAGGTACAAGCGATGGGTAGGTATTACTTTTATTAACTTTTATTTATTACATATTAAGATACTTTTGCGAGTAAGTTTTCTTGGGTCGAAAAAGCATTAATGTGGGCAGATACACTTTCGTTGTTTACAAAGTTAAGTTACAAAGTAAGTTACATACATAAAACTTGTACCGAATATTATTGCTTACAATGGAAGATACATATCTCAAGAAAAGGTCAAAGGAAAATCCTTAGTGATTTTTTTATATATTTATTTATTTATTACTTCTTGCATACATATAATAAAACACTTTTACGTACTAAAAAAAAAGAAGAAAAAAAAAAAACAACAGAACAGAAATAAAATTAAACAAAAAGTAGTTACAATGACAGCATGCAAAGGCGGTCTTATTGCTTTAAGCAATCTCTTCCAGACAACCCCAGGTAAAAGAAGATTATTAGTAACAAAGTGCGGGATTATTTCTAGTAATCAAACAAAAATTACAAACAAAAAACTTCGAAAATTAAAATGTTCCTGACTAGACAACAATAATGGATACTTCAGTATAACAAGATATACAAAGTTCTTTTTATTCAAATGCTGTGACATTATTAATTGACAATTATTTTGCGAATTTTTGTTTTTAATTTATCAAGACCTAATTATAAATAAAAAATAGTTGAGGCCTACATAATAATGGCAAATAAAGGTCAAGTTCGTGGGGTGCAAGCGGTAGCGACAGCTCACGGTCCGCCGGATACCGCAAGGCCGTTGAACATCAAAGCCTTCGATCCCTGTAAATTTTATACTCTAGCGAACAACCAGGGCTAAGCCTTCATTTGTAACAAAAACATAACTATAAACAAGGTATACATACATTAAGTTATAATTGAACCGACTTAAGATTTTACTTTTATTAAAAAAAAATCCCATTCGTCTTTTGTTGAATTAAAGTAACAATAATAGAATTATTATTATAATAGTAAATTGAGCTAGTTATAATTGTTATTAATATCTGTTTTGCAATACAATTTATATGTTATTGTCTAATCTAACGATGACTTTGAAGAGGTTTAACTACTACTACTACTACCTTTTGCAAATGTCAAAAGAAAGAAAATCTATAAGAAAAATTTGTGTCTGTCTGTCTGTTCACGAACTGATTTTCTACTAGTTTTACAAATAAATAAAGTTATGCATGAGAAAGGTTTGTGTAAAAGTGTTGAAAATTTTGAAATAAATGTCAATAATTGTGTTTGCAGGCAAACGAAAAAACCAACTTCAATTATATCGATAAGTAATACAACGTAGGTAGACGAAAAATTAGTCAAGTAAGAAAAAGTTGTAATCAGATCTCGATGAAATTTAAATGTGACCACATGATTAATATCGGCTTTCGATTAAATTAAAAATTATCAAAATCGGTACACCTAGTAAAAAGTTATGCGGATTTTCGAGTTTCCCTCGATTTCTCTGGGATCCCATTATCAGATCCTTTCCAACAAAATAAGAATTATCAAAATCGGTTCATAAACGAACGACGAAGTTATCTCCGAACATACATTATATATATATATATTACGGTCGAATTGAGTAACCTCCTCCTTTTTGGAAATCGGTTAAAAATATCGGAATAAATCAAGTCACCTGGCATCTCTCATCGCAAATCGCTACCTAATTCCTCCTATTCCTCGTTTATATGTCTGCTTAAAAGTCCGCGATGGCATTATCAATAATATGAATATTTTAAGGATTATTTTATTTTATTAAGGACGCGCTGAATGCGACCACCCTTTTCGTCTCGCTGTCACTAAGATTATTATGTGTATATATTACACGACTCGTGCAAAACCGAGACGAAGGGCTAGTAACATAAATATGATTTAAAAAAAAATCAAAACGTTTTACAAATACGACATATATTAGAGTTTAGAAACTCAACATAATCTTGAATGAGCTTATCCACTTCTAAACTAACGGCACTAATGTTAACTCATTATTGTGATTTTATTTATCATTATTATCTTAAATTATTACAGATAAAGTTTTATTTTTGTAAAATATAAAAAGTTGATTTTGATTTTTTAACATTGAGTGAATGAAACAGTATATTGTGTGAAAATTCAATAATTGCTTAAAAATTTCTTTTACTAATAAATTTTAAATGGCTACTCGTAAGTAGTAACTAGGTTTAATTTTTATCGATGACATAAAAAAAATGTCAAAGTCCCGTCTCTTCTTAATTCATATAATTTATACTTCATTCATTCTCAGCTTTTTTCCAATACATGTCATCCGAACACAAGAAGACTTATTACTGATAAAAATTTCCCTTCATTGATGTCGACTTTATTTAATTTATGGAATAAATAAATTCAATTTTAACGGCAATAAGCTTGTCTGTATGAATGACATTTAATTCGTTTTATGATTTATAAAATTGGTATACAAATTTCTAAAAAAAGTATAAACATAAATATCAATGTTTTTCTTTTAAACCGATACTTTTTTTACTGCACAAGGTAGATAATATTAAAGATAGGATATCTGTACAACTACTATACATCTATCTATATATATAAAAAAAGTTGGCGAAATGTAGATACCTATGTAAGCGTGTAACTTCCGAAGTACGGGAATAAATAGAATTTTTTTTTGTTCTTTATTGTCAGGACAAGGTTTGACAATATCCTTATACTCGTATTATTATTTGATTATGACACGAAATAATTAGATAAGAAATGATTAATTTTACAGAATATTCACCCTTTTCCGATGAAAAGGCCATTTACGGGGTGTACCAAGCCCTGAACTACCTGATAGCGATCGTTACGCGTAATCTATAATATATATAAAAGCGAAAGGTCACTCACTCATCACGAAATCTCCGAAACTATTACACCTACAAACTTGAAATTTGGCAGGTAGGTTCCTTATAAGACGTAGGCATCCGCTAAGAACGAATTTTACGAAACTCGACCCCTAAGGGGGTAAAACGGGGGTTGGAAGTTTGTATGAAAGTCCTATGTTTTTGAAGTAAGAGACTTGAAATTTAAAATGTAAGCTCTATAGATGGTGAAAAGGTGCCCAAATAATGTATCTTTAGAAATTAACTCCCTTTTGGGGTTAAAACGGGGGATGGTAGGCTGACTCACTCATCGCGAAATCTCCGAAACTATAATAGCTACAAACTTGAAATATGGCAAGAAGGCTCCTTATAGAGCGTAGACATCTGCTAAGAACGGATTTTACAAAATTCGACCCTTAAAGGGGTTAAACGGAGGTTGAAAGTTTGTGTGAAAGTCCCATGTTTTTGAAGTAAGAGACTTGAAATTTAAAATGTATGCCTTATAGATGATGAGAAGGTGTTCAAATAATGTGTCTTTACAAATCAAATCCCTTTTGGGGTTAAAACGGGGGATGGTAGGTTAACTCACTCATCACGAAATCTCCGAAACTATAACAGATACAAACTTCAAATTTGGCAGGTAGGTTCCTTATGGGGCGTAAACATCCGTTAAGAACTGATTTTACGAAAACCGACTCCTAAGGGGATGTTTTTGAAGTAAGAGACTTGAAATTTAAAATATATGCTTTATAGATGGTGAGAAGGTGTCCAAATAATGCATCGTAATCTATATATATAAAAGAGAAAGGTCACTGACTCACTCATCACGAGAACTCAAAAACCGCTGGATGGTCTATCCATCCAGGTTGGACAAAGATACAGTTTGGCAGGGATGTAGATTATAGTTAGCAGACGTCCGCTAAGAACGGATTTTACGATATTCCATCGCTAAGGGGGTTTAATTGGGGTTGATAGTTTGTATGAAACATATACAGCCTGAAAATAAAACCAAAAATGTGGTGTATAGAGAGGTTTTATAAAAATAACTATTAAATTATACTAAATTGTGCCTTTTAAAAAGTTACTCAGTTTGATAAGCATTTCAAGTGACTGGAATAAAAAAATAATTTGCGTTAAACATCTTAATAGTAATACATATCTTCATAACCACGAGGACGTAATCGCGGGCAACAGTTAGTGTATTATAAACAAAGTCCCCAAAAGTGTATGTGATCGATTCGCTCAAAATTTACTGAACGGATTTTTATGCGGTTTCACCATTGTACAGGGCTCCACCATTGGCAAGAGGAAGGTTTACGGAACGGCTAAGCCGATTTTGATTAGAGTTTCACTGGAAGTTTGCCGGCAAAACTTTGTGACACACTAATTTCAACGCGGGCGAAGCCGCGGGCACAGCTAGTAAGGAATATATCAGCCAACTCGCAGTGGAACAGCGTGGTTATTATTAAGCTCCTATCCTTCATGTAGACAGTGGCCTATGACCAGTAGTTTGATGTTACAGACTAAATCGAAAAATACGATACGATTCACTAAATAAAAAAATAGACTAAATCAATCAAATACATATTACTGTATTATCTAAACATGTGTACAAATAAATAAAATTGGAGTGTCTATTTGTAATATTAATATAACCGCTTTTTACTAAATGCATACGGTTATACATGGTACATATACTAAAACGACATTTTTACAATTTTTGTCTGTTTGTCTGTCTGCCTGCTTGTTTCGGCTAATTTCTGAAACGGCTGGATCAATTTTTATAGGACTTTCACTATATAGCAGATATAGTAGATAGCTGATTGTAGTTAGAAGCTGAAACTGTAGTTAGGAGTAACTTAGGCTACTTTCATTTTAGAAATTTATTTATTTTATAACTCTGCGAAGTGAACGATAATTTTTGTGTTAAATCCCAGGCGGACGAAGTCGCGGGCACAGCTAATTTGATTTAAAAAACGTGTTAAAATTATTTTGATGCGATCGTACCTACTGCTATTTCATCAGATTGCTGAGGGATTTTATCCTAACAACCTCTGACCGAGGATCAAACGACTTAACTTTCAAAGTATTATTTTCACAAGATTAAAAATTAAATATCAAAAATAATTTTAAATCCTAAATTAAATTTTGGCAAATTAGCTTTTAAAAGTCTCTGTCTTTATGAAAGACGTAAAGTGGCAGTCTGATGTTTTTGTTAGCCGACTAAAAAAGAAGAGGTTCAATTTTCGTCTTAATCTGTTGTTTTATATATAATGTTAAGCAATTTAGAAATTACTTTTTTCGTTTAAAATTTAGTCGTATTTAATCAAGTCAGCTGACCGTGTGTGTACCTCTCCCGAAAATGGAAGATATTTTACACAAAAATTCGCTTTCATCCATAATTTCCGTCTAAACATCAATTTGCCCATGATTTTATCTGATTTCAGTTTGCATAATTCTACGCTAATGGTATATAAAAAGATATTTCAATTAAGTTTATGCACCTTCGATAGCTCAGTTGGTAGAGCGGTGGACTGTAGTAGTTTGACGTTGATATCCATAGGTCGCTGGTTCAAATCCGGCTCGAAGGATATTTTTTTATAAAACTCATTAAATTACTTTTACCACTAGGTACGGTGTATTCATATTTATATCATTTTCATCTGTTACAAAACTGTGAAACCGGGATTTTTTCACACAATAGCCCAACACTTTACGACCGAGCCATAAATGCAGTGAACATTTTATACAACAGCGGGCGTATATTCTGCACACAATGATTCGAAACCAACTCTAGACCAGCTTCCCACGAGGACTATTCATGGTAAGAAAAAACAATGTAATCCTATTTCAACGGTGTGAAAACGCGAAGTAGAAATACTTTTATTTGTTTTAAAGTAAAAACTATTTTTAAATTAAAATAAAACTAATTACGTTGCTTACGCTTATATATTAATTATTTAGATTTTGTTCCGAAGTTACGTAACGTTTGTGGTTTTTTTATAATTAGACACGTTTTTTCTTATAAACTTATATTTTGATATTTCATTTTAAATTTACTTACCAACTTACATAGTTCGTAACACGTAAACGCAACGTCTTGTAACGTATTATTGTGATACAACCGTGTAGTTATCGTCGATTAATATATTGTAATGTGGATAATATTACACTATTTCTAACCAATAATTCTGTCTTCATCAGTTCAGATAATAACTTTCTTTATAAAACCTTTACGACTATAAAAGTACATACAGAGGACCGCAGAACCTCTTCATTTTTTAAGGACGGTAAAAATGGATTTCTTAGAATAATCTCTTGAAAGGTTAATAAAACTTCATTAAATAGTTAAAGATCGAATGTTGAGTACATTGTTCCAAAACTCGAAAAAATATTAAGTAAATGATCTTATACAACCGAATGTCTACATCCACTTATGTAAAAATTCAAATTTTCTAATTAAAAATTACAAGATTGATTTTGATTATGGTTTGGCTAGGTATATAAATAATAAATATATAATGAACATTTTTTTAGGCTTTAAATATATAAAAAAAACACAATATAAAATATCGATGGAGTCACAAAATAAATACTTTACGAAGTTGACCACGTCAGCTAGTTTTCAACAAAATCAGAGTACATAAATTCATACATACGCAATACGGTTGTACTATACCAAAAAAGTTATCCTACATATTCTTAAAAATAATAATAATAATAATAATAATAATTTACTCTTTATAGTAATTTGTACACATAAAAAGAAGTTTACAATTTATTACACAATTCACAAAAAGAATTGTACAACAGGCGGTCTTATCGCTAAACAGCGATCTGTTTCAGACAACCAGCGTAGGGGAGATAATGTGAAAAAAGGGGGTACAGACTTAAAATAAAAGAAAACAGGAAGAAAATCAAATATACACACATACATACATGCATACACACATACTACAAACAATATTAACTATACTAAAAAATTACAGAACGTATTACATAAAAATATATAAATACACTACACATATAAATACATAATATAAATATATACACATGTATTTACACATTATATTATATATAACTAAAAACCTATTATTAAGGAACAGTAGTAAAACAAATCTAATATACAAAATTCTCGTGTCGCGGTGTTTGTAGTTAAACTCCTCCGAAACGGCTTGACTGATTCTCATGAAATTTTGTGTGCATATTGGGTAGGTCTGGGAATCGAACAACATTTATTTTTCATCCCCCTAAATGTTAAGGGTAGTCCACGCCTAATATATTTTTTTTTAATTTTTAGATAAATTATTTATTTTTTATTTTATTATGATTTGGCGTTGAAAAATACATACAACCCTAAATTTTGACCCTTCTACAACCAATCCCTATTTTTAAATAGCGTTTAGCGGCAATACAGCGTTTGCCGAGTCAGCTAGTAAGTGTATACAAATATATTATACAAATAGCAGTGACTAATGACGAAGTGGATGACAGTAATTTCAAAGTCTTAAGTAGTGTTTCTTAATCTTCTTTTTGAAAGATTCCAGTGATGTTGCACGTCTAATGTGTAATGGTAAAGTATTCCATAACCGTGCAGCCTCAATGCAGAAAGACTTGCTGTAGAAGGCAGTAGTGATTACCGGTCTTCAAAGTGAGATTTTCACTAGAACAAAGTGATCTATTGTGTGAGTCATAGAGAAATTCAAAGCGTTCTTTCAAATAAGATGGAAGGATTGGATTAAATAATATAGAATATAGGAGAGACAGCACATGAGTATTCCTGCGCAGACGTATAGGCAGCCACTTGAGTTTCGCACGGAACTCAGAGACGTGGTCATACTTGCGGAGACCAAATATGAACCGAATACAGAAGTAAAAAACTGAAAAACTACCCCAAGGAGGCAGTTTTTATAAAAACTTGCATACATGTTTGTTGTAATGAAACTTTTTTTAATACATTTTCAACTTCAAACATTCTCGTCGGTTTCGCATACTCCCGCTTCCTTACTTTATTCCGTAATATAAGCTGTCTAGAATATTCTAGATTGAAGATTCGCCGCACTTTGTATCACCATATAATTTAGTCTTTAAGAAACGGTATCTGGCGAGCTGTATGAAAGAAATATAGGGAGAGCTGAGAGTAACGCATAGACTATATAATAGTACTTATACTAACATAACTGTGCCGATAGGCAGTGGCGAGAGCGCAGAAGCGAGCTTAACTCGCGATCGGGGCACAATACCTTTTTAGCCCCTCTCCCCATTCGAAAATCATATATCTCCAGCATTTTTTTTTGTGTTTGGACCATTTGGCGCCCCTATGTGAGTATCGCCCGGGGCATGATGTCCCCCCCGCCTGCTACGCCACTATCGATAGGGATATTAATGTCACAACAACACCCTCGGTAACGACAGGGCTGACGAGCTAGCAAGAAAGGGGTCAAGTATGGCGGCCATAGGAGCCGAACCGATTATACCGTTACCTTCTTGCTGGCTCAAAGGCCAAATTCGACAACGCATGAAACGCAAACACATCACACTATGGTCCGAAGTTGAGGACTGTAGGCAAGCCAAGTTGGCACTGCCAGTAATTGATGCCAAATTGGCAAGAATTCTAATAAATCTGGACAGACGTCAACTGAGACAAATAACTGCGGCACTGACTATACACGGTCCGTATAACAAACACCTATTTAATATAGGCATACCGATAGTCCCCTGTGCAGAGCTTGCATGGGAACAGAAGAAACGGCTACGCATGTACTTCTTCACTGTCCAGGTGTAGCGGCTTACCGGGCACAACATCTTGGCACCCTGAAGACACTTCCGGAGATCTTCAAGAAGCCAAAAAGACTTCTGAAGTTTCTGGAGGAGCTTGGGTGGCAGGAGTGAATGGACTATTCCCACACACGCAAAATAGGCGCAGTCGTCGACTTGCGGAAACCAGCCCGTGTTTACCATACCATACCATAGGGATATTTATTTATTGGTTTTGTTTATTAAAATTAATCAAATTTAACAGAACATTTTAATGTCTAAATATCACCGAAACTCCAATTACGTATCGAAACTGACACGCACATTTATAGTTTTTTTTTTTTTTTTTTTTCTATTATACGAACCTTGTCCTGACTAAACTGAGTTTTTGGCGGCTCAACTAAAATATACTTAGGTAATAAAAAACCGAGTGTGCTTTAGACAACACGCCTGAAGTAAAACTTCTTTAGCTCCTACTGTAATATACAAAACGTAACTTTGTCTCTCTCACTCTATCTTCACTAACTTACATCTCCCTCTCAACTTCCATTCGCCTCACCCGATCAAACGTTTTGTAACGCTCTCGTCAAGCATTCACAGCTTACACCCCAAATCAAGCGTGCGTAAAGAAGTTTTAGTTCAATAATTTGTCCTAAACTATTTTTTTTTTGTATGACATACCGCTGTAATCAAATGCTTCTAGTTGGTCACTAAAAATAATTAAGATTCATGTTCAAAGTCCCGAATTCTCAGAATCCTACAACAATCCCTCGAAAAATTTTAGTTCAAAGTGCATCATGATTTAATCTACATCAAGGTCATAAATGAAACGCAAATGAAGATTACTATTTTTTCTTGCTAGGTGGAATAATTATTATCTTATTTCCTCAAATATATATTCAATAAATCTTGGTTAAATTTTGTTCCCGCGATTAGGCGTCAGGAACTCAGGATCCTGTTCAATGTAAAATAAGCAAATATTCGCTAGGCTATTTACCTTGCGATGTTGTAGTTCAGCTCAGCCGATCTTACCTACGAATAAGACTAAGAATATCATCTATCTATTGTTACCTAATTTCTAGTTTAGCCAGCCCAGTGTGGTCAGCAAGCAAAATGGTGTCGTAATCAGTCAAGTTCACAGAATTCTGGTAAGATATTTATTTATAAAACTAGTAATTAAAAAGAGAAATGTTAGCGTTTTGATATGTAAGTTGCTATCACAAAGACTTACGTTTCAGCCTGTAATATCCCACAACTGGGCATAGGCATCTTCCCCCATGTAGGAGAAGGATCAGAGCTTAATCCACCACGCTGCTCCGATGTGGATTGGCGGATATATTCCCTACTACGAGTAACGATCGCTATCAGGTGTACATGAGAACAACCGGGACCGACGGATTAACGAGCTCTCCGAGGCACGGTGGGGAGACCCACAAGGATTGGACAAGGAGGAGGATCACAAAGACTTAGTTTAGCTTAATTTTTGTTCAATATTTTAAATTGATATGTTTTTTTTTTATTATTTTAACCTGGTCTTACGGTCCTGTCCAATTGAGAACTAGGATACTGATAATCATCCAGGATCCTGCGATCGTACTGAATATTGCTTTTGGACAACAAATCATCATTAAACTACGAATAGATAATAGACAGGTCATCAAACTAGCTCTCATAATTAGTTTATATACAGCTAATTAGTAGTATTACTGGTCTAAGAAAAAGTATTCGTGTGATCGTTTAAGAACGTCGAATAATAAGAAAATATATACATATATTGTATTTGGTCGCAAACGAAAAAAAAAAACGACTACAATTACATCGAAAAGTAACACAACATAGGTAGACGTAAAAAAAGTCTAGTAAATACACGTTATCAAAGATTACTTAAAAAGTAGTCGTCAGATCTCGATCAAATTTACATGGGATCAAATGACAAAAAAATAATAAATAAACAAATTCTTCACACTCAACGGCCTCCCGTAGGATTTTCTCCTTGTACAATACGCAAGTACAACGCCCAGACCACGACAAACATCTACATGGCCTATACAAATGTCTGTCGTGAGCGGGAATCGAACCCGCGACCGCCAGCGTAACAGCCAGTGCTATGACCGCTGCGCCAACGCCTCGTTACACGCATCACATTTCGATTTGGCTGAGTAGCTGACTACAATAACTCGAAATATCCGATTAAATATGTGTGTTCCTCGGCCTGATATTCATGGTTAAGTCCTTTAATTTACTCCTACAATATGGGACACCAATATTGCAATAAAAACCATAGTCCGCCATATTGGATATAGAGTAATATAACTATATTTTTCAACTTACTCTCAGAGAGCCCTTTCATTTGATACCCATATTGCAGGAGTGCATTAAAAACTACTCCGAAATCTTGGGTGTTCCTCCATGTTGGATTTAGAATGATGTCACACAGCTAACTATGCATTGTCATCCAAACTAAACGTGTAAACACACATTTCAGCTCTATATGTTAAAAATATAGCCTATGCTTCAAAATGGAGTTGCAAGATTCCACACTACGAACATACATACATTCAGTTATTCATACATACATTAAAAAAAACCATTGCAAGTTAAATAAAAGCTTTTAAAATACGCTGTAATAATTTTTTTTACAAAACTTTAGTTTTTAGTAATTCTTAAATACATGTCGAACATTCTATACTTTATAGAATCTCCACATCAAATTTAATTACATTATGATAATCAACTGAGAATCGTATTCCAAATAAAATGTTATCTCGTTTATCAACTCCATTTTGATCTAATTGAATGGTAATTCTTAAATGTACACACGCACAAATAACATTTGAGATAAAATATTTAGGTTGTTTCCATTTCTGTATATTTTCAAGAGTATGTTTATTTCTGTAATTAGGAACATTGCAATTAATTTAAAATATACAGAGCAAATTCCTATCAATAATTATGTAAGTTTAATTGCAATCACCCGTCACCAACCCGCCTGCCCAGCGTGGTGACTATGGGCAAAACACATGAGTTCACGTTATTTTTGGGGTAAACTTGTGGAGGCCTATGTCCAGCAGTGGACTGTATAGGCTGTAATGATGATGATGAATTGCAATTATTCACAGTATTATTTTGGTCTCACAGCATGTTAAGCATCTTTGATACTTATAACTTACGTTATTACAGGTCTTTTACGATAACATAGTGCTTCTCCGATATAATAATATAATATCAGAATGATTTTACAAAACTTAAAAAGCCGCGTGAAGCGTATTTGTTAATGTAGATACAAATTATTTCAACGAATGATACGATGATAAAATGACGCTTTTTTAAGATTGTACTTAGAATCCGCTCTTCGACGGGTGATTTTTTTTTTACTTTGTTGAATGACAAGTTAAGGTCTCCTCTATCTTCTTTGGTACTTTATATTTTATAAAATTTTCTGAAATCAATATCGACAACATATTCAAGGATCGGTATTTAAAAAAACACCAAAGCCATATTTTAACTTTTTTAATAGGGATAACTTATATAATATGCTAGGGATAGTCCCAAGGATTCTTCTCTAGTGACAAAAGGATAAAACCATTCATAAATGGATAATCACATTTTATCACCCGCTCAATAAATACAGTCAACAGTAAGCATAATCTTAAACAATTGAATCCGTAAACGATATAGTCATTTTACAGGCGTACAGGCACGAGCCGGTCGGGCGCGCCTCGGCGTCAGGGGCGCGGCGGGCGCGGGCGGCGCGGGCGCGCGCGGCGCGGCTAGGACGACGAGCCGGCCGCGAACAGGCCCGCGCTGAAGGCGGCCGGCGCCGCGCCGCCCGCCGCGCTGCCGGCCGCGCCGCCCGCGCCCGCCGCGCCGCGCGGCTTGGGCATGGGCGGCTGCAGGTACTCGTGCCGCGCCAGCCCGAACACGTCGATGCGCTCCTCCTTGCGGTACGCCAAGCACGCGCGGATGAAGCTCTGCGACAACGCACGTCTCTTTACATCTTTACTTACACATAACGAGCCATCCATAAATTACGTCACACGAATTTCACGATATTGTGTCGCCCCCCTCCTTGTCACCGTAGTCACATTCATGACATCCCCCTTCCTATTGTTATGTCAAATATTTTCCAATTTTACACCTATACATTTTTATTTATTAAATTAATAAAACACTCGTTCCGACATACTAATTATTTCTATTTAACTAAAAACCAAATATATATTTTCAAAAGTGATGTTACAAAATTTTGGAGTCATCCCCACCACTTGTCACACAATGTCACACTTAGTCGACCCTTAAAGTGTGTCGTAATTTATGGATAGCCCCTAATTATACGAACATTTTCATTAAACAATATTTCCTCTTCATATGTACCCAAAATAATACTTTTTTTTGTTATTCTTGTTTTGTACAAACACAGAATTCTGATTCCTAAATATCGGTAGTAATAATGAGGACTACAAAATATACAAACTCACTCATATTTCATTATTTTAAATCATAAAACAATTATCGATAGAAAAAAAAATATTAAACAAACAATTCCACTACCATATTAGTATAGGTAGTTTTTATGCAAAAAAAAAATATCAAGAGTGAACCAAAATCACATAATCGAACAGGCAATTAATTACACAAATGAACAACACCTTAGCAAACAGAAATATTTGCTTATTTGTATAACGTCATTTATGGGTGTTTCAATAACATCTAGCTAAATAATAAGCGGGAATAAAACATTATTTTTTAATCATGACAAAATAATAATTATTATATGACATAGACAAGGTTTAAGGTTTTCATAAAGTAACAACAGTAAGTATTTGAATGTAGATAATCTTTATGTTGCTCAAGATCATACGAAACTTCGCCGCTACTCGATAGCACTTATTTGAATGAGGAATGGAGATAAAAGACCTTTCAATCATTTGACACAAGTTTAATAAAAACTAAAAAGTCTTATCACTCACCTTAGCCTCATTACTGACTGTTGGTTTGTTTGCAAACTGAACTTCAGTCGCCTTTAAAATTGTGTTTTCTTCTAATATTGTCGCTTGACTTTGGTTGTGTCCGAAGGGCTTTTTGCCATACAGACACTGATAGAAGATAACACCTACACTCCAAACATCCACCTTACTACTGATCTTTGGTGGGTTCTTGCCTACTACAAAGCATTCTGGTGGCAAATACCTTAAAAGAAAATTTCTTGAGATTAATGATTGATACCTTTAATTTTACTGCTAAAAAACTCATGTAAACATAACATTTTGTCCTAATTTTTTTTAAACATATACACTCGCGTGCAACTGAATCAACTCAAGCCGTATATTGGTATAAATGTTCGATTTTTAGGAAAATGGCTTATCCGATTTTCTTGTTTGAAAGCCTAATCTTTTCTCTTAAATAATGCTATCCTAATGAGAAAAATCGGTTGAGTATTTATTGATACAATTTTATTTGACAGAAATGTATAAAAAATGAAGAAAAATAAAAACAACAACATAATGAATAAAAAAAATATTTTTGATAAAAGTAAAGAAAATTAAAATTTTCAATACTTTGTATTGGCTCCCCTAGCTTTTATAACGGCTTGCATGCGATTTTTCATTGATTTTATCAATTTTTTGATAAAATCTTGAGGTATCGTATTCCATTCTTCCTCTAGCGCAGTTTTGAGCTCGACGATGCTTGATAGAGCCGTATCTCTAGCTCGCACCCTCTGTTTGAGCTCGTCCCATAAATGCTCAATGCAATTCAGATCAGGACTGAGGGCTGGCCACATCATCGTCTCAATTTGCACCTCTTGAAGAAACTGGCGAGTAACACTTGCTGTATGGCACCGAGCATGCATCAATAGAAAATCTTCTCCTATGTAGCCTGCATAAGTTACAGGAGGTGAACGTTTTCCACATGCTTTTGAGCTGTTAGACCACCACTCCAACCACCAAAATGAAGTGTTCACGAGCAAATTGAAGTCGGGCTTTATAGTGAGCTGCGGTCAGTTTCAGGCCTTTGACTGGCCGTTTAGGAGTTAAATTGGCTTTCTTCAGGCGTCTTTTAACTTTCCACTGACTGACAGCCACTCCTCGAACCCTTCTGAGCTCCTGTTGCACATCAACCAACATCAACACCAGTGAGATGACGATTTCTTAACAAAGTTGAGACAATGAAGCGGTCGTCCATCTCAGATGTGCTGCGGTGTCTATTGGTTTGTGGTCTCCGAACGAAGCCACCAGTCTCTTGAAACCTTCTGTATACTCGTGAAACAGCTGATTGGCTCATGTTAAGTTCACGAGCAACTCGCCGTTGATTATGGCCCGCTTGCAACAAAGCTACAACTTGGGCCGCTGCTTCTGAGGTGTAAACCTGTCAACGTCTGACGAATGACTGATAAGAAATATGGGTCACGTGAGCTTTTTTACATGATTTAGTCTCGCAACTCGTGGGTACCGCAACGAGTAATTTCTGTAACGCTCATGTTTGACCGTATTTATTTGAAAAGCTTTGTCATTGTTTATTTATGAATAAAAATTGCTATATTTATGAAAAAAAATATATGTCTTTCGAATAAAAAAACTTTTACAAAAATCGGATAAGCCATTTTCCGAAAAATTAAACTTATATACTAATATACGACTTGAGTCAATTCAGTTGCACGCGAATGTATATTTACTCCTTTGCTTCTACAATTATTCATCATTTTTATAGATTTGTAAATTTAAATAATATGTGGACAGGAATCCATAATTATTTTAAAATATGTACAAATATCAGACTAGAACATTGCAGATTTATTTTCATATTTAAATACAAAATTAAAACACAAAACTAACTCACTGACACAAAATGATTTATACACATTCTACTCACCAATATGTGCCTGCGCCTTGGCTGGTGAGATCCATGCCGTGGTCAGGGTTGTAATTCTCCTCATCCATAACCTTGGAGAGGCCAAAGTCAGTGATTTTAATCTCACCACACACGTTGCCCTCCGTCAACAGAATGTTACCCGGCTTCAAGTCATAATGTATCACTGGTGGCTTAATCTCATTCAGGTACTTAAGAGCTGACACCACTTGCATAACGATAGATCGGGCCTCACGCTCCGGTATAGTCTTGTGCTGAAATAGGTATTACACAATAATTACTGATTTTTGCGTTTTTTCTTTTAATACTTGCTTACAAATTACACTATCAGAGATAAGACCTTTACAATTACGTTTTTATATTTTGCAAAACCATTATTTACAACAAAAAATTGCTTACAGCTAGCATTGCACACTACATGAATTAATATGAGGATTATTCGCATATATGAATATTTCAATTTACCTGTTTAAGATAAAAGTCGAGATCATGTCCATTACAATATTCAAGAACAGTACAAAATGAGTTGCCATCTATTTCAAATACATCATAAAGTTTAACAATTCGTGGGTGATCTAGAGCTTTGTGTATATTGTACTCCCGAAGTGCATGTCTGAAACAAATTAAAAACAATTCGTACATTTTAAAAATTATGTCTGATTAAAATAAAATAAAAATTATTTAAAAAATTTCCACATAAAAAGCTTGCAAAAAATGAAAATTATCTAGGGGAGTTCAAAACTGTAGTTGAAGCTAAAAACTTTCTAGCAACATCACAATTTCCTTATTTGTCAACAATGCCCATTTTAATGTTTTAAGTTGATTAAACATAAAACATTAGATAGACAATCTAGTGTAGAAATAGTAGGGATTAAGTGGAGAATGTTTCTTTGAAATAAAAAGTTCTAAATTAATCACATCATTTTTAGATAAAAGAGGAATATTAGATAGAAAAGTAATTAACGAAATTATCTAAGAAAATGAGGTCTATGCAAACTCCATTATTGCTGGATTCTCTACAGTAAGTCTGTGTAAACTCACAGGGAGAAGTTACAATAAATTGTTTGCCATTACTGACATTTTTTATCAATTTCATCAATTATGTACTATTATACATATTGAAAATATTTTGTCAATTATAATAACTAGTAAAAAGCTATTATCATTGCAACAAAACACCGATTGAAACTAAAGACATATTATATATTGCTTAGTCAGTGCCGGTATACAGACTCACTTGATGTAGTTGGCCTTTTTGTCTTCTTTCCAGTCTTTGTTAAGCTGATGAACCTTGCAGGCAGTGTATCGCTGCTCCCGAAGGTCAAATGCTTTATGTACTTCACTAAAACCACCTTTGCCTAACAGCATTAGTAGCAAATATCTGAAATTTAAAAGGTGACTGGTTACTTAATTACGATTGTAATAAATAATAATAATTATAACAATATGACATGTTTTGAAGTAAATACAACTTTTGATAAGTAATTGTAAATTGTTTTTACAATTATTGCTACTTACAGACTACATACACAAGCTTTTGTCATACACACATTTTTACAGAAAATTTTAAGCAATTACTATAATTTTATTTATATACCAAATTGCATTATGTCATGTACAATACTTATTACCTGGGAATGGGGCAAATAACCAATCCAATAGTTTTAATGATACATAAAGGATTACTAATTTGAGAAACAATTACAATTAAAATACATTTACACTTGATTTCCTTATATGTAAGGTGATGACGACATTACAACATATCAATTGACTTTATAACTTAAATAGACAACTTTAACTCCCTTGCTTGAATAAAATGCAAAAAAAATAAACAAATATGAAAAGCAGCAAGCAAAACTACAATAGTAGTTTCCTATTCAACAGTTTTCATTTAAAGTCAAACACACACAAGCTGTTATCAGTAGAACATTCTTATTAATTAGTTGAAGGTCAAATGGAATGTTTATGAAAAATAACTATTACACAAAGTTTAAAAGTAAATCAATGTGTTTTTAAAAATAAAAATCAATGCCTTACCTATCAGAGAGAACAGGATGTTGTGAAAAGCGACTCTGATCCTCATTATGTATCCGCTTCAGTTCACGAATGTGTAGATTTCTTTCCCTTTCTAATTTTTCCATTTCTAGCTGCAAATCTGTATCTTCCTTTTTCAAGGCACTTTGCCTCAACTATAAACAGTAACAATTTTCATTAACAATTTATTAATTTTATCACACAAGTCATTGTTAAGGTAAAAAAGGAAAACTTTATACATTACAAGAGTTACGAAATATAGATCGTATAGAGAAATTTAGATCTTATTATATTTCACAAATTTTAGGTGTATAAAATATTTTTATCTTAAAACCATAATTTTGATTCAAACATCCGTTTTAATATTCAGATAAAATATTCTTAAGTGCAGAATGATCTTGAGCTTCAACATGAATAATGAATTCTCTTATTTTTCTTAGTTGGGAATATTTTAGCCTGACCTGAGATTAAACAATAGTCAAGTTATGCAGTAGTATAGTATTTAACATTGGACTTTGATAAAACCTCAAACTAACCTTTAATATCTCGTCAGCCTCATAGTACTCCTGCCACGTCATACTAGGCAGGGGGTCTGGTTTGAGGAAGGTAGGCGCGTCCGTACCGTTATGTAACGGCTGTGGTTGCGGCGTGGACGGAGCGGACACACTCGAGGTACGTTTGCCCCGACCACCGCCCCCCTCGTTATTCGACGGCCGCTTCTTTGACAGTAACTTTTTCTGCCTATCTATTTCTTCTTTTTCCGCCGTTATTTCTTCTTGCCGCCTGCGAAAGATTACGAATTTACTTTAAAATTACTTCACAGTAGCAACTATATTTAATTACAGCATTTGTCTTAATTATTTAGTCTACTGTTCATCATTATTGCTCATCTATTGATTTGTAAAAATTTACCTCTATAAAGATTATAACAGTCATGTGTATATTAAAAGGACAACATTAACAAATCCAAATACCTTGTGAGTTCTTGAAATGCATATCCATCAGTCCAGTTCTCTTGGAAAGTAGCGCCGACACGTTGCGTAACGAACTGACCAAGCCTTAACCTATTTTGCATACATCTCTGTCGGGCTTCCTTCTTTTCAATAGTACTTTTCTCATTTAATAATTTCTTTACCACTTCTATACATTTGTTTATATGTGACTTATGCTGGTCTATTACCTGAAATTTGAAAAAACAAAATTTAGCATTTTACTTAAGAGGCTCCCCCTTCTCAATGACCTTGAGCATTTAGACTTTGCCACACCCCACCCACCCGCACTTCACCTGATCAGTATTACGTAAAGGTTATTAAACTCGGCCATCTACCGGCTCTAGCTTGTACTACTTAGGACATGCGATTGATCCGTTTCCTATAGCAGGAGCTTGCGTACAAGTTGTGATCATCCATAATTATTATTTAATTTTCTTCTTGTCGTGTCGATCATTTAGGCTATAAAATTATATTAATTACTAGTTGTTACTTGTTGTTCAGTTCGCAGTTATAAAATAAATAAATTTCTAAAATAAAAGTAGCCTAAGTTACTCCTTACTATATCAGCTATCTGCCAGTGAAAGTCCCGTCAGAATCGGTCTAGCCGTTTCAGAGATTAGGCGGAACAAACAGACATACAGACAGACAAAAATTGTCAAAATGCTATTTTTGTGTATGTATCGTGTATACATCCATATGAATTTAGTAAAAAACGGTTATTTTAATATTAAAAACAGCCGCTCCAATTTTATTTGTATAGATATACTAAATTTATATTTTATTCTATTATCGGCTCGGCGAAAATCGACTTTAGGTTCGGATCTTAGACCACAAACTAAGCAGCTTTACATTTACACAGCTCAAAATTAATAATTTAAATTATTTTTTTATTTGAAGTAAATACAATTGCAAAATTCAAAAGTAAGTCTGTCTGCCTGTTACATTTTCATGCCTATCTTGGATTAAAAAAAGTAAATAGATTTGCGCGTAAGCAAGAGAAGTGTGAGTAAATTAGAAAGCCTATACGATTTTTGTACGCGAAAGGAGGTCCAGGTAAACAATTATTTCTCTTTATTTAGAGAGTTTTATACAATTATCTTACAGTCACATTAATAAACTGAATCCGAGTTACAACATATATTTATTTGATATTTTTAACGTAACTTTAACGTATACTTTATAGCACATGAAAACGGCCGAATTTGTCTGGGATCCCCTTAAAACAATATTCTTAATTATTACAAAATTGTTTTGCAAAAATCTATCTTAATCTGACCTTGCTCTGTGCTTGAACTTGATGTTTTAACTCTTCATTACTTCTTGTTAATTCATCTATTCTATTGTTTCTTACTTCTAAGTCAGATGAAGCTTGAGTTTCTAACTCTTGTATCCTCTGACACGTCAGTTCTGTTTGAATCTGTATTAAAAATATTAAACATTTAACTGTTATTTAGATAAGAAAAATCACCAATAGAACATACATCAAAGACAATTTACAATTATTTATTATTATTATTATTATTATTATATGCACGTAAGTATTGAGAAAATAGAAATTCAACTTAAACAAAAAGAATGGAAAATAATTAATAGTATTTTTTTAAATTTAATAATCATATTTAAAACAACAAGCCTAATCTATACCTGTTTAACAGAAGTATGAGGTCGCTGTTGCGAGGCGGAACGTAAAAAGTCAGCTGAAGGCAGCAATGATGAAGGTGACGGTGGGTACTACAAAAAAATTTTTCTTATCAAAATCTCTATTAACAATCAAACTATTTCAAACTATCATCAATCGTATATCAATTATTTATCTTAATAATAGTTTTACAAGAACTCAATCATGTGATAAAACAATACTTCATTCTCCACTTGTAGAATCTATGAGTAATTTGAATATGATAAATAATAAATTAACACATTTTAAGCAAATAAAATAAAAAATAAATATGTTACATTATGTATGAGCTTTTCCTATGTGTAATTATTTTTAATAGATAACAATCGATTTTGATTCACATTAGTCAGCTTACACTAGACCAATTCAGATTGAAAGTAAGAATATGTAAATAATAAACATTAAAAATTATTTTTTTACTAAGTTGCAAGAGATAAATTTAAATAGTGAGTATTTATTTACCATGGGATAGTTAGCACCCTGGGGTGAAGGTGACTTAGCTCCAGCGTGCCGAACAGGACTGGATGAGGGATGCTTTGAAAAATATTCTCGGATATTCTTATCTGATGAATTATGTCTTTGTTTTCCACCTCCTCCCCCACCTACACCTTCTTCACCTGAAGAAACATTATTATTACATTACTACAAATGGAAGAAATAAAACCACTGCCTTAATAATTATCTATTTACATTTACATCTCAAAAATTTAGCATTCATCATCATCATCATTTCAGCTTAATCGCAGTCCACTGCTGGACATAGGCCTCCACAAGTTCGTGCCAAAAATGGCGTGAACTCATGTATTTTGCCCATAGTCACCACGCTGGGCAGGCGGGTTGGTGACTGCAGAGCTGGCTTTGTCGCACTGCAGATGCTGCTGCCCATCTTCGGCCTGTGTATTTCAAAGCCAGCAGTCGTATGGTTATACCGCCATTGGTCGGCTTTAAGTTCCAAGGTGGTATTGGAACTGTGTTATCCCTTAGTTGCCTGTGACGATACCCACGGCAAGAGAGGGTGTGGCTATATTCTTTACTGCTGTAACCACACCGCATCAAATATTTATGTTTAATTTTAATAATAAATAAACTAATTACCTTTCCGCTTTCTTATTTTCTTTTCTGGCATTGCTATAGTAGGTGTAGCACCACTTGGTGGTACAAGAGCACTACCGGGCCCAACGTTAGAGCCTCGCATTGCAGCTGATTTTTCAGGAGTCAAAGCATCTACTTCTTTGTCACTATGCGAAGACCCTGAAAGGTGGACCGCAAAATTCACATTTAATAAACATTATTTAATAAAGAAAAATAATCTCTATTTACTGTTATTATATTTTGCCTTTTCGTCACAAAACTAAAAGTAAATCTCCTACTTTTTCAAAATTAATAAAATAAGAAAATCTACTGGACTCAAGCTCAGTGTTCAGGGAAATAAACATTAACTCACTTTTCGACAAAGAGCTGAGCAGACCGATGTGGTTCACGTTAGTTCCACTTTTATAGTCATGCATTGTGTCACGCAATAGTTTTTGATCACAGGAGAAAAAAATACACTTTCACAGTTCTTATTCGGCATTATACACAAAAAGTCGACGTCACAATCCTTCTTTCGATAACAGTTATCCATAGAAGTTTAGTCCTCAAAGTTCGTAAATAAGATTAGCCTCCAGAAAACTTGTGAGCGTGTAGTGGTAAACACTAACTTCACTGATCACATCACAAGGTTAAACTGCACTTATACCACTTGTACACACTTTACCTGTGCTCATATTGGAGTCCTGATTATGTTGTGGCTGCCCCGTGTTGACAGTAGTTTGTGGTGCCATCTGAATTTGTGACCCAGCTGACATCTGTAAAGAAAGATGGCGTCTTTACATATGACTCGCCCAGTTTATTTCGGTTTTCACCGAGCATTCGAGTGTTTATAACCACAATTAACACTACTCACAAATTATTTATTTATTAGAAGGTTCATTTTTGATTAATGTCTTGAATTTTCGCTTCAATAGTTTGAATAACCTAACTTGTTTGACAAGTCGTAAACGCCAGTCGTCGGCTCGCGACAATCGGATACGCATCCGCGGGGAACGTTGAAGCGGGGGGCTGGAGAACGGAGATCGTCACGAAGTTCGCTTCGAATGTAATAATAATAATGACGGGCGAGGCGCCATTTTACAAGGATACAAGGCCAAAAGCATTGTTAATCCAATAATAAAATATAACATTGATATTAACATTAATTGAAATATTTTTAATAAATTTACTTCACAAGTTTGTCGTAAATGGTATTAGAACGTATTAGAATTTAGAGCGGCAGGTCAACAGCCTGTAACTATTATTGCATTCGCAAAAATTAAATAGCTACTGAAAGTAAACAGCAGTAGCCGTAAGGATTTGAATCGGTATGGCGGGGACTAGATTACCACAATGGGAATTAAAAATGTTTAGCAACAATTTGATTACCAAGATTGTAATGAAAATGTACAAAATCAGTCGGAATGAAATCGACTTGACCGATTATTCCCGCAACGAGGTGCGGTGGCAACGGCGGGTGGCGGGCGGAGTGCCACCGACCTGCGGCGAACGAGTACGTGATATCGGCGCTCGTGCCCCACAACAAACTGCTTACTGGACGTGTTACGTAGGCGTCTGTGCTGCGATGTACCAACATAAACACAGATATGAAGGTAGGTACGTACATAGAACGTACCTAAATGTACATAGGTATGCCGTATGCGACAGAGCTCCACGCACGATAAAGTATTGACTTAAAATGGAACAAACAATATGAATGATCATATAGATAAATAATAATAATCTTCAACTTTACTTTCAGTTTTGTATTTGTACATTAAACACTTAAATAGAAAAATCATTCAAACGTATAATATGACCATTCCTTGAATGATTCATTAAAATGCAAAATCATAAGATAATGAAGTTGTAAGACTATTAATATAGTAATAATAGTTAGTACTCTATCACTTAACGATCACATATATTTTGTTATAAACTTAAATTTACTTAACAAAACTGCACTTCACGTTATTACACTCAAATAGTAACGTTTCGAGAAAATCAGGTAGTGCCGATTCTTTACATCAAACTAAGTATTATTCTTTATAAGTAAGACAAAAGATACGCGGGCTTCATGCATATATAGATAACAGGCATCAGAGCTTATGTTTACTAAAAATATATTCAACAAGTAATAAATGTTAATTTGTAATAGCACAATCTAATGTATAAGGTTGCTAAATCAGAAGAATGTTAGGAAATGCTTGAGCTACATTCAGTGTCTTTGTTCTATTGTTCCTTCAATTTTTCTATAGAAAAGACGTACAGACTGAAGATATCAGCTTAAAATAAGCTGTGTTAAAATTAATTTGTAGAATTTTTACGACGAGTTCGTAAAACTTACAAATAAAATTAACTGCTTTTGAGTATCAACTGCAACAATTGCAACTAGTTACGATATCTGTATTGACAACAAAAATCAAGAGATCTCAAATCTCGCAAATTTTTTAATAAAATGTCTATATGGATAAATTTCCCTTAGTATAAATACAATTTTTGAAATTTATAACGTAAAAATAGTACATTATTATACACAGCTTGTGTTGTGTACCTATGAAAATTAGTTGATCAATACCCTAATGAGGCAGTTTTACTTTTTAACCGACTCCAAAAAAGGGGGAGGTTCTGAATACGATTGTATTTTTTTCTGTTTTACCTCTAGCTTTGTACTGGGTGGATTTAGATGATTCATTTGTTTAATCGAAAGGTGGTACTTGTATTGTAGTCCCATTAAATTTAATCGAGATCTGACAAGTTCTTTTTTAGTTATGTTTAATTAGGCGTATTTACTTGAGTAATATTTCGTCTACCTAGGGTGTAATTTAAATAGTTATTTTTTTTTTTTTTTCGTTTACAAGCAAACACAATTATCATTACAATCGACCTCAATGTCGTTAGATATAGTTTGTAAGGAATATTGAATTTACTAATATTATTAAATTTATATATAACTAAAAGACTAAGTATGTACTTATATTGGAATGCTGTTAAGCGACGAGTTTAGTAAACTTACGTCTTTATTATGATAGTTTAGATTTTATAAACATGTAATTCGTATTTAAATATGAAATCCAAAAAACACAATTTACTAAAAATACCGATCTAAGCTCGGTCACCCAGGTACTTAATTATTATGTAACTAACACTGCCGTGATAATTCATAATATAGGTAGGTAGTTTAAAATTATATGCCTATTCAACTGACAGTCCTCAATCATGATATTATGATTTATTTTTATTTTGAATGACGATTATGAGTGACTTGATATTATATACCTAGTGTTTATATTTATTCGTCTTGTTATTTCTTCTATCTCGTTAAAAATATCTATTCTAAATGTAAAGTTTTGAGACCACTAAAATCTTTGATGCTAAATATCGCTTATGATTCGTTATCCTTATTCTAAGAATATTATTACATTACATACACTTTGTTGATACGTTCACATAGCTTCGGTTAGTAGAAATTGTCAAATCGAGTATAGATTTTATTGAAATCGTTATCGTTAACTAATTGATAAGTTATCAAAGTATTGAAAGATACATAGGTATGAACGAAATAATAATCAGGAATAAAACTAGCGAGTTCAAACGGTAAAAAAAAACATCAAACGGGCATATTAGTATTATCATAGTAACGTTGCCGCTCCGCACTCCCTCCGGTGCCTCCTGCCCCCGCCTCTCAAATTCAAAGCAACCCACCTCTCCTGTGAACTAACAACTGAGCGAATGCAACGTATTTCGACTGAATCAAATTAACGATAAGAATAATAATGTATCACGTAATGTCGATACGAGTTAGAATATCGACGTCTCATTTTCTGACAAGGTTAACTGACGTAAATATTAGATAACATACGAGGGGGTGTTTTAATATTCGCGGATTAGAGGTTATTGAGTAAAAATAAAAAGACAAAATTACTTTTTCATTTCAATTTATTCACCTGCAAAACGAACACATATTTCAGACCTTTCAATTAACTAACTGGTATAAATAACGATCGTAAAAAAATTATGGTGAAACCGCTTCCTTAACCTTATATAATAATCACTCGGGGCTAGATCTGGGCTGTAGGTTATTTAAAATATCGAAGCCCACCTTATGCAAAGCCGCCATCGCAACACGATTCTTGTGAACGGGAGCGTTCTCACGCAACAGAACAACTTTTGTCAATCTTCCTATTTTTTTTTTTTCGTTTATGGCTTCTTTTAACTGTACAAAAATTGATCTTTCTCTCCTTTATCTTTGTAATATATCAATAAAATTCCTTCTGAGTCCCAAAAGACTGTCGCCATGAGTTTCCCGACCGAGTGTGACACCTTAAACTTCTTTGGTGGTGCTTGTATCCTTTTTATACCACTGCATGGAGTCTTGTTTGGACTCAGGTTCATAATGATGAGCCCAAGTTTCATCACCAGTAACAATTCGATTCAACTCACCATCCTTGTCTTGTCTTGGAAGAGGTTCAAAAACGCACGGGAACATTCCACGCGCGGTTTTTTCGCGCTGGCGTGAGCATTCATTGCACCCATCTTGCACTTAACTTAGTCATAATTATGTACCAAGATAATTGTGTTGAATTTTGAAAATTGTTGTTTCCGATACTTTAACCATTTCTTCAAATTGTTTCTTTTTTAGTCGAGCATCTTCCAATAAAAAAAATTCTACTTTTGCAGTAAGTTCTGGCGTGGTCACCTCATCGTGCATCGGGGCGACCCGGCCTCGGATCGTCTTCAACTTACTCCGTACCCTGCTTAAACAAATTATGCCACTTGTTTTTTATGTGTCTATTGTTTACAAACCATTGCTTTTCCTGGGCAAGAGTTCTTGTAAGCTAATATAATATCTCATTCAGCATGGTTTGAACAGACTTTTATTGCTTGGTAAGATATTTTATTACAAAGCGATATTCAATTTTCTTCATATTTTGCACTTTTTTTTCGATTGAGTTGCTTGGTCAATAATAATTCAAAGACCTTTAATAATTAAGAATTTATTCCGATTACAACAAAACTTGACATATGTGTAGTCTACGTGACATTGGCGAAATCATCTGTTCTCATTTGGCACTATTGAAAGCCATTAATTCTAGAGAAGAAGATCATTTCGCGAACATAAAAACGCACTCTCGTACGTTTTAGAAACGGCTGATCCACAAACAAAATATTTACTAAGCACTACAATCCTAGTCACCTTTATTATTTAAATTATACAAGTCACACTAAAAAATGTTGAGAAAAGTTTCGTTCGTGTGGCTAAGTATGAGAAATAGAGAATGCCATGTGTTAAAATACTACGTTTACATTTGTATCATAATGTGATACAAATTTAAACGTAGATCTAGTTAATAACGGTCATGCGAGTTTTACGAAAATCGCCGTGTAAGATCACTGAGCATTATTATTTTATACAATAAAACAAAAAATATGCATTTATACAAGTCGAAAAACCACCGTTTGTAGTACCTATGATAATCCACGCTTTTAAGTAAAAACTAAAAATATTATAATATAAAATTTTGTGACTTGAATTTGAATTTGAATTGAATTTTGAACTTGATTTAATATTTTAGACATTTTTCTTGCTCATTTTTAGTACATTTTTTTCGTTTAATACAAAAATTAATTGACAATTTCAACTAAAATATATAATATACACATAATTGGACTTGAATATCCTTCCGACGTTGTGACGGAAAGCAAATCTTTTGTAATTTAGTTTTAATGTAGAAGACATCGCATAGTTTACCACGTACTTATTGTCGTGTCTATATTTAGCACAACTAGTACCAGGCGAATGGAAAGTTAGCGAGCTGGCAACAATATTTAACTTACGTCGATGCATAATAATATATGTCCACGTTGCATTTATCTCGAGCATAATTAATTCATGCTACATTATATTGTCGTTTACTCCTTTGAAGGTAAAAACTGACAGGCATTAATGAAAGAAGAATAAAGATCTATTATATATAATGTATAATATATATATATATATATATATATATATATATATATATATATATATATATATATATATATATAATGAAAAAAGAATAGTTACATTTATCATAATGGTCAATATCTCTGCCATAAACTAATAAAATATCAATTAACTTGCTGAACTTAAGCTTTTTCATTATTGTTTTAACCTTTTTAATCCTAAAAGTTGTCATATAAAATCGTTAAACCGGGTTTAAACTTCTACTCACATTCGCATGAATTTAAAATACTATAACGTTGTGGTACTTGTTATGTATGTACATTCCTCTGTGAGAATAGTATAAGCAATTTACATAGTCGTTGCTTACTATAAATGATAAAAGGTTGTAGTTACCGAGATCCAAAATTTGTTTTGCATTCGATCAACAAAACACCATGAAAGTGTACGTACATTAAAAATAGATTGAAAAACTTAAAGGTAAGTGAAAACAAAGACATTTGATCGCGTTTTACAAAATAATAAGATTGTTAGGGGCGTGTGCATAACTGCGCCGCAGGAAACTGCGTCTCGATGTTGAAGACAATCAATACTCAGTCACATCTCTGTCCCGCATTCATTGTGGAAGCGCAGTTCCGCGGACCCCGAAATCCCCTCTTCCGGTGCGGTATTCAGCCGCGTGCTGTTTAACCCAATTTTCTAGTGCGAGGGGTGTGCAGGGCCCGAGGTGAGAGCGGGCGGGGGAGGGTAGGGTGCAATACCAGCCACAAGTGTGCAGCGCCAACGAGGCGCCACGAGATTCGAATCCAACCCTGCACTATTGATTATTTCTTGTGCTATCATTCTGTACATTAACAGAACATATTATCGCTTTTATAACAAACGAATATGCATATTGTTATATTTACAAGTTTAAAGCTCTTTTGAAATACAAATAAAATCTAAGGTAGTAACTATTCAAATTTGTAACTTCTACATATTATCCCACATTTACATAATAAAAAGAATGAAAAAAATGAATTAATAGTCTAATCGCCCTTACCGTTTAGTAGTACTTTTGCTCACCGTTACAGCTATTACTAGTTTTATCACACGATGAGTTCTTAAATATAGCTTTTTTCTATTTTTGGACAATCCAATTTTATTATAGTTGAAAAATCATGAGACTATTTTTTACATTTCTAATTCGATCTTAAATATGAAGTATATTGTGTGTGTTAAAGTGATTTAAATTTGGTCCGTATTAAGTAAATGTAAAAAAAATAAAAAAATGCTTAATAACAATTCGCCCAAAAATATTTATAGCATAATTATATCAACAGATTAAGCTACATAAATCAATGTCATCGTGAAATTAAAGCAAATACGATGTAATTCTAGCATAAGTACAACAAAGAGTAAGCTACAAAATATCGGCAGATGGATTAATCGGGTTTTTAATTGAAATGAACTATAAAGTGTAACGTTGACGAGTGTCGTATTGATGTGTTATTTGCACATATCAACTTTAATAAATATGCACTGTTCCCTTTCTATGCGTCGTTACTTTATTTCTAATAACCTAGAACTTTTACCGATGAACAGACTTCCGATCTTAAAAATCGTTATCGAAGATAGAGATATCCGAATAGATCTCCAGATTAGCGCATAATTAACAAAACCAAAATCAAAACAACTTTATTCAAATAGGCTTCAAATGCACCTTCGAATCGTCATTTTAAAAATTAAAATAAAATAATATTATATTATAATATTTTTTTAAAATATTAATTTATTAATTAATTTTCATTATTTTTAACAGTGAAGCTGCAACCGATTTGAAATGTAGATATTCTGCAGAGAAGAATCGGCAAGAAACTGCGCACTTAATCGTTTATAAATAATATATAAACTGTGTTTTACTACAAAATTAGTACTATTATTAATAACTAAATTAGTTTAATGTTACTTTTAATGGCATATAAATCATAAAAAATATTAAATATTCTACCAAAATAAAATACAAAAAGCGAAAATTTGAATGTGGAGGAAGTCACTACGAAGTGATATTTAAAAATGAATAAAATACAATACAGTAATTAAACCGATCACACTTTTCGTAACGCTCTCATAACGCATTCACCAGCTTACTCCCCAAGTCAAGCGTGCTTAAGAGGAAAGGGTACCGAAGAGACTTTTCAAAAATAGGTATTTGAATAAAATGTTTCTGTCGCGCTGCATGCCGCTACCGCGCCCCGCGCCATCTCCGCCCCGTTTTTTCTATGTGTGACTGTCGTGTTGTTAGTGTGCGTGCGCCGGCTATTCAGCTATTAATTGTTGACGATATTTTAGTATTCGCATCTTTCGTTTGTGATTGACTACGAGTACATATAGCGCATAGTGCTATGTTTCTGAATTTGGCTTGTTTTATTGAATTTGTTCTGCATCGTATTGCTGTGACTCGGCTTACTATTATTGAATGTCGTAAACTACTTATTATTTATGTTTTATTATTCTGAATTGGATACTCTTTGTGACTTGATACATGTCTATATTTTTGTGGGTAATTATCGAAATACTTAGGTACTTTATTTATGAATTAGGTATGTAATTACATGGTTGAGGTGTGTGTAAGAATGGGTAATGAAATACATACATAATTATAGTGTATACATGTAGTACATAGTATAAGTGTAAGTATAGTATATATATGTAATGTAGTACATACACAGTATAAAATGTTTGCCTTAGTACCTATATAATTTGTAATGTCTCATGTTTGTCGCAGTTATTAATACATGGGTATAGGTTATATATATTAATTAACATATAATTGCGGCGATATAACAATGGTTAAAAATAATATTATAAATAAAAAAAAAAAACAAGAAAAGCCGCCTGCGTGAAGAACAACTATTAGAAAGTCAATTGAAAAAGCTGGAACAAGATAAAAATTCAATAATTACACAAAGATAGCTAAATAAATTACACCAATTTTAAACATTATTTACTGTACACTTACAAAAATCATGAAGGCGACTTTTTCAATTATTATTTTATTTATGTTTTTTTAGTTAGGCAAATTACGTAATCGATTGAATTTTTTTAAAGAGTGGTTGATTAACATGACATAACATAACAATACACTTTATTGAACACCAACAAAAAATAATAATACGTATCAGATTGATTTTTAACCGACTTCCAAAAAAGGAGGAGGTTCTTAATTCGACTGTATTTTTCTTTTTTTTTGTATATATGTTACTTCAGAACTTTTGACTGGGTGGACCGAGTTCGACTTGTACGCAAAGGAAAAAAAGCCGACTTCAATTACATCGACATGTAATACAACAAAGGTAGACGAAAATATAGTCAAGTAAATACGCGTTATTAAAGATTACTCAAAAATTTGTTATCAGATCTCGATGAAATTTAAATATGACTACACGATAAACATCAGCTTTCGATTAAATTAAAAATCATCAAAATCGGTACACCTAGTAAAAAGTTATGCGGTATAATACAACGTAGGTCGACGAAAATAGTCAAGTAAAAACGTATTATTTATATTACTCGAAAAGTTGTTGTTAGATCTCAAATAAACTCAAGTGAGACCAAATGACACACACCACCTTTCGATTAAAAAAATTTTTGTAGAAATCGGTCCACTCAGTCAAAAGTTCTGAAGTAACATACATAAAAAATACAATTAAATTGAGAGCTTCCTCCTTTTTTGGAAGTGGGTTAAAAATAGAAACCGATTTTACACGTCTATAGAATTCCTAAGTCGACAAGCTTGAACAGTGAAAGATTTAGTACAAACGAAAGAGGAGTGAGAGGGAAATTCAAGAAGTAAGCTTTCCTCAGAACGAAAACTGCGTTCATTGGAATCACTAAGAAATTTAAATCGTCGTTTTAGATAAGCAGGTACAACAGGGTTAAAAAGAATAGAGTAAAGTAAGTTGAGAATATACGTATTCCCGAAGTAGGGAATTGGGTGCCACTCAGGGCGTAACTACTGCCGTATCAGCCGTATCAATGATACGGGGCCCCTTATTTACAGGGCCCCTAAGGTGTGTAAGCAAAAATTAGTAAAATGTTATCCACAATGTCACTTAATCTTGTGCTTCCTGGAAAAAAGAATAAAAAAACTGTCATACATACCTATAGAGTTTTAACTTCAGAAATGACTGAAGTCTGAAAAGCAGTCCCCTTTTATCCGAGTCAAGCGTGCGCCCAATTGTTGATAACATTCTGTATCGTTTATTTCGGGATTCAGTTAATCATTATGAACAATGAATTAATCTTTTTTATATAAGAATGGGGCCCACAAGCAGACGAAGCCATCTGATTTATAACGGCTACCGTCGCCCATGGCCTTTAGAGAAAAGATGTAGACACTAGACGCTTTAAAACCCCCAAATTTTAGAAAGGTCATTCCACACTTTGAATGTACGCGGAAACATTGCGCACGAAGCTCGCACATTGGTTGCAAACCACTGGTGGATACAATTAGCACCACTAGACTTCTTGACATCGAAATAATGCAGAACACGATAAACGACACTGCTCATAGTGCACATTACGCATCGCGTGTTCGCACCGTGGAATGCTCGGTGGTGCTTTTCCCTCATCGTCAAGAGTTCAATTCGACGCAAAAAGAGTGCAAAGAATTTCGCTTACTTTTTCGCATAATATGCCAGAGAGCCTTCAGGTTCGCGCAATGATGGAAGTGTAGACTAAAAAAAGTTACCTTCGACAGCTTTTGTAAGAAACAAAAGGCATGGGTTCCATTTGGAAAGCCCAATAGTCTCTCGCCAATTCTGCTGTGTTTGAACTTTGCCCTAGTGATTTACTACCTGTAAGACCTGGAGGCAGCGTTGAATCTCTTCTTCAGGTTATGCGCCTGTGAATCCCCCATATAGATGCGGAAGATTCATAGGAATTCACTAATAGTATTGGCCTCACAGGCTGAAGCGAACGATCCCCCGCATCTATTGCTGCAGGTCAAGGCTAATAACTCTCCAGCTTGGAACTACAAGCTCTTTAAATTAGCTTAAAATCCGAAATTCAAAACATTCATTCCATTAAAGAACTCATGGAATTATTACTGATAAAATTCAATAGCCTTGCATCCAATTTTCCGGAGGTATTAACTTGATGTTTTTCAAAACTAAAACTGATCAAAAATTACCTAAGGATTTCGATGGAACAGGAACAGCTACAGCAGACTACACTCACTATTGTCTATTCTAGGAGGAAGTTATAACTTATAATCAATAAACATTTATTTTAATTCAATGCAAGCATTTTTTGTGAGAAATCTTTACCCATCATTTGCCTGCCCCCCCCACTAATTTTGATACAGGGTCCCAAGGTTCCCAGGGTTCCAAGGAATGCTACGCTAGTGGGGCCACTTGAGTTTTTTACGCAATTCAGAAATATGATTCTATTTGCGAAGTCCAAATACGAATCGCATAGGTACATAGATTCGACCAAATTTAATAATCTGCTCCTCAGTAATGTCAAGAAAACAACTAAGCAATTTTTTACCGATGAAAAAAACAGAGGAGGTTCTAAAGTCGCCACGTACCGATATATATTTATGTTTGACCATGCATAGCTTTTTACAAAGTATTCCGATATTGATAAAAAAATATATTGGAAAGAGTAAACCCCGAAGTTGTTTTTCGCCTAGGAGGCGAGGAAGAAGCGCGGCTCGTAGCTTGCTTGGCATAGGCATGGAAAAGAGCAGTCCTAATTTTTTAAACTTTCTTATTGTATTTTTTATTAGTATTACGGTAATAATAATCATAATATACTTTTTTGAAATCCTTGTATTGAGCCCTTTTGGTACCAAAAACAAACAACACAGTTATTTACCATAATTATCATTGTTATTTCTTAGCGAAACCCTTCGTTAGCCCAGGTTTGCACAGTGTTACAATAAAAACCGCATATACAAATACGGTTTTATTGTAGTTATGAAAAGAGAAATTATTTAATTTTGTTAATACTAATTTTAGAAAATATCGACTAAAAATAACATCACTAGTGTATCGATATAATTGTCGACTATGAGGCATCACTTCGCTGGCGTATATACGTATTGCTTTGACCCTTCCCTCCCCCAGACCTATCCCCCAAAAAGCAAGAAAGGGACAACTGCAGCTCAGACCGTTTTAGGTATATAATTTTTGACCAAAACAGTGTTTCGTAGTCGACTGTTTTCTCCTCAAAACATGGCAATTTTTAAAAAATTTTTTTTTTAGAAAATAAAAGAAGACTTCGGCTATGCCCCTATGTTTTCATTTTTTTGAAAATATGCATATATTTTTTTTAATGAGTGTCTGAAAATGTACAAAAAATTATGCAATATTTCGAGTTTTTGAAGTCTCCTAATTCCTATGATAATAAGAATATGAAAAAAATCAAAACATAGGGGCATGGTCATGGCAGCAAAGAGTTCTATGTCACAAAAATATTTGATCTAGTGTCATTATCCAGGGAGAAAACAGTCGACTACGTTTGTATGGAGAAAGACCCGGTACCCTTTCCTCTTAAAGACATTTTACTTCAAAAATGGTACAGCTTAAAATAAAGCAGATAATATCTGTGTGTCATGTCGTGTTAAGAACCATAATATATCATGATTCAGCTTTAAATATAAAAATGAATCTTTTAAATAGTATACTTTAACATATTATAAGTTCATATCTGTTTTCTTTTGAGTACAAGTCGACAAAACAAGTCAAGCGAGCGTAGCGAGCATGCGCGGCGCTCCATTCACAACAAATGACGTGTCGCCTCGGGGCGAACCGGCTGACTGGTGCGCTCTACTTATCGTATGTTTACTACAATTTATATAAGTAAAACTAAGAATTTTAGTCTTAACTAAATTATAAGTTGCTTAAAAGTGATATAATATATTCCTCAATATAATCATTCGTATATCGCATGAAATACCGGCTTTACAAGCCGGCCGGTACGGCGCAGTGGGTCAGGCGAGGCGGTACGGGCGGACCTTGCAATGTCGCGGCGTGACGCTCAGCTGACGCATGACAGGGCGCCCGCCCGCCTCCGCCAGCCCCGCAGCGCGCGTTCATTGCCTCCGTGGCTGTCTGTGCGAACGGACGTTCGTATGCATTGTACGTGACGAAAATATTTACTTTCAACATTTACGATTTTACTTTCGAAAGCACGCCTGTTAATGTTGGTAACATCTAATTACTAAATCGAATGTCAAGTAGTTCATTTGTGCCATGTGCCTAAATAGTGAAATGTATAATCAATTGTTAGTGAGTGCCATTTAGATAAATTATGCTGGAGTGCGGTGACGACCGGTGCGAAAGGTCGGGTTGTGTAAAAATAACTGCGGAACCGAGCGGCTGAGCAGTGGAATGAAGTTCGGCGGCACATTATAGCCGAGGCGGGGCGAGGCCGAAAGCGCCATGTTATAATTTCCCTTCGTGTTGAATGTGCAAACCGATCGACAACATTGTATTACGCCTACCTATTTTTCTCCGTATGCTTTAAACGCCTACTAAAGACAAATATAAACTTCATTTTCGGATTACCGTGTTACATTTAACAAGATGTAATTTGATATGTGTACTTGTAATTGAAATAAAACTTAACGAATACCGGTAACATATTAAGTGAATATATTTATGTCATTAAAAACTAGGTACTTGTTTAACTTATTGACGGTAAATACGTTTGAAATAAAATCTAAGTATAGTAAGAAAGAGATTATTGTATAGATAAAAAATATATATCAAGGCGTAAAGGTTGACCGTAGGGGTAACTTAGTGGTTGATGTTAGACAGGCGCGGGACGCGGCGTAGTGTCGGTGACCCCGCGGCCCCGAGCCTAAGCCGCTTGCTACGCTCATCGAGGTCGTTCGCAACATTACTGCCATATTTTAGCTCACTTGCACACGCAAATAACTACATTCTTCCCTGACACTTATCAGCATCGTCGTTCGTATTGCGAGGGATTTGTTACTAACTTAAATTGTACAGTATTTATTTATTTATAAAAATGATAAGATAATATAAAAGATAGCGTATACGGATCACTGAGATAGTTGGGGTGTTTTATAATGGCAAACTATTACTACTAACCTAGACACTAAACTATTTTAATTCATTTATTATATAAATATATATATCTATCCTAAATCGTTACGAAATTAACGTTTGTTAGATTGACTAATCAGTAATATCGGTTAGAATCGGTCGTCGTATGAACCCAATAAAAATCATCAAGGTGACTGGCGCTCCACGCAGTAAGAGTAACACAGATACAATATTCTAAATTTAGCGTATGCCATCATGCAATAGATAGTCATACAATGCGAGCGGCGGCTAAAGCGATATGTGATAATATTAACGCGATCGTTTCAACGTAAATCCAAAAATGGCTAAACTCACCGTCCTGTACTCGGTGACTCGCTGGGTTTCTACTAGTATCGCCCCTGCGCTCACCTGCAAGCACGCGATTAATGCGCTCATGTAAACCATGCGTTTAGAAACCCCTCTGTTTTAGAACAATTTATATTTAGAACTATTTCTATTTCAATATTATGAACAACGTTCCATACCCGTTGCGAATTTATGTTTATATTATATAATTTTATTAACTTTAATGGAATAGATTTTAGTACTTGAATGTTAATTTGAATATTTGTTCAAGTTAAATTCCACTACAAATTGCAATTGAATAATGCAAAGACGCAAAGAGCAATGTTCTAAATGTATTACGTAGGCACTTTGCGCTCTGATTCCGCGCAGTCAGGCAGTGAGAGCACCAATCTGTTTGTAGGTTGATAAGTCACAAACGTACGTTTACCGGCAAACTATTTATGTCCGTCCGCCATCTTGTTGTCGAATGACGAAATGGTAGTCTCATACCTACGGCGCTCATTATAATAGACTGAGAACGGTACGCCATACCTAACAATCGATATAGGTGTACGATAAATATACGACGCGGCAATAAGTTGAGAAAATTTGGTCGACTTTAAATATTTTCAATTTTCGTTACTCACATAATAATTTCCGACGGCCAAATGAGGAATTTGTTTGTTAAAAGAGATCATTTGAATAACCCATAAAGCAAAACGTATAAAACCAATGCCCTGGCGCGGCAAAATGACGCGTCAATAGGTCCACGGAGGGGAACAGAAGAGAAGTGCGGGAAGGGGCGGCGGACGGAGGCGAGACACATAATGGAATTACATATCTACATCACTTACTTGCTCGAGACCACAATACATATATGTGTATATAAACTGTCTATCTATACTTGTCTAATATAAGCAGTGCAACAGCACAATGATCTGCCGCGCCGGGGCGAGTAAAGCGCAACAACTCGGCTCAGGTGAAAGAACACGTGACTTCGAGTCCACCGATATCGCATTCAAAATTATTTTACACTCATAAATTTTAATTTAAAATAAATTTACAGCGTAAAATCATTAATTATAATTAATATTATAGCCGTTAAATCTTTAACCAAGTCCGAGATTCAATAAATTGTCCGAGCACTTAATGACATCATATCGAATTATTAGGCTTGTTTCTTTCCATTATTGTAGCGGCGCGGCCATTTTTCTTTGTACACGTAAGCGTGAGCTTGTGTGCCGACGTAGCCCAGTGATACATAGCAACGTCTCCACGTTACCGATAAAGTGAACTAACAACCTGAGTGAACAGAAAACCGAGTCGCGAGAGAACAAAAGAATCAATACAAAAAAACGTTACCTACACATTGCAACCGCAGCCATCTTTATTTTAAAAATTGATTTTAAAATCAATTAAAATAAAAAGGTTTAAATAATTGTATCTAATTCATTTAACCAACCATAATGCGTGGTTTATAAATGTTTATTTTTATATAGTAATATAGTGTTAAAAATATAATAAATATTTTTTTCCACTAGATAATTTTATTCACCGTTAATGACAAGAAGGTCACACTTTAGTGTGGAACTTGGGAAGTAGTATTAATCACACGATAAAATTATTTTTAATAAAAAAGAACGCTGACCTTGGCGCCTAGAAAGCGAGCTTCCAGCAGCTCCTGCTTGCGAGGATCCAGCGCCGCCTGGAAATGCTCCATCTTGACGCCAGCGCCTAACAACAACAGATCATGAATACATATTATAGTCGCTGGGTAGTTTTTGTAAATTCATAATTTGTGACGTAATAAAATAAAATTTATTTTAAAATATTTTTAAATCATAGATCAAGTAAAAAAAGGTAGATAACGCACCTAGAACAGAAAACTGAAGCCACTTTTTTAAAGATGTGTGAGTGAGTGAAGTGTTGACACCTTTTAAAAAAAGTCCCTAAAATTTTTATTAAACAATTAATTTAATATAGGTAAAATGGGTATGTGAAAATAAAAACCTGTTTATAGTTTTAAATAAATTTAATAAAAATAAAACAAAAAATCGGTAGAATAATAAAAAAATATATTCGTAAGATAGTCGTATGAATGGACACTTCCTATCCCCTCTGTTTATCTCTTTTCAGTTTGCAGTCGGTTTTTTTTACTATTTTTCTTAAACCTAGAATCCTTTATGTTGTATAAGTTTTTTAAATTTTTGTCGCTTAGAACTCAGAGTCATCGTCATTGTTTGCATTTTACTAATATGATGCAGTCTTATGTTCAAATATTTTTCAATCACTAATCGTATTAAATTGACTTTATGCGCATGGCCAGCATAATCGTGGTCATTTTCTCAGTCTTACAGCTGCTACCCATTCACCTCTTATTAAAATATTCGTTGGAAACCTAAAACCATGAAATTTGATAGTAAAATATGGGTACCTAGTTTACTCAAAAATTGTAAAAAGTTAAAACATAAAACAAATGAGTTAATAATTCATAAATATATTTTGATTTTTTTATTTTCAATTTATGTAACATAAAATAACACGAGAAAAAAAAACAATAACTATGTCTACTTTTTACTTAATTATTTTTCTGATTGCGTACAATTTACTTACCCACATTTTGGGGTATTGGAAAAAAGAACTACTGGCAACACTCCCGTGGTACGTCATTTCGTGACATTGAAATTATAAGTTCCGAATAGCCTCAATATTATTTTGGAATAACAATAAATTTAAAGTTTTATATGTACTTACGTGTGAAACGATATTCCTTCAGATTTTTTGTTTACTTTGGTATTGTTTTTGCACCATTTAATCACACAAGACGGCATTTTATAAGCAAAGTTACTGTATGAAGCCTCGTGACATACTAACGAAAATGAGCGTAGTTTGATGCATATGTGTGCGTGAGCGCGTGTATTTACTTGAAGGAGCCGAGTTTTGTGGCTTCACTAACAACAAAGGCCGCGCATTATCTACTTTTTTTTACTATATCTATGTTTTAAATACATTAAGTTTCTCGTGCTTATATATAAAATGTTCTTTAACTATTTATTACTGAATCAATAGTTTACGTATAAGATAAGGATTGAAAAGTGAGTGGAGTTTTAAATATGACAGGTATTATCTACATATAACTTTGCGAATGTTTGTGTATTACAAAGTTATAGCCTTGCCTTATCTTACACAAAGATATCTACAAAAATCTATAAAAATTATGATAAAGCTAGTAGGTACGTTAGTCTTTGAACAAACTGGTATCTGGTTCTTTTACTGTTTTTAAGGTCCCGTACTTCAAAAGGAAAAAATGGAACCCTTATAGGATCACTTGGTGTACGTCTGTCTGTCAAAACACTTTTTTCAGGAACACGTGGAGATATCAAGCTACAATTCATATCAAATACTCAGTTTTACTGTCCCTTGGAGCTGTGAAAAAATCAAACTCGTAAGCCAGCGCAATCAAAAAATACAGCAGTTTATGCTGCCAATATTCGACACTCGCAAAGGGATCAAAACCTACCAGGGTACTTCCAGTGAACTCAGAATCTTGAAATTTGACACGAGGCAACGTCTCATAGCACAGATAAAGGAAAAATTACGAAAAGCATAGATTTTAGTTACATCATATCGCACCCTTAATAAAACAAAGATGTAACTCAAAAATCGCAATTTGTGGGAATTGGCGATTGAAGTTTAGCACTTTTTCCGCATTGTGTTTGATTAAAAATTACCAATTATTTGTAATGCTTTTAATGACTTTTATTATTGATATCAGTAGTTTAAAGTACAGAGATTAATAGAATAATAGAAAAACAACTGTGTTAAAATCTATAATAGCTGTAAAATGGAGATGAAAAAAAAGTTCCGACTTAAATCTCTTTATGCCAAAAATTACTTAATATTTTAGGTAGTATTTCAAAAAAATTCTCTTTAGTATTAAAACATAACAAAAAGTTTTAAAAATAAATCACAATGTTTCGTTTTATGATTATTTAATTGTAATTATGATGTTGTATGTACTAATGCATCATTTTTTTATAAAACGAAAACTGAAATTTATCACCTTTTTTTTAAATTAAACAAATTTTTATTAATCATCCGATATTTATATATCTCTTTATGGCTACAAATATTGTTTTTTAAACAAAACAAAAACTATACACTATTATAAAAATTAGGTACAATTAGTCTCTAGTACTGTGTGGCTACGGGTACTGTGTGGCTACGGGTACTGTGTGGCTACGGGTACTGTGTGGCTACGGTACCAAAGAATATAGCCACCCCCTCTCTTCCCGTGGGTGTCGTAAGAGGCGACTAAGGGATAACACAGTTCCACTACCACCTTGGAACTTAAAAAGCCGACCGGTGGCGGGATAACCACCCAACTGCTGGCTTTGAAATACACAGGCCGAAGACGGGCAGCAGCGTCTTCGGTGCGACAAAGCCAGTAGTGCGGTCACCAACCCGCCTGCCCAGCGTGGTGACTATGGGCAAAACACATGAGTTCACGCTATTTTTGGCGTAAACTTGTGGAGGCCTATGTCCAGCAGTGGACTGTATAGGCTGTAATGATGATGATGAGTCTCTAGTAAATATCTCCTAAAATCACAAATAATTACTAACCACAAATAATCTAATATATAAAATTCTCGTGTCGCGGTGTTTGTGGTTAAACTCCTCCGAAACGGCTAGACCGATTCACACGAAATTTTGTGTGCATATCGGGTAGGTCTGAGAATCGAGCAACATCTATTTTTTATACCCCTAAGTTATCATATATGGCAAAACAACGTTTGCGGGGTCAGCTAGTAAATAGTATAAAAATCAGCAGTCTCTTCTTTCTTATATTGTTTGAATTATCATAATTATGATACACATATATCACACTGACCTTTTTTTGGTTGGTGAAACCCTAAGTTAAATACCGTCGGAATCAATATTTTCTGCACATTTGAATCGTCTCGCCATAAGACTCGACGAATTCCAACCACCAGAGCAGGTTGGGTTTCGAAATGACTACAACACCGTAGACCACATCCATACTGTTCGACAGATTATTCAAAAGACAGAGACATATAATCAGCCGCTGTGTATGGAATTTGTGGACTGCGAGAAAGCCTTCAACTGTGTCGAGACCTGGGCTGTCCTGGACTCTCTGCAGAGATGTCATATCGACTGGCGATATATCGTGGTACTGAGATGTATGTACGACGCAACGACGATGACCGTTCATGTCCAGGACCAGAGAACAAGACCTATTTCCCTGCGGCGTGGGGTAACACAGTAAGATGTAATATCACCGAAACTGTTTACCACTGCGCTGGAGGATATCTTTAAGACCTTGAACAAGGCATCAATGTCAACGGTGAATACATCTCACCTTCATTTCGCCGACGATATCGTCATCTTTGTGGACACGTTAGATGAGTTAGGCCAAATGCTAGCTGGTCTAAACGAGTCCTCCCGACGTGTCGTTCTCTGTATGAACTTGGACAAAACGAAAGTTATGTCTAACAACCAAGTCATACCAAGACAGGTATCGGTCGATGGTACCCTTCTCTAAGTTGTTCAGGATTATATTTACTTAGGCCATACTATCCAACTAGGCCGCAACAACTTTGAGAAGGAGGCCGATAGGAGAATTCGGTAGGGCTGGGCGGCATTTGGCAGGCTTCGTCGAGTCTTCACTTCGAAGATTCCGCAATGCTTGAAGACAAAAATCTTCGAGCAATACGTCCTGCCTGTGTTAACATTACCGAGCCGAGACATGGACACTGACGAAGGGACTGGTCCACAAATATAAAGTCCCTCAACGTGCAATGGAACTGGCCATACTTGGGGTTTCCCTCAAAGATAGGATTAGAAACGAGACTACCGCGAGAGAACGAAAGTAACCGATATAGCCCACAGAATTAGCAAGTTGAAGTGGCAGTGGGCTGGTCATCTGTGGCGCAGGACCGGTGGCTGTTGGAGCAGACGCGTCCTGGAGAAGAGATCGCGTCTTGGCAAACACAGTGTGTGACGTCCTCTGGCCCGTTGGACCGACGATCTACCTAAGATTGCCGGTGTAAGCTGGATGAGGATTGCGGAAAACCGGGATGTCTAGCGCGAACTTGGGGAGGCCTATGTCCAGCAGTGCATTGCAATAGGCTGAACTGACTGACAAATATTTGGTTTATTATTGCAGTTAGAGTCAGAAGAACTTTGATTTTCAAACATAAAATTTCTTCTGTTGACAGGCTTATTAAACAACGTATTAAAATCTACAGTGCATCGTCGTCACTCAGGTCGACGTCACTTAGATCTGTGTATTATACTGGAGAAATATTGTAACTGGCCACACTATTGTAATTTCGTCGCTCTCTCAGCTGAATTTGCTCATATTTTGCTCAGTATTTTGTGGTGAATTGGTGTAAGACGTCTTTTCTTCACAATCCGTTGTAATGTTTTGTGGGGCAGGGTTTTGGGTAGGCATTGAACTATTGGAGCTTGAAAAACTGGATAAAGATGAGCTAGAAGAGCTTGACGATGATGAGCTAGATGAATCGGAACTAGATTAAGATGATCTTGAAGACGAACTAGAGGACTGTAAATGGCTAGTATTATTTAGGTGTCATTTTTCTCGTCAACTCATAAGTGACAGTAAAATATTGAGTCGGTGTCATCATTTTCGTCAGCTCTGCAGTTACATTTTTGGCCTCTGGAGATATATGTATTTTGTTGATTTTCCTCTTCAACCTGCATAACTTCTTTAGTCTAAAATAACAATAATTCATAACACTGTAGTATATTTTAAGGATGAATAATAATCATAATTATTTAACGTCAAAATAGCAGCATTGTTGAATGACAATGATCTATTCAGTCGTTTTGCCACAAAAGAGTAACAATCATCCATCCATACTTCATCCTCATAAACTTTCACATTTATTACAGTAATCAGATGAAAAAAAATTATAACTTATTACACTATTATTATATTACTTAAAAAGCCGACCGGTGGCGGGATAACCATCCAACTGCTGGCTTTGAAATACACAGGCCGAAGACGGGCAGCAGCGTCTTCGGAGCGACAAAGCCAGCCCTGCGGTCACCAACCCGCCTACCCAGCGTGGTGACTATGGGCAAAACACATAAGTTCACGCTATTTTTGGGGAAAGCTTATGGAGGCCTATGTCCAGTGGACTGTATAGGTTGTAATGATACACTATTATGTTTATCTTATAACTTTTACGCTCGATACGCTGAAACTTAACAAAAATTGTGAGCTCTAAGACGACTCCGTTTTCAAAACCTATACAAATAAGCACAACAGTTACAAGTTATTCTTAACTTTTACACGAAAAGGGAATTAATGTTGAAAGTTTTTACTTATCTTTCGTCATTCTAAATAATAAAAAGAAGTAAACAAAAGAGACTTTTATAAATAGCCTTATTTATTACAATAAAGTGATACTTAACCAATTACTCCAACAACTAAGGCATATATTTCAATATAAAACTGAAGTGTTAGGCGTTAACTTTGTAAAATTTGTCAATTTTTAAAACAAAACCGAAGTAAATCCAAATGTTACACATCATTATCAAATGCGTTTTCTGAGAGAATGAAGTATAACAAAAATCATCTTTTTATTTTAAATCCCTTTTAATCTAATATCGAATTATTTGATGTTACTCAAAACGGCAGCACTTTAATCTCCGCTCACTGCCGGTGCATCTCTGAATCACGCCACTTTATAAGAACTGACTTGTCAGTTCCAGTTCATAGAAAAGAGAGCAACAGTCGCGTATCTCTCTGTATCTTATAGTTAAAACGCCGGAGTCGAAGTCTACCTATTCTTTACGCGACGAAGACGGGTTTTCTTGTAAAATCTCCAAATCCACAAATTTTGAGTTACATCTTTGTTTTATTAAAGGTGCGATATAATAAAAATATTTTAATAATTTTGTTTGTACGGAACCTTCAGTACGCGAGTCAGACTTACACTTCGTCGGATTTTTTTTAAATGTATATTGAAGAGAAAAAATATGTACTTAAAATTCACATTACTATTTATCATTTCAGGCACATTAATTAGTATTTTAGTTGACCTTATATATATTCGTGATAACGATAATATTAAACGCCTCAAATCAACTGCCCGCAGCAGGATATGATTCCTGTGCCGGTGGTCCGCACACATCTGTATGAACTATAAAGTATTAATCGCACCCGCGACCGCTAATCCCAGTTACTGTGACCACTGAGCCAACGCATCGTCAAACTGATGTTTTAACCTATCATACCGGAAAATATGTTATTGTAAGAATTGTATTTTAATTGTATTTGATCAGTACTCGCTAAACCTCAAAAGTCAAAATTCTATAACGAATGCTGCAAAGCAAAGGACATTTTATATAAGACTAGCTGACCCCGCAAACGTTGTTTTGCCGTATACCTACGTTATTAACCTTTTAATACCTCCCCCCCTTATAACTTAGGGGTATGAAAAATAGATGTTCGGTTCTCAGACCTACCAATATGCACACAAAATTTCATGAGAATCGGTCAAGCCGTTTCGGAGGAGTTTAACTACAAACATCGCGACACGAGATTTTTATATATTAAATGATTAAATATTATTAATGGCCACACGATGTATCGCTCTATGCTAAGCTGTCACAAATCAAATCCCAGACAAGTACACGGAAGAAGAAATATATGTATTGTTATCTAAAACGTATGGATATATACCCAACTTCAGAAAATGTGAAAAAATGGCTCTATTAATTACTTCGAATATAATTGAATGAGGAAGAAATGTTTTGGAAATCGTCTGAAATTCAAAAACTTGTTATTACGAAATAGTCAATTAACATAATAATATTAAATGACCTGACTAAATTGTTATATGATTTAATAGCTAAAATACGTTATAATATATAAATAGGTACTTTAGATTTTAAGTGATTTATGTTCGCTATTTTTAAAACATAATTATTTATTTTAAAATTATTTATAGAACGCTATATTAGGTACTCACCAGTAAAACGATAATTTAAAACTATTATTATATTTTAAACATTAAGATATCTTTTTTAAATAAATTATAGCGTAGAGAACATTACAATGAAGACATGGTGCCTAGTAGTTACAATCATATATATACCTACCGTGCCAAAATAAAAATCTGTAAATTTATCTATCATATAAAAAATATAATTAACTACTCATGTTAGAAAATGTAACAAGTACAAGTAAAGAATCTGGCGTTTACAAATACAGTTTTTTTCAGAAATATATACCTATTGGTAAGGAACATAATACTCTTCTAGCACCTAAACGGGTGATGCACATTACACTGTAGGTACTGGTGGTGATGTTCGTAGATATATCTATGTGTACAGTATATTTAATAATGTGTAACTTTTGTGTCTGAAATCAGACCGAACCAGAGAAAGTTACATAATAAAATCTTTTTTGTTTTTGATAGATTTCATACTTAATATCAGACAGAACACAGCTCGGGATATCTACCTAGCCATAGAGAAATGTTGTGAATCTTGATGCATAACTGTGCCCGTCTGAGGCACCCGACCTGACTGACGTACGGTGTAATCTGAACCGTTCATAAATCTTCACGTAAGAACGTACTATAATGTAACGTACGTATATATCACGTAACCAACTGCTTGAAACAGCCTTCCCATTGGACGGAAAGTCCAATTTATTAAATAAATCCATTCAAACACCCGCACAAATATCGAGTACCTGAATACAACGTCCAACAGTACAACTAGACGAAGCTCGGTTGAATAATTGAATGTCAATTTTAAATCTTGTTCATCTTTGCGTAAATTAATTACTGGACCGAGTTTTTAATTATTTATCCTTTCTATTTATAAGTTACATACAATAATGACATGTTATAAAACATCATTTGTCAACGAAAAATATGTATGCATCTACGACTCTACATGTTTTTTTATTTATTATTAGACTTTTCAGGAAGCGCCAAGCGAGTCGGCTATCCAATCAAATTTTATTTTATTCAAATAAGATCATACCAAATAATATTGAAATGAAATATGACTTCAGTAATTTATTGACAACATAAAATATCATTCTGTTGATATATTTTTTAACCGACTTCCAAAAAAGGAGGAGGTTCTCAATTCGACTGTATTTTTTTTTAATGTATGTTACATCAGAACTTTTGACCGTGTGGACCGATTTCGACAAATTATTTTTTAATCGAAAGGTAGTGTGTGCCAATTGGTCCCATTTAAATTTATTTGAGATCTAACAACTACTTTTCGAATTATATCTAATAATGCGTTTTTACTTAACGCTTTTTTCGTCGACCTACGTTGTATTATACCGCATAACGTTCTACTGGATGTACCGATTTTGATAATTCTTTTTGTGTTAGAAAGGAGATATCCCTAGTTTGGTACCATGATAAGGAAACCAGGATCTTATGATGGGATCCCAGAGAAATCGAGGGAACTCTCGAAAATCCGCATTAACTTTTTACTGGGTGTACCAATTTTGATATTTTTTAATTTAATCGAAAGCTGATGTTTATCATGTGGTCACATATAAATTTTATCGAGATCTGATAACTACTTTTTGAGTAATCTTTGATAACGCGTAGTTACTTGACTATTTTTTCGTCGATCTACGTCGTATACTCGTCGATGTAATTGAAGTCGGTTTTTTTTTCGTTTGCGAGCAAACACAATTATTTTATAATAGAACAAAAATTCGACATCGTTGCGAAGAAACATACCAATTCATCGTTACGATAGCTTTTAGTACAACCGTAGTGGTTTAACGATTTGATTGTCATAATGACTCAACTGCAAAACTAAGCGAGTAGTGGAACGGCGTGGTTCAATGAAAGGACTAGCCTTTTGCAATGGATATTTAAGGTAGCGATAGAAGCTGCGACGTATGTACCAGTAAATTAAAAAAAAATAGCTTGTAGATTTGTTTTAAAATGCAAAACTTGTTTTTATTACAATTTAAAACCATCAAGATTCGTCATTAACTATAAATATTGTAATGTGAAACGTGAATATGCACTAAAAGAGCGAGAGCTATTTACCAAGATTGTGTTAGCTTTTCTTTTTAAAAATAATACAATGAACAATATAATTAATAAACAAATTTTATTAATGAAATACAAATAAACATATTTATAAAAAGATAATTTAAATATCTTTTTATTTAAACTCAAGAGTTATAGTAGACCTAACGTTTACGTTATATTTTATTGATATTAGAAAATTGTAGTTTCTATATCAGTCATAACTCTGGAAGGCTCATATAATAAACGTTTACCACTAGTATAGTTACAGCAAGCTTTTTGTTTATTAATTATAAGATCAATTGTCGTTGGCAATTGACCGTTTTACCGTTTCACATTCTTCACATTATTAACACAGATTAGTAAGATTACTTAGATTTTTAATATTATGACCAAGTTATTAAGATTGAATTAAGCTATTAGAAACATCATCTATGGGTAAATTCGTTTAATAAATAATAATAACAATTCTTAAATTTACTTAGGATTTTATTTTATCTCTTTCAGCAATGATTATCAAGTTATGTCAAAATTATAATTATAAAAAAGAATCGGTGAAATGGCATGAAGGGTGGGGAGGACGGGGTTTTGGCGCAGTATCTGGAGCAGACAGTGAGTTGGGAGAAGTTAGGTACCGTTATTTATATAGGTATGTATGTATATGTATGTTCAATGTACATATTGATCGCCTCCCCGGGCCACTCGCCACTATGATCTCACCTCCATCCTCTGTGACTCCCTCCCCCCTCGCACCGCCTACCGCATAGCCTCTACAGCCTACAACGAATAGACTGTCGAATTCGCCCAACGTTACGACGGACGTTTTAAATATTTTTAGCCGATGTCAACTCGATTCTTTACTAAAATACCTTTTCTAATCATTTTCACAAATTAAATAACCGAAGAATGCAAAAAGATGAAGCAATTAAAATTCTAAACGAAGTCATATAGGTACAATAAGCCACTTTTCCTATTACTTGTAACATTTTATAACATTGAGGATTCGGTTCGTAAATAACATGTTGAAAGTTAGGAGCCCTCCATTAATCACGTGAGGCTCTTGGGCACAAAAAATCACGAAATATCACAACGGGGGAAGGGGGTGTTGTAGGATATCACGTATTTATTTTTTCGTCAAACGCGCGGATTTTAAACGTGAAAAGCGGAGTGTAGCTGTGACCTTGACGAAGAAATGCTGAAGAAAGTTGCTAATCCGTGCTCCAAGGACAATATACATTAAATACGTTCATGTACTAGTACAATATATGATTCCGCATGATGACCATTCCTTTAATATTATTGTCATGCCAGTCAAAAACACCCTGCAACCTTTCTTTCTAGACATGTTTATCATGGTCCTTAATTTCATAATAAAATTAGATTACACGTTATACCTGTATTTAAAGACAATATTCTAAAAATTTCAAGATTCTTTGTAGGTACTGAAAATACACGTTACCTTTTGGATGCTCTCTCCAAACTAAGCTCTTAGTCTTAAACCTCGCCACGTAACCACCAAGGGTGTGGGAAGTAGTAAAAATGCAAAAAAAATCACGGTTAATAGACGGCTCCTTATGAAATCTTTTTAAGTGTATTTCAATTAATAACAATAGCACACTTACACAGATCTGCGATGAAAAAGTTTTTTGGGGAATTTTATATAAAATTTGTACCTAAATTTTGACCTCCTTATTACAATTATAAACTTTTTTTTAATGTCCAAGGTTACATTTTTTTATTGGGATATATTGAAGTAAACTTTTCATACATAGTTTATTTTATCATATATTTATATCATATTGATTGGGCTGGGCAGCGTTTGGCAGGCTTCATCGAGTCTTCACTTCGAAGATTCCACAATGCTTGAAGACAAAAGTCTTCGAGTAATGCGTCCTGCCTGTGTAACATACGGAGCCGAGACGTGGACACTGACGAAGGGACTGGTCCACAAGTTTAAAGTCGCTCAACGTGCAATGGAACGGGCTATGTTTGGGGTTTCTCTCAAAGATAGGATTAGAAATGAGACTGTCCGCGAGAGAACGAAAGTAACCAACATAGCCGACAGAATTAGCAAGTTGAAGTGGCAGTTGGCTGGCCATCTGTGTCGCAGGACCGATGGTCGTTGGAGCAGACGGGTCCTGGAGTGTAGACCGCGGCTTGACAAACGCAGTGTGGGAAGTCCTCCGGCCCGTTGGACCGACGATCTACGTAAGATTGCCGGTGTAAGCTGGATGAGGATTGCGGAAAACCGGGATGTTTGGCGCGAACTTGGGGAGGCCTATGTCCAGCAGTGGACTCCAATAGGCTGAGCTGACTGACTGACTAAATGAGTTTACGTATCTTAAATAACTTTATAGCATTTTCATTCATTTTATAGCAAGGGTAAACAAAATTTTCGAGTTATATTTTTGAATGGATATGATAGAGCAAGAAATTGTCATTAAAAAAAAAAACGAATTGACGTATTAGAACTAAATTTGAAGTTGAAATAAAAAATAAAAAAAACAATCCGACTGATAGATCTCGATAAAGTCAATACTTTAAAAATGTGTTTTTAACGTTCCCAGAGAATATTTTTTAGATCCCTAATACAAAAATGTTGTCCAAGAAATGTTAAATGCCTAAACAAATTTATGTGTTTGAAAATTCATTGTTTGAAATCTAACATTGATTTGTTCCCCAAAAAAATTGGGACGATTATAGTCAGGATCAAGGTGGTTCCATCAAGATTCCATCAAGTTCCGTCATCTAGTCCCGATCTTAATCCGCTGAATTATGATTTATGGTCAGTTTTAGAGAGTATGGCTCACTCTAAATGCCATAATAATTTGGAGTCATTAAAACAATCCATACAATTGGCAGTGAAGAAACCCATGGAAACCCATGGAAAGAGTGCGTGCTTCTATTGATAACTGGTCTCAACGATTAAAGGACTGTATTGCAGCCAATGGAGACCACCTCGAATAAGCTTTATATATTTTTAATGGTTTGATATTAATTTCTTAAAGTAGCACATTGTAATAGTAATAAATGTTACGTGCAATAGAAAAAATGTTTTTTTCTTTATAACAATATTTAGGAGAAGACTATGTATATAATCTATAAAGAAGAATAAATAGTATTACTAATATTACTCGAAGTAACTAAAAATTTAATTTTAAGACACTACACACACGCAACGTTTTTCGTTGCAACTGTCAAATTTTTACAAGTTTTTCTGAAGCGTTTTCATCTACAGACAGCATAGTACACTAAAACGATAGACAGTATAGACAGATTGGACTGGATGCAGTTGACGATTTCTGCAATATATGAATCATTGATTTCTAAAAGGGCACTTGTCCGTCTCGAAGGCATTTTTTTTTTAATGGAATCTATTGGAGACAATGTTTTCTTTCATTTTGTGTAAAAAAGTCACATGTCACTTCTTTTTCCTTAGGTTGGTACGCGAACAAAATATTTGTTTAGAACTAAAAAGGCACTTGTCCATGGACAAGTGCCCTTGTAACTACTAATCTGTGGTTTCATTCGACTGTCTTGTCTGTGTTCTGTCATGTCAGATGTCACATAATTTTCCCTCTTTTTTTGGACCAAGACTATGATGAACTAAACCTTTTTTGCGATAACTGTGCTGTAAATCATTCAATGATAAGGTTCATGATGGCTCTGGTTGAAACAAAGGTTTTCAAAAAAATTAATTTATACTTTCCGATCCGGGGCCACTCCTTTTTGCCCTGTGATCGTGGATTTGGTATAATAAAAAGAAAGCTTAAAACTATTGACAGAATCTACACAATAAATGATTATGTTGAAAAAATAAAATTAGAATGCTCTAATATTCATGAAAAATTTATTGTATATTTAATGAGTCAAAATGACATTTTTAATTTTCAAAGTTGGTATCAAAAATTCTTTTATAAAACTAAAGTGGCAAACAATACTTTGCCTGGTCAAATTAAAGAAAAGTTTAGCATTTCCAAGTATCATGAATTTAATTTTAATTCTGATGAGCCCCATTGTGTGACAGTTAAAGAATTTATTAATGGTTTTATATCATTTCAATTTATCTTAAGAAAAACCAATGTACCTGATCTTCAATTACCAACAGAAAAACTGTATTCTGAAACTGTACCAATAAAAAAGAATAAAATGGATGATCTAAAAAAGCTTAAAGATTACATTCCAGATGAAGCAATGGAATTTTGGGGTGCTATTTATGATTGGTCAGTGGAATAATGTAATAAAAATTTAATTCGGTGATTAACTGTTGTTTTATTTTAAATTAATTTTTGTATGAAAATAATAGTGTTAGTTGTTAAAAGGGCACAATGTCACGTTTATTTCAAAAAGGACACTTGTCCTTGATTTTGTAATACATATTTCTCAAAAACTATTTATCAAAATGAATTTTTTTTTCAGACAGTTTTAGGATTATAAGTATTCTATCTCATGTGCGAAAACTATTATCCTCTTCTATGTATTTAAAAAAATATAATGTTTTTTGTGTCTCCTGTAAAATTTTAACCTAGAGAATACAGTGTGACAAGTGCCCTTTTAGAAATCATCGATTCATATGTTTCATTTACTTTCCTCTTTCATACGAGTATAAATATAAAAAATAGGAGTATTATTAGTAACTAAAAGAATATTGGTTTACCCTAAATATAATAAAAAATAAAAAAATAAACAAAAGCCTTTTCTAAAGTATCAAAACACATCGCGATTAAATTTCTACCAAATAAAAAAAATAACATTAAGTGAAGTTAATTTACCTTGCTTTACAAAAACAAACTGAGTAGCAAGCACCTCTTCAGATTTAAAAAGTAAACATATCTATTAAAAATAACAATTAAGATATGATTTATTAAAATCTTATCTCCTTGAAATTATCGTAAATAACACACATTGTATTGGTGTGATAACATCAGAAAAAAAATAGTGTTAAACAATTACCAGGAATGTCTTAATTAATGAACTGCTTGTGATTTTTTCGTGTTTACATGAAATTACGTTTATATATTATTATAGCAAGAATGTTGATATCGAATAATAAATCCTAAAGCAATTATGACTATCAATAGTCGTCTGTAGAAATAATTTTAGTTTTATCACACAAATTCAAGGCTAAAAACATTACCAAAATCGAGATTATCAATTAAATACAGCTAAAACAAACAGTCGAAATATTTAGTTTTTGTCTAAAAATAAATTTAATTTGTTAATCAATATTCAGATGGATATTGCGTTTTAATTAAGTGTCAATGTCTGTCGGTTAAATTTTAAGCAAATGATTGGTAACGAATATTTATAGCATGGCAATAATAAACAGATAATACTGAGATGCAGGTTGAAGTTAAAGACATAACGAAAAAAATTACTATACCTACATACTTCTTAACTCAATATAATTTTTGTCTTGTAATTAAGTACTCAGTAATCTTTTCTAACATCATCACCGTTATGTAATAAGGATTTGAGTGTCATGAAAAATAATAAGTTTTGTTTTCATGCTCACTTTTATATCGAGAATTTCGTGACCGATTTCAATTTCTTTTTTTTACTTTTATTAACTCTTTTGTCGACGAAGGTCATTCACTAAATAAAAAAAATATAAAAACACCACGACGTGATTCATAGAATAGGACGGCTAGCACTATACAAAATAATATAAAAATGAGTAATATATTTATATATAAAGAGTATCCTCTTTTTAAAAATTTTAATTTAGCATAGCAATTTGAAGTGTCATTGTCAAATGACATGAAAAATAATAAAACTATAAAAAAATGATGGCTGATGAAGACGTATAATAATAAATCGTCGTTTCTTTATTTTCAGGTGAGAGTGTCTATCTATAGATTTAAGTGATTTTTTTACAATGTAAATTAAAATTTAACGAAATAAAAACTTTATTTTCACGGCAACGCAATTAGTTTATTTTTAAAGAAATACCTTATATATTAACTGCTCATTATTTTTATTTAAGGAAAAGAATTCGGGTTTCGGGCAATAATAAATCGATATCTAGAAACGATTTCATAATTCAACAATGGTTAATGTCACTAAGCCTAATACAGTTTGCTACTTAAAAGTTTCTATCAATAAGGGCTATAATATACACATCTCCTAAAAAAAACTTAATCACGCTGTATATTATTTATTTGCACAAATTGTAACATTTTTGACACATTTAAACGCGCACATAAGGTACCACCGTTCCTATTGAAAATTTATGTATATAGCCCAAAATATTATTTTGTTTAGATTTTCCTATTTATTCATAATTATCATTCATTAAAATTAATCATAATAATTAAAACGCAAGTGATACCGCGAAGTCTACCAATAAAATAATAATTCACAACACATTTTTTTAACATAGTAGGTCATTGAGTTTCTTTTTCTGTAAATACTCTTAATACTGTTCCATCACTAGGAACATAAATGGCCCACCCTAGTGACAACTCAGATATTCTGTCACTAAAGACAGTAAAAATCTCGATGAAACCTTGAAGAAACTGGACCTGTACGTGCAATTTTTTATCCACATCTGAGAAACTGTTGAACCGGTTTTGATGATACTTTGGCGCAAAGGGTAAATAAATAAACGATTTAAACCTGTTCGTGAAAGATGTAAAAATTTTGTTTTTACATTCGATGATTCAACAAGCGTTAACTATCATCACAATATTAAATTTTCTGATTTAAGTGTAGGTAGGTATACTTGCGACCTAATATTGTACGTATATTTAATACTTCGTTTTATGATATCTATTACTAAATGTCAGTAATTTGTATATATGAAAATGTATCGCTAAATGTGTTAATAGACGATAAACTTTAGAACGGCTAGACCAATCCTAGCCGAAATTTTTGAAGTTTTCTAATACTTTGTAGACGGTTTTTACGGAATAAAAAATTAAGAAAATAATATAACGATTACGAAGACCAAAGTCCATCGGGTAGCTAGTGTAGTAATATAAACATTTAAAACTATATTTGTATCTAAAAGTTATAAACAATTTAACAAGTTGTGCGACTCGTTGTAATAGCATAATAAGGTGAACTCGATGACTGTTCTGACCTTGAATAAACTTAACACTTTTTTATACCTACTCGACAACTAATATAAGGTGGCTGCGACATAAGATAACGGAATATTACTGCTTTCAGTTGAAGTTTTTTCTAATCAGGGGCATGTAAACGATTGAAAGACAGATTCTATTACATAATTTTCTCACGTTTTATATCATTAGTGGAGATACGCTGAACATTAACGACCGATAATTTTTTTTTACATTTTATTAAACGTATATCTTTTATCAATTCTAAAAATATTTACCAGTTTAAAAATTTTCAATGGAATAGTATATTGCCATAATATAAAACAAATTCTCATAATATGTGTGTGTCATATCTTACTGTCACCACGTAATTTGACTACGGAATAAAATCAAGCAATTATATACCTATAAGATTTGTTAAAAATAATAACATAATAATGTTTAATGTTTATCATCACAAAATAGCAATAATATTTAAAAGTAAATTAAAAACAATAACATTGGATTAATCTAAGATTCAGTTTTGTATACGATTTTTTGAAAAAAAAAAATTAATTATAATATTTAATGTAAGATTAGTACAATATTAAGAAAAGAATAACCTACTATCTTTAAACAATTTGGGCTTTAGGCACGATAAATGTACAGAGGATGCAGTGTATTCCTGGACCAATTATATAGCTAGCAATCTTGGTCACGGTACAGAATGTATCTCATATCATGTTCTATCTTTCTGGACTTGGCTAGTCTCCGGCCCCATTATCTATTAGTTTATGCTCAAAAAATTGGAATGTACCTAATTTAATTTTTAACTACGGGCCTCTGACGGTGTCAGAGGCTTACAATTAAAAGAATTGTGAATTATCTCTATCACAGATACCAATGTGTTAAGATACACTAGCAGTGATTAATCGGTTACTCATGGAGTCCCTCAGTGCAGTATCTTAGGGCCGACTCTTTTTTAACCGACTTCCAAAAAAGGAGAAGGTTCTCAATTTGACTGTATTTTTTTTATGTATGTTACTTCAGAACTTTTGACTGAATGGAGCGATTTCGACAAATTTTCTTTTAATCGAAAGGTGGTATGTGTCATTTGGTCCCATTTAAATTTATTTGAGATCTAACAACTACTTTTCGAGTTATATCTAATAATGCGTTTTTACTTGACGCTTTTTTCGTCGACCTACGTTGTATTATACCGCATAACTTTCTACTGGATGTACCGATTTTGATAATTATTTTTTCGTTGGAAAGGGGATATCCCTAGTTTGGTATCATGATAAGGAAACCAGGATCTGATGATGGGATCTCAGAGAAATCGAGGGAAACTCTCGAAAATCCGCAATAACTTTTTACTGGGTGTACCGATTTTGATAATTTTTAATTTAATCGAAAGCTGATGTTTATCATGTGGTCACATATAAATTTTAACGAGATCTGATAACTACTTTTTGAGTAATCTTTGATAACGCGTAGTTACTTGACTATTTTTTTGTCGATCTACGTTGTATTACTCGTCGATGTAATTGAAGTCGGTTTTTTTTTCGTTTGCGAGCAAACACAATTATCTTATGTATATACAGTCTAGCTCTAAGTATTGATACAAAGAAAAAAACATTTATTACTATTTTAGTGTGTGTTAGTTTGATACATTAATATAAAACCATTAAATATATATAAAGCTTATTCGAAGTGGTCTCCACTGACTGTAATACAGTCCTTCAAATGTTGAAGCCAGTTATCAATAGAAGCACGCACGCATGCATGGGAAAATTCTTCACTGCCAATCGTATGGATTGTTTTAGGAACTCCAAATTATCATGACACTAAGAGCAAGCCATACTCTAAAACTGTCCATAAATTATAATCCAGCGTCTTGATAACCAGTCTTGCTGAAAAGACCGTTGTTGGTTATTGAACATGGTGTTGGTAAAGTATCTTTATACACTTTTACGGATGTTTTGATACCTTTTTCACAAAAATATGGCTCAATCACTCCTTCATGGCTAACACCCCACCAAATCAACACTGAAGTCGGATAATGCCCACGCTGTACTCTGTAGACTAAATGGGAAGCTTCCTTAGAACTCTGAGTATAAAAACGGTCATTTTGTTTGTTAAAATATTGCTCAATTGTAAAAATTATCTCATCCGTAAACAAACATTTTCTGTGACCTCCCTTTGGGGTAAGCGGTAGTTTATGTATTTGTTTTGATTTTACCACCCTATTCTTTTTACAATGAACAAATATATAAAATATGCAGCTTCCAAATTAAAATGTAATTTTTTGTTTATTTTTAATTGTAACAGTATTTAAGGCCAGACTATGTATATATATTATTTAATTAATTCCCTTACTTGGCTTCAGGCTAAATAAATAATAAATAGAAAAAATGTTTATTTCATCAATAACCAACACATTACAATAATAACACAAAGGTTGACTTCTTCTTTTGAGTGCAATAAGCTCCCGTGCCAGAAGGAGTCACTCTTCTTTAACGCACTCATACTTAATCGAATATAAGACGAAGGATCGAGTTATAAGACGAAGCAAACTAAGCTTTACAGAGAAAAAGGTCAGATTATTTCATATGCTGATGATACGGCGGTAGTTAAAGCCGCTAATTCGTGAAATAACGTGTTTAAAAAAACACAACTAAGCTTTAACTTTATTACTAAATACTCACTTCAGCCTATCGCAGTCCACTGCTGGCTTATAGGCCTCCACAATTTTGCATCGAAAATGGCGTGAATTCACCTATGTTGAACATAGTCAACACGCTGGCCAGGCGGGTTGGTGACCGCAGGGCTAGCTTTGTCGCACCGAAGACGCTGCTGCCTGTCTTTGGCATGTGTATTTCAAAGCCAGCAGTTGGGTGGTTATCCCGCCATCGGGCAACTTTTTAAGTTCCAAGGTGGCAGTGGAACTGTGTTATCCCTTAGTTGCCTCTTACGACACCCACGAGAAGAGAGGGAGCTAAATTCTTTACTGCCGTAGCCACACAGAAATTACAAATATTAGTAATGGCTATATAAAAATAAACTTTACTTGTACATTTTACATTAGCAAAACTAAGGAAGAAGTTTTTTCAATGCATCCGTTACTTCAATTACCTGAAAACTACAGCATTGTTGCCTACTCTTATTGCTGTTAATCTTACATCATCTGTACATGCAAAATATTGGAGGAAGTTAAGTATATAAAATATATCAAGGTATCAATTAATGCATTTAGGCTTATTGATCCCTCGTTGAAAATTATCTATATTTTGGCTATCTGAGATTGGAGTTATTAGTTTTTGTAAATGTGAGGTTATGTTACAACGTCTATAAAAAAAAACCCGATCACTAAGTTCTTGTAGCACCAATGTTTGTTATATTTATTGAAGACTGTTTGAAAACTCATTACAAATATTGATATAAACTTGAAACCACAAATAAATATCAGGAATGGACTCAGAATGCATCGGAAAACAGTAAACACGAAACGAGTGACGGACACAGTATTACTGTTAGTAAGCTGTCAAAGCTGTCATTAAAAATATGATTTATTTTAAATCAATACGAAATCGATAATCATTTTGGTTTATCAGATATTACTTGATATTTTCGCTATTAATGTAACTTTATTTAAATGCACTTTATTGTTTACAGCTTTAATTGCGCATCGAAATACCTTGAGTTAATTAAGCAGTGCAAACATTTTCTTTTTGAATTCTGTAATCGATTATAGATGAATCGATACCTAAATAATTTGACGAAAACTATCTTTCTCAATTTTCTCCGCTTCCAAATTCAGAATTAAGCTGATATTTTATATTTTAAAATAAAAAAATATGACCAATTTTTTAAACCATATCTCTACTCATTACATTTTGGCCCAAAATTCCTCATCTCCTTTGTGAAGTTCTCGTAATAAGAAAATTGTTCTTGTTGAGTACTTTATTAAGAAAACACAGTGAACTTGCTTACGACACATCACATTTAAACCGATGTAGGATTTATCTGCCTTAGCTAAAGTCTCATTTCCAAGAAATACTTCGTTTATTAGAAAATTCATACATATATAATATAACTAAAGTATTGAATATCATTTATCCTTACTTAACAGAAAAAAGTGTAAAAATAAGATTACTTTTTTTTTAAATCTTATTTAGTTTATAAAACAAAATAAAAATATATACTCTGTGTGTAAAAATAAAATAAACAAATATATTATAAAGATCTAAATTGATACAAATAAATAAATAAATAAACCAATAATTGAATTTATAATTACTACCCACTAGATTTTTACTACTAGACACCTTCTCCACCATTTAATGACATTACTCACACACAATACACACCATGCACCTATGTTATATTTATTAGTTTAATACCAGAGAGGAACAATTTTAATAACTAACATCATTTTATTATAATATAATATTAGTAATGTTTCACAAAATCATTAACCTTTTTGGGAGTGGGCACACAAGTTGAGACAGATTTTTTTCTAGTTCAGTGACAGGTTAATTCAACAAGATTGTTAGCTTCAAGAAACAAATGGGATAACAAGTCTCTTATAATGTGTAATATTAGGTTTAAGATTTACGTTTGTTTTTTGTTTAACTGTAAGTTAAAATAAATAAATGTTATGTTTATGTTTGTAATGAAGAATCTTTACATAAACGAACCCACGATGGATAAGTTGTTATACGAAAATAGTAGAAGATAATTATGTTGTTTGTCCATAGTGACAAATAAACGAGCCGCGCGAACGATATGACTGAGAAGCGAACAGCTGTTATTGTATACGAGTGCCCGTACAGTCGCCGAAAGTTAGGCGAGCGTGTGCAGAGCACCGGCGGCCGTCGCCGCATATACTCGTGGTAGACACCCACCCTTGCAGCGAGAGTTGCGCCGGCCGCGCTCGTTCGGACGATCGCTCATCGCAAACGACTCCTTGAAATGCATCTTCCAACTCCGCTCCGTACCCCATTCACATTCACGTGTATCATCAGCACACCAGTACACAATCTAAACACTGACACCTAGTATCGGCGCACTGTTATTTCCGCCGACCGAGACGAGTGGTGCTTCGCGCGATCACGATATACAATGCGAACCGATGGGGAAGAGGTAACGAAACGTTTCATTAGGCGCGAACCTATACGACAGTCGGCCTCGGGCGTGGACTGGCTCGTGATGCGAACGGCCGCCGCCGTCGCCTCTACCGCGAGACCGGACCTCGCGTCTCGGGGTGAGGATGCGGGAATCGGCTTCGGCGCAATACCCGTCACGAAAATAATAGGAACAGTGAGTGCACCTCTGAGGCGCGACGCGACGCGGTCGGTGCGAGCGAGACGCGGATAAACACCAGACTGTTTACTTACGGTGTTCGAGAGCGGGGCGCCGGGGCGCGGTGCGGGGGCGATTGCCTGCAATCCGCGCGGTGCAATTACTTGCTCGTATTCCACAATTTTATCCTAACATGGGCTCGCATAAATAATTCAAGTAAAACTTACAAACAAAAGTTCATAATGTCTTTAAAGTTATGGAAGTTACAAATTAGACACTATTTTTCAATTAGTAACTTCAGTGTATCGATATCGAAATTACAAGCTTTTGACGTCACACAAGTTTTTGTCTTCATAATTGGGGGCATGATATATTTATATGTTACATAAAAATTTAAAGATTACATGCAAAAAATTATGGAGCAAGATTTTCCAAAATTTTCTTTTACTACGTTTTTGTTTCAAATTCAAGGCTAAACCGGTGGTCGATTAACAGTAGGTGTAAAATGATCAGTAGTAAGTAGTTAAACGATCAATCGACGAGCCGTGCATCGAGCGGTGGTGACTGCATTCCGACGTCCCAGCCTCGTCCCGCGAGGCCTCACCCCCCATCCTTCCGGCGCTGGCCACGTGACGCGCCGATTAGCCGTCGAGTGTGCCACCGCGACCAAAATAGAGCGCACGCATACGAATCTCGCATCTCGTTCTACTTCACTAAGCTCTCACGCCTCTTTTCAATCTCTTGTCTAACTTTTGCCGACCGCTCGACGTAAACCATCGTTACAGTTCAAGCCGGTAACAACTGTCTATGTAACTGAAATATACACAACTGTTTTTTTTTTCAATATACACAACTGTTTTTTTTTCAATCAACCTTACAAATTATTTTTCAATAAACCTGTATATTATATCTTACAAAAGAACAAAATCGTATACCTAACAAGAAGAATCAAATAAGGTAGATCCTAAACTTCAAATCATACGTTTAACAAACAAAAAGTACATTAATACAGTATTTTTACGCCCGGCCTAATAGTAATATAGGTTGTGTTTTACAGAAATAAAATTAAACGAGAAAATAATGGCACGCACCCAAACAGCAACACAGTTCAGTAAAGTGCCACGACACAGCAACTCGCTTGGGAACCACTACTGCAGTCCACCTGCTATTCGATTCCCATACATAATGAACAGTTTATAAGTTAAAAAAAAATGTTAATAGTATGTAATTCTATTGTTTTAGTTTACTTCTAACCAAAACTTACGTACGAATGTTATGGATGTCTATCGTTATATTGTATAAATAGTAATATAAAAAAAATTAATTAAAAAAAATATTAAAGTTTCATACAGAGCTTAATTAAGGTAGGAAAATCGTTCATTATCACGCAGTGTTACCGCATTTAACAAGAAAAAGACGACGGGATCAATACAGGCTGCAAAATGTACACGTGATCGCGTCACTATATAACAACTCCTACCACCGACCGCACCCCTAAACACCCACTGTTTCCCCTTCTACCAAAGTCGACACTAAAAGATTTTTCTTTTTCTTTTTACTTATCTGAAGCGTCACTGCAACCTATAATTGTTTATACCACTGACACACTTAGACATTTCAAATATAGTGAAACCTTTTTTAAAGTTTACTATTACTTTTCCCTAAATCTAACACGACAAATAAATATTCTATAAGGTAAGACGATGATTGTCTACATTCTTTCAACATTTTCAAGCAAAACATTACAAATAGAAAAATTCCAATGTCAAGTAACGAAAGTTTTTGTATAATAAGTTAATAAGTTTAATGCCTGTCAAAAATTAAATATATTTTTTATCCCTGCGCAATTAAATTATTATAATAATTTTGGGTAGGACACTATTGCATAATTTTATCTGTGGTAAAAATAGTGCAACAAGAAATAAATATTAAGTTGAAGCTATGTGAAAAATTATCATAACATTTAAATGAAATTAATATCGAAACGTTTTGACTTTGACTTAAATAATAAAAAATATCAACAGTGCTTTTAAGAATAAATAATTTAAATAAATATCTCAATTAATTAATAAATTAAAATTAAATTTATGAATTAAAGGTAATCCACGAAGCTTGGAATTTTCCAGACAAAGTAACCTATCAGTACGGGAAGACCTCGCCGAGTACAAAGGGTTTACTTGTAGATTGGGATTTGGTGGCTCGGGTCGATAAGCGGTTTTCGCGTCGGCGAAAACGGCTGAACACTGAACTGTATAAAAAAATTGTTGAAAACTTTTGATGAGTATAATATATGGTTTTAATTAACGAATAAAATATTTGGAACTTTAAATAAATAGAAAAGAACTCAATAATCAACTAAACATGACATTATACAATAAATTTGAATTTTCTTAAGACTCATTTCACAATTTTTCGCTCTGCAAGTTTGGGTAAATTTGATCGCATCGCGCGAGTCATACGAGCCGCGCGATCTTTGTGCTACTTGGTATAGTGTGACAACCAAAAAACATCTTGATCTTTTTCTAATGTATAATAAAAATTAATAACTGTGGTAAAAAATGTTTTTTTTACATAATTAATTTGTTAAAAATTTCAAGTGTGTTATATAACAACAGTCAATAAATTTAAAATTAAAATAATAAGTCAGTTTTATTAGATAGTTGAAACATTTTTTTTTTAATTGGTTGAGTTTTTTGAGCTTACGAATGAATCTAATTTTTACGATATAAATAAAATAGCATTTTATTATGCTCCAGAAAATCTGAGTCAATTTTTGCCGGCTTTAATTTTTTTATAAATTCAAAGGCACCGACAAACACATTTATTAACAAATAACAAGACAAACAGATTTAAATACCTATTTGTATTGATAATGTGAGAACAATAAATTAAATTATACATTTGTTTACAGAAATTATCATTATATTATTTTACAGTAGTTTTCGCATATTTTTTTATTTTGATGAAAGTATCAAATGCGGTTTATCACACTATAACAACAGTCGCTTGGCGCGTGTGAGCGAAAGAGACGGCTGCGCAGAATTTGGCGAGGATCTTACCTCTGAGCGCTGGCACTCGACTGATTTACTGGGTTTTATGCGTGGTATTATATAATATCTTTTTATTTTTAATACAAAAGGTATCAATTTTTTTTAAACATTTTAATTTTTTTATGTTTCTAAATAATATAAGCACTTTGGCATAGATAGTTCCTTAAAATTTCTTTGTTTTCTAAGAAAAATATCGATTTTAAAATTGTACTTCTTTGAAAAATATTTGTAAATTTAAAATTTTACTACGGTTTAATGGAGATACAAATGGAAAAAATCTGCATTATGTATCAACAAAAACATACTTATTACACATATTATCATATTTTTTATATAATTTTAAGATAGAGATTATTGAAAAATAGGACTTGAGGCGGCTGATGAAAAGGTTAATAATTTTGTACACACAATATAAATCAAAATTCTGATCCATTATCTTACTACAGCAAAGGTTGCTTTATTATATTTCAAAAATATAAGTTACATTATTGCATTCCATACAGAGATTAACGACGTCAAAATATTACAATTTCGCGGATTGTTACGGATTTTTGCGATAGGGCTCTTAACAGGAAAAGTATCTTTATTATTGCAAACTAGCTGACGCAGCAAACTTTAAACCGTCACTTTTTTCTAATCTTGTCTGGACAATAGTGAATACAACAAAAAAAAAAAAAAAAAAAATTAGATATCTAATTTGGTGCAGTCGTTCGGAACTTATGTGCAAACGTGTATTTTGGCGATTCATTTTCATAAGTATAGATTGACCTTTTGTGTCTAGTGTAGTGATAAAAAGTTCCATTTACGCCGATCGGATCGTATATTTGTATATATATATATATATATGAATGTTTGTTTATAGTATGGTTGTTTGTTCTTTCCCGACACTAACTAAACGTCCATCTATACTAATATTATAAAGCTGAAGAGTTTGTTTGTTTGTTCGTTTGAACGCGCTAATCTCAGAAACTAATGAACCGATTTGAAAAATTCTTTCAGTGTTAGATAGCGCATTTATCGAGGAAGGTTATAGGCCATTTTTTTTTCAAATTAACGCGTGTGAAACCGCGGGACACAGCTAGTATTGTATAAAGCTGAATCCGGTTGCTATTATAAGCATTTGATAACGAACAGATTGTTTTAATTCAGTGCAGCTGAGTTTTGTCTTCTGTTTAACTTAAAAGATTTTTTTTACACTTACACAAATAATACTAATGTAAGTAAAAAGGGAAAACTTTTTCAACTGACCGGAAAGATTTTGCCCTCTGACTAGCGTTCTGTCAAACGTGAGAAGTTAAAAAAAATTGTGTGTACTTATGTACGCACGTAAGAAGTTATACTTCATTGGCTAGCTAACTTCACGTTGCTAACTTCTCGCTCGTTGACTAGCTAACTTCAGGATGTCGGTTTTTCTGTTACGGTGTGCGCGCGTATCATAAAAAATTTACTCTCACAATTTTTCCCTAACGTGCCAACAGAAATATAACTTCAACAAACATTATAAAAAGCCGTTTTCGAGTTTTTTTGCGCTTAGCAACATATTTGCGAATAATTGTTATACATATATGTTTCACAATATTTGCACAACATACTGCTAATGTGCTTTGTAAATCGAAGTGTTATAATTATTATAAACTAGCGACCCAACGCGGCTTCGCTCAGTTACAAAAACTGTCAGTACTCCTCTACTATATTATTCATGTATTATATAATACATATAAACCTTCCTCTGAAATCACTCTATTTACTAAAGGAAACCGCATTAAAATCCATTGCGTAGTTTTAAAGATCTAAGCATACAGACAGCGGGAAGCGACTTTGTTTTATACAATGTAATGATATTACATACAATAAAAACTTAAGCACACACACACACACACACACGCATACACACACACACATACACAACACACACACACACACACACACACACACACACGCGCGCGCGCGCACACACGCACACACACACACACACACACACACACACACGCACACACACGCGCGCACACACACACACACACACACACACAACACTCACTAACTCTCACTCACGCTCACTCACTCACTTACTCTCACTCACTTACTCTCACTCACTCACTCTCACTCACACTTACTCACTCACTCTCACTCACACTCACGCACTCACACTTGATTATTATTTTTTATGTATGATATTGATTAATATTGTAAGCCTCAGTGGATGAGGTACCCAGTAACACGCAGTACAGGGGTCCTTGCAACGCATACGACGCATGACGACTCGTTGGTACAACGGTCACAGTACTGGTTTGTGGCTGTTTTGCTGGCGGCTGTGGGTTCATTCCCCGCACATGAAAAACATTTGTATTGGCCATACAGATGTTTGCCGTAGTCTGAGTGGTTGTGCAGACCTTGTAGGTCAACCCACCGTGCCTCGGAGAGCACGTCAAGCCGTAGGTCTCGGTTGTTATCAGGTACACCTGATAACATATCCACCAAGCCGCATTGGAGCAGCGTGGTGTATTATGCTCTGATCCTTCTCCTACATGGGGGAAGGCCTATGTCCAGCAGTGAGATATTACAGGCTGAAGCGTAACACACAGACTATCTATTAGCCTACATTACCATTCCTATAATGCGAAAAGAAAAGTGTGCCGAATTTCATGCAGAATTAATTACATTTGAAGTGGATCAGGAATTACGTAATACATAGCTCATATGAATAAAAAATACTAAAAAACCATAGCTCTTTCTTCATTTCAAGTTTATTTCTGTACAGTTGTTAGGAACACATGGTATCAATACTGTTTATGTAAAAGTATTTTTATCCGTGATAGAGATGAACTACATACTAGCAACGAGAGCAAGTAACACAATACTGGAGTTATAGAGAATAAGTACATACATATTATTCACAATAGCCACCTCTTGTTCCTCAACTTTCTAGTCCCAATGTAGCGTGACAAGTACAATATGAACTCTAACATATTACATTTTTGTATGAAATAAATACATTTAATTAGTCAATTAAGTTAAGCATAAATCTTGACTAAGAATTTATTGGGCATAGTTATTAATACATTTTAAATTACTAATAGCGACACTCTTCAATTGCTTTAGTTAAAAATATTTCTACAAGTTAGACTAAGTTTACGTCACAAGCACTATTTTTAAAAGGAGGCACAAATAAACTAAGCGCGTCGTGCAATTTAACAGTTTAAATTGTAAATTGCCACCTATTTATCAGATACAATTACTAAGAGTGAGCGTGGCATCAACTTTCTATTGCTAAGTCAACTCGCTCGTCGTTTCTTTTTAGTGTCGACCACTTTTTCACTTGGCTAAGCAGTGAAAAACTGGTATATTCAGTCGACGGAATTGGTGGCAAGCAACAGCGATGCGCGTAAGAGTATTTGCAACGGATGCAGCAAAATGAAAGGTTCAATGACCTCGGGCGGGTTTCACTCGTGCTTGTAGAGCGACGCCCAGCCCAGTTCAGTGGCCCTATTATGTGTTAGACTTAGAACTACAATTTTGCAATGTGTAAATAATATTATAGTTTTGCTGCCAGGCATTTTGCTATTTTACTACGTCGCAAGTCTTATGGATCCTTAATATTGAAACAGAAAATATAATTCTTTCAATTGTGAACTTAGTAAACAAATTTGGTGCTATCAAAAGTTTGATGGTTCCTTTAAAATATACTAAAGAAATGCTACGCTCTCACCCCAAGTTGTCACTAAACGTCAAGGTCACAGGGGTGCGCGCATGTGCCGTACTTGATATCACAAAATAAAGATTTTCCTTAGCTTAAAAGATATATCTCATCTTTTATATTATTCGTATTATGATCGTAAGTGACCTTGAATGTAATACTATACTTTTTTGTGGTCTAATAAGGAAACGTATAAAGCGTCGCACATTATTAGAATGAATTAAGTAAATCAAATATTCTTTATTGCTTTATGTAAATCTATATATCAAATATTATATATATTATAAATATGAACATATTTTATAAAAAAAATTGTGACAATAAACGTGTTAAAAAAACAGCGTTGAAAATTTTGAGAAAACGACGAGAGCTCAAAAGACAGATAGAATTGGGAACGAGTCTGCGGGTGTCGGTCCCGGCATCGATCCGTGTCTTATATACCCGTTTTACATACTTCCTCGGCCCTCGCGACTCGCGCTTTATGTAAAGATCCAACCGCGATGCGTCAACTGATGCACATGCACCGCGTCATAGAGTAAACAAGACCGGTATACATAAGCGGTTGTTTCATGGCTTAAATTCCATATCTTTTCACGTGATGGAGCGTTATTGTATTGCGTTAAGCGTTGTGTATTGTATGTAGTTGGTTGAATTGTACCTTCGTTCCTCGTGGTTAATATGACAATTTATATTGTTTACGTGAATTTACTTCTGTAGCGTATCTTAATTATTTAATATATATAATATTTGGAAAATCGCGACGTTTGGCGCGAACTTGGGGATGCCTATATGCCGTAGCGAGCATTCCATATAGGCAGAAAGGCAATGCCTACCTTGTCATGTTACTAAAATGATATATAAAACATGAACATTTAATATTTTGAAGAAAAAAAAAAAAAACAAACAAACCATAATTCAATTTAAATCTTTAAGAAATATGAAGTTAATATGTAAATAACAAAAATTGCAAAATTGCGTTTTCAATGTCTCGTCCTCTTTGTGTGAGTTCCACATCGCGGTCCATACGGTTTACACGGGTACATTTATCGTTTTTTTTAATAGGTATTAAAAAAAAAACTATAAATTGGATTACCAAATAACAAAATTTCATTTTGTCGCCAAAACGTAAGCGAATCGCTGAGCAAGGAAAACATGACAATGATCGTGTTTTTTGTGTATATGGGACTATTTAATTCAGTTTAAAAATAGACAAGTAGATAATATCCTACTGCGATCTGACAACTAGCGACACCGTACGAATTGGCACTTTAAGTTATTCTGAATAAGGAGGGACTTTAGATCAATAGTTGAGCTGGAACAATCTAGAATCTTTATTGATTCGGGTGACGACTCATCCATGACGCTAAAACCACGTGACATTATGTTATGGGGATATATCGAGGTATTATTATCAATTTATAGTGAGGCGTAATTTAAACGGACGGCAACGTAGGGTAAATGAAAATCGATACGCCGCTTGTTAACCTTGAATTAATCCTGATATACATATATTTAAATTTTTAAACGCAATAATAGGCCTTAAATGTACCTAGATGATTAAACGTCGTTAACTATGTAAGCATGTACCTACTAAATGAACACGATCGACAGACAGTTATTTCCTCTAGACGGCATAATAATAAATTAAAAAATACATTAATAACACTAATAAATGACGATTCGGAAGTGTTTAGGTTTAAGAGCCATTTCACAATTTTACGCTCTGCAAGTTTAGGTAAATTTGGTCGCATCGCGCGAGTCGTACGAGCCGCGCGATCTTTGTGCTAGTACGTATAGTGTGACAACCAAAAGACCATCGTGATCATTTTCTGATGTATAATAAAAATTATAACTACGGTATAAAATGTTTTTTACATAATTAATTTGTTAAAAATTTCAAGTATGTTATATAACAACAGTCAATAAATTTAAAATAAAATTAAAAAAATCAATTTTATGAAACAATTTTTTTAAATTGATTTAGTTTTTTCAGTTTACGAATGAATCTAATATTTACGATATGAATAAAAAAGCATTTAATGACATCGACACCGACAAACATATTAATTAACAAATAACAAGACAAACAGATTGAAATGCCTATTTGTATTGATAGTGTGAGAAAAGAAAATTAAATTATACATTTGTTTACAGAAATTATCATTATTTTATTTTACAGTCATTTTCGTAATATGTTTATTTTATTTATATTTTATTATGAAAGTATCAAATGCGTTTTATCCGCTATAACAACAGGCGCTTGGCGCGTGTGAGCGAAAGAGACGGCTGCGCAGAATTTGGCGTGGACATTACCTCTAACGGCCGATTCCAATATTCAAACTTCGATCTAGAGATCGTTGCAATCCAAGATAGAATTCTTTCTCTCGATCGATCCTCGATCTGCGTTTCAATACAACGATCTTCAAACGCCGATCGAGATTCGACGAGCGTTTGGAGATCAATCCGTACCCTCCCGTGCGTTCCATTCTAATCAGTATTTATGTGACTGCGTTTTACTCATATTCTAGATTTGAGAGCATTTGATAACTTTTTTCATTTATTTATATTGATATTTCCATTTAATATTCTTTAAACACCAGATTATATTATAATTTTCTAAATATAATGTTACATTTTATGAAATAACACACCTTAAAACTTACTAAGATTGAGATCGGAACGTAACGTACGTGAAGACTGTGAAGTTGTCAATTGTCAACTTCAAAGCTCAATCGAAAGAACTCTCCGTACTACACCGCGCTCTTTGCTTGTTTTATTGTGTTTGGATATCTACTGGTACCTTTGTTTATTCATTTAAAATGGAAAGTGGACAGGTGAGTGATAACAAAATATATTAAGATTTATAGTACATATTATGTTGGTCGAACAGAGCATTCCCGACCACCCGCTGTGAAGACGCTACATTTCGCGCCTATTTTTTTTCTGTTTAAGGTTTCAACGAAGCCCCTAACGAGGGATGAATCAAAGACTTTGCTGTCTTTTATAGAAAGCAGCAAAATAATATACAATAAAGCTACCAATGCTACCACCAACAAAATGAAAACGGAGGAATGGAAACGCATCGCCGACCAATTTAATGCAGTTGTTACATCATGCCACCGTACACCTCAACAACTGCGTTTGAAGTGGGAAAATTTAAAAAAAAATTCTCGCAAACGCAATACATTAATTAGGATGAACAACATTAAGGTCAGTATCTTGTATTATAGATTATGTATTTAGGTACTTGCTTTACTGGTTTGTATAAGTTGTACATCGTTATGGTTAAGTTTATAAAGTTATCTTGTTTTTTAAGACTGGTGGTGGTGGTCCAGATTACATCCCTCCGGATGAAGTCCTAGACAAGGTAGCTACTTTGTTAGGCAATACGGTGGATGGTTTCACTGTTGAATATGGTGGCGATGCTGAACTTGTGCCGGAGCCAACAAACTGGGCTTCTGCTAATGTAATTATTGGTGATGGTGATGGTGGTGGTATTGGAAGTGATTTTGTTGTAGAATCGCAAATTATAAAATTAGATGCCAGCTCCATATCTCCTGGAGTCCAAATTTTACAAAATGACGTATTAAATGAAGCAGAAGACCCAGGAAAGTGTTCAGCAAAAGAACCGAAGAAATATTTATTCACTCCTAGAGCTAGTGGTATTGTATTATCTGCTTTTTTTATATTATAGTATAATTTTCAGTTAAACCTTTATAGACAACTTTACTTACTACTGCTGGTGCAGACCCGACAACTCAACTTTTTTTAATAACTATGATCGGATGGCAAGCAGAACAAGTAGTAAGCTAGATGGTTTGCATGATATTTGCTCTTAACTTTTATTGCAATCTTGGACTTAGGGGGCTGTAATAGAGGTTTTTGCTAACCCATTATGTTAGATGTTTACATAAAGTTAGAGTGGTAGACTGTAAGTCATTAGCAATTCATAAAGATACCAAATCTCTGAACTCCTACAGGTTCCAAAAGAAAACTCTTCACCAAGGGTGATGAAAACCGTTCTGCCAGGAATCAAGCAATAGCAAATTATTTTATAGCTAAAACTAAGTTATTAGAAGAGAACTTAGAAAAGGTGATATTAGAAAAAAAAAAACTACAACTAGAGATAGATAATTTACAAAAAGATAAAAGTTAAATTAAATATTTATTGTTATTTTTATTTTAATTCGTTAAATTATATTTTGTATTTTGATTTAATTTTGTAGAATAATAATAAGTTGCGAGTGTAAAAATGTTTGTTTTATGTATTCCTTTTTTGATATGTATTTTGTGTTATATTTCTATGTAATAAATATATTTGATAATACCTGCTTGTTTTAATGAAAAAATAAACAGTATTTTAAGTAAAGAAAATATTTATTTATTTGAGCACCAACAAAGTACATACTAAACACATAACATACAAACAAAACAGAGAAAGTACCTTAATATAGTATATGAAATGGCAAAATAATTTAATAATTAATAATATTAAAAAATTCTAAAAAAAAATACAATGCTTAACAACTAAGCTTACAAATAAAAATTAGTTTATTAAAATAATAACAGCTAAATATTACTGACAACTTAGGAAATTAAATTTTATTAATTAGAAAATAATACTAATAACATTAAAAATAATTTATACTATTTACTTTATTTATACATTAGAAACTAAAAATTCATCAATTATATTGAATTCCTCTTATAAAGTCGAAAAATATCCATTTATAAGCTCATTCCTTTCAACAATATCTTGCAATCCCAGAGCTTGAGATTGAGTGTCTGCAACAGAAGGATCTGTTACTAGGCTTGCTGGCAACTCTACTTCTGAAGGCATTTCTTGCATGTTGTATTTTCTACAGATATTGTGTAGAACTGCTGTTGCTATTATAACTGCTTGAACATTTGCGAGTGACAAGCGCAGAGGCAAAAAAATAACTGGGAAACGACGCTTCCATACACCAAAAGTACTGAAAATAAGTTTTTTATTAGTATAACATTAACAACAACTTATATTTGATTTTTATAGAAGTGTAGGTAGAAAATAAAAAAGTATTTGTAGTACCGTTCAATTAGATTCCTTGTTGCAATATGAGCTTCATTGTATTTTTGTTCTGAGCTATTACTTGGATTTAAAACTGGTGTTAGTAAATATGCTCTATTGGGATAGGCACTATCACCAAGTAACCAGCGGTTGCCAAAGGTCCCAATGTCACACTGAACTGTAAAGAATAAATATATAGGCGAGATAAAAATCCATGTACATATGTATGTATTTGGAATTATCGCAAGGCTATGAATTTTAAAACTAGAATCCAATATTTAATTGTTACTTGCCTCTCAAAACAGAATTGTTAAAGATAGTAGCATCATGTGCAGAACCAGGCCAACGAGCTACTACATTCATCAGTCTCAAATCTGCATCACATACAGCCTGAACGTTTAAAGAAAAGTAACCTTTTCTATTCCTAAATTCTTCACCGATTGCTTGCACTGAAAAACAAACTTATAAATCTTTTGTAAAAAAGTACCTTTTTTAAATTATAAATATATTTACTAACTTGGAGACTGTATACGTATATGAGTACCATCTATTGCACCAAGAACACGTGGGAAATGGGCTATTTGGTAAAACTTATTAACACTGTTTTGGTGCATATAAATGTACTTGTTATATAACTTTGCAATTGATTTCGATATATTTTGCACAATTCTGCATGCTGTTGACTTTGACACCCCTACAAAGTCTCCTACAGCAATAAGCATTGTGCCTAATGCATAGAATCGAAGAGTCAGCAATAACTGGTGAAGCGGTGAAACCCCATTATTTCTGGAAACAATAAATATTGTTTTATGATAAATCCTCATAAATGTATTATTGATAACTGGCAATAGTACAACGCACAAAGGACAACAGTAGATATTGAGACATTGTTTTACTTACCGCTTTGAGGTTACTTTTATAAATGGCATAATTTCTGATAATAGTAACTCTACCGCAGTTTTATTAATTCTAAATCTAAATGTAAATTCAGCTTCATTTAGTAAGCGCAAGTGGTTGATCCGCGTAAAACTTTTACGAGGCGCCGGAAGAAGTTCGTCATCATCCCAATCTGAAAGCTGTTCTAGCACTTCCAACTCCAAGTCACTTTCACTATCACTGTACATTTTTTACAATTGAATGCCGGATTGGTATTAAGGTGATTATAGTAAATAAGGTGATAAAATTTAAAAAGGTGAAGTACCTAATTGATGAAAAGTAATAAAGAAAAAAAGATCGCAACGGAAGCCACCAAATGTTAGGGATTGCAAATTTGGATCACAGATAAGTCAAATAAGATTTGTCAAAGTCAAAAGATTGGTTATTGAAACCCATCAACTGCCATTTTCAAACGGAGGACGATCCGAAAACCGTTCGAATCCGGATTGGTGCCTCTGACGGATCGCTTGCAGTTTTGGATTGCATAATCAATCTATGGTTCAGTTATTGAAACGGTTTCTCTAAAATTTAGATTGCAAACTTAAACTCAGATCAGTAAAAATGGTTTGAGATCGTTTATTGGAATCGGCCGTAAGAGCGCTAGCGCTCGACTGATTTACCGGCCTTGATGCGTGGCAATATATACTATCTTTTTTTTATTTAATATAAAATGTATTAAAAATAATTACATCTTTTAATTATTATTTTTTGTATTCCTTAATGATGTAAGTTTATTTTGATGAAGATAGTTCGTTAAAATTTCTTAGTTTTCTAAGAGAAATATCGCTTTTAAAATTGTACTTATTTGGAAAATATTCGTAACTTTAAATTTTTTTTATCGTTTAATAGAGATACAAATGGAATAAAAATCTATGATAGTGGACAACAAAATTATGTTCCACATATTATGATATTTTTTTAAAATGGTTTCAACGTAGAGGTTACTGAAAAGTAGGACTTCAAAGTATACATTGCGACCGTTTACCCAGGGAGGAGGCTGATGAAAAGGTTAATAATTTTATACACATAATATAAATCAAAATTCTGATCTATGGACTACAACAAAGGTTGCTCTATTATATTTCAAGAATATAAATTACATTATTGCATCCAACACTGAGATTAACGACGTCAAAATATTACAATTTCGCGGATTGTTACCGATTTTTGTGAAATGGCTCTTAAAGATTACGTTACGTAAGTTTTGGATTGTTGTATTTATGCATAATTTTGTTTTTGTATTCATATTATATTCAATATTTTGATAATGGTAAAATTAGGTATTTTGATACTTATTGCTATATTGTGATTAATTTGAAAATTATTTAAATTTAAACGACGACCACCATATATTGCACATGCGTATATACTTTTTTGAGTTAAAGTTTCTAATATTTCATTAATAAATATTTTGGCAAATTTTAATACCGTTTTTACTTTTCTTGATTATTTCCGCATCAAGAATAAAATCCTTCAAGAAATTTAAGAGGAAAGGGTACCGGGTCTTTCTCCATACAAACGTAGTCGACTGTTTTCTCCCTGGATAATGACACTAGATCAAATATTTTTGTGACATAGAACTCTTTGCTGCCATGACCATGCCCCTATGTTTTGATTTTTTTCATATTCTTATTATCATAGGAATTAGGAGACTTCAAAAACTCGAAATATTGCATAATTTTTTGTACATTTTCAGACACTCATTAAAAAAAATATATGCATATTTTCAAAAAAATGAAAACATAGGGGCATAGCCGAAGTCTTCTTTTATTTTCTAAAAAAAAAATTTTTTAAAAATTGCCATGTTTTGAGGAGAAAACAGTCGACTACGAAACACTGTTTTGGTCAAAAATTATATACCTAAAACGGTCTGAGCTGCAGTTGTCCCTTTCTTGCTTTTTGGGGGATAGGTCTGGGGGAGGGAAGGGTCAAAGCAATACGTATATACGCCAGCGAAGTGATGCCTCATAGTCGACAATTATATCGATACACTAGTGATGTTATTTTTAGTCGATATTTTCTAAAATTCGTATTAACAAAATTAAATAATTTCTCTTTTCAGAACTACAATAAAACCGTATTTGTATATGCGGTTTTTATTGTAACACTGTGCAAACCTGGGCTAACGAAGGGTTTCGCTAACAAATAACAATGATAATTATGGTAAATAACTGTGTTGTTTGTTTTTGGTATCAAAAGGGCTCAATACAAGGATTTCAAAAAAGTATATTATGATTATTATTACCGTAATACTAATAAAAAATACAATAAGAAAGTTTAAAAAATTAGGACTGCTCTTTCCCATGCCTATGCCAAGCAAGCTGCGAGCCGCGCTTCTTCCTCGCCTCCTAGGCGAAAAACAACTTCGGGGTTTACTCTTTCCAATATATTTTTTTATCAATTTCGGAATACTTTGTAAAAAGCTATGCATGGTCAAACATAAATAAATATAGGTACGTAGCGACTTTAGAACCTCCTCTGTTTTTTTTCATCGGTAAAAAATTGCTTAGTTGTTTTCTTGACATTACTGAGGAGCAGATTATTAAATTTGGTCGAATCTATGTACCTATGCGATTCGTATTTGGACTTCGCAAATAGAATCATATTTCTGAATTGCGTAAAAAACTCAAGTGGCCCCACTAGCGTAGCATTCCTTGGAACCCCGGGAACCTTGGGACCCTGTATCAAAATTAGTGGGGGGGCAGGCAAATGATGGGTAAAGATTTCTCACAAAAAATGCTTGCATTGAATTAAAATAAATGTTTATTGATTATAAGTTATAACTTCCTCCTAGAATAGACAATAGTGAGTGTAGTCTGCTGTAGCTGTTCCTGTTCCATCGAAATCCTTAGGTAATTTTTTATCAGTTTTAGTTTTGAAAAACATCAAGTTAATACCTCCGGAAAATTGGATGCAAGGCTATTGAATTTTATCAGTAATAATTCCATGAGTTCTTTAATGGAATGAATGTTTTGAATTTCGAATTTTAAGCTAATTTAAAGAGCTTGTAGTTCCAAGCTGGAGAGTTATTAGCCTTGACCTGCAGCAATAGATGTGGGGGATCGTTCGCTTCAGCCTGTGAGGCCAATACTATTAGTGAATTCCTATGAATCTTCCGCATCTATATGGGGGATTCACAGGCGCATAACCTGAAGAAGAGATTCAACGCTGCCTCCAGGTCTTACAGGTAGTAAATCGCTAGGGCAAAGTTCAAACACAGCAGAATTGGCGAGAGACTATTGGGCTTTCCAAATGGAACCCATGCCTTTTGTTTCTTACAAAAGCTGTCGAAGGTAACTTTTTTTAGTCTACACTTCCATCATTGCGCGAACCTGAAGGTTCTCTGGCATATTATGTGAAAAAGTAAGCGAAATTCTTTGCACTCTTTTTGCGTCGAATTCAACTCTTGACGATGAGGGAAAAGCCCCACCGAGCATTCCACGGTGCGAACACGCGATGCGTAATGTGCACTATGAGCAGTGTCGTTTGTCGTGTTCTGCATTATTTCGATGTCAAGAAGTCTAGTGGTGCTAATTGTATCCACCAGTGGTTTGCAACCAATGTGCGAGCTTCGTGCGCAATGTTTCCGCGTACATTCAAAGTGTGGAATGACCTTGCTAAAATTTGGGGGTTTTAAAGCGTCTAGTGTCTACATCTTTTCTCTAAAGGCCATGGGCGACGGTAGCCGTTATAAATCAGATGGCTTCGTCTGCTTGTGGCCCCATTCTTATATAAAAAAGATTAATTCATTGTTCATAATGATTAACTGAATCCCGAAATAAACGATACAGAATGTTATCAACAATTGGGCGCACGCTTGACTCGGATAAAAGGGGACTGCTTTTCAGACTTCAGTCATTTCTGAAGTTAAAACTCTATAGGTGTGTATGACAGTTTTTTTATTCTTTTTTCCAGGAAGCACAAGATTAAGTGACATTGTGGATAGCATTTTACTAATTTTTGCTTACACACCTTAGGGGTACCACCCTGTAAATAGGGGGCCCCGTATCATTGATACGGCTGATACGGCAGTAGTTACGCCCTGAGTGGCACCCAATTCCCTACTTCGGGAATACGTATATTCTCAACTTACTTTACTCTATTCTTTTTAATCCTGTTGTACCTGCTTATCTAAAACGACGATTTAAGTTTCTTAGTGATTCCAATGAACGCAGTTTTCGTTCTGAGGAAAGCTTACTTCTTGAATTTCCCTCTCACTCCTCTTTCGTTTATACTAAATCTTTCACTGTTCAAGCTTGTCGACTTAGGAATTCTATAGACGTGTAAAATCGGTTTCTATTTTTAACCCACTTCCAAAAAAGGAGGAAGCTCTCAATTTAACTGTATTTTTTATGTATGTTACTTCAGAACTTTTGACTGAGTGGACCGATTTCTACAAATTTTTTTTTAATCGAAAGGTGGTGTGTGTCATTTGGTCTCACTTGAGTTTATTTGAGATCTAACAACAACTTTTCGAGTAATATAAATAATACGTTTTTACTTGACTATTTTCGTCGACCTACGTTGTATTATACCGCATAACTTTTTACTAGGTGTACCGATTTTGATGATTTTTAATTTAATCGAAAGCTGATGTTTATCGTGTAGTCATATTTAAATTTCACCGAGAACTGATAACAAATTTTTGAGTAATCTTTAATAACGCGTATTTACTTGACTATATTTTCGTCTACCTTTGTTGTATTACATGTCGGTGTAATTGAAGTCGGCTTTTTTTCCTTTGCGTACAAGTCGAACTCGGTCACACAAAAAAAAAAATACAGTCGAATTAAGAACCTCCTCCTTTTTTGGAAGTCGGTTAAAAATCAATCTGATACGTATTATTATTTTCTGTTGGTGTTCAATAAAGTGTATTGTTATGTTATGTCATGTTAATCAACCACTCTTTAAAAAAATTCAATCGATTACGTAATTTGCCTAACTAAAAAAACATAAATAAAATAATAATTGAAAAAGTCGCCTTCGTGATTTTTGTAAGTGTACAGTACATAATGTTTGAAATTGGTGTAATTTATTTAGCTATCTTTGTGTAATTATTGAATTTTTATCTTGTTCCAGCTTTTTCAATTGACTTTCTAATAGTTGTTCTTCACGCAGGCGGCTTTTCTTGTTTTTTTTTTTATTTATAATATTTTTTTTAACCATTGTTATATCGCCGCAATTATATGTTAATTAATATATATAACCTATACCCATGTATTAATAACTGCGACAAACATGAGACATTACAAATTATATAGGTACTAAGGCAAACATTTTATACTGTGTATGTACTACATTACATATATATACTATACTTACACTTATACTATGTACTACATGTATACACTATAATTATGTATGTATTTCATTACCCATTCTTACACACACCTCAACCATGTAATTACATACCTAATTCATAAATAAAGTACCTAAGTATTTCGATAATTACCCACAAAAATATAGACATGTATCAAGTCACAAAGAGTATCCAATTCAAAATAATAAAACATAAATAATAAGTAGTTTACGAAATTCAATAATAGTAAGCCGAGTCACAGCAATACGATGCAGAACAAATTCAATAAAACAAGCCAAATTCAGAAAAATTAGCACTATGCGCTATATGTACTCGTAGTCAATCACAAACGAAAGATGCGAATACTAAAATATCGTCAACAATTAATAGCTGAATAGCCGGCGCACGCACACTAACAACACGACAGTCACACATAGAAAAAACGGGGCGGAGATGGCGCGGGGCGCGGTAGCGGCATGCAGCGCGACAGAAACATTTTATTCAAATACCTATTTTTGAAAAGTCTCTTCGGTACCCTTTCCTCTTAATGCGTTTTTACAGTTTGTCTACAAGTCTGGTACAAACTCGTTTTTACAGTTTGTCTACAAGTCTGGTACAAACTCGTTTTCTTGATGTGTTGAAACCTTCATGTGTGTGAAGTGATAATGTAATAAAATTGATATCTAAATCAAATCTCCGGGCTTCAGGGCAAGTGTGATACATATTAAAATACAAAAAAGCAGTTTTATTATTATGCGATTGTTCCTTTACACGAGGAAGCATACGCGTGAAAAACGACCCTAGAGATTAGAACATTAGAAAAAAAATGAAATTAAACGTGATTTTAACTACTTTTTTTAGAGGATATCCTAACGTTGAAACAGTAACTTAAAATAAACAGTAACTGAAAATGAAAAAAAATTGGTGAACCATACTATTACGACACAATTTTGTGAAAATTTTAACTGTGTGCACATTTCTCGTAGTACCTAACCACTCATTAAATTTTAATTTAAATCTGTATCATTTATTGCAGTATAAAATGGTTTGTAGGAGATATTAAAAACTATAAACAGCTTTATGTTCCAAATGCGTGTTATAAAGTATAATCATTAAATTTAGGGTAACAAACATACATAACTTCTCTTTCGTTTCAATATATTTTTAATCCAGTTTCTCCTCTTTTTAAGTTCGATAGCTTCGTTTTTAACTCATTCGTACTCACTATTCGTAGTTTCGTATTTAACTCATTTCCTTTTAAACTATCAGACGAGAAAAAAAATTGCGGGAAGACATTCTTCGACCGAATTTTAGAGAAATTATTTTAAGCATCAAATTCCGGAATGTCTTAGGTTATAGATACAACTATTAAAATTACAGCCTATACAGTCCACTGCTGGACATAGGCCTCCACAAGCTTACGCCAAAAATAACGTGAACTCATGTGTTTTGCCCATAGTCACCACGCTGGGCAGGCGGGTTGGTGACCGCAGGGCTGGCTTTGTCGCACCGAAGACGCTGCTGCCCGTCTTCGGCCTGTGTATTTCAAAGCCAGTAGTTAGATGGTTATCCCGCCATCGGTCGGCTTCTTAAGTTCCAAGGTGGTTGTGGAACCTTGTTATCCCTTAGTCGCCTCTTACGACACCCACGGGAAGAGAGGGGGTGGCTAAATTCTTTAGTGCCGTAGCCACACATAGTTGTGCTGTGTAATAGTTGTGCTTACTACATAACTATTTAAGCTAAAGTGTAATTGTTGGATAAAAACTTGGATTAGCTCTACTAGAGAATCAACCTCTATGAGCTTATAATGCTCCTGGCATTTGCAGGCGTTAATAAACTACGCTATCCCCACGCTTATTTGCTACCTTTAAAATATAATAAATACATTTAGTGTTCGTCAATAAAGTCTTCAAATTAATTACGATTTACATAAATTGACGTCTAAAATTTGTACGATACCCAGCCTCAAATAATGCACATCGACTTTTGGATATATCTTTAAAAAAATAGAAGGTCTGGAGCGCCTGGCATCTTACACTATTAGATCTGTCATACGAAATACTTGACGGTCCGATGTTACTTCACATAGGTCATGTGCGACAGAGACAACGCTCTACAAAGTTGAAACTAGCCGATTGTCTCTTTCCAATGGTACAGAGGATAGATATATTTTTGAATCATAATAAATAAAAATAATAATAAAAAAAAAACAATTTTTTACTTTAACTGCGCTAAAAATGATAAAATAAACTTTTCCTTTAAAATTTTGCTATCAACATATAACGTCATTACATGGTATAAAGGCTTGCGACGTAGAAAGCTTACAAATGTTATTGTTAACGTTTGCCAGGTGCGCCAACAAGATTACGTATTATTATTAGTGGATTACACCATTCATCATTTACAACAACAAACTATTAATTTGAGTTTAGCATTTTTCGTGAAATCAAACGTAATTTTTTAATATAAGAAAGCTCAAAAGTGGTTAAGAAAAAATATTACAAGACGTAGCCTTAAGAATTTATAGGGTCTGACAAAAGATATGACTGAACACAATTAATATTGTAAATATATTAATTAAAAATATATACAAACTTTTTCATAGTACATTCATAGTGAAAGATAGAACCAACTAACAGTAGAATGTAGTGTTTAACAATATGTGGGTCCAATTCATAACAGGTTCAGACAGATTCGCGTAAGTCGCTATAAAACATTGCAAATTATGTTTAAATTAGATGCATCAAATCATTCAAATTTTCTTTATTACATGATAAGTATTTAATAATTTTATGTAATAAGTGGAGAAAGAGGCCTATGCCGCAGTGGGCTGATACAGGCTGAATGCAATAATGTAATACGTAAAACGGAATGAATAAAAGAATCCAAAGAAACCGCCTACGTCAGACGCTCGTAAGCCGAGGTTGGTTTTAAGTCAAGGTATTACTATATTTAAGTCTGCTGTAATATTTGTTAGTCTGCTATTGCAATGGCCAAATATTATATATTAATGACTATGATTTCAATGCAAACGAGTCAATGCAGCTAACTTTCACCCTTAGAATACTATTTGAACATGAGACAAAAATAATTCAATACAATTTTACATAAGAGTTTTATGAAGTATCTATCTAGCAGGTCACAAAATTTAATTTAAATTCGGTTGCAAACTTTAGTAATAAAACAAAATGTATGACATTCTGTCGAATTTCTGCCACTCGTAAGTGTTTGTCTTACGCCTAAATTTCGAATATTTAGAAATTCTTGATTTGTGCATGTTCCTAAAAATTATATGATAATTACAAATGTAATTGGTTCTATATTAGCTTACTATTATGTATATGAAGTTAGAGAACAACCTTCTTAGTCTTGACAATTAAAAGCAATAAATCATTCACCATCACGTCACGATGAGTGATTATTTTATTATTATGAGAATAATATTAAATAATAAACGCCTCAAGGGCAACAGCCCCCATTAGCTGGCAGGCCGGTTTACTCCTGTGTAGGGGGTCCGGAAACACACACAATACACAAGCATAAACGCCCAGATCACGGCAAATTATCTATATGACCAATACAAATATATGTCAGGTACGGGGATCGAAACCGCAACAGCCAGCGGAACAACCGCAATCCAGCGCTGTTACCGTTGCACTAAAGCATTGCAACAAAGATTGAAAATGGCTACAATACTTTGATAAGATTATGCATTATAATGGAAAAACATTTTCGCCATATTAAATTCGTAAAAACAAAAAAAAAAATTATTGCAGTATATAAAGAACCTAAAATTATATGAAATAAACTATCTTAATTGTTTAGGACTAAAGTAACCGAGATTGGTACAACTAATCTAATAATTACTTCTTGAAAGCAATAAAATATAAAATTTGTTATCCAGACATTAAAAGCTATGTAATTTAATATATATGGTAACAAGTCACAAGTTTATTGAGTCATCATAAATAAACTATTATTAAAGTACACAAACATTAGCACTTATATTGCTATTGAAATGAAACTATTTATATAGTTTCATGTAATGTAATAAATACATATATTGTGTAATTACTTATTGTTATGTACTCATACACTATCTGTCTTTAATTTTAAAAATTATATTTTAATTTAAAAGATAACAAAATATGCAGTGGTTTGTTATCTAAAGCATATCGTTTAAAAATATAATTTGCACATTTATTTTAATTAGTATTATGGAAAAATGTTTATTTAAGATAGTATACCAGAGTATTAGAGTAATTAAAAATTTACATTAAATGGAATGTTTATGAAGTATAAAATAGTGAAAAGCAAAAATTAACGAATTTGAATTGGTAACAATAATTATAAAATATATTTTGTAACTTACCTGGGTATAGCACCTTTTCAGTCATGCCGATGGATCTAATGTGTTATCCATCGAATCCTGTATACAGAAATTACCAATAAGACTATAATCACAAAATATTTTTGGTTAATATACATATATAAAGTAAGTTGTTCAATGACTAAATAAAACTATGTGCAAACTTATAATTTTTTTACTCTGCTCAAAAATAAATATTAAAAATTAAAGAACTTGTGTACATAATGAATTTACATATTAACATTTATAGTGGCTATTGTTATTATTGGTTTATTTTTTTTTTAATTGTATTTATTATAATTTTGTTTACATAAAAACCAGAAGTAATAAAAGAAGTAGTTGTCCTTGAATGTGTTAGGGTTGCAACTTGCACCTGCCTCATTTATTTATAGACATAAAGAAAGATTTCAAAATATAGAGTAGAGTAAAAGCTATTTTGTTTTACAAACAATTAAATAAAAGGAGTTTATATAAAATTATTGTTTAGGATCCTTTCACGAAATGTACAAAAATTGGTATACATTTTTTAATAGTTCATTTATAAACAAACATTTTTTCTGTACAATTATATTTTGGTAAGGATATAAGGACATTAGCGTGACTCTAGCGTGAATTTAGCGTGGCTGGCACTATATACAGTTTCAAATCTGTTGTGGCTCTGTTTTAGCAATTTAACCACACTGAATACCCACGGAACGAAATTATGCCAATGGACGGTCTAATTTTGAGGTTAGATAGGTTAGGTTAATTTTTTTTCTTTTCTTTTTGAAGCAAAATTATACCAATAAACGGTCTAATTTTGAGGTTAGATTAGGTTAGGATAGTTTTTTTTCTTTAAGAATTACCAGTCACACTAGATTATCGCTAGAGTCATGCTAGGGTCCGAATATCCTCAGTCATAAATTTAATCTTAATATATTATTTTAAGCATACATCAAATGGTACCTAATAGCATTAATTGATGTAAAAGTTAAACATTATGCTAGTAACACATCTCATAAATGTGTTATTACCTCTTAACTTGCTCTAACCTTTATAGTTTATAATGTAGTAATAATTACACTCACAACATAACTTTTATAAGATTTGAAATGGAAAATTAAATTGTTAGGATCGTATGTGTTTACTAATTAAAGGAATATTAATTTTACGTAAGAAATTTAACAATCGCTACAAAATAATAATATAAATAAGCTTCGAGATTTAAAAATGATAATAAATTACGCCTAAAATGCCAATGTTAAGATTTTGACATTTAAATATACGTACGCATTTTACAGGTCTCATAAAACATTTGGCAAAGTTTCTTACAAAAAAATTTGTCGTCGAGAGTTAAATATGCACATCAGAACTTTGTCACAAATTATTAAATATTTTTACTAACCTTTTTCGGAATCAGGTAATCAAGAAAAACCTCCGGCAAGGCACTATGCTTCTAAACTAATATATCAATTTCACTGTTCATTTATTGTATTTCTAAACCACGACTTAATAAAATGTCATTGCAATAAGTGCGAATATGGCGACGCATGAATTTTATTGTAAACAATAATAGTTATTTTATTCTCCCGCCAACAACACGTATTTTTCCTTACTAACGATTTAGTGCTTAGTTTCTTAATCGTAAAATTAACAAATAAACATATCTTAAGTAACAAAAACACTAATATTTATATGGATAATGAAAGTGCAAATCAAAAATTTGCAACCACAGCATAGATGTAGACAAAATCAAGACAAAACGATTAAGATAGATGACCAATGACAATACAATACAGATTACAAATAACATAGGTTACGATTTGAATACCATTCAAGCATTGTGATTTATGATGTTATAAAATAAATGGTAACATTGGATAATGGATAAAACTTTTATCACAGCTATAAAGCTGATGCCAGATAATATGAGAACTGCAAATAGTTCAATTTGTTTATTTAAAAACGCCTGAAATGTATATTTTATTTGAATGACTACTAAAAAAATCAATTAAATTGTAATTGTATGTTAATAATATGTCGTTTTCAAATATGTATATATAGATTCACAGATTAGTATATATGTAGGTAGCTAAGTTCATAGTTCATTGTTAAATCAGTGACAACTTAGTCCATGGAATTTTGTGATTATCTGAAATACTTATATTATTTTTTTATTTATATTTGTAAAGAAAAAGTATTGTGATATTTATTTAATGGTAACTTGTAGTAAAAATTGGAACGTGTCTGTTTTAATTATATGTTTTATGTAGTAATAATTATAGATCAATTTTTACAAGCATTCGAACATTAATATTTTTTTAGTACTCTACATCATCTATAATTATTTTTTTTACCTTAATAGTGTGTACTTATTTAGTCAAAAACAAAATTATGATAAGTAATTTGGTCAAAAAATTTGGTACAGTTAACCCCGATTTTGCGTCTAACTAATGTCAAATGAGATGGTCAATAAGTCAACCTTACTCGGTTTGTGACGCAAAGTTATTTGGAACAGTATAATTAATTGCTCTTGAATTGGTCATATTTTAGCGAAAATATGATAACCTTTAGCGGAGAAGATTTTATTTAAAACAAAATGTCGTTTATAAATGAACCTGTTTTGAATATTATTGTGGTGGGCTTCCATCATAAGAAAGGTTGTCAGGTAGGCGTCATAGATTTTCTTTAATCAATACTGTTTGGTAAAATTATTAGTATCTGGCAGCTAAATATTTCAGTATCTTTTTGTTCTATAAAGCAGAAAATGCATAATATTAAAAATAAGAGCCATATGTCTAAGTATAAAATGTCATTAAATATATATTCTTAAATCTTCCTTGTCAGGTCGAACATTGTTACCCCGAATTGGTCCCTGGACGTCCGTCGGAACTTCCACCTGCTTGGCGCTATTTACCTGCGCTTGCTTTGCCAGATGGGTCTCACAATTACCTTTCAGATATAATATTTTTTAGTTTACCAGGGTTAACTGAACCAGCACATACAGTTTATGGTATATCATGTTTTCGACAGATACCACTGGAGGTAAATATAAATAATTTACTTATTTTTTGCTAAATATATTTTAATATTGTAATATTTATATTTTTGCTCCAATAACAGTGCTAACAAAATTGATTAATTAGATCCCAAATTTATAGCAAGTAGCCCAAAAAACAGAAGATATGACACGAAGTTCAGTCCAGAAAAGTGTGTGTGTGATTTGTCGGGTCCCTCTTTTTGGACGCCTCGCTGTGAAAATGGAGTTAGTTGTAAGAGCGTGGTTTTTGCAAGGAGATTTCTCACAGACAAAACTCCTTGAAGATGCTTATAAGCATCTTAACAGTTGTCCAGTTCAAATTGATCAAGCTTTTGAAGGTAAGAATGAAATGTTATATTCTTTACTGCACTTAAAATTTTTGTACAGTTATTTATACACAAATTTAGTTAGCAACGGTGGACTTATCTCTAGAAGAGATCTCTTCTGAGAGGCTAAGAAAGTGCAGTAATGTAGATAATATACAGATTCTTAAAAATAAAAAGCTAATTAAATTAAATTCATAACATCATACAATATATATATACACACCACTACTTATATACAATTATACACATAAATATTACATATATATCTATAAAAAGTACAAATATAATGTGAAAATAAAATAAAATTAACCTTGTCTTATTTTATTGAACTATATTCTTGTATTTATGAATTATGAATATGTATAACGTTAACTTCTAGGTTTTTCTGTTCAAAAGTTGGTAGAAAATTGGCGACATAAGGCTTTACTACTATTCAAGTTATTATTATTAAGAAGAAAAGTACTTATATATGGGTCTCCAGCTGGGGCATTATCTGCAGCCTTGTTGACACTTGTGTCCCTTCTGCCACGCTGCTTAGAGTACGGATTGTCTCAATCTGCTAATGTTGTGTGAGTTAATCAACATTTGACTAATTTGATTGAGTGTATATATTACTTAGTAAATTATTATTACTATTTTATTGATTTAGTTGTTAACCATATTTGGAACTATTGTATTAATAAAAAGTATTGTTTTATTCAATAATGTAAATTTTTTATTTTCAGTCTTTCAAGGCCATTATCTCCAATTCCTATTGTACAGGAAGATAAAAAATTGGATGCCATAGGTGATAATATTAATTCCTTAAAAGAAACTCTAATTAATGGAACAAGCCAATCTGAAGAAGAACTTTCCCCTAAAGAGAGTGGCAATTTGTTGGAAGAAAAAGACAGTGTCAGTCGGCAGAGTTTTGATGAGTCAATTTTAACAGATGTTGTTGATAGGCAGGAATTTTCACCTGGAAGGGAAAAGTGTCACAGCATTGGTGAAAAATATAAAACACAAAAATCTGTACCAGAAGCTCAGCAAAGTCCTACAATGGCTAGGGATATGAGTGTAGATGGGTTGTATAATTTAACTGGACAAATTGATCAAACTGAGTGCGGATTTCCCCTACCACTGTTTGAAGATGGTTACATTTGTTTACCTTATTTGTCTTTACAGTATTTAGATTTATTATCTGATTCTGCAGTCCATGGCTTTGTTGTTGGAGCGTCTAATGTACTTTTTAAACAGAAGAGGCAACTCTTTGATGTATTGGTAGAGGTTAATGAAATGAGAATAGAAACAGCTGATATGAGCCTCAGAAGGCAGTTGACTCTCGGAACAGAAGATCTTAGGTTTGCAGATCATGTAGTGCGTCATGGTTCCACCCAAGGTGACACTTGGATAAGAGATCAATTTGCTAGTTACTTGATATATTTATTAAGAACATCACTACTACCAGGTAAAGATATACTTCTATTATTATCTATAGACACAATGTTATTCTTTAGTGACTTATTAACTCTTTATCTATTTATTATTATCTATAATAATGTATTTTTTCAATTGCAGAAGGAAGTAGAGAGATTGAAGGTTATAATGCCCAGTTTATGACAGCCTTTAAATTGACACCAGCTTATGAAAAGTGGTTAAAAGATACTAATGATGCAGATGTTGAAGCTTTCATGAATCTTACTCCAATACATCCCTTCTCTGGGCAACTATCTGTAGCTGATATGAAGCTTAAGTTAGCTCAGTGAGTATACCCAAGTTATATACATGTTTACAAAATTATTTTTTAAAACAACCTTTGAAGAAAAATAAATTTAGATGATAATTAAAGAAAGGGTAGCTGATAGGGTAGTGAAAGTTTATAAAAATGAAGAAGCGTGAAAGAAATGTATGCGTGTTATGTATCGCAGCACGATGTCGACGACGGAGGGCGGACGCAAGGTGTCGGCGGCGGTGGCGAGCACGGGGCGCGCGGTGGCGAGCACGTCGCGCGCGGTGGGCGGCGCGCTGTCGCACGCGCGCGGCGCGCTGACGGGCTGGTGGAGCGCGCTCACTGCGCCCCCTGCCGCCGCCTCCGACACCTCCGACGACAGGCTCGACTTCGATGAAAACCCGGCCGACGAGCTAGCGGAGTTGCCCGAGCTGCCCGACGACAACCGACAGCGCCTCCCGAATGCCGATACCGACCCGCCAGACAAGTTCATCGAAGAGGACGCAGCGTCCAATATTAGTAAAATACGAGTCATTTGAAGTGTGATATTTAAATTAGTTAATTGTTATCCGTAAGTGTAGCTATCTGTTTTCCACGTGGATCGTGACTGCCCGTAGTCTTATTATGAATCTTTATAATTTATATATATATATATATATATATATATATATATATATTTAGAAATAATAAATAATCATTGATACAATTAGTTGTACAGGTAGCTATTGCAAAGTTTAATTCATATTTTAATGATCACAAAATACATATTTCAACAAACCATTGAATACAATATTACGATCTAGTATCAAGTAGTAACTTTGTAAGTATGAAATAGTGCGAATTTTTTGTAACTTTATATTAAATGGCAAATAATTATAAAATGTTAAAAGTTTGTTAACCGACTTCAAAAAAAGGAGGAGGTTACTCAATTCGACCGTATATATATACTAGCTGACCCTGCAAACGTTGTTTTGCCATATATGTTATTAATAGCCTTAACCCCCCCCCCCCCCCTATAACTTAGGGGTATGAAAAATAGATGTTGGCCGATTCTCAGACCTACCCGATATGCCCACAAAATTTTATTAAAATCGGTCAAGCCGTTTCGTAGGAGTTCAATATTTAACACCATGACACGAGAATTTTATATATTAGAAAGATATGTATATGTATGTTCGGGGTTAACTTCGTCGTTTATGAATCGATTTCGATAATTCTTTTTTTGTTGGAAAGGAGATATCCCTAGTTTGGTACCATGATAGGGAAGGAACCAGGATCTGATGAAGGGATCCCAGAGAAATCGAGGGAAACTCTCGAAAATCCGCATAACTTTTTACTGGATGTACCGATTTTAATGATTTTTAATTTAATTGAAAGCCGATGTGGTCACATTTAAATTTCATCGAGATCTGACTACAACTTTTGGAGTAATCTTTGATAATGCGTATTTACTTGACTATTTTTTCGTATACCTACGTTGTATTACTTGTCGATATAATTGAAGTCGATTTTTCTTCGTTTGCCTGCAAACACAATTATGTTTTATTTTTAATGTTCTGTACTTAAAAAATATAAGTATCAAGGATTTTAAAATACTACTTTCATTATAATTTGCTTTGCATGGAAATGAAAGAGAGGCTAGTCCCCACTAGTAAATTATTAAAGCTTGATGAGATTATGTTATGTTAAATTAATTATAAGTTGTTTTTATATTCTTGGGAAAATTGTGTGTATATATAGAAACATTTAACTTGCCGACCTTTTATTGTATGTCAAATTGAATTAAACTAAATATTAGTGTTATAACTAGACATCGTCATGATAGATAATAATTGACTACTTTTACTGTTAATTAGTCATTGTGATGTAAAATGTATTGAGTTAAATACTTACATATACATTTAATTTGGTGTTTATTATAATAAACTTTCTAAGTGCAGCGAATTCCTTGCTTATTTATATTTGGCCCCTTGAGCGCTGCAATAATGCTCATGCAAAGAATGCATAAGAATGTAATGCATATATGATACCTTTTGCTTTGCTTGCTGATTTCACACATGTCGGTTTAAAAATCATATTTTTTCGTCTCTATCTTATTCAAATCTTTAACATTCGTATTAATTTTTTTTTTACCTTAAAGTATAAAGCCTAGTTTTCGTCTACTATCTTTTCATTGTGAACTGTAATAATTTCTCGTAAGTTCAGTACAATTAGGATCTAAATTTATAGTACACTTATAACGACCTCATTACAGGGAGTAACTTAGTGTAAAATGACTAATAAAATTAAAATTCTATGTTCAATGTTCACATTCTCTTCCTTTTCTGTTTACAGAGTTATGAGTATATATCACAGTAGTCTTAGTAAACTATATCAATATTAGTTTGTTATTTATATAGTAGACAAGTAGTGATTTCGCTCATATATTATATAATTTGTGATCTCTAATATATACTTATTGTTGATATTTTATTTATAGTAAACAATAAATGTAATTTAATAAAAAGAATGTTATTTATCTTGCATATTATAACCGTAGCTTACAAAATTTCTAAATTCCCTTGCACGCATTGATTTTTTACAGTTATTTCCTCGATTCAGATTCAAGAGATGTCAGATATTAGGCATAGTGGACGGAGTCCTGACATCGATTATTTTTTTAGGCGTGCGACGTATTATCGTTTTATTTAAAAAAAAAAACAGCCAAGTGCGAGTCGGACTCACGCACCGAGGGTTCGGTACAAACAAAATTATAAAAAATATTTTTATTATATGATGTAACAAAAAATTTATGCTTTTCGCAATTTTTCCTTTATCTGTGTTACAAAACGTTGCTTTGTACCAAATTTCAAGATTCTGAATTCACGGCAAGTATTTATTTATTTGTTTATAGTATCCTATGGGTTTTGACTCCCTTGCGAGTGTCGAAAATTTGCAGCATAAACGGCTGTATCTTTTAATTACGTGGGCTTAGAAGTTTGATTTTGTCACAGCTCCAAGGGACAGTAGACCTGAGTATTTGATATGAATTTCAGCTTGATACCTCCACGCGTTCCTGAGAAAAAGGGGTATTGACAGACAGACGGACAACAAACTGATCCTATAAGAGTTCTGTTTATTCCTTTTGAGGTACGGAACCCTAAAACCGAGTGTGCTTTAGACAACACGACTGAAGTAAAACTTCTTTAGCAATAGGCCTTCACTGTGTCTTAGATATACGAAACGGAATTGGCTATGAGCGGTTTTACCTTCGTTTATTTTGACTGAAATAATTTTAACCTTTTGAATTTTGAACGCCAAAGTCACTTGATACTTGACAAGCACTTGCGAGCTTTTTTTCTAATATTATGATAACGATTTTCTTTCTCACTTTCAAAATCATCTGGCAGCATCAACATGGTGATGTTGCCAGGTGATGTGAAGGTGTCTAAACCCCCACTCTCAAAAGCTTTTCTTCTGTGCTTAAGTAAGCCAATGTTTATGTGCGCCAGACCTGCGGTTTTGGTGTCGTGAAATCGAATGACGTGATCTATTACTCAGTACTGTTTTACTATTTGCTACCTAAGCGAAAAAAAATAGGTCATTCAGTAGTTGATCCGATGAACCTAATGAATGTAATCGGTGCGGTCGAGTTTAAAAGAAATATTTACATGCTTTGAATATTTAGGCTGGCACCAACCTCCTCCTCCTCCAGTATTAACCTTCCTTCCTTCGAAACTTTATGCAACGTCGTAGATAATATGCAGTCGGAGGCATGAAATTGAAGGATAAGTCAAATCATTCTCTCTTTGTGCATGTCTCCGACTGCATGTTATGTACGACGTTGCATAAAGTTTCGAAGGACTACCGTATATTTTAAATGTACAGCACAAAATGTTTGATATTGTTTCTATTTATTTCGCTGACTTTGTGTGCATATTGAATTTTTATCTTGTTCCAGCTTTTTCAGTTGATTTTCTATTAGTTGTTCTTCACGCAGGCGGGATTGGTTTTTTTTTAATTATTATTTTTATTTTTGTTATTGTAAGTATATATAACGAGTGCAAGATAACAAAAGAAAAGTATTGGAATAATAAACCTTCCTAGATTATATAAGTAGTCATTTATTGCATAAAAACCAACAAAATCAAGTCACTGTGTGGTACTCGATAACGACTCTTGGCAACACTATTTTTTTCGTAGGTATTTTCGTTTAATGTATGCCTTGGCACTACCAACGACGGTAATACAGCACGAAGATTTTTAATATAATATCTGCTGAAATAACTGGCATTCACCCTGATTTAATCAAAAGGTTGGCAGTTATTTTACAAACTATTTCATCTGGGCAACTCATTAATACTAGCCTTTTTAGGGAATATTGCAGAGAAACAGCTATACTTTATATTAACTTATATACATGGTATTACATACCTTCAAGTGTCCATAAGCTGTTGCTTCATGGTGCAGACATTTGTAAAAGTTTCTCATTTATTGCTCTCATTTATGCTTTCCGAAGAAGCATCCGAAACGCGAAATAAAGATTTCCGGAATGTTAGACTGGTCCACACAAGAAAAATCGGTAGAGTTGAAAGTAATTTGGACATAATCCACAACTTTCTAATTAGCTCCGATCCCTACATCACTCATATTAAACCAAAATTTGTTCGATCGCAAAAACAATTATTCCCAGAGGCCAGCGCAATGATCTTAAACAATGAACTTTCAGAGGAAACAGAGATTTCTCAAGAAAACGTTGACCCAAATGTTACTTATGTGAGTTTTGTTTCTAGTGGACTAAATTACTACTCATAAATGAAGGTGGCCCCCCGCTAAATTCGAGCCTCTAGCATCAATGTTCATATTTTATTAAATCGGGACCACTTTGCGACGCCGTGTCTAGCAGGACCGGGTTCCCATCCCGGCCCGACACGGGCACAGGAACGTTACTGGAGGCGCATTAAACAGCGCCTCCTACGCACCCCCGTTCGTCGCCTGCGGACGGAGGCCTCGTCGGCGGCAGTCTGACACAAGTATTCACCAAAGCAGACACTGGCCCCATAGTATTATCTACAGCGTCGGTGGTCCGGAAAAACACATAATGTACAAGATGACAATAAACGTTTGTATGGTCGAAACAAATGTATGTGATGTGCGGGGATCGAACTCGCAAGCCATAAACCAGTGATGTGACGTTGCACCAACGCGTCATCGATATCATCGTGTATTAATTGTCAATGATAATTGAAAGCGGGTTTTTTTCAGTTTGCAAGCACAACGACGCCATTATGAATGAAAATTCAAATCGAAATTATTGTATATTTTAGCAAGATATATCAAAAATAAAAAGCGAAATAAATTTATTAATATATATTTTCTTAGCCTATGTATTTATTATTGCATATAAAAACAGAAGCTAGTCACACTAGCATAAAAATAACATATACTGGTACGTAATTTATAACTATACCATAAGCTATTTAAGCGTTCGGAATCTATTATACGAAGTTGTCAAATTAAGTACATAGACCTATCGTCTATCAGTCGTCAGTAATTATTATTGAACATTGATACATATCTATTAGAGCTATCTATTAGAGTACCGCTCGTCATAGCCAATACTCGAGTGACGTCTAAAATCATTCAAATGCGTAGATGCAAAATCGAGGTGACGTTCTTAACGCACATCGATCGACATCGATCCATCACGATCCATCGATCGTCCACGAAAGCGTACATTTGTATCGCTCGAAAAATTCTCGGGCTGTCACCGAACCGGAGCGCTCACACGGCCGAGTCGGGCTCCAGCCACGGCGGGTCCGAGTCCAGCGCGTCCTGGCGCCACAGCGAGCGCAGCCCCTCCGACGTGCCGCGCGCCAGCAGCCGCATGCCGTAGGGCTCCGCGTCGCGCGCGCCCGCCGCGCCGCCCGGCCGCGCTCGCGGCGCGCGCTCCCAGCCCTTGCCCTCCGGCAGCAGGTCGAAATCCGCGGCGCTGCCGCGCGGCGACTCCGCGTCCGACGGCGGCGAGAAGTCCGCGCTCACCGGCGCGGACTGCGGGCTGCCGCACTCGACGCCCGCGGGGCGCGCGCAGACCCGGCTCGGCGGCGACGACACGAGCGGCACCGACTCGTCGTCGCTGGCGGGCTCGTCGCGCGGCGGGCTTCGGTCGCGGGAGGGCGCGCGGGCCCCGACGAGGTCCCTCAGGCGCGCGAGGCGCTCCGCGGAGCCCGCCGGGCGCGGGCGCAGGTCGAGGCCGGGCGAGCCGGAGCGCGCGGAGCCCTCGACGGAGTGCGAGCGCGCGGGCGGGCGGGCGCGCTCGTCGGCCAGGCGCAGCGAGGAGGGGCGCGGGCGGGCGGGAGCGCGGCGCGGGCGGGCGCGCGCGGGGGGCTCCTCGCGCTCCACGCTGAAGCTGACGGCGGGCGCGCGCTCGCGGGGCTCGTCTGAAAACAACGGCTCGTCAGGCGGGCGGCACGGCGAGCCTGCGGACCCTCGGGAGGGGGGGGGACCGTCGAGGTTTAGGTGTAATAAAACTACGTTTATAATTATGAAAATTGTTTATTCTATAAATTTCATAATTTCACTACCTATGGAATGATATAATTACTGGAATTCTATATGGCGAGAAATCTACGTCGCTATGTTACAAATCTTTCGATGTCATTATTTTCTGGCTTTCAATAAGATCAGATCTGATACAACTCAATACGCGAGTATCGCTAACTATCCTTCGCTAGAATCGTACTACGTTTACAACGCTAAAATGTCTTTTACAATTAGGTAAAGTTTTCTATAACTAGCTAATGTTACCGTAAGAACATAAATTATTTACAATTAAGGAACAATAAAGTACTTTTGTAACAATTTCAAGAATACCTCATATCTAAAAATAAAAAGGAACACAAAACTATTCCTTAATTTAAAAATTAACCTATTAAAGTTCACAATGTATAAAATTCTGGACAAAATTCATCGTAATAGATGGCACAGTCACCTTTTTTATAGCTTTCACTAAATGTGCATAAATCACAACCGGAGGAACAGGCGGGTACTACACATAAATATGAATTGAACTTACAATCTATATTATTGCAATTAAAAAAAAAAAAACTAACAGAGACATATTAATATAATTATAACCTCAAAAACATGCATGCACAATATGTTAAGAGGAATACAAAAACTATATTATAATGAAATTGTATTTCATTTAAGTATTTTCAAGTAGTTTTAAGACTAAAACATTTGTCTACACCCTAAAAAACCCTAATAAAGATCCATTTTCAGAATATTGTAAGTACATAAAATATTTTGATGTTTAAATTTTTTTAAGTGAAACACATTAAGACAATGCGACTAAGGTAAGAACAAAAACAACATAGCTTAGCTATGACGGCTAAGTGAGATCTCGCTTTAAGTCTCATGAGGAATCAATAATACTATGAGTGTATTAATATAATATAAAATAATATGATAAACTTATATTTTATGCTTAACTAGGGACTTTTTCGGAGTAATGATAAAATAAAATAATAATAACAGGACTACAGTGCATTCTATGTGTGCAGATGTGAAAGCTGAAGATTTTGTTGTTTCCTACGACGATATGTCGTATACGCCATTTAAGTATACTTTTGATATTTATCATAAGACACAAATTATAAATTGAAATGTCAATGTAAAACATTTGTTGCAGTGAATACATTAAGTACAATTACTAACAAGTTTCAATAAAACATCTCACTATATCGCCTGCTATTTCAAATATTCACTCAATAATTTATGTAAATTAATACAATTAAAAATACTCGTTACACAGAACGTTTTGCCAGAGCACGGAAAGATAATTTTAATTTTTATCATAATCATTACAAAATGATGAGTGGCACTAATATCACAGAAATACGTCGTCGGAAAGATTGACTATCACATGCTCGGGGCGGTGGTCGCCCTCCTCGGAGGAAGTTTCGGTGTGCGTGGCCGTGGACGCGGTGGAGGAGAGGTCGGAGGGGGAGAGGCCGCGAGGGGGAGGAGCGGGAGGGCAATCACGCGTGGTGCGCAGGGCCTCACCTGAGGGTGCGGGCGGCGCGGGGGGAGAGGGCGCCGAGCTCTCCGATTGGAGCACGTCCTCCAAGGCCTCTTCGTTGAGCGTCTGCAGTGCGCCGCAGATCATCTGCTCCTCGAGAGTCACCTGTGACGTTGGGAGGATTTGCATAAAATTTTTCATAGTATTACTGTACTGGAGATAATTTCTAAGACGTTATTGTATTGGCAATATAAAATAAAAAACGAACAAGAATTGCCGCAAAATAAACAAGTTTGGTCTAATATTAAATAACTCAAAACGTCGATTATTGTTTTCACAATTACATGCAAATTTATCTAGTTGCCAGACATTTTTTTAACCTACTTTTTATTTTAACTTCAGAATATTACTTTAACTTCAAAATTAAAAATTGAATGTTTTTTAATTTTAATTTTTATTTATAATCATCTTTTAATTTTCAATTGAAGGGTCAGGGGTAAAATCCCTTTCACCAAACTTTTCATGAGAGCATTTTAAGCTTGAATTTTAGTGTAAGAAACTTACAACAAAAAAAATATGCATTGTATAATTTCAACACAAAATAAATTTGTACGATTTATTTTTGTGTTACCCACACATTAGGAAATTCTAAGCACCGACGCGGTAAGTCGGGATGCAGGTTCGATCCCCGCTGGAACGGTCGATTTTTGATATGATATTAAAAAATTGTTTAAAAAATAAATTACTATTATTTTTTATGTGGCGTGTTATTTCTATATTAATTTTTAATTTTATTTTTTATGTTAAAAAAGGCCATTACTTATACATGCTAGGAATGTAAAGGGGGATAAGGACAGACTATAATACCAAGTGATTATACTCGCTAAGAGCTTAAACAATCAATCGAAAACATATTTTTTCAAAAAATGTGAAATCTCTTTTTAACCCTTGCTTTAACGATTCGTCACATCATTCCTGCATATTTCTTTTTTTATTGTTATATTAAATTTAAAATTTATACCGAAATTAACGTTACATTTTATTCATTTATTTAAAATAAAAAGAATAATAATAATAAATTACTATTTCAGTCTTTATTCCTACATGACGGTGAATAACAAATACTATATTATATATATATATATATATATATATATATATATATATATATATATATATATATATATATATATATATATATATATATGTATATGTATGTATGTATATTTGTATGTATGTGTTTGTGTATGTATATGTTTATATATGTATGTATGTAAATAAGTAAATATATTCAAACGTTTATGTCTCAATTTGTACACCTACACTGACACAATACCATCTCCTCTGCCCCTAGGTTGGCTGGAAGAGATCGCTTTTTAGCGATAAGGCCGCCCTTTGTGCCTGATGATACTCTGTTTAAGTCCATAATATGTATTATTTCTGTTTTGGTGTACAATAAAGTGTATTGTTATGTTATGTTATATATGTATGGCAAAAATGGCAACATATATGTTATTTTAAACATTGAAGGCCCAATTAAAAATTAAACATTACAAATGAATGGATTTGTAACTATTTCAATTAATAACTGAAAGCAAGAAGACACTGGAAAAAAATGGAATGAAAAACTAATTTATCTACATGACTTTTATATTACTATCACCTCAGATTTAAATGCGCAGTCATAACGTTTAAGTTGACATACAATTAAATATTTTTTCAGGTTTGAATAATAAATTTAGGGTTGGTGTCATTATATATAGTATCTAATTTATTACAGACAAGTAGGTATAAAATAAAAATTAGTCTGGTGATTGTTTTCTTCTTGTAACTTTTTTCTTTTTTTTTAATTTTCTAATTTTTTATGTTATTTGCAACCAATCACCAATTAAAAAAAAAAAAAAAAAAACGAAACATATTTGATAGCTAATTGGCTCAGTACAGATATTTTTCATGGTCAAAGTTTACAAAGTGGTCAAAGTTGTCAAAACAAAATGCAAAGTTAACGTAATTCATATTTATAATAACATTTTGCGTATCGTTATAAGTTTTAGGCCAGATTCAATAATAATAATAATAATAATAATAATAATAATTTATTTATTCACTCCTATTAACAAAACAATTTACAGTACGTTAAGTATTCACATTTTAAACAGAAACATATACAAGTTAACGTTGGCAGCCGTAATAGTATAAACTGTGATACAGCTGCCTGCGTCTTCCACTGTGAGATATAAGACATAGCAAACATTACGTACATAACAGGTGCAAATCTACTTGAGAAATATTATAAAAATAGTATTTAAACAATATTGTCTTTCTTTTTTGGGGGTAATAAAGTGTGTGCGGGTGTGCTCATTTTTACTCCATATCTATATGTGCGTGTGTGTGTGTGTATGAGTGTGGGTGTGTGTGTGTGTGTGTGTGTGTGTGTATTTGTGTGTGTGTGTGTGTGTGTGTGTGTGTGTTTGTGTTCATGTGTATACGTGTGAGCGTGCGTGTGCGCATGTGTGTTAGAAGAAACATTTTTTTTTTTTTTTTAAATAATGAATTACATTTTCAGTCTCGACAAAATCAAGTGATTGAAGCCAGCCGCGAATTACTTTTTTACAGTGCATTGTTTTAAGGGGAAAAATATTGTTCACTTTATTTGCATTATTATAGAGGTGAGCGCCAATGATATAAAATTGCTGTTTTGCAAGAGATGTATTATGTGACGGTATTGTACACACCCTACTTCTGTTGCGCTTTTGAGAGGGATTATATATTAAACTTTTGTGCTTACGAAGTATTGACTGCATGATGAATATCTGCCTGACAGTGAGAACAGAACATTCACGATATAGGAGTGCTGTGGAATATCTTCGTGGTCAATACATTTTATCAACCCTACTTTTGAATTTTGACGTGCCACCACTACAAATTTAACCATGCACATTCAATAGTAAACTAATGAATTCTTAGTGGAAAGAAAATTACAATGGAATACGGCGCTCTAATATTTTTTACAAAATAATCACCTGATATTCCGCGAAAGGCTGCAAGTGTAAAAATATACAAATAAATGAATATTCATGTACTTCATATTTCACGATTTTATAATGACACAAAACATTTTTTTTTTAATTTTTAATTGTCATTTCCTTATTCCTCGTAGATACCTAATAAATATTATATAATAACTTTTAAGTTATTAACATTTAGCAAATATGAACCAATTTAATAAACGCTGCAAGACAAAACCATAAACGAAGCATTTACCTGTTTCTCAACATTGGTCGGCCGGCTTCTATGGTGTTCGAGAACTGGTCTAGGTTTGATGGAATCCGTTTCTATGTCTATTGTTTTATCTGCTATCACTGAAATCACAATTATTGCCGTTTTTTAATTGTCGATTCTAATTATCTTGTAATACTTAAAATATTATCTATTTTATAAATATTACTTGATTTATTAGAAATTTTCTATTATAGACTAGACATTATCATCTCTCTTAACAAGACTTTTCAAGATCAGAGAGAAGAGTTTAACTGAGATAGGGTACAGCAGGAAATATGCTGCTCAAAATTTGGCGAAACTGGGGAATACCTCGACTTCATAGAAGATCTCAGCTAAATTATAGTGAGTTTTATAAGTGAAGTTCAATATGGGAGCAGTATAAATACCTGTGACGGTCGGCGCGTTTATCGGAATGCTCGCCTCCAGTTCTCGTAAGTTCATTATTAACATTTTAAACAGTTCCCAGTCACCAAACGGCAAATCTAATATCTGAAATGATAACAGAATAATGATTATGTATTAATAATATTATTGTACAAATTATGGACTCATTGACAGTTAAAGATTACTCGAATCCGTGTCGATATAGGATATCATTACAATGGTTTTAGTCAATACAAATTTCACATAGACCCCAAGCGTTCTTTCAGTAAAATAAATAGCAGTAGTAGTAGTACACTCTGCTCTTAGGTAGTGTTGTGTTCCTGTGGTGAGAAAGGTGGCCCGAGCTCCTGGAAAGGGTCGGGCGTAGGGTCGGCATCGCGCTTGCGATGATTCTGGTGTTGCAGGCATTTATAGGCTACGGTAACCGCTTACCATCAGGTGAGCCGTACGCTTATTTACCGACCTTGTGGAAAAAAAGTGCCGAGTATAGTATATATATGTAGTTACTAGCTGACCCGGCGAACTTCGTATCGCCTAACAGTCGATTCTTTAATTTTATTAATTTTTTTTAAGTATTTTTCTCTCCGTAAGAACCATCCTCGTACTTCAAGGAATATTTTAAAAAAAGAATTAGCGAAATCGGTCCAACCGTTCTCGAGTTTTGCGCTTAGCAACACATTCAGCGACTCATTTTTATATTATAGATAAGACTACACTGAACTCGTGTAGAGGTTGCTATCGCCGATTCGCTACAACTTAATTAGGTTTTAGAGCTCGTTTCCTATCCCGATATACTATAACAAGACTTTAGTTGTGGTGACTAGCTATTTTATTTACGCTGCTATTTCTTACACCGTTTACCCCGCTATATGACACATTCTCTCATGACCATTGGTTGACTGGAAGAGATCTCTTCTAGGGATAAGTCGACCCACTATCAACTATACATGTAATTTTATGTATATTCTTTTTAGTGCAACTAAGTTTATGTGTAACTAGCTGACCCGGCGAACTTCGTATCGCCTAACACAAACTTTATCGTATGGTATTAAAGTTCAAATTGACTTTTAAGTATTATCACAAATCTTTTGTATGGGAGTATAGAAAAGTGTTGTTTTTAGACTTTTTCAGGAAATTTTAAATTTTTTTTTTAGAATTTTTCTCTCCGTAAGAACCATCCTCGTACTTCAAGGAATATTTTAAAAAAAGAATTAGCGAAATCGGTCCAACCGTTCTCGAGTTTTGCGCTTAGCAACACATTCAGCGACTCATTTTTATATTATAGATAATAGCAGTGGTAGGCAAGTGGGGCGCACGCACGCCGCGCCGCCCGCGCCCCTCCTGGGGATAAGTCCACCCGCCGTCAAGTACACATGTGCGCACCGGCTTGAGGTCGGCGAGGCGGCACGCGGCCAGCACCAGGCCGCACACGCGGTGCGCCTGCAGCGCCGCCGCCGCCGCCGCGCCGCCCGCGCCCAGCGCCGCGCGCACCACCGCGCACACGCGCTCCACCGACATGGCCGACAGCCGCAGCGACGACACGTCGCCCTGCGCACACCGACGCACTCGCTTAGGTTTACCAAACTTATGCTCCATACACGTATGTGATTTCAATTAAAATGAATGTGAAATTCAATTAAGTATGATATGTTATTTATTTTATAGGATAAATTTATTGCTTTTATTTATTAAACCTTCTTATTTTATTAGCCGACTTCAAAAACGGAGGCAGTTCTCAGTTCGACTGTATTTTTTACACGTGTTATCTCGTAACTTTTTAACGAGGGAACCGATTTCGATGATTCTTTTTTAACCGACTTCAAAAAAGGAGGAGGTTACTCATATTTTTTTAAATGTATGGTCGTTACGTTATCCAACTTCGGCGTTTATAAACTGATTTTGATAATTCTTTTTTTGTTGGAAAGGAGATATCCCAAGGATGGTACCATGATGAAACAGCAACGTTTTCACGAAACGGCAACGTTTTTGTCTAACAACAGAGCCACATTGTTCATTGTTGAGCCACGTTAATATCAATAGTATTACATTAAATTCATTAAATTCCTAACATAGCTTCCTTTTTCCCTCCTCTAAGTCTCGGAAATCTAAAGCTTTAGATTTGTATAAACATAAACGAGACTTAAAAATTAGTTTTCCAAAGAAGTTTCACTCCTGACATGTGTACTTTGCACGAACGTACTTTTTTAATTATCTTTAATAATGCGTATTTACGTGACTATTTTTCTGTCTACCTACGTTGTCTACCTTGATTGTTGTATTACCTATCGACGTAATTGAAGTCGTTTTTTTTTTCATTTACAAGCATACACAATTAATAAGTATGCATTTTCTTAAGTTTTTGATTTTTCATAGCTTAAAACATCCGTCCTTATATGTCCTGAAGTTAGGTGGTAGAAAATGCTATTAGCACTAAATGTGTTTTTTGTACAACTAAGTCATTATGTGCAGTAAAACATTAAAAATGAATAAATAGATTGTGATGGTTAAGCTTCTTACAAGTCCGGGGAAGGCAGTCCGCAAGAGGACGGTGGGGTTGACGGTGACCGAGGGCACCGCATAGTCGGGCTGTGCCTGTATATAGGGCTGCGACTGCGAGTAGGGCTGCGCTGGCGGCACATAGGGGCTGCTCCAGCCCACGAGGAACGGCTGCGTCGGAGCCAGCGCGCTCGTACTGCTTTGTGTGATGGGTGGCACCTTCTGGTCAAAATGTTATACTAAATTCTACAAAAATATTAGGGTTTCGACTAAAGGACAGTAAAAACATGAAATAATCAACTCGTATTTCTCGTGGGTGAATGATAAACATCGTAAGGAAATGTTAACGTTTCAGAAACAAGTCTGAGATGTATATATGTAAGCTTTGTGTTGACGTTGACACAGACATTGACATTTGAGTATGTACCTATCAGTTCAGCCACAAGAGGATGCCACCAGTGGGGAGAATGTAAAAACGTATTTTTTTTTTCTATTATTCTAATCGAATAGTTACAAATAATTAGATTACAAACGTTTTCTTTATAACTTCTTTAAAACTCAGTTGTGTTTGTGAATTTGCTTCAATTTAAAAGTGCAAAAGACGATTTAAGTTTTTATAATAAGAATAGTAAAGCATGAACGAATTAACTGTCGATTCTTTGTTTTAGGTTAGTCCCTACCTAATTATTTCATAGTGATATTTGTTATGCAAAACTTATCTGTATTTAATAAATAAAACTTTGATTTAGATGAATCAAATTGTGTTTGCTTTAACAAGAAAATAACTCATGGTTACTCATATATTTGGCGATTACTGTTCCAATTCCTCATCAGGATAGAGTTAGAAGTGTTTGCTTAGCAAAAGGACTTAAATAGAGTCAGTCTAATAGAGTGTAACGGCACGGTAGGTAAGGTTTTTTATGTTATACTCAGGAGCAAACAATGGGTACCTGTTTCTTCTGGAATGGTTTGGGTTGCGGTTGTCGAGAGTTCGGGCCCCACGGCACTATGGCAGCACCGCCCGGCCCGATGTTCTCTTCAGCACCGGCTTGAACTTGTTCTTCTAGAAATATAAAACGCAACTCTAAGCTGATATGTATCGAAATAACGATGAATATCTGTTTCTATACTAGATTTTCTATATGTTTTTATTGGTATTGCTTCTCAAAATCAGTTGGGTTAATTCAGTGGCGTAGCGTAGTGGCAGGGGCGGCCCGCCCCGGGCGGCACTTTATAGGGGGCGGCAAAATTTAACAATACTTAAATAATAATATAATTTTGTAAATATTTGAACCATGTTATATTATTTTCATCGCAACTACAAATTCGAACCGATTGAAAGCAGCACGGAATTTTTAATTACTTATTTTCTGTAATGTCGGGGAATCCCTTTTCTTTGAATGATATTTTATAGCGACTAGCAACGTCTTTGCTGGTGGGAATTCCCCATTTATTAAACAAGATGTAAGGGACAGCTATCCTTTAATTGAAACCATTAATTTGGACCATGTAAAATTTTCCAGTTTTTCCATATTCACAGAGAGGCTGGGACGATATAAACTGCAAATTGACTTATGACAATCTTTTGAGCTGTAGTACAGGTTCGGCGCGTGCTAGGGTTTTGGCCGTGGGTACGCATGAGACCGGCTACTGGCTCCACACGTACCCTTCGTCAAATACAGGAACATTTGTTGAGCCTGACACACTCCGAATCACAACCTGTCCTACGGCTTGGGGTTCCAGTGTGCGCTCCTCATAAATTTCGCTGTGGCAGTGATATCGACAAGCGACATCATGGATTGTCATGCCAAAAAAGTGCAGGCCTCTTTTCGAGACATACCGCACTTAACGATATCATACGCCTATAAACATAACGATATATACCTCGGACAAAGAATTAGTCTAGCTTTCCAAATTGTGATTTTGTGAAAAATTTAATTTTTCAACCGACTGTGTTCTGTGTTGTTCAAAGTTAAAAAAAAAACCGCCGATGTGCGAGTTTTACACTTGCTTACTCAGGGTTTCGCACAAATAGTCTAGTCAACAAGTTCAAAAACGTGTTAAATAGAAATAAAGCAGGTTTACTAGCAGATAAAAAAATTGCGATTGTTCTTGCGATAAGATAAAAAAGGTATTTAGTTTTTCGATAATTTCTAAAATAATGATATTCGAGGCATTTTAAAAAAAGATCCTAAAAGAGGAGGAAATTTCCAATAAAAAAATTTCGCCTTCCGAAACTCACTCTATTATATATCATTTTTTAACTCTGACAATAGTGCTCCGCGAGGTCGTTACGGCATAGGCGCGCCGTCTAAAAGGCCGGTATATCACCTAAAATATTTTTTGACGTAACAACGTCTAATAGATCGATGAACGCCAGCGGCACGCACGAAAAAGGATGACTCATTTTAGCATTACGCTCATTGTAGCGTTACGTTCACTGTACGCTTCCGCCGCATCTATTTTTCTTTCACTCGATTGGCCTATGCGTCCGAGGAGAAATTTTTTATTTAAAACTAGCTGTTCCCGCGATTTCCGCGTGGAATTAAAAAAAAAGTTATTGTTTAGTTTGCAGTTATAAAATGAAATAAATGTCTGAAATAAAAGTAGCCTAAGTTACTCCATATTACATCAGCTATCTGCCTGTGAAAGTCCGTCAAAATCGGTCCAGCCGTTTCAGAGATTAGCCGAAACAAACAGACAGACAGACAAAAATGGTAAAAAACTGTTATTTTGGTATATTTACCGTATATTGTATCCATCCATATACATTTAGTAAAAAGCGGTTATTTGAATATTACAAACAGACACTCCAATTTTTTTTATTTGTATAGATGTATAGATATAACCTCTACAATGCAAAATAATAATGACTGTTTTTGCCGAAAAGTTCTCCAGAATAATGTATGTAATCTATAGTATACATTACATTTAAATATCTAAATAAGAGGGCGGCAAAATTTTGTTCCGCCCCGGGCGGCCGACAACTACGCTACGCCACTGGGTTAATAACAATTTTGGTACACTACTACGCTCTCATTTGCTCGCAGTGTCAAGTTACAGCGACTCTTCTGTCAGCTATATCCATATCGATTTTCATTGCAATCGGTTCACTATGTTTTTGCGTAAAATTGTAACATATTTACCGTTCATTTCCGTTCCGTTCACCTATTAACCGACTTCAAAAGAGGAGGAGGTACTCAATTTAATAATAAATATATATTTAATACGGGAGAAGATTTTTTTTAATGTATTTTCAGGGATAGCTTCGTCGTTTATAAACCGATTTAGATAATTCTTTTTTTGTTGAAAACGAGATATCCCAAGGGTGGTACCATGATAAGGAAACCAGGATCTGATGATGGAATCGTAGAAAACCCTCGAAAATCGTAGTGACAACTAGTGCGTTTGTTAATTTTTTTCGTCTATTTACGTTGTATTACCTGTCGATGTAATTGAAGTCGGTTTTTTTCGTTTGCGAGCACAATTATTCACACATTTTTTTCTTGGATTAAGGTTCATTTATTTATAATAATGCGCCAACAACCTAGACACTAATACATTTACAGTAATTAACACCAGATTACAAACAAATTGAGCGTTACCTCTAATTATAGGCACATACAGCTGACACATGCAGCAACATGAGAGTATTTCATTTCAAAAACACGTTAAACAGATGGAAATTAATAAAAATAATTCAATAAAATTAAAATTAATACAATAACTTGACAACTTAACGCATAGAATATGATTACATATATGTATTTATTAATAATGGTAAGAAAATCTTTCTTATCAAGTTTTGATTAAGACAGCTGGAAGTTAAAACGATTAAAGGTAACCGTTATAGGGTTTGTTGTGTTATTTATTAAAATCGAGATTGGCTATCGAAAACATAACAAAATAATAACAATAAACTATCTACTACTTTAATACGGACAATACCTTTAATAACTTTCTTAATATAAGGGTCGAGGTTGATGGTGAATGGCAGGAATATCTTGAGGTCGGCGGCGGTGAGCGTGGCGCGGTGGAAGCTCAGGAACACCTCCAGCTTGCGCTCGTCGCGGTCCAGCTCCAGCAGCGTGCTGGCCTCGCGCAGCCCGCCGATCAGCGGCCGCACTCTGCCATGGGTCATATATCAAGGATGTATTAGCACGAGGCGTTTTGGAGTTTACTACTCAGGAAACGATATAAAGCGTAGCGTTTTTAGCTGTAGCTTAATATATGTATAATTAATATATATATATATATATATATATATATATATATATATATATATATACATCCAGATACATTTTTGGCGTCAAGCACAAACTGCGTTATTACGACGTCCCTCAGTTATGCTTACATTTTATATGTTTTTTCTGCGAATGTTGCTTATTTTTTTCATTTTAAATTCCGTGGGTTATATCAATTTCTTTAAATTTCTTTTTTGAGAATATTCTGCTTACAGTTGTGCCCAACCATTTATGAACCCCTTTCATGATACTTATGTTATTGCTTCCTCCATATATCCATATAGCCTCACTCAATGCACCGATTATTTAGCGTCCTATATAAGTAATGATGAAATGAGTGAGAAGTAAGCTGAAATGCGACGTTGCCAGTTTTCTAGTAGGTGTGATCATCTATCGTTAACTTAAGAAATAATTCTATTACGCTCGTTGAAATTTTAACATGTAACGGTCATAGGAACACCTCCAATTTTTCATCTTATAATAGCTCTCTTAATGAGTTTCAACATATATTATATTTAGGCTTTTAACATTTTAGTTATTGACGATGTAGCACATCATCAGAATAATAATATAATAAATAATTATTTATCGTTGTGTCCATTTGTTATAAGTATTCTTTGACTCAAAGAATAATAATAAATAATGTTCCCTTATCCTGCCACGGATACTTTCTGTACATTGAAGATATTTAAAAAAAGTGATACGGTCTATGAATACAGGTTACTGAATCGAACATTTTTTTTTATATGTTTGTATGTGTCGTTGTGTCTTCATCACGCCAAAACAGCTAAACGGATTTCAAGTAATTTTAGAACATGGGTAACTGGGCATCCAAGAATACGAGGATATTATTTTTTCTTCTTCGCTGACGAATCTTATAGGTTAATTATGTTTTATAGCCACAAATAGTTGTGCCACCTGCTTTTACAAACAACATATTATTATCATTTTCAATATAAAAATGACTCATGGCTAAAATATTTATTTTTTATACAGACTAAATAGTCTAACTACTTAACTCTATTTCACTAGAATGATTTACCTAAGTCGTCGTCTGGCAAATTTAAACGTCGTCAAACAATATTTACTTATAAAATATAAAGTACATCTTTTAAGTAGGTTTCTAATTTTTTTTAAGTGGATAACAATAGTTTATTAAACATTATACATATTTATAATTCACAACTTAAGAACTAAATATTTACAGATAGTTTTGTTATAAATCATGTCCGCGTGGAATCGTGTCAAGAATGCTGACAGCATTTTCTCGTTGAATCGCTATGCCGATTCTCTGGGCAAAAAAATGCACCAGCCCTCTTGTCACCAGTGGAGGCAATAAGGCGAGGAGTTATCTCATTTAAAAAAAATTTAGCACTGCTACTCCAAGGTCCAAGTGTTTCGACTGCAAATGGCACAAAGATGTAATTTGAAATTAATGACGAATACTTGTGCCGTTTAGTCGTTTCAGCTTTTTCCGCTGTGGCTCCCGCTTTTAAGGCTGTTTCCCTGACATGAGAAGGAGCAAGTGTGTCAACGCAGGTTGCGTCCCACAAAAGCACCCGTCCCCTTTCCCAGGGAACCAACGTCAATCCATCAGGTCTCTTGCCATCATTGCGACTAATTCCAGTAGGCTCGATAATAGCAGGAACGTCGACGGTGGCAAGAGATTTTTTATGGTATCGTTTAGGGAACCGTGGCGGGAAAACCTACCTGAACTCTTGTTACAGGAAAGGCCGTGTAGTCCGAAAGAATCGACCTCTTTTCCGCACGGAGATCTGTGTTCAAAGCACAGTGGAGCTCCCAACCGGAGACCGAGAGCAATCCTAAAACTTTCATTGTCTAAAAGTGTCCCAAAGTTTTTTGACGGCATTGCGTGTAGCCTGGATTGGATCAAAAGCCAGAACAGCTGCAAAAAAACTTCGTATCCTTAATAACAGTATGCGTCAAACTAACGTCCGTATATGTGTTACGTATTGCGTAGCCCTTACCTTATATACGGACGTCGTAAACCTGTATACCTACTATTCGAACCACTACATATTCGACGTCCATGACCAAACCGTCACTAAACAAAAAACACAAATTTTCAGTAGGGGCGCTCAGTAACCAAATAAAAAATCATTGCAAAAATGTATTAAATGTAACAGAACCTTTATTTTTTCAAATTCAAAGACTGCTACCCAGCCTGGCTTCCATGTGCATGCAAAAAAGTATAGATAATGTATATTAACTTATAGAAATATTTTTATTTTTATGACAAAATAGTGTCACTTTTCCGTTTAATATGTAAATTCAATTCGTAAATTCGTTAAAGCCTCACTTTTTCCTTTTAAGTGTACTTTTATTTTATTTTACTACTTAAGCAGTATATTGCAACCGAGCGTCAAATAAGCAGCGACACGTGCGTAGCAACTTCGGCAAACGGTTTTTAAATGATTTGTTTTGACTTAATTGAATATTTCAAAACCTTCAAATACAGTCAGTTTGGCAACGTCGCAATAGGACGTCAAATAATCGGTTGTATCGGAAGAGTTTTAGCAGAGTATACGCTCTGTCGATATACGCGCTAGACTAGCGCTGCACCGTTGGTGCGGAATTTCGCGGAAGTTTTAGTTATACAAATGCAAATGTCTCAACGATTTTTTGACTTCCGGCGATTTTTGTTGTACAGGTAGCTAGAGCCAAAAGGACTAATGGGACATCGATTAAAAAAGTGGCGTCCGATATGCGGACGTCTAAAGGAGGTGGACGCCAGTTTAGATGCATTTCGGCCCATGTGGGACGCCTAATTATTAGCAGGATGTATATATATATATATATATATATATATATATATATATATATATATATATATATCGCTTCGCTTCAGCCTGTAATATCCCACTACTGGGCATAGGCCTCTTTCCCCATGTAGGAGAAGGATCAGAGCTTAAACCACCACGCTGCTCCAATGCGGGTTCGCTACGAATACGATCGCTATCAGATGTACATGATAAAAACCGGGACCAGATAAGTAATTATATACTTACTGTTAAAAATTTTGAGAAGATATTTCTATCAATATCTAACTTCAATAAAAAAATAAATTGAACCGTTGTATTAAATTTCATTTCTAAGAATTATACAAAAAATCGGTTATATAAAAGCAGTAGTTTAGCCACAAATAGGTACATATTTAATTTCGTGATATGCTTTTAGAAGTCTATAACTAGACATACACATAGACTCTATGTTAGGTCTTTTAAATAGTTTTTTGAGTAACTAAATAGCTTACTTTTCATAGATATGTTTAAGTGAGGTCGAGTCGTCGATGTGTTCTTCGTACGTCTCGTGGTGATAGATGATCCAAGACGTCCGGTAGGGCCACTGTTCTGTGAGGTTCACCCACGATGCCAACTGGTACCAATTAAATTCGATTTGGAATGCTTTTAATAGTCGACCTGAAAACGAGGGAAAGTTACAATTGTTATGTTTTCATACTTAAATATGTTAATTTGTCATGTTTACAACGTCATAATTATTATAATATTAGTTTAAAGAAACAAAAAAAAAATACGTTTTTATAAATAAATCAAACTAAAAAGTAGAAAATCTTATCAAATAAGTGTATTGTCATCGGTCCTCGATAAGTCTACTAAGTTTAAATGAAATCTGAAAGTTTGAAGTGGGTCACAATGAAGTCCAAAAGAGTAGGTTACAAACATAGAAACACACAGGTGAAGCTAATAAAAAACGTGTAAAAACTGAAAATTGTAATAGTAGCAACGTGTAGCGAACGTCAACATACATTTTTCAGTGGTTCATCGGCTAAACAACAACAAACATAACGTATAATTTTATTCGGCTTCATCCACTTTTTTCGTTTCTTCACTCGCTTACCGTATTCGATCAAGATCTGAAAGATTCTTGTGCAGTTAGAGAGTAAGTCGCGAGTAGGCTAGGAGAGCGTCGCTCCCCGTGGTCGTACCGGTGACGTAGAGCACGTTCATGAGGCGGCGCATGCTGCGCGGGTTGACGTCGCTGAAGTAGTCGTCGGTGAGCAGCACGCGGCCCAGGTCGGCGGCGCCGGCGCCGGGCGCGGGCGCGCGGTGCAGGCCCGACGCCACGGACGACGCCATGGACTCCGACGCGCGCAGTCGCCCGCCGCGCTCCGCCCGCTCGCCGCGCTCCCCGCGCTCCCCGCGCTCGCCGCGCACGTTCTTTATGCGCTCCTGGCTCGACATCAGCTCCGACGTCGACGACAAGCGGCGCGCCGACACCTACCAGCCGACGTCACGATTTTATACGAACTCTCATAAAGACCGATCGTAACCACATTTATATGTTACTCAATTTATATTTGTTTTCTTTTTTTTATATACAACTGGGTCGGCAAACAATCGTACGGCCCCACACGATGGTAAGCAGTTACTGTAATCTATAAACTGACCACCTTACTCGCCACAGGAAAACACCACTGCTTGAGGACAGCGTTATGTAGCTGTGATCTTTTGTAAAGTTGGTAGGATTGCATATTGATATTATGAGCAGAAATACGCATCGCTACGCATGGTTTGTGTGCTCGGTTCATAGATATGATGGCGCCACAGTCGACGCGGCGCCAGCGGCCGGCGAGACACTCACGGAGCGCTGCAGCGAGGCGCCGAAGTCGTCGGCGGCGAGCGCCTGCAGGCGGCGCGCGGCGGTGGCCTGCGCCACCTTGACGCGGCGCAGCGCCGAGTTCTGCAGGTAGAAGGGCAGCTGCACCATGTTGCGCAGGTAGTCCCAGCCGCCGATGTTGCTCTCCGACAGCGCGCGCCGGCTGTTTATCTCTACTGCCTGAGTGACGAGTCGTCGAGACACTTCGTGTGAGCGATCGTATAAGCGGCGTACGTCGTACCGTTGTCGAATCTCACGTACGACTACTTATCGAACGTATTTATTACTGAATATGACCAAGTGTTTACATTCGGCAACTCGATTCAAAACGTTTGTCATGCAACATCAAAGGCAAACTAAAGTTATACACAGTAAGGGGAACGAAATAGAAATAAATCCGATCATGCAAGCACACGATAAGGCATCGATATCGATATCTATGGGTACAACACTGACTGTCGGACGGTCTAATGAACACACCCAACACTTAACTAACCTCCATCCAAGCAACCTGCGCATTTGAAATATGATAAATTGCCTATTTTGATCGAGACCAATAAAATATATATTTAGACACATCAAGATTATTTATTATTGATTTATTATGATGATTGAATCACAGAAATTATCAATCACGTCTTCTTTGTGTAATATGGAAGGTAGCATTAATATGTGTACGGTACAGTTTTTAAAATTATACAGCATGTCGAGATCTAAAACATGAAAAGATAGTAAAGAACGGTTTAAAGAAACATTAACCTCTTTTTAACCGACTTTCAAAAAAGGAGGAGGTTCTCAATTCGACTGTATTTTTTTTTATGTATGTTGCATCAGAACTTTTGACCGTGTGGACCGATTTCGACAAATTTTTTTTTAATCGAAAGGTGGTGTGTGCCAATTGGTCCCATTTAAATTTATTTGAGATCTAACAACTACTTTTCGAGTTATATCTAATAATGCGTTTTTACTTCACGCTTTTTTCGTCGACCTACGTTGTATTATACCGCATAACTTTCTACTGGATGTACCGATTTTGATAATTCTTTTTTTGTTGGAAAGGAGATATCCCTAGTTTAGTACCATGATAAGGAAACCAGGATCTGATGATGGGATCCCAGAGAAATCGAGGGAAACTCTTGAAAATCCGCAATAACTTTTTACTGGGTGTACCGATTTTGGTAATTCTTTTTTTGTTGGAAAGAAGATATCCCTTGTTTAGTATTATGATAAGAAAACCAGGATCTGATGATGGGATTCTAGAGAAATCGAGGGAAACTCTTGAAAATCCGCAATAACTTTTTACTGGGTGTACCGATTTTAATAATTTTTAATTTAATCGAAAGCTGATGTTTATCATGTGGTCACATATAAATTTTATTGAGATCTGATTACTACTTTTTGAGTAATCTTTGATAACGCGTAATTACTTGACTATTTTTTCGTCGATCTACGTTGTATTACTCGTCGATGTAATTGAAGTCGGTTTTTTTTTTCGTTTGCGAGCAAACACAATTATTTTATTAAATATTAAAAAGAGGTTAATGGTTTCGATTTTGAAATACTAAATTTTTGATCATGCGTATTAAACTGACAGTTACAAAACCTATTGTATAAAAATATACATAGAAAAAAAAAAATATAATTAAAATAATTTTTACGTAAAGATTATTAAATTTTACTACAGAAAAAAAAAATGGTTTATTGTATTAAGCCATTTTACGAATTTGATTAATTTTTGTGGAGAGCTCACGCTAAGTGAAATTTTTGCTATGTTACTTTTTTGTAACTAATGCAAGGCACCAGCCAAATTTCTGTATCTGCTTAGGTTTTGGATTTCGTCATACTGTCTGCGTTAAAGATTACTTTGTATTTTATGTCAGTGGGTAAGAAATAATTTCTCTTTTAATAAGAGAAAACAACGAAAAAGAAAAAATAGAATAGTAGAAACAATAAATAAAATAACAATGTGTTGTAGCGAAATAGTCACCTTGCTGATGATGTGCGGGTCGATGGCCAGCAGCAGGATGAAGGGGCTCCGCGGGTCCGAGCAGAGCGCGTGCACGGCGTTGAGCAGCGCCAGCACCTTCTCCTGCTCGCAGCTGTCCAGCGCATCCACCACCAACACCAGCCGCGTCTGCTGCCCTGTGAACGCGTCCAGGCACGACACCTGTCGAGAACATCGATTATCAGAAAATTTCATTCGAAACGAGTTCGTTTTAGAAGAAATCCGAGACGTGATTCAGGCCGATTCATTATTAATACGTCAGCTTCTCCTTCATGAGAGAATCAGTTTACGTATCGTCGGGAGCGATTACTCAAAGGCACTGTCATTGTAGATACTGGTCTCGTTTGTAGTCGGTTAATACTGAAGGGTGTGTATTTAAGGTCGCCGCGGATACTGTGCGCCAGGTGCGCCAGGCGACAGTAGGAGGCAGGGTGTACTCACGGTGTGCGTGAGCGCCTGCACCTCGGGGCGCAGGGCGGCGGCGTGCGCGCGGTCGCGGCGGATGCTACGCGCCAGGCGCGCCAGACGCGCGCGCGGCGGCAGCGCCAGCGCGGCGAGAGCTCGCGCGCCGGCGTACAGGTTGGCCAGCAGCACGGCGCCCGCCGCCACGCACGCACCCACCATCATGCCAGTCTGCACGTCGCGCTGCCTGCCGACAGTGCACCGGGTTAAGTAAGCCGTACCCACCAAGATCCAACAAAGAGGATACCTGCGCCAGTTTGACTGCCAAAGTCAACCACAAAAGGATCGATCTTTCCTTTTGTACCAGTCACAGGTTTTAAAAGCTGCACGGGTCTATAGGGTCTTTATAATTAATTCCACATATACACCTGATTGCTATTTTTTTTATCGTCATATGGTATTTTTTCATATGCACACTAATTTTTAATTAATAACTTTAAAAAAAAAATAACGATAAAAATATTATTTCATCGTTCAATTAATATAACAGACAAAGTATTCTTACGACTCCTCTTTATTTTGTTCCTTGAAATATATGATGAGCACACAAATCCCGACGAGTACGCAGGCAAAACTCAGTTCAAAGGTTATTATGTGTGGAATGCAACATGCACGGCGCCATCTGTAATCAATTTTTAATACTTTAGTCAAAACGATTGTTAATTTACACCTTCAACCTATCGCAGTCCACTGCCAAAAATGACGTGACTTCATGTGTTTTGCTCATAGTCGCCACGCTGGGCAGGCGGGTTTGTGACCGCAGGGCAGGCTTTGTCGCACCGAAGACGCTGCTCCCGGTCTTTGGCCTGTGTATTTCAAAGCCAGCAGTTGGATGGTCCAACATGGATAAAGCCAGCCCCCCGGTAAAAGTTTGTGTGCTCAATATCCTTGTCGATACCAATACAAATTTCATTAACTGGCACAGATTCAAGTGTGTTAGATAGCAGCAAGGTATGGCATGTAGCTGGCACTGACCGCCAGCCGGACGTGTTGGAGACGGGGCGCGGGCGGAAGGCGCGCGCCAGGCGCGTGCACACGCGGCCGTACTGGCACTCCAGTGCCTCCGCCAGGCTGCCGATCATCTGTACCACCATCGCCTCGCCCTCCTGCCCCGCGCCGCCCTTCATGCCCTCCGTGAAATGAAATCTGCAATTTTTTTACACCTTTAAGTTTGCTGTCCGTTGTGATTTTACATTTAATTTTGGTCTGAATTGTTATTTCTTGTGTCTTTCATAAATGTTATTTCTTCAATAAGTCATTTTATATTGTGCTTAGAAAACTTATGGGGAACTGTGGGGACTAAGATGTGAACACAAAAAGGGAACTTCGGAAGAGCAGTATTCTGAGAGAAGTAGCGTTACGAAATTAAGTTTATAAATTTTCTACTTACCGAAGAGAAGTGTTTTGCCCAGCGGTAAAACCTAAGCTTACATTAAGAGAAGTCAGTACACCTGATACCTGATAGGCGTGGCTGGCAGCGCCCGCGGGTCGTCGGGGCCGGGTGGATGGCAGAACATGACCTGCAGCAGCAGCAGTAGCGCTCCGAACCGCCGCCCCAGCGCCGCCACCATGCCGCCAGACCACCACCACTCATACCTGTACAAATGTGACCAGTCCTTTATAAAAATGCTATAAGGACTAAAAACTAAATGAATGTTACTCAATCTTTCCTCATATTAATTTTAATCCGAGGAGGTCACTTTGTTTCTAAATTTCAGAACGTATTTTTTTATAAAACTAGGGCAGCAAACAAGCGTATGTATCCATCTAATAGTAAGCGGTTCCGTAGACTTGCAACACCACAGAAGCATCCCAATCGCGTTACCCGGCCACGATCGGAGCTCTGGCCATATTACACGTGTTATTTAGCTGTGACTTTCTGTAAGGTTGAGGCACTTCCCCAGACGGGTTACTCAGATATTGAGCAGGATATTTTCGTGTTCTACCTCAATCAAAGCTTGAGAGCATTTTTAAAATATAATTTATAAATGGAAAATGAGTTATAAAGTAGTCGGTCACCTATTGCCGAGGTACCAGAGCAGGTAGAAGGCGAGATAGAGCACCGCGAAGAGCGAAAAGAGCACGGCGAGCGCGACGTAGAGCGGCGCGCCCGCCACGGCCGCCACGGCGCCCGCCGCCAGCGCCGCGTGCCACGCCGCCCACGACACCGCCCACGACCACGCCCAGCCCGTCTCGCACCACTGCCGCGCGAAGTT